>NW_023500995.1:0-2431652 GCF_013461495.1 Botrytis fragariae
CCTAACCCTAACCCTAACCCTAACCCTAACCCTAACCCTAACCCTAACCCTAACCCTAACCCTAACCCTAACCCTAACCCTAACCCTAAAACCTTATATTAAATACAAAAACCCTAAAAATCTAATCTTTTTTTATTTAACCCTTACCCTTACCCCACATACATCCTACCACCTCTAAATTCCACTACTCATTCTTTTCTTTTATATTTTAATATCATTACTATATAACCCTAATATCTTCTTTATATATAATTCAATCTCTATAATCTTCACAATTTTATGGAAATAACTTAATTCGAATTTTCATTTTCTTTTATATATATGTACTTAAAACCCTACAGGGTTACAATAGATACTCCACACAAATAGATCTAAATAAGATAAGATATATAAATTGTATTATATATTTACTTATCCGATATTGAAATACCCTTCTTTAATATTCTTATATATATTTTATATGCTATATACTATATCTTCATCTAATTACTCTTTTAATCCTACCCAAACCCTTTTTCCACTTTCTATAACCATTCCCAAATATTAGAGCTTGCTCAATCCTTTCAATAATATCTGGGGCGGGATTCTGGGTTCTAAGAGCCCTCCATTACTCTTTAACATATTTCTGGGTTGTGGAGGGAGCATTTCTATTCTTCCAATAATCCTGGGTTATAGGGGAAGTTTGATAATTTTCTTTACTATTTCTGGGTTATAAAGGAAATTTGATAATTTTCTTTACTATTCCTAGATTGTAGGGAAGGGGTTCTCTAAAAACATATTTAGTTTATATATCCACTTTGACTCTTTTCAACCCAACATCCTTTCTACATTTAGAATAACTTTATTCCTTGTTTCTTTTATGTTGCCCTGTGTAGTATTCTATTCAAATCATTTCAAGTTAAACTCACTTCAAATCAAAACAATAAATATAAACACCCTTCGATCTAAACATCCTCCAATTTAAATACTCTTTTTTATCCATCCAAACTTTTTCGTAAATATATTAAATGCTTCTATAGCTTAATTCTTTCTCCATCCTCCTTGATTACTATTCTTATTAAATCATTATTATACTTATGCAATGCTAAATTCAACTTCATATCTTTCTCGAATCAGCTATTTATCAATCCATTTTCGTTTATACAGAATAAAAAGAGTAGGTAATATTATATCACTATATATATAACTAATATTTATAAATAATCGATTTCTGTATTATATAATAAAATCGCTATATTATTGGCAAATCCCTTCCCGAAATTGATTCATACTTATTTGTCACTTTATTGATTTTTTATATCCTAAGTTGTTAATAATATCTTTTAATTAATAGTATATCTTATACTAGTGTGTATTGTAGCTTTATAGAGTCTCCATTACCTCACAATAAATACAATATTAGCTAAGCTATTTAATGATTTGCTTTTTTTGGTTGAAACCTGTTATAATACTAAATACGATTATAGGAACCATAAGGTTAGAGATTGTGATTATAATAAAAACAGCCACTTTATTAATAATACTACCTTTTTCCATATTAATATAATTAGACCTAGACTTGCTTAACCACTCTACTTGTAGTATAATCCAAAGAAGTTATATCTTATTATTGATAATCCCTTTTTGAACTTTCTATCAAACTCAGAATTCAAGCTATTTTTGGTATACTGCGATATTCTGTTTAGAATATCCTTCTCAAATAAAGATTTCTCGAGCTCTTAGAAATATAATTTATTCAAACTATAAATAAGCTGTTACTTTATTCTATTGATATGCTTATTCATTTTTAATACTTTTGTAAATTTATTGACTAATTCCATACTTCCAGTAATCTTGATATCTTTGGTTGAATTATACTTCGGTTTAAAGTAACTTGTTCTATTTGATATTAAGTTTCGGAATAAAAGTATAATAAGCAGATAAATAATGCACTTGTTTTGATTTATAGTATATCTAGTAAAATACATAGTACCACTATACTTCATTTATTTTGTTCTCAAATCGTTACACCTCCTAAGCAGTTTAAATCTAACTAGTAGTCTAATCAGATACCCCTCCACCACAATAATCGCAGAGCCTTCCTTTTGCTTTATTACAAGTCTGTTTTTTCTCATTTAGATATCTATTTATAGTAAATTATTAATAATCCCAAATTTGAATAAATTGTTGTATAGTAAGCTTATTTATTATAAGCTTAGTAGCATCCTGTTTATTAAATTATTGATATTCTAAATCCTTTAACAAAATAATCGAATCAATATCTTCTCCAATCTGACCATTATATCCGGTTTTTTGTACAAAGTCGATCATCCTATATGAAACCTCAATATGCATAATGTAAATAATCCCTGGGTAATCCTTATCAATCCCGAATGCTTTAGTTACAGTAATAAATCCTTCGATTTGCAATCATTTCTTTATAACTGCATCTTTTTCCTTAACTATAGAATAATATAATGAGCAATTCAAGATTTGGCCTACTTTTTCGATTCTATCTTAACTACTATAATAGAAGATATTCTACTCTTCTTTCCCCAGACCCCGCAGTTGAACTATTTCTTGGATAATCTTCATGGCATTCTGATTTAGATACCATCATATAGTATATCGAATGTTGGCATAAACCATACTTATTCAAATAAAACGAAAATCAGAGATATATATAATCTCTTATAACTCATTGAATCGACTTAGAGGCAGTATAGTTATTAACAAGATTATAGAACACCACAATATTTAAAGATAACCAAGCTACTGAAGTTTTGATTAATAATCACTAGTAATAAATAAAAGATAATATTCATTAAGTATAATATGACATAGTAACTTTTGTTTCTGGAGCATTGACCCATATGTAATAAAATCAGTGAATACAGCTTGATCAGCGTTGATCATAACAATTGGAGTATAATCTACTTCTTTATGATACCACATAATATACTCAATGTGGGCAAGCTATAATTATCGAATATAGTCCTTTTCAAGTGTATTAAATGGTACAATAATAATACTGACTTCTGAATCCCGAAATACTATTAGAATAATAAATATTAGCGTTTTTCCCCCGTTAGTTGATAATACTATAATTAATAGTATTTGTAATTCGAGTATAGTAAATATAGCTTCTTTTTATTCTTTTAATCGGAATATAAATTCTTTTTGATTTAGTACTTTCTTTAAATCTTTATAAATCTTATTATTAGAGTAAATTAAAATCATGTTAAATGATAGTATTCTTATAGTTATAATTATATCAATTTATAGTTGACTTAGAAATCCTATACTCTTTAGTTCTAGTAATATAAATATAGCTATATTTGAACAAGATAACATAAGTAATTCTATTTGAGAAACCTTGAATACCAATAGGATGAAAATCGCGGGCTATGACCGGCCCAATAATAATCTCAATCTTTTAAGAGTAAAACTAGGTGATAATATTCTATAAGATAATTTCCACTAATATTTTATAGATAGTCTTAGCTATTTACTATCTAATTCTAAAAGCTAATGCTACTATAAATTAATAGCTCCAAAGATTCAAATACTTTTGTTATTAAGATTTCAAATAATATCACCCCAAACTTTATATTATTTAGTAATATTCTTTTCATAGGCGACTATAAAATTAATAATACTCACAATCATATTAATATTCTTATATAATATATCTTTAGTTATAGGCAGATTTTTTATAAACTCAGTATTAATATACTCATAGCCCATTTTAATGACTACATTTCGATAGTCTTATATGATTAAACGGACTCCTAATCAAATTATAATTTCCTGAGTTAAGATCTTAATTAGATACTTATATATTCATAATTCATTTTTATTATACTAAAGATAATTACTTTGGGGAAATTTATTTATTTTCTAATCGAGAATTTCTAAGAATAACTAAATATAAGTTAAATAAATTGATTAGATCTATACTATATACTATAGGAGAAATCGAGGAATTACTTTAGCCTCATCAAAAAGTGCCTGGGATTTATAATACTATATTATATATCCCATTTAACTATTAATAATATAAATATTCCGTTCTTGGAGTAAACCATTACGAAATCGAATGGGAGTAATTTCCTTTCTACAAACTAGGGGATTATTATTCTAATGTTTCAGAATAAATATGAGCTTTTTCAATTATTTCTGTAACTATCAATACTCGCGAATTTTTGTTATTTGCCATATATTATTTTTCTGGTTCTATAATTATTGCTTTTTGAAAGCTTTCAATATTTGCTCCATTATCTAGTTCAGCTTATCTTTTATTCCATTAGCCTTATTAATAATTTATAAAGCTCCCCGCTTTACTAATAATAAATCATTTTGAATATTCTCTAAATCAATCTCAAAGTAATCCTTCTTCTATTTTATCTATATTAAATCCTCCTATAAGATATCCTTAGCCTCCCGAATTATATTATAGATGAAATCCTTGAATCGCTTAATAGGTATTAGCTTTCTATGAAATTCCAATAGATTACCATCTGAACGATTTATCTCGAATTGAGTTCAAGTAATACTGGGCTGGTTAATCTTCTATATACTTATGGTTTTATTATACCCCAGCATCTTAATCAAGAAACTATATGGGCTATAACTGCCTACCACTAGATATTTCTTCCACAATTCCAAAAACTAATTAATATCTTTAACTATCTGTTCTCCTCTGATAGCGGATAACAAAGTGTATTCTAAAAACAAAACCCGAATGTAATACATAAATCCCACAAGTATATACAAATATTTATCTTTATGCCTTAATTAGTTTTCGTTTTTTATAATCCTTAACACTACAGCAAAATATATTATAGGATTATTAAATCGGTTATATCTTTTCAAGCTTTATAGAATCATAGATATAAAGAATACTCTTATCTTGTAAATCTGATTATCTTTATTTTCTTTAGTTTTTAGTAACTTAAGTATCTCTTTAAGTAGCTCTTTTTATTTTGGGTTGAATTTGATTAGTTTACAGTAATCTTTCATTATATTAATAGCAACCTTGTTAGAATTAATTATTTATTGATTTTCCTTCTTTATTTTATCTTTATTTTCATTTACGGAATTATTTTGATTATTTACTAACACTTTTTCCCTATTTTTAGTTTCCTTTCTTCCCAAGCTTTTCTCCATTGCCCTTTCTTTCTATACTATATATACACATAATAAATAGTATACAAATTATTAAAGATAAGTAATATATCAATCTAAACTATTTTTATTTTGTAAATATACCATAGAACAATTCTCTATTTTCTTGGTTAAATTAGCTATTTATAATTAGTATGAAATATTATCGTAAAAGCTGCTCAGTTTATTCACTACCCTCTTAATTATAATACTTATGATTTTACTAATGTGTTATAATTACTTGTCTTTTTGGTCCGATAATTTACTTATATAAACAATATATTTAATATTATGACTCCTAAAGTATAATTGTTACTAAACAAAGCTCTATTAATTAATATTATTACTCTTTTTTGTTTTATTATTAACAATCTTATGTCTTTTTTGATCTTAATTATTAAAATCTTTGAATTTGTGTAACAATTGATTTCGAACTACTCTGTTTTTGTTTTCTATTAGTAGTTCTAATCCTTCAAGATTTGCCTCAATAATTATAATAAAATATCTCTGATATATATAACTAAAAAATGTTTATACCTTAACTTCTATTTAATACTTTGAATTAATCTTCGAAAACTGCTAGTTATAATCTTTATAATATTTTTATATTCTATCCTTTGATAATGTAATATGGATACAATCATTACAAAGTAGCGTATCTACAAACTAATCAAAAGCTGGAAATAGAAAACCACCTAGCTCGGATACTCTGACATTTTTGGGGTACTGAAGAGAGAATAAGCCATACTTCTTAAGTAATAGGATACACCTTTTCTTTTCTAGATTATATCTATTCTGAAGATAAGTCTCAAGTCCTCGAACTACTGTTCAATGCAGAGTACAAACTAAAATCTTGTATTCAGTAATATATTCAAATATATCGTTATCTTTATTATTATAATACTCATTCTACTTAATCTATTGAATAATTGCTTATTAAGTAACCCTAAGTTAGCTAATTTACTCTAAATAACCCTAAACTTTTTCAAACTTATTTATAATATAGATTTCAGTTATTTGACATCAATTTTTATTAAATATTAATACTGTATATTAGTTTTAAAATAAGAGTAATAGTCAATTTAAAGTTATATTATATTCTATATCACCAATTCAACTCCCGATTCAACTATACCGCCTAATCCCTTTCGCTTACCCTAGTTCTATTTCGGCACCGATTCAAGTTGAATCGGCCCCCGCCTTATGTAAAGGTGTAAGCTTATTTTATAGTTTTTGAATAATTGCTTTGAGTAATAAGGCTTTAAATTTATTGTTTTCAATTATCAATTCTATAAGATAGAAAATATTTATTATTTTAATAATCTATTTATAAATATTCTAATATAATTTATATATAGTATTATACTTATCTTTTTTGTTGTAATATTTTTTTTGTAATATTAAATACTCTATAGAGATATCCTAAAAGATATAAGAAATAGATAAAGGAATAGGATTTATTTGAATATCTTCTTTTTGATTTTACTTAGATCTATTTTGATATATAGTAAGATCTTACTTATATTTTATTTGATTAATTATATTGTATTTATTTATAAATTCCAAAATCTTAATAAGTTTAGATAAATCCTTAATAAGCCAGTTTTCCTTATAGATAGAAATCACCCAATAAAAATTTTCATTATTTTTTAAGGATTCTCTAGTTTTAATTGAAATAATCAGAATAATCTTGTTTTTAAATAGTTTGATATCCTTTTAGATATCTTTCGATATATAAAGGTATTATAGATGTAAGAATCATTTTGATTAGTGTTTATAAATAACTAATCAAGTAACTTCTAAGGAGTTGTGCTTTAATATAACGAATTATAGTGAGATTAAATATAAAAGAATATTTTATATTTGAAATAAATTAAAAGATATATATATATATATATATATAGCTTAAATACTAACTAAGCTTATAACTATTATAAAGAATAACTATATTATTTGATTATTTTGATTAGAAAATAGGTATATATAATAATAATAAATTAAATTAACTTAAAATATAATCATAAGGATTATACCTATTTTATATATCTAAATCAAGCAATAGAGTTATTTAATTAGGTTAATAAAACTTATTAATATTAATAATAAAAGAGTGTTTTGTAATTATATAAATAGGCACTTCAAAGAAGTACTATGCTCAATCACATGGTGTTGCATAAGACAGTGATTTCCGTGACATATATTTTATTAATAATCTATCAAAAGATTATTCTTATTTATAAATCTTTATTCAAATAATAATCAATATTATTCAAGAGTTTATCTTCAATAAGTAATCTCTATACTTCGAATATAGAATTAACCTTATTATCCAAAAATTCTAAATCTTTTATTTTAATATTTAATCTAGCTTTATTAACTAGAAAGGTTATAAAGTCGTTACATATCTCAACTAAAAAAATAATTTCTATAGAATTTTCGAAGGTATTTTTTTATTATAGATAGAATCCTAATGGGTTCAACTCTGTAGTCTATTCAATTGTCACTTATATATAATAGCAGCTTCTATTGTATATTCTTGATTCTAGTATTTCCCGAATATTATTTATTATAGTTATATTGTTGGCATTTACAATATCCATAATGTCTTATCTTAATAAATCAAAAGATAAGAAAACAAAAGGATTAGATTAATTGAATTCTATTTCTTTGCTTTCGATATTTGAAGTATTATTAGATTCTTATTGTAATTATTAGTTTGGATTTAGGTTTTCGTTAAGAGTTTGATCTCATAATAATTGAATTCTATAAAAGAATATTTTATACCAGAAAAGACAAAAAGAATTTTGTTTTTTAAATATAAAGGGTTTTTATTTCTTTGTTTAGTAATCTTGAGGATATAATTTGAGTATAATATTTTTGTCACGGCGCCAACTACCTGTTCGTTAGTTGCCTTCGTGCCTAAGGCTCCCACAACTAGCGCACCTTACTTCTTATAAGTAGGGTCCCTTCCTTCCATAGTTCTTTTACCCTTATGGTACAATATAAGTCTTTACCCGTACCTTGACAATTTTCTTTGTTTAGAAACTCGAAAATATAATATATTCAAAAACTCGAAAAGAATATATAATATAAACCAATATTCTATTCTTTACAAATAGTTTAGTGATTTAGATGAATATAACTATAAATAGATATTTTGATCTTCTCAAAAAGATATTCTATTCTTCACAAAAATATTAAAAGTTTATTATAATATAACAACAACAAATTCAAAATATAATAAAAAAGAATCAATTATTGTAACTAAAGAATAACAAATTATTATATAAAGAATGAATCTATAAAAGGCTTTTATAGGCCTAAAAGGAACCAGGAGGGGATCAAAAGGGAACCAAAAAGAGACTAAAGCAAAGCGAGATTTGCCCTGCCAGGTGGGGCAAATGGATGACTAATCTAGGCCTGAGGCCGGATCGTCACAACAAAAGTATTAAAAGTTTGTTATAATATAATGACAACAAATTCAAGGTATAGTAAAAAAGAATCAATTATTGTAACTAAAGAATAACAAACTATTATACAAAAAATGAACCTATAAAAGGTTTTTATAAACCTAGAGGGAATCAGGAGGGGATTAAGAGGGAACTAAGAGGGGACTAAAGCAAAGCGAGATTTGCCCTGCCAGGTGGGGCAAATGGATGACTAATCTAGGCCTGAGGCCGGATCGTCACACTAAGATGTATTCAATAAAATAATTACTAACTTTCACTATTTATAGTATATTATCCCTTAGAATATATATGATACTTAATTATATTATATTAAGATTTTGTTTATATATAATAGTGTCCCTAAATGTTATATTGTGATATTTAATTTTTATATTAATATTCTGAATCTTATTAATTAAATCAAGTAAACAGTTGATTCTTATTAAAAGTTATTCCCAAGATAATATATATTAATAACTAAAACCTTTCTTATTAATTAACATTTTTATAATAATAATTTCTTGAATTCCTTTTTTCGAAAACTATATAATAAGTATAATAAAAAGCAATCTTTTTTTGTATTATTTGATAAAAGTAAAGATAATTATTACTTCCCCGGTTATAAAAAGAAAGGCTACAGATATTATAAATATAATTAAAAGGAGAAAGATTAACTTAAAATAAATTATTATAATAAGTATAATAGCCTTAACAATAAAAGTTTCTAAAAATACTATAATCAATTTGTTATAAATATAAGATAAAAGAGTAATCAGAATAATAGCAATAATGATAGAGATTATCTTATTGATTAATATTTTATTAATAATAATAATAATAATATTAAAGAAGTATTTAGGATATTCTTTATATTAATAGATATATATAATGGATTTCAGATAGTAATTATTCTTAACAATATGGTAAGCATTTATATATTAACAGTTGAGATATTAGTTACAAAAATTAAGTGATATTATATTAATAAGTTTTTTGGTATTATAATCAATACTAGTATCGCTCAAAGATTAATTGTTAAATATAATTAATATTTTGTATAAAAAACGATTAAAAATATCAAATATAATTCTGTAATTACTAAGCAAGTGATAATGCGATATAGTATTAATACAACTATTTCTATTAATTTCTTTTGGATAAATCTTTCATTTGGAATAATAAAATAAAATGTAATAAAAGCTGATGTTTTATTTCTGTTGTGTTTGGCAAATATGGATAGGTTCAAATTCAAGTATGATAATATCGATAATATTATTATTATATTTAAGTATATTTTACCTATTTTTCGATAATTCAATTATATATTTCTATTTTGGAAGGTCAATCTTCAGAATGTTATTTATAATTCTATTAGTGATAAAGAATATTTACTTATAAAAATTGAGTTATAACGAATTCATAAATAATTCAATTATCTATTTACTTGCAAATTTTATAAGATATTCAAATACTCTAAATACAATAAAGATTTCGAAGTAATCAAACAATTTATCAAGTTTTGTTATTATTATCAAATCTATAGAAAATTATTAAACAAATTCAAGTTCTCTATTCCCAATAAGAACTTTGAATTCAATTATATAATATTAGTTGATATACTTTATATCAATAATAATCCTGTTTTATATATTATCAATAAAGCTATACATTTTCAAATAATTAAATAATTAAATAATATATTTGTAAAATATATATAAAATAAACTCTATAAATGTTAGATTGATATATATATTAGTTCTCCAGAATATATTGTTTATAATATAGGTATTAATTTTGTTAAAAAAGAGTTTCGATAATATATCATATTAATATCTATTCAAATAAAAACTATTTCTATAGAAGTATATCATTTGATTAATATCATTAAAAGATTTTATATATTACTATATAGATCTTATAAAATCATTTACAATAAAGCTTATAATTTAGATATTAATAAGAATATAATACTTCAAATAACTATAAAAATAATAAACGATATTACTGGACCAAATGGTTTAATATTAATATTACTTATTTTCAGTACATTTTCTAGAATAATTGAATTTAATTCTCTGATATTTATTATTTAATAATAAGTTATTGCGATTTCTAAAGTTATAATAAAAATCTATAAGTTATATAGTTTTATAAAAGTATAAGAAGCTTTGAATATATATAATAACCCTTTAACTATTATACTTTATAGTTTATCTTTAAATAGCAATATTTTAGTATGGAGAGAGGGCAACAATATTACTTTTGGCAAATAAAAAGGACTGTTTTTATTATTCAGTATAGAGAGATATGTATAATTAATCTATCTTATGGACCTATAAGATTCAGATTCATATTAATAAAGCCTTATTATCAAATTGACCAAATTAATAATCAAATTAACTAAATTAACCAAATTAACCAAATTGATCAAATTAACCAAATTAACCAAATTGATTAAATTAATTAAATTAACTAAATTAACTAAATCAATTAAATTAACCAAATCAATTATATTCTGGGTTATCTTAGAAAATATAAAATAATTTTATTAGAATCTAATAAGATTATATTTATTATTTTTGAAGTAATTATTATATATATTAGGAATCCAAAGGAACTCCTATTAGATCTATTTAAGGATAGCTTAATATCTATATCGAAATCTTTTCCCCAGATTATCATATTCCAGATTTATGCTTATATATAAAAAGAGTATATTGGGTAGTTCATTATTAATCTTTTAGATTCAGTTTTATATAAGAATTTTAGAAAAAAGGAGATTAATAGTTTAATGATTAAAAATATATTTAAAGTTATATTATTATTAGAAGTTCCTTTAGATATATACATTTTCAAATTATATTTTATTAATAAAATTAAAAATAAAGAAATGGATATTGAATTTTATAAATTACAATTGATTATTTAAGTATATAATAATATAAATAAAACAATTGTTTTAATATAATTATTAATAATTCAATAATTATACCAATATATTTTAGCTTTATTAACTATAAGCATTAAAAAGATAAATAATATAAATATATACATTTAAGATATTATTTAAATATACACTTAATTAACCTTAAACTTATATTACACTTTCTATACCTATACTTTAAAGGAAATAGATTTATTAATTAATATAATTTTATTTATTATAAAACCATTATATAGTATTCTGGAGGCAGATAATTATTAATTTAAGATATATTATATTTATTATTATAAAAAGCTCAAAATACAATAATTTATTTATAATTCTTGTTTTTTGTATATTAATAATCAGAATATTAGATTTAATATTATTAAACTCCAAATAAATAATATACTCATTATTAGAAATAGCAAATTTGTTTAAATTAAAAAAAAGTAATTCAAATAAACTAATTTTATAATTAAGAATTGAGAAAAGCTAACTTATAATTACTTATTAAATTCAATAATATTACTTTTATACTTTAAAATAATAATATCTATTTTAATCAAAAAAAACAATATACTAATCTTCAATCTGTTTTTATAGAATTTATAAATATTTATGATATATATAATAAAGTTCGAAAACATACTTCTACATATAATCAATATATTGTATAACAAATCCAAAATATATATATTATAATTATATATCAACCCAAAGTATTTTTCGATTTATCAATAATAGTATAAACAATATAGTCAGTTAAAAACAATATTATAATATTGAATAAATATATTAAATAGTAAAAAGAAAATTCTACCAAAGGATTTAACTATATATCACTTAATTTGGATTCATTTAAAATCACTATTTTTGCTAATACCTTTTTTACTAATAATAAGGATTATTTATCCCAAATAGATTATATAATTATTATAATAAATAAGTATAACAATATTAACATTATTTATTAATTATTTATTAAATATAAAAGAATTATATATAGCATTTTAGCTTTAGAGCTATACAGATTAATTTAAGGATTTAATATTGGAATTATAATTATTTCTATAATTAATATTATTTTTAATAAAGAAATCCCATTGGTCTTATACACTAATTCAAAGTCATTATATAACTTGCTCATAAAGCTAGATATAATAAGTGAAAACAATTAATAATCAATATTATAGCTTTACATCAATCTTATAAACGAAAAGAGATTATAGAAGTCATTTGAATTAATGAACCTACTAATCTAATCAATATAATAACTAAAGAAAAACTATATTAAACTCTATCTAATTTTATTAATATAAACAAAATCAATATTAAATTAATAAGATAAATAGAGAAAGAATAGGATAATAGGATAATGAAATAAATAAGAAGAAAGGGCATTTCTTAATATAAGGTTTAGTATTTTATTAATAGAAGAATAAATTGAACTATAAAAAGAGAGTTTCTAGTATATAAATATTGATTATATAGTGAATAGTTTTAATTCATTAGTTATTATATTATAAGCCCTAAGCGAAAGCAAAAAAGACTAGCTCTTTTAGTAGGTCTATATAAGATCTATTATTTCCTGTATATAGCTAGCTCTTTAAATAGAATACAACATAGACATTTAGGACCTACATTTGTAGGTACTACGTCTTCCGTATCCTTCTCAAACCAACAATTAGTGCCATCACTGATTGAATAAGCATATGATAGCATCGCAGAGGGTCCACCGGATATATGTATGACTCTACCAACCACGATGTTTTCCAATCACTCCAAATAATGATCTAAATCCACCCTTACTACGTACGCTCAATGTATGTCCTTTCGGGTCGGTATATTTGAGTCGATTCATCAGCTCACCCGTTTCCTTTGGAAAGAAAGTCGAGAAATCCATGGCTTGGATTCGATTCAGCGCAGTCTGCGTCATTCCATCAGCTTCTGTGGACAATTTAATATTAGCACCGTATTGAATTAGTAAATCGACAACCGCGAGCCGCTGTCGAAGGTTATCCAGCCATATCGCTCCTCCTCGTCCTCCCAGTTTGTCTTGATTAGAAAGAAGTCCATCGCCCCCAAAGAAGGCTCGCTCCCAGATTGTTGCATTCAAATACATATCGCTAGGTTTAGCACCTCTCTGGAGAAGTAGAAAGACCATATTGCTACTCCCTGGTGCTAATCGAAATTTTGGGTCATTGTTATTTACGGCGATATCGAGAAGAGGACGTATTTTTTGGCGAGATAACTTCCCTTGCTTCGAGCCGGATGTGAGTTGATGCCCTGTGAGAACTTTGATCCGAACATATGCACAAAGTCCATAGTTGACAGCTGCAGATATGAAGGACTCATAGCCAAGAGGTGATATCGCATCAAACTGTCGTGAGGTCCAATGATTCCCCGTCCAAGTGGATGCATGATCCTTCATAGTGCGATCCAACTCATCCAAAAGCTCAAAGTTAGACTCTCCAGTTTGGACATCGGCGAATGATGCGTGCTCTAAAGCAAGATATGCCAGACGTGCCTGTTTTTTTGATGTCCAGGAAGCGACAACTCCCTTTAGCAGAAGGATGTAAGATCTCAACATTGCGACGTGGGGGTTAAAGCTACTGCCCTTGGTCCGGTCAAGCTGTTTAGACCAAATATCTGCGCGATTGAGATAGTCGCGCGCTGTACGGTGAAGATACTGGACTTTCAAATCTCCTTCAGCAACTCTCGACAACCTCATTTCACTGACGTGCAGACCTTCCGCAGGCCCCTGTACTTCCAGCAAACCGGCAGACTGGCTTTTCAGTCGATCTTCCATAAGTCGGCATCGGCTTCTGATTTCGTCTGCGGATAATGGAAGTATTCTGGCTGTAATTGCTAAAGTTGAATCTTCGTCGACAGCTAATGAAAGCGCCAAGACAGTGAGAGGCAACTGGTCAACATCTTCTCTTCCAATGATTTTAGCCTCTTGCTGCGCAGCGTTGACAATTTGAAAAAGCCGAGATGCGTGCTGCAGATAGAATGGATGGATGTATGACAGCATATGGTTGTAGAGGTCCTCCAGATCACCTGGTATATCATCCAATCTTCGCCTGAGATCCGAGATAGTATCGCGATTCCTCATTCCGCTAATGAGAGACTGAGTGACAAGTTTGACCCACAGGAACACACCTTGTGCCTTATGTACCAGATCTTGGACAAGCGCTGGCGCCTTAGTGGGTTCTCTGGATGCCAGAATTTGATAGTGGGTATTTGCAGCCAAGTTGTCAGACACGTACTTCTCTATATCACTGACAGTCAAGTCTTGCAGCTTCAAACTCGGATAACTGCTAAACGCATCCCCGAACTCCAGAAGCGGACGACTGGAGACGCAAAGTTTGACCCTAGATGAGCGGCTGAGTTTTAAAACAAAGTCAATAATATTGTCTTTGTTATCATCATACTCGTCTAGACCATCAATGAATAAGCACATATTGAACTTCACGGTATCTTGAGATATGATCTCCTCGAATACAGCTGAAATCTCAGGATATGTCCAAGTTTTATTGATGAATTGATTCGTTTCCTTGACCGCCTCAGCATAGTTGTGTGCCCATTGCAAGGGGAAAAGCAGTGGTATCAAAGATCTGTACTGTTCAAGTATTGCAACGATAAGAGACCGAAGGAGCCCGGCATGTGATCGTTGATCTTTGCTTCCGCTGTTCCAAAAGAAAAATCCGGCCTTCAGACAGTTGTTTGACCACATTGACAGTTCTTGCAGGGTTCTAGGATGGCCAAAAATAAATCGCATCAAGGTGGATTTTCCAGAGCCGGCTTTCCCATGAATCCAATATATAGTCTCCCCGGACTGAAGCCATTTCACGAAGTTCCCCCATGGTGCAGACTCTTCTTGATCCCTGAACAGCCATTCGAATGTTTCCCGGTGGGCTTCGGTCACTTGGTCTAGTCTGTCGTCCATTGCGGGGAATCGAAAGTTGTCCAGTATGGGTTCTTCGGCGTTTCGTCTCACTTTCTCCTCACTATACTCCAATCGGGGTTCGTTCTCAATGTTGTCGAACGTTGACACCGCGGTATTGACTCTGGGCGGGTTTTTATGAGAGCTTCCTTGGCGGAGCTCTTCGCCAGCCTGGTTTAGGACGTGAAAGATGGTTAGCAATCGAGAATCAAGCTTCTCAAGATGCTCCGTAATAATACGGTCTCGAGTCGCCGGATAAGGATCCGGAAGCTTCCGAGTAGATGAAAGTGAGGCAACGATGTCTCGTGTGTTTTGGTCCACTCGGTCAAAACGTTTAGCCATTTCTGTTGTAGTAAAGCTAACACTTGATCTAAGGAAGTTTCACATGTTAGCGGCCAGTTGGTTTGCGAGACAAGTAGGATTACCTTAGCCCAACCAATACATGCAACTGGATGGCGTCTTTATAAGCTGACATCCGCGATGTTAAGGCACTGATCTCATCTTTGGTCCATGCCGTTTTGATTGCTTTCTGCAAGCTACTCCATTTTTGATGGTGCCCGTTTCTTTTCAAGCCTTCTAGCCGCTCAAATAGCTCAGTTGCGACACCGTCACACGCTCCACATACTTTTCTCAATTCCGCTTCCTCCTTCGAACCACATCCAAGGGCAGCCTCACGCAAAGGCGTTCTCAGCTTTCCAGTAATTCCCTTTAGGTCTGCGGTCAGGAATTCAAGCTGGCTATTCGACTCCAGAGCCCCTTCAGGTGATTTTAAGAGCTCATGAGCATTTATCAGAAGCTTGCTTGTAAATTCGACAAATTGCAACACGGTTCCAGCCAGAGATATAGCGCTCAAAGGATCCAGAACCATTGTTGTCGAACAATTAATTGAGCCACAAAGTTTGATAGATGAACAGGGCTTTGACGTCACACTTTGTGTATTCTTTGATTCAATGTGTAAGTCGTTCGATAGGTCTGGAGATTGAAGAAGATAATCGAAGTAATAAATTCTATATATACTGACAAAATGATTTTGGATTATGGTTTACAAGGCTACCGTGAAGAAAGATGCCGAAACGATTTTCGGGCATCAGCTGAGGTTGGGCAATGTACTAACCCTAATCAGGCCTAGTTCTATTACAATGTGCAATATATCTCTTATGTGGGGAACTATTCACAATGTAAAGAAAAGCACAGAGGTTTTTTGCGTGTGTTTTCTGTAATATTACCCCACATAAAACCCTACCTCTCACGCCTTGAACGTTTTATAACATAAAACTAGTTCTCAGGCCTAATAAGTATAATCTATACTACTCCCTATCACTACTTCAACCTAATATACTAATATACTTCTCAATAATATTTGTATAATATCTACTCCTTAGATGTTATACAAAAAAGCTTAGTAATATCTAATCAATAATATCTAGATAATATAGTTTATTAGTTTATTAGTATATATACTATATTAGTATTATATAAGACAGTGATTTCTATAATAAGTGCCGGGACAGGGATCATGTGACCGCACTAGCGCTTGCGCTAGTGCCTCGGCACTATAACATATACGTTTCGTAGTCCTAGCTTTTAGAACCGCAAGCAATATTACAATAGTATGAACCATAGTACTATATTAACTTCACTATCCTCATGATGATATTAACAATAAGATTATAAGATAAAGATAAGCCTTGATATTATAATCTATAGAAATAATACTATAGGAATTATAAGATTAAAAAGTAATTAGTAATTAGGAAAAGATAGATATCTATCTTTGATGATATCTACTCTATTATAAAGCTTTATACTTAAAATAATTATTAGGGTTATTGTTAAAAGGAATAGAAGTTACCGGTACTAATCACGTGCTGTGATTAGTAGTACGGTTACCTAAACAGGCTAGATTAGACGAACCATAGACAGGCATATTGGTCTCCGAGGGGAGCAAGAGGGGATCAAGATGTCTACACGCGAAGTAATAGAGTCAAAACAGAGGCCTCTTCCACTCAATCTTTTAATAGTTATATTATAATTAGTTGTAATCTTATTAAATTCCTATTTGAAGTCTAATCTAAACTATTTTAAGAAATCACTAATCACTTTCACGTGACCCCTAAGGCAGCTCCTATAACAAAATATTGAGTAAACCATAGCCTCTAGTCTTAAAAGCAAGGAATTAATTCTATATTCATTCTTTATATAATATTCTACTTCGAAGTACTAGTTTATATACTTTAGTAAATCTATAACTAATTATATAAACAAGCCACGTAATCCCGTAGGCTGTTTCTATAATATTAGTTCTAAAATTAAGTAAGATATGAATCAATATCAAGTAAAAATCTAAAAAAAAAACTTAGTAAAGAAGAAATGAAAAAGCTGAAACACTATTAGATTGGAAAATTTTCATAGATTCTAAAAATTCATAATTCTAATAACCCTAAATTTTAGTTATTACTAAGTAAAGAGTTATCATCAGATGTATACGAGTTAGATGATTACTTTAATATATTCTAGTAGAAATCAACTATAGTATTACTCTCGAATAAATAACCTACAGAGCAGACTATTTATAGATTACCTACAGGTATATATTATTTCTACACAGTCTAATTCAATAGTATATATTGAAAAAAATTGGAACAATAATAAGAATGTATACACGTTTTCATCAGAATTATATTCATAGAAAGTTGTTGTCGATCATAGAACAGCTATGAGACGAGGAAAATGAGAAATCAATTTGAATATTTCAGTAATTGGATCTCTCAAAACTTGTATACAAGAATGAAGTTACCCGAGCAACGATCGTCCTCCATAAGACTAGTATGATGACCTAAATAACTTTTTTCGAGGGGCTGAGCCTAATGGTCTGACTGAGGTACCCACCTTCCACACAATCTTGAGTCTATAAAGACTTGAGATTCTTCCTTCTATAACTGCGTGATCCCTCTATCCGTATCTTCTGTCCCTTGTTCAATTATTATCCTCCAAATAATATCCCATCTTTAACCATGGTATTTCTTATTCTTACAACATTATCACGGTGCAAGATATAGGTACTAGGTAAGATGTATGATATTCTACAAGGAGTGAAGAAGGAGGCGGAGAGGCGCCGACTATATGGAGGGCGGATGCCTAAGGCATCCACATAACTACGTATTGAACCCGTGACAAACATCAACTCCCACACTTCTAAGCACCAACTTCAAAAGATGTACTGTCAACTGTTCAATATAATCCTCAACATGTGACGAATAAAACTTACCGGAATAAAAATATAAGGGACTGCCTTCTCATATTCCTCCCAACTATGTCCATACTTTGCCCTACAACGTTGGATATCCCTATGAGCACGGTGAAGAATCATACAGGTAAAGAACACCGGATAGAACCAGGGAAAAGGACTCTCAAAGCCGGCCACCAGCGCCCATGCAATCGCAAAGTAAATATCGCAAGTGTAGTGGATTTTGCGTCCATACCGATACCAACCGTCAACAAGGATACTGTCACCCGTTGTCGTCTTGATCACTTTCGGATTGTCGATTGTGCGCCAGGGCAGCTGCGGAAATGCGTTACGGCCTGTGAAGGTGCTGTGCTCCTGGGTGCGAAAGTTGTTCTTCTGGCTGCCAATCGTGTCCCAGACCCAGTAGGTAAAGAGGTAGGATGTGAAGAGAAGGACAAGTGAGGGCATCCGGAGAGATGGATAGACCCATTCGGTTAGAGTGGAAAGATGATTGGCACAGTATAGAATAGCATGGCAGTAGCTGAGTGGCACACCTGCGATGTTCCAGAATATTAGCATAAAGCCCCATTTCTCGTAGTATATATCCCTATTGGCAAATTATCAGCACACTTCCAGAATTTATTTATTGTTATATTGCCAATGTAGCTAGCTCAAGGATTACTCACCATGTAGTCGTTGTGCACTCCTCCCCCTTTGCGCACGCATTGGTATACAGAAAATGCGCCAGGATCAAGAACCACACCTCCGCGCTAACATAACCATACAACTCATACTGCCTAGCGGCTGTGGCACAAGCAAGTGCAAGCAAGATGTTCCACGGCAGTCGTAACATAAAGAACATCTTAAGATCCAGAATTCCGAAGCGCGGGTTGAGTTCTGCGCCCATGAAAAAATCATAGATAAGATTGCCGCTCATTCTATGCTGAACTCCTCGCAAAATCGCCGAGAGATACGCAACGATCGCGATTTGGAAACTGGAGATAATTGCAACGGACATCAGCGGCCCAAACTCGTCCAAGAGCTCGTAGAGCTTGAAAATACCACTGTAATGCAGCGCCCCCGTGACGATGATAGATACCCAGAGGGACCACAGACCGCTGCAATAGTATTGTAACTTCTTACCACCAAGGTGATCTAGCGGCTTGCCATAGCTCCAAACTCCAGGAAGGACTACGTAGCATACAGCTTGGAAGATGATGAACGTCCAATATATCTTCCAAGCGTATAGTGACGGGAATGCTTCTTTACAGGCCAGTTGAATGAGAGAGAAAATAAATTCGGTCAGGGACTGCCCTGCTGAGGGAAGCGGAAAAGAGCCGCCATAAAATTTCGCACCGATCCACATGTAGTACATCAGCAGTGGGAAGCCTAATGTCATTGCACCCGTGCCCCAGGGGCCACCGAACTCGTAATGCACCGAGCCATCATCGATTATCGCATTTTGCATGATGTTGCATGATGAGGGCGATGAGCCACTTTCTTGGAGATGATTTCTTCGTTGACGCTCGTGTGCCTCCCGATCCTTACTTCCCAGATATGAGGTCCTAAGATACAATTAGCCAGTGAATGACAGTTTCATGACGGGCGCTACATACTCCCTGTCCTTCCTTTGATCAACATTCTGATATTGAGTCAGGGTGGCCATATTTTATTACCCTGAAAGTAACATGTCATAATAAACATGAGAAGTCAACATCGGTGGGAAAGCTTTGCACTTTATACTTCCAACCAAATCGTCTCATAGTAACAACCAGATCCGCAACGGAAATTGTGTACAACGGACCAAGCCACCAGCCATACTCGTCTAACGCCAAGAGAGACATCAAGAACGAGATTGCACGCTCGTTCTGCATCGGACTACCGCGGACAATAGGATACCGTGGATGATAAAATCCCGGGCTCAGTCCATATAAAGTTGGATTGTGCTCCACTTCGACTCTGGATGCCGCGGAAGTCCGTCACACTGAGATGAGCAAAAAACATCTAGAATCATTTGTAGGCAACCATCGAATCATTTTTCATTTCTTTATAGGCCGCGCAAAAACAGTCTATACCTATCGGTGCTCTCCAGGTTTTCCGCTCTATAGGTAACTCATTGAAGCTTCTATTTGCTCTACAAAATTATTTATGAGAGCTAGTCTTTGCTCTACAACATGATTATTGTATAAAGTTAATATAATATTGATTCAAATTCAAGCGTAGACTATTATTTGTTTTGAATTACCTACAAATTATCTATATGAATTTCTCGATCATCTACGATGCAGACAGATAATCTAAGGTTGATTGTAAGGCCTATTATTTTCTCTGCAAGTATCTATTGCGCAATCTATTTTCTTTATATCACACTACAACGACCTGTTATCGAGATTATAGTAAATGTCGTCAGCAAGTCCCAAAATGGTTGGATCTCCGAAAAACCAAGCATCTTCTTCCGACATGAGGTCTTGCCTAAATTGTATCCGTTGCCTTTCTAGAGTGTCCAGCCCATAATTGCTCGGAGCGTAATTGGTACCATCAGGGGCATGCCAGAACTCAGGTATGATATCGGTGAGAATGCTAGCACCAAGATCTCGACACTTGTCCGCCATGCTTGCTTCCCTCTTCCGCTGCAGCTGCGTCTCAATGTAGGATTTTCCAGCTTCATAGAACCGTTGACACAGTGCGTGAGCTTTGTAGCCGGCAATATAGGTTTGATCAACCGGCTGGAGGGAGGTGACGAACTTTTCCAGATCTTCTATGGTCTCAAGAGAAAGGGTTGTGACGGCATGACAAAAAATAACGAGAAATGGTATGATTGGGCATGCAAGGACGGTCCTTGATCACATTGTTAGTCGCATTTCTGGGCAGCTTGGGATATCACAGACCACTGCAGATATATAGTCCATATATATTTATGCTTGATCATGTAGTTGAGATAGCAGGAATGATGTGCTGCGAGTGCCGCCTGGGCCGCTTCGAGACATTGTTGGTTGAAAGGAGACAAGGTATCAGAGCTTTCGCTAGGGATTGACCGGTAAATTAGCGTCAGAAGAGACAAAAAAACTACATCGTTTGCATGTTGGACGAAACCAAGGTACTGATGTTGACTAGCTCTATATTCGCAGAACTGGCCTTCGAGCTGTGAAAGATCAGTGAGTATAGTGGCAGAATCATCAAGGCATGTGTGGAAACGTGAAGCTACCTTGGAGTTTCTAGATTTCGCCGCAAGAGTGAGGGAAGCGAGATTTTTCATAGCTTCTGTACGCGCGCTTTGTGATAGCTCCATGGCTTTAGGACTATAGAGGCGTTCGAATGTCCAAGCATGAAGCTGGGCTGCCTCTATCCACAGAGACCAAATAAAGTCCCATACCTGTGAGCCAGAAGTTGACATGGTAGGAAGAGGGTCGGTTGCCAGGTCGCACTCACGGAGACTCGATGGCCGGCCAAGCCTCAACGAAAGCGTCTGATCTAGAATGTAGACATATCTAAACAACGCCATCTTCGCATTCTCATCACTACTACCCGCGTTCTTTCGGACGACCAAACGATGATAACCCAGACTCTGACAGAGTCTAGCTGCTGTGGAAATCAATGTCCAAGCCATACCAAGGGAATGTGTACCTATAGCATACATTGACTATCCTGGTCAGCGATATCATAAATCGTAGGGTATGTGTTGCTGCTCACGGCCAATATCAAAGCTTTTGTATTATCCAATGACAAGTTCATGAATAGATTTAAACGAGTCAGGGCCAATTCCAGATTTCTCTGGCAAAGAAGGCTATTAACATGGAATTTTGCTGTTACAGAGTCATCCTTGTTCTGTGAAATGCAGTATTCTGGCAGTAAGAATAGTAAACACGCATTGATAATAATCAAGTCGGAGGTGGTGCATTCTTCCATTTCGAAGTAAGCCTTCTTGCAGAGGCTATCAAGCTCAGAGATCGAGATAAGGGGAAGAAAGGACAACAGAGTCGGCTTTGTGGGGCCTGTATTAAATCAGCGAGAAGACTAGATTGATTTTGTATATATAGTCACCTTTGGTCCATTTTAATAGCAGCACGATATCTGTCAAGGGGGCATTACGGTATTCCCTTCAGACTTCTGTTGAGTTTCTGTCTCTGGAAAGGATTTGTCGTAAAGAAGTGACTGTGGGTCATTGCGATTCAAAGCCTTGTCGAGCTGCGAGTACTCCATACTGATATCAGGGGCCGAACTATTAAGAGGGTTGCCTTTGACTAGGTCTCGAAACATCTCGCTTGCAAGGTGTGACTGAACACTAAGAGATGATGCACCTTCATAGGCGATCATTTCTGGAGACGGCAGGCTTGAGCCGTCTTTTATGACTGTTGCAGTGTGCTTTTTACCCGTGGTGTCGGGTTTCTCTCTCATTTCTGCTGAATTGGAAAGATGATCAGATACTTTTAGCTCCATTAGACTGCTTTGCAGCATTGACAAAGTCTGCTGAATATCGGAAAGCTGCTCCTCGAGCCGGTTAAATCTGATGTGTCTGAAAAGTTCGTTACTCCGGGTATCCACAAAATATAAATCACCTTACTCGTTATTTCTGGTGCTTGGTCTCACCTGAGCCAACACAGGCCGCCGAATCAAAGTTCGACATGATAGATTGGCTGTTTGGCAGTTCGAACAAGGAAATCGTCTGTCGCAACGAATCTGAATAATCAGCAATCACCAAATGACATGCTCAATCTCTTGACTCACCTTCCTTCGATGACACTGTTCACACTTTGATGTGGTACAACGATTAGCAGTCTCTACCAGGTTTCTACAGCGTCGTGGAACTTACAGCACGAGACTGATGCGTAGCGGTATGACCAGGAGGCTGTGAAGTCCGTGGCTCCGCGGTCGCTTCCATAATGTATTTTCCTTCGACAATTCTAAAACCAGGTAACGCACACGGCAGTTTATCAACATATATGCACATATTTATATCGCGGTCCACGGTGCTCCGCGGACTCCGAAAAGCCGGCTTTTGTAGCCTGAGGCCTAATGTGATGACTCGTTGTGAAAGTACCACGTGACTATCTTTAGTGTATATAGTTCGGAGCTCTTAATTATGAAACGGGCAGGCAGATATCGGACTCCAGGAATTTTTCCCAAAACTAATAACGTTGTGTTATCTTAATTCATTACTAAATGATTTTTGCAGTAGGTCGTTAGTCAATTAATCATCAAGAAGTTTTACTTTTAGATTAATAAATCAAATTTCAATAGATGGAGTCGAATGATGTTTTAAAATAAATTAAAGTAACGTAGTTTATTATCGAGTGGGCTATATCATCGAGTGAGCCATTTCAAATACATACAAAATTCGTTTGTACATAACCGTGCACTTTCTGTATTTATTAATAGAATTTTTTAAAAATTGGATATATAATATCTAATTATAAAATTATTATAAAAATCTAATTTTTTACGGTAAAAACCCCGAATATCATCATTCCATGTATTGATACCTCAAATATCAGATTTATAACTAAAGTGACCTCAACTAGCATTTTGTAATGTTTATCAATCTTTCAATCTAATATACAACCTTTTAGGAATCAATGAAATAAAAAGAAAAGAGATATAGTTATTAATTAGAATTCAAGAAATTCAACAAAATTAATTATTTTGGATTATCTCCAAGATTGAAATTAAAATTCAATTTAATAGTTTTCCAATTGATTTTGTCACAATGATCAAGCTTTAGCGCTAACCCTCCTATTACTGAAATACTACTAAATTGAGTTTTAATTTCAATTTTTGAGATAATTCAAGATAATTTATTTTGTTGAATTTCTTGAATTCTAATTAATAATTTTCTGACTTTTCTTTTTATTTCATTAATTCCTGAAAGATTGTGTATTAGATTTGAGATTTGCTAGCCTATAAATTTAACAATGATATAACGAAATAATGATATTTCGTTCTATCACATACTAGTTGAAGTATCAATACATGGAATAATGATATTCGGGGTTTTTACTGAATTTTTTAATAAAGATTCGAATCTATATAAGAGTTATTAGAGAAATGGTTTTTCTGTAACGAAAATCGTGACATTTTCAATTTATTCTTGAATATAATAGAAATATTTTTATAAAAATTAGATTTCTAGGAAACTAAAATTTTATCATTATTTTACGTTCTCTTATTCTTTAAAAATAATGATTTTTTATTAAAATAGGAATATTAAAAATGACTGATTTTGGTAAATCTAAAAGTGGCCCACTGGATGATATAGCTCATTCGATGATAAACTATGTTATGTATTCTAACTTATTAACTCCCTCCAAACCCACAAGGAAGCCAGAGAATGAAAAGATTCAAATCAAATCCAGCTTCAAAAAGACTCTATCAAGCAGTCATCTCACTATCTGTAGTGACTTTTCTACAACATTAGAAACAAGTTGTTAGCGAGTGTTGAGTGTTCTTGAGACACAAAAGAGACACGGATAAATAACTCGAATGCACTTGTGCGCTCAGTGCTCCAGTGCCTCACTCAAAAGTTCGCAATCAAGACCCGCGTTACTGCTTAAAAGAGGCGCTGCATCCTATAGAATTTGTTAGCTTCGCATGCCAGAATCGAATGTGTACCTGCGAGTAACTCACTAAGCGCATTTGTCACCTGAAAGACAAGGTTCCTCGTTGAAAGAACTATTGATAGACCACCCTTGCGCTCCCTGATCAATATACTCCGGGCCTGGACCCTCACAGCGATGAGCAGTGATCTGACCGATTGGACGCGCAGCCCCGCCCCAAATGCCATCCGTAGGGCAACCCATATGCTTAGTCAAGTATTCTGCTAGAACTAGCATGTAAATGGTGTTCCGTCGCGGGCCAATCGATCAAAGGAAGGACGCATGCGCCGTAAGTAGCGTCGTGAGGCGTGGATGGTGGTGTGCATGAAGTGACACGCGTTGCGAGGACGGCGCGGGCTTCGAGAACGTCGCGGTTGGTGATATTGGTGGCGGCGACCATGTCCTCAGTAAGGCCGAAGGCTGTCAAAGCTTCGGTGGAAACTTGGATTACGGCATCAGAAGCTGTGGCAGGAGCTGGTGCAGCAGCGGAGAGACCGAAGAAGAGAGCCAAAATGGCGAGCTTCTGAATGGAGGCGAGCATCTTGATTATGGTTGTTGTGGTTTGAGGTGTAGAAGAGACAGTGGAAGTGCAAAGATGATAGTGATTTGACAAACTAAGAGAGATGATTGAATGATTGGAAGCGTTTGTTGTCCTTGCTTTAGATGGGACAAAGCCGCTCTTATATACTCTCCTGTCACCGTCTTGAAGGGCATATCTCCTTCGCACAAAGGTATTGTCTCCGGAGTGAGTCCGCAGACACCGAACTAAAGAGTGCTCGTATGGACATGATATCGACAGAAACTTTAAGCTTTGCATATACTATTCCCCCCCTTCGTGATTTGTCGACGTAAAATTTCTAATTGAACTTTCGATGAACATGTTCCCTGATGATAGGCTGGTAAACTGCCTATTGTCCCCTGTTTACCAGAAGAATAACCGAAGAATTGCATTTAACTCGCTTATTTGAGTCCGTTCTATCGCATTTCAAATTACGAGTCGAACACAGCCCGCATAAATGATAATGTAATATCAGAATTTCAAATTAACACAGGCAAGTGAGGATTTGTCCTTTCCCTTTTCCTATTGCGCAAAATCCAATTTGCAAAGGAGACTACAGAGTACAGAAGTCGTTATCAATTATAAAATCTCTATTAATTCCAACAATACTACTGAGTCGGAGAAACGAGACCTGAAGTGAATTACTCGGGGTTCTGCTTGTGAAGCGATAAGCCTCTTATGCAAGGAGGCACAACTCTCTTTTGTAAGGTACTAAATCTGTCGCTATAGGGAAAATGCGTACATACTGCCATCAAATTTCTTCACTATAAACTGATCTATGGACTGATTACCACGCAACCAGTTTTGCTGAAAAATTCCTAAAGTCTGAGCCTTATCCAGCAAATAAGGTTGGTTTCGTTATACATACGATTACAATTAAGCATTGACGGTATGTAATAGGAGTGGGAAAAGGTTTATCGATATGTATATTACATCAAGAAATAGTGTTCTTTATGCCTTCCAAATGAGTCTCTCGAGAATACCGCGAACCTAATATACGAGATACCCTTGGAAAGTATATATGTGCACTTACCTGCCTGTTGTATGAGAAATCCTGGAAAGTAATGCGGTCAAACGTTTAAGGTTCTGGTGGTTCAATCTTTAAATTTGATGCTTAAAATTTAAGCTTTGCCTAAACCCCACCTATCCTGATTTATCAGCCTCACATGCGGAATGTTGGAGCTTGAAGGATATTGCGAAGTGAACTGTCCCCCAGAGATTGTTCTCAGCGGGGATTGACATGCCAGGGTTTCATGGTAAGTGACTCATCCTCAGCATCGCGACTGAGTATACCCTCAAGATAGATAGAACGAATCCCTATCGAGTCAATGTTTCACGGGAACTCTTTTCGGTTCTTCACTTTTTTCATACACCTTGCTCTTTCGAGCTGCCGAGATCGTTCTGGCAATCAATGACATCGAAAATCTTGTAATGGTTACTTCAACATCAGTCCACTAGATTGTTGGGTTCGTCTTTAAACGGTTCTCACCGCCAACATTCTTCTAACTACGGAGCTCACTATGACCATTGCAGAAGTCCGTGCACTAATAGCGCGTTAGTCTGCGATGGGCTATGCTATGCTTGACCCAAGGGAGAACGCTCAATGACATTAATGTGGTACCTTTCGCTCCAAGCAATGTTCCATCAATAGTACTTCCCGCATTTATAAGAAGTCCGAAGTAGCGCATGACATGTTCTACGACAGGGCCACTTACCTTGGGCTCAATGCTTAGGCTTAGTCATGACAGAGCCCCGGATAGTGAGTCGGATGATCGATATCACGTGATATCAATTATCGCTCCTGCCAGCCCCACGGCTGGTAGTGGTGGGGTGAAGGTGATGGGCTACATACTGTTGCGTTAATTGCCTGAATTACGATCGATTGCTTGTTTTTACATTAGCGAAATAACAGGTGGGAATTGATAACCATGTGGAAGAACTTTAACAATTCAGATTTTTTTTACTATAATATTAAATAATAAGAATTCCAGTTCTGAATATAAGGAAGGCTCGAGCTTGTGTTTCGTTTGAATGTTAATATTTATTTTGAATTGAATCAATAATTCAGTAAACTGGTGATATTGAGATAGGCTTCAAAAGGCCAGTTTTCGTCTGATTTTCACTTACCTGGGGCCTATATGACTATTATCAATCGACTTTCGGGATCTTGAAATGAATGATAGTATAACGTGGTTTCTCGGCGAGCTGGTCATACTAGACGTCGGGGAAAATCATTTCAAATTTTCAAAAGAGATTCAAATCGATTTGTTGAGGAATAGTAAGCAATTAGAGGTTTTTTATTGAGTCAGTACTTTTATTTCAAGGTGAATTATTATCACTAATAACCCTCAGAAAAATCCTCGCACTAACAATCTATAGTAACGAGATATAAGAACTTCGTGGATTGTAAAAGACCGAATAAAGGGGGCTTATAGTGGTCGATATGTCTGATAATACTATTCATTATTCAATACTTGTTGCAAAACTCAAGAAGAAATTATGTAGCTGAGTTCTACATCCCATATCTCGAATCAAGTTCAAAGTGGTACAAAAGGATTGACAATGATGAGCATTTTATTAATAGCACCGCTCTGTCTATCCGTCTGCTTATTCTTCAAGAGCAGATTTCAACCACATTGCAGGTGTAATCTTTGGTGGAGATAGCTCCAGGAACTCCTTATCTGTCGTTGCAGTCGAGCACTTCCCTTCCCAGCCTGTGTTAGGAGCACCCTTAATGGATAGAATGAGACCCTTATTCGCTTTGATCGAATCAGCCCAAGTGTCAATGAAAGTCATGTCTCTAAACTTGACATCCTTGACTTCTGTTGCGATGTATTTCTCCACCAGCTTGACAATCTGCTTTCCGTTGATATCCACTGGTCCATTAAGTTCGTACTTTTTCTTGTTGTGGATGGAGTGATCCTCCTGGGCCAGAAGCACAGCGGCAAAGCGACCAACTTCGTCAGGGTGGATACATCCAAGAGGTGCATTGGCATCGGGCATCAACAGGAGTGTGTTTTGCTTGCCGTCTTTGCGATATTGCTTGATGAACTCCAAGGCAGGTCCAAGAACGAAGCTGTGGAAGACATTTGGCTGGAGTGAGGTCCATTGAAGCTTTTCGAACTCAGGAGAGCTCAATAAAGCTTCGACAGCCCAATGCTGGCGTGGATAGTATACTGGGCAATTGGGACGGACATTGGCAGCTGTGGTGGAGATGCGTACAACGTATTCGACGCCAGCATTAAGTAAAGCAAGATGAAATGTTGATTCATCTGCAAATTGAGAGGGCTCATTATGGGAAGCAATCTAGGAGCAAATTCAGCATACTTTTCACGTAGTGGAGGTTTTTAGAACATTTTCAGGGCTCATACAAAAGCCTTGACGACATTGCGTTCTTTCAACCACTCGGGACTGATATCAACCCAAGTTTTCTCTTCAATTGTAACATTTGGAAGTTTGCCAAGTTTCTGTGCAGTTATGCTGTTCGAATCTCGTGTGATGGCAATGATTCGATACCCTAGAAGTGTATTGTTGTTGTTGTTGATGGAGTCTGAAAGGGTCTCCACAACACTTCGACCAGTATTGCCTGTTGCACCGACAATCAAAATTGTAGGAGCCATCGTGTTTGAAGTTGTGTTTGAAGACGAGGCGGAGGTGAATGATCTGATCTTGAAAAGAAGAATACTTGTGGTTTGGTATAGAGCTATGAAGGTATGAGCAGGATATTTATATGTTATGACATTATCTCTTCCATGGCGCTAATCCTGATCCTTCCGCCGAATTCGCCGGAGCTCGGGCACGTTTTGCTGATCTTGAAGTGGAACCCAGTATCGAATACCATTATTAGAGTTCTTTTACAAAGCATGTCCACCACAAATGAAGTACAAGAGAATCCTCAAGTGAGGTTACTCCAGAACAATAGAATAACTTTCGGAGGGGACGACTGCTGCACTGAAGCTCATATTCGAAGCATCAAATGTTATTCTTAGCACACAGGAACTAATTACATAATCGCATTCAAAATTGCAAATGTCCGTCACAGCTTCCTTTATCAACTTGTGCTTTCCATTGTTATTTCTTTTCGCATAAAAGACATTCACCAACGAAACAATCATGTACGACCTACCTTGTACAAGTAAGAACGGACAATAGCTTTCTCGCGTTATCCTGCCACTACAACAACATCCTAGCTTCATCTCTTGAGCAGTTGACTGATTCCTGTTGCGAATGCGAGAACCTTCTCTTCCTGCAATCTCCCACCGACGATTTGCACAGCAACGGGTGCACCGTGTGACAGTTCGGGATTATCTAGAAAATTAGCACATGATTATGCATCTTAATCGATGGAGTAACAGTAAGGGAGAAAGACCTTACAATCATCATGAATAGCCTGGTCAACCTCATTCATACCGGCATATTCCACCGGGTATCGATCAGTATCTTTTCTCACTTCTGTCACCGGAATGACACATGAAGTATAGTCCAGGGCATTGATAATGGTTGTGTAGCCTGGAGAAGAAATATTAGATGTGAACTCAATCTTTTTTATTTCAATTTGATCTTCATACCTAAATATCGGGCCTGCCCCGGTTGAGGAGGTGGAAATGGTGCAAGTGGCATGATAAATGCGTCTACTGGCCTCCCTGTTCCGGTGATCTCCGAAGTACTATTCCAGTAGTCAAGGTATTTCTTTCGATAATTTCTGACTGCAATGTTTGCTTCGATGATGTGGCTGGCGTTGCCCTCTGGAAAGGGCCCTGTTCCTAAGATAGATTCGGTTGGAGGCTCTCCAGATATCGCAAGTGCCGAGTGGTGACCTTTGCCACCGTCGGCAAAGCAAATCTTGAACTAAATGATGATTAATTATACTCTACACACAAGGCAGGGATTACGAACATATGGATCGTTGCCAGCGGAGTGGCTCGGCGGCTCCCATTCGATGACCTGGTAGTTTTAGCGAGAGTTTTTGAATCTGGAAGTGAAGATTTATACCTTATGGCCTAGCGCCTTGATTGCATCTGTAACCATTCTCATGGCTCTCTCCACAGGTGGTTGTGGATTCACATACCCATCACCGATCATGATTCCAAATGCCATTTTGTCCTTGCCATTTATTCCTTGATGCATCTCCATAAATTTATCCTCTCTCCAAGGAAGTTCAATGACCATGGGATCCCTCCTCCATGGCTCAGTTTGCAATAGGCTCCTCATCATCAATTCCAGTCCACTTACCTGTGTCGCCATCGGCCCAACCACAAACGGAAGCATGATTCCGTCTATCGTCGAGGCAATCCCCTCATAGGGCAATCTTCCAGTTGATGGACGGAGTCCGTAGCAGCCATTCCAACCTGCGGGGACACGAGTCGAGGCGCCAATGTCGGTTCCAAGTCCGACAGAGCTTCCTCGCAGAGCTAAAAGGCCGCCTTCGCCACCCGAACTTCCTCCCACAGTAAGTTGACGATTACGAGGATTAGGTGTATAGCCAATAATATTGTTACGTGTCTCTGCGGACATAGACCCCTGAGGAACACTGGTCTTCACGTAGATAACTGCACCGAGAAATCGAAGATCAGTGACAACTTGACTTTCTTTCTCTAGTTGGCGCTTTCCCAGCCAGCCGATATAGCCCAAGCTTGTATCTATACCTTTCACATGTATCGAGTCTTTAAGACTGACAGGAAGACCATGTAATGGGCCCATTGGCTCTTTATGTTCCGCGAAATAGGCATCGAGTTCTGATGCACGATGAAGGGCAGATTCAAACATGATTTCATGAAGGCAGTTGATCTATTCACATATAGACTCCATCAATCTTCATTTCATTGGGGAAGGGGGTGGGGGGCTATATACCATCTGATGAGCCAACGCTGCTCTATGACAGAACGCTTCGGTGACTGCACGGCATGTCCAGTCTCCGCTAGAAGTTTTTTTAACGATATCAACTGCGTCCGTCTCCGTGATTTCCAACTCTGTCGAAGAGAGGTACTGGCGTATGTGGTCTGTCACGTCAGGTAATATTTCGGGGGGTAAAAGTGGAAGTGGAATTCGCCATTCTTTCGGAATGAGCAACAACAGAGCGTCGCGTTTGGAATGCGCGATAGCTTTCCAGTTTTTGAGACTATCGGTCATTTTGTTATAAATAATCGTGGGTGATTGAAATTTTTCGATTGAAATAAAGATGTGCGATATAAGGTATTTCAACTACCGACGTTCAAAAACGGGAATCGGCCTTTTTATAGCCTAACAACGCACGACTAGTGATCATGATTGAGTTATTCAAAGTCACCGAAATTCGGGATAGCTGGAACTTTAATCAATATGCTTGCCGTCATTTCGACCAGTCCGCATGCTGGGCAGATACTACACATATGCATCGACTGATTCCGCGATTTGAGGAAGCGGCATACTGCTGAACCTGGCGCAATGCGCAAGTCATAAAGTATTACGGAAGCTTGAGGTCCCGAGATACAATAACAGTTTCAGTAGCACTTTACAAAATCATTCCACATACGTTTGCACAACTTCAATTGAAAATCCTCAAAGTCGAATTGCTTTGTTCCGACGATGCGGCGGGAGGTTGACCTAATCAAGAATGGACAAGTTCAAAGCATTGATCATGTAGCCATTAGTAATCGAAGCTTGCACGGAAGCTTGAGGCCCCAATAAATGGTCGATCCGTAAAAAATTTATGCAACTTCCAACGAAAAGTGTTCAAAGCCGAGTTGCTTCATCCGATGATGCGGAGGAAGGACCATAGTTTAAATTTCAATCAACCTTGTCAAAGATAGGCTGGCTGAAAATCTTAATCTGGTGCAGATTGGTAATCGAATTCAACAGATTCCACAGTGTAACCAGGAATTAAACCCTCCGCACTGTTGAACTAATATGCATAAGTAGGTGAGGCTCCTTATATTTCAGACCAGCCATTATTCGACAATAGCTCGCTTTCCAAACTTCCACCTTTCATAAATCTAAGTCTAGATCAACTATGCCAAAATACTTTAATCCTTGATCTTGACTTGTCATGCAAAGAATACTCTTCAATTTTTCTACGATATGGCGGCGGAATATTGACTCCGCATTTCCCGACTAAGTTTCTCTGTGGTGGCAAAGTTAATATTCTGGACAAAAATAAATTCAATATAAATCCCTATACAAATTTTTATTTAGTACATTACAATATTGATATATATATTTGTTAATAACGAATAGAACTCTTCGTTACTAACAAATCAAATCAATTCTTTTTGCAACCCATTTATTATTAAATTTTGATTAGAAAAAAGAAAATGAGAATCTTAAAAGGCCTTAAAGCTTTCAAGATTTTCGAATATTAAAGTTGTAAAGATAGTAAACAGAAAAGTATATGCATAGAAAATCAAAAAGGTAAATAAGAGCTAAAGAAGAGAAAGGGAATAAGTATAGAAACTAAGGGATAAGCAAAAAGCATTAGCCAAAAGTTTAAAGAAAAATAGAATCCTTTTTATAAGTTATATTATATAAGAAAAACCTATAAAAAAGGTTTCAAATGAAATCATAAGCTATACCACTATATTATACAATACAAAATATATCATATAAATAAGAATCTAACCTAACTTCAATTTATATATCAATAAATCAAAATTTTTATTCGAATTCAATAAAAGATTCAAAATAGAAGTATAATAGAAAGATTAATAATCCTTAATAAATTCTAATTGAAACATTTAAAAGATTTTTTTTATTTTTTTATTGAAATCTAATAAAAGATTAATTTAGAAGAAAAAGAAAAGAAAGAAGGGGGGTTGAAAAACAAGTAAAACCTAGAAACTTTTTATTTGAAAGATAATTATTACTTCAAACCAAAACTTTCATTCAACTTTCTAAAATTTAAGAAATTCACTAAGTCCTTATTAATTAGAATAAATTTTATAAAATATAAAGAATTAGATTGATTATATTAATACTTTAAAAACGATTTATTTAATATATAATAAAGGTATTATAGAATTTATAATAATTACAAAAGGATTACTTCGTCAACCACGGATTCTGTCACCACAGGGTTTCCGGCAAAAATGTTAGCCAATTGATTTTAAAGAGAATGGAAACACAATACCTTTCTAAGATGTTCCCCTATCTGTTGTAATTGTGATGGCCGGTTTTAGCTTCAACGGAATTGGTACATGTACCGAAGTCCGCTTCGCGGCCGTGAATCCTGCAAAGATACTGCTTCGTGGGCGCAGCGAATTTGAGATCTCCCCGATCACCGAAGAGATTGAGCAAACAAGCCAATCAACGAAATCATGGTTTATAAAATTTGATCTCGTATCATGCATATTCGTACATGCAGTCGCAACGGGGGTTAAGTCTACTATTACTGTTATTGAGAACGCTGACATCATGGGCCCTGAATTTTCCTTCACGCCTGAGAACGTGGAGAGTCAATTTGGTCTGAATTACTTTGAGCATTTTCTCCTCCCCGATTTTCTGCTGCCTAAGCTTGAAGCTGCTGGTACGGGGAGCCGGATTGAAATGTATTTAACCTCCGCACCAGCGTTTTCTATTTTCCAAGATATATCCAGTGGTATGATTATCATAAAGTCTTTGGACAACTTGGTGTGCCCACTTGACCGTATCACTACTACCTGAATTTTGATCCACCCCTGGAATGGTCCTTTCGATCCTTTCGACTCTCTTTGGTGGCATTGCAGATAGAATTGGATGGTAATGCACCATTGAGTGCGTTGTTATGGTAAGTGTATTTGACGCAATCAAAACAGCTTGTGATGAGGATGATTTGCTTGTGAGATAAAATCCTCATATATGTAAGATTTCCAATCGTTTCCGAAACTCATGAGCTTTGTTTCTATGTATGTTAACATTTTAAAGGGTAGATCGGCAGTAATATACTCAATTTTAGGTCAATGACCAAGTGTTTCTGTCTCTGGGTACTGAACCTGTCCCTCACTTGAAAGGACGGAAAGATAAATGCTCCTCTCTTTTGCCAGGAGACGCATTTGCAAAGAACCCAAATATGCTTGTTCCTGAGTATTCCAAAGGTTTCTCTCGAAGAAACACCATGGACTTAGAATGTGGACACTTCATTCCAATACAGTCAGCTCGAAATTTCGGATGATATCATCAACCAGAAAATGCTTCATTACGGCTGCGAAATGTTCGCTTAAGAAGCGAAGTGAGTGTAATGTTGTTTGTTGTGATTCACTGGAGCATAAGGGGTGCATATTTTGGACAGTCAAGATTGTTTGTCAATTCTATACAACCAGTATACTGAAGTGTCTACGTCGGTGTAGCAAATAAATCCAATAGCTTCGAAAATACTTAGTAGGTTATCTTGCATACAGAGTGCTCATATCAAATACAGGACAATTCTGAGACATTTACCGGCGGCATTGATAGATTAATTTAAGCACGTAAATATAAGAACGTCTGATTTCGTATGTAATCTCGATCTAGGGAACTTGATGTAGCTCATGACCAAGATGGCACTCATAATTTAAGTATTGACACCAAGATTGCCCAATATTTCAGGATATTTGTCTCCTTTCAATCATCTTTGGGGGCGCAATATTGATCAATTGCTCTTATTTAACGACACTCAAAGCAGCAGGGGAAGTGCAACTTGGGTGTCGACTATCTGGAGGAGTTTGAAGTGTAGATGCATATTCAAATTCGCTTTTTCCTTTAATGGCGATTGAACGAGTCTTGGTCCCGATGAGGTGATCCCGATACTTTATCTGAAGGTCAAAGGCGCTGGAGTATGCCTCAGAAAATGAAGGGTCGTCGTAAATAGAAACTTACATTCCATAGGTTCAATTATACCATTCAATTTTCATCTCAAATCATTCAAACTAAAAACAGGCATTTCTTCTTCTTTTCTAATTCGATCGGAATCATATATTTCATTTCATTTATAACGTGATTCATATACATACAGGCCATATCATTATGTGGGCCACTTAAAAATACACCAAAATTAGGCGTTTCTTAATATTCTTATTTTCATAGCTAATCATTATTTTGGAAAAACAAAAGAATATTAAATAATAATAAAAAATCAGTTTTTTAGAAATCTAGTTTTTATATAGATAATTTCATTATATTCTAAAAAAAAAGTGGAAATTGTTACGATTTTTGTTACAAAAAAGTTTTTTCTTTAATAACTATTATAATAATTTGAATTTCCAATAAATAATTAGGTTTTTATAATATTTATATAATTGGATTTTGAATTTTCAAATTTTATAAAATTATATTATTAGATAAAGAAAGTGCACAATTATACACAAACGAATTTTGTACACAAAAAGGGATGGCTCATATGATAATATAGTCTACATGTATATAAATCACGTTAGCTTTATTACTCTTCTATTTAGAATTTCTCTTCTCCTTTTGCTCTTTCTACCCTCGCTACCTCCCTTCGTAGGAATCCATCTCTTTCTACAGTACAAGGTACTTGGAGAAAGATGAGGAATTATAATATTTGTTAAATATTCACATGGACAATAATATCTCGGCGGATCAGTCCTCAGGTCGAGGTCCGAGCGGACAATTGCCACGTGATTATATCTTCACCTTCTTTTCCAACTTTGTCCAGGCAGAACTATTCTTGTATTCACGTACAATTATTGATCATTTGGGATTTGCTTCTCATGATATTAAAATATGGCCATGGTACCTTCTAAAGCAATTCAGGACTTAGTCACTATTCTACGGCACGACTTTACTGTCGAATTGAACGCTTCATTAGCTTCGTTGCCACCTCAATCTTCCACTTATTTAAAAATACATGCTGAGATCTGCATCGATCCATCTGTGCCACAGGATCAACTTGGAGGACACAAGTCCCAGCCAATTTATTTAGTAAGATAGATTATCTAGTTCACATCGGTTCAATTATTTCATCAGTAATTTTTCTAAAATGAGGCTTAGGGCTCAATTTCTCTAGATCAAACCGGGTCACATGAACATTTAAACCAACAATGCACAATACCTGTGTCTACAGGTCCTTCTCTGTTGCGTGATAATACGATAATGAAGGGGGTCGAATTATCTCATAAAGCGCCTGAGCTGCCCAGCATGCATCAATCCTCCTCCCTTGAGAAGAGACGAAAGACTATCGGAGGACTAACGATCAGAAGAGGCGGCTGTGATGAGATGCCAGATGACTCTAGTACATCTTCACAGGCAGGAAATTCGACTGTGAGACAGTTACAGACAGAATCCCGAGTGTTTCCTCAAAGAAAAAAGAGGAATGACCATGGCATTCATCAACTGCAGCCATCCTCGGTTGAAAAGTTTGTTGCTGGAGTATGGAAACAAATATACAGTAACGTTGAGCTTGCACCCATGTTGCTGGTATTTCCACCCTCAAATTACCGATTAATATGCTTGAAGTCTAGGCTAATGAGTTCAACAGGATAGTGACTGTGTACCAATAATCGCAAGCGGCGGGCCTAATATCGAGGTTAGTCTGGTGAGTTAATATCCAGTTCAGCTTCCTGACATTTCAACAGACGTTTCGAGCCATCAACTCGCTCTGTCTAAAAATCACAACAGTAGCACGCCGGTGTCGCTCCTTAGAAACGATCATTCAAGCTCATTGGGTCGACTGCTTTGATTATCGAGTCAAAGAAATCGGAATCCAGAACCCATTTCTATCCAACACAGATACCAAAATGCTTGCTCTCCGGGAAGCCTGTACAATTCTTAAATGGTCAGAAAAAGAGCTGAGGAACAGACTGTGCGTATTACCTAACCTCTAGATTTCCAAATCCAAGATCGATGATTGCATTATATGTGTAATTACTCACTTGGCACCAATGAATTACCAAATCCTTCAATATGACGAAGCAATAACTGACATTTGGCAGATCAATCTGGCGAGGATACAAAGAAATCAAGGATGCAGGTGGCTGGGCCTGCTTGGCCTTTGCCGGCTCCGGAATCTATAGACTCTGCAAATATCGTGTAGGCTTCGAAAAGAATCTCACAACAAGACTCGAACGACTCCAATCTAGCCTGGAAGTAGCAGCCGATACAATCCACCCAGAATGGCGCAAACTCCTAAAATTCATAGGCATAGAATCTCAATCGGCGTATACTGGACATCCACATGACTGGGTTGTCTGCGATACAGCGAAACCTGTTACGCTCAAATCCACATACATGCAGTGGGACCCAGATTTTGAGTTTTCGCACCTTGAGGAGTCCGTAATGGATCAAGCTGCTTGGGGTATTGAAGATCCGCGTATGGTGGAAAATTCTAGTACTGTATCTTGTCGTGATTGCGGATGCTTGCAATCGAATAACTCTTCTATCAATGAATGCCGTTGTTTTCCAGAGTTGTATGGGTGCTGCAAAGCATCTCCTCCTGTACAGGTTTTTCGTACTCCACTGGGAATGAACAACGGGGTTATCGCACGCTGCGTAAGTACCGTGCTAACATAATCTCAATTTATTCAAAGCCCCGCTAACAATGCATGCGCCCTAGGAATTTGCTCGCGGTTCGGCAATTGGCGAGTTCATAGGACTGGTTACCAAGGGAATGGAAGGTAAAGATTTAATGCAAAGTAAAAGCACTGAAAATCAGTACCAAATATACCAAGGACGAATGGGTTCGTTAACCTTTGCCTCAAATCGACCCTTCCATATCTAATATATTTGTTTCAATAGGTAACTATACGCGCTTTGTCAACCATTCCTGCGCACCGAATAGCCAATTCCAGAAATTTTACTGGCTGGGAACTGAACGTATTGTCTTGGTCTCTAAAAGAATTGAAGCTGGAGAGGAGATTACGGTAGACTACTCACATGAGTATTGGAAGGGTCTCGATAAAGATTGTCTGTGCGGAGAGTTATGTTGCCGGTACGCAAGAAGGCGGGCACGTCCATCTGCCACTTGATTTGGTTTACTTCGCTCTTCATTACTACATAAGTATTTTGATTCATTAGAGGTCAAAGTTCAAATACGACACGTGAATTTTTGTTACGGATTTGATCACATGTTATGTTGATCAAGAGATGCCCTTTCCAATGTTCGTCCGCGAAGGCTTGAGGAAAATCCCACATTTCTTTTTCCCCTCCTTTTTATTTCTACCTTGATTTCAAATTCTAAGGATAAACTGTAGTAACCCATTCACTTCGTCACATGAAGCTTCCTATTTGCTTTGATTAACTTAAAAGAGGATATCGAGCTCTGTATTTTTTCTATTTCCAGAATCATTATTGAAGCGAGAAGGTAAATTGACCTAGGTGCGTGCAAGAGTCCACCACTCCTGAAAAAGTCTGTCTAGAAATACGTTCCATCTTGATCCTAGTCTTATTCCGGTTTTCATGCAAGAGGGAAGAAAATTATCCAAGTCCTTTCACCCTTCAACCCGTAGAGTTATCTATCTCTCACACATTCATCGGCATCATTCCTAACCTAACGATGATAGCTACCCTCCCTTTGTCTTGGTATTCCGCTCGTTCTTTCATTAGATCTTCCCTCTAAATTATACTCTCCAGGCGTCGGTTCCTCGGTAAGTTCCGGTGCACCGCCTAAACTCGCCAGAACGACTTTGTTATTAGCTGTTAGATCGTCCATGACCTCGAGCTCTGCGATAGAAAAAAAGAGCGGCATTACGGCCCATCGGAAGGGAATGAGAATGCAGACTAGGATTGGAAAGCCTATATAGAAAGATTGTGTTAGTGCTTCTGAGTCTCTTGTGGGTCGGGTGATGGAAATATACCAATTGCAGCAATGGTTAGTGAGATTGCTACTGTGGCAGCTACACCAACAATTTGACACAGTAAATAGAGCCAAATCTTGCTCCTTTTGACTCTGAGAAGAGGCTCTCCTTTCTGAATGAAGCGGCGTTCACTGAAGAGAAATAGTAGCTTCTGCGTTATGCCGTTGGTCTCAATTGAGCCCCACTATTGGTATTAAATCATGGTTAGATATCTTAAAACAGAAAGGGAAATTTCGAAGGGGAAATAGTTTGTGTTGAGAGAAGGATGTGTCTTACACCGACGACAAAGAAAACACCACTAAATAGTGCTCGTGGCATCGTGTGCAGCACCATTAGGAGAGGTCCAGTCATGGTGCCAATTATGCCGAGACCCATCAAGAAATGCGAAACGCGCTGCTCAACTACACTTGCGGCTCTGACGATTGGGCGACGGATTTCGTTATCCGAGCCTTCTTCGGGAACGATGATCCTTACTTCGGTTTCGTAGACTGTGAGTGATTCTGTGTGTACAGGTGCCTGCCAATAAGGTCAGAGATTGATATCTTCAGAGGGTGGAATCTAATTCACTTGTGGCACGAGGCCATTTGGAAGCGGTATACCTAGGATACCTGCAATAAATGTTGTGCAGCCGAGCAGGAAAAAGTCCCAGTGAAAGCCGCCTGGCTTCTTGAGGGGGAATTGCTTTGCTTGTGCAGTCAAACTACTGACGTTCTATTATAAAAGTCAACTCTGTGAACCAAGATTGGAGTAAAAAATACAAACATGATCGTAATAGAATAAAAGCATGACAAGGAATCCAAAGGGCATAGCGGCAAATATCCATTTTGCATCGAGATTCCAGAAATCAATAAGCCAATCTCGAGGCCTCGTCGGATAGAAGGAGCGACTAATGGGTAGGACACTGATACTTGCTCTTTTGATTGTTCCTGGAATGTGTGAAAATCCAACCCAAAAGATAGTAGCAATCTGGAAAGACTATCAGAAAACGATTCAAGATAACATTTGTGCTGGAACTCACAGGGTATGCATAGTCAGCAAGTATTCCTCGAGCCCATGGCTTTGCCAGCGTTCCACGGCCAAGTTTCTCCAAGGCATATACGGTGCCAAAATACAGGATTGCAATAACACAGCTCAGATATCCATCCACGCTTCCGTACGAATCAAACAAGCTGACTAGTTCCTCGACCCCCTTGACTATATTACCCTCAGCGTCAAGTTCAAAAGAGGAAAATACCGGAGAACTCACTCATATAGATAATGCCGACATACATGCCAAAGGCTTCGCTGGAGAAATCGGTGACATAACGCATGTAATCACAAAGATTCCAGATGGCGACTAGCCAATGCCAAATTGCAGCCCAAATGGCGGTCCAAGCCATGAACTGAGGATATATAGAGACATCGTACATCTTGATGATATCGTAGATGGTATAATTGAATAGTGAGATCAGACCGGTGATGCCAACGATAGTCAAGGGCTGTGCGGAAATGGTACTGAATACCATTGCCGCAAGAGCGGATGAAAAAAGTGCTTCGTTTATTCCGTAGAAACCATTAGTTCGGCGGCTCATATCCAAAGTGTAGGCTAAGGCAGGAAACAGGCTTTTTACACACTGTTAGCATGGATTTCTAAAAAGACTGTCTTGGGGGCTCGAACTTTACAAAGTACATTCGCACAGTACTCGCAAAAGTGCGGTAAGTTACAGCATCTGAAATGTCACTTTGGTAGTATGGTAGTCGACGGCGAATATCATGGTACATTCCTAGACCAGGACGCAACATCCGGAACCGCCTCCACCCCGTTAAACCATCGAATCTGTAATTGTCCGAATATTGAGATGAATTTGAGCTTTGTTGCTGTGGATTAAAGCACATTTTCTCTTCAGGGGGCAGCTTTGCGGTCGCTATGTCGCCTGCCGAGCAATCTGGTCCGCTACTCGAAAGGCCGTCGACCGATGTAGCATTAGATCTCTGCATTTTTGAGCAATCACAGTAGATACAATCGGAGCGGAGAAAGTTGATGTTCGATAATTGAAGAGAGGACTAGAACTGGAAAGAAAGGATGATGCTTTATAAGTAAAGAAAGACCTAGGCTTGAGTTGTTAGGGGAAAATGGCCGAATGCCAAGCCGCTAAGATCTTGACGGGCTCCTCACTACCTAACCCAGATACATCATCCACCCTCGTAACATCCATCTCGTACTACAAGTCACAAATTAATCTGCGCTATATGATCATGAATTACAATTGATTGCACTAAGTTATGTGTTTCGAAAAATGTTGGTTCCGATCCGTGATGGCAGATGGAAATCAGAAAACTACACAAAAACGTCATTTTTCTGCTTGGGCAGAATGACATACTCGCTTACTGGTATTCTCAACGGTTGGCTAAAAATACAGAGTATTTGATACAGTTTTTTTTAGCAAGTATCTTATTGGCCTTCGGAGTATTGATACGCTTACGGGAAGTGTCATTGCACCAATTCTGCATAGGAAATCATTATCTCACAGGAAAAACGTTAACATTTACCGGTATCTAATTTCAATATGCAATACTGAGCATTTCTTGCACCCAGGCAAGCCGGGCAAGCACCGACCCCAAAAGATACTTTCCGATCTACATTATCGCTGAGCCTATACGCAGCCGCTCAGAAAAAAGCGCAGCAACTCGCTTTCGCTCTGGGTGACGGCTTACTGTAAATAAGAGTTTTGATTATCTGTAGAGTTTAATACCATAACAAGAGTCGTAATTTAGGGATTCTATATAACTAATTACTGGTTCTCATCATCTTCCTAATGCCGTAAGGTGACGTTCCATACAAACTTTAGTGGGCCGGGCTGTTCGGGAAGACATAGGACAACTGAACTCATATAAGGGCGGAACGTTTCTTCACTTTCTGTCTGGAGCCAAATCAATTTGATATATCTCCAATTCCTATATATATAAAAAAGCCATTGCTATCGAAACATTATTTGATATTTCAATTCTTTAAGCGAGCATTTTGATGATCTGAATAAAGTTTCTGATGTGGTCCGCTTACTAGCGAAACACATTACTTAACCTGATTGAAAAGAAATTATTAATGAAATCTTGAGTTAAGATAGAGTATAAAGATTGATATGACATTGCGGGTAAATATTTGTAAATAAGGGGAAAATAACGTGGTGCTAGACAAATGCTGAGAACCCCCTGAGAAAAAGTCGAGAAAAGGGGGGTGAATAATAGGTACGGAAAGAGAAGTGTAGAGGAAAACCGAAGCAGTAACAAAGCAAAGACATTGAATTTTGTCGAAGGTAATATCTTGCTTGCTTTATTATTTAATATGTTATGAATAAGCAAACTATTGAAATGATTCCCTGCGATATTATTAGCCCTTGGATGAAGGACGGAGAGGAAAGCTTTGCCATTAAAGTATAGGAAATCCTGGGATCAAATTTGTCAGGCCACCCCGTTGCCTACAGCCATCACTTGATTGAAGATTTACAGAAAGTCCACACCACCATAGAAAGTCGGAATCTAGAGGCTTAATTGAAAGACGTCTTCTTCGAGGACGAGGTGTTTGGTGAGTTCAATGTGGACTCTTTGTTAAATACCTTGGTCTTCTCTATTTAGCCTGTTATGAGTATCACTTCTCCTCCGTCCACGATTGAACAGTAGCTCTCCGTGTACCACACAACGAAACATGGACTTTTCAGGAATAAAAGACAACCTTGAGTACATGAGTTGCACTCCTACTGGGACGTTGTCTTTCAACACCAGTCGATACATAATTTCCCCGGAGACAAAAATCAGTAATTTTTGCAAGCATTCCTTCCTATCATAATATCCCTTCACCACTTCACCCCCACGTGCACATCTATGGTGATCAGAATCTATGGTTATTGACAAGATCTTAGTCAGTCATTATGAATCAAGATGGGCACTCGCAGCATGTTCCTACTAATTCGCTACTGGCTAGATCACCGCAACAGCTGCATCACAATCTCCCTTTTTCTTTTTTTGGTAAAGATTAAATCAATAAAGGTAGTCCATCACAGAGATGGAAAGGATACACAATACAATCTCAGTGATATAGCTGAAACTACCCAGGTACTCAATTACAGTCAAATGCGGGGAATCTTGATTCATTTTTATGTTGAAGATCAAAAAAACTTGCCTGCAATCACATTAGAAGTACTTTCTGGAGCAGCGCATATCAATTCTGTGAATGAGTACAAGAAAAGAGAACTGATCATTCGTATACATTCCATGACTCGGTGTTCACTGGCTCCATTGTGAAGTCCTTGCATGTATAGTAGAAAATTCAGACATTCCTTGGATCTGGAGGTTGGCATTAGGAATGCATCAAAGTCTTTGAAACGTTCGATGAAAGATGAAGAGAGACCATTCTTACGCCAAGCTGGAGATATTTTTCGATCTTACACTACCTCCTTTGGCTCATTCGAGATGACTTCATCGACAACGATCCTATAGTTCCGTGAATAGTAAGTGGTTCATGTTGAAACATATCACTACAAACCGTCATCAATTGCATATGGTACTCATGGCCCTACTGGAAGCATTTCTGTGGCTCATTATTGACTGTTTTTAAAATGAGATCAGCTCTAAGCTAAGTTCTCAATGAACAAAGAAAGCGCTTTCTCAGCACGAGATCTGTAGCCGTCGTGATCTCGGAAAAAGGGGAGAAGAATGTGGTATTCTCGTGAGCAAAACACAAAGAATGCAGAAATCTCAGAACACGAGAAAAGAATGTTTTAATTTCACGAGTTAAGGGATAGCAAACTGGTTTCCCCTATATATGTTGCAAGCTTTCCACTTTTTCCAGCAATCAATCACACAATCCTTGACCTCAATCACACAATTCATATCAAAAGCCATTCATTAGAAGCTCAGCTCTAAATTCACAATGCAATTCTACATACCAGTTATTTTGGCCTTGCTTGCCAGCAGTGCCACTGCGCAAGTTAGAAGATGCTCTTTCAATGGAGGCAGTATTCCGTTTGGTCAATATGTCTGTTCGGGTCCTCGTGTCAGCGGATTTCCGGGCAATAGTATCGTAAGTTTTATTCAGTCATACCCAGACTATGCCTTTCCTTGATATGTCATCAAATGCTGACGAAAATGTAGTCACAATGTGCTATAAGCGGGCAGATTGTGCAGATTGGTAGTGGTCCATGCCCTCATTACTGCAACTACATTTCAGGAATCCCATATTGCTTCTAAAGTAAGATTTCATTCTTTTCAGACTTGTGTGAAATTTGCTCATTGTTCTGCAGTTTATTAGTGGCTGCAATACATCGATATCTTGATGATTAAGAATGGATTCGGCGGATGCTGGGCCTGAACACGGGGTTTTATTTTTCATTCTCAGATTGAAGGTGTATTTCGTTCGGTATGGGACAAGTAAAGTAGGACTATCAACGAAATGGATTACTTGGTGGATTTGAATCAGTTGGCTTGGGCAGCTTGTAGATGAATGTTGACTAACTTCCCATCTCGCTTGCTATCACAAATTGCTCGATGAACCATGACATGTGATTCATAAGTCTGCCCTGACAATAACGAATACATTAATTCGATTTAAAAATAGAATGCATAACGCATCCCGGGATGAAACATTGAGACAAATGAGAAAATTCACGAGAGACCGCTAGTGAGGTCATTTTGGTAGCATTGAATACAAAGCTTGGGCAATTCACAAAATTAATGGTGATGATTATCAGACTTGTCATACAGGGCACAGCGGCAAGTTGTGCTGCTTTTCTCTTAACTGGAGTGCATTAAAAGACACTAAATGTTCCAGAAAAAAAGATTTGATATTTATTGGCCCTTAGACAGACATGATAAAATGAACAAATATCTCCACATAATTTTCAACTCTATTCCGCGCCAATATGTACCGACCAATTTCTAGACAGGACAGTAGGGGTTGCGAACCTCTTCTTCAAATCCACCACTGAGGATTTCGAGGCTAAAACACGAAAATACCATATCTCACAAGCATTGTGAATAATAAGAATTTGCATACTTGCAAGTCCCGGATGCACAGCATTGAGAACCCGTAAACCCAACTCCACCACATTGGCTGTATAGAGCACCGCACTAAAGACATAGTGTGTCAGTAGAAAATCTTTGACATTCTCAAAGTTCCAATCAAGATTAAACTTACGGTGCCACCTGGTGATGTTGTAGGAGAAGAAGCAGGAGCCGTGGTAGTAGTTCCACTCCCACCACCTCCTGTTGAACTTCCGACAGTTATATCGGATGATCCACTGGAGAAGTAACCTTCTGTTGCAACTATCATGTAATCAAAAGTACCCATGTTCATTCCTAGTGCTTTCCAAGCATTAAAATGATTTCCGGTCGTTACGGTACCACCAGTTCGCTTTGATTGTCGGACAGACCAATATTGATAAAAGGTAGCAGTACCAATAATAGATGGTTGATTGACGCGTTGGGTCTGATAGATTTTATCTGGAAGTCGTCATAATCAGTCACTGCGTGGCTAGGTATGAGATAATATTGACTTACAAGTTGCTCCGTCACTAACCACGGTACCTTTCAAGGTAGCTCCAGTGCTTGGATCGTATGTACCGAAATTCTCGACGACATAATATTCGATAAGAGGTGATGTTGTCCAGCCATAGAGGGAAAGATAGCTGTTGCCATTTGGACTGTACGTGCCACTATAGGTAACAGCCCTATGGGTAATTGAGAAGAATGTCAACAAATGCAATATTAATAATCGTGATGGAACAGCAAGTAAAGATTTGAACCAACATAGCACTTCCAGGATTCCAGCCCTTTCCGCCAACAAGATTGCCATTTCCTGACCATTGGAGTTTGTACTCGCCACCAGCACCATTTGTGTAAGTGACATCTGCACCACCGTCTGTCCAGAAGGAATAGTAGTATCCACCTAATCAGTGAGATCAACATAAAAAGAATTACTCGGGGGCAATAGGGATACGAACCACTAGTTCCAGTAGAGCTAGGTGTCCCACTTCGATCGACAAGCTCAAGACTTGAGTTGGCTGGATATGCCAAGACTCTCGTCAAAACAGCAAGAGTAGTGAGAAGGGCTTTGTATGATACCATGATGAATATGAAGACCAGTATTGTGATGATTGAAAGGTTCGAATGGTTGATGTTGAGCCATGGACTTAATGGAGGAATCATCTTGCTTTATACATTATGAAAATCGGCGACGGGGGCGAACTATCAGCCCAGTAGATAATAAATGTGACTTCATTCATGAATGAACGAATTGGGTGATATTATGCCCAGTCCATTTGTCCGAACGAAATTGGATATAGGCGTTATTGCATGTTCCCCGCAGGTAAGAATCATCGACGGTAACCTTTTTTAAGCTTGCTAGTCACAAGATATTAGTGTTTTGGGTACTGCGTCAATCATGCACCCCGCAATGCAGTGAAACGATCAATTCTTACCTATTAAAGTAGATTAGACCCTATAATATAAGGATTGTATTGCCTAGGTAGAACTGATAGCAATATCAAGGCTCTTTGGATAAATTGGGCGGGTAAATGCAACTCTGCCATTGCCCGCAAAGCCGACTGTAATTACGGATATTATGTATGCTGAATAACTCATTGGATTATCTTCTGAAACAGATGAAGAAAGCATATTGGCGTAAGAGGATTTATCAACGCCCTCAAAGAACAGAGAGATGCGAGGTGGTTTCTCAATTGGCATGCGTTGCCGCCAAAAGCTAGATAGAAACAAGAGATACGATTAATGAATCACTCATTCTCAATCTTCACCCTGAAGAATAGCATACCATTTGATCATTCTGAGACTCATCGATGGCTTTTGCTTAATCTGAATTGGAGCCTTCATTGCAGCTTAGAACCTCTTCGTCGAATGCAATGTGGCTAATAAGTGGCAGTATTATAAGAGCTCGTCCTTTTCACCGCGGCCATAGAGAGATCGATCTGAAATTGGGAAAGACATCCTAGATAGGCAGACGTCGGAGATTGGCCAGATAAGTATTCAGCTTGACTCTTGAACGTGCCTATCCTCGGGCAGTGATGAAGCACCTATTCCCGACCACGCCTGTCTGGCATTGACTACAACACAGCGTTTCATAACACTACACAGAATACATACAAGACCAGCGTATTGAAGGAGCAATTTCTGAGAAGCGAGAGAGTAGACGGTAGAAGATTGAGATAGATTAACTGGGAGATCGTAAATATTCCAAAGTACTCACTGTGCTCGTCCTTGGGACAACACGCGAGATTCAAAAGTATTTCCATTACTAAGATCTGGGTGGGAGTTGCCAATCCATAATAATTAATTCAACTAAACAAATAGAATCGACTCTTAAGTTGCGTTCCTATCGCTAATGCCTTGCTGCATCTTCAAAAGTCTCAACGTCACCCCTCAACTTTTCTCCTAGAAGAGCACTTTGTGACAAGAGTGGAATGTTGTGAGTGGATCTCAAATGGATGGACAGAGAATGATTCACACTGCCGTACTGGTACCTTGAGTCAGGCCAGTTTCTAAGGTAACTTGGAAAAGGAAAATTGATCCAGAATATTCGGGAAAGATGAGGGACAGTTCGCCCTTGAAATAGTGTCCAATGTGCTGACAAGCTATGTGACGACCCAAACACTTGCTCAGGAACTGGTAGCCCGTTCAAAGGCCCAAATCACCGAGAGCCTAGTCTCGAATTCAGAATAGTCAAAACCAATCAAAAGTCTGCATGTCGCCGCATTGATCATTCAGGCTCAAGAGATTTTATGTCTTTTTCCGGTCAATATATTCAGTCATTGAATTCTTGAAATCGTTAGTCCATCTAGATTTGGCATATATGTCAACCATAGTTTTCGGCAAAGAATGCCATTCACTGTCCAACAAGACGATCGCATCAGAAAGACAAAAAATATCGATATGAATTGAATGTGATAGGCCATGCTTTATTCTTAGGTATCAGCTCCAATTAACTCCCAATGCATATTCCCTTCAACCGAAGAAACAACAACACCAACCCGTCATGAAATCGTAAGAATCGTAACAATCATTTCTACCAATCCAATAATTTTGCCTCGTTTTGCAGTTTCCATCTATTACGTCCCTTCCAAAAACGCCATACCAGCCATGTTCGTAAAAGTTTTCATCATTATACAATGATCTCCTCTTCGCTCGTTTCCGTCGTATTGCCATCACTAGCTTCCAATACTTCGTTATGTCGTCCAAGAAGGTCTGCCTTTCCCAACATTCCATTCTCTACTTCGCAAATGCCATCCAGCCCACCCGTTAGTCTCGCAGATGTTGACTCGGCCTCAATAATAGCACTTCGTTCTCTGCGTGCTCGTTCCCTCTCTGTTCTGCCTGCTTTGGCATCTTTCATCGAGATCCTGTTACCACTAACCCGACCAAATATCCACATTTGTATAACCACCATGATAGCTGTATATCTCCAACACAATGCATCATCTTTATGCATATCAAGTGCCCATTGCGAGCCTGGTAGTGGGCCAAGACTTTCGAAGATCGGATGTGGAGATGTTGACATTGTCTGAGGAGGTGGTAAGAAATGCGAAAAGAAGGTATTTATGAGGTGTAATACGAAGGCGGGGTTGAGTAATATGCCGGGTATGAGATAAGTCGTCGAGAGAAACGTCATTTTGATTTCGAAAATAGAGGGAGAGGCTCTAATTTGGAGAAGTTGGCAGCTGAGTTCTCTCAGAAGGAACCGGATCAATATACGTTTTGCGACCACTCGTATTGGAAGCCCCACGCACTCAAGTACCTCTTCTTGGCTTAAAGTGCTCAAAAATGGGAAATGTGTCGTCGTTATACAATATCAGGATCCAATGACGAAGCAAAAGCAAAGAATTTTCGGGTTGTGCAAGCGGGAGCTGAATGGGTCCAGTGTATTCACTCGTTTTGTGAGAGGATATTGAAGGGATATAGCAGATCTTTCGATGTTTGCGATGTGTGTAACTGGAAAGTTTGGCTTTTCTACCCCTCTATCCTAAGATCAAGAGGGAATTGGCGATATGTGATTAGGCGACAAAAAAGGTATCGTATAGAGGTATTTTGTATTCTCATCCGTTTGAATAAAATCAAATGAATCTAACAGGTCTGTAAGAATGGGATTTTAATCAATACCATATCTAGGGAAGAAAATGAATGAATGGATGAATGGATGGGTGGAAGAGAAGAGAAGGGAGGAAGGTTGAGGTGTTGTACAATTGATGGAGATAAGTCAATTGTACTAGGTAAAGTAGGTGGTATTTCTTCTTTTCAAATCAAGGAAAGTACATACCTAGGTTTATATATATATAACCTTATATATGTACAACTTTTGAGATTTGGGGACTTGACTAGAAATAGCTTGTAGACTCTAGATGGAAGGAAGGGAGGAAGAGAATAAGTGAATGTATGTATATATGTATATGTGTGTATATATGTGCAAGGGAAAGATAGTAGGTAGGCCCGAGGTAGGTGGCATGGAAGTGTGTAATGGCCAATCTCCAAGTAGACATCAACTCATAGTAACTCCATTTTGCGCATTCCATTCATTTAAAGATTACCAAGTATATTGGAAGGACCTAACTGTATAGGTAGATACCGATGAAAAATACCGTTTTTTCTCCCGTTGCACATACCTGTCGTAATCTATTGTCTTGTCGTTTGTACATAGCAATACTTAAAATACTTAATATAAAATGAATCAATTGTGGGATTTGATGCATGCTCGTATTCTAAGATGCGCCGATGGATAATAAGTCCTTAGTAATAACATGTGGTTTGTATGGACCGAGGTTTGCTCGATACGCGTATTGAGTATTGTATACGATGTACAGGTTCTTGCCGGTATTTGCTTGCTTGTGTGTATTACCTAATGAGCAGATCGTATTGTCTGATGATATACTCCGTATGCTGTCGTTGTATACGTTGTCGTTGCATACGTTGTCGCTGCATATGCTGTCGTTGCTCGAATAGCCTCAATTCTGTCACATCTGTCAAATTGAAAGACCCCTCATGTTCAGGATTTTCGTCTGATTGATCGGATTACAAGTACGTACTAAGGCACCTAGGGTACACGGACGACGGGCCTAGAGCTTAGGTAAACTTTGTACAAGTCTATATAAAAATAGTGCCAAAGTTTAAAAAGATCATTGCTCAGCCTCGTCTTCAGCCTTATACTACTCGAGCCACATTCTGAACTCAATCAGCACCGCCACATTGAAAGAATTCGAGTAGCCACGTTTAACTTTCAAATAAGGCTACTAGTCTCAGTCTCATCATTATCATTATTGAATCAGCGCAACTGTAACTCGAAAAGCGCATCACGCATCACGCACTTCTTTTGACTACGACCAGTTACTCTCAAGGACCTTCGTTTCGTTTACTTATCAAAACCTTCATCATGGTAGGTATATCTATGTCTCGATTTCTTTCAGAACTTCAATCTAACAATCATAGAACACCCTCTTCAATACCGCACTCAAACAATCCACCTCCCTTCGTCGAGATCTTTCCTCTCTCTCTCCACCCGAATCGCAACCCCTCACTCCATCCCTGCTTGGTCAAATATCTTCATCTCTAACCTCCTTTTCAAGAACTCTTGATTCTTACGCTTCCCTTCAATCTGCTGAACTCAATCCTTCCAAAAAGGAAAAGGCCTATGAACGATTAACTACATTCCGTTCTGAACTACAAGATTATCGCTCCCAGTTTGCAACTCTCAAATCGCAAAATGAAGATCATCAAACACAGATAGATAGAAGTGAGTTACTTGGAAGAAGACCACATCATGCATCTACACCCGAAAATCCTTATGCAAATACAACGAGTGCGACCGCTGCTCGGGATAGTCCATGGAGACGCGAGGGTGGACCCGGTGGAAGTCAACTTTCTATGAATAGTGGGGATTATACAAGAGAAACACATGCTTTACGGGAACAATCCTTCTTTCAGAATACCCATAGTGCGTTGGATGAATACCTAGCTCGTGGACAGGCAGTTTTAGGTGATTTGGGACAACAGAGAGAAATGTTAAAAGGGACACAAAAACGATTGTATAGTGTGGCAAATACCTTGGGCGTATCTGGCGATACTATCCGCACGATTGAGAGGCGTGCGAAGCAGGACAAATGGATTTTTGGAATTGGGGTGGTGATATTTTTTGCCTTTTGTTGGGCTGTCTTACACTTCCTGAGGTAACGTATTTAGTGCAATCAGGTCATCATTGATACGGGAGGAGCTATCTTGATATTTATGAATTTAGGTTTGGGAGTGTGTATGAATATTGGGCAACTGTTATTTTCTTGGTATTATAAGCGTGGAGTCTGGAGTATGGTTCGGCACAAAAAGGGGCGGCTGTTCGTGCGACAGCGAACGTCAAGCATCTCAATTTTGATAGGAAGAACGAATGAGAAATTCATCAATGGCTTCAACCAAGTTTCACACACAGTTTCCTAGCTATGTCAATGTCTTTGGCACTTCCTTGGAAGATCTTGCCTATGTTTGGCCAACGTTCACGGATTGGGGTTATGAGATGCCCAATAAACCAAAGACGGAATGTCCATATACAGTCCCTTGTTCTTGTCTCACTCATCATACCTCTGCTTCTCTTCAATGCATCCTTTTCACATACTAGTATACCTCAACCACATGTCTCCATATCAGTAATGACTGCAGGTCTCACTTCAATCGTCTTAGCCACTTTCAATTTATGCTTGTTTTTGCACCACCTCGATTGATGTTTCCTCCAGGCTGATTCATTAATATCTTCGGTATCCGCCATTATGCCTTCGTCGAGTTCCTCATTGTCCATACTAGTCAAGATATCTTTCGCCAGACTTAAACTTCCACCAAATTCTACACTGCCCAGCCTTTCGCCGTTCGTTCTGCGCGTTTCAGTCCCGAGACTTGTCTCCTTTAGTCGACTCTCTACCGCTGTATCCCCTTCATACATGATGCTACGGTATTTTGAAAATCCCGCTGAGTGGTCTTCCTTATCTTCTCGAAAAATTCGAGGATTACATTGACCAGATCTGCCGTCATGCTTCGATGTTTCGTTAGTCTCGAAACTTTTATCAGGGGTGGTTTACGCATACGTCTTGGTGATGGTGCTTTCGCTTTCTTGGTATATCTATAGGAGTAGATTTATACTCCTGGAAAGTCATATTTGATGTTTGTTCACAGTAGTTTGTTGCCGGTTGAAGCCGAATTAACCAAGAGATGCAAATGGAGGAATCACATCCGTAGATAAATGTGTTGATTAAGCTGAATCCTTACTTTTTCTCAAATTCTGCTACATCTGTAGGTGAGCTTCAAAAATAAGCGTTGGTGCTCTCTAAAAAACTTGCTGTGGAAATGCTAATATTTCCACGCCGTATCTGCGGTCCGATCGAAGGTTGAATTGTTAACTCCCGTACGGCCCCGCACTTGACCGTATACTCACACAATTAATGGCTGCATTTGGAGATTATTGAGTGTGGACATTCCGGCTCCAAGGTACCAGATGGACTCCTCATCGTCTATCCGTGTCCAATCCTTTAGCGCCGACCCGACACAATGGTAACGAATTACATTACTCAAAGAGGATCTCATTTACTATATTCCTGCACAAAACCTTGCAGGTGGATAAGATCAACGGAATATGGCGAATAATATTTGAGAAAAGTAGACACAAGACGTGAGGACTATGTTATGGTTCCTTTATGTGTGGTACGTCGATGGACTGGATACCGGGGTTTAGTTAATAAAACCCTCGATTTCCTAGATCAATTGATTTTACCGGGCGCGAATAAATTCAATATTCGGTGTATACGATCAACATTGGTAACTGTGTAACCACTTCTCCATTCAATCAAACTCCTTATCGCATGCACAAAAGCTTCCAACAATTGAGTATTAGACGCATCCCGAGCGTTTATTTGATCCGAAGTGGGACTTATCGTATCACACCTTCTTTGAGATGACCCGAGGTGTTCTCTTCGTTCTCTTTAAGTTAGCCCGTTGAACTGGGCTTCGGCTGAATTTATTTTGCCATGCATATTGGCAGAAGGTGTGATTGACCAGCAAAGCAATGAATACCAGCCTCTGCACTTATCGTTTTGGGAAGCAACAGTTGGTAGGCTGTGGGCTGAAAAACACATGCCACTCAGTGTGCTTATCAACATGCATACATACAACGCAAGGATTTGTTTACAAGGGCGGAAGGATTTCGTTTATAATACCACTAGTAGGTAGGCATGATAGGAGTGGTAGGCTTTTATATATGATGGACAGTAATCCTACTCTTGTGGAACCATTCATCCCTAAGTTTCAAATTTGTCACCCAAAACTTATTGTTTTTTACTTCACGAAATAAAATCCGAGAAGCTTCAATATGAAGATCGCATGTCTGCAATTTGCGCCGGTCTTGGGCGATGTTGACAATAATTTAACACGAGCCGATGCAGTCCTAGCCAAAGCCAACGTACAGGATTTAGACTTACTTGTACTCCCCGAGTTGGCATTTTCGGGTAAGCTTTACTTTCATTTCACCACAATATTATCATCCTCGACGACAATTCGGGCCTACAAAATGAAGAACTCGCCTACTCATTCAAAGTACAAATCTTACCGACTTTCGCAAATTGTTTTGTATTGATTGCGTTTGCAATAATCGCATCACTATCGATTTCCCAAGATTCTGGTACTATCCGTTTGGGTCACGAGCTTGTCCGTACCAATCCTTCCAACCTTTAGGGTTATTATCGAAAAAATATGAAATCTGCGCGGCGAGTTGATCTACGCGGTGTACGTTCTCGCGAGAAACTTTCGGCATGTCATGTTTGATATCCTTTTCGCGATCTACCTAGATTTAGAATTCGTCTTACACATGGTCTGGGATGAACTCGGATCAAGTTGTTGCATCACACATATTTTTCCTGCATCAAATCTTCTTTGCCTTCGTTCTACTATTTCTACTCAATTTGGTTGTCACAGATGCATGGTGCTAACTAGATGCAGGATACAATTTTAAATCGCTCCAGCATATCTCCCCTTATCTCGAACCGACAACGTCGGGTATTTCTTCACTATGGGCCCGCACCACAGCCCTCAAACATGAATGTGTAGTCATTGTTGGATATCCTGAGAAAGTCGACATCAGTCCCAACTGGCCAGGTAGGCTGAACCCCTCTGCCCGACTCCTGTTTCGTATGTCATATCGATTCGCTAATAGACTTTCGCTCCAGCTTCCCCAGAATATTACAACAGTGCAATTACAGTGAATAAAGATGGAGAAACAGTTTCGAATTATAGAAAGTCCTTCTTGTATTATAACGAGTCCAAATGGGCTCTGGAGGGCCCCGACGGGTTCTTTGATGGTGAGATTGAAGGACTAGGCAATGTTGCTATCGGAATTTGTAAGTGGCCAACTAAATCATTCGAACGTGAGTAGAATATTCAACGTCACAAATAGCTTACTGACAATAATTCAGGCATGGATCTCAAGTAAGACTTTTCTGTTCTCTCCCTGTTCTTCGGCCCACATTAACAAGTTACAGTCCATACAAATTTGAAGCTCCATGGAATGCATGGGAGTTTGCGTACCATATTATGCACAAGCAAGCCAACCTTGTCGTACTCTCTATGGCATGGCGAACTCGAGAAGACGTTCGGAGTTATAGCAGACAGCCAAGGGAACCAGATATGGATACCCTCGCCTACTGGCTAGCAAGGCTTGAACCGATTATTCGAGAAGAGCAAAAGGGAGAGATTATTGTCGTATTCGCCAATCGAACCGGAGTTGAGGATGATGCTGTATATACTGGAACCAGTGCAGTGCTAGGCATTTGCGGTGGAGAGGTCAAAGTTTATGGCCTTCTTGGTCGTGGAGAGAAAGAGCTTCTTGTTGTCGACACCAATGTCAGACCGAAGGCCAAGCTCGTTGCAGATCCGATGCCACCTTTACCTGAAAAGGCAGACACAGACCTTTCCAAGCACGTTCACACTAATTCTCCCAAATCACCAACCAAACTAGGCGATAAATCGAAAAAGTCAGAATCCAGAGCTTTGCCACAGCTTGATCCAATCGATCCACATAAGACGGCCAAACGTACCAATAACAGCATTGATGAAATACTGAACACAGTAACACCTGTTTCCCCGGTCGAGCCCATGTCTCCCCATGCATATTTCTCCACCCTCGGCACGAAGAGATCTAAAGTTTCTGACACACCGCCTACCACTAAACCCCCTGCAAAGCTCGATACCTCCGTGTCGGGATCCTCATTCGACAGAACTCCTACACCGTTTTCTGAACCAAAAATAAATCTCGGGGATTCGATTGCATCTCCAACTCCTGTATCAATACCGATTATCCCTTCCAAACCATCCACAGCTGCCAAGGGACGTCCTTTGACCCCGCCAACATCGCCTTGCGTGCCACCAACCCCATCAAAATCGTCATTCCGACCCGTCTCACCAAAATCAAGAAACGCTAGCAGGACTAGACCCTTGGAACAAGATCCCTTGATTTTACATCCCCAGGATTTGGCGCAGGATTCTGATATTATTGATTCAATTATAGGTGTAATCGATGAACAAGAGAAGGGCCAGAAGTTTGTCGTGATGGGGCCATTGAAAATATCTAACAAATTGCCGCCTGTATCTACAAGGCGGACCTTTACCGCACGGCCAAGGAGTACAGTATGGTGATCGGCGAACGACAAAGGGTTCAAGGAGTTAAAATTCGGTGATGGGGCATGGTACAGGACCGTATGGAGCCATGAACTTTTATATCTAGCTCGTTCATTGCGTTATACAGATTCCTTCGCATTCCCGTTTAGAGTTTATGGTAATATCCATGTGCTATATTTTCGTTTCTATATAATTCTTGTACATATTTATACAATCCTTCGAAATCAGAACATGGCATGGCTCTTCCATCATAATTACATAATTCATTTAGCATTAAATGAGAATACTAGAACTACGTACATCTTGCTTCACAATATTGATTGGTGAGACCCCCTTGGTGGACCGAACATCTTCCACAGATACGAAGCTCATATTCCATGGCAAGCAAAAAAATGCTTGGACAAACGTGGAGCCCCATAAAAAGATTGTCTGAGGAATAGGTGGCTTTCTTCTAAATTCGGTTCCGGCTCATGATTAGGGGTTCCCTTAACATTAATATATGCTTGACTATGGGCCTCCATCAGTCATGACAATCGACAAATGAGCGAAAGTTTAAGGAATATACAAGGAACTTTTAACATGAACAATCTAATCATAAAATAATACTCAAAGTCCTTGCAACGTACAATCCGAATAGAAATTGACAATTGGGAGTTTTCAAATTGATGTTCTTTGGCTTGACATATTGCGACTGACTAGTCATCGGGGCGTAGAATTAAAAAGTACTAAAGAGACTTAAGAAGCACTAGCTCCAACCATAACATCATGAATTAACTGAGTAGATCTTTAGTCCTAATCAATATTGAGGCAAGTGTGGTTGAGAGCAGTCCAGATAGGAATTCCTAGAACATACATATATATCCTCCATGCCTCAAGTATGTTTGTTCGGAACAATCCGACATCATTTATCTTCAAGACTCCATTCAATATGGTTATCGAAAATCAAGCAATGGACTGTCAAAATGCGTCTACGGATACTTCGCCTATCGAAGAAAAAGCTTATACACCTATAAAACGTCAGGATTTGTCTTATACTCCAGCTACTTCAGCTCCTTCTTTGACAACAAATACTGGTGAGTTTCAAATCTAACTTGCCCTTCGTATTATTCCCTCCATCATTCCACATCAAGTTGTTGATTGAAATTATGCATATCATTCTCTGTCTTTCATAAATTTAATCCTACCAATTTACTCTAATTTTGCAGATGTCTATGGAATAGACTAACTTCTCAACATTGTAGACGCGAACCAGTTGTCGCTTAACGTTGGCGGTTTAAACTCGGCATCCAAGCCTCAACCTCTGAGGGAACAACTCGACGCTGCCGCTGAAGACAGGCTAAATTACATCGAAGTTCGCCTCTCACTACCTTCAAGCAAGGTCTTCTTTTTAAAGAGCCATTCCACGAAAAGTATAGAACTCTTAGAGTTATTGGTAAAGGCGTTTTTGGAAGTGTAAGTTCCATTACAGAGAAGGCTACAAACAAGTTATTTGCCGTCAAGAAGGGACTGAAATATGCAAAAAAGGAATCATTGCAAGAAGAGTGGAATTTGCACAAGAAGTTAAATCACACATCGATCGTTCGTGTTTATGACTTCTACGCATGTATAGAAGTAGGAAGCAGAATGGTTATGGATTTGGGGGAAAGACCATGTCCAACATGATTATTGAGAAAGGATACATCGAGGAGACTCGAATGAAGATTTACTTCAAGGAGGTCCTATTGGGGCTTGAATACTTGGTATGAACCCCGACTCAAGAAAGCCAGTCCGGAAGTCGGTGGAAAAGAGTGTGCTAATTCCATTGATAGAAATCTAAAAATATCTTGCATCGCGATATAAAGCCAGGAAATATGATCCTTGGGCGCGGCTCGGGTGGTCGTATTATGATAGCAGACTTCGGCTTGGCAGACAATTTGATAGGTGGCAAAAGAAATAAGATGACCTCAAGGTGCGTACAACATACGATACAAACTCTCAAATACTATTTGCTAACTTTATCGTAGAAAAGGAACACTTGTTTGTAAGTTCCCATCTTATCCCATCTGAACTCGATATTTGAGGAGATATCAATATTTGAGAGCACGTTGGCGGTCCTAGTGGATCTAAGATTTCAAATTGATACGACCCTTAATTATAGAGAGTCTGAACCATCGAACCCTACTCTAACCCCCGTGCCTCTGTACTACTTGGTTACCAACTAGGGCTCTACACTTGCTATCGGTTCATTTGCTAACTAATCAAAATATGGCACCGGAATGCACAGTAAGCAACTTCAACTTACTGGTATAGGATTCGGGGTAGACGTTTGGGCAGCTAGGGTCTCCCTTTTCCAATGTCTACTAGGCTATCTTCCTTTTGATTGCGCTGAGCTAGCGGGTGATGATGAAAAGAAGAAGAAAAATACGATTTTGATGATCAAAAACGACAAATTGTTCCTCGATATAGAGAGGGGCCCGCTGGGTCAACCTATCGGTCAAAAGTAGTGGATCTTTTGGTGAGAATGTTGGAAAAAGACTTTGAAGAATGGTCGACAGTTGAGGACTGTCTTGAACACGAGTGGATGTCCGGATAATTTCACCCGCATCTTACATAACACAATTTGTAGAGCATATGGCTAGGTTATTGGCGTTAAAAGATACCATTTGGAAACAATAAAGAGACTTTATTAAAGATTGGTATATCGTACTCAAACCTCTGAATGATTTTCGACTGGTTTAAAGTTTGAGCCTTCCATCGTAACAAGCGCAGAGAGTTGCCGCACTTGAAATGTTCATAATGGGGCTTGATAATCATCCTGATATGTAGTCCTTGATATTTTTTGGTGAACCTAATCACTATGAGTAGCTACCCGTAGTACCAGCCATACTTCAAAGTTGGAGGATACTCTCCTGCGTGGGTTTATGGTGCAAAGACAGTAGTGTAGAATAAAATGCAAATGTATGAAATTTAAAATTTATGGGTTAGGACCCTCTCAACAGATTGCAATAGCAACTCGGGAGCAGTGTAACAAGTTTTTGCCGCTCAACTATAGAGAAAATTGAAGACAGGTGGCATTGAAATTTGAGCGAGCCAGATGAGACTCAACGATTGTGCTGCAAACCAGGAAATTCGTAACCGGATCCTCTCATGTACCGTAAAACACAGCTAATCATCTTCCACTTCAGATGATATCATATGGGGGAAGTCGCAAATGGAATTCAATCCGTGAGACAAGAAGTGGCAAATTGGAGGGTTGGATTCTATCAGAAGACCCTTATTTCTGATACTTTTGAGAACCTCTTCAGATTGGTCCATTCGAAAGTAATTTGCTCTCTTTGGACTGCAATAGAGAAGTTACTTTCGATAGTCAATATGCTATCTCGTTGTCCCACGTCTACAATGTTGGGGGGGGGGCTGAATAACGTTCATTGTGTTTGTGTGGATAGTGTGTTTGTATACTTAATGTCCTCGTGAAGCGTTGCGCTTCTTCAAAGTTTTCATCGCCTAACATCATATCTGGTACAATCTCTTCACGTGCCGATGACGTTGATAGTCACGTGCATGTGTTTCAACCTGTGAAACGTGGTGGTGACCTTGGTACTAGATAGACTCCACACAATTGTGATTGAAAAAGAAAGATATTGACTGTTAAGAGGTCTACCCATTGTACTCATTATATATCATATTCAAATGGTCGTCTGATTAATGAAAACGATAATAATTGGTACCTACACCTATTATTCTATTTACTAAAGAGTTGTACGCGACCGTAAGCCTGAAGACGCTATAAAATTTGCGAATATGAAAAGTGATTATTTTTCCTAGATCCTAGCAACAAATGGTAAGGATTTTCGTTCGGCGCTTCCTTTTAGACCATACAATAATGATATGATAACTGTGTTTTTTTCAGGCTCTCTGAGATTTATCCTCAATCATTCCAGTTTGCCATTGAAGTCAACATAGCCTTTTCCAGCCACGAAAGTGGCATCCCAAGTCAAAGGCTCCTCACTCGTCGCCAATTCATAGTAGAACTCTCCATGTGCTTCACCATCAATTGCGTTTCCTTTGGGCCCTCCCTCTGTTGTTCGTTCGTCCGCCCAATAGAACCTTTGATCTGTCAATTCAAATTCACAATTCCGTTTGATTTCCACGCACCTATATCCATCTTTTTTATGCACTTCTGAAGCACTTTGGATAAGATGAGCTGCACCAGACTTTCCAATGCCAAACGCAAGTAATGATGGGATGATTTGACGATTCAGTATATTCCCGGTGTAAATGAATGTCTTATTAGTAGCTTCAGGAAGAGTTTTGAATCCCTCTACAGCCTCATGTGCAGCAGCATATGCTGAAGTAATGACTACATTGAGGTCTTCATTGAACTTTTCCAATGGCACAGAGAGAGGATCAGGAGTGACTGTTAACGCTGCGGCTTTTCTATTCATCAGTAGGTTTCATTGATTTGGCTTCGGGGTGTGCAATATTTCAGACTGCCGAACAATCTTGTGTGAATTTATCATATGAAGGAACTTAAAAGTTCTTGTAGTTTCGAATAATCGAGTTGTAGTCTGAATCACTAAGACCCCGATCCTATAATAGAAAAACTAACCATTATATACAACAACATTTGGAACTCCGAATTTCTGTTTCACTTCGTCAAAAATGCGTTTGATGCTTTTGGGATCAGTGAAGTCGGCTTGGAGGGAAAGATCGGCTTCCTTGATGAGCTCCTCTTTAGGATTTCGCGATACAATTACGGTCTTGTATGATCCTTTCGATGAGAAAACACGAGCGATATTGAGTCCAATATTGGGTCCACCGCCGAGAATGAGGACAATTTTCGACATGATGACTTAAGAATGGATTTGATATCACTGCGAGATGTTTATATCACAGAGATATCCTAAATCTTAGAGGTGAATATCCAAGAAGTACCTGATATGAGACTTATTGAACTGTTGTAAGACTTCTTCGGGTGCTCTTCCAGGTTGATGGAGATAGATCTGTATGTATATACAACATTGAGAACTGCTTAGAAATATTTCTGCTTGCGAACCATTATTCAGCAATGTCGTGCTTAGAAATGGATATTCCCCCATAGTCTATGATTGATGTTACTGAAAGTAGTCAACGGTGATTTTATTGGCTGAGAAGGGGAGCTTTTGATAATCAGATATCCTTGTGGCTCGATCTTACCATAGAAGAGTCGTTTCCTCGTTCCACAACTGTATAGATAAGTTCCCATATGTTGATTGGTAGCGTTGGATTCAGATTGTTAATTTGCTTGGGGTGGCTTGTGGCTTATTTTTCAATAATAAATTCACATTGATGGCACAATCCAACTTGTTAATCCTGGCACTCACCATGAATTACTTTGACAGGTATTGTGGAGGGTAACTGAGGTTTACTCACGTTCTCGTCATTTCCTGAAGAGAATAAATAAAGAACACGGAATAAATCAAGCGAGGGGAAGAAGGGGTACCTAGTGGTTAAGAAAGGAGGATTTGAACCAAATGAGCGGAGAAGTGAATTGAGAATAATCTGCCACGACGAAATTATTCACCGCCTTTCAAACATACTAGATCATTACTCGCCACAAACAACGAATAGGACATCGCCACACCTAATGCTTTTTCCCCTCTCTTCTTCTTATCCGCTATTCGAGCACTTCATAGAGATCTTGATATAAAAGCTACACAGTAGATACACCTCTACAGCTTTGAATCTTCTAAATTTCTATACTTTTCAAACTCAGGCTGATTATCTATTCATGCCTATCCAAGTAAATATGACTCAACCAAAGAGTTCATCATTCTGTCTTACATTTTCCATTTTTACTTCATTTCCTTGTTCGTGTTGCCTCGCAGTGGAACATAGCCGCGGTTTCCAACGTGATATATAATTGTTGATTGGCCACACAAAATCGTAAGTTCATCAATATGCGGGGCAAAAGGTAAAGCTTTCAGTTGCCTGACATCCACTGATACCCTAAATTCTACCAAAATATGAACATCGGACGTCAATATTGAGCGTCGGGCGATAGCACGGAATATAAGGATTTGAGGGAAGAAGCAACTTTTCATTTCTGTTCATCCTTTTTTTTCCATCTCTACTCTTCATCAAAATCTACTCTCAACATTCGATTATCACACTCTCCTCATTATCCGTGAAATTTTCTGCAGCTGAATGCCCAGCGGAATCCCCACTCTACGACTGGTTAACACGCGTCGACAACAAACCCAGAAAATTGGGTAGAAATGTCAAGCAAACAAGAATTCCGTGTTCGAGATTTAAGCACTCGAAGTGTTTTGATCTTTCCAACTAGAGCCCAGATTGTTCGTGATATCAGAGATATCACATTACAGGTAAGAAATTGAATACATACCGTGGTTCGTTGTGCTGACGGAGTTTAGACCGGAACCAATCAAATCATCATCGATGGACTTGCTCCGACCATTGATGAACACTCCATCAAAGTTGAAGGAAATGGTTCAGCCACCATCACTGAAGTATCCGTTGATCTTCTACCTAATCGTGACGTTTACGAAGAAGTTTATTCATCCGATTCTGAGTTTGAGGAAGAAACAGATGATGATTCCTCCGACTCTGAAGATGAATCGATGAAGCTTGTCGATACCAAAATCAAGCAAGTGAACCGTTTACTCGCCCAAGAAACCGAAAAGATTAATTCTGTTGCGAGTCGTCTGAAGATTTGTGAGGATTATGGTGCTACAGTTCGCGATAATCCCCCATCGCCCGAACAGTTCGAGAAACTCATCAAAGCATATCGCGATGAACGTGAGAAGATTTATGTTGAACACGTAGCTGCAACTGCTGCTTTGGAAGTTACGCAAGATGAAATTGTTAGATTGATGAAAGAGAAAAGCAAATTAACAAAAGCACGAACGAAGGCACAACGGAGAGCATTCAAGCAAAAGATTAAGCTTCAAGCGACCAGATCTCGAAAGAATGCTGAGTCGACAAAGGAAAAATTACGTATCAAGTCGGAGAGAAGTTTGTTCTGGCCAAAGAAAGTTTATCGTGTCACGATTAGTATTGAGCCTACGAGCTCTGCTATGACATCTGGATCATCCCGTCCTAGCTCGGTAGCTAGTGACATGACCGTCAACAACTACCAAGTCTCTAGCCGTCGAGCTACAGATATCATCAGCCTCTCCATCTCTTACATTACATATGAAGTGTCTTGGTCTCCACGCTACGATCTCAGCCTTAATACCTTGACTAGCACCGGTGTATTAGAGTATGCGGCCGAGCTAAAGAATATGACTTCAGAAACGTGGCGCGATGCCAAAGTTCTTCTCTCAACTTCTCAGACATCCATCACTAGTTTTAATGAATCGATACCAACCTTACCCCCATGGAACGTGCGACTACTGAAAGGGGGGAGCAGAAATGCCGAAGCCGCTCTTTTCAGTACCAGTGAAATTGCGGCCAAGAGAACGGAATGGGCTGATAAAAATAATCAACATCTCCAGCAACCTCGATACCTCCTCTTCGGATTCGAGCCGACCAACAATTTATTTGCAAACAAAGGTGGATTCCCGAGTAACAATTTGTTTGGCAACGCCCCAGCCCACCATAAACAAAATTTGTTTCCACCAGTCGCGGGATTTGGATCTACTGCACCATCTCAAGGACCCAGCACCGGTGCTCTGTTTGGATCTAATGTATCATCCCATAATCCTGCCTCTACTGGTGGCTTATTTGGGGCCCCTGCTCCATCCCAAAATCCTGTCTCTAGCGGTGGTTTATTTGGGTCCTTGCGTCCATCTCCAGCTAACAACTCTGAGTCTATTGCCGAGAACTCTGGCAACCAACCAGCTCAAGGTAACCCTCTCCTTAGTAGCGCCCAGCCTCTCATACATTCAGAGCATAGCGCCAATGTCTCCGCGCCTGGATCAGATATAGGTGATCCTACCGGCGCCTTCGAAACCCCTCTAATTCAACGTCTTCTTTCACCAAAACCCACCCTTACATTTGAAGAAGGAGCTTGGGAAGAGTCCGGCATGTCTACTACCTATGATCTCCCTGGCCTTAAAACCCTCATGCCTTCAAACTCTGTCCTTAAGCACAAGATTGCGAAAATTGAGTTTAAGAATATTGGATTTGAACATGTGGTTATACCTAAGCTTCGGACGGTTGCATTCCTCAAGGCCAAATTACGAAATTCATCGAAAATTCCTCTGTTAGCAGGCCCAGTGGGACTCAATTTGGATGGCAGCTTTCTGGGTCAAGCTACCTTCCCAAGATGTTCTGTTGGTGAAAGCTTGAGCTTGAATCTTGGTGTTGATCCGGCTATCAAAGTGGTGTATAACAAGCCCGAGGTACGACGCTCGCAGAGCGGGATCTTCTCAAAGGAAGACAGCAATGTCTTCTTACGTTCTTTGTCCTTGCGTAACACGAGAATGCAACGAGGTGTTAGTCTATTAGTTATGGATCAGGTGCCTGTTTCCGAAGAAGAGAGACTTCGAGTCGAGGTTTTGGTCCCTCGAGGTTTGAAACCTGATGGTGATAGAATTCCTACGGGCTTGAACTTGGATGATGAGATGCTTCAAGGAGGTCGGGAGAGGGAAAGAGATAGGGATAGGGAGAGAACTTCTAGTAATGGAGGTGAACTTGTTCGTCGAAGCAAGAAATCCGATGCATGGGGAACAGCCGATGCAGAATTGAAGAAGAGCGGAGAAGTCCTTTGGAATGTGAGGTTGGCACCGGGAGCAGGTGTCAAATTGGTGTTGCAATATGAGGCTGGATTTCCAAGTGGAGAGACGGTGGTTAATGCATAGGTGTCGGAACATGGTTGTGTTATATCAGATAAGGCGGAGAGCTTGTTATGATAGGATATAGCAATAGTTTATGTTGGTAGCAATTTGACAAACGAATTTCTCTAGACATGCCGTGTCCAAGGACACTCTGTTTCTCCATCGTAACGGTCGTATAATGCCCCGGCTCATAGTGCAGGGCAGAGTCTTGAATCAAGCCATCAGAACAACTTGGCGAAACAAAACATAGAAACAAATATGGTTTTACCACTAACAGTAAAGTTACAAGATCTCGGATACGTTTACAACCGAGAAAACATCTACGTTACAAATGGGAAACGAACTGAACTTCTAGTTGCCAATAGCCGATCCTTAACGAGCAGTCTTTTCTGTGTGACAAAGCCCAAAGTCCGGATAGGGAACTTCATACTTGTGCCGTACTTCGATGTTACATATTACAGTATTTACATATCAAGGTAGCAGCGATATGCTTGGTCCAATTCATACTTCTAATGTAAGATGGTACATCAACAGAAAACTTTTTATTTTACGAGGTATTACCGATGAGCCAACGATAAATTTGGTTCTTCAACACGATCTTCAGATATGCAAGTGCTTACTCGTATACTCTTGATACCCTGAAGAGTCTTCACATTGCCGAGAAAGTTTAGTACACGGATATCAGTCGGAACAGATGTATTTTGAAGGGATTGAGGCAAATTTTATCAATCAAATGAATACAGAGGTCGGATCTATATTGTAGAAACAAGTATGATTAACAATCTATGTGGAGACAAAGCTTGTCAAGAACAAAGGTGGCCAATCATGCGCGTAAAATGAATAATTTATTTCGATAGAGTAGAGAGTGTGGGTTACATCGTTGCGAACATAAGACGAATCTTGGATTGGTGAAATGGTCGTTCACGGGAATATAGAAAACTTTCTACTCAACATTTAGATTGTCGCCATGGGAATTATTCGGCCTCCTCGTACAGCTCAAAAGGAACCTTCATGTTCAAAGAAACTGTTAATGAGACGGAAGTCATTCATAAAATCCGCGCGCGCCGTTTCTCTCCGAATCCCAAAACTAGACCCCTCGACATATGACCCGACCCTCATGATACCCGGGTAATTAATACAATTAAGTGAGGCAGAGATCATTACCTCTGTAATCAAAATTCAGACCGTATACGAGTGGTAGATGCCTACGCCACCCCAATCAAGCTTTGCGGGGGTGGATTCGTGAAAAAATCTGCGCCGATGTAACAACAGTTATTTGATACCCATTATTTACTTGATGGTTGATATGGACATACATTTTAGTAACGAGAAGACTTTCGGAGGACCCTTTTGGATTAAGACTACGCAATCAGAAATTTTCTCAAGGTGGTTTATGCTCACGCATCGAACGGTAATGCATCGATAGAGTCATGTTTTGTGATTCATCCGAGCCATGATGATTGAGAAGTCAGAACTTGGAGCCTCTTCCAGCTTTCGAAACAGAAATAACTTATGCAGAACACTTCTGCCGCTGAAGTGCCAACAACAATGAAACGTTAATTGAGAAGATAAGTTTGTCCTCGGACGAACCAGAGCATTCAAGCCTCAAAGGTACGAAACAGACCCTCACTCAACACAAACACCCAAGGAGCTGCTGTGTGATACTTCTTGATCAGTGTCGAACGATAGTAACACGATTCTCCTGCTCTCTGGTACCAAGATAAAGTTCCAAACAAGCTTTTGATTCATATCAACTTCATCATTAGTTTGCACAGCCATAGCAGTTGCGGATTCAAGCTGTGTTATTGTTTCAATAGAAGGCTATGTTTGACGCGTGAATGCACGAGGATATACCTCGACACTCGAACGTTTGATCTCATCCCATCTCAATAGATCTGCCTTTTCAAAATTCAAATCTTAGATTTAGTCAAGGATACGCATGCTTCGTGGCATTTGTATGATGGTCATCGTGGGTGGTTATGGGGTGTAGGTATTTAGAGACGATAACGGTTTGACAATAATTTGGTGAGATGGTGGCCTGTCCGGGCCTCCGAAGCGAACGCACGCACGCACGCGCAACGTAATCTCTCTTCCAAATGCACACTAGGAGCACAACGAAGACGGAGTAAAGTGGCTAGAGTGAGTGGCTAGTTCTGTATGAAAGATCTTTGGGTAGATAGGATCATATCATCATAAAGGCATGATGGCAACTTTACCAATCTGGAGCGAAGGATTTAAAGGAATAATAGAATCAAAGAAAGTAGAAAACATGACGAGGAGGGGACTGTTTGGGTACGACTTCAAAATCAAATAAGCAAGCAAGTCAGACAAGTCATGAACAATGCAAATCAAAAATCACGAAAGGAAATACCGCAGTACCATGATACCATTGTTCGAACAGGTCCCTACAATACAAGGTCTCATGAAATCATATAGAACTTCCTCCATGTGAGTTCGTACAGCGAAAGAAAGAATTGAATCGAAGGATCTACATATCTTTTAGTAATGACTGTGTATTTTTTCCGCTCATGAAGAAAGAATACGGGAAAAGAAAAAATTATCCGATATCCAATTAACGCGAGACATTTCCAAGAATTCGCAAACCCCTTTCAGATACACGCTCCGATTTGATCATTGTGGCCAAGAGCTGACGTTTCAGATTATAGTACATGTAGTTTCAAGCTTGGATGGCGGGGGGATGCTTTCACTTTATGATCCTTTAGACTTAATTCGTCAACCGATGAGATCTAATAATCCTTGTCTTTTATAAATTTCAAAAGTACTGGCCGCTACGTCGCGGCCACAAGCATATTAAGTTAACGAGGCGCCAAAATTTAAGATGTGATGAAGGAGGTACGCGAAGGTGATGATGAGATGACACGAATACAAGTCTTTTTTAATTCTTGAAGGATGACACATTCTGCTTTGTATACAAATACACTATAATGGCTTCAAGAATCCTTCCATAGCCAGAACAATCCAATCGATACAAATGATGTTTCTAGATCTGATCACGGCAGTGGCGTGCGGATCAAATTCCTACCGTATATTCTGACATTTCGAAACATTGCACAATCACATTCAGATAATCCGAGAATGAAGAAACGCATCCGAGTCAACTTGGATAACAATAGGCGCCTCCATCGTTTTGCATTCATCTGAGAATTCAAAAATGGAGTTGTATCGAAAAGCTTAGCATCATTTGAGTTAATTGTTCACAGTCGGGTAGCCTTTATTGTGATTACACGGAAGACATGGTTGAATCTGTAAATCATTACGGAAGAGATCTGAAAATGGATTTGACCAAGCAAAAAGTTATATTGGAGCGAGAATTAGTACTTGCTGGGCATTCAAAGTGATACTGATGTGAACATAGATGTTAGACTTCATACAAGTTTATGGGGAAATAGTTGATCGTGATTTAAACAAAGGCCTTTTCTCTTGGTATTCTCTTGGTATCGGCACATTCAGTGCTCTAGAATATAGAATCCCCGAATGACCGGTATTGATTTCGGAAGAATATATTCGAAGTTCTAGGTATCTCAAACGACTTTCCATTGAATCCTTCAAATACAATTGGCTAATAAATTTTCAATCTACCAAACCGCTCTAACTGCCCTATTTTCAGGGGGAAGTAGATGGTGCCAAATTTGGAACCAATCAATATGTACTAAGACATTCATCGCTAAACACTTCCATTCATATCCTTTAGTATTGAACTATGGATGAGTCCGTCGCCCTCAAAAAGTTTGGTGTATTCGAGGTCAACGTCAGCCTCAACGCTAAGTCTATCCCTATGGAAAATCAACAGCCACTTGAGTACGAATCAGAGAGGCTAATTCAATGATTTTCAAAGACTACTCTTCTAAAAGTAAATCCTCATCAGCCAAAGAAAAACGTCGTCGGTGACATTGCCAAGCTCCAGAATATCTTAGGGCCCCTGAATCTCACAGGGTCCATAACATTACTAATCTAACCATCATTTTGCCTCTTTGTACAACTCTACTTCATGAATTTGGGTGTACCATGTTGTGACTTTCCAGGGCTTTTCATACACGATCCAATTATGAGCTGTCTCCAATTTCAGATTGCCCAAAAAATCTACCAAACTCTCCGTATTCAGACTTGACCGGATATGACTATTCTAATCTAGGTATAGTCATTGAATATCTGTAACCTTTTCTCACAACCCCGTACCTTTAAAATCTTTTTTCATACCAAAATCCCCACCATACTGTACAATCAAGAACAAGGGTCAAGTAGAAAGTCATGTCAATCCCAGAGCCTTCCTCGAAGCACAGACAACGCCATGAAGGCCAGGAGAAAGATCAAACACGCATACCCAGCTACTCAAGACGTTAGGGACTTTTCCTGAATAAGTATCATTCTCCACCATTATGCCGCAGCTTGTGTCTGGCATCCAGCTTTGGCGTTTGAACCTTGTCTTCAAACTTGCATATCAAGCAGTCTTAAAGCTTCATGCGCAAACTTCATATTTCTTCTACTTATTCTTCGTGAAAAGCCGCGTGTTTTCGTTTTAGTTTCCATTACTCTCTCTATCTCTATCCATCTCCATACCCGGAACACTCCAGGTTTCTTGGCTTGTTTTTTTATAGTTGCATTTCCAGTCATCGTTCATATATCTATTTACATTTCCTTCATAATAATATCGGGGCCGGCATCCATTTTTCTTTCTCAGTTCATATTTTCCAGCGATCTTCTTTTCTCTTGTGGTCTGGTCTATCTCAAGCAGTAGCATTAGTCTTTCATTCACACAAGCCAACCACCCTTTTCTTTTTATACAACCACCTGGCGTGGCTCTACCAATCATTCAAGATGCCTTCATTACTTCAAGCATTCTATGTCCTCGCACTCATCAACTTGGTCCTCGCCGCTCCACACCCAGCACAAAAGCGAAGCTTCAAAGTCGAGCGAGTCGCAAATCCTAATTATGTCGGTCGAACAGCTGGTGCCGGTACAAGAGCTCTCATCAAAGCATACAACAAGCATTCCATGACTCTCCCAGCATCATTGGTCGCGGCCATGAACTCAGGTGCCAACCCTGCCTTCCCAGAAGGAAACTCCAAAGCCGCCACTGGAAGCACAACGGCAGTAGCCGCAGCCGCAAGCGGTAGTGGTAGCGCAGCTGCAGGAACTGGTCTTGTTACTGCTACACCAGAGAGTGGAGATGTTGAGTACTTGTCGCCAGTCAACATTGGTGGACAAGTTATGAATATGGACTTCGATAGTGGATCGTCCGATCTCTGGGTTTTCAGCACTCAACTCGCAACCGCTTCCCAATCTGGTCACCAGAACTTTGATGCCTCTAAATCAACAAGCTTCAAGGCAATTCAAGGTGCTACTTGGTCCATCTCATACGGTGATGGATCTGGAGCTGCTGGTAACGTTGGTACAGACACTGTCAACATTGGAGGAGCCACTGTCACTGGACAAGCAATTGAGATGGCCACCGCAGTCTCCGCATCCTTTGTCTCCGATACCCAATCTAACGGACTTGTCGGTCTCGCATTCTCTAAACTCAACACTGTCAAGCCCGCTCAACAGAAGACCTTCTTCGATAACGCCATGTCCCAAGGTCTCGCTCAGCCAGTTTTCACTGCCGATCTCCGCAAAGCCGCTGCTGGATCTTACGAATTCGGAAACATTGATTCTACCAAATTCAACGGATCCCTCACCTGGGCTGCTGTTAACACCACTCAAGGATTCTGGCAATTCAGCTCCGGTAAATTTTCCGTTGGAGGAGGTCCCGAGACCGCTGTACCAAACGGACAAGCTATCGCTGATACCGGAACCACTCTCATGTTGGCTGATGCCAACATCGTCAACGGTTACTATAGCAAGGTTCAAGGTGCTGTCAACAACCAGACTGTCGGTGGTGTTACATTCCCTTGCGCTGCCACTTTACCAGACTTGGCTATCGATGTTGGAGGAACCTACATGGCTACTGTCCGTGGTTCTGATATCAACTATGCTCCTGTTGACAACACTGGCACCAGTGAGTTATGACCTGATCTTCTTTCTTCTTGAACAATATGCTAACATTAATTGCTCACAGCCTGTTTCGGAGGTCTCCAAGCCACTACCTCCAACCTTCAAATTTACGGTGACATTATGTTCAAGTCTCAATTCGTCGCATTCAACGGAGGAAACAACTCCCTTGGAATGGCTCCTCATCAATAGAGTCTTTTTCTCTTTTCTTTTTAGATAATCGTTCCCGGTCTTTGTTGTATAAAGTAGCATAATAGAGGCGCATAGATGTCGAGCTACTGTTTTGGGTGTTGGGAGATGGGAGATGGGAGATGGGAGATGGGAGATGATCAAATGGGCTGGGAGGATTTATGGAGAGGAGGCTGTGCATAGGAAAAAATGGAGATGTATGGAAAGGAAACAATCAAACATTCACCAAGGATAAGACTGAATGAATATATGATTTCATGTTTTGTATCTATAATAATTGAACTTTATCTTGAAAAATTAGGTAATCATTCTTTAATATATCATCGTCTTAGGGCAATGCATAGGTATCTATATTTGGTAACCATAAAACTATCCTGGCCATCCACATTGTCTTTGTATTTACAAGGGCTCGTGACTAACTACCTACTTACACCTGAGGACCTTTGGATTCGGCTGTATCTTGTCTCCATGATTGGTCGGACGCGAATTCTTCCTCAAGCCATAATGAATCATCAAACCTTAAGGTTCCTAATATTCGAGATGTCCAAGATATGTTCATAGCCCTACATGCTCGTTGCAGAACCAGCGGTAACGACAGGTAGGATCGATTCCTTTTAGACACAGACGCAGACGCAGACGCAGACGTTTGCTCCAAAATACATCTTCATGCTCCATTATCTTACATCAACTGCTCATCATGCACACTTACAAACTCACATGATGTTGAGATTCTTGAACTATAATTTCTGATTTTTTTTCATTCTTAATACCAATTTGGAGTATCTATAATCTAAAGGTATGCATGTACCAAGGTAACGCCTAAAACACAAAACTTGATATTTATTCCAACTCGATAGTTCCAGGAGGCTTGCTAGTGTAATCATACACGACTCTGCAAACACCGTGAACTTCGTTGATAATTCTTGTAGAAACCCGGGACAAGAATGCATTCTCGAAAGGATACGCGATGGCAGTCATGAAATCGGTTGTTTGAACTGCTCTCAGGATAATGATATTTCCATACATTCTCTTGTCACCCATAACACCAACAGCTCTGCTTGGATCAACAGCTGCAAAAGCTTGTCCAATGTTGTCATAGAGGCCTGCCTCTCTGATCATAGAGATAAAGATATGGTCGGCCTTTCTGGCCATTTCGACACGTTCACGAGTAACTTCTCCCAAGACACGAATGGCAATACCTGGACCTGGAAAAGGATGGCGCATAACGAGTTCATGGGCAATGCCCAACTCTCTTCCCAGTTGTCTAACTTCGTCCTTGAACAATTCTCTCAAGGGTTCGATAAGTTTGAGTCCTTGACCCTCTGTCATGCGTTTTGGAAGACCACCAACGTTGTGATGAGTTTTGATAGTCGCGGAAGGGCCCTTGAATGAAATACTTTCAATAACATCTGGGTATAATGTTCCTTGCAAGAAGAACTCAATCTTGCCTGCTTTGTCGGAGTTGGCTGCTGCGTCTTCAATCTTTTTGGCTTCGGCTTCGAAAATATCAATGAATTTTCCTCCAATGAATTTTCTCTTTGCTTCTGGCTCATCAAGTCCGGCGAGGCCATCGAGGAAATCTTCAGAGGCATCTGCGACAATCAAATTGATGCCGAGATTTTCTGTCAATGTCTTTCGTACTTGTTCGCACTCATTCAATCTCATAACACCGTTGTTGACGAGAACGGCATGGAATCGGTCTCCAATAGCCTCGTGCATTAATTTCGCAGCGACAGTTGAATCAACACCTCCACTGACAGCACCCAAAACTTGACCCTTCTCTCCAACCAATGTACGGATTCTAGCGATCTCTTGATCCACGAATTTTGCCATAGTCCAGTTTGTTCGAGCTCCGCAGATACCGACGGCGAAGTTCTTGAGGAGTTGAATTCCATTTTCGGTGTGGGTAACTTCGGGGTGGAATTGGAGACCTAGAGTCTAATTAGCTTTGGTTCAGGGCGGGAAGATTCTCCAAATAGATAGATCTAAATTCCCGTACCATAGATATGTTGACTCTCGTGTGCAATTGCTGCGTATTCAGAGTTTGCAGTTGTAGCAATAGTATGAAATCCATCTGGCAATGCACCCAACTTATCACCATGACTCATCCAGACTTTAACATCGTCCTCTAATCCTGCGAATAATTGGTCGACACGTCCATTATCAATTTTCTTCGCTTTCAAATCAGCATGTCCAAATTCGCGGGCTGTGCCAGCAATGACGTTGTCTTTGCTAATTCTATAAGCAATCTCTTGCATTCCATAGCATATACCGAGAATAGGAACTCCAAGTTCGAAGAATGCGGGGTCAACGTGTGGTGCACCCTCTTCATAAACTGAGTATGGTCCTCCGGACAAAATGATACCTTTTGGCTTCCATTCGAGATCTGCAAGCTTTTGGGTACATGGAAGCATTTCAGAGTAGACATTGAGTTCGCGCAAACGTCTGGTAATAAGATGAGTGTATTGGGATCCAAAATCCAGAGTAAGAATAGTGTCATAAACCTTGTGAGGTTCAATCTCCGCAGCTGTAGAAGCCATTTTGAATTATTGTTAGGAGATTGTGAGAAGATGTGAGGATATATGGGAGAGCGAGGGTGAAGATTGAATAAAAAGAATATGGGTTGTGAAGGTTGGAATCAGTCGAATATGACTCTGAAGGAAAAATATCGGGAAGAAGAAAAATTTGGTTGTTGCATGCTTATCGGGATGGTGGGCTTAACCTTATCGGAAGGAGCTAAGCTAAGAATAGTTTAGGGAGGGGCAATGGGCCATTGGCAACATGGGGTTTTTCGTGGAGAAAGAGAGAAGAGAGATCTACCAGACATTTGATCAAGTACCGTCTGACAGTATAAATCAAGAATTATTCTAAAATATATGTGTGTGTGTGTGTGTGTGTGTGTGTGTGTGTGTGTGTGTGTGTGTGTGTGCATGTGTGTGTATATGTATAAACACTCAACAATCTTGTCAAGTTGGGTTTTGACTCAATTACTACAGATTTTCTAGAAACCTTTTGTCCATATAGTTAATGGTGACGGGCTAATTTGTCACCAAAGGTAAAGAGAGAGATACAAAAAGTAAGACTTTATGTTCTAGGAATCTAATGGACAAGACGGGTATCTAGGAGAAGCGCATATAGCCGCGTGAGACTGATGGGCAACAATAGCGCCCAAGACTAAAGCACACTGGTCTCACCTCATTGCTCACCCTGAACAATGAGGAGCGTAGATAATTTAAACAAGATTGATCCCACTTTGCGAACATCTTCTTGAAAGAGTATTCGGAAAATTAAGGGTGTGGGCAGTGGAATCATGTTCAATCCTCTATTTTCAGGCCCTGGGATCATCGAATCGCCCATCCAGGCGAAGTTGATCTTATTCATCCATCTTGTTGAGAACAAAATCGATGGTGAAGACAACATCCTTCGTCGTTTCAATGGTCGCCCAATCCTCCCTCGCATGGTTGCTAGTACTTATATCACCTCCAAACTCTGTCTTCCAATCTGTTACATCCCACTCTAAGCCTTGCGTGGTTATGATCGAAGGTTCCTTGACCGGTAATATTCCAATGTGCTTTCCCAATTTCAGCAATTTGCCCTCTTCCTTGATCTTGATTTTGTGTTTTCCAGCCTTAAGAACAAAAGTTATAGCTTCACTAGAAACCAGGTACATCTTGCCCTTGGAATAGTTTGGTTCTTGCTGAAACATATAAAGATGATGAAGTTGTGAAAGAGCCTGATCAACTCTTCCACCCAAACCTCCCAGGCAAATGATATCGAGAGGTCTGGGTAATTGCTTGAGTTGATCGAGTTTCTTCTGACGATGGGAACATGGAGGAGTCCTTTCCGAGTCAACAGGTTGCTCAAAACTTTTGACATATCGCACTGCTTTGGTAAAGTCTGTGGAATACTGATCGCCATCTCTGATGATTTCGGTGCCATTATCCTCAAAATATTTGAAGAGATTGGGAGACATGGAATCGAAGTCGCCAATGATAGTATCAATGTCAAGATGGGTTTCAGCCTTTCTTTCATCTTGGAGGGCTGGGTCTAATGAATTCCCATCGAATGGCTTTTTATGATTCCTGTTATAAACTTGGTTTGCGCCACCATCAGCTGCGATGTGATAGACAGCATTATCCCATAACTTCTTGTAGATGTTAGAAGGCAGCTCCAGAGGCTGGTTTAGGACAACGAGCGCGAACTCTTTATGATCGGCTGGATGATCAGAGAATATATCAGCAGGATGCCAGGTGACAAAATCTTGGGATCCCATAATCTTATAGCGTTGGTGAAGGTTCTAGGGGAAGGTGTATAGATGCTGAGACGAATTTGACCATTAACCTTTCAGCTTGTAAAGTCCTAGCAAGAGGAGAAGAAAGATATACTATCTCCAGCAGTGTAAACTACTTAACGCTGTTATCATGGGGGGCTACAACAAGGAAGCAGGTGAACACACAAACATTCTGCTTGGTGGGAGGAGAAAGTTGAGAACCTAACACTTGCGACCGATATCTTATCTTATCATCAATCACATGATCCAGATATTTTCTCGATTCGGTGATTCGGAAAATCCAGAGATGCTTACAAACACGGCGTTCACATTCGAGTCTGCTATTCTTTGAGATTCCTAATATTTCGTTCGAGTCTTTTCATCTCCACAGTCTTTTTCACAAATTTAGCCCAGCATGTTCAAATCAGTTTTGAGAGTTGCGCCGAAATGCTCACGACCACAGTCTAAATCTGTCATTAATGCCACTCCTGCTCGACGATTCTTAAGTACAGCACCGCCCTCACAAAAGTCCCGAAGTTGGAAAAGCAGCGCTGCAAGATGGACATTGGCAGGCGCAGGAGTATACTGGTATAATACGAGCAATGTTTTCGCCGAAGAACCAGAAGGTATGAGAATACTAGCAGCTAGGAAGCGAATCTCAAAGAGATGCTGATTGGCACAACAGCAATTAAAAAATTAGATGAATCAATACACAGAGTTCGAGAATCAGACTTGCCCACTCTCGATGCGGTAATTGAAGAAAAGCGAAAACGACAAGCCGAATTAGCAGCAGAACAAGAGAAAAGGGAACACGAGTCGGCCGCGAAAGCAGTTGCTGCAGAAGATGGAGCTGAGGAGGAAGGAGAGATGGAAGGACTAGAAGATGAAGCTGGCGAACAAGGCGCATTCAATCCGGAAACTGGTGAAATCAATTGGGATTGTCCTTGTTTGGGAGGAATGGCACATGGACCTTGTGGGGAGGAGTTCAAAGCTGCGTTTAGCTGTTTCGTTCACTCTACTGAAGAGCCAAAGGGTGTTGAATGTATAGAAAAGTTCAAGTGAGTCTGCAGGTCTGGAACATCGACGATAGATCAGGACTAATAATGTTTAGGGGAATGCAAGATTGCTTCCGAGCTCATCCAGAGATGTATGCATCAGAATTGGAGAACGAGGAGGATGAGATAGAGGAGGAGCTTCGAGCAAGAGAAGCGGCAAATGGATCAGAAGAGGGTGGCTCGGAACCGTTGTCTCAAAAGGCCGCAGTATCAGGAAAACCCGAAGAAAAATCGGAGAAGAAGCCTGAAGGAAAATCAGAGCCAGCGAAGCCAACTGCACCAAAAGCTATCGAGTCCAATTCGGATTCTACGGAAGAGAAACATAGGGATAGCCGAAACAGCACAACACCTGAGTCTACACAAAATTCGGGGGATGAGGGGGGAGAATTATTACCAAGAGCTGCCCATGATGCTACAACAAAGAAATAAGTCCTTTAGACTGTAATTTTATTGTACAAATGTAATACCAAAAAAAAAGAAGAAACCAGCGGGCAGTGTTGTTATTTTGTATGTATGATATATGAATACTCAACTCAACTCATGATAGTTTGAATGGTGTTGATTTGTACCTACGTATTAGATGTAGATGTAGATGTACCTATGCAGTGTTGCGAATCTTCCTTTCCCAGACTTGGAAAGCTTTGATGACACGAGCCTTCTATTATTTTATACAAAACTGCTATTGCTATCATTCTAAATATCGCCGACAACTTATATCGAAATGTTGATGTATGTTTGTATCGCTTGTGCTACGATATTTTCCTTGTTGGTGATTGTGTTGTACCTATGTATGAATAAGTGCTTTCAAGAGTCAAGAGAGTCTAGAACCTAGAATCTCTCTCATTCCATTCCACCATTTGAGCCGCCTACGTCAACAGATGAAAACCCACTTTAAGCGAGAAGATCCAGCTTACGCCACATCCACATCCACATCCACATCCACAAGCCACAGCCACACCTTCATTGAAATCTTTCCCGGTTTCTCACATGTTTCCCTTGTTCGCACACGACATTTTATCGTTTACAATACTTCTACTTCTCGTCAACTTAAAACGTCCATCTTGATATATTCACATCCTCTCGAAAGACACCCGCAAATTCTCATATTACACATACATCTTTCCATCCATCACACCCACCCATATCATATAAAAGATGTCTTACGCACAAGCAGCAGCTTCAGGTCCACAGCAGACTGATGAGGAGGTATGTTTGAATTTCTCTTAAACTCCTCTACATTTACTTTGTATCCTCTCAACCCGTGTCTCCTTTCTCATCGTCGTCAAAGGAATCCCTTCTACCTCCGACGATATTTACTACTCATTCAGGTCAAGAACTAATCATCCCACCACAGAAACGTGCTCCTGCCCCACCATCTGTCATCCCCACCGAAAGTGCCTCCACCTCCTCCTTAATTGACGTCGACACCGATTCCGTGCACACTGTTCCTTCAGACTTCCAATCACAGCCAGTCCAAACCGAGACACAAGCCAACCGTCTTGAGCAAGAAGCTGAACAGATTGAGGCTAAGCTTCGCGCTGCAAAGGATGCCGCTTCCAAGAAATCAAAGAAGGGCAAGAGCCGTGTTCAAGAGAACAGTGATAACCCAGTCGTGATTGGAAACGCGATCGCCGTCGCAGCATTGAGCACTGGATTGGGATTCGGAGCATATTCGAAATACGCCAAGGGAGAGTTGACATGGAAGGTCGTGGGTGCGTGGGCTGGTGTTGTGGGTGCTTTGGCTGTTGGAGATTATTACTTGAGCTCGTACCTTTTCAAGACCAAGTACCCAGCCAAGAAGTAAAGGAGAGATGGAGAGGTGAAGAACTACGGCTTGAGAGGAGGCAGGATATTCAAGGGATCATAACTATTATGTGTGATCAATTGGCTTGTGGTGGTCAATTTCTAAATGTTACGACATGGAGATGCTTTGTATTTGGTGGTGTTACTGCGACTGCGGAACTCTCCCCTCTTTGCGCTTTTTGGAATCGATATCAGTGCGGTTTGTGCAGTCTATATCAGTGGGATAATGCACCTGTTCATAGATCAAGGTTTGCACTTTCAACAAAGGACGATTTACGACATTGTTTGTTTTTCTAATTGGTGAAATTCTTCCATGTCTTTTCAAACAAGCACTATTTGATATGAGCGACCTACACTAGGCGTCAAATACTTCCTCCCAAAAATAATCTACAGGAACAATCGTAGTTGACTTACAAGCTTCTTTCGGCGCCGTGCAAGCGAGCATACTTTTGTCTGGAATTGGAATGTATCTTCGTAGCCCCCCACTTGGCTACAGACACTGGGTGACGTAAATTCCATATAGCTATCTACATATATAACCTTCACTGTATTCGGGCAAATGGATTTTAAGAAATTAGTATCTTAATTTTTTGTAGGAGTCGTGCCCCCAACTCTTACATATCCAGGGCTCAAACTCCAAACGGGTGTCATGCTCGATATTAATTTGTACGCCATCCTCCCACCCAATGCGCCGTCAAAAATCATAACCCTACATCCATACAAATTCCTCTTAAACTTTTCCTCTACTCACTGACATCCACCCAGCCTCAGTCTCCTTACTTTTGAAAATGCCCCAAAACTTTCCAACATCTTCACAACTTCTATCCCCAGCTCCATGCTCATGAAAAGAACATACTTTTTCATCATAAAACTTGGTCCTAACATCCTTCCATCCTTCCGCCCCTCTCAAAAGTCCAACCACACTTTTATACAGAGACGGATATCTCAACCCTAAATCAGCCAAGCTATCCTCCGAGATACTATTCCCAGCCGTAGACGAAACTCCTTCTGGAAAAAGTAGCATAATGGCATACCACCTTGCCATCCATCTCCTCAGTCCACAATCCCGATCCTTTGGGCCCACCGGTTCCGTTAACTCAAACGCCAACTCAATTGCAAAGACATTCGGTGTAAATCTCTTCTCCACATATCTTCTTCCTAAGCCAGTCAATACTTTATCCATCATCTCCGTCATTCCCAATTGATGCGTCAACGCGTAGACTTCTATTGCTGCACAACTTGGTTTATTTCCTTCGTTTTCGAATCCGGCGTCCAGAGTACCGCGGTATAGCCATTTCATTATGATGGAGAAATGTTCCGCGCTAATTTTGGGTAGATAGTGGTCTTCTTTTTCTTCGCTGAGTTCGTCATTGTTTAGGAAGATGTCTGCGAAGAAGGGGGATTTGGCGCAGAGGAGTCCGCGGTGGATGCTGAATTTTTTGCGTTTGGGTCCGATGTAGAGGTCTATTATGGGACTATCGAGCATGCTGTTGGATTTTTGTTAGATGTAATATTCTAATGTATAAGGCAATATTGATATGTAACATGTGAGATTGTTGAGAGAACCTACTCTTCGTACGATGGCTGTGGCTTGACATTTTTGACCGTTGACATCCTTTTCTTTGCCGACTCTGACTGAAGTCGATGCGTCATCTTGTGTTGATTAACACGGTCTTGATGTTACTTTTTCCTCGCCGTGCTTGCAGTTGTACCATTAAAGTTATCTAGAGATAGCTATCAATCACGTAGACTAAAGTGTTGTACGCGTCGATATTTTTGGAGACGCGCTGTACCGCGCCGAGGCGCTTGGAATTATTTTTCAATCTAATCTGGTGTTCTCACAGTGAAGTATGTGGTGGGATAGAAACTCATTACACTGTCTTTGGTGAATGACATTCTATGGATATTTATCCTGGGAGGGTCTTTAAGAATCATAATATATCCAGCACGTTCCAAATGCATTTCCCTTTGTCGAATGTGATGTATAGCTCAACAAACTTTTATCGGACTAAAGTTAATGAAAATTGCCAGAGAAGTCTGGATGTAGGAATCAGTGTATGGTAAACATGCGAGGAGAGCTTCTCCGAACCACTAGGTCAGTCAACACATATAGCTATCGCAATTCTATTATCCAGTACATCTCATGCAGTGCACCTCGATTCCATGGCAGCTCTCTCTGATATTGTCTTCTTGCTTGTACTGCAATGCTCCCTTTACCGCAACGGTTTCTCAGCATTCAAGGTAGGTATGTAACCACATTCTCCCCCGTATGATTTCTCACTCGAGGAACAGGATTTGACAGCGATTCGATAATCAGAGTCCTTCCAACTAACGGACCTCAAGCGTGGGTGGCCTAAGTCAATGAGAGGGATCCATCTAGTAACTTCAAACTCCCGTCTAATCCAAGCACTTCGAGTTGAACCCAGTAAGGAATGGTGGTGGAAGGTGCTAGGCTTCAGCCCATCTGTTCAATGTCAAATACAGGAACATCTATGCCTCAACCATTGACACTTAATTGTACTTGGTAGAGAACATCTGGGCAGAGCAATTCACGTTTCTCTTTACTTGCATGTAAATAATGTACACAAGGAACAAGTTGTATTTGACTTAGCATGAATTGAATATTGGACCACACGCAATCCCATCACGTCGTTAAAACAAACACAAGCCTATATTTAGCCCCTATTATATTTATCCCGCTCCCTTGCAGGGCAGGCGCCATACACTGACGACATTGATTTTGGTTCTCCTCTTTCCCAACCTCGTTCTTTCCCGATCTCATTGTTTATGCCTTTTCCACAAAATTCCATCTATCTTTCATCTGTGATTAAAATTAAGGATATCTTCATGTGCATAGAATTCCCATTCATCAACGCATTTATCATCGACAATTTCTCTATTTAAAACTTTGGATTCACATCACCGCCATCGCAAACATGCCTTCTGCTAAAGGGAAGCCAACTGATCCCAAGCTCAAGAAGGACATTACTGAAAGTAAAGAACTTTCTTTTTCTTTTCCCCCTCGTGATCCTAAGACCCCTTTGAAATCCCCCTTACCTTTGATTGTGTCCGATCCTTTCTTAACATCTACCAAAACAGAAGTAAAACAAGAAACGAATAAAGATGGTAGCGGTAAAGGAAAGATGGCTGCATGGAAAGTAAGTCATCTGATCCCATAGCGGACAGTATTCCGAGGTTTAAACCTTCATTGATTTCATCTCACACTCTTCTTACGTGGTGCCATATACTAACTACATACTATTACTCCAGGCCAAAAAGATCGGTCAAGAATATGAAGCTGAAGGAGGTGATTACGAAAATGAACCCGGATCCAAAGACAAGCCCACGAAAGGAACACCTGAGAAGAAATCCGAGGAGGAGAAAGCTGCTGAACTGAAAGATTCCGAGAAGGAGAAGAATGGTCATGGCAAGGAAACCGCTGATGAAAAAGCAAATGGATCGGACGACAAGACAGAGGATAAAGAAGTCGGGAAGAAGGCACCCGTTCAAAAGAAACAAGCTGCACCAAAGAAGGAAAAGAAGGTACAAAGACAAGGAACGCGAAGTAGCGCTCGACAACAAGAAAAGTTAGATCCAAAGCCCGCAGCAGAAAAGAGGAAAAACGTTAGTGATGAGGCAGCGGATGAGGATGATGAAGCGACTGAAGAAGAAGAGAAACCTGCGGCAAAGAAATCCAAAAATGAGGAACCAACTTTAGAGGAGCCAAAGTCTGACGAACCAAGCGAAGAGGAAGAAAAAAAGCAACAAGCAAAACCAGAGCCAGAGGAGAAAAAGCCAGAGCCCAAGAAACGTGGCAGAAAGGCCAAAAAGTGAAAGTTTCACTTATCATTTATTCTTCTTCTATGCAGTGTTGAACGGAAATAGCATTGGCGCATAAGGTATCACACAATTGCGCTCACTGGTTTTGGAATGGAATAGGATGAGTATACGAATTTGTATTTTGGAGCGTCTGTTTACTACTCTTTGCTTATTGGGGCTCCATCTTGGGGAGCATTCTCTCTTTATTTTATATGACGAAGCATGTATCATTATTGTTGATTTGCTCTCGCTGCAGTAGCAGTCATTCAAAAATGGATATTACACTTTATCATGAACGTCTGTCTAGCTGTTCACATCATCTTGGTTTTCATTCTGTGTGAGTGAAACAGCTTCTATGTCTATGGTAGCTGATGTATGGACAATTGGATTTCAGGATATCACGATGCGACCTCCAAGTCAGTCCTATTTCCATTACATCAACTTCTTCGTCTACATCCACTCACTCCCCACCACCCACTTTCTCCACACCACCTCCACCCCGTTCTCATCTCTTCTGTATGGCTTCTTCAAAGTCTTGATCATATATTTTCTTAAACTTCTGTCTTCCATCAAATTAACCATTAATTCGGTCGCTTAGCTCAGTTGGTTAGAGCGTGGTGCTAATATCTCATCTGATTCATCAGCAAGGTTTGGCACGCCAAGGTCGGCGGTTCGAAACCGCCAGTGATCAATTTGTTTTTGCTCCGCTCAAGAGCTTCGTTTTTATTCTAACAATTAATATGAATCAGTCAAGATCTGACAGATAGATAGTAACGTTGTGAAGTTGCAGGTTGCTTGAGTGGGATCTGGGTGGATGTGGGGTCCATTGAAATGCTATTTTTTACTATTCATTTTTGATACTGGTGATAAATAAATCTCGATTTGCTAAGTCTGTCTCTCTTGATCAACGGAAATAATTTCTGCGTAATCCAATCTGAGAATTTCGTAGAGGGTGTGAGTGGAGATGAGATGGGCATTAATTGGACGCTCTGGTGGAGAATGAAGGGGCTAGCTCTGGGCTAAGCGAAACTAACTAATGTTGGCACCCGCAAGGTCCGGGAGTTTGAAGATCTCCAACTTTATTAATGTTTTCTTTACTTCGAACTACAACAGGCTGGTCCATTGATAAGAAATCTCTTCTTCATTTGGGCTTCGATAATTTGCAAAAGAATAATATGTTATGGGAAGTAATCCTCTCGCTCCGACAGGATGACAACTACATCCGCACTGCATTTAACAAAAAAAGTGTAGACTGACGGCCGAGAATTTGATATACAGGTATCTCGAGACTAAAATATTGTGAAGACAAATGGTATCTTATTAATTCATTAATACATCAAGGAAGAATCTCTAACTCATTTACACATATCCCCCGTTCTCTCACATCTCTATCCATCAGCCACTTATCTCGCCCCTCGCAATCCTTCCCTCTCTCCATTCCTCCTCATATGTTTTTCCTCCAAAGATCCTCCTCCTTTCCGGTTTCTCACCCTTCTCATTCTTACGTCCACTCCTACTAACTTCCCTTCCTCCAACCCCTCCCAATATCGCTCCCCCCAACGTTCCTAATCCAGGCATTATCAAATCCCCAATCAACCCCCCACCAAATGCTCCAAAAAATGTATTTCTATCTTTATGAGTATTCCGAGCTCGAGTCGTGGATGCTCGTGAGTGTGTATGCGACTGTCTATGACGAGATCGACTCATAGATCTTGTAGATCGAGTTCGAGAATGTGAGTGGGCTCGGTTTCTGGATCGTGAGTGCAATCTTTCTGGTGAGGAAGAGTAAGAAGAAGATGTCGAACGTCCGCGGTGATGATAGCCGGGGATGTGCTGAGCGAGATAATGGGGATCGGGTGGTTCAGATATGGAACGTCGGGGACGAAGATGAGGGGGGAGGTTTCGATAAGAGTGTGGTTCTACGGCCTGGTATTGATGACGTCCATCCCTTTGATGAGGCTGTTGAGGTGGAGGTTGATACCCGTAAGCTGGGGGTTGAGTAGAATTGTAGTCCATAGCTTGTGATGGAGGTGGAGGTGGGTAATATGGTTGTTGTTGTGAATAATTTTGTGGATTGTAGACGGCAGGTGTCGGATATGCTGATCGTTCACTTATTGCAATATCATTTTGTGCTTGTTGATGATATGTCGATGTGGGATATTCAGCAGTTCGTTTCAATATACCTGGACCTGGTATTGCTTGTGGAGAGTGATTATAATATTCCTGTGCCGCCATCGTGATACTTGAAGTTAAAAACTGTCATCTGTCTTGATGCTATTCTAAGGTTATTTTGGGAATTTTACGACTTTAATATAAATACTGTTCTTCAACTCATACACCATGGTTGCATGTAAATGTTTATCACAAGGCTCAGCGAATCAAATCGACGTCACCATACATGAAGCCAAGAAATATTATACTCTGCCTGATTAAGTTTACGTCACAAACAAGACTGGAGATGGTGAATACTTCAGAAGTGTAATGTGGTGCTGATGTCTTGGAATACGGATATCGCTTGCCGGGAAGAAAACAAGAGAGAATGGAGATGCAAGGCTAGCAAGTTTATTATGGGTTGCGGGGTAGAAAATATTACTCGAATTTCGAAAACTATCACGAAGTGATTGTAGAACCAATGACATACAGGTATAATGAACACTCCCTAGTAAGGTAGTGGCGGCATTTCCATTTCTGTGCATTTGCGGCGAACGATCATCCTGACCAGCCTGGTGATCAACGCTTAGAATACTTCTAGAAGAATATAATCCTTGCTCCCGCAGAAGCTGAGCCTTGTGTCTCCACACCAAGACACTGTTTAGAGAACTGCCATGTATCTTGAATCTGGATGTCTTGTCGGGCACCGGCTAGATGTGTATCTCCTGTCGAATTTAGTATCTTCCGCAATGATATTCATATTGGCGCGACAATGTTCCATTGTGACTTCCGCACCGACATTTCCTCGGAAAATCTGGATCTTCGTAAACACTAGCACTGAATACCTATGTACCTTTACCGTAATCTTACACCTTCTCCATTGCCGTAGTCATCATCGATCACCTAACATCAACAGTTTATCTATACTGTTCATACTGGATTTCAAGCAACCAGTCTTCTCTTGACCACACTAGCTAAACATTTATCAGCTCGTAAACGGTTGGCTCCGTATTATTTCAATCATTCGTAGCACCTCGTACTCCAATGAACCTTTTCTCTCTTTCTCGCCATTTACCCCCAACTTTCCTAAGCTTTTCACAAAAGCATATTCTTTCTCTCAATCGGGTATTCGTATTATGGATGGATCTGATGGGTCAAAGCCAAGTTATTTGAGCCCTACGATGTTGGTATCCCAACGAACGATTGATCCCTTTTTCGATAGCCATCCATCAAAATATTTACCGTATCCACTAATATAAATTTCTAAGCAGCAGTAATCGAGATAGAGTATAACCCTATCGCCCTCGGGACGTCATTTTTGAGACGATACAGTATTGTCAACGTGTTTTGACAATGCTTGATGGAGACGGTATCGGATACCTTGAGCTGGATTGAGTTCCGGTATGCAAGTAGAGGTGTTCTGTTTTGGAGAAAGTACTATATTGTCGATTCATTCCTGGCCTTTTTCGTCGGCCGTTCCTGTGTCGCTATTTTGATACGAGAATCAAGGTCAACAATCACATAAAGTAGGTTCGAAGTCTTAAAGTTAAAGTATGAAACATAAGCTAGTGATTTGGTGATAATCGTAAATCCAACAACGCTTTATTGCTGCCGTTAACTTTAAATACTGGGCATTGTCATTGTCATTGTCAATGCATGGCCAGTGTCTTGACAGCGTTCGAATCTGACTTTTGACCTTCCATGATATTATGCCGAAATAGTATGATCAAAGTGTAGATGAAAATCGCGTAGGGTCAAACTGTACAGCCCAGTTTTCCTGAGGAGGAAGAGTAGCTATTTATCGATGACAACTTTGCCGAATTCACTTGCATCCAATATAATATCATAGTAGAGTATTAATGACCGCAGTGATTATCAGAGATCAATCACTAATAAGTTTGAACCATGTGCGAGAAGCTTGTTCCCAGATCAGTCTTTCCAACAGTCCGGACTGCAGTCCATTTTAAGATTTTAGTTTTGAGATTTGGAAGATATTGTTATCGACTTTAGGCATTCATTATTTTGAATCAATTTAAAAAAAACTGTTTGGTTGAAAAGATATAAATGCTTGTTGGAAGAAGCCGAATGATCCAGACCTTTTAGTCGATAGACTGCAGTCCATCCGGGGCCCAGATAGTCCAGTCTGAATAGTACAGGCTTCATGAAGAGACCTACAATATAATACAACTTTCTGGACCATGCTGCAAGTCCAGATCATTGGAAAAACCTGAACATCAAATGAACATCATCTATTCGAACGCGCTAAATCCAGTCTTTCACAGTATTTAGATCAAGGTTGATTGGTGTAATTCCACTTGGTTATCACAAGGTACGCACGATTGTGCAGTTGCTTTTAAGAGCAAGACAGTGTCTTTCGAGACAACGAAAATGATGAAGTCAGTCATTTGAAATAAACACAAATAGTCCCGATTAAATATAACGCGAAAGGGGTTTTGATGCCCTGACAAGAGGATTGCTAGAGACGATGAATGCAGTAGGATCAAAATGATTGCAGAACTTGATAGAAATGGAAAGCTCGCATATCTTAGGGTAGAAGCAAATAATGAATAGCAATCACTAGCATTAGCATTAGCATTGATCTTTCTAGCAGTAGAGCACAGAAAATGAGATGCACTCGCTAGTGAATTAAGTTCAATCAACAATACTGAAACTATTCCAGGAAGAAAAACCTGTTAAGAACAACGATGCCATTTCAGATGAAAATCATGTAACGATTTAGAAGGCTTCTAGAAGCATTTTAGGTGGAGTCGTTCTCCCGCTCCCGTGTGAGCTCCACCAAGAAGTTTTTGACCAACCAATTCGCTTAACCATTAAGTTTTCGTCTGCAATTGATACATATATTAAAATGATGGCACACTCATACATCAACAGGCCTGATAGTTCAGTGGTAGAATTCTTGCTTTGGGTTGTCCAATCTAAATTGTAAGAGGTCTCCGGTTCGATCCCGGATTAGGCCCTTCGCATAACGTTTTGCCTCTTCCGAAGTGTGAGGAGAGGTCTTATTTTTCTTCTACTGAAAAGCATAAATAAGTAAGAGCGCTTTGGGGGGGGTGTAGGGTGTATGTAGCCCCCATTCTTTTCACTGAGAGATTGATTCTTGGTACTTTTTGATCAATTTTTGCTTGGTTAGCAATTCCAAAAATCCCAAAAATCCAAGAAATTCGCTTTTTCGCTTTTCGGAAGAGGCTTGTGTTGTGTGGCAGCACAATATATCTGTGCCTTTGTTCCCCTTTTGGATGAGAATAGTTCGCTGCAGCGGAATGTAGGATGGATTAGTAGAAATTCAATTAAATATAAAGAGTAGTCGCCATTGTTCACTGATGTATCTATCGTCAATTGTGAATCGTCTATGTGTTATTTATTTATTTAGCTTTCTAATAAGATAGTCATTATAGACGCGGGTTAGGGTACATTAGGCGTGTAGCTCATACTCTCTCGATACGAGAGATGGTCTTGCCCAAATAAGATCTATATGAGAAGAGCACATCAACCATTATGAAGAACCAACCGACGCATGTCGACGACTCAAGAAGAACGGAGGTTCAAAGATTTCAGTCTCTGCATTTAATATTAATATATTAATAATCAACTTGTTCATTCCTATCAAATGGAGCAAATTACTTCTTCGATTCGGGCATGTTGCCAGAGTGGTTAATGGGTAAGACTTGAATGAACAATTCGGTTATCTTATGGTTTCGGCCTCGTAGGTTCAAATCCTGCACATGTCGTTTTGTCAGTTTGAGTATCATTTTGCTCTCGATCCTTGAGAACAAATCTTTTTTGAATTCGCTGTGGTGGTCTATTTATTGTCCTGCGTGATCAAAAGAAAAAGAAAAGGAAGAAGTTCTGTTCGTTTTTAATGTGGAGATTTTATGGGTGGTGAAAATTATTTTGGCTCTTCTTTTTTTCAATGGGTAGAATGTTATTGACTCGATTCACCACCCCACCACAAGTCCCCCAAAACTACCCCTCTAAAATTTTGATTTACCACAAACTCTTTCAAATCTTCACTATCTTGAATTACTTTAGAATCAAAATGCTCCTCATGTAAAGGGCAAAAAGAAATTGATCAATGAGAGAGTCAAACAGACTGCCAGAAAATGATTCGCAGTTCACATATACCCGAAATCTACCGAATGTAATGAATGCCTTAACGGACAAAAGTTTTGATGATCAGTTCAAGTATAGAGCTCTCCCCTGGAAAATGGCGAGTTCACAGATACAAACACAAGAGAGACTTTACAAAAATCAAACCCTGGAAGTCAACATGAATGTCAAAAAATGACAAAAATGATCACTGGCGGTTTCGAACCGCCGACCTTGGCGTGCCAAACCTTACTGATGAATCAGATGAGATATTAGCACCACGCTCTAACCAACTGAGCTAAGCGACCTGGTTATTTGATGGAAGGATACAGCTCATATGTGTATATAGCGAGTTTGTTTACTGGGCTGTGTGGTGATTGCAGTGGGATCTTGTATGAAAATTTATTCGGGATGGTGTGTATGAGGGGCGATATCGGGACAGGCGGATAGAATGCATTAGTCGGGCATGATTTGGCTTGGCGCGGGAATGCACGGAAGGGACATGCGAGTCATCTGTTGTTGTTCTGATATGATGGTTCGGGATATATCAAGAGAATTCTAGCCGGGGAGCGGGAGGCTCCAACAAGAACTCGTAAGTAGGGTCTCTATAGTATACTCGGGTACATGAGCTTGATAAATGTTCATGGTGTTATCAACTTCTCAAATGTGAGGCTCCTTAGATTCTCCGCCACTTTCCAGAATATAAGTAATTGTAGGAGCATCTCAAGCCATCTACAAGGAGTCATCCAACACATCGACGTATACAACTGGAATGTTCGAGGGAATAAAGAAGTCATCTCTAGATTAGTTTGATAATTTGATACCCTATCAATTAAAGCTATCAACTCCATTATGTATCTGGTCGCCGTCGCCATGAATAACTCAAATATCATCATACTTCGTAATACCCTCCACTAATCCCTTAATCAATAACGCCAGCCTCTTACTCTGCCATCTACACAAAGCCAAATTTCCACCCATGAACCAAAATCCTTCATGGCCAGTCTTCCTCCAAATTGTTCTAACTTCTCCTTCTTCGTCAAATCCCCAAACATCCTTGACTCTATCCGCCACTTCATCTCCAAAGATCTTCCTGCATTGTGTTCTCATATTCAGGTATCCTGTTGCGAATACAATTTCGTCTGCTTCGATTAATGACCCATCTGCGAACTCCATACCGTTTTCTTTGATACCCGTAATTTCTTGACCTTGCTTAACTTTAATTTTCCCATCGATAATGAGTTGAGAACATCCAACATCCATATAATAACCACCGCCACGTTGAAGATATTTCATCCAAAGACCTGCTCCATCCGGTCCTTTATCAAGTTTGAATCCAGCCTTTTCGAGACCTTGAAGTAATTTCTCATCAATCTTAGCCACTTGCTGGGTACCTTCAACACTCAACTTCTTGAGTACCGGATTCGGCATACTATGAAAGACCATGTCGGCATCAAAAGTCGGAATACCATTTTCTCCGTAAAGACTTGATTGAGCATCCGCACTTGTTTCTGTGCCAATAACATATGTAGTTGATCTTTGAACGATGGTCACTTCATAGCCATGTTCATATAAATCTTGAGCAATGTCATGACCAGAGTTACAACAACCAACCACAATTGCTTTTTTATTCTGGCCACGAGATTCGGTTGCTCCAGGAAATTTGGATGAATGGACCACTCGACCTTTGAAAGTATCGATTCCTTTGAGATGAGAAGGGAAGTTTGGTTCTCCACTTGCACCGGTTGCTTGTATGATGTGCTATTAAGAATTAGTAACTATTCACTGAGATTATTGTAAAATGACATACTTTTGGATGAACAATTCTCGTCTCCTTCTGTCCATTTCTGGTTCTCTCTAGAGTGACTGTCCATTGCTTGGTTTGGTCACTCCATGAAGTGTTGGTAATAGTAGTTTGAGTCCAAGCATTAAGTTCCAATAAACTAACGTATGCTTCAAACCAATCCCCTAATTTATCCTTGGGAGTAAACACTGGCCAATTCTCAGGGAAAGGTAGATACGGGAGATGATCAAACCAAACAGGATCATGAAGAACGAGTTGATGATATCTTGTTCTCCAATTGTCACCAATTCGTTCTTCTCGATCAACCATGAGTGATGTAACACCAAGCATTTTAAGTCTTGCTGCTACTGTCAAACCACCTTGTCCAGCACCTGAAGAATATTAATATTGCACGTTAACTCTTCAATCGTCTACAGTGGGAATACTTACCAAGAATCAATACTGTCGGCTCAGTTCCATTACCAAAATCTTTCTCAAGATTTCTTCTATCCAACCAATTTTCCTTCTCCGTCTTCTCCCCATGTTTCACACCATAAGGCCTCTTCTTTCCGACACTCTCTTCGTAGCCATTCAAGTTTTCGAGGAAAGTATAGAGCGTAAATGCTTTCCACGTCCCCTCATCATTTACTAATCTAGCAATTCCAGCCCCCTTGCCAACATCCGTCTCAACCTTTATGAAAGCCTGAATAACATTCGTCTTTCCATCAGTATCAAGCGGCGTTAGCTTTGGTGATCGAAACTCCGAGCTTGAATCAAGTGCGATGGATTTTAGACGTGAGCCTTTTGTCTTATTGAGGAGTTCGAGAATTTTGGAAGGGCCATGTAGAGTGTGAAAGTCCCATGAAAGACATAATTGATCGCGCCAATATGATTCTTCTACAAAAAGTGCAGAAAGTGACGACCGATCAGCAGAATGGATATTTTGATTAAATCGATCAACGAAATCTGAGGCAACCTTTGCAGTATCGATGGATTCCTCAGCTGTAGATTTAGGGAGGTTGGCGAGTCGTAATTGGAATGAGCCAGGTTCGACTCGTTGGGACGATGGTATAGGATTTTCAACTTCAATGCTTCCCATTTTGACGTGTTACAGTAGTTTGAGTATGGATTAGTGGAGTGTGTGAAGTAGGATGTGTATTTAAAAGTTACAAGGTGATGAATGGATATTTATATGTTCAACAACGCATTTATGATCATCAACGAATACTCCTCTTTTCGGTAGACCTTCCTACGCATATCGACTTGTAATCTGTGTAACATAGAACTGTCGTGCGTAATTTCGATCTACGGGTACATAATTCTCTTGTACTCACATGACGCCGTCGTGCTTGTGAGTTTAGTCTCCTAGAGAAGCCAACAGTTGAAACAATGAAGGAGTCTCGGGGTCTGGGGAAAAATTACCCCGCACAACATGACGTCGGCAAACCTTCCATTTCCATAAGTAGGTCTCCTTTCGACCACACAGAAACCCTCCGGTACGTGAGCTACCTGAGCTACCTGAGCTAATAAGTGTGACTGAACAAGCATAAGTAATGTTCACTTCGATGATAGCATTACTATCATGCGATACTCCTATCAAGCACATTTTTGCGTGTAAGCATATCATTGGTAGATCAGATGAATTGAGCCACTTCAAAGTGTTTCAGCTCAGATCACCGTTTGGGTAGTTGAAAGGACAATCCCGCCGACCCGAGCATATACACTAGGCAAATTCCGCTCCTCCGCCTTGAATTACTTCGAGTCCGGGATCGAGACTGTATAGCTTCTGCCATCGATTGTGTCTTGGTTACTACCAACCCGAGTCTTGCGGATGTGTGTCTCTTCCAGCCCATGCATTCCGATAAGCATCCATATCGAAACGATGACTCCCTGATATTCGTAACGATCAGGCTATCTTCGGCCTTAGCTGTTTTGAGGACTTGAACGCTTCCTTTGAATTTGAATTTGAAATACGAGCAGAAGCAACTACGACTTGCCCATTTATATCTCTCAGAAGTGGGATGAACGAGGCATCCATCGTTATACATGAATGCAATGGTTGCAGATGAGTCACACGTTTCCCAAAATATAAGCATGTTAGACAACCGTTCTTGATTTCCCTATAAATCTTTATCACAATAATAAATCCACAAGTTAGGTGAACTCTCGAAAATTCCCACCAGACTACTCTATCCCTTTCACATTGGCGAGACAGCGTCAAGTCCGAGCTCTTGTAATGGCAACACCCCCTTCAAAACCCATTGCGAAATCACGCATTCGTGAAGCAGAACCCAAAGATATCGATGCCATCAGAATTGGCATGATTGCCTCCCTAACCTCTGATCCAACATGGCGATATCGATACATCAATCGTGATAAACACCCCGAAGATCTATACAAGTATTCTCGTCTCTACATTGAACTCATGGTTTCTGGAAAGTACCCAGACTACCTAACTATGATTGTGGAAGTTGAAGAAGATTCGGTTTGGAAAGTCGCTGCTTTGTCTATATGGGATGCTTCATATGTGAATAGACGGATACATAAAGCAAAAGGAGAAACATACAATCCTCCAACGCGTAAGGTTCTTCCCCGATAAGTTCAAACTCTTAAACCTAACTTCATCAAGCGGGAGAAGCAATGGAAGCAGCTGGTGCAAACACCCGGAGAGACATAGATCCCAGTTATGAGGCAGCTTTTATAAAAGCTATTGGTGATACCCGAAAGGAATTTACTGAGATGTTCCATGGCGATGAATTTTATGTCAACTTGATAGGCACTCATCCAGACTTTCGGCGTCGAGGTTATGCTACTCAGCTCTTGAAATGGGGCATTGAGAGGTCGATACGTGATAATGCGCCTGTGGTTTTGGCGGCAAGTTCAATGGGGGAGCCAACGTATCTTGCTTCTGGATTTGAGGAATTAGGAAGGGTTCCCATAGTTGCTGAGGGAGACTATGAGAAACAGGAGTTCGTAAAGATGGTTTATAGGCCTAGAAAATGAAGGCGGAATAGAAAACTGTGAGCCAGTATATAATATCATTTATCAACTATGCCGGAGAAAGTGACAGGAGAGAATACAATTTGTATATTCTTATGTATATCTCTATAATTCTAATTCTATTGAACAGTCTATGTTCTATGGACAAAATCTTGAGCCCAATATAGTCTATGCCTTGTTTTCGCTTTCGAAGTCCTTGATACCAGCAGCGTAGACTTCCTTAACAGTCGTTTTACCAGCAACGACATCCTTAACTGTTGACAAAATAGAAGTCCAATCCTCAAAGATTGTGAATGGAACCTTTTCTCTAACACAATAGGTAATGAGATCATGTCCCTTCTTGGCGAATAAAAGATCAGTCTCCTTGGCAGCCGAGAGATCTGACACTCCATCTCCAGCGTAAAACATGGTTGGTCTTTGATCATCTGGAAGTGCGGCATATGGTCTAATCTCTCTGGATTTATCATGTCCGAAATGACTATTCTGAATTAGCTTTACCATCAGTGAGTTTTTTCCTAGGGCCCAAGGCTATACCTTTCGTCATGGTAGACAATATTCCAACCTCCCTCCTCATCAAGACTCTTGAATCCTTCTCTAACTTCAACTTGGTTGCTGACGATCTGAATTTCGGCAGCTTCTTTCTTTCCCAAGAGATGTTCCAATAATGCTCTAATAATTGGTTCCATTCCACCACTCAAAATAACAACTGGCATATTGTTCTCTCTTGCCCATTCGAAAAACTCCTTGAATCCTGGATCTAATTTGATGTTTTCGATAAGAGTTGATATACACTTGTTATATGGAGTCTTGATGCTGTCCATCATTGATTGGAAAGAATCGCGAAAGGTCTTTGTACCATCGAGGACATCTTTGTTTCCTTGCTTGCGAAGTTCTTGACCAAATCCAAGATTGTCTGTCATGAAATCGTTGGAATCGCGGGTCGTGATTGTGCCATCGAAATCGGTGAAGAAGATATATTTAGGGGAGGTTTGCATGGCGGGGAGAGTAGTTGATCCCATTGTGAATAGGTTGAAAGAGTAGTGAGGTCTGGGTGATATTATTAGCGATTGATGTTGGCTCTCGTCGACTTGTCTTGGAAACGTGAATCAATGGCAGCACAGCTGGAAGTTGGCAATTGGCAGTTGGCAGTTGGCAGTTGGCAGTTGGCAGTTGGCAGTCAGGATGAAAGGTAGGAAGTTGAGATGAGACAGACAGCGCCATTGTTTGAGTTTTGTTGGGACTGCGAACTTACATTGATAGGAAGAAGTGATTCCGAAAGTTTATGTATAAGCACAAGAATGAAATATAAAGAGGATTCTTTTATATACCAATAACACGGCGTATTGAATGTATTGATGAATGTATATGAATGTATTGAAGTTGGTTGTATAATGATGATGATAAAGTTATCGTAGTGGGGTTGAATAAATTTATTTACAATCTCAAATGCGATCAGTGTAGTAATACCCCGAGTTTGCCCCTCTATCAATCATTAATTCACTCTACATCATCATAAAAGCGGTGAAGAAATACATTGAAGACACCCTAAGGTCCCTAACATTTTATTTGCAGGGCGAGCAGGGTTATTGAAGCCCACAACACCATCAATTGGGTCAGAGCTCCACTGGGGAATCTTGACCGAATATTCTCTTTTCTCACTTGATGTAAGGTAAAAGGTCAAGGGAAGAGAGTAACAAAGTCCTCAGCTCGACTCAACTTCCTCACCAAAAAGAGGAAAGACAATTGTCAATTGCAATGCAACCATTGACAAGGCTCGTTCCTCGGTTTGCAATCGACTCAGGTTCAGTCTCCATATCGAGAACTTTAAGAATCTCTCCTCGGCCTTCTGTCAAATCGTCAATCTGTCTACAATGTAGGATCTATTCTCCTAGTCTGCGGCGACACTTCGCAGATGATCAAAGACCTATAATAGAACCACCCCCTCATCTTCGACCCAAGGTGACACCTCCTCCTGAAGAACCTAAACCCCAAGTCGAAGAAAAGCCTACTCCTACTCCGGAGTCCAGCGAACAAGATGTCTCTCCCTCTCCCAAACCCGAGAAAGATGGAGAGCTCCCTTCCACACTCGAAAGTCGACGCCTGGCAGTCACAAAGAAACTATCCCACCTCATGGATCATATGCAAGGCAACATATTCATAGCATCTCAACGGATCAACGATCTCACAGGCTACTCCGGCATTGAAGCTCTCAAGAACAAAATCACCGATCTCGAAACCCAAGTTGCCAATTCCAAAGACCTCGTCCGAAGTACTCGACTACACTACAAAACCACTGTCGCAGATCGTGCTTCTTCTCAACGTGAGGTTACAACTTTACTAGCAAGGAAAGATACATGGACACCTGCCGATCTCGAGCGTTTTACACATCTATACCGTATGGATCATACCAACGAACAAGCAGTCCAGGAAGCAGCTACTCGACTCGCAGATGCAGAACGCGAAGCTGAGAAAGCAGCGGGGGAATTGAGTAGTAGCATTTTATCCCGATATCACGAGGAACAGATTTGGAGTGATAAGATTCGAAGGATGAGTACATGGGGAACATGGGGATTAATGGGAGTCAACGTCTTATTATTCTTGGTATTCCAATTTGTATTTGAACCATGGAGAAGGAGGAGATTGGTTGCAGGATTCGAAGACAAAGTGAGAGAGGCATTAGAGAAAGAGAAGATCTTTGCCATGTCGACAGCTATTCGAGGTGCTGAAGTTGGTGGGGGAGAGGGTTCAGAAGTAAGCTTGGATGAGATCGTCGCATCTGGTGTCCAAGAATTGGAAGAAGAAATCGGAGAAAAGGCCCTGGATGAGCCAGCGGTAGAAGCAGTAGCTGCCGTAATGGAAGGTGAAGTATCACATCACGAATCAAATAACGAGCCAGCCCCAGAAATTGGCGAAGCAGCAGCAGCAATGGATACTGCAGAATTAAGCATACCATATTCTAAACCCGCATTCGATTACCGAAACATAGAATCTTGGAAAGAAAAAGTGGAAGCCGGGAAAGCTGCGGCAATAGATTTATGGAGTACACAACAAATTTCGATACCAAAAAGAGATATAACGATCATAGCATTAGAAAGTGCCGCTGGGGGAGCAGTGCTTGTAGGAGCCATCTTCACTCTTATTATACGTCGTTCATAGATTCTGAATCAAATGATCGAGAAGGAGTATGAGGGAATTGTACAAATCATCGCATCTTGTTAGATTTTTTGTACATTATCATGTGCATTTGTGCTGGCGATATAAAGGATGTGTAGCATATTAGCGAAAGAGCCAGATACTCAATTTTGATACCTCTTACGAAGACTGTTGTTTGAGGCTTGACATGTCTCTTTTCTGGTTGCATGATTGTTACGTATAGTACTCCATGTTAGATTATTCACAAGCGATAGTCGCCGCACAAACGAGACTGTGGGTGGGAATTGACAACGAGTACACAAGTGGCTGAATATGTATAATTTCTCGTGTATATATATACCTAACACCTCCTCCATACACGACTATTCCTTGTATTTCCCCTTTCCATTTCTCCTACTCCACCAAATATTCCACTCTCAAATCAATAAGCACCTTTCCTCTTACTCCAAGCCGGACTATCCACCAAACTAGGCGCCTTCAAACTCGTAAGTACGGGTGTTCCAGCCGTCAATGTGAAATCGGTCAACGCAGCGCCTGAGGATTGCTGAGCCCAGAGTTCGATGGCGAGGGTATTTTGACCGTTGTAGTTGAGGATTCCTGCGGAGAGGTGTGAGTTAGTAACTTGGTATATATGAGAAGGATAAGAATGGGGAAGAAAAGTGGAAAGACATACCCTGTGGCACTGGGAAGCTCGTTTGCGGTCCAACGTTGTTGACATATTTTCCAAACTGCCATCCGTTAACCCAAAGCTGCACTCTGTAATCACTGGTTCCATTCGTGGTCGTCGAGTTTCCGAAATTGAATGCAAGGGGTACATCATATCCCTTTGGCAAATCCAATCTGAAGGTACTTGTCCAGAATCCTACACCTGCACTCTTGATTCCTTGCACAGGCGATCCAGAACTCCACGATGAAGAAGGAGGAGATGGCTGTGTGTATCCTTGACGTTCGGCATAGAGACCACCTTCGTTCAATGGACCGCGCACTTGATCGATGTATTGTTCTCCGCCGAGATTTCCCGTGAGTTTCCATGTTATGGAATTTTGAGCGTGGCCGGAAAGAGCGTAATTTAGGATTCCTCGTGGAGATTTCATTTCCTCGGTTCCCACGGTCCAATTTTCATCGAGTCCGTTGTTGTCGATCACGACTGTGAAGATGTACTTGGAGCCAGCTTTTAGGTTGGGCAAAGTGTAAGTAGAGTTTTTGGCTTCGGCGTAGTCGGCGCCGACCCAGGAACCGATGTAGGTTGAGTTGAGCCAGACGGATGAGCCGAAGGCGGAACCTCCTTGGGTGGAGATGTAAAGGGTGGATTCATTGCCGGTTGCGATGAAGTGGCCGCGGAATATCAAGACTCCGGAGCTGTAACCATAATCTGGACCATTGAGGACGGTGGGGGTTAGGAGAGGAGTGAGGTAGGGGTTAGATGTTGAGTTTTTGTTGGCGACTGTCCAGGCTGAGTCGTCGTAACTTGATTTGATCTCAGGGAGATTGTCGAGGTATTTCCAAGAGAGAGTCGAGATGGTTGGAAGGGAGATTTTGGGGGCTGTGTAGGTGAGTGTTGACGAGAGTTCACCAGTTGTAGAATCCGTCTTGTAAGAGACCTTTTGGGAGTTGAAGTAAAGGTTCTTAGTTCCTTTAGGGGCACCGATTACTTTAAATGGGACGGTAGCGTTAAGATCACCGTAGATATGGAGATCTGAGCCCTGGGTTGAAACGGATCGAACGAGGTAACCTGCTTCTACGATAACGGAAGCTGTGTTTTTGATGCTTGAGGCACTGATTTTGTGTTAGCGGCTATGTGAGACTAAAACTAGATTCAAACACTTACAATGCACCCCATTTGTCGGTTCTGGCAAAGTCTGGCACCCAATAATTGTACGCAGTGTTTCGATCCAAAATGTAGACAAATACGCCACCGACCTTGACCACTCTACGTGTAGTCGATGTTTGCCAATTAAGAATCGTCGAACCATTGGTGCTCTTGCTTGTAACACCTGAGCCCTCAATAACTTGTGCTGAGCTCTTTGTAACTACAGCCAATTCATGAGATTCTCCTGGTCCACCATAAACGACCAAAACAGTCTTATCATTAAACTTCTTCCAGGTGAAAATTTCTGCTGTAGAGTAAAGGAGTGTTGTTCCTCCAATGTCATAGTCTGTTACATGCCATTTTGAATCTCTACCACTTAGAGTAAGACTTGAGTTCAATTGAGGAATAGTAAGAGCGCCTTGACTTGTAGTAACAGTCAACTTATAGTTTGTAGAAGCCAAAGTTTGATAATCTGAATGGCGAACAATATAGAAGTTTGTGACGGTTCCATTGCCAAGGAGCGGAGTAGTGGTGATGGCATTACTGCTGGTATATGTGCCATTGGCAGCTGCACCAACGGATGTGGTGAGATATGCAGGGCTGACTTTCAAAAAGTTGGCTTCTATCTTCAACTCGCTGTACTTCTCACGAGTGATTTCACGGTTTTCGGTAATGGCGGCGCCATAGTCGTAAGATGTGTAGCCACCTAAGAATGAATGTGAGCAATAGCTAATGATGAAACGGAATTTCATTGCTTACCGGCATGACCAAGATTTCCCCAGTTTGTGCCACCATCTGAGAGACAATCAGTATTTATTCATGTGCCATAATATCAAAGACTCACAGATCATATATAGACTCAAAAGAGCAACACCCGAAGCAAAATTATTCTTGTTAAAGACTCTCTCGAATTGTTCATTCAAGAGTTGAGCACATGCTGGAAATCCCTATAAAAGTTTAGTGACAGCAAGTAATCCACAAGAAAAGAGACTCACAAGGCCACCCCAAGGATCAAAAGCACCACCTTGGAATTCGTTGATGGAATAGAATGTACTTGGACTTTGTTGCTCATGACTCGCCGCAAAATAAGTCGGTAAATTCCCAGCAGGCCAGGTAGTTGGATGAGCACAATCAAATCCTAATGGATAAGAATCATGACCGTAGATATCAACATCTCCGATGGTAGTTCCATTAACCACGTCACCTGGTGCAAAATGTCCACCCGCATCTGTTTAATGTCAGCTCTGTCAATACCACCACCAAAAGCCTCTCTCTTCCTCGTTGATGTCGCATGACTTGAGAGAAAAGAACAATAACCTACAAGCGTCATTACTGATAAATGGCACCGTAACACCCGCGTCCCTAGCCTGTTTCTTCACGTATGCAAAGTAAACTGGATCTGGCCATCCACCTGGAACATATCCTGAGTATCCTGAGTATTCATTCTCTGGTTGATACAGAATGATTGGTCCTCCTTTTGTGATTTCGTATTTGGCAATTATACTGGCGATGTTTGCCATATAGTTGTCGGTTGCTTCCAGATAATCTGGAGCTCGAGATCGCAGAACACCACTCACACGTTGAAGCCATCCTGGGAATCCACCTCCAGAAACTTCAGCATTGATGTACTGTATTGGTATATATTAGCACAAGACTGGAGTTGAAAGATATAGAGGTATGAACTCACAGGACCTGGACGAGCAATGAGATAGATACCCGCTTCCTTTGCGGCATCAAAGAAAGGCTCAAAAGCAAACACTCCATCTGCAGTGTAGTGTCCTGGGTTTCCTTCTAGTAATGTCCAATCAACATAAAAGGAAATTGTATTGAATCCAAGTGATTTCACTTTCTGAAATATATCAAGCCATAGATCAGGGACCGGGAGTCGATAGGGATGGAATTCTCCCGCGAAAACAAATATACGTTCTCCGTATACTTTGAGAGAGTGCTCATCATATGTGACCTGTTGAATTAGCTTTCGTAATATGCATTGGTCGCTCAATTGACCAATATTTGACCCAATTCGTGAAGAAGGGATGCCAACATATGTCAAAACTTACAACATCCTGAAGTCCAGCATCTCTCTCAACAACCATTTTCTCACCACCAATATTAATTGACAATGCTGCAGCTTGAGCCGCGCAGGCAATTGCCGTAAAAGCATGTAGAAACCTCATGATTGCAATGTCCCAATTGCAATTGCAGTTTTCAACACACACATGTAATGGAAGATAAAGTATCTTGACAAGAACAATGTTAACATACACCGGAAGTAACCTTTATATACAATACCTATGGATACGAAGAAGTTTATCCACTTTCGTCATCTTCCCCCTCACCGACGTGCATAACATTCTCCGAATAGAAAACTTCAATGCCCCGTGTAAGTGCGCATCGCTGCAGTGCGAAAATCAATTGTTCTACTTAACCCCATGATATATGCCAAGTACGAGGAATCTCCAGGCACAGGCACATATAAAGGTACAACTCCGAACCACAACATGCGGGGTAAACAATGTACACGATCGTCACTCTACCCATACAACCAACCAGATTCTTCATTATAACGGAGCACTTCATTTGGCTAAAAGCAATAACATTTTCCCGACCGAGCTGCCCCGGGAAAGTTTTGATGAAATAATTCAAAGTAGAAATGACGCCAGGCCAGAAATCCAGAAAAATGTTGATCTTGGTGGAGAAACAAGGTCAATGTCTTGCGCACCAACCGGATTATTCGGACGGAAGCATTTAGACACGCTTGTGGTATAGCTTCATGTCCTTGCATCAGATTCTGAAGGGAAAGAGAAAATAAGTTTCTCCGGACCGAAGTGCTCCTTGATTTCGAATACGGAATCAGATGCCGATCGATGGCGCGAAAGTTCTGCATAAAAGTAAGTGATGTGATGTTATTCAAATACCCAAAAGCGAGTCAATCATTGAAGCCACAAGTATCTGTAGATTTCATTGGTCTTCTGAGTGGGTTAACATAACTTCCCATAAGCACTTAACTCATGACCAATTGAGGAACATTGTTCCCCAGCGTGTTCCTCTGAACATTTGATTTTATCCATATTTATGCATAGCTCGTTGAAATTTTGTGTAATGTACAATCGCTCTCGATGTCCCCAAACCACGAAGCTGTAAACCCTGTGTAAACCACCTAGAGGCTCATTTTATGTCTCCATGTACTCCAGTAGCTATGGTTCTCCTCCCGTTCGATATATTATCGTTCATTCTCTGACTCTTTGGTGGGTGAATGTGTCTCTAAATCTCATCTTTCACCTCCGACTGATCCTACGTCAACACTCTCATGCAGTCGCCTTCTTTGGTTTCTTCGTTCCATATTTCGACCGTGATGTTGCTCTATTTCCTACACCTCCCTATGATTGCGAATACATTAGCATAGATCCAAGACGTCATGACATCCTGTTCCATTCTTTCCATTTCATTTGACTCCCCAAATACACAGCATGCCAATCCAGTCTCCTCCTAGAACTCTCAAAGAAAAACAAATCTACTCACCAAATCTCCCGCTCCTCTAACCAAATGATATCTCACACCCGGACAATCTTGACTCCTTCCTCCTCTGACCAATACCACACTATGCTGTTGCACGTTATGTCCTTCACCCGGAATATAACATGTAACCACTCTTCCCGTACTCAATCTAACCCTAGCCGTTTTACGTTCTGCCGAGTTGGGTTTCTTTGGCTTGGTGATTCCGACTTTCAATGCCACACCCTTTAGTGCTGGAGCCTGGACTGTCGACAAGGCAGGTGAAACAGATTTACGCATAGCTTGTGCAGTGCGGCAGCCGCGACGGACTTGGTTGTATGTTGCGGCGTGGGAGGGGGTTGAGGAGAATGTCCGCGATGAGGAGACTGTGATTGATTTGAGCTGATTCGTGATGGATTGTGTAGTAGGACGAGGGGTAGAGATTGAGGTTGTTGACCGTATGGACGGCATTAAGAACCTTTGTAGTATTGAGGCGGCCATTGCGAGGACTGAGTGCGGGGATCGTTGGATAATCGCGTTCGTCGACGACGAGAAGGTGAGGGGAGAGAAAGCTTTCGATGTGGCTGATTATATCACGTGATATGGCTGAAACCACATCTCACCATGGAGGGGTGATTCTGGTGCATGTACAATCATGGACTTGAACATTATACAAAAATAGTATATAATTTCTCTCACTATGCAGACATTGCCTTATTGTAAAAATCTATCTCAAAATTTGTCTACCACCCGATGAGAAACCAAGAGATGTTACTTCCCAAGCCAGATCCTATCCCAGGCCATCTTAACATATACAGCGTTTCAATTGGATTTTTACCCCATGCAAACGCCCGTACCCCCTTTCCTATCATGCCAAATAGTACCTAGTAGATATATCATCGATCCCCAAACCACCAATGCTACTCCCTAGAAAATGTATTCGAAAACGAATACTATAGTGAATTTAGATTATAACTCTAGTCTTGTTGGTTCTCATATCCTTCTGGCTTCTCCATCTTATTGATATCGAAGAATCGTGATGTACCTATTGGATAATTAGGACAATGTCATATTTTAGAAAGAAGAGGAAGACTTACATGAGTATCCTTTCCAGTCAAAGTTATCCTTTGGATTGCAGTGACACTTCAAATCGAGTCTTGTTTGCTCTCCTGTTGGACAATGGGTGAAAGGAACATGGTAATAAGCAATATCGTTGAAGAAATGAATTTCTTCTTTCTTCAAGAGAAGACCTGCAGCGATGGAGTGAACTGGTGCATCACCCCAACGTTCATAGAAAAATCCTCCATCTTGGTCGAGTTGCTCGAAGTAATCCGTGTAAGCCTTTGATCGAAGCCAATTGAGGTTACCAATTTCGAAGTTAGACCACTGCAACACTATATTAGTAAAAAATTCACGCAACTCATCATTGTATGACCAAAACATACCATGTGGCAGTGATTGTAAGTTTCACCACCATCGTCACTAAGGAAACCCATTGAGTTGCCTTCGGCAATGTGCTCTGGGTGGGCCTTGATAAACTTCTTGACACTGTCCCACAAAGTTGGAATAGTCTCGACATATTCGTAAAGACTCAAAACGAAACTGTACTTCTTCTTGTTATCGGCCATGAATTTGAATGCATCATAGTCAATATCGCAGAAAAGTTCAATGGATGGCTCGACTCTCCAGTACCATTCGTAGTTCAACATCAATTCTTGTTGGAAGAAGAAACCAGATTCGAAGCGACACATGTGGCGATAACTAACAGAATCACCATAGATGATTTTTCTTTGTGCCATATCTTCACGGACCTTGCGAGCCCTGTCGGTATCGATATGGTCAGGGAATGACCAATGTTTCTCTGGGATCTCTCCATAATGAGTCTTTCCGGAAACAAGGGATGCGGTAACCTTCTTGAATGTGGCATCAAATGGCTTGTCGTTCAAGAAAACCCAGTCGTAATTGAATTTCTTGTTAAATCTATCCTCAACTTGACGAATGGATCGTGCGATTTCCCAAATATCCGAGTTTCTTGCCAAAGTGACGAATGTCGCATTCATACGCTCTCCTGGGATGGTCGCAGGTGGAAGATCATGAGTATTTGGAGAAGTCTTAGCATCGGATGTCGTCGAGTCTTCAGCAGAGTGTCCTGGTGAAGTGCCTGCCTTGGTAGGAATACCAGTTTTATCAGTGAAGACTTGCTGCGCAGTCTGTAATCTTTGGTCTGATGAAGATGATATAAAGTAGACGATGGCGAGACCCTGTGGAGAGAAGTCGTTAATAGGTGGATCCAAAGGACTTTCTGGTATCCCAACAATGTCCCCGGTAAATACTTACAAAGAATGCAAAGAGAATATATCTCAAATATCTGGCTGTTCCAGTAGCCATGATGAAATAAGTTTATGATGTTGAAATTTTTGAAACTCTCGTTGATGCGGCTTTCATAAATCCAACAGTTATTTCACTAACCAATTGGACACGAATGGAATCTTCAGCAGTTATAGACTCCCTTCAGCCGCAAACGAATCGAATGTCGTGAAAGCAAGTGGTCTTTTCTCTTTTTTTTTAATTGAACCTTCAATGTTGTGAAGATATAATTAAAATTCCAAAGAAAAAGAAGATGGAGAAGAAGAAGGAGAAGAAGAAAAGGAACGAATGATAGAAATTGTGTGATATGACAAACACACAATGTAGAAGAAGTTGAAGAAGAAGTTGAAGATGGGAGAAAGAGAGATGGGAGAAGAGGATAGAGAGGTACGTGTAAATATGAATAAAGGAGGTCAATCTTTCTGGTGTACAGTAAGTAAGTACCTGAAAAGCATGTAAATTATAATCCAGTAAGATTTATCCGTTCTAGCCCAAATTTATCCTGGTTAGATTCTTTTTCTGGAAGGATTACGCAAGGGAGGATTTCCCTTTTGCTTCGAGGAGCGATACGATACGATAATAAGTGACCCAAGCAAAGGTCCCGCCAGCTTGGAATTGCCTTGTGAGTTGCTGTTCTTATTGAGGACCTTTAGCTTCCCCCAGATAAAGTTTGTCAATACGAGACAATCAAGCCCTTGGAAGGGTGGAAGGGTGGAAGGGGGAAGGGTGGAAGAGTGGCACAGTCAGATGGATCATCATTGTATGGTCAGAGGAGGAGGTCGACGAGTACCTTTGAATTATACAGTATAAGAAGACTTCAAGATCTAATGGAGAGAACAGGATGTTGATGCAAGTAACCATCTGATATAATATAACATATACTTTATACTATCTGCCGATTCTGACAAACAATGATAGATGCTTTCGTGTTGTTCGGGTACCTATATAAGGAGAGACTTCTAGCCCCTCACGTTTATTAGTATAAAAGGTCTAAAGACGTTGATAAGATTTATAGCATTTTGATGATTCTATATATAATTGCAGTATGATCTGTCAAGGAGATGTCAGTTGAAAGTTTCCTGTAATCTGTCTAGTCTGCCTCCACGGCAGTGGCTCCCAGAGGGCCAGCGGAGCGTCATTCCTTTGTTTACATGATAAATCATCTACCAGTATATGTGTATGAATTACACATGTAATCGATGATTTGAACCATTGACAATACAAAGGTACCAGGTACCATCATGAGGGCAAGCCCCCAAACCCCCATAGCTCGCTGCGCTCGAATTCACTTCATCTAGACCCACGAACGACCGCAAGGCTACAACCAAGGCATCAATTTTCTTACTTCTCTCTTCTCTCTTCTGTCTTCTCTACCCCACTTGGGCCTTCACTCATATCAGCTACCACCCACGCTTAATTTTTGAAGCTTTATTCCCTTCTAGTAACATCTCCCATCCTCCTCCACCTTTCCATCTCGTCACCTTCAATCATCCCACCAACGCAACGAATCCCTCCAAAAAATAAAAAAAGACCACTCTCTTTCTTTCTTTCTTGTGTTCGTTGTGCCATTCAACTTCTTACTCCTCACTTACTGCTCACCAACAATTTTGTTTCACCAAATCATTGGAGCTTGTATTATCTATCTATTTTGATCTACCCTTTTCTTCGAGATTCAAAGAAAAGCGTTGATCTTTGGAACTGCCACTTCACGCGTCAAATACTTTCTTGATTTTCGTATCTTATTAATGGAAACCACGGCTTTGCGATTTCTTTAATCATGTCGTTCTTTGGATTTGATCCCAGTCAAGCTCCTCATGAGAGGGGCCATAATACTGCTGCTCCTGGTTTTGGTCAACATGCGGATCCATTTGCAAGTCTTTCTGGCACAGGAAACGATAATGAAGCGTACGTTTTGTTGGGACATTCTTCCATTTGACTTGGATCAAGAACAAAAAGCTAATATTTCTACCCTGCAGATTCGATTTCGAGGATACATATGATGGTTTAGGAGATCAGCTTCAAGAAACCGGTGATGATTTCAATGATGATACCTTTGGTGGTGGTGCAGGCGATTCTATTGCAAGCAAGCCAGTTGGAAACAACTTTGACTTTTTTGGGCAAACGGCAAAGGTCTCCGATGCTATCAATGAGGAACAAATGCGATACACCCGCCAACAACCAGTAGTATCTAGGACAACTCCAGCCGTATCTTCATACTCTCAACAACAACATACGTCAAGACCCGCTAGAACTGGCTACGAGAGATATCAAGAGTCGGAATATGTTCCTGATATGCAGGTGGATGCAAATCTTTGGGGTGTTGCACCAAAACAAGCTCCAAAAGCCGCCACTCCCCCAGCTGCCGGTACATCTGCACCGAACCGAAAGATGATGAGTTTGGAGGAGGTTGAAGCAGCCATGAGAGCTCAAGCAAAGAAGCCATCGCAACCTCAGGTCCCTGTTCAGCAACAACCAATGCCACCATCTCAACCACAATATCAACAGCCCCCGCCACAACAATATCAAAACTTCCACCAACAAGCTCCACAGCAGCAACAGCAGCAATTCCCGATTCAAGCCAGTGCACCACCTCAATCGGAACAACGCCAGCTTCCTGTCGAGCAACAAATTCACATTTTGCAACGTCCCCAAGTTCCAACCAGCCAGACAAATGTTCCATCTATCCCAATCCAACCGGCACATATGCAAAACATGAACCGCTTTCCCAACCAACCCCACGGTGGGCAACGTGGTCACCATCATCCCCACGCTTCTGGAAATCGACATGTTATCACTCACCCACAACAATTGGTAAACTTATCCGAAGAAGAGCGGGCCGCGTTCTTGTTGGAAGATGCCAAGAGGGCAAAGCGTAATCACAAGATATTTTTGTTGTCGAAGGACAATGGCTTGATGACGCCCCAAGACAAAAACTTTATTACTCGTATTCAACTGCAGCAATTGGTCACCGCTACTGGAAATCCAAATGAACACGGCATAGATTCTTCTCTTTCCGAGGACTTCTATTATCAAGTTCATAGTCAGATTCGAGGTGGACCGCGCCAAAACCCACATCAACCTCTGAGCAACTTCGCACAAACATATCTTTTCCAAACCGGCAATCGTCATAACAACATGCGAAGACAAGCTCGTGGTGGCGACAACCATGTACAACGTATGGAACAGCAAGTGCAACGAGCTGTGGAAGCAGCAAAGAACAAGCCAAAGAACAAGCAGTTGGTCATTGAAGGAAGTTTAGGAAAGATCTCATTCAGCAACGCAAAGACACCTAAGCCACTGTTGAACATCAAACGAACTGATAGCAATGAACCAAGACCTGGAAATTCACCTAACCCTCGCAAGGCCAACCTCGTCAGTGGTAGCAATAGAAAGTCTATATTGACTGATATCGAGAATGTGTACAACACATTAATGGAGCTGGAGGACCATGAACGCTCAAAACCCAGACCATTGGGCCATGAAGAGATCAACCCACAAATCGCCGGGTTGAATCAAGACTGGAATGAACGCCAAGAATTCCTCAACAGGCAATTATGGCGTAATTTAAGGATTCATGAACCAATTGGCGCAACTACTGTTCATCCTTTCATTGCCTTCCTTTCATTCAATAAGGGCAAAAAGGCAATTCCTCGAGTTTTCAGGCATATTTCTGATGAACAACGCGCTACCATCTTGACCATGATTATTCTTCATCTTGATAAACTTGATGTCGTTCGATTGGCTGTGCCTAGCCCTGACGGAATTCAACTCAGTGCTGAGACTCGTGAAAACATTGATCTCTTCCAAGTCACAGTCATGTCAAGCCTTTTTGGATTCCTCCACGATGCTGATTTCCAAATCACTACTGGTGTTTTGGGACTTATCCTTAATCTTAATATTGATTTGATTGCACGTACTAGAATTGGTCTAAGTCTATTGACTATGATACTCAGTCGGGCTGAGATCACCAAGCAAGCTGGAGATGTTGATGAACGTGGATGGAATGACTGGTGAGTAATGTCCTGCCCTGTATTAGGATAATTCTAACATGTTCCTTAGGTTGTCCACCCATAATGCATTCTTCGATGCTCTTGAGCCTACCCTTCCAGAGATTTTCCCTGGTACCGTCAACACCGGCGAAGATGTATACGTTTGGCAATTTCTTGCAGCCATTGGTATCGGTGCCAATCCTGAACAGCAACAACGTCTAGTTATGGCTGTCAAGGACCGTGTTATGGAAACTGTTGGGCTTGCAAAGACATTACCTCCAGCTATGTCTATTCAACGACTCGCAAATGTCAACCTCTTCATGCGTTCTATCGGACTGGATGTTGAGTTACTCGCATGAATGATGGATTGAGGTTTATTTCTTTTAACATTTACGCATATCGAATTTTTTTTTCTTCTCTACTATGATATTTGATGGTGGAACCACATGAAAGGAGCGTGTTGGTATTGATTATAGTGGTATATTACATTAGGCTTCCGCGTTTTTATTGCGTGGCGATCACGAAAGTATAGCATTGAGTGGTCTCTCTCTAGAGAACTGATATTTATGAATGGGAGCGTCTCGCTGGATGGTGGATTACAAAAAATGAGTACTATTATTATGATTTGGGAAGAAAGCGGCTATGGTTGGTGGCCAGCATTATTCCGTTTAGGGGCAGGATGGGATACTTCAATATCTTGTGTGTGTTTTTTTTCTTCACAAGACGAAGGACTTTAGGCGGATAGAGAATACCATGACAGCAAATGCAAACAAAATTTAACGAGATGATCATTCATGGCATTGGCCTGCGAACAATCTTGAACTGAGCATTTGCCATTTTTTCAGGGAGCCAGGTCGTCAATCTAAGGGCAAAAGGCTTAGTTTCTTAGGTGCTATTTTGCTTCACCCGATCTCTCCAATTTCAAAGTTAGTTATTGGCTATTACTGTATTTCATTATTTATACAAGATTGTAGTTTCATCTGATCTGTACACGTACAAGCTTCCATCGCCCCATCATACTTCATTCGACATCTTCGATGTCATTGACACATACAGAAATGCTTATAGCGATCTAAAAGAATCTCTCCGTTCATGTACAGCTATTAATCAATAGATTTCCAAATTTCTGAACTCGGACTTAAAACAACGAAATATAAATCCGATAATCACTTCCTATCAAGCTTCTTCCACCCCTTTACTTTCAGAATCTTCCTTGGCATTCCCTCTCTTATCCATCGTTTTTTCCTGACCTTTTAATGTTTGCCAGCGCATGAAATAACAGCAGAAGGGGAAGAGGAGAGTGTTGATTGCGACCCAGGCGAATAGGACGCCAAAATTGAGACCGATGCGGGAGTGTAGGTCGAAGAGGAGTTGGCGACTGGCTTCGACGACTGGGGTTGGGTGGGTTTGTTAGTTGTGGGTTGGGTTGGGTTGGGTGTGTGGGTGTGTGGGCGTGTTTGTATGAAAGGGGGATTGTCGCTTGGGTTGATTGTGATATGTGTGTGGTATGAATAAGGAGTTTGAATTGCTAGGGAAGATAGGAAAGAAGGTGGAATTTTGGGGATATTTCAATGTCCTGAAGGCTTTCAATACTACAATGAAAGCCATCATCGAAATGAATTCGAGAACCAAACAAATTCAATGTCCAGTGCTCTTATTATCGAACCGTACAATCGAACATTGTAATTTTCCCTCCTAACGACCAAAGACAAAAACAAAGAAATAAACTCACTATTATGCAATGGCCAAGCATACCCCAATAGAAGAATTTTGGCGCCAAATCAATCGAGTAAAAGCTCGTCGAAACGTTTGTGATAACCCAAAAAACCAACCAAAGCGCGGTCCACGGCTGTCCAATAATCATAGTCACATTCTCACAGGCAATACCTAACGCGCCCATACCTACCCAATTGAGCATCCAGAAAACTACAAATGTGCCTTTTCCATAGGCCGTGGCGCTTTCGACTGAAGTTATCGATTTGTGGCCTGTTGAGAAGGGGATCTGGAAGGCGAGGGATAGCAACGAGTAGAAGAGAGAGAGGAAGAAGTAGGCGACGATGGTGGCTAGCCAGCGCCAGATAACCATTTGGTAGAAATGAAGGGGTCGATGACCTTGAGGAGTTATGTATTTTGTATGGACAGGGAGGTAGAAGGAGAAGGAGAAGAAAGAAATGATGATTAAATAAATGAGACCGATGCTGACAGCTGGCGTAGCAACAGGCGGAGTAAAAGGTCGAAGATTGAAGGTCGAGAACCCGATAGCGGGTGAGACTGCCTGGGGACTATTTCGTATATTCGACAATATAGCTGGGTTGGCAGCTGCTTGATCCGCTACTTGTGCAGCCCATTGCTGGCCAAACATGGCGGTTACAGAGGATTGAAATTGAAGTAGCTGTGGGGTGATATAGTTGGCATAGGTCGTTTCGTCTCGTGCTTGTACGTAGACCACTTGAGCAATTCCCATGGGATCAAAAGTCGAATTGCCGTTTCGGACGGCATCTTGCAGGAGGGCTGTTGCGTTTGCATTGATTATTACGGCCTGGGCATTGTTAGTACGGAAACATCTCAACTTTCAAGTACTCTGAGAAGTCTTTAGTGCTCGGAACGAGTTGGATGTGTCTAAGCATCAGTCTGGACTACAGCCTGATGGAGATATTTCAAACTTTTGAATGTTTGCGAATGCTTAGATCATCTGAAGTGCTCAATGTCACTCTGACATCCTAGATGACCCCAACATCCTCAAACTTCTCACGTCGCTAACCTGCATACAGACACCGATTACATGCCGCTAACAAAATAAAGAAATCACACAACTCACAGCCCAAGCTCCAAACTCCCAAACTCTCCTCCTAACCTCCATTGGATCATATCCAAAATCACTCGCCGGTAAACTTCCCCACCCCAGCGCACCTTTAGGAGCAATTAGTGCCTCGGCGGCCTTCACAATCTCGGGTCCAATTATTGGAGTTGTGTCTGTGTAAGGTGCAACTTGTGCATCGAAATCTACTACCCAGACTACTAGCGCCGAGAGGTTTTTCTCGACGTGGAAGAGGACGCTCCAGTAAATAGAAAGAATGGATAGGATTGCTATGGAGAGGATGACGGCTAGGTGATGTTAGTGAGAGGGAGCAAGATATCAGACCACATGTTGTCAAAAGGCACAGCGATACAGAACTTGGATTTATAGCAGAGCAGAACAGACGCAATCATATGCTGTTATTTTCACAAAGACTTTCGATCACTAAGATCCTCTACCCCTCCTGGATTCTCATGTGATTGAACTACAATCTAGCAGTCGAAACCCGGCATACCCAACTTCTACGCATCCAACAAACACACTCAAAGGCCCAAAACGAAAAGGAACATACTCGTAATAATCCACTTCTTAACAACGTATTTCCTCGTCACGTTTAAATCGCGATGCCAGAATCCCACCGGACGAGTATCTTGCTCATCTTCATCATTCGCCATTTTTAGCTTTGGTGTTTTGGAATCTTGGTTATGTGATCCGAAATGGCTGTCGGATGCGGGATATCGATGTTGAGAAGATGTGGATGTTCTTGATAATAATACAGCTCGAGATTTCGAAGGAGTTTACTATTGTCGCTAGAAATCAAGAATACAAAAATCTCACATTGCCTCCTGGAAATGGCTAGAATCATATCAAACTTTCACAATCTAGAAGGAAATCCAACATGATCGATCATTCTTGGCAGGCACTGTTAGGGGAACTTCCCCAATACGATATTTATCTAATAAGCCAATAACAATCTAGGAAATTACAATTGGTGTAAAATCTCGATATCGAAGAGATCGAAATCTCATCAGAAAGATGCAATTATCAATGATGTCACTATATAATTGATGTGATGTGATGGACGTGCGAGTGATCCTTGACCTTTGTTTGCTCCATGGAGTATGTCATTGAACGATAGCGGTTAATAAGTGGTTCGGCATTCAACGATTGTCAACAATTGTCATCAATTGCAATCGCTTTGTCATTGTCATTGACATCAAAATTATTGGGTTTGGGGATATATGAGAATCCCGCGTGACTTCAACGTCGTATACGATACAACTCCAGAGGGTCCAGAGGACGTTAGGTTCTTTTGCCTAGAAACTCGGCCGAACGACTAGGAGATTAGAGATTGTTTGATTATGAGATTTGAATTTTGAAAATTAGAAGAAAAAGTACATTCTAAAATCCGAAGGCATCTTGAATGGTGGAGGGTGAAGTGGACAGCACCGGTGTTCGGCTATTCCTCCTAGTTCGCGAGGGGGTATCAAGCTTTTCTATCCGATCCTCATTCTACCTCTTGATCTTGATTCCGTTGCCAAGAACATGCATTGTGGTAGGCACAAATTTTGTAGGGCTATTCGTCATCTAAAGGGGTTGAAAACGAAGATGGGACGAGATGTTACACTCGTTGACGGTTGTTATACCATACTTTTGCAACCATCCGATATGAATCTAAGGTCCCTTGATGGTTCATGCCATGTCATGTTAAAAGGTTAATCTTTGATTTTTGACCATCGTCCACTACCTAACCAACATCAATCTGATATGAGACATTGAAATCATCAATATCTCCACTAGATCCTAGCTTATGAGACATTAACACCCAGATTGACACAAAGATTAGATTGTAATCAATTTAACTCTATTTTCCCGCTTATTAGTGACGATGCAGGGTAAAGAAGGTATGGTTGACCAAAACGATGTACATACTAAAGATATTGATGTGCCATCAACACTTCAGATAAATTAAGAGTACTGCCCTACCCATATTACAACCCAAAGTGGACGCGAACGAGTTTCATTACCAGTTGCATCTGAACTCTGCGACATCATCATGGCAGATAAAATGCAAGGCACAGTGTGAAGGCTTGCCAAAAGATTGATATAGATCACGTGAGATTACCCCAGACAGGGTCTGGAGACATCGCTTGGAATCAGATCGTACATCTGCGACAGGGCTCGTCCCATATCAACGCCATCATATCAATTCATCCAATCACGGATAATTCTTGAAGCTTGACATCTTGATGCGATGAGACAGTTAGAGGAATATCATGCTTTCGATGTCCCAGCTTTTGATGGCGGTTGACTTGACGCGAATGTCCTGCCATCATTCATCTTATCTTCTTCAGATATGTCGGATTTAGAACCTGAATGGTTGTCAAAATGGCCGTTGAATGACCCCGTATCATCATCTGAGACTGGTAGTGAAAAATCTGAGTGTCAAGGGAGCTATTTACCATGCAAGAACCAACTTCATCCCATGTACCATGGCCAGTCCGGACAGCCACCGGTAGACACATCTTCTAGACTTCAGACTTACATTCGATATACTATAACATATTAGTCCAGTACTCAAAGCTTTTTTAATGGCGCTTGCTTCAACAAGCAGGATTCATCAGATGAAATTAAATCCTTGACCATGTTCTTCTCCCTGTATGATCTACGAATTATTTCAGAAACCCACAAGTGTGGAAAGTCAGGGTAATAGGGAGGAAGCATGCGCCCTCGTCCTCGTTTTCTAGATCTTATTGAGTGACTAAAGTGTTGATGATTCAAGATATAAGATCTACCAAGTCGCCAAGTGAATGACACTTTTTCCTCATCACCTTCGCAGCTTTTCTTTCAGCTCTATCTACATTCTCTTCTTGTTCAGTTCTGAGAACTTTAACTCTTATACATTCTTTAAATCTTAACTTTTGCAATAACTCTACATTCAACTTAGGCCGGTCCTTCTTTTTACACTTACTTTAGTCTATTATCATCTTTCTACAAACTTCAAATTTCTACCACTATCAACCTAAATTACCAATATCATCATCATGAAGTACGAAACCGCAACACTTTTGATCGCCGTTCTTGGCTTTATATCTGCTGCTCCCGTCGCAGAACCAAAGAACACATTCACTCTTCCATCGATACCAAAGCGAATGCTAAGAGGACGTGAGGTTCCTCAAGAACATTCCCACAATCGATTCCTCGATGGTGTTCGTGTCAATCTAAACATCAACAATCCAAACAAGATCCAAGATCCAGTATTTGGTCTTTTGGGTAATGCTGCCGCCATGACCGGAGCTGGAACAATCACCAACCCCGATTGTCTTCACCAAGCTACCGCCGACCAAGCTTTCACCAACGCAAAAGCTGCTAATAATGTAACCGGTATGGCTGATGCATTGATGTATGCAGCGCTTGAAAGAAACACAGCATCAGTTGGTGTTGCATCTGTCATTTGCAACGAAACTGCCGTCAATCCCGAGATTCAAGCCGTTCAACAACATCAAGATCCAGCCTCACCAAACGCTGCCGCTACCAATAAAGCTATTGTCCTTTCACTCGCTAAACAACTTGCTTCTATTGGGGCAGATCCTCAAGAAGCTCTTCTTTCGGGTACATTCGCACCAGGAACTCTCGGTGACCCAACTGCTGCTGGCAACACTTGTGACGACGAAGCTGATTCACCTGGTTGCATCTTTACACAAAATCTTATCGTTAATGATGCCACTGCCGATGAAATCACCGCGGCTGTCGCAGGGGTTTCGGCAAATTCCACTTCTGTCGCTACCACCACTTCTATCTCATCGAGTAACTCAACTTCAAACTCTACAGGTAGTGAATGTGCCGCTGCAGTAACAAGTACAATTACCGCCGTTGCCGCCGTCGCGACGGGTTCATCAATGGCCTCTCTCGCTTCCGTTGCTTCCGTTGCAGCAACCTCAATTGCATCAGTCGCCTCTTCTGCATCCGCTGCAGCTGCTTCATCTACTACAACTAGTGCCACAGGAACAAACGTCCAAACTTTCACCGGAACACTAGGTGGAGCACCTCCTCCAGTTGTGTCCTCTGCAGGCGATCGTCCTTTCTCGGTTAATGGAGATTCATTTGTGGGTGAAGGAGCAGCACTTCAAAGAAGTTGTAGTGTACAACATAATGCTTGTGCGAGCGCAGCGAATAGTGGGAGTTTAGCTGGTGGAGTGGCACAATGTGAAACGCAAGAGACGGCTTGTAATGCTGCATCCGGGGTGGCGAAGAAGATGAGACGACAAGCTATGATGTTTTAGATGTAATTTAAGGCTTGTTTGTGCTATTAATACTGGTGAATGGGGTGGTGGGATGTATAGATGGTGGATATGTACGTGGTATGATGTGAGAGGAATATGGTGATTGTAGGAATACAGAGAATTCATGGAAGAATGAAGATGCACGAATATGTAAGAGATGAGATGAGAATGGGAAAGAGCGAAAGGAAGGCTTGCAGGCTGTGTGGCATTCGATCTGTAATGATATAGGTATAAGAATATACAATTGATACCAAACAAACACTTTTGAGATTCCGTTTGGCAAATCATTTGACACCTCTCGAGTTTGATGTTATTACATGGAGGAGATCATCAGTGGGTGGGTGGATTGATGAGACACTTCCCAACTTTCCAAATTTTGTTTCATTTCTAATGAATGATTGTAACAATTCTTAAGATATATGATTTAATATACCAAGAGATATTTGCAAGTCAATTTTTGCAATGTCCTGTCAGTCCGTACACTCACTGGTAGACATATTCACAAGATCGAATTGTCAAGGATGTTGAGGATTATATTTGACCGAGTCATTTGTAAATAGAAATTTATGATATCATTATACGTATACTAATTTTGAAAGAGTGAAATATACACAGAATAGCAGAATCTTCAAATCATTATACAACAGCGCACCACCTAAACGTACCGCTGTGTATCCAAAAAAAATATGGTATCACCGCATCTCAATCTATTCATCCAACTCCTTTTCAAGTCCAGTCCTCAGCATACTAGTTTTCGTTTCGCTTGTCCGGAATTCCCGTCTCGACATTATCTCTCGACACTATCCTCAATTAAACACTTCCACTGCTTCCCTCGCTCCCCTCCTTTTTTCTCCCTAAACTCTCGACTACCCCAAGATGCAATTCCTTGGCAATTCCACTTCTTCCGTTGTTTCCTGAGTTTGGAACTACCTCGGGATTTTGGGCATGTCCATAACCTGTTCCTGCTCCCTCAATTGTAACTTGTCTTTGAATTGGACCACCTTGTTCATATACCGCGGTGTTGGCATCGACGGTATCGAAATGGATTGGTACCGTTTCATGTGCGAGGAAAAGATACCAGTATACACCACCGCAGAAAACGCCACCGCCGACGATGTTACCGAGGAGGGATGGGATCAATGATTTCCAGATGTAGTAGTTTACTGTAAGGGGAGCAGGTGCTCCAAGGAAGATAGCGAGGGGAATGAAGTACACTGTGAGTGGTGACGCATTAGTGGCTTGGACTAGTAGGGCTGGTGCCAATAACTTGGCAGGGGAATCATGCTTGGCGTCTCGTTCACTTGCACAACATGCGATATTTTACACATGGAAAGAAAATGAAAGGAAATGGAATACGAACTATTAGCAATAACGTGATCAGTTCCCAAACCGACGAAGCACATTACAGGAAACCAGATAGCAACAATTTTGGAGAGAACTTCGCGGGACGAGATGGCGAGGAATACGGCCATACAGACGAGCCAATTACCTGTGTGATATCGTGAGTAAAGATTCTTAAAGCATTGTTCATGTTCGTGTGGAACTAAAATGTTACACCGGAGAGGACAAACGTACACATAATTGCCTTGAGGAAAATTTGATGCCATTCTGGGGTAACTGCCTTTCCCTTTGCAAATGAAAGAGCTTCCGCTTTGTATGCTCCAGTTTCGAATGTGCCGCCGTCTAATTGTCTGTTAGCATCCGATAATCCACGGTTCCGAACAAAGTTGAGCACGGATACTTACAACCAGTAAGGACAGCCATGAAAAACAAAGCTCCCGCCAAATTTCCGAAGAAACTGACAACCCAGGTTTTCAACAAATCCAAAAAGCTACAACGTCTGTGCAATAAAGCGACCACACTGTACATGCAATAACTTGTGAACAAATCGGCTCCCGTCAGGACAACCATGATCAATCCAACAGGGAAGACCATCGCAGAGATGGTACGGATAAGACCTGGAGCATTTGTTTGAAACCATGGGGAAGAATTGGTGGAGAGAGAAAGAGCGCATCCAAAAGAAATGAGACATCCTCCCATGAAAGAGTTGATGAACATTTTGTCAATTCTCATACGGGCTTTTTTGGCACCGATGCGCGAGACGAGCTCGGTCGTCTATTGGTGCGAAACATGTTAGTTGAGAATGTGTGAAGCTCTGAAACGTGTATAAACTTGCCTGTGCTGGAGTAAAGGCGTCCATGGCTTGAAATGTGACGAAAATAGCTTGTCGAGATGTGATGTGCCGAAACCAAAGAAAAAAGAAAGTTTTGTTTTAAGAGAGAATAAAACAATAAGAAAGAAGACGGCCAAGACATTTTGAATAACGGTTACCCGTCAGAAATGATTTGAAGACGATCTCGCCTCGCGGTAACCATTATTGTGAGATAAGACAAGGACCCATATCAAATTTCTCAAAAGTGTACAGGGCTAAAAGTCCTTAAGAGGCACAGTACATTGTGACGGTAATGATTATGAAGCTTAGTCCCACAATTACCCCAGTAGAGAAGAACATCATTCGTTGAAAGTCTTGCCGATGGTAAAATACCCTAGTAATAGCTGCGGAGAACCATGCAGATATATTTCCTCAATTGACATTGGCTGTAATGGCTATGTTCATGGAGCGCTTAGTATCTTTAAGTAACATTGAGTTCTCTCAAAGAATGAAGTAAAAAACAGACGGGTGCCATTTTGAAGCAATTTTTCCCGAGAAAACTCGCTAATGATGAAGGAGGTGAAAACTTAGATAAGAGATAGTGTGGGGGACAACGATTATGGCAGTATAGTGCTGACTGTACTGGCGTAAATGATTCAGAGAAAGTGATAGAAAAATTGAAAAAATCATGCAAACAAACCGAACTTCTGTTTCTGTAAAAACCATGCGTCAAACACCCTTGGGTATTGGACCTTGGTCCATCAACTTGTGGGGCGGGAAGACATGATCCCTCTCCGGTATCTCCGCTTACCCGCCCCCGTCACTTTGCCTGTCGAAGTTCCCACTCGCATTGCCGAATTGAACGATGTACATGACACCAATTTCGACTCCTTTCTATTCAAAATTCGAAAGAGTCCACTGAAATCCAAAGAAAACGCGCATGCGGCTCACAGTTCATGTGTTCAACTGACTGCAATGCTGAAGATCCCCTGAGATTTTCATTTGTTGGTATCTGACAATCGAAATCACTTGTCGGGTTCGCATTTCGATTTTGCCCTTGCACCAGTCCTTGCTGGCTATCATATAGTGGTGGAAATCGGTCGTCTATCCATATGAAGTAATTGCTTACCTGTCATGCAGAAAATTGCTGCTGGAAATCCCAACGGACCGGATATAACTGCCGTGTCGCTCCCATAATCCAATACAGTCCTTGACATGAATCCACACCGGCGATTCGTCTTGCAAGTTGCCACCTCAGACCACTCAAGCATATTTAAATTATTGGGAAGCTGGTCGGTACTTGGTAGGATAAAGCAAATTGGAACAGGCTGCATGTCGGATATTCATTTCTCAAAGTATGTAAGTTCCGAAATTCGTAGGCATCGGTGAGAGAATAACGCGTATGGATATTGAGTGAATCGTTTAGTAATCCTTTGATTTCGTCGAAGTAGGTATATAGCCTTGTCCAAATTGACGAATCGCAATCCACGCACACAGCACACGGCGCACAACAAGACAATCGCCAGATTGAGTCAGGACATCGTCCAGGTAAAAGTGTCCAGGCTTCGAAATTATTTGGTAGAAAGCTTTGAAGAAAGTATCGGATCGGCAATTGAACAGGCTCGCGGATCGCAATGAAAGACTCGATAATGTGCGGATCGAATGGATATATATCAAGTTGAAATCTGGAAGGAATTACGAGAATCCTGAAGGTGCTATTGAGTTGTCAGTATCGTCGTCATTCTCTGCGCATCTATGGATTGTCAGTGACAATCTTTGAAGCTACTCGAGTGTGCTTAGCACAGCAAACGATGTCTATGGAGCTAGCAGATAGTCTGAGACCTTAACACCCACAAACCTTGATACTTTCATACTTCATACTTCATACTTTTCACACAATTCTCAGCAAAAGAGTACTCATTGTCTCACAGAAAAACAGATTTTCTGGATTTGCTTCGATTCTTATGTTTTATTTGTTTAAAAAGTTCGAAATGAGATTACCTTGGTGATTTGACGACAATACCGAATCCCGAATACCGAACTTCTTAGGGGAAGCTTGGGCCGTCAATACCAAGAGTCGATACTGTTGATACCTCAGATTACCTCGATATTACCGAGTTGAGTTGATACCATTTGACCTCTATAATATCACACGGGTATATCGTACAAATCCATTTGTGGTGGCTAGGTCTTGAAGAGTATTGAAATCAACGCAGCTTTGATAGGGAATGGAACATTTATGTATGGCCTACCCCTTCCCTTCATCACAGGGGACATGATTTTGATTATCACTGGTTTGCAGCAGTTTGGGATAAGATGGGCACTTTCAACATTGAGAAAGATCGTTCATGTTGAATACCTAGAAGTTCTCAAGTGTTAACAGATATGAACTTCATCTCGTCAGATCCATTGACCAGATTAGCATTTGAACATGTTCGAAGCTGCCATCCAAATATTAGGTTTACTTGGGAAGTATCGACACCACAAATCATGGTACCTACTTCATTTCATCTGGATGAGACTATATTCTCTTCATCCTTCATGTTGTTTAATTGTGCTTTGGCACAATCGACCCCAATTACAATTGCTCAAGCATTCAATAGAGACATTAATATAATCGAGCTCCGAGTGCATCTTTACCTCTTCGATCTTTAACCTAGCATTGGCATTACAAGCTTTGGACGCAACAAAACGACATCTTCGACTGTCAGAATTCGACTGATCAGCCTCTCAAACATCGATCAGACTTCTGAAGATTCAATTCGAATTGCAATGAATACAGCCGCTAAACAACCGAATGAACAGCCCTCGGAGGAGAGAAAAGACTCAAAAGTTGACACAGATGATATAAAGACAGAAGAATCCACTCGTCCAGAGGCTAAACTATATCCGGACGGATCCGTGACCATTCCTCGAAAAATCGGGACTTATCATACCCGTTCCGTCATTCTTGTTCATGACGTCTTTGATGATGCCGCTGGCTGGGCTAAAGAATTCATGGAAGCAAGACTGAATGGTGAAACCATTATGTCCATCTTTCCTGGAACAAATTGGTGCTTTCCTGAAATTTATTATCCCTGGTTGGTCCAGGATATAGAGAGCGAAAAGAGCGATGCGACTGATGACATGGTCGATTTATGGAGTGCATATTCAGACACCGTTCAAATGGAAAAGCGATTGGAGATACTCGAAACGCTAGGGCAGATGCTGGAACCCATCCGACAACTTGTCGACAGAGAATCGAATCTTGTAGGTATACGGAATGTCTTCATAGGCGGTTTAGCAGACGGCGCTACTGCAGCACTGCATTTGTTTCTAGCTAGTCAAGGGAACCAAGGTGGTGGGATGGGAGGGTTCATAGGAATGAATGCCGTGCTTCCATTTCACTCGGAGTTCAAGCCGCTGATAGATACGGCACCAAACTTGGAGGATTTGTCCCTGGAAGAATATATAGACAAACAGATACAAAACCTTAAGGCAGTGGTGAGCTTTATGCGAAACACTTTGGGTCTGTCACCCGCGGGAGGTTTGATAGGGCATTTGCATATCAGGGAAACCCAATATTCCTTGGTAGTATCATGTCAGACCCAGCCAATTTAGAACTCAGGCAAAAGAGGGAGGATATGATAGAGATCCTTCGCCGCTTGAGATGTTTTCACCCTATATACTTTACAAACGACTACAAGGAACCAGATCTCGATGGGCAAGTTGAGGGCTTGGTTGAATACCTCCGAATGACTGGCTCTATCAGAGTTCCTGGATGATTCAAGTAAATGAAACAGAGAGAGAATGGATGAAGAATGGTTTCATCAACAAAGAAAAATTGAGAAATTGATTGGATGTCAGCAGATTGGAGACGCTGGATCGGCATTGACGAATTCGAGTTAGGGTTTAGTATGATAGTATAAATCTTACTATCCTTCATTGACAACTTCATTCGTGTATTAATTGTTGTGCGTTTCAAGTATATTCCAATCCACCACCATCATCAAATGCACCTTCTCCATGAAAGTTCACGGCAATCATTAGGCGGCGTCCGTACGCCAAGCAATTCCCCACCTTCCACATAAGGTATGAAATATAAGCAGCCAAGACCATGTGCCGAAATGATTTGATGCTTATCAACTTTATCTTTAACTCTAAAGGACAATGTCGCTGTCACGAAAAAGGGTCTTCAAGCCTTATGCGTGCCAAGAATCAGCAAATGGAGTTAATGGGGTCGATTGCCTTCTTTGGGAAGCTCAACACCATCGTAAAGATTATGGTTCACAGGCGTGTGGGTGAGATTAGGTATGATAGGATAAAGGCAAAATGGATTTGGGAAAAGGTAAAAGTGACATGAATGGGGTGGAGGAGACGATAAACATGTGAATGCCGATTAGAAATGATTCCTCTTGATAAAGAATCCGGAGTGAAAGCAACAGTGTTCGCATGCCGCCGTGCCCAGAAATCGGCCCCAGAAATTAAGATGGGGATATTTTGATATATCCCATTGTTCTGATCAGCATGAAGTTATAAAAGACTGGTGTTGCCATCTCATGTTCTTATCTTCACCCTTCTTCTCAATTCAATAATACAAGTATACTCTCACAGTTAAACTTCATTTCATCATGCTTAAAGGTCTTTTCCTCACTGTTCTAGCAACGGGACTTCTTGTCCAAGCAACTCCAGTTCCAATGCCCGCACCAACCGGAGTACCAACCACAGCTACTGCTAATACCGAACTTGCTAGTTTGACTGTGGCTGTGGCCGGAAGTCAAGATGGCTATGCGAGAGATTTGTTCCCTACTGTATGTTCCTTTGTTCATTCAATCACCTCCTCATCTCATTCCTTGCATTTCACCATCCTCTTTCTCTCTCCTCCACCTTGTCCAGCCTACTCACATACCTCCCCAATTTACCCAAAACCCAATCTAATACACTTATCTCTAGTGGATCACTATCTCCGGCACTTGCAACACACGTGAGACCGTTTTGAAGCGCGATGGCACAAATGTCGTCGTTGATTCCGCCTGTGCTGCCACATCGGGAACCTGGGTATCTCCATACGATGGTGCAACCTGGACTGCCGCCTCCGATCTCGATATCGATCATCTTGTTCCCTTGAGTAACGCTTGGAAATCAGGTGCTTCTGCATGGACTACAGCTCAACGCCAGGCTTTTGCCAATGATCTCGTCAACCCGCAATTGTTGGCTGTTACCGACAATGTCAACGAGAGTAAGGGAGACAGTGGACCAGAGGATTTTAAGCCTTCTTTGAGTAAGTTCTTTTCTTGTCCTGGCCATTCGTGTGAGGGGTTGTTTCCGTTGTCGTCTTATCCGACACGCATGGATTCGGAGCTGCATAGAAGGAAAAAGCGGAGAAACAAGCGAGATTTAGATGAATAGAAGGATACTAACAGATTCAATAGCTACATACTGGTGCACATATGCAAAGATGTGGATCAAGGTTAAATCTGTTTATAAACTTACGGTCACAAGTGCGGAGAAGGCAGCATTGGTTACTATGATGGCTACTTGTTAGATGACTAGCATTTTTTCGGTTAAATGAAGGGGTGAATGTATATATGTGGCCGAGCTTGAGATGATTTACGATGAAACGAAATGAGAGTAGCAGGACAGAATCTAAGGAATTGAAGTTACAGTGGGAGGGAGCGGAAGTGAGATGATTTGATATGGCCGATGGCTCAGGAGTTATGGTGTTCATGTTCAATTTATTTACTAGAGATCTGACTGAGGGCAGACGTGAGGAGTGGAAAATCACAAGGGATTTACAAAAATGGTAACAATTTTGCCTAGAAATTATGTTCCAATGACTCATTGACACGATTGACTATTTATGATATAAGATATGATATCTGTATGATCCATCCTTGTTTCGTAATAAGATATTGATATATTGCTTTTTTGCTAAAAATACATGTTTTCATGATCATTATCAACCTTCATTAAGCATTCCATTCATCCACTCATCCCTCACTTCTTATACGTTGTAAGACTTGGAGTACCCGGGGCTGCTGGTGCAGAAAACTTCGTCTGCACAAAAACTTTCTGCATTCCATCTTCCTTATTCTCAAACTTGTAGTAGACATCATCAAGTTCATCCAATGAAACCCGATGAGATACCATTTGCAAAGGATCAAATTCATTCTTCTCAATCATTTCGAGAAGTTTTTCCCAATACATATGTACTGGGGCTTGTCCATTACCAATAAGTCGGATACCACGCTCCATCAAGGATCCGATATTGAAGTGGTTAGTGTAGCCGACATACACACCGGTGATACCACATCGACCGAAGTTCTTGACGGATGTGATCATTTCGTTGATAATCTCGGATGTGTCTGTTTCCATGCCGAGCATCATCTCGAAGTAGTGGGCCCAGCCTTTGGCATATTCACCTGCTACGCACTCGAGTGCGACATCGGGTCCTCGAGGAACCATCTCCTTTAGTTTGGAGGTGACTGAGGTTCCCCGAGGAAGCTTACTATAATCGAGAAGTTCGACCTTGGGGATTTTAGACTTGACAAAGTCTAATCTCCAGTTACTGTCAATCATGATCACTCGTGATGCACCGTTCATGAAAGCAAATTCTGCACACATCTGTCCAATTGGGCCTAGATATGGTTAGAATGATTGACTGATTGGTTGATAATAAATACTTACCAGCACCCCAAATAGCAACTACGTCTCCTTTTTCGACTCCGGTGTCGACAACGCAGTTCCAAGATGTACAGATGACATCTGATAAGAAGAGACCCTTCTCATCTGGAACATTTGATGGAAGCTTGAGAAGATTGACATCCCCGAATGGAACTCTAACATATTCTGCTTGACCACCTGCAAATCCACCAGTGAAATGAGAGTAGCCAAACATTCCTGCTGTTCTTCCTCCATACTATCAAAGTTAGCACCTGATATCCTTTAGATGACCAACATCTGAACATACCATTCCATTTTCAATAGTATTACTATTCGTCTTTTCACATTGTGATGATTGTTTCTTCTCACAATAGTAACAATCGCCACAAGCAATCTGGAAACTGGCAACCACACGATCACCCTTCTTCAACCCCTTAACAGCTGGGCCCATGGACTCAACTTCACCACAAAACTCATGACCGAGAATATCTCCCTTCTCCAACTCTACAACCGAGCCATGAAGTAAATGAAGATCGCTTCCGCAAACAGTACTTCCGGTAACTTTTAAAATCACATCTCTATCTTCAACGACTCTTGGTTTTGGTACTTCTTCTATTTATCGAAGAGAGATATTAGATGTGTGATGATGATATTATCGATGGGAGAAACTTACGCATCTTGACGGTATTTTTTCCCATCCAGCATAGAGCTTTCATAGTCTCGCCACTTGGATCCGCATACTTTTGACGATCCCGTGCTGGATTTGTTACGTCTTGTTCGGTGACAGCATTGATATCATGTCCGACGACTTTCTCGAGGAGAGCTGCTGCTTGACTAAGAGCCATATTGAATTAAGTAATTTGATTGATTATGTTGTAGTTTTTAAGTTAATATGCAAAAGAGAAAATAGATGTCGAAAGTATGGTATTCTTATATCGAAATGTTAAGCGCGGGGAAGAATCACGATCGATAAAGACATCTACGTCATATTGTTAAGTCGTTAATCTAATCAACGACGTCAGTGGTTTTAGATTGTCGATACCTTGTATATTCTCGTCACATCGATGAAATATACTCGATCTTTTTGCTTTATAAGTGATTTGTAAAATAAACTCTACATTTTCCTCTCGTATTATACGAGATATACATTTGTTTTATTTGTTATTTATGACAATGCAAAGACTCAGACATGAAGGACTCGGTTAAAAGTAAACGTGATAATCACGTGTTGTTTTCAGTAACCACGCCGTAGTAGTCGCAACAGATCGCGCAATCAACTTGAAAGATCTAATTTTCGTGACACCCGTTATGACGATTTCAAATTTTTTAAACCAAACAGTCTTTTGAGCTCAAGATTTCGTCTTCCGGTCTTTTCTCGCTGGAATCGGATCAGCCACCTCGCCTACTTTATAAGTTTATAAGAAGAAATGAGAGTAAAGAAAGTTGTGGTTATTCAATCTTTCGCTGGACAACCATTCGAGTCCTCAAATTATCGCTGTGGGTGCATAGTGCAAATAACAAAACATGTTCCTTTTCCCCATGTTCTCATACACTCTTTTGATACCATCCTACCATACATCCATGATACTCAAGTCGCGTGTGAAGACTGAAGGCACGCAATTCCATATAATCGTCATTTTCCCACTTCAGGTCTCTTACGAACGCATAATCATTCGACCACACCTCCCTGCCTCGGAAGTAATACCGGAAAAAGATGTAATTCGGGACTGATGGAATCGCCATTAATGCTGCAGCTACTTGGTCTGTCAGCTCGTGCTCAGGTACAGTGTGTGATATAGGATATTACACCGTAACTCTTCAATACATTTCGCCGTCGTCTTTGTGCTCTGGACTGCCATTACGATATTTTGTCTATTAGATGGATCTCTACTGCACTCCCAAGATCTATCGTGATCGCGTTAGTTGATTTTAACCACAGCTAAGATGCACAATTGACTTACTGGTAATAAGGTAGATACACTGGAATATAGAGGAGATCTCCAGATTAATACAATTGTTAGCAGCCAGTATATTTGTAAGGAGTGAATGTAGAATCGAACCTGGTTCAACTAAATAAGCACTTCTTGGAAACGAGCAGAACTTGTTTGACTTGACACATTCAAAGCAAGGCTGGACATTATTACATGGTGGACCAAGAGGAGAATCACGGCTGCAGGAAAGGCATGGTTGCGAGAGAATCAGTTTGGGGGGGAATGGCGGGCCAGAGTTAAGTGTGTATCCATCTGGGATTGAAAGACGAAGATTTCTCGGATCTGTAACACCAGAGTAATTCTCAACTATAGGGCCAAAGTTGTAAGGAGCTGGAGGTCTGAAATTATTGGGAACCAAAGGATTGGGATAGTTTCGAAGCTGAGTACTAGAGTTATTGGGAGCCAGAGGATTTGAGAACCCGGGAAGTGTAAAATTAGAGGTATTGGAATGTGGACGACTAAGATTCGGCAACCTAGGAAGTGTAAAATCAGACCGATTGGAATCTGGAAAACTAAAATCTGAGGTCTTGGAAAGTATAGTATCAGACTTATTGAAATCTGGAAAACTAAGATCCGAGGTCCTGGATAGTGTAGTATCAGATCTGTTAAATCCTGGAGGACTAAGATCTGAGATCATGGGAATCGTAGCATCAGAGTCATTAGAATCTCGTGGACTAAAGCCGATTGAAATTTTGGAATCAGAACCCATTGCCCGTGATTCCCTTTGGATAGGAGTGGGCTAAAAGGTTATGTTGGTCTGGTAGATGAGAGTGTTTTTGATTTATGTTTCTAGAATGATATAGAGTTATTTCTGTCTGGTGGTTGGGGGTAGCAATTTTTCTTGTCCGTGTTTTTGATATTAACATGGAAAGTGCTCATAATAGTTGGTACGATGCTAGCAGGATAATTGATAACGTATCATAAGGTAACTGCGATCAAGTGCTTGATTTTCTGGCAGGAAAATTTACAACTTCGTAATCCACGCGAGTCGGTCAATTGAATCCAAGGGATCGATCAACTCAGTGGTCTATTCCGGGAAGCGAGAAGAAATAGAGAAAAGAGGGGTATGCCATGAGATTCGGGTGTTTGTATTAACCAAGAATTTCGGTCAGTTTCATGATTTTCAAACTCGGCTGGGACATTTGAATACGAACTCAAAACTTCCTTAACTTACAAATTACAAACTGTGAATTGAATCGTTTAGGGTTCCGACTCCGATTCACCCTAACACCATCTCGTTACGGCCCAGTCCATCCAGCCCACACAGCTCGACATTGAATCTCATCGCCCACCCCTCCTTTCCTTCGTCTGCCATATGTTGTCAAAAAGTCCACTGCAGACGAATTAAATCCCCTCGTCGTCAAACAACTTAGCATACACTGATTCTCCTCCATCAAACACGCTTCCGACTAACGCATCTTCACCTATGATCTGTGTTCTGAGAAGAAAAAACTCGAAGTGTAAATTCTCCGGCAATTCATATTCCCTTGATAATGCATCTATATGAATTTGTGATCAGTATTTAGTTTCTTTAAAGTTCGTTCATAGTATCAGTAGATTTACTCACTCTCAAGGCCATCGAGGAGATCATGCGTGTTTGCTGACTCAAAGGACTCAAAGTAACGACTGAATCTATAGAACGCGGCTCAGCAACAACCTTGGTGCGGTCTAGAGATTGAGTTTGCCGCACTTACCCACGACCAGAAGAACAGGATCGATGCAATTGAAAGACCGTCATATATCTACCTTCGCGATATTCCTTACCATGCCATTGAGGTCTACGAAGCCGAGAGCGTGTGTCTCTTGGATATCGAGGATTTGGTCTGGAGTGTCGACTAGATGTGCGTGCACCGTACATCTTGGAATGACTTGATAAAATTCGGTAAAGGATTTATTTTGCTTTAGTTCGAAAAGGTGGAAAAACTTTATCTGAACTCGGAGGAGACCTTCGACTTATATTGCAAGGCATACCGTTTGAAATGGAACCTGTTGGGATTGCAGACTGCAAGAAAAAGGAATCCATGTAAGTCAATGCAAAGAGCTGCTCAGTTCAAAAGCTGGCTGTTTTCGATCAAATTATGCATTACTTGTGCTGAGAAGCGCTTAGGTGCAGCTTCGCACCGGCTACCTTCTAAGATAGGAAATTGGTGCGGGGTTAACGAGGAGATACCTTCCATCAAATAATACTGAGGGTGCTTCGTTTGATATGTTCCCCTGAGCTTCAATTCTTGATCTAAGGCTTCCTGAATGCCTAGATACTTCTCAATTTATCATGCCTGCTATATGCAAGAGGGTTGCATTGCAAAATTCTACTTTGCTTCACTCCGCAATGCTCCTACAAGTATTCATCGAATCAAAGGGAACATTCCAATGTCGTGGTAAAATCTCAGGCCTTTTTTACTGCGAGCGCTGTAGCAAAAGCTGGATTCTGGAGAAATTATCAAGAATATTTCCCATGGAATGTTATCTTCATGTTGATACTCAAATTGGTAGATCTATACTTAAACTCGATTGACAACGACGTCGTACACAAGAGAAAGCTGGATGAAAATGAGCCATTTTCATGATCTTATGATTGGCCAAAGTCTGGGACATTAGGTTCGCTCAACCGGTACAAACAAACCACTGAATCTGGGGGGGGCGGGGGAATGCACCTTCATGCGTCTACCCGTCGCCGTGAGAAGGATTCGAACGTGATTGGAAGTGCATTTTTCGCACTGTTAGGGCATTTTCATCTGCCACTTCGAGTGTCTAGATGGCTTGAGAATTTGGTGCATCAATGTTCGCCAGAATTCATCCAATCGAAAAGAGTTCAATTGGTCGTCTTATGTGTAAAAAACGATCTATACCATCTACACCCTTCAATACGTAAATTTGTCCCCTCGTACAGAATACTAGGTGTATTGAATCGCTCCTGTCAGATTTGTCAAGCAAATCTTACATCTTCGGGCCCATCCACCCATCTCCCACCAATCCTTTACGCAACTATGCGAATCTCTCTACCGCTCCCAGCCAACCTGGAAGCTCGAGCCGGGAATCAGCATCGCGACCATGATCGCCGGATTCTGATTCCCCTGTAACACCTCCTATCTCTCCTCTCCTCTTCCTTCTCCGCACGTCACCAGAAACAAGGCAAACCCCAACGTCATCTGACTATCTCCGAAACATGGCATTGCATTAAACATGCATTCGTGTTATGTATCTTCAATGTCCTTCTCCAGCTAGGGTTTAGTTACATTACTCGTCCTCGATCTCTCTTCATAGTATCACCACCAATTCACCTCGCCCATCGCATTCGCAACATTGCTGCTTGTTATGTATTTGATGGGGACCGCTGAACATAGTGGGCATGATTTTGTGCAACCATCCTTTACCAAAGAAAGCACATGATTTGCACCATGAGAAATTTGATATTTTTTATGAAACTCTGCATTTCATGGATCGGCGCATAGCACTAACCGTCCAAGCATGGATAAAGAGAAGGAGAATGAGCTCAAGCTCCCTGGAGAAGATCAAAAGGCGGAATTTTATATATACAAATCATTGGCTCATAGAGTAGAGAAGTTGGTTCTTAAAATAATCAAGTATAAAAAAAAAGTCTGCTGGATATTCAATTTGTATTTTGTTAGAGATTTATTTACATTTTAAGCAATCCAGAAAATGAATCTTGAATGATGGTGCACTAGCATGTAGGGTTTGATCTAACCACTTTACTACCTCGAGCTTAGCCAGATGCTCTTTCCCCTGCATGCCTCCCAACCTCGTAACCATTTTAAGTTGTGCAAACAACATTCAAACGCCGTTTCCAACCAACGCCGCCCAAGGATATAAGAGAAATACCATCAGAGAATCATTAAACTCATTGTTGGTCGTTCATGTTGAGTTCATCAAACTCGTCTAGCAACTCATTCATATCAATCTTTGGTGTCTCATCTTCGCCATCACTCGTCTCAGCCACACTCATAGCATCCGCTTCCTTCTGAGCTTGTTGAGCCTTGTACAAAGCAAGTGTCTGTCTGAGCTCAGGATCCTCCTCAACATCCTGTAAGAACATCTCATAATCTCTATCCATCTTTTCTTGATCTTGCTTCCTGGGTAAGACTTCTCCTTCTTCTTTACCCATACGCTTGAGACGCCAATTCCTGTTCTTAGACTTCTTCTTTCTTGCGTACAATTTCTTGACAAGCATTACATCAGGAATTTTCGATGCGTAGTTATTTGATTCTTCGAGGGCGTCGTATTGGGGGTTGTTGAAATTAGTACCAGTCATCATATATCCCATGACAGAGTCTCCAGGATGGACAACATTTCCGAGATGTGTTCTTGTGTAGAAGGTTTTGTCATTTGATCCGAGGTCAGATGCACGAGCAACGGTGGCCTCAGCAAGAGCCCATCGTCCCTTTGTAGGACCCAAGGGCTCAATGTCCATAATGATGAATTCCACCAATTCCTGAACATCAGCCAAAGGTTTGAATGGTGCACGCCAGTATATAGGGCAACTGATTTCCGCGGTCTGAAGGGATTGTGGGTCAAGGATGTTGATAGAATTACCAATTCGGTAGCAAAGACCAAGAGGGGAAATGTTTCCAGCTGACTTTGCTAACTTAATTGGAAGCGCAACCAAATCATCCTTACAAATTGGTACCAACTCGACAGAAAAGGAGAACTTGTAGGATTTGGTAGATGTGTGAATGTCCATGGAGATAAGTTCTTGAGACTTCTTTGCTGTAATAGGGGCAACCGAGTTCAAGAAGTCGACAAACTTTTCCGCCGAATTTCGTGCTGCGAAGAAAAAATCTAAACCATCCTTGACTTCCTTGATGTTAATAGTATCCTTGTGTGCACCATGCTTCAAGATCAATTGTTCGAGGTACAAAAAGGTTCTCTTGTGAGGAACCTTTTGTCTAACTTGCACACAAGCTCTCCATGTATTCGCGGTATAAGATTTCGCACAATCGGGACATTGCTGATAGGCAACCACATATTCGACCTCGAATGATTGTTGCAAGACGACGCCTTCCGATACCGAATCTTGTATAGTAAGCTTGACCTTGATTCTTCGAGAATGAGGTTCCGTCCAGATAAAACTCGCATCGATGATTCGAACTTTGTGTAAACCCCGAAGTTTCTTTAAGCAAAGGGCAAGGAGTTCTCGAGATTCGAGGGAGGCTTGGATCCAGGTTTGAGGTGGGAGCAACCATCTTTCGCAATCTCGACAGAAGTGTACAGTGGCTTCTCTTTGAATACCTTGCGATACATCGACGGTAAGCTTTACGCAATCATAGCAGAGAGCGCCGGCGGAAGTCGTTCCATCGATAGGAGCGCCACAGTTGCAGCAGAGAATACTTCGAAACTATCAGCGATAGGGACTTGGAGAAAATTCCTGAGAAGAAACTTACGTAGCACCAGTTTTTGGTTCTTGTGCCTGGAATCTGGAGGCAATAGATACCGGCGCGTCGTCAACATCCATAGCAGACATGATGGCGGGCTTTTTCTTGTATTTTTTCTTTTGATGGTGGGATTTTGATAAAAGAGAAAAAAGTTGCCCCGCAGAGATAAACGATAGAGAATGACGCCGCTAGGCACGCTAGGCTGGACCGATTAGTACGGATAGTCTCAGCGACCATATTGGCAATTGATTTCTCAGCACTCAGGCTCACAGGGATTATGAGCCATAATGATGAGTGATCAAAGGCAATTCAAAAGTCTGTCTTTCTGCAAATCAAAGAGTTCAAGTTTGAACTTTGAAATCTGTCCAATGCATGTTGAGATGAGCTGAGAGCTTGGTTTGAGAATACACGTGACTTATATCAGCTGTAAATCACGTGTGACATCAACTCCTCTCTGGTAGGAGAAGTCTGGGGATGGGGTGCTGAATATCTGGAATGTTGGTCTTGATTCAGGTGGAAATTGTTTCTAAAAGTGACGGGTAATAAACGTAACTATCTATTTCTCGATTCCCGATATATCCACTCTGTTATCACATTTCCCAAACAACATTCGTGATCGCTGAGCACAATTGCACCATCATTCATTGACCAATAACCACTCTAATATCTCAACGATCAACTATACCGAATTGCGTGCCATCTGTCTTTGCTTGCGTATTGGGCATCCCGAGCGTGTTACGATCTGATTGTTATCTATGATTAGATCTTGCGGAGTGGCAATTGAGGAGCAAGCTCCAATAAGAACCTTGTGTGATGTCGTTATGAAGAGTCGACAGGTTGAATGTGGTAGGTTTGGCGAATGCGTTATATTGAAGTTGCGAACATGCATTATGCCCAGATGTATTTAAGTCCTTCAAATTCCCGCTTGATTAAGAAAGCATGAGTTAAACATCTACATCCAACAACTGAAATCTTATAATAACAACCACCTTAAACAAAATGGCGCCTTCAGCAACAGAAACAGTTGCTCTTCCAACTCAAGTAAAGAAGTCTGTAACTGATAGATTCAGTTGCGATGAGCTTGGAAACTATAAAGAGCTTGCTCCCACGTCGTTCGATAAAGAAGCCGAAGAGAAAGGTCTTGGCAAATTTGCTGCTGCGTCGGTATGTGTTCTCCATAGTTCATTGCGTGTAACAACATTATTCTAATACCCAGACTCAGTATCCACATTATCTTCCAACTTGGGACGATACTACATACCCACCTCTCGAATCTTTTGAGCACAGAGACCATGGATTGGATGCCGATACAACCTATCCAGAACTACTTGCATCGGGAGTGGAGGCAGTTGAATTGACACCCGCAATGGGCACAGAAATCAAAGGTGTACAACTAAGCAAGTTGAGCAATGCTGGCAAAGACCAATTGGCTCGATTTGTCGCAGAGAGAAAGGTCGTAGCTTTCAGAGATCAAGATTTTGCAGATCTACCGATCGCAGACGCTGTTAAATATGGCAGTTATTTCGGACGACCTCATATCCATCCAACATCAGGAGCCCCACTGAATCATCCTGAGGTTCACCTAGTACACAGAGCAGCTGGTGACAAAACAGCTGATAGCTTTTTCGAGACTCGAACAAATAGTGTAGCATGGCACTCTGATATCACATATGAGAAGCAGCCACCGGGAACAACTTTCTTATATGTTCTTGACGTCCCAGAAACCGGAGGGGATACTCTCTTTGCTAATGGTGTTGAAGCATATAATCGTCTCAGTGATGCATTTAAAGAACGTCTGCATGGACTTTCTGCGACACATTCAGGTATTGAGCAAGTGAACGCCTCTCGTTATAGGAATGGCATTGCTCGCAGGGAGCCTGTCGTGAACGTTCATCCGATCATCCGAACGCATCCTGTAACTGGAGAAAAGGCATTGTATGTTAACAAACAATGTAAGTATACGCGGTCCCCACTCAGTTGGTTCGTCACTGACCTGTCTCCAAGTCACTCGAAAAATCGTAGGGTTGAAACAAGAAGAAAGCGATGTACTATTGGTAATGTCCTCCCCAATGTTTGAAATATATCGACGATTATCTAATCGTTTCGTAGAATTTCCTGTATGACCACATTGCACTAGGTGCCGACTTTCACGTAAGAGTCAAGTGGGCACCAAAAACTGTAGTTGTTTGGGACAACAGAGTGGCGACTCATACTGCTCTTGTTGATTGGTCAGGTGGAGCACGCAGACATCTCGCGCGTCTCACACCACAAGCTGAAGCACCATACGAGACGCCTTTCAAGGCATCATAATGTGCACATATTTCATGTAGTGGCGATGACCGCAATAAACCATTCAATTCAAATTTCATGAATAAAGCTTTCAACGAGGGCCGTGAGTCATGCGTAATATAAGAAATCGTGATGATAACTTTAACATATGGTTGTTGATCAATCATAAGAATGTCGGTATGATGTCGAGTTTCTTTTTGTCTTCCTCCTCCTGTTTCCTTCCAAGTTTCGTCTGGGCAATTCGTCTTGCTATCCTATCTTGAGTGGTAGATGAATGAGAGGACGGACCAGCCATCGGAGCTTTGGTAGATTTATAAACACTAGCATCAAGAGTCACAGGGATCCTCGACTTTGGTAGCTTATTAGGAGTTGCTGTTGTTGATATTTTCGGTAATCTGGCTTTTGAATTTGTATTCACAGCATCTTTCCCATTAATGGGTCCAGAGAATGAGAATTTTGGAGTCGAAACAGGTGCATCTAGATCATCATCGTCTTCGGAAGCTGTAGCATCTAGATCTAGATCCACAGCCTGAGTCTTACTTTTGATAGTCGGAGAGGACACGCGCTGTGAAACTTTAAATTTAGTGGGATTGCGAAATCCCGCAGCTGCTCTTGTAGTTTTGGTTGGAGAAGAAATATTCACGAGTGATATACCTCTTTTCTTCGGACTTGTCATCAGACCATAAAGTGATGTTCCAACAAAGGGCAAAGTTTCTTCATCACTATCACCAGACAGGCCATCTTCCTTTTCGCCAACTAGTTTCTCTAGAACGTTTCGCTGATCTTTCGACCTTGCAACTTCTTCGGCTTTACGTCTTGTTGCATCTGGCATTCTACCGACCACAGGCCTTGAGATCGAATTGATAGCATCAGCATTTCGTGTTTTGGCCATTTTTTCAAGTCTTTTATATTCGGCTGTGTGTAGATGTACAGTGAACGACTTTGCAACCGTCAAAAATTCGTCTTCGACAATACGGTATTTATCGTCATGCTCTCGACCTTCCTCCATGAAACTACTAATGGTTAGACACAAACGTTTAGATCATAAAATTGAACAAACCTTTCAGTGGGAGGTTCCGGTGGAGGCGATGTAGATGGCTCACGACCTTGATCAAAATCAGCGAGAGAATTAGAGCACTGCCTATAAGGGTACAAACTATGGCTTATGGCTTTGATCTGCTTAGGTGGATGGTTGGAACCATTATCGCTGTCAGAAGGAGAAGCTTCAACACGAGGGCGCTTTATAGACCTGCCGACCGACGCAATGGTTTTCTTTGGAATGGTTAGTGTAGTCGAACCATTCTTTTTCTTCCATGGAAGTGTTCTCATGATTTGATGAGAATCGTAATATTTGACGTGGGACCAAGCCTTGAAAATTAGAGATGCTGCCCTTGGTAATTACGGTGAATAAATAAGATAAGTGGAAGACCGGGTCTTTTTGCAAGATAAACTAAAAGTGGACGTGGATAATATTGGGTACACGACTAATTTCATTGCCGACAATAGTTTGTATAAATTCGTTCTTTGTTCAAAAATTTAATAAGGCCGTCAACAGAATGGCGGGAACGGAGTCTCTTTGCGAAGATAGGATTCGATAAGCAAGAAGTGAATGATCATTCGTCCTAGGTGTTTCAATCGGTTTCAACTTTGAACCTTCAGTCAGAGAAATGACCACGCGCCAAGCTATTCAAATGGATATCGTAACGAAAGCGATTCTCATGTACCGAGTGCAGCGGCGTGAATATGAAGAATAACGCAACGAGATGCTCTATCTACTGTCGATAGTTGGTATAATTGCTTGTTGATATCATCAAGCAACATCAAAGTATTCAGTGGGTGGGATGTCATGAAGTCGTCCGTGTGCCCTCACCACCAACCTTCAGCGCGGCGTTTCCTGCGCGCAGAAAACTTTTCCTGGTAGAAAGACTTTGAGTGACCAAACCAAAGCTTCAGCAGACACTGGATTGGGTGTAGCGGGATCGTCTGAAGAGTGTTGTAAGATGAGACGATAATGCAATGCGGCCTGTCGTCAAGAAATGCATTCACCACGAGTGCTTTCTTGATAGGTTCTTGTCGAGCCTGTTAATGGCCAATAACTAGATCACCGTCTCTAGTTCTCCGATCGCAGTCCTCAAATGAAAGGCAAACCACTTGATGCAGCCATATGCGTTCTGTCTGTCACAACACGCGAACAACACTGCCGCAAAGAGAAAAGCCAGTGATATCTGATCTGGGAGGAAAGGATAGTTAAAGTTAACTAGCTTGATACTTCCCGTAGTATTCTCGCAATTCAACCTTTATTTGACATCAGCTAAAGTCTTTGTATTGCAATCTTTCAATATGAAATATCCGAGACATCTCTTCCTTGTGATAAGGAAATCGTGATTCTGATATTGACGCGTTTCACCGCCATGAATCATCTGAGTTTTCTGGATGACCGTATCACGTGCCTTGTATGAGCCACGGACCCACTTTTACAGGGCGCAACTCTCCAGAATTGGACAGAAGCTTCGATGACTGTTCTAGAGCTCAGGGCATATTCATATCCTGTAGCCTACACTCTATCCTTCGAGCCCTTCACTTGACAGGGTACCAATAAAGGAGAAATCGCAATCAAAAGCCAATTTGACACGTATAAGAAAGACATAAAGCATACTTGACTCTCGTGCCAGTTCTATACTGCGCTTATCCTCCAATTTCTTCGTTTGTTATATATCAGCAATTCAATGTTCAGACCTCAGTTCGATATTGAAAGTCGTCCAAGGACAAAATAGGAGAGGAATATCATGTCTTCTACTACTGGCAACAAAAGAACCTTCTCTAGTGACGAGGAGACAACGGATGAAAAGTCTCAATATGATTCATCCACCGAGGATATACACCTTCCTCCCCAATCTCCTTCTACAGCTCTGACGAGATTTGGCGATGTACAATTGCCAATTGGACAATCAAACAGCCAGCAATCCACTCTTTTTTACCTCTCCTTAATTGAGGCAAGATGTAAAGCACAAGCTTTGACCACCTTAAACTCTGGTCGTGGTCCAGATGATCAATTGCCAGAGAATCATCCAGATATCCAACGTTTAGCTCAAGTGCTCTTTAGCGATATGGCGGGTGAGCTTCGCAGGTCAGGCGTACTTCCCAGAGCAGACGAGCTTGCAGGTCGACAATTTGCAACTCTACGCGAGGGCTATCTCTCAACATTCGATTCCATTCTCTCTCAAAGTGCACTGCAGCGTGTACAGACTTCGACCTTTAGCCAAAACTCCATCCTTCCATTAACGTCTAATTCATCGATTGGAATCTCCTATTTCGACCAGCCGCAAAATCTCAATCTTGCAATGATCCCCAAGAACCCTTTCTCGTCAGCTGCTTTGACCGCAAATCCTTTTCAATATAGGTCAATTTACAACAGAGAATGGGAGCAGATTAGCTTGCTAGGCAAAGGAGGATTTGGTGCAGTCTATAAAGTGAAACACAGAGTTGATGACCTAGAATGCGCTATCAAGAAGGTGAGTAAGAATAATTTATGCCCCTTGAACATAGCATCTGTCGTTGTTCTAGTGTTAAGAACCTCAATTTTATTAACTATCCCGATCGATTCAAGTGGCTAAGAATCTTCTCTTGCTGACTTCCTGTAGGTCATCATTACACCAGACCAGCTACGCAAGGTTGACACCGCGGCACTATTGTCTGAGGTAAAAGCACTAGCTGAACACAAACACCCCAATATTGTCAACTACTATGGCTGCTGGATTGAGATGGGGAATGTAATTGTTCCGTCAACACGGCGTTTAATGGATGCTGAAGATGAGTCAAGCTATCTCTCAATGTCTATGAGTGAGGTGGAACAATCAGAAGATGAGCTTGGAATGCAGCAAGACCCCACTTTCGGCATGAACGATTTGCGTTTGGACATGGAGAAAGAACTTGAGAAAGACAACAGAAGACGGGGTAAAACCAGCAGCGATCAGGTGCTCACAAATAGTGGTGATGGTGGTGTCGTTTTTGATGTTTCAAATGCAACCGCGACAAGATCCAGCGGGAAGTGGTCAGAGGAAAGCGAAGATGAAGAGGAAGAATATGAAAGTAACAACAATGGCAACACCATCACTCCACAAGACAATAGAGCTCGGATTCTATACATCCGATTTACTGTATATCCTCTTACATTGGAGGAATATATCTCAACAGATACACCACAACCAGGTCACGAGTTTCCCATCCGTCACTGCTTTCATACACTTCCCACAATTCGAATACTAGGTGCCATTCTCAATGGAGTCCAATATCTTCACGCAAAACGCCTGATCCATAGAGATCTGAAGCCCGCCAATATTTTCTTATCTGCCAAGAAGGACCTGGAAGCATTCGTTCCCTCGCACGACCTTATAGATGTCAGCAGAAGCGCCTGTCCTACATGTACTGGATCTGCCGATCAAAACAAAGCTTATATTACGCCGTGCATTGGCGATCTTGGACTAGCAGTCAAACTTGCTGAAACTACAGCTACCCCTGCTGCTGGACCATCTACTAGAGCTATAGAGCTTAATCCCTCAACGCAGCTGTCTCGTCTCGGGTCAAAGCAAGCAGGCACAAAGCTTTATATGCCTCCAGGAAAGTCCGCTATTGTCTGTCCTAAATTGGACGTTTATGCCTTGGGAATTATAGCGTTTGAGCTAATCACTCCCTTTACTACCCGCACCGAGCGTCACATTGTATTGAATAATATCAAATCAGGTAAATATCCGGCAGGATTTGAGAATCATGAGATGGCAGAGGGGATTAAGGGGATGCTAGCTGAGAAGAGATCTGATAGGTGGGATTGTGAAATGGTTAGGAGGTGGATTGAGGGATTTAGATAGTCCGGATATAACCCAGCAGCTGAACCTTCAACTGTTCAATCCCATTGGAAAGTTGATGTTGTTTGAGATTCTGGATTCAGTCTGAATATTAAGAGCTTTTCAAATAATGAAAGATCACATCAAAATCGGACACGTTGTCTCTAGAGAAGGTGACGAGATTAGGGGGAGTCATTTTTAGAGTAGTACTATACCCGGCTTAGGTTGTTGAGGAATTGAAAGGATGTATATTTTACTATCGTACATGTTTCACTTCGATCATCAAATTTCACTCTCCATCATACATCATTCCACAAAAAGGACAGCTTCTTACGACAGAAATACACTAGGTAGGTACGTTCTTCAACGTGGATACAGCTACAATAGCTTCACTTCAAGCAAATTGAGAAACCTGAACTTGGCAAATCGATATCATACAATGAGTCACTTCCATCCTGATCGTTCCAGATGATTTCATACATGAAGAATGGAGAAATAAACAGAAATACTATGTAATCACTAGCTGACTGTCGTTCCTTCCTCCTTTGATTGATTAAGTGAGAATGCACAAATGTTCTAGACAGAATTGTAATTATGAGTACCTGTCGTTCATTTTCACAAAGCATCTCGTGGCATACAATATTGAGTTTTCAGCACGTCTCTAGATCTAATAGCTCTACTAACCTGAGCATTTCCGAGTGTCTAACCTTAGCCACATCGCACCTCCTCCTCTGTGCTCGTACTGGTGCGTCTTACTATAATCTCAGGGCAAGAACGCAATTCAATTATGGGTAGGTAACCTCAAGTTAAATCCCCCCCAGTGGCCTCTGAACCTCATGACAACCTCAGAGCTTGACAAAGTTCAGAATTTTTGGAATCATTTTTGCTATTCTCTTCTCAAACTGTGATACAGACTCGAGATATCTTCAAAATTCATTGGCACAGTAGCATATTCTAAGTTCAAAATTGAATATTACGTCAACGGAAGTAATTATCATCATGTTACAACATCCCTTCTCAAAAGACCTTCCTTCAAAGCCTTTTCATATACTACCAGATACCCTTGAACACGAGAAAGCTCGGAAAGACAGGTCTATGAGACGCACCGACTCTTGGTTCACAAAAGAAACAACCACCATGCTTCGTCACTGGCAATCCCGACCGAAAACTTCCGCAGATGCTGTTCTTGCCGACGACCCAGATATATCTGCCACTAAAGTGGTCGTTTCAAAGTATCCAGAAATTCCAAACACTTATGGAGATATCAAAGTTGTCATCTTACAACTCAAAACCGCCACATCTTTGAACCTTAGACCGGCAATATATTTCATTCACGGTGACCCTTTCATGGCTGATGGACCACTTGATGGTATATCCGGCTTTTTTAATCTGATCAAACAACTTGACCTCGTACTGTTGACAATTGATTATCGCCTTCTGGACAAGTATTGGTGCCCCACTCCACTAACAGATTGCTATCGTGGTCTTCAATATGTTTTCAAAGAAGCCAAGAATTTGCGCATTGATCCTACAAAGATAATGATAGCTGGGCAGTTCTTAGGTGGAGGACTTGCTGCCGCAACTGCAATTATGGCTCGTGATGGAGTCGATATGGGATTACATGGAGGGGGAAAGTTAATGGCACAATGCTTGATCTGTCCCATAGTCGATGATCGCTTGGTTTTGGAAGTAGATCGAAATCGCCAGGACGAAGTGGAGTTCTGGACCTCCGAAGTCTGGAAGAAAACTGTATGGGATTATTATCTGCGGGACCCTAATAGCATTCCAGACTATGATGGCGACCTCCAGCTTATAGTAGACGCTGATCCGAGTGACAAAAGAATTCTTTCAGGAGCTCTTCGGAAAGAAAAACTTTGGAGAACATATCATCGGTCACAGCATCTGAAATATGTAACACCTGCCTGTGCGCCAAATTTGTATGACTTACCACCAACATGGATTGATGTCGGCAGGGAGGAAGTGTTTAGGGGCCAAGTCATGGAATATGCGACGAGATTGATGGACGCGGGGAATGAAACGGAGTTGCATATTTTGAAGGGGGACCGTAGTGATTTCGATAGTTTACACAAACCCCAGACTAAAATCTCTCAAGCCTATGTGACTTTGAGGTTGGATTGGGTGAGAAAAGCATTCAAGAATAGTAGGTAATGTCACTTCTTTCATGGGGTGGTAAAGAATAAACTATATTTACTCAACCTCAAACACCGTTCAGCAATATGTGCTAGCATCAACAGCTAATAAAAAGACACAATCCCGCTCCCCTCTGCCAAGATATCAAAAAGTACATCACAACATGTCGTCTCCCCGCCCCTACCACGATCCCCGCAATTCCAGCCCCCACGGCGATGCTATCCCAAAGGAGAAACTGCCCCCGGACTCCACGTCTAAACCATGTTCTTTCACTCACACACATATATTATCTGCACATGCAATGTGATAGTGACTACGACTGTGATCGACAAATAATAAACAAATGAATAATTCCACGGAGTGAGATTCCGATTCCTGCACTCCGCTATCACATCTTACGTTCCGTGGTTGCGTGCGGTTCGTGCATCTTCTCGGGAAATTTTTGCTGATGGGGGTGGGTGGTCAGGGGGTGGGATTGGGGAACCGTGGTGCCGAGAGCTGAGGTTGTATTGCATTTTGTGGGTGAGAATTGTTCGATATTTGATTTGATTGGGGTAATGATGAGGGAAGGAGATTGATGAATTAAAGAGTTTTATAAATTCTGTCATCACATGCATTTTAGATGATGCAATGACAGTCAGATCTCCCTGTAATTTCAAGTGCAATTCGCTGTTCACCTGGTAGTATTTCTTTCACCTAGCTTTCAAGACTTTTCATCGTCGCCGACTCTTTTAGAAGAGTGGAAAAGTGAGCATGAGAGCGACAAAGATCATTAATCCAAAACTATTCTTTTACGCTAGCTGACAATCAAATTTTTAAAGCAACCGTGAAAAGACTCCGCGGCAGAATCTCACACGAGGCATATTGGTGAAAGTATTGATGGCATGCTTGTGGGAAATGAAACTTCATCCCGAAGAAGTACTGTGAGTTTACCTACACCAGATCTATTTCGCATTCGCTCGTCTATACCGAGGCAAGAAGTCCGAAGTACGATAAGTAGTTTTGAAGTAAGATGAGATAATATCATGGCGAGACCTCCCCAAATATCCTCGCCGATCCGTTCCTGTTTTATGAATAGATAGTATGAAGCGGAAACGGAAGTCAATTCACTATACCTAGAAGATTGAGCCGGTAGAGTCAAGAGTGAGACCTTTGGTTGCACATTTGGAATTCACAGCTTTGAAATCCATCTTATAGCAGTGAATTGAGATCTCCCCATCATGCGCAGGAATGAATATGTGATGTATGAAGTACATCACTTGTATAGAGTACATCGTAGGTACGTGTGCAATATGTCATTGACTTGCTTTCTGCTGTGGATTGCACTTTCCTCCCTTGAGCCTTACACTTGTTTAAAAGACTTGTACTTGGAGGTGCGCGGTCAAGTAAATTTTTGACTTGATAATTATGTGGCACCTACTGAAATGATCTTACAGAATTCGCAAGCGTGATACGCTCCGATGCTCTCAATGCCCCGTCGTCGCTGAGAGCCTTGATAATTTGTGATACCTTTATTCCATCTTCACCTCCCGTCGCAGTCGCAGCAAGCCGAGTGATTCCCCACGGGGAAGGAAATATGAATCACCCGTAATGTCCATAGGGATATTGGTGGCACTCTATCATTTGTAAGCCCAAAGCCCTATTCCCTTCCCGTGAAGACGGTTATGCTTCGTGGATCGATCATCTATGCACATGCCAAGTGGACAGGAAAGAAAAGGGTGATCACATACCGTGTACCCATACCGCCTCTCGAAATTATCTCTCGTATACCGCCCTTTTCCCGTTGTGATTTCGTCCGGAGCGGCCTGAAAGAATTGCTGATATCTCGATATTGCTTTAAATCCACGTGGCGAGCGCGGGAACACATCCATATTCTATCGTCATCAAATTTCCATTTCCGTCCTCGCCACGTGGAGTCTTTGTACAGGACAGGGTAAGCGTTCTTTCTTTTGCTTCTTTCCTCTCGCAAACAGTTTAGCCTTTGATCGTTTTCAATGCAAGGTCGTTCGTTAGTCCAGCTTGCTGTTTTAGATGTTATGCAGCACAATGGTAGTCTAGGCCAACACTTTGCCAACAGGCGCGTACATGAAATTGTGATCAACCCGACGACCAGGAACCGAAATTCAGCTTCATGCAGCAAGCCAAGGGTAAAAAGATCAAATAAGGATCCAGAACCGTGGTTGGTAAGATGTTGCTGTGATACAAGGATGTAAGGCCCTGTTACCTGTCCATGCATGGAAGAAAACACACAAATAGAACCAAAGATGGAAAGTAAGCCTTCTGAGTTTTATATTCTTTGCTGGTAAGTATCAATACAGTCATATTAAAAAGAGGCATTATTGCAACAACTAGATCATGCAACGAGAAGATTAAAAAAATAGCAGCTGATGGAAATGATGCTGATGGATATCAACGAGATCAGCTGAAAATGAGAATCGATATATGGCAATTCTTGGCAAATTTACCAGAAATATTTTGAGGCCCGGATGGTGCCGACCGACTTTTCTCAAAAATGAAAAGTCTTGTGCAAGGCAGTAGGTCATGCAGGTAGCCATATGGGAAATTGCACGGAGTTTCCCTTGGTGGCGTAGTAATCGAAGTATCTTAAGAAGGCGCGCTTAGTTGAACGAGCTACGCATTACATAGAAAATAAAGATAGAGTAGAAAGAGGAGCTTAAAATAATTGAGAACTGTCAGCCAAAAGTTGGGTGGCGCAATAAAGACTGATATTTGGTCTGACTGAAGGTTATGTGAGCCTTATTAAGTTTGGTATCGTGGCTCCATCTGATTCATTGGACCACTCGTCAACGTTGTTGTGTGTGGTGTGGTGTTGGTCCAGTGATTCGGTGCCGCAAGCGACGAGTATAGCCCTGGCCTGCTCCCTGGCATATAATGGAATACAAGCGTAGGTAGTACAGGAAAACCTAGTAGATGATCGTAACTTTATTTCACATCACACCCGAAAGGCCAATCTAGCTTTCGAGGCAAGTCGGTAATGAGGTATGAGTATGGGACCTTGCATGAGGTAGGACGAAGTACAACAATGGGATGGGTTCGACAATATCGTGTACTACAACGATGGAGTCACGGATTCTCATGCCCAGTGATTATGAAATGATTGATATTGATTATGAGATGAAGCAAGGAAACACTCGAAATATTGTTATTTTAATGATTCTGCTTGGGGGCCTCTTTAGCAACTCAAACTATTGAAGCCACACCTCAAGGAAGAGTGAAATGTTATCTATGTTAGTCCCTAGTTTTGGGATTATAATTAACTCGCGAGCTGTCATATGAAGTAAAGCTTATTATTCCTTGGTACCTGGAAACCCGTCGTTTTTTTGTTGGAAAAATATGATAGATACTGAAGTGATTGACAAATGTTTGAAGACTTCTCAAGTTAATGCATGAAGATGGCGAGCAAGGGAATGAGATAGGAAGTAAAAGAAAAATAAGTCAAGTAAGTACCTTGATAGTGGCTGCATCTTGATGTTCTTATGTGAAAAGCCCTATATTGTTGCCACTTTAGAGATAGGCTTAATAGATAGAGTACAAAGTAGATTATCCATTTCAAAATTTGAGAGGAGTGAGGGAATATTCTTTAGCAAGATGATACCTCCCCTGAAACGGAATATATGAAACTGGGCAGATTGACTTTACATCCCAAATGACAACATTTCTACTTAGATTGTTGATCGCTTCATATGTACAGTACGACCAAGAGTTCGAACAGGAGGTAAGATTGGGTTCTTTTTTTATTTTATGTAAAAGCAGCCTTTCATCTCTCTTCTACTTCATACCTGAGTATTTTTCGTGACTAATCACGTACTCGTACTCTTTTGCCCTTGTAATGCTGATATCTATAAGCAGCTGTCCAATCCCATCTATTCAACCACACCAGAGGAGTCAATCATTTCCAAACAAGCACAGCCACGACTGATATCAAGGGTGTTCATCCAATCGTACAATTCAGTTATCTAAACGACCAAAGGGAGCATCATCCACATCTCCTGAATTTACTACTTGACTAGGATTAGTTCGGGGTTACTTTGGGAGAATTTCCGCATGATCTGGTCAGTTATCTCATTATTATGTCAGAAAATGTATCGATATTATATTTTCATAAATTTCACCACAAAGATCGAGCTATTTGTTGTGATGGTCCTCCTTCTATAAATAGTTCACATGATTGAATAGCAGACGAAATAACTCGGGTTAGGTATACGGATGATGAGGTACGAGGATTGAAGAGGCGGTCGCAAGTATTTTGACCATTGTAGTGCGCATTCCTCTTTGCTTCCTTTGGATAGGAAAAGAAGTAAATCTACATGAGTGTAACGAGGAAGAGAAAGCACTGCAGTGCCAGGAGGACTAAAATACGGGGTAGTGTAATTATTCCTCCCTTTCTTTGATTTCACAGCAGCGGTGAATACGATTTTAATCTGTGCTCCGACGGTCACGACGGGAGGCTTGCGGTTTTCTCGTAAGGTTGCGAAAAGCTTTCCATGGTTGAGCAACAGTCGATATGAATTCCCCAGTATCTATCCCAGCTCTCTAACTAAACAAGGAAAGAGTCAGAATATCAATCTGGCTACACCGGGCACAAAAAGGGAAAAGAGGTACGTATTGTTCGTTGAAATGAGAATTCGGATTTCCTTTCCGAATAGGCCTGTCGTTTGTGGCGTCCAGTGCCTAGTGACTCTACTCTTCTAGCCCTGTTTAACATGCACAATATGCACACCTACCTAGGCATAGCACTCGCTCAGGTCATCTACATTATGACACTCCCGAACATCCAAGTGTCGATCTTCTGTCTGCAGCAACTTCACACTGCTGCCGTGATTCGTCAACTAAAACCCCAACGCCTATTCATCATTAAGGGCATCTTCAACTACACTGATGATGGAAAATGTATTCATCAAAAAATCTCAATTAGAACCATCTAAACTTGGTCGGGAAAATCCACGTCGTGATTAAATAGTTCAGCAGTAATATTGCCTCTTAAAACACCATTTCTCGCTCCAAGCATTTCAGCATGAGAAGTGACAGCCATCAATTCCTGAAAGAGTCGAGCCTCCCACGCCCATCCCGCTGGCCTTACCAGCTCTGGACCGAACCCGACGAAAGCGATGAAAACGAACAAAGAAGAGCAGGAATTTTTTCTCCGACGAAGTGGTCATTTGTGCTTGTGTTGCCAGGAGAATATGTCGAAAAACTCGAGCTGCTGTACAATATTGCGCAAAAACTTTCTCGGTATTAGCGTCTATCCCGAGGGGACTGTCCATACCTATACTACGACCGATAGTAAGCAGACCCAGCACTACGGGAGAGAGTAGTAAATGAAGTTCAAATTGACGATTCCGATGAGCTCACCAGAAACTAAAATCGGATCCAGATGATGAGATCGTCGGACTTAGATAGTAATCGATAGACCCGAGATGCTATATCGAAAAATGGGAATTGATAGCCAGGGATGAGTTATTAACAAGGTAGCAAAGTAGTCTCTCAGATAAATGAATGATCTTCTCAAGTGCCGAGCAAAGGAAGGGAATAAGTTTCACAATTGACCAAGCATGAATATTAATGAAGGGTGCTTTTATACAGTATGTACAAAGTCTAGTGTCGCTCATTTATGCAAGCATTGTACGCAAGATGCAAGTTGCCAAAGGGCAGATGATAATTTCTTCGGAATATTTCATTTGGGCATGAATGAACGGTACGTACCGCACTTTTGGTATTCTTTGTACGAAGAACATTTATTGTACAGTTCTGAATAGTGTAAGTGGAACTACGTGGGCTTTCGAGTCCAAGTACCTACCTACGCTAGGTACTCACACTTCTTTAATTTCCCACGAGTTTCGATGCGGAATATGGTGAATGTGTATAGGATAGGAAATGCAGTAGAAAGATTGAATATAATTAAATGGAAATGATGTATATACGTGTAGTCGCAATAACGAAGAGTAACGCTATTGATTTCTACTGTACTTGTTTGTGTTATGCTGAGAACAAGATTAAACACCATTTGCTCAACCGAGAATGCCCCTTCATCGACCCAAACAAAAAGTAATAATTCCTGAGCCCTAATTGGAAACGAAGTAAAGTATGAAACGACTGCCCCTCAATCATCATCAATCCATTCGATTTTCGTTCTACTATCTTTCTACTATAAAATTCCCATGCATCTCATTCGATCATTCTACGAAAGCGGAGGAGCAGGATATTATTTCAAGGTTCTGGGGGATTCCGGACAGTGGATTCTCTTGTACCCGTGGCTTCTAAATAGCTTCTAAACAAGGGAAGCTCAGGGAAGAAAAGAGAGTTTACAGGGTAGAGCTCTAGGGAGTTAGAAGGGATCCCTCAACTTGTCATTGGCTTTCAAAAGGCTTATAGAGACAGAAAAGCCTCTAATTTGTCACTATTTTTATATTAGTCGTGGCCCTATTTGATCCACTAAATAGCTTCGCCGCAATTGAGTCGATGGGCCTAGCAGGGGCAGCAACGACCTAGGCACGTTGTACGACAATAACATCTCATCTCGCGGCCATCCATCTCACCCGTGGATCTATTCCATGTAGAGTTGATTACCGAAATACTTCTATCAAGTAGCCAAGCTTGGAAGTGTCAAGTAGCAAATGATGAACAGGGTAGAAGTTCCTTTTCGAAATTTCGATTACCCTTGTAATAGAACGATCACCCCCATATAATTCCCTGTAAGCTCAAGGAAAATAAAAAGATCTTTCGACAAGGACTTGTAAGAAAGAGGAAACTCATCCGAAAAGCGGAAATTCTCCTATACCCAAAGCATAATCCTCTTCCGAGCAAGGGTCCTCGTTAGAATTCTATTCGAACTTGTAACCCTGAGCTTGAGTGGGCTTGCTTTCCTTGTAGGCTTGTCTTCATTCCACTACCTCCCTAGGGAAAAATGTCACCGCCTCTTAGAGTAAAGTTCCGTCATTTACATTCCCATCATGAATTTTTGGTACACCATTGTTTTTCCTGTGAATTGTGTACCAGTCTTGTTTTTTCCCTCAAAAATAAATAATAAATAATATTAATTATCAATTTTTTTTAATTCATACCACCACGATCCCAAGAACGAAAAAAAGAAAAGAAAGAGAAAAAAGCAAGCAAATTTCTGTCCAATCTAATCCGAAGCTGGATGTCGAAAGCCCCTCCACATTCTGAACAAATCGGCATACAGTACAATTCACATTTCGATCTCATCATCAATTCAAGCCGCAGTCGCCGACCTACAGTATCGATATCTACTTTCATCGAATGAAGCACACGATCAAACCCGATTAGATTTGACCTTAGCTCTCATATTCCTCAAACCTAAGGAAATCATCATTTTCCTACGTCCAAAATCCACTCCACGTCTTTACTCCTCCTAGAAAGAAACCCGGTCGTATGCAAGAAAACGTATTCGTTATCCCCTCCATCAGGGAATGCATGTCATAGATTTAGTACTCATCCTACATCTCAGTTCAAACAACAACACTCTTCTCCCTTACCCAAGCCATATTCGAAGTCAGCATCGGATTCGAGAAAAGCTCTCAGCCAAACTCTAATGTTCCTACTCTGATCCTATACTGTGCACCTCGGTCTTCACACATATGCACAAATCTCGACGTTTTTGGTTTCTTTTTTTCTAAAACAAGAAAAAGCTTTGCATACTTCGCATCTTTCATATCTCGCCCATCAGATTCAACCTTCGATAAAAATACTAATTGGTGATCACTACCACTTCACTTCCGACACGCTCTTTACTATACCATACCATTTACATATATTCCTTTCTGCGTTAAGAATATATCTTTTTTACAGCCTTTAAAATTCAAATCAGCCCTTTTCTCCCCACTACGTCTTAACCTACAGTTTCAAGAATTTAGCAAGCACCCAAAACTGCGCAGCATTGCACCAAAATATCGACCGCATCTTCTCAACCTTTACAAAGTTATCTTGCCCGGACTCGGAGTCAACGAAGCACCAGTGCCTCATTCCCAATCCTCTGAAGGCAGCAGCCACACTCAACTACCAATATCAAGAACGTGTCTAGCCTGCATCCGAATCCTGCCGTTCGAAGCCTTCATTTTAATCCCAAACAACACGTCAACCGTTTTTTTGAATTATACAATACACAATCGGATAAAATTTAGAGCCGGAAAATAGTATATCAAAGGTTCGAAACTATACCGAGGATCCGATCAACGGACTTGATCGCGTTCTCTTCCGTGGAGAGTAAACAAACCAGTTAGAAAGCCTTGGATTCGGCCCAGCCTTTTCCAGGCGTTTGAAGCATTTCCCTGAATCGTTGAAATTGGTGTGACCACATTCAGCAGATCAGCCATCCATCAGCCGCCTTTGCACCATACACGAGATCTGAGCAATCAAGAAAAAGGCCACACGCACGCTTTACCTTTTTAGCTGACTACTGCCATTCTTCTTTGCCCAGTACAAGTTACTTAAGTTACTCATAAAACCTGCAAGTGCCTTCTAGACCCACCATTTGTATGTATTTCACGCTTTACCCTTTTTATTTATTCTTATTTTCACACCATCCTCATCCTTGCATCTGGGAAGTCATATGTGCTATTCTATATACGGGACTAGGATGGTGAATTCATAACCTCCACCTCAATCACCACGCAACCTTACCACTAGACTATCGTTATACCCTTGGTATACACTCGTTGATGTGCACATGCTACTTACTACCTACTCACTACTACACCACCTTCTTAACAACTTGTCACCAGCACATTCATCATGACGGCTTGCTTCTGATATACGAAGACTGACATTTGCCTCGCAACGAACAGGTTCTGTTAAAAGGTTCGACCATTCGGGTGGCTGCATATCTTCTGGCAATCCGTAAATCCTATCGAACATCCAAGAAACTTCAAATTCTTTGTCCTGTACGTGCCTGCACCCTACCCTCACTATGAATGCGACTAAGCTATGAACGCCCTCGTCAAGCCGTCTTGAGAATACTGTTGTTCTCCTCATCATTTGTAAAGTTACTCAGGCTGATTGACCCACAGAGTTTCCTTTAGAATCGTTATCGACACTTACTATTTTAGTTTCATGCTCCCGAGACTTTGTTCAGACGATTTACGCCTCTGCCCTAGTTATATCTAGAGTGCGGGAACTTAAGATCGCTAGTCAAGATCTTGGAAAACAAGCGTTGTTGAAAAAGCATTCAGCTCTGAAACTATTTCTTCGACTAGCCTGTTCTACTCAAGTTCTATTACTTAAACTCGGCATCTCATCATTAATCGTTTTAAGTCGTTGTCGATCGAACTTTAATTCTTCCCAATAACGGAAACAGAAAAGGAGCCACTCTACCTAAGAGATCTAGGGTACCAAGATCTATCTAACAGACTACCACTATCCACCCAATACTTTGTCACCTAAGTCTATCTTTCAAGATACTCCACTTCCATCGAGAGTTCTCTGACCGATTATAATCCATTTCCTCGAATCTTCATATAGATACGCAGCGTAACAACACTCAAGTTCTCGCTCGACTTCACAACTTCATCACTTTAAGTTTTCTACAATTTCTATGGACCAAGCCTTCTACAATATTCTCGATAATCAACAGTAGAACTTCTCAATTCGTGAAAGCTTCTACTCAGTGTTCTTGTGGTGTCGATAGCATCTTTTAGCCTTATTCCCCTCCCACCGCCAAACTGGCCTACTCAACTTACACCTTGTTCGACGTACGTGTATTCCATAACTTTACACTGTCAAAGATATTCTTCCTGCTAATACAATGCTTTCCATACAGTCCGAACACCTATCTTCTGGTAGACCGATAATAATTGACGAAACTTATCCATCACCAGAGACTACAGCCTTACACGAAGGAGGGTACGAGGGAGCCCTTGTGCCCCGGGCGGATTCCCCGACAGATATCCTGTCAATGTCTGCCTACGGGAAGCCGCAACCACCTCAGCTTCATGGTTAGTACAGCGAAGAACAGCTTCATACCTTGAAAAATAGTTATGCGAACGATGAAATCACTAACATTGAAGTAGGCTACGAAACTGCTCGATCATATCCAGAGAATGCATTTCCATACCAAACCCCTTCTTATGTAACGCAATCTTCAATTCCAACATCTACTCCGGCACCAGTTTACCATAATGCCGGGCAGATGACTCCACTAGGTTATGGATCGGGTAGCACACGTACTACTTACGATGAGCAATCGGGACCTTACTTGAATGTTGGGTCTACGCCGATACCCGAAGTTACATCGTTCTCGCCCCAGCGGGGAAGTCAGGGTACTCCAGTGAGCGTCTACATAACGACTTTGTACGAGCTGTTAACCTCGAACTCGCCGACCTTTTATCTGGTGTTTGGACAACAAAAATGCCAGGCCTCAGTCAGAAAAATGAATCAGTCAGGAGGGGTCTGCAGTTATATTGTGGCCTGTGAAGTTCCTCAATTCGCATCTACAAATTGGTCCTCTTCTAGAGTACCAGTTTCAATGTTCATGGAAGGTGACGGAGATGTTATTTCCAAGGTTGATGTCGGGGATTTCACTTTCGAAAGTGATGTACACTCACTTGAGGGAACTAGGAAGCGGAAAATTTCGACTGAATCCGCGGAATTGATGAGGAGCCCACCCAAACGAAACTCCCAACAGCTAAAGCCAAAGGAGGAATTTCCTTATGCATTCTCTTCAAGCGATGGCTCGCCATCCTCATACTCACCATACCTTCAAGCAAGTTCTGCCTACAGTAACATGATGCCTCAGTATAATAGATCCGGGGCCTACTCAACCCAGTCAGCGCCCAGGAATATGGGTTATGGATATGGAAGTTCTTCAACAGCGTCACCACCCACCCTAAAAGCTCATTCTCCGCACGTATCTTCTTGGAATTCTGGCTACGCAACGATTGGTTCAAGTATGGCGCGAAGCCCTGGATTGCCATCCAACTCAATGCAGCGATCAAATATGTCATCCTTGCCATCTCCTGGCAACCCAGCCTTGATAAGAACTTCGACCTTGCAATCTTCAAGTCCGGGTGCCACACCTCATGCAGGCCACACATACAACCCTTATCCAATGTACGCAAATAAGGCGAAATTGGAGATTAGTGGAGATTTGGGTGATATGATGGTAAATAATTGGAGTGCAGAAGAATGGGAATCAAAGAGGCGACTTGTTCAATTCAAACGATCACAATCTGGTTGCACGATTACGACAACTTTCAACGCTATCTCAGCCGATGAACGACCGCCTCAATCCGTTGTAATCAGCTGCATATACTGGGAAGAAAAGAATGATTGTTATGTCACAAGCGTGGATACCATTACTCTACTGGAATCACTAGTCGCGGCCAAGTTTACAGTGGAGGAAAAGAACAGGATACGGAGAAATCTGGAAGGTTTCCGACCTGCAACTGTATCCAAAGGAAAGCCTGACAGCGAGGAATTTTTCAAAGTCATCATGGCGTTCCCTAACCCTAAGCCTCGTAACATTGAAAAGGATGTCAAGGTCTTTCACTGGAAGGATTTAGGTCCCGCTTTGAAGAAAATTATCAGCAAATATGTAAGCACGCATCACGATATAATTAATTCTTGGTCCGAACTGAATACTAACAATGAATTGTAGTCCGCCAGTCCTGCTTCAACTCTTCCACCCACACATGTTCCTGCCCTTCTGACACCTGTTAGCTCCACTGGTTACGCTACGGAAGCTTCGACTGCAGGCTTACCGTACACAAGTGATCATCATGGAGGAATCTCACCCCGATCAATATCAGGATCAACCACTTCTACATCTTACAATTCCAACATTCCCGCACAAAGAGCAATTTCACCGCAAAGTCAAAAATCAATAGGTTATCAGGGTGGTCCCCCTGATCTAAGAATTGCAGTACCACATGGTGCACAAGAATCGAGTCATTGGCCACAAGGAACTGCACATCACATGCCTACACCACAACAACAATATCAAGCACAACTTGGAAATGCGGCAGCCGTAGCAGCAAGCGCTAGAAGCTCATGGGACTTATCGAATTATCTTGAAAATAGTTCCGCGACTGCCGCCGGCACTTCGGGTACAGGGGTTGATTATCAAGGTCAAGGTCAACAACATCAGACGCCGAGAAACGTTGTAGATGCTTCAATGGCTGGTGGGGGTAATGGAAATCGCGCTTTATCTTCGCTTCAACATCAACAGCAGAGTCAGCAGATACCGCGTACTTGAATCGTGAATCGATTACGCGGTCCTATTGGATGGGAGATGTAAGCTGATGAAGTCAAATTATGGGCTCATTGCATCACATCTGATAGGGAACCTGGGATTCCGTGGGTGTGTATGAGAGCGTTGAGTGGGTGTCTTGTGCTGTGGTGCTTTTTATTCTTTCTCTACCGTTTCTCGAGCGATGGAATCCATTGGTCATGGGGTGTTGTTTCTCTTTTAACATGGGGCATGAAAGTGGGTTAGCGCAAGATGATGGATGCTCATTCGGCAGAAGTTATCTCGTATTACCCTCACATGCACATTCATGCATCAACATACCTTGCACAAATCCATGCACTACCACCCTGACAACCCTTGCTGCACATCAATTTATCTCTAATCGACAAATCGACCTATCAACATATTCATTACCTTCGAAACGACTATTATCTACATTCAAGGTATACAAAAATACATCTTGGTTGTTTTGTCGTTATACTTGCTTCTCTAAGCGACCTGCGTCTCACGAAACACTTTTGTTCATTCGTTACTTTCGATGATACTTGCTTTCGATGGATCCAAGCATGCTACCATGGCTTGCTACGACTTTAATATCCACTATTACCTACAGCTTCCACAATTCTACTACCTTGTTATACCGATATACAGCTGGATCCTTTGATGGCTACATTCATCCTCCACACCCTCTTCAAATCCATTCATCCCACTCTACGCAATCATCTTCGTTCTATAACACAGCCACCATACCACCATGTTACCGCCACCCGCTTATTTTCTTGTTTCTTACTGTTTACATGCATGACTATCTATCTTCAGATTCCTTATCTATCTTACTCGTGTATCACCTGATGCACTACGACACTACCACACCCGGATTCGAATATTCTCTCAATACTTAATTTAGACTTCATTGCGTATGGTTTTTCTGGACGGGAGGGGGCGAAACGGATGGCTCTGGCTGGACTTATTAAAAATCATTGGTGGTGTGGCGTTTATCAATCCAGTTGCTATCTACTGCATCTTATCCTACTAGCATATACCAATATTCCCTTTGGCCACTTACCTTGCGTTTTTTCCCTATTTTCTTGCTTTGGACTTGTTATTCGTATCAGTGCTACATATGCTTTATTCGATGGCTTTTCTGGCATTCCGAAAAGATCTTGTTTCATATCATCATATGGCATCATCACCGGCACGCATATCAAATGAACAAGACCTACCTACCTATCTTGGAAATCATCCCTAGCTATGGAACCTACCCTTGCTTGCTTGGCATATCTTTGCACGATTTGGAGAAGTATGCACCGCTTGCATTGCATTGTGCATATTGCTTGCATGCGAATAACTCCCGAGCATCACGGATTTTAGCCTATTTCGCGTGGATTGGCCAATATACCATACTCTGCAATACATTGGACACAAGAACGCCCATGCGTAACTCTTGTGTTCTCGTCAATAACGAGCTATCATTACTTTGAAAGTCCATCGATAGATCGGCTTTATTGCTCCACAGTCAGCTCTTTACGATAAGAGGGTGGGCTTGCAGATTTGTCACGGTTCATCTTCGCTGCCGCTTTATCTCTGATCTAGCCAGAACAGATCTTGAGTCTTCTGGTTCCTTTACAACTTGTCTATTACCACTTAGCCTGCTTTGATTTGCTCTGCATTCTGCTGCGTAGCGGAGGTGTTGAGGAGAGATATATCTTTATCGTTATTAGATACCATTTGAGCGAGTTCGTCGAATTAGTTGAGACATCAATTTGTTTTCCTTTCATTTATATCAATTTCCTTTAAGTTTTATTTGTCATTCGGGGTTTATATAGCTAGCGGATCAATCACTTTCCATTTGTATTGGACTGGACACAAGGGCGGTAGGGGCCAAGCCGCAGTGGGCATTATAGGTTCGCATAGGAGAGGAGTTGTTCGGTCACCAAAAAATCCGTGTTTTTCATTCTTTTGTTTGGGTCTGATGTGGCTTGGTTTGGGAGGGTCGGATGGATATGCTGGATACATTTTGCGGGATTTGGACTAAAGCAAGGTTTTGATTTTTTGTGGAATTACGGGGTACACATCTGTATGGTATCGCGAGATCTTAATGGGAAGGGAATGAGAGATCTCGCTCGGTAGAGAGTTGAGTATGGATTAGATGGGAATGACGAGGAGATCGACGAGATGAGATGAGATGAAAGAATAAATTAATTTTACTATCTATCTACTATATACTGCCTGGGCATTTTAATTGGTTGTAAGCCTTGCATTACTTAATTCTTAATAAAAGATCTTTACATCATATCCACCCTGAGGCTTTTTTGTTTTTTTAAGGTGAATGGAGCTTGTTTCATGTTGGCTTACTTCTGGTGCGAAGATCCTATGGGAATTGACCGTGACAAGCACCACTTCCTTCTAAATGCTTTCAACATACCTGTACCCTGATAGAAGATCTCTGAACCCAAATCCAAGGGTTAGTTCAAACTCAATCTGCAATAGTCCCGTGATCTTTGTACGATCACACTAACCTTGACCGACATATGTGTCTAGAACCTAATTCTTCTTGAAGATCTCGCGATTTCAATGTCTTATTTGCGCCGCCAAATCCTGCCATCGTATATATGATATGGGCGAGATCTTCCAATTTGAGTTTGCTCCTATGCTTTAGTAGATGGAATCCCTGATTATCAGTCAAGAAATTGACAAGTGATTGGACGTCTAGTAGCACAGATACGTCTTGTGGTGCTGAAAGCAACGGAGATGCCTCCGTTGGAAATCAAAGGGGCGAGCAAGCGGGAGGATAACTGAAGACTAACATATGTAGTTGGGCTTCGGAAATGCCGATGAGTATCTCGGTATAATATTGCTCTTCAGAGATACTAGCAATTCGATTGGCAAAAACGGCGAAGATAGACAGCGCGGGATGAAATGGTGTAAATTAGCGGCCCATAAGTCAAAAGGAAAACAAAGGATTTCCAGCAGTTTGGGTCCAAGCCGCGACCGCATTTTAAATCTCCTAGTTCTGTATTTCTATTCATTAATTTTCACCGTGTACTGTACTGAGGCTATGCAGCTATATCCCCTAATGAGATCAAGTCACTTCCAAACCTTGATTTTTCTAGCACAACTCACTAGAGAAATCCAGGTATTGGCATGCGCATCATATGCAGAAAAGATCGCACAAGATACAGCATAGACTCGGAGACTCGGGAATCGGATCATTTTTTCTAGTATTGTACGCTATGAAACATCGATGTACGGTATATATGCACAGGAAGTGGATCCTTTCGGGTATGTTGTGATGCGGTATTGTGGTCGAGTGTTACGGGAATAATAGGTCATTAAAGGATACTGGGCTGGGATCGGAACACAAGACTGGGAGGTTGGAGTACACAAATATTCGGGATGTATAAAAAACCTCTTCGCTTGTTCACTTGTATTGTCTTGTATTAGCTGGAGCAGGGCCGAGACAGGACGCAGACCCCTTGGGGATTGCGCATAATGAAATGAATGAACTCGGAATTAGTGTCTAAATTGAGCCGTTTTTACTTGGAATTCTAAATAGGTGAGGATTATTGAAGGAGGGTTCAGAACGAGGAAATTGGGAATATCGTCAGGTGCAGCGCACATGAAGAACCTTGGACTTGAAAACTGGGTAGGTTGAAGCTGTCACGGTACTTGTTTGCAATTCCATATGACTGGATGAGTGTTTTTTTATGTAGGTATGCATGCATGCTGCAATGCATATGCAAATGTAGGGCTACGTTTATGGTAATATCTACGGGCAACGGGCCTTTGCGCAGTGGTCTTGTGGCACTTTTGTTGTGTTCTACTGGTTTATACTATGAATACTATGGTTATTAAAGTGGCGTATTAGTTTCAGGTTTATCAGCTAGTGCCTTCTTTCTTTCTCATCACTTTATATTCATTAAGGTGCCGGTAGCATTGAATCAAGTTTGGAGTTCATCTCAATGTAGAGATAGATCGAATAGCCTGTGTATACGGAGAAAGTTCCAATAATGGATTTGAGCTCCCTTTTTTGTCAGTTCAAAAAAATATGCTTATGTTGTACATGGAATATTACCTCCTACTATGTCGGGCCACATCGGCCATCATAAATCGAGAAGTCTCGGTCACGGTCTCAGTTCATTATTCATCAAGATAACATGAGAATAGGGATAATCATGTCGATGATGATGGAGACTCCAATCATGTCTAACATCAGAATGTCTTTCTTCAATACTGACAGTATTACTTGTAATTTTGTGCGGGTACCCATGGAATCAAGGGCAAAGTCTCAGCTTGTCAGCGACGATGTGGATAGATGCACAACCCTTCGATTTGATGGGTAATTTGCGAGACCTCGAAGAATTCCACGATCTTCTAGGCTTGATTATCGTGATGGAGATGACGCTTTGCCATCCGTATGGTCAACTTCGTTGGCAAGTTCAAGTATTGTATCTAAGTGGAGGTTGGGGGAGTGGATCCAGACCGGGTTTACAGTAGCTGCATAGCCCGCCCCCACTCTTAGATGACGAGATGATTAGCCCGGACTCATCACTTGTGGAGCTCTACTGCAATTGGAAAATCATTTCGGGCCATCATCAACTCAAAATCCTGAAATGGCCGTTGTACGAAGTTGTTGTGAAAATGATAACACAAATTTGGATCTGCCAAGAATGTTGCAAGGATGCAATCATCTTTCAATTTCAAAGTCTGTGCATCGATAGGGTCGTAGATAGTCACTAAAAGTTTCGCGCCAGTGAGTAGTTGCGGCACCGGGAAGATCGTCGCTAGCTGCAACTTCGAAATTACTTGGCTGGGCGGGGACGGGCACTAAAGTAGAATCGGCGAGATGGCATGCTAATGGATGTGGGGATGAATGTGACCTTGGTTAGTTCAAGTCTGAGCGTATTGTTGGTCAATTAGCAAGTGAATTAGTGAGATGAGATGGAATGCCAACGATGAGTTGTCGAATGATATTGAGTCATGATGTATTCGTGGTCATGTCGATTGGGAGATAGGTTAGCATGAGCTTGGCATCTTGTTAAGGGGGTTTTTACTTTCCAGTTAGTACAAAACTATGAGGCCCTTGAATTAGCATCTGGCTAGGTAAACTGTCAGTGTGTCTATGTGAAACGGGAATAAGCCGGAGAAGTGTCGAGTGTAAGTTCTTTAGTGGGGCAAAGTATTGAATTGTTAAGGGTAATGATGTAGAAATAAGAAATACATTAGAGTTTGAAGCTTAGACGTATCTGTAAAGGACGGTGAGTAAGAAGATCGTGAGCGACAAAAGTGATTCCCATATAGGGAAGGTCTATGGAAAGAATAATTGAGAGTAGAACGATTTCGCAGATACGTGGGCTAGCATTTTTGTCTTGGAATCGAAAGTAGATCTCATTTGCCCAAGCTAGTTTATGTACTATGTGATTAATTATGTGTAGGCTTCCAATGCTATCGATGACTATCATGTTAAGTTGCCCTTCGCTCTTGAAGCTAGAGCCTTCCACGGCTGCCGGTAATTGTATCCGAGCAAGGAGTAAGCAGCGCCCGATGCCACAGCAGTTTTGATCGAATTTTAAGACAAGGGTAAAGGTAGTCTGAATAGGCAGAAGTTACAATTTCAAGGGTATCTCAAAAAGTCCCCCCCCCTTGACTATGTTGATACCACAATGTTAGGAGCGGAAAGCTGTGTTGTTGAAGATAGATGCCGGCACCTTTCTCAGACCCTCACCGAAATCGTGATATAGTCCAATGCTCCAAGGAACTCATTCTTGTGACTGGCGGGCATACGTATACCAGGGCGTTGAGTTGACGTAGCCTAGTGGAAGCCTAAAGTCGAAAGGGGTGTGATGCGTAGGCGAGAACAATACCTTCGGAGATACATTGCGCTGCGATCAATCTTGTATACAAGACTCAGCAACTTGCTCAATAGCTCCAGTGTTCAAGGTTAAGTGACTCAAAATTACAGACTGTCACAAGTGTGAATCATTTCAGTATTGAAGTAAAAATTATTACGATCATGAGGTTGTCTTGTGAGAGCTTCATGCCTGCTTGTAAGGTTGGGTTTGGAAACACATGTGCCTTAGGAATCGAGATCGAACATACTCGGGGCCTGATAAACTGGTCGCAGGCTAACATGATGTTTGCCTCGTAAGTATGCCTCGGCGACTAACTATTGTTGGTGAATTACCCAAAGAGGACGCTTTTTCGAGAGGGGTTTATTGGAATCCATAGCTATGCCTTATATGGGCATCTTGGAAGCCCAGAGAAGATGCTACTCAGAAGAGATTAGACATCTCAAAACATCTTCTTATATCGAAGGACTGACACTACGAAAAATCAGTCGTGTAATTGAGATGAGATTTCGCAAGGCTGTTTTTCTAGCTACCAAGATAAGATGCAAACAGCAGAGAAATGGAGCGCATTATCCAAGCCTTTTGGTATTGTGTTAGCTATTCTGGACATTTACGCATTCAATATCAGGGGTAGTAATAAGATCGATGCGGTTTGTACTTTATTTAGGAACGCCTAGGAATAAATCAGAATACTACGGCTCGCTATCTCTGTCAGCGCTATCTCCGTTTTCGAGTTTTACTACACTATTCACATGCATTGAACTGGAATCAAGACTTCCTGCTGCTACCTGTCAGCTTCTTTGGATGTCGATGGATACCAGCTCTACGGTTTGGTAGGATCATAAAAGTTTGAAACTGCCTGCGCCACCATCAAAATCCTCGCCCCACCACGTGTTGATGTTAAAGAAAAAGCTCGGGGCCCAGCATAACGGTTTTGTTTCGATGGTAACGGAAGTGTGAGATAGGATTAGACGTAATTAGATAAGCTTAGCCAACATGTGTAGCATGCTGTAGCTGCTGGCTGAATGAGATGTATGCTCACTTTGTATGGGGCGGAGTTGATATTATGCATGAATCCTTACGTGGCGGTGCGGCGTGGCACCCATGCGAAAATGCATCTCAAAGGATCTAAAATATCTGACGTAGGATGATAATGAAAACGATTCCCAAACAAATGAATAGGATCCGAGGGAAACAAACACCTATACAAAGATTGGTGATGGTGGTCAAAAGCTTCTTCATACCCTTGATCGCTTAATCAGGGGATTTATATCGATACTACAGGGATCACTTGAAAGATGATTATTACTCTGGACAATATTTAATCTTCGTATTAACAAGTGTTTGTATATCCGTGAATTTGTTGCTTGCTTAGTGCCAATGACCGAGATATTTCCCAAACAGGACAGAATCTTTCATTGAAGCTATCTGGTAATGAGCTATAGTGATTACGAAAACGTTACTTCCGTGCTTACCTACTTATAGTCATTTCAATTGCTTCAAAAGCGTATCAGATTATATTTCCATCTGCAAATATCTGTCCAGTCGCCGCGGTCCTAGGAAACTACCAACGAGGACCATAAATGTGTTGTACAGCTGAACGGGTTGGGGTTCGATGGCATTGAAATTATCATTGTTGGATACCGCGTTGGCATGACTGTATCCGACCCGCCATGATATTTCAAAATAGGCCGGAATTTGACCGGCTGATGATATGAGATGATGAGTCTCCAACTGGCGGTGGCTATTGGGAACCTTGATGTGGGATGGAGGATATGATTGTACGGTAGCTTTTGTCTGTTCCATATTTTGTCCACACTTCTTCAATGTTATGGCTAGGTTAGTGCCGGGAAGAATCTCTCAATCGCCGTTATTCGTCGCTGGATCGTTGTAACTTATTAGTAGTTCGGAGTTTGCATCTTCAAGAGATAACTGGAAACGAGGACAATAATTGGCAGGTCTTAGAGACAATATTTTGCACGTCTACTTACACGGCGTCTGGCCTGCTAAATCACGTGTGGTTATTTGAATCGGTATGGAGATTGTAAGAAGCTGAGCATACCTTTGTACAATGTAAATGGTGTGAGAAATGTCCCTTTTCTCTAACTGGTTAGGATTGTGAAGAGACCATTTCACTATCAGATCGTTTCCCTTCAACTGCTTTCTGGACTGCTTACTATCAAATCAATAGTTATAACTTCATTTCGGGCGATACAGATGATTTCATTCGAATTGTTTAAACTGTGTGTCTTCGAATATACACTATTCATGTGATCGTACATCCATTGGCTCTATCTAGTCAAATTATGTCTATTTGTCCGTTATGACTTGACATTTATATCAACTTTACCTTTCTATAACAGATCAGCGGTCGTTGACTAAGTTTAACCGGCCAATATAGATTAATTAGGAAAGCCGCCAGCTAGAGAATCTATTGTCATCGCCCTTGAAGTACTGTGTGTCAATACTTGTAGCCTATTTATGTTGAGATGTGATGGATGAAATTTCGGATGTCCAGATGTGAGGAAATATGCCAGTGCACTATACAAACTTGGGTTGACTGGGGCGTTCAATTGGCAGGTGAACCCCTCTGAACGAAGTTATTCGCAAAATTGAATCTATACGCCTACATTTGGTCTCAAATATGCGGTGACCTATGGATCACAAGCGAAAGATTGAATCTGCTAGATCCATTATATTAAAGCTGTGCATGCAAATACATTTTCAGTACTCTAAATCCCCATAGTCGTGAGGTCAATAGCGCCTTACAAATATCACCATGCCTTGAAGACCCAGAATTTCAGCGGTAAAGGCTCTACTTTCCGATGGAACGTCTCATGTAGCTGTAAGGACCATCAAGCTTCATATAGCGGTCATTACAAAAGATAATGACCACCTTGAAGATCTAAGGCATACTCTTGAACATGTTCCTCCTCTGCCGAGCGATATATATACCCATATTCAAGCTTGATTTGTGGCTCAAAGAGGGTGATAAAACCACAAATCAGTCCTCGCCACGCAATGTTTTCCAATGCAGCTGCTCTTGCATCATGTTTGGTTTGTTATTCTGAAGTAGAGAAGATAACGGTAGCTGCTTGACGTGTGATTCAAACGTCACCTTGTTGCCCCGGGCGATTTTCCTCTCAACTTCTGACACTCAAATCTTCATACACACTTGGAAATTTGAATCTCTTTGAGCGATATTCTGAACAGTAAGCTATCAAAGCCTACAGAGGAGTTGAGCTTGCTCTCGAAAAGCTTTTTACTGTTCTCAATCTATCCTGTTGATGTGTTAAAGAAGAATAGAAGGTGGAGAACTTCATTTAATTTATTCGTAGCAGCTGGCAGAAATGGCAACGACGTCCATCGCTTCAAGGTCACTTGTTCTAAAATGAGGTAGATAAAGCCTGCCTGACTCTGAGAACCAGTCATGCCATATCTTTTTCACAATTAAAAATTTACAGAACAGAAGCAATGAGGTTTGAGAACTTTACTTCGGGGTTTCCATGAAAATCGCTTGAAAAATATGATAATTGTATAGCTCAAGGCCTCGTTGGCCTCATACTATGCGCACTTGCCTCATTGCTTATCGCGATACTTCCATCTATCCTTCCCATCTGGGAATTCTCAACCTGCCAGACGAGACAAAACTTACGGGAAACCACCGTTCTCATAGGTCAACGGAGGCTTGTCACTTCATCAATTTGCACTTCCATTGATACCGCCTGTAGTATATAAACCATAATGTTGTCTATCAGTAGATTTTACAGGACCACTGTCACTGGGAACACCACTACTTTCACCACCAATACTACCAGAATCGGGGTTACAATTGAAATAAACCTGTCGGAAACATCTACAACTACCGTCACGAATGAGACTAACATTTGGTTCAGTATCACCAATACCACTACAATTACCACACCCACAACCACAACCATCGAAGCACTCCAACATGAGTCTCCCAGGAGAATCCCTCACTTCACAGTCCTCCACCCCTAAAATACTCATATCCCCATCATTTCACAACTCACCTCCAATTATCCTCTCCAAAGAAGACCGAACCAACTCCTACTATCCACCAAAACCTTTCCTCCCACTCCAAGCAGACCCCAAAACAGAATCTGCATACCGCAACATCATCCAAACCACCCAATTAGCCCCCTCAACCCCCGGCCTCGATGTCTGGATTTCGGGAATATCCAATCAGAGAACTCTCGAGATGCTCGGCTACCCATCCTCGAACCCACATATCTCCTCCCTAGCTTCAAACCCATCATCTCCCCCCAACACCCCCTCCTCACCAACCTCCAGGATCCAAAAACGCAATGATGCAATTACCCGACCCCTGATCCCCGCATCCTCAGTCCTGCACTATCTTCTCGACACTGCCCCAAGAAAGATGCACATCAACATCAACGGATGCAAACGCAGCAGCCAAGTCGAAGACAACTCCGAAGACTACGCTATCCTCCGATACATCGCTAATTATAGCGAGCCACGCTACTGGGTATTCGACATTGAGGATCTTCACTGCGCAGTATGTTGCAAACAGATGCGGGACCAGCGACGAAGAGCTCACGAGAAGAGTTGGAGATGGAGCGAGAGAGTGAGGGGCGCGTGGAGACATCAGCATTGTGTAAATTCTTGGTGTCATGGAGCGTGTGGGCATGAGCGACGAGTAGGTTATTGTTCTGAGAGTTTGATGAGCTGAGAGTATAGGTATGCTGATAAGATTAAAATTGCAATCTAGTCTCATAACGTACTTACCCGTCTCGGACTCGCCACAACCCGGAAGATAAAATATATCCAGCTAACCACTTCATCTGCACGCATGGATCCGGATATCCTCGCTTCCGCAATAACAGTTTTAAAACCGTTCGTTTCGAAACTTGCGGGATTGGAAGTTCTTCTCGTTTCTTCTTCAGATTCTGTGTTCAAATCGAGGTATGTGTGGAATGGATCGAGACAAGAAGCGCGGCGCTTCATATGCTGTTTTGCGGAGTTGGAGGAATGGTTAGTGGAAGGGGCAAGGTTGGAGATTAAGGGGTTGGGAAAGTTTGGAGAGTTGGAGGATATGTGGTGGGATGTGAGGAGGAAGTGGTGGAGGATTGGAGGGAGGGTGGGGGATGAGAAATAGATGGAGTGTTGGGATGGGATGGGATGAGAGAAGAAGGAGGAGATGGGTGCGGAGTTGTTGAGCTTTTGCTGTAGAGTGATTGTTGGATAAGAACAGGGTGGGTAGATTGAAGTCCCTTAGTTGTAGTAACTCTATACCAAACCAGCGAATTGTCAAACAAAGTTATTCCAAACCAGAAACGCTTTTTATACACTCAACCTCCCAGATGCTCTATACATAATTCTGATAATCTTGAATGGTGTTGTACGCATAACTCAGGACCTATCTTATCCACCCAAAGAACCCACATCACTTGTTTTCATTTCTACTATACCCTCCCTTTTACTCATGAATCTAAACATTGCTTATGTATTGAACTTTAGATTTAGGTATGGAGTTCTAGACGTGAAATATATAAACATAGAGTGGAACGCTGATATTGGGCTGGGTTCACTTGCCCCTGTCTCTCCCTCTCATATAGGTTGAATAAGTGTAGAGATGATATGATATAATATGATGCAAATATATACACACACGGGGGAAATAAGAAAACATTAACGTGAGTACATCAAAAGATTTCTCACAATCACAATCGAAAAGTATCACATCGTCGAGAAGATCTTCATTCTCACAAATTCTAATCTCATCCCATCCCAAGTATCCCCAATGTCCCAAACATCTCACAACATATACAAAAACGCCGTTTTCCCTTCCCTCCCCCTCCCCCTCCCCTTCACCTTTCCATTTTCATTCGCCACCAGACCCCTCTCCTCTTCATCGTCCTCCCTCTCCCCCTCGCCTCCACCCAACCTCCCATATCTCCCCTCACAACTCTCATTCTCCCTTCGCAACCACCATCTCAACCCCAGCCCCAAGCCCGCCACTATCAACATAACCCCCGCACACACCCCCATCCCCTCTCTATAAAACGGCGCTTGCGTTTCCGGATACAATCTCGTGCCTACCAGCGGGCCACACTGACCCACCACCTGCATAATCGCGAATCCAGTTCCTTGTCTCGAGGATGAAGATTGATTATTTAGCGTCCATGTTATCAGAATCGTGATAACAGAAAAAAATCCCATGCAAGCGGGATAGATGGCGAGGTAGCGGAGAGTGGGGGAGATGAAGTGGGGAGGGAGAGTGAGGAGGGTGTAGCCTAGGGAAGAGAGCAGAGCGTGGAAGATGAGGAAGGGAGAGCGAGAGCGGAGTTTATCTGAGAGGTAGGAGGTGAGGAGGACGGAGAGGAAGGAAAGGAGATAGGGGGTGCGGAGAGGGCTTGGGAGGTTGAGGGAGAATGCCCCATGTGAGTTAGGATGGTGGGGAGGAAGATGGGCATACTGCTGAAAGCCATGTTGGAGAAGAAAAACATGAGGGCTGTGAGGTAAACTTTCGGGTCGCGGAAAGTAAGAAGTACTTCCTTGATTTTGAGACCGGATGATGGTTTCGTTTTGGAATTGGGGGAGGAAGTAACTTCATGACGCAGACGTAGACGCGCAATTTTCTTCTCGCGGGTAGTGAGGTAAGAAGCCGTATTGGGACTATCAGGAATATGATGCCATGCGAATAGTGCCACCAGAACACTAGGGAATCCCTCCACGAGGAATAAAAGTCGCCATGGTGCAATTGGGGAACGTTCACCCAGTTTTACAATTCCCCATGCTAGAGAACTTGCAAAGGAAGTTGCGAGAGGAGCCGCACTTAAGAAAATTCCTGTCCGAAATGCCAATTCTTCTCTCTTGAAGAAGAAAGATAGATAGAATGGTATTCCTGTGAATCCAGCTTCTCCGATCCCCAATAATGTTCGAAGAACGAGTAGTCCTGCAAAAGATGTCGCGATAGATTGTAACGATGCGATGATCCCCCATGAGAGGACGATAACCGTTACATAGATATGCGCCGGTATAATCTTCCATAATATACTCATCCATTCGAAACATATATATGCGATATAAAATGCCGTGATAACCCATTCATATTTATTCGAATCTAAATGTAAATCTCGTTCTAGACCTGCTATTTTCGCATTTCCGATATCTGAAGAAAGAACTAGTTAGCATGTTCAAGTCCTTTTATTAACGAGAAGGTGGATGAAAGAGTTGTTATGAAAAAGGTGAATACACTTACTCGATCTGTCCAGAAAACTTAACATATATAACAACGCAACAAAAACCACCAATTTCCTGTCGAATTTTCTCACCACGATTCGTTCTTCATCTGGCGTATATAACTGATATGATTGTACTGTCGAGAAACTACCCCTCCTCCGATCAGTCTCATCACGATAAGCATCCTCATCAGAATCCATATCATTATCATTATCCAAATCGAAATCCGCCTTTTGAACTTCTTTAAACTTTCCCTTTTCCCTATCCACCGGCTGCCATCTCTGCATCTTATAACTATCACTCTGTATACCCTCTCCACCCCTCATCCCCATCCCCATCCCCATCCCCATCCCCATATCCAAATCCAAATCCGAACCCGAATCATCATCACTATCATCTGCCCCGTCATCCGAATCAAAATCCGGCGTCAGATGCACGACCTCTCTATCTGCAGAAGCAGTGCTTGACGAACTCGACCCGGAGTGCGTGGTTAAATGCTCATCTGATGATGTCTTAGGAAACACATGTTGAGGGTCTCGAAGCGCCATTTCGGCGCATGAGAGGCATGCGACTGACTGCGAGTACGAGGAGCTTGCGACCAGAGGGTGTTAGACTGAGGGGAGCCAGCCAGTGGTAGCCAGACTGAGGGTGCCAGAAACAAGAGCTCGACAAACAGCGTATCAATCTAAAAGCCACAATCCATAATCAACATCTCCAAATGAGTTATTTAAATTTAAACAATTCAACAAAATACTCCATATCATTTCATATCACCATTTCGTTTCATTTCATCTCAATCATCTCCTGTACTCGTAATTGCGATGCATTCGGACACCTCTACTAATTTCAGTGAAACCCCGAATTTGGAATTTGTGGGGGTGGTGAATGAATGTACCGGCTTGGCATTTTCGGTACGCTGAAGCAACTGAGCTGACTGAGCGGAGTTAAGAAGTAGGTGGAGTGAGGTTTGATTGATGATTTAGATGGATGTATGGCAAGATATATCTCGCATTGCTAAGGAGTGTTTTTTCTTGAGGGATAGAAGTTATGTGTTTTCTATGCTAAATACCTGTAATGTTCTTAGAATTTATTTTTCTAACACGAAGCTTTATCCAATTTATTATGTTACATGTACGTACTCCTATGTCCAACAATTATCTAACTCGATCCCAGTTTTCAAAGCATAAATAAACGCAGGGAAAATTCCATTCCTAGGAAATGTATAGCATCTCTTGAATGTGATCAAAGGCTTGACGACTCCAAGGTAGTAGGTATAATCCTACAATTGGATATCAAACCTTGATAGATCAAACATTCCACAGTTATCTTCGTAGTTGTGTCTTCTTCGTATCAAAATTTCGACTGGTCCCGACTCTTTATCATGGATTTACTATGCCTCTGGTTATATCATATTGACATGTGTGAGCTTCTAACCGTGACTCTTCAAGTTTACCCATTCATTAAAGCCCATCATCCTCGCCCCCAAATATAAATCCAGACCTTCTTCCCTCCTCTTGTTGTCCCCTCTCTTCCACGCTTCCTGGTGTACAAGTAGGTAGTCCGATTCGAATTTGAATTTTAGTAGAAATTTGATGTTTCAACCCGAGCTGATCAGATTTCAGTGATGAACATCACACAAGACCTTGAAGTTGAGATTTTGAAAAGTGAATGGACGATGATAGGTTTCTCATACGAAAGAGAAAGAGACTCGTGTATGAAAATGGAAATATAAAGCCCAAGGATAATTTTAACTGGGAGGGTGGCGCTGATTTCGGGCGAATGATGAATTTGACGAAAGTTTGCATATTCAGAAAAGTAATGTTTCGACGAGGTAAAAAGTTGTTGCTCATCAAATGAGGAGTTCGTGAATCCCTTTCGAATAATGAGACAGAACAGATCAAATTCATCACAAGAGTGTCTTAAACTTCGGTTTGGTGTGCTCCGTAGTTCTCTGCAAAGATATTGGGGGCCATGTTGTAGTTTGATAGTTATCGAAACTCCTGTATCTTCATTGACTACTCCTTGTGACCTATTTGCCCGACAAGCTTTGAACGGAAGGGAACGGCAAAAATTTGACAACTTCATTTTGCAGTTTGACGAGTCTATACGATCTAACATAACTTAGGAAGCATGATCATTTTCAAGATTGTCGGCTTTCGTCCTCAGAATCATCATTGGGTCCGTTGTAACCGCCACGACCAAAGTTCCAAGAGACCGGTGAGAAGCGAGTGTCAGACATCAAGAGAGTGATTGTAAACATTATTAACAGGGTGGATTTGTTGCCTTGTGATAAGGAGCTTCCTCGACATGATATAAAAGTCTTCAATTGTTGCAGGATCGCATACCTAGATGTTCTTGCCGTGCCGCAAGGGCTAACACGGGCTGCCATCTTCAAGTTGGAAACAGTCAGGGAAGAGACGTTCTTTAAACTCAGGTCCCAAAATTATATTTTGATAGAACATCAGTCAAAAACCGCTCAGCATAATTGCTTATGAGCAGCGAAGCAACATCTCGTGTCATGGAATCGAACTCTCAACATAATGCTGCTGAGCATTTCTCCTTATGTCACAATCAAGATTAGAATTGCCTCGTATTGATAATGTTGAGATAGGAAAGAACAAAGAGTATGCCAATCATAAGATTGCTCTTGTGTATGGAAAAAGCGTAAGTAAGAAAGTCCGCAGGAGGCAATCTTTAGAAGCTTAAAGTCCCAGTCTTTTAATCCTGCCCATCGGGAAGCTATGAGAAATCCACATAAATTTTGGATCCTCTTTCGAATAAATAGAGAAAAGCTGTAATAGCAAAGTCAATCATGGTCTAAGCAAACAGAAATAGACATGTTCTGGAACGGAATGGAAACCATTGAAACTTCGACTCGTTCTCCGAGCGATCCGCAAAATAAAGTGCAGGAAGAGCTATAACCAAGGCAATACCGCCTCCAGCACAAATTTCCTTGCAAAGTTAAACGCAAATAACCTACATAGCAATCTGTGTGTAAAAGATGTTTGTTAATGTGTGCAACATTACACCGAGAGTTATGTGCGCCTGAGCGTAAAACAGTGCGTGTTTGGCACACATCTTTGGTCGCTTGGAATCTTTTACCTTGTGATTGAAGTATCTTGTTGTCATGATATATGAGTTGGGATCCTCGGGAAATAGATGAAACAGAAGTACCAGATTCGACTTTGTGTTCTACATTGTTTATGAGAGGTAAGAATTGACGATGAAGAAAGCACAAGTTGAACTTATAATTAGTCGTAGAACATGATCCATGAATGAGCCATGAGGAGGTGGAGTGATAATGCGTTGGATTCGCAGTGAGAACGAGTGTGAGATGGGTTATTGTCGATATCTTCCCAGCCGGTTCATTGCCCTTTGATAGCTTCTTGGATCGCATGGATGAAGTCGACAGCCGAAGTCTTGATCGATTGCATATACATATGCTCGCGACGATGGATTGAAGATTGCTTGATGTTCGGATCTGAACGCATACCATGCGTAGGTATGATTGATGATTGATGATTGATGGTTGACGATTGATAATTGTTGTGCTTTGGATCTTTCCCCAGATTCTTTCCGCTTTCTGGTTGAGTGGATGGAGTTGATTAATAATTATCTAGTCCCAACCTAGCAGGAACTAGCAATTGCCCACATGTGAACTTTAACCTTAAGCTGGGAAGGTTAAGGGAGTGAAGACTGAAAGCAGAAAGGAGAGAAAAGGAAAGGAAGGAACAAGCCGAAAACAATACTGTACGTGAAGAGAGATCCGAGTGACGTTTAGTAACTTGAACGATTCAATCAATTCAAATACTAAACTTTTGATTTACTTGATTTGGAGGTTTTACGATGAACAGACATCAAGATTGATCGACTGACTGTATTCATTGATCAATACATATCTACATACCTACATACACATACTCACTACATACTCACTACATACTCACTACATACTCACTATATACTCGAAGAGAAACAGCAACATTCGATACCTTCAAGTTCTCAATCACAAAGAATCAACAATCAATGGATCCCCAACTATCATACCAAGAATAATCCAATTCATGAAAGCCAATCAATTTTGTCCAAATCAAAGTCCTAAATATTGTATTTGGTATGTATTTGTTGATAATTCTCCCTTTTCCTTCTCCTTTTCCTTCTCCTTCTCCTTCTCCTTCGCATTCTCTTCTCCCTTCTCAAACTTGACGTTCCTCTCCTTAACTCTTCTTCATATATAGACAGCAGACATTTCGCAAATACTTGGAATACCTTCATTTCCACTTTCAGCTCATTCAGACTAAAACGATACTTCGTACATAAAAGAAACGGCTTTCCCCAGATATATCAATCAATCACCGTCTTATTCCGCCTAAAGCCGTGGATCCCCCCATTTTCACAATACATTTTACATGGGGCATTAGATGCTAAGATACCCCGTTTCCACTTCTCATCCTGCACCTCAGAAACAACCCAACCCAACCCAACCAATCCAATTCATTCGCCATAATGACTTCGACATCGGCCGCAGGTCATAGACTTGATCCTATTCAAACCACAAACTTGTCATTAAATACGGCTCCAGTCGAGATGGATGAACTTGACACCTCGAAAAATTCAAAAGTTGTCTCAGGAACGTCGGGTCTATTAAATGATATTTCCATTCCGGAAACATCTCCAATAACATCCGATTATCCATCCTATCCATCCGAATCCTCAGTTTTACCCACAACAACAACAACAACAACAAGAAAAACAACAAATACGACGACAGAGATGGTGGACTCATCAAAACAAAATGCCTCTGTTGGAGATGGGAGTTCAACATCACAAGAAGCATTGACCGCACAACCCGTTACGAACGAAGAAACCTCATCTATTGATCCTGCGCCTGCGCCGCCACCAACAATGTCGAAAAGCGAAGGTAAAGCCCCTGCCACCGAATCATCCTCCGACGCTCAAGAATCTTCAACTTCGCGACCACGAATGAATTCAGAAGCCATCGGTCCCTCTATTGATATCACCAAAACGCCACCACCACCTGCTGATGGAGGGCCCAGAATCTTGATTACCTTGCTACTTACGTCTGGCGCGCGCCATCCATATAAGATCGATGAGAAATATCTGACCAAACGCTCTGTTGCGGTACCCGGTGTCACAGAAAGTGGAAAGAAGGATCCTCTTACTATTAGTGTATATACGCTCAAGGAGTTAATATTAAGGGAATGGAGAGACGAATGGGAAACAAAGCCGAGTAGTCCAAGTAGTATACGATTGATATTCTTTGGGAGGCTGTTGGATGATAAGGACCCGTTGAAAGGTATGTTTTGACGATTTACAATCTACATGTCCGAGTGCCTTGACTTGATATCAGAGGGCACTCGAAATTCTTGGTTCAACACATTTCTATGACAAGAACTGGGATTTGTCAATGTTGCAATATACTTAGCTAACACCCACTTCTAATAGCATGTAAATTCAACCCCGAAACATCAAACGTGGTACATATGACTATCAGACCCCAGGATATAGTCGACGAGGAAGATGCGTCAAAAGCGAAATCCATGGGTCGAGGAAGAGGAGAAGATGGAGAAAGCAATGCTGGATGCAGATGTGTTATTCTGTGAATCCAACTATTCAAAAGTCGCCATTTTCGTACAAACTACAAATTATAAACTCGAATTCTGTCTATGGAAAGCGTCGAAAGGGGAATCTATTTGTATACATGATTCTCCAATTCATTGAACAAAGATACAGCCAAACACATACATGAACCCAAGTCACCCAACAGAATGGGCACATCACGAGCGAGAAAATGGCGTTGCGGGTTCAATTTGATTGAAGGGTGACTTTCCCCCTATTTTGCTTTCTTTATACGGTTTATCGAGCGTTTTTCAAATAAAAGGGTCATAGCATCATATCGGATGTGGAGCTTTGTTAATACAGGATTTGAGCAGGTGGAGGCGGACTGGGCGAGAACGGGAGCGGGTTGTATGTTGTGTTGTGTTGTGTATAATAAGATGGATGTGTGATCATATATGGATTTTAGGACATCAGGAAACTGCGCATGAAGTGTGAGAGACGGCGGTGGGGTGAACAGAGAGAAGATTGGCGAATTGATTTTTTTTGATTGATTTGATTGATAGCGAGCGATATGGTTAGCGTTTGGGAAAGGTGAAATATTTGAAAGGGAACTTAGGAATTCGTTAGGAACAATACAGCACAGTTGATGTTCTGGATTGCAGGAGCGAATATTTATTTGCTTGACTTGACTTTTTAGATGAGGGCTTCTGAGATACTTTCTGATCACATTTCATCATGTTACGGAGAAGTTGTGGTCTGGTAGGGTATGGTATTCTTCATTCAGCCTTATCACATCTTTGAATTTGGTATTTGCGTGATACGAAGATGAAAATACAAGCAAGCAGCTCTCTTCTTTCCTCCTCTCCAGGTGCACATCTATCATTCATGAATTTCATTCTCATTGCAAGATGAACTTATGCATCCTTCAAACTCGATCGCTTGTATTAAATCCATCTCCACATCCCATCCAATCATGATTCAGAGTCAGGATAGAGAGATAGAGGTCTAACATCTAATTTAGAAACCCATCTTGACCTTCCTCTCCACTTCCTCGTGGAAACCGGGTAATGTCCTTGTCTCATCGCCTTTGAATACATCTTCCCAGCTAATTGTCGTGTCGGATCCTCGTAGAATTTCTTCGTGGAGACCTAGATTGATAGATATTAGCTTTGGATCTTTGGCATTGTATTGTATCTTTAGTTCCATTCGCAGTTGATCTTCCATTTGCCATTCTCGCAATGCTTTATTGTTCTCTAGAACGTATCACATAGTTTCCCAGTATATAAAAATCCAAATAGAAATAAACACATACCCGGGCCACCACCTCCAAGCGCAAGCGGTCTCCATTCTCCCTCCCTCGTAATCTTCAATTCCATACCTCTACGGATAGGTTCGCTCATACCAAAGGTGCGACGTAGAGAAGCCATCTTGAGGGATTCTTGCGTGGATTCCCATTTCTTGAGACGGTTTTCGAGGGGGTGCGAGGAGTCGGGGAGGGTGGAGAGCGAGGAGCTTTGGGTTGGGCCGACGCCGTAGCGGAGGGTGTCGTGGAGACCCGGGGCGGAGGGTGCGCCGAGGGAGGCGCCTTGGAGGTGCGTGTGCGTGCTGGTGTGAGAGGCGGAGGGGACGATGCGCATTGCCTGTGGGAGAGGGGGTTAATTTGGAGCTTTAGGTAGGGAAGGACAGGGAGAGGATGGATGTTGGGGATGTGGGTGTGTGGGTGTGTGTGTACATCGATGGATGAATGGAGTTAGAGATGCGAACTTACCATGATGAATTATTTTTCTTATTTAAATTTAAAGATGTAGTAGAGTAAAGTGTGTGAATTGTCAATTGCGGAAAAGAGTTGTAAGTTTGAAAGTCCCCTTTGACAATTGTGGTTGGAAAGCTGGATTCTTGATGTATTATGATGGAGGAGCTGTTTATTGTAGAGCTTCAGGCTGCTCAATGGAAGACGTGTAAGCGCGAAATAGAACGGGCCGGAATTAAGCGCCGCTAAGGTTTTGATAAGGATGCTTGGTATCTGTCTATCAGCTTTATCGGAAAAATTACTGAAGAGGAAGAACAACTTTAAATTCACACTTTCATTCAATCCAATTGATATTTTTGAGTGTATTTGGAGTGTCGATTGAATTACTGTATCATAGTGAGAACAAGTATTCCGTTTTCTGGTTATTCAATTTATACTCAAATTACCTACAAATACTAACTTGTAGTAATAAGTCTAGGTGCAGGCTTTAATGGTGGATCATCAAAAGCTTTCCCCGCGTTCCGGGGTCGGCTCTCTTTCCCTTTTTCATAAGTGACTCAATTCTTTTCTTCAAGATGGAAACTCCAATCATATCAAGACGCAATGGGGAGACTGATGATATGGAATCACAAGGCTTTGCCGCTGCGTCGATATGGCACAAGCACAAGCACAAGGACAACTCATCCACCAATCGTTAGGATCAACAATGGCACATTTTATCGACATCATCCGAATTCGAATCATCATGTTCCTGGACATACGAATCCTGCTTTATTTGAGAAATTAAATTTTGAGATACCTTCATTTTCGGAAAAGGAGAAACATTGGGCCATACTTGGAGCTTCATCATCTGGGAAAACTACATTATTGCAGATTCTAAGAGGAGGTCTTTTATGTATTCCGCCGACTGCGCGATCATACCCATACCTTAGCAATGATGCCTCCAAGCCACGAACTCCGACCAAGGCGATCAAATATGTAGGGTTTGATGGGGAACAAGGGTTAGGAAAACAGGCTCCGAAAAGTGCATATCTGAGTGCGAGATATGAGTCGAGGAGAGAGGATACAGATTTTAGTGTATGGGATTATTTACAAGGGAATACGGAACTCAATCCTTCGACGAACGTAGATGGTAATGGATTTAATCCTGAGATCCTCGTTCGTGTGATAAATGATTTACGATTGGGGGAGTTGTTAAATATGCCGGTATCGAATCTGAGTAATGGACAAACGAGAAGATCGAGAATTGCGAGAGCGTTGTTGGAGAATCCGGAAGTGTTGCTTTTGGATGAACCTTTTATGGGATTGGATCCTCCTACGTTGTTGACTTTGAGTCCGATGTTGCATCGATTGGCTAAGGCGAATACTCCGAGACTCGTTTTGTCGTTGAGACCACAGGATCCTATACCGCATTGGATTACGGATTTGGTATATTTGAAGGGGAATTGTGAAGTTGCTTTCTTGGGACCAAAGGATGATGTTTTGGGTCAATTGAGAGATCATGTTGAGAGGAGTGGACAAGGGAGTGATGATTTTAATCTTCATTTGACGCCGTCGTCTTTAAAGGAGATTGGGAGGAAGTTGACCTTGGAGGGGATCGAACAACCTGGTTTTGAGGAAAGTGTGGCTACAAGTGACAATTCCACCGTCACTGCACAGAATATTCCGGAAAACGCAGGTCCAATGAGTCGTGATGGTTACCCTCTGAATGATATTAAGCCACCAGAGACGGGTGAAGCACTCATAGAGATGGAAGGTGCTCGAGTAAAGTATGGAGATAAATCTGTTCTTGGTAATTGGATCGAAACTGTAAATGGTGTCGAAAAAGACGGTTTATGGTGGAACGTCAAAAGAGGTGAGAGATGGGGTATTTTTGGTCCAAATGGTTCTGGAAAAACAACTCTTCTATCTCTGATCTGTTCTGATCATCCTCAAACCTACTCTCTTCCCATCCGTCTATTTGGAAAGTCTAGATTACCAGAACCTGGAAAGCCTGGAATATCGATCTTTGATCTCCAATCTAGAATTGGTCACTCCAGTCCCGAGATTCATAATCATATTCCTCGTAATTTGACTTTGAGGAAGGTTCTTGCCAATGCTTGGGCAGATACTTTTATGGGAATACCAAAATTAAATAATGATGCGAATGAACGCATAGATGCAGCATTGAGATGGTTTGAACAAGATCTGAGGTTAGGAGGAGCTACCGCTCAAGGTAAAGAGGACGAATCATTATCGTGGGCTAATGATATTTTGTTTCGCGAAATGCCATTTTCATCTCAAAGAGTAGCACTATTTCTTCGGGCCATAATTAAAGCACCAGATTTGGTTATTCTAGATGAAGCATTCAGCGGTATGGACGATGGTGTTCGTGATCGATGTCTTTTATTCCTAGCCCATGGCGAAGAAAAACAATTCGCACATGTTCAACACGAGATATCCGGTAATGAGACGGAAACCAAAACGAAGAACCTGAGGAGTATTGAATCAAATATCTCAAAGGAAGGGAGAGTAAAGGTTAAAGGATTGAATCAGAATCAAGCACTTCTTTGTATTAGTCATGTGAGAGAAGAGATACCGGGGAGTGTGAGGGAGTGGATTTGTTTACCGGAAGCTAATACGGGGAAGGGAGCGAGGTTTGGAAGGTTGGATGGGCCGATTGAGGGGGATTGGAGGAGATGGGGGGAGATCTGGGGGTTGGGGAGTTAGTGGTTGGGAAGTCAAGGGGAAACTTTGGAGGAGATGTAAAACAAAAGGGAAAAGAAAAATTTGAGATGATGTAATGAAATCGAAGAGTTTAAACTTTTGAATAATAAGAGAGAGATATCATATGACAGTAGAGATTGGTCTGTTGGTGCTGTCTGTGTAGAGTAGGATGGAAAGATATTCCTACCAAACAATCAATTAATCTTCAACAGATCCTACAAATCTTTGTCTAAATCCATCTTATCTCTCTTCAGTCAAACTTCGAAAAATACTAGGCAGGCATTATTTTCAAGCTTAGGAATGAAAGTCACATTCTCGCGAATCGTTCAAGTCATTTGCTGATAATAAATCTTTTCTATTTGTAATTCCAGTCTCCGATCACACCCCATCATTTCTCAGTAAATCTCCAATTCATCCCCAATCACCAACCTCATTCACTCCCTACCAAACTCCCCTACAACTCCCCTTTCCCCTCCAACTCCTCCACCCACCCCATCACCATACTCGTCTCCACCCTCTTCGTCCAATCCGGATCCACAAAACTCCTCTTGACAATCCCATCTCTGCCCACCAAAAACGTCGCTGGGACCGGCACCTCCATACTCGCATCTCCATTGCTCTTCTCAAAATCATGTCCCAGTTCTTCAAACACTGGTCGCATCTCCTCCGGCTGCTGAAATAATATCCCGAGTTTTCTCGCTAGGACATTTCCCACATCGGAGAGGACTTCGAATTCTAGCTCATGTTTTTCAACGGTGCTGAGGGATTGGTCCGGGAGTTGGGGAGAAATGGCCAGGAGGGTTATATTGTGGGATTTGAAGAAGGGGAGGTGGGTTTGGAGGTTGTGGAGCGCGAGGTTGCAGAAGGGACACCAGGAGCCGCGGTAGAAGGTTATGAGGAGGGGGGTGATGAGGACGAGGGTGGGGATGGAGATGGGGGTGCTGAGGGCGTTGGGGAGGGTAATTGGGGGGAAGGGAGAGCCGGGTTGTAGGGCGAGAGTGGGAGAGAAGGTTTGTTGGAAGTGGGCGTTGGCGCGGTTGATGGGGTCTTTTACGTGGGAGGGCGCGGTGGCTTCGAATTGAGTGGTTATGGCGGTTAGTTGGGAGGCGAGAGACATGGTTGGAGATTTGGGTGTGTTTGTTTAATAGTATGATATGGTGTGGTTGGTGTGATAATTTGTGCTGCTGCAATTCTTTGAAGTGGTGATGTGATGTCGGAGGGCTAGAAGTATTGAAGATAAATGTAAAGATGCTTTTTTCTCTATGTTCATCTCTTCAACGCGGATCTCATACATCTTTTATAACCCCTCGAAATCAAATCCATACTCGTCATTAGCCGTAGATAGATAAACTCTCAATTCATGATCAATCGAGGATTGAAAATCCCTTACCCGATCGATCGTTTATCCAATGGGAGACGAGTCCTTTTCGGGTTGCTCTTGGGAAGAGCTGACAGATCTCGTATTACTATTTCGAGGGTGTAAGAACTGGGGTAGCTAATTTAATGGCTTGTCAATTGTGATTCCAAATGCGGGCTTGATTGATTGTTGGTTGTGAAATCTTACATGTGTGTAAGCGTATTGTCGTATTTTCGGTAAATGTCGTTGAGTATTACAAAGCGCAATAGTATGGGATGCTAGGTAACGTCTAACAGGCACACATTGTGTGCTTGTAGAGATCCGGAGATAGAGTAAGCCGGAGGTAGGTATGATCTTGCATTTCTAAGGTGAATGATGACTCATTGGATCATAACATCTACCTAGTAGGTGCCATGCATGAGATCGCCATCGTAACTCATAGAAAGAAAAGGCCCACTCTTGTGTGAAGTATTTCTAATCGAGCTCAAACTTTTTTACATGAGGTCTAGTCACTATGTCGCAATTTGTGATGCTCAAGACTAGTCATACTTTGATGAGATCTATATGCAAAATCAATGACTAATCCCTTGATCATACAGAGAATCGATCTTAAAAAATGCCCTCACACGTCATATGGTTATGTAAATACACCCTCCCTTGGACATATTCAGATGCGTCTACCACATCCCACGCATCGCCATCCAAGTATCAAGATCTGTAGGCCATTCTTGATGCATTCTTAACCACGGATTATTCTCTCCCCGTAAATAGTTCCAGCCATATTTATAATTTTCTCCTCTCCGATGTGCACTTTGCCAAAAACTATCGTATTCTTGTCGGAATCTCTGCATCATTTCTCAGCCACTGATAACTCTATGCACAAAAGGATACTTACATCAGGCCCGCTATGATTCCAATCTTTGAACTTGGAAGGATAAATACGTCGACCTTGATGATAGGCCTTGTAAATTTTGTTATATTCATCCAGGGTTAAACGTGGATATTCCCATGCATGATTTCCGATTCCATAACCGTTCCAATCTTGAGCTTGTTCCCATTCAACATATTTCCGTGTATATGGATCATATCTTTTGAAATCTCTTGAGAATGCTCCGGTTACTTCTTGCTTATGCTTACGTTCATCGTGGTAGGAATCCCTGATGGGGAGTCAGCTAGATCAAGTGTTATATTTTCATACCAGAACTCACCAATTTTGCCATCGATCAGGGCTGATTCTGCTTCCTTGCTTACCCACAAAGATGTCTGGCCCCTTGTTCGTCACAACGTTGTTGAGCCTTCCGAGAAATCCTCGGTGACCACGACCTTTAGGACCATCTTTTGGCCAAACGAATTGTAAATTCTTCTTCTTTTCTGGCATGGTAGAAATAAGAAATGGTTTCTGAAGTATAAAACAACGAAACGAATGTAAGAAGAGTATGGATAAATCATCAAAGACCGTCGCATGATGACTACATATAAAGGCTGCTAGACATAGGTTTGACTCGGTTGGACCGAACACTCTCAGAGCTTGCTCTTTGAACTGTTGTCAAATCTATAAGGCTCACTTGACCAGCATAGCAGAGCATAGCAAATTAGATAGTTTGTGAGGGTTTACCAGCAATTGGAGTCATAGCCTCCATTTTCTCCGCCCTAGAAAGGAGTCATATTTGGTCATGTTCATGACAGCAATTTCTGAACAGTCCATTGCTTGTTCTGCAAACACTATATATATAGAAAGGCAATCTTAGATGGCGGGGAGAACTGGCAGTAGTTTCACAGGATTAAGATGAATAAAGAGAACAGCAGATCCGACATTTTATGACTAGACAAGCAGCAAACTACTGGTATGCCATCTTGTCATACCTTTCACTGGAGAGTATGAGTAATATCTGTATGCCATATTGTACTACTTGGTATAATGAACCGCCATGCAAAAGTTTGATATCTCTCATCATGTCATGGTTATTTTGCTGACAGTCCAAATCAGTGACCAAAAAGAATTGAGTGAGACCCAAGCTCAAGTCAAGGTGCTCACACAGATCGAAGCACGTGAGAAACAAACGGGCTGGCAAATTTGTGGGGCGGAACGCGGTTGGGGTCGGGGTCGGCAACACATCGCGTCTACCATACAAAGGACAAGAAACTTTAGATGAAAGTAAACATCACAGTCAACAACCTGTTTTCTTAGAGATTCTTCTTGGATCCCAATCGATCGAGCTCAATCATTTCCAAAGACTTTAGATGGGGAAATAGGGGAGCAAAAACTTGGACAACAAATCGATTCGAACCTTATATCAAAATACAGGGAATTCGGGAATTCAGGGATCCTGCTGCGCGTCAAATCTCGAACTATCTGCAACATTCACCCCTTAGGAAAAGTAGGACTTGCCCTTAAAGCTATCTAACACCTGTCATACTCGATTCCGAAGTCCTGCCAACGTTCCAAGGCGAATTGCACGATTAGAAAACCACTTTTCTCAGCGATTAGCCACCGTTTGACAACGCATCGGAGTCGCGAAACGAAACATCAACTGGGGTTTATTGGCGTTAATTAGAAGGACTTGATTTGGTTATTTGCATTTCTACAAGGCCGGAGTGACGCTCTGGGGTTTAAGATCGATCAATATTGCAGCATTCACTACGAAAATCTGGATTTCATCACGCACAACAATTTGGCGACATAGACCGACTCCCCCTCGTCTACGTGGTGCGCGCTGCATTCGAAATGACCTGAACTGCAAGCGAAGCCCAGGCATACCGTCTTGATCGCATATTCAACTAGCGCAAGGCACCAGTTCAATACCAGAATCTTGAGACTCGGAGCGCAATCAACTAAGACTCGAATTTGTTAGGAAGAGAGAAGGTGACGGAGAGAAGCAGAGCAGTAATAGTCTGTTTATCTTGCCGTAACAATGCCAACAATCAATGTCTTGCCGACTTCTGCTGCTGAATTGCAGGAAATTGCAGATATCCTTGCGAAATCAAGGAAAGTTGTAGTTGTGACAGGGGCTGGAATCAGTACGAATGTCGGAATACCTGTATGTGGGCTGTAACCTCCATTACCCTTTGTACTACTGCTAACCTGGCAAATAGGACTTCCGTTCGGAACATGGACTTTATTCCATGATACAAGCCCAATATGATGCCGCACTGGAGAATCCACCTTGGGAGATTAATGATTATGATATTGATGATCGACCGAAGAAGAAAAGACGTGTCACGGAGCGCTATTATTACGAGCTTGTGACAGCTGATGGTGTAAGGGTAGAGCTGCCACCTGAAGAACCATCTGAGTTTCCCTCTCAGCAACCCTCTGAGCAGTCTTCCCAGCAGTCTTCTCAGCAATCCTCTCAATCGCCATCAAAAGAACCTTCAGCGCAACCAGAAACCCCTGCTCTAGCTCCTTCGAGAAGAAGTTCTCGCAGGCATACATCTTTGGTGCAAGGTCATTTCAAAAGTGAATCTCAGAAACCGAGTGTGGGAACTCCGTCTGCTATGAATTCTAATGCCCCGATCACAAACGAGAATTCAAACAATAGATCCCCAATATTACCCCTGAGGCGCCAAACTCGAAACGCTTCTTCGGTGCAGGACATTTCTACTAAAGAGTCTCCAAACCCAAACTTGAAGGGTTCACCTGCCCAAAATCTGCAATGTTCTCTCTCGCAGGCTACTCCTACCAATAAAGCACATCTGTTGCCCCCGAAAAGGCAGACTTCTAGGTCTCGAAATTCTCTTTTGGTGCAGGATGATATCAAGATTGAATCGCCGAAAGCCAGCATCAAGGGCAAGTCTTCCAAACTTCGGACTATTCGCGCCTGTGATAGATGTCGAGTTCGAAAGATAAAGTGCGGTGATATCCGACCAAGCTGCGAACCATGTGCCAAATCCAAAGTTGAATGTATTACCACCGAAAACCTCAATCGGCGAGTATCTCAAATTGAAGATACTAAAATTCATGAAGAAATAAATCCTTCAACGGAAATGGAGCTCGATTCGGAAGGCTCCAATACCGAAGAAAATGCTTCACAACAGTTACTTCAAGAATCGAGTGAATATTCATCTCAATATTCATCGGAATATTCTCGGTTGCCCCAGGACTTGGAGTCAGTTGACAATAAACAAAAACGAACTCGACGCTCACTCCGGACAAGCTCTCCCTTATCTACAGCAAAAGAAGAAAATTTCAACACAACAAGAATTCCTTCCGATTCTTCATCAAATTCACTACGACGTGAAAGTAGTCTTCGATCAACAATTCAAGCCTCAACTACCGATCAAAAATCTATTCCTTCAAAATCACGAACACTTCAAAGGTCTTCTTCACTTATACCTTCTGTCGCCAATTCAATTATTGAAAGCAAAACTTCACGACAGTCAGTGAGATCACGAGCTGATAGTTTACCTCCACAACTTACAGAACAATCCTCTACACTTATCAGAAAATCCTCCCGAAGAAATACACCTGCATTTGAATTTTCCCATAGCAAACTCTCTTCGACCACAAATACTGAAAGTGTATCTACAACTGGCAGCGCCACACCTTCAGTCTCATCAAGTGATTGTAGTAGTAGCAACAACAACAAACGAAATTTGTTGACTGAAGTCAGTTCCGTCACAACTGCTTCCGAATTTGAAGAACCCCCTTCACAATCATCTCAATCATCTTCATCACGTACATTACCAAATCTTAAAGGAAAAGATCTATTTGACTCAGTCATTTGGTCCGATCCTTTCTCAACTTCTATATTTTACATGTTCATCTCCAATTTTCGTCGCAGAATAAATAACGATGTCAAGTCTACCACCACTACCCACCAATTTATCCGCTCTCTCAGAGACAACGGTCGCCTCGTCCGGAATTACACACAAAATATTGATTGCCTCGAAGAACGCGAAGGACTCACTACGGATCTCGAACTTGGCGCGGGTGATCGCACGCGTTTTCAAACCAAAATCCAGGGCAAATCGCTCACAAATGGAGCCGATGAACGAGGAGGAAAAGAAACCCCTGCTGCAACTGGAGTAGAGTGCGTTTTGTTACACGGGTCACTTCGTAAATTGCGATGCGGTGTATGCTCGAAACTTACCAGTTGGGATGAGGAAGATAGGGAGACTACTACAATGGCTGGGTCTGCTCCTGATTGTCCTTCTTGCATTTCAAGCTCTATATCACGTCAAGACAAAGGTCGCAGAGGTTTGGCTGTGGGGAGATTGAGGCCTGATATTGTTCTTTATGGAGAAGAACATCCGCACGCAAATTTGGTAGGACCGTTAATCATTCACGATCTAAAATTAGGTCCAGATGTCCTTCTTATTCTTGGTACTAGTTTGAGAGTTCACGGGCTCAAGATTATGGTCAAAGAATTTGCACAAGCTGTACATGCCAGAGGAGGAAGCGTCATTTTCGTTAATCAAACAAAACCACCCGAAAGTCAATGGGGTGATGTGATCGATTATTGGGTAGAATGGGATTGTGATGCATGGGTGCTGGACTTGAAAAAGAGACGAAGTGATATCTGGCAGCCATATACAAATGTCACACAAAACGTTGCCAGCAAGGATCCGGCGCCTTCCAAGCAGCGTAATCCATCTGATAAGATACCACCATACCGTCCACAGTGCAAGAGAGACGATAAGACCAATGCAGTTCATTTCACATTCAAGATCCTTGACGATCTTCGCAAACTCAAGGATGCCGAAGGGAACGGATCAGTACGGCCGATGTATTGGGTGCCTTTCGATCGTAGGCCTTTCAGAGCTTCCACTGGACAAATACCAGAAAATAAACCGATTAAGAAGTCTCGAGCTTCAGTATTACCCATTAGAAAAGGTCGAAAATCTCTCCCAGCTTCATCATCCATCAAAGTTCCCATAACTTCCACAAGTAGCAAATCCCAAAGACGGAAAACTATCCCCGACAACACTCCTGCGAAAACGTGTCCAACTGAACCACATCGCAGTGGCGCCTGGCTTGAAGACTCTCTTTTGAAAATCGTCCGCAGACTCACCAATAACACGCTTTCCGAAGACCTTCTAGAAGACTTACGCGGCAGAGTACCATTTGAACAACTTGCTGAAAATGTACCAGGAAACAGCATTGGATACAAGAGATCATTCTCGGATGTTGGCATAGAAGGTGCGTTGGAAGGAATTGGTCTACCAAATATGCGAGGACTGTTAGATTCTAGTATTAGTATAAAAGGAATGAGTTTGAGTAGTTTGCCTCCCACTGGATCTCCGGAATCAGGGAGGAAAGATTTGGGCAAAGGAAAGGGAAAGACGGTTGACAGAGGGGAGAGGGAGAGGGCTAGTTTGCCGCTTGAACCGGCTTTGGAAGAGGATCGGAATACCATTGTGGTGCAGTCGAGACAAGTACAGGCGATGAAACATTCTTATGGAACGAGAAGTAAACGAAATAGTATGGAGATCAGTGTTGAGGATATGGGTGTCAATGGGAGCGGGAATGCTGGAGATACAATTGTCGTTCTCAATAGGGATAGAATGAGCATTGGAGCTGTTTGTAATGATAGATGAATGATCGATAGTTGAATTGCTGGACTGGAATTGCTGGAACTGTATACATTGGACTGGACTGAAATGGAATTGATGGATTTACTGGATTAGCTAGGGTTTAGCCAGGGAGGAGAATATATAAAGAGACTGTTTTGTGCTTGGTCAATGGATGGAGGGGAGGGGAGGGGAGGGGTGTAGAATATGATACCATGATTTGAGCACTCTTTGTAAGAATTACTTAAGATGAAATTTGGGGTGATGTATATGTATGTGTATTTGTATTTACGAAGGTACATAGTGAAGTAATTCATTTAGCTGGGAGAACATAATCCCAAATAGACAATGTTAATGATGTGAAATAATACGCGTAGGTTTGTAAATGAGGGGATATCACTTGGTTCGTTATGGTAGATGATATATGGTCATCTGCAAATCATCGGATTTGATAATTTTCACGTTATTTACTAATATAGGTAAATTTGGTACAATAATAATGGGACGGAAGTAACATGATATAGTGGTTTAGTATTATGGCTCGATCGAGCCCATCTCTTGTCAATTATATTGAGGACGCCGTCCCTTTATATCTCAACCAAACTGCATGTCAGTTACATTCAGATTTGGGCTGTACGGATAATAACACGAATCACAGAGTGAGTTCTGGTCTTTTTTTTTCTGGCTTTGTTTTTGTACGGATTATAATAGTCTCTCTGAGATAACATATAACGTATTCACTAAACTCAACTCCCCTCCACCAAATCACAAAGTCCAACTCCAGACTTCTCCATACATAAGCCGAATTACCATTCCTTATTCTCCTCCTCACAGAACCACAAAGTCTCTATAAAGCCCTCTTTCCAGCCATACTTCCATTAGCACTCTCCAAAACTCTCTTACCCTTCATCCCAGAAGAACTTCTCATCCTCCTCCAGATCTCCCTCTTAAACCCTTCAACCCAATGCCCCGTCCTTCCAAGCGCATCTCCATTTTCTTTTACCCTTCTCAAGAGAAATTGTAGACACTGCTGCGTAGATCCCCATACCATACATTTGTACGCTTTTGGTTTTAATGCGTGTGCTAGTCTCATTTTCTCCTCTGAATCCACAAGAGTTTTGGAAGCTAGTGATGCACTGTTCGAGTCCTGGGATTCTTTTCGACGGAGTTGTAGTAAGCTGCAACTAATCTCATCAGCCATTCCTTGTAGTTGTCCAAACGCCAATTCGATTGTGGATTTTCCAGATAGGATTCGTGAGCTCTGGAGTGTATAGGCTTTTCTAATACTCTCTTCATTGTGCGTGGCGAGGAATAATTCTGCGCGCGGATATGCGTTTTCTTTTCCCATTCCCTCTGTCTTTTCTCCAATTGCGGTATTCTTCTCGACATCCATCCCAGGATACGATAAACTTAACAAACCAGCAGCAATCCCATTATACGCCTCGTGCGTTTCTTCAATACTTCCCCATATCAACTCCCGCTTCTCGGTAGCGATATACGCACCCCTGACTAATTTTATGCCCAGTACCCAATTCTCTTTCTGGGCGAGCTGTAAACATCTCAGGATATTCGATGGGGTGGATTTTAAATACGCCTGCATGGTTGTGTAGAGTAATGCTTGGGATCCGGTATTATAGGTGCGCATGAGATCGATAGTCCATGATTCGATAGTGGGTTGTAAGTCTTGCTGTTCTGCATCGAGCCAGATACGCGCTGATTGGGAGGCGGCTGTGCGGAGGACAAGATGCATGGATTGGAGAAGGAGGGGTGGTGGGGGGAGGGAGTTTTGGAGGGCGTGGAGAACGAGGGGGCCTGCGCCGGAGAATCTAGGGGTGGGAGATTTAGCGGATCTATTTTTGGAATTCGGGAAATATTGATCATGATGTTGATGTTCAAGAGGGGAGAAAGAAACCTACTTGAGCGATAGAAAATCTCCAGGTTGTAGCATAGAAAGTGTACTCATAAGTCCATCTCTCCATTCTCTGATGGCTCTCTCCCCTACCTCTTTGCTCACCCTTGTACATCTCCACCCACTTCTCCCCCAGAAACATTAACTTCCCTTGCATATCCCAATATCACCCCGCTAAATCCCAATCCCTTCATTTCTTTCACCCGAGCTCTCACTTGAGTAGCATTTTCCCCGGCGATGAAATGATCGTATATAAACTTCCGGACAATCATATGTAACACTGGGTTTCTATCGGGATTTAAGATCGTGGAGCTGGAATTTGCGAGTTTGTTGAGGAGGGGAAGGAAAAACTTGATGATTTTGGGGGAGGCAAGAATGGAGGTTATGAGGTAGGACTTTAGGAGGAGAGGAAGCGGCATTATGGAGAGGGGTGGAAGCTCAGAGGTTGGAGAGGTGCTGGAGTGAGGAGGGGTGGGGGTGGGTGTGTGTGGGAACCCATTTTGAGGAGAGATAGTTGAGGTAATGGATGAATAGTGTTTGAGAGATGGTATATGGTATCTCCTTTGTGGAAGTGAAAGAAATCTAGAAGATCGTCGTAAGAACATTTCAATGAAGGTAGGTAGCACTCTCGAGACGAAAGGGAAGACCAGGAGATCGAGAGTCTCAAAGTAAGCATTGTCTGGGTCCTACATAGTATAAACCCTGTGATATATCCGGAAACTATCACTTATCAACCCGATCGCTCTACACAACAGTTGGTTCGTGTATCATCGGGTGTATATTGGCGTGCATCCACCTCGTAATGGCACCTCGACCCCGCATATCGATATCATAGTATTGCCTTATCGGGAGGGTGGGTCCTTATCGTTTAGTTTATTGTGACATTCATGTGCATAAATCCAGAATAGGAATCTGGATTTGAGTGGTAGATGAGTTATAAAGTACAGATCGCCGAGTCGATCATTTAGCTACTCGGTTTCCGTGATAAGGAGTACCGAGGGGGGTATGTCTAGACATCTTATTCTTGAAACAGCCAGGGTAGTTAGTATTAGAAGCGTGTTGGCGAAACTTCTGTTAAGCCACTTTTGTTTGCCGATCATTATCATTCAACTCCATAATGTCAAACAATGTTGAAGAAAACTATAGAGGGATATTCGTAGCAGCTTTTGAGAGACAGAATAAAAATAAAAACATGAACTATCTTTGGTTTCAATCAAAATCTTCGAGTGTATACTCTGAGCTTTTTGGCCAGCCATTATTGCGCCCCTAGGAGATTAGTGTCACAAATCACAAGAAAATATCCGAGGAACTATACATCTAGATCGGTAAAAACTTCGATAAAATCTAGTCTATTTAGACGATTTCTATTCTATTGAAACCCGGGCTGCATCTATCGGATTTATATTCTTTCAGTGAAAAATAGAGCAAGAAACAAATGGCACGAGTGCTTCAAGGCATCCAATCTCAAGCAAAATATCGTGTCGGATCATCCAGCGTCAAACCAGTTCCCCAAAAAGACAAGAAAGTATTTATTTCTTGCCCATATTCAATCCGTGTTGAACCGAATCAATGGTTGCATCACAGTATGTTGATCGGACACCACCTTTCTCAATAGTTTTGAGACCTTGAATCGTGGTACCCTTGGGAGATGAAACCTTCTCTCTCAGAACAGCAGGATGTTCACCATTCTGTATTAACTTTGCGGCTGCGAGCATAGAACCAGCCAAAATTTCAGTCGCCGTATCTCGTCTCATTCCTTCGGAAACAGCACCGTCGAGGATCCCATCAAAGGCAGTAAGAAACCATGCTGGAGTGCAACCAGCAAGGACACCTGCAACTTGGAACACATTGTCGGGTACATATGTATATTGACCAATACTTTGAAAGATCCATTTCATAGCCTCTTCGTATTTTGGAGAAATGGTTTCCGATCCAGTTGAGATAACAGTTGATGATTCCTTGATTTGTGCACCAAGATTTGGCATGCTTCTGACAAAAGCACACCCTTTTGTGTCTGAGCTACCTTTGAACGCAAACTCCTTCAACTGCTCAGTTGTCGACCCTGCCAAAACTGAGATGACAAGTTTGTTTGCTAAAGCATCGCCAACACCGGGAGCTCCGAGAACTTCCTCGGCCATATATGGCTTACATGCCAGGATAATAACATCAGCTAATTGAAAAGCTTTTAAGTTGTTATCATAAAAGACAGCAAGTCTATCTGCAGCCTTGGAGTCTTTTGATGCCGAGTATACTCTGGAAGCTGAAGCTTCTGACTTGGTACAAGCAATAATATGTGAAACTGGTGTGTTATCCCTCGCATCTGGCAATGAATTGGCAGCAAGAATACCAGTAAGAATAGAACTACCCATGTTTCCTAACCTTTGTAAGTAATTTTCCCTATCATATGAATTTTCTGACTCACCACATCCCACCACAGCGGCGACTAAGTTGTTGTTCTTGGTTGAATCTCTGTTCTTGATCCATCTTTCTATGCCTCCCAATGCTGAGTTAGCATTTGGGTCACTGCTGATACCTCCAGATCCGTTTTGCACAGCCATGATGTCAATTATGTTTAGAGGAGAATTGAGATTTTGATGATGTTGAAGCCGAATATCAATTTGAAAGACACCAATTCCACGGAAAATGTGGGGGTCTGAGATTAGTCAGCAAATATCTCTTAGCGTCATATCTCAACGCTTTGACAGCCTTTCCTTTGTTGGATGGCATCGGTGCTTGAAGTTTCCATATATATAGACTTGAGTGATTGATAACGAATGTCATCGATGAACTCGACTATTCACAGGATAGGTTATAATGCATTGCTCTACACAGGAACACTTTTGAGCTTTCGAGAGTTGCAAGGTCTTCCCTTATCTTTTCGCTTTGGACGAGGACATTCAGCTTAGATGCGAGGAGGTAACATATGACACGAATCAAGTTTGTTACCGTTGTATACACATATACTCTCCAGGTCCATTAATGCTCATCACGAATTGTCCCCTGGTTACAAGCACTTACTCCCAACATCTTTTTCATATTTCATATCTATCATACTCAATGTCTATCTCTACACATCCGAGTCAAACGATCCCCAAAATCATACCCTTCAATCTTCATATCAAAAACAAAAATTAGTACAAAAACAAATCAAAATGCTCTCCAGCACTTGCAAACCCACCCGTTCTCCTCCTTCTCTCTACACTCATCTAAACAATACAGTCCTTCTCCATCTTACAACCAAATGACCCCGCTTTTCCTAAACGACAAGACCTAAAATCCTCTTCCTCCAGTAGGCTTCCCAGTACCAACTGGTACGGGAATTACGATGATACTACTACTAACCGGTCCATAGGTATTGACCAGAATGGAACTTGGGGTAGCCTGACCGCCGTTATTGTACACGGTCGTAAATGTTCTTGGAACACTTTCTGGCTTATCAGTGAAAACGGTAGAGGTCTTGACAGGTTCAACAGTGTTGATTATCTTGGTAGGTGGTGTATCTGGCTTCTCGGTAAAGTGCTGAGTTGGTTTTCCGGTGGCAGTCTGAACGGGCCCATCAGGTTTGCCGGTGAAGTGCTCAGTGGGCTTAGCTGTTACTGTTGGTTCGGGTCCGTCAGGTTTACCAGTGAAGTGCTGGGTTGGTTTAGCAGTAGCTGTTTGAGCCGGCTCAGTATCCGGTTTTCCAGTAAAATGCTGAGTTGGTTTTGCAGTTGCGGTAGGTGCAGGTGCTGGATCAGGTTTTCCAGTGAAACCTCCAGTGGGCTTTCCACTTGTACCTCTCTCTTCCAAATCAACTCTCATATCCGCCAATCTTCCCTCTGTCTCCCAATCCAAGTCCAAATCTGCAACGTCCCTATCCTCAAGCTCCTCAACATCCCTCTGGTCCTTTCCCTTCCCTTTAGCCTCTGGATTCTTAGGGGCATGGGTAGTAGAGACCTGACTACTCTGCGCCGGCCCGCCCTCGCCCCCCTTCACTGTCTTCGTAGCATGATCCTGTCCATCTTGTTGCTCACCCTTCGTGGTAACAGGTTCTGGCTTTTGCGTGGGAGCAGGAGTAGGAAAGATGGAAAGTTTGGTAGGGTCAATGATAGGAATAGAAAGCCAAGTAGGTTTGGCGTAGATGTTCTGGTTCTCGGGCACTTTATTTGTGGCTGGGGCACCTTTTGCGGGCTCAGGGTCGGCGAGAGGAAGGGCGAGGGAAAGAGGGGCTGCGATGGCGAGCGCGGCAATAAGAAGGTTACTGTGAAGGAATATTAGTTGGAATTTGTGATGGTTAAGTGCTGGAAATGAAAACGTACTGGTAATGCATCTTGAAGACTGTGCAAGTATAGCGAGATGTGGAATGAACGTGGTATCTAGAATCTGAGGCGAATGAAAGAAGATGTTGATGATCGTGCAAGTGATGAGAATTGGAAAGAGTGGAATGTATTGAAATGAAAGACTGGAGTGTAGTGTAGAGTTAATTCTTCGACAACGATATTTCATTCTACTTATACTTTTCCACAACCACCTAGCCACTTCAAACCTCACTCTTGCGCCAACACTATCACCTCTTCAACTCTTAATCACATCATCACTAATTACATCTCGCATTCTATCTCGTCGTCTCCCACTCGAAATTTCAAGACACTTATTCCTCCTCTCGAATTCCCTCAACGCCTCTCAACTCCTCTCGACCCCATCTGCCACATCAACAGTCTCTTAAAATTAAATCTTGTATCACAGTACGAGGGCCACACTTGGCTCATCGACCACGAAAATCCCACGCAACTTGGCTCATCGACACGTCGATGCATTCAGAAAACTCGTTTCTCACTCAAACAAGAATTCACAAGCTCTATCCAATCTCGAGGACAAAAAGCAGAACATCTGACTGAACCACGAACGAGGCGTTCAACCACACGTTTCAAAATCCTAATATTATTAATCTCCCTTCCTCTTTCCCTCCGCCTTCCCATTCTGACTTTCGTTCTCCCCTCCTCACAAATTATCATTTCTCATCTTTTCATCCTCGCCTAACCCATCCATCTCCCCCTATACCACACCATATCACACCACCCCAAACATTCACCCTCTTCGTATTCCTTATTTCCTCATTTCTTTAGTTCGCAATTTCACTTCCAGCACCAATCTCCCATCTATCAAATTCACTTCAAGTAACCACCAAGTAAGAACTGAAGATCCCTCAGGAATCCACACAATATTCGGTGTTACATGCACCATGCTGACTCAAAACTTGGCGACATGTAAGCAAGCGCAAGCGCGGGCCAAAATGAAAAATAATACGAAACCATAAGGCTATCACGAGATGTGGCTGCTTTGTAATGAAACCCCATTTGTTCTTTATTTTGCTTACTATTTTCTTGGGGTTCTTGGCTTGATAGTTCGATTACTCATTTATGATGGTTTGAATGTGTATGCTTTGGGAGGCTAGTTAGTTTCTGACCATTGAAGGAGAGAGATCGTTAAGTGAATTCGTGCACTCACAATTGCAACTATTATAAACGCGTATCATAGTTCAATATCTTTGGATTATCCCTACGTAACCAATAATAGGTACAATTCTTTTCAATTACTAATACTCAAACGCAACTCTTACTCTGCGCGTTGAAACATATCCGAAGCACTGGGTCACCTCGGATACATAGGAGGCCACGAACTGTTCAACTCCATCTCAACTCTCGAGGCTTCGTATCGAGGTCTCTTGACCAAGAACAAATTCACCGCCCTGATCACCAGGTGTTCGTCTTCCTCTGGTCCGCTCATCTTACGAATTCTCCTATCGAAAACCTTTCGCATCCTTTTTACGGTATCTTTTCTAATTTCCTCACTCTTACCCAACCGTTTCAATAGAAAATGAGCCACCTTGTCCATCTCTGACGGCTCGGGGAGAAGAGAGATTCCAGACGCCGCTCCGTCGATTTCCGATCGGAATTCCTCATGTAAATTCTTAAGCAAATGCATGCATGTAACGTAAGTTCCGTGCCAATCGAAGTACAGAAAGAGAGCTTCTTTTTCCACCAGTCTAGTCATAATTCGGAGAAATTCTACTCCACCCCATTTTCTTGATTTCTTTCCTAAGAAGTCCATTTTCATTCGGTCATTTAGATCTTCAATACAGTTAAAGATATTTCTGGGCGCGTCATCCGAAGGTCCAGGAGAAATTTGGTTCCCGGGAAAGATGTTTTTCAAACTGGGGAGTAACTCATCCAATTTGTCGTTGCATATTGCGTTAATCATTTTTACAAAATCAGCCGAGTACCCATGATGATCACAATCGATCAGCATACAGAATTTTCTGTGAAAGTGTTTGGCAAGCAATGAAGTATGCTGCAATCCTAACGCTGTTGGACCTCGCTTTTGAAACTTTTTCTCAAAGCTCACGACATAGTCATTCGAATTCGAAGGCTCATCGCTTTGATTGAATAATTGATCCACTGATTGCATCAAGATGAGGAATTCCATATCTTTCCACTTGGGATATTCATCCAAATCTTTCAGCGACTCTTGACGAAGTGCGTTGTAAAGATGTATACAGCTTATTGTACTAGGTTCAAAGGCTGTGTTACAATTTCCCGCTTCATGATATCTTATCGTACGACCAAGGATCCACGTCCCACACATAACAGGATTCAGGCGTAGATAGGAGAATTTCTCATGGTTGTTCTTTGAGATTGGCGTAGGATGCATCCCCTCATGCTCCCAGTCAGCGGGAGGAGGGTCAAAATTCGGGCTCATCCAGTCTTTCAAGTTGTAAGCCCACAGATCGTTGTAAAGCTGATACGTTACAAAATGAAAATCGTGCAAATGGTGAATACTAGCTGTCTTGAAGCAATTTTTCAGGTGCTGTAACATATGACTGGAAAACAAAACAACCTCATCGTGGCAACGCACTACTTCCTTCCCCAGAATGAACCGAATGTCGCACATGATCTGGGCCGCGAAGACTAGCCATATTGGAATTTCTTTGGTAGTCAGAAAATCCCGAATACCTTTCGTGAACGCATCTTCAAAATAGTTCCTATAATCGTCTGAAATCATCTCTTTCTTGAGGTGCCAGACCTCGTAAAGCAATTCGTGTAAGATGGTGCGATTAAGATCAATCTTATCTTCCAAGGTGAACTTCTTGGTATCTTCCGGCGTGACAACTCGATGATTAGAACTTCTTTGGTGTTGATCCACCGAAGATTCCTTATGCCATTCAGATAGTACCGACCACGTGGTATAACATAGATAGTCCTGCATAAAATTTGTTAGCAAGGAAGGAAATTGGATATCAGCAGACAATCGTTGTGCCACTTGTGTGAATTAAACGATTTTGATTCGAATGAATGATGGATTCCTCATTTCCTCCTAAGTACCGGGTGTATGAATTGGAAACACTTTCCACAATTGATCGTGAGATGCACTAACCTCAGTTTTAACAACAGCATTATGCTCTTGGCTTTCATCACTTTTATCCTCGAGATACATCAACTCGTTGAAGTCAGTGGCGCCTGCATTCTTGATTTTCTCCATCAACTTGTTGACATCCGGGCACATGATATTTGCAATGTTTTCATAGCTTTGTTTATCACTTGGTAGATGGGAAAGCAAACCATTCTCGGCCCACTGAAAAATTGCCATCGCTTGATTCGTAACAAGCGAGACGTTTGCTAGACTGAGAAGTTCGATCGAGTAATCGTTCCACTGATCGAGTATATAATTTCTCATGACATTCATATCTTTGAGAAAGAAGTAAACTCTCAGGTATTCGTCGAATGGATCGGAAGCATCTACTTCTAAAGGCGTGATTTGTTCTTCTGTCGGTATCTCGATTTTGTTCTTTCTAATCTTTCCACTCTTTTGATTTTTACCATTCTTTCCCTTCTTCTTTGCTTTTGGCTTTCTGTGATTTTTTGCACTACCACCAGTTGAATTTCTCTCTCCATCACTATCCGAATCCGAGGATGACAGGTGAGTACTTTCAATCTCCAAGCTACCGAATTGGTTATTGGTGACTCCCTCATCATTGGTGGTCTCCGAATCAATTCGAGGTTTCCGATTAGTTTCATCATCCAGTACCACATCTGGGTCCTTAGAGTAGAGATCCTCGAATAGTTGCAATATCGTTTGCAACGTTTCTAAATAATACATGTGGCCTGAATCATCCTGGTTGTAACGTCCATACCATTCCGCTGCCTCCTTGCGCTTAGATATAACTTGAGCTAGATCGTCTCGGACATTACTTGGTAACTCATGTTTCTCGCTAATGACAACCTCTGTGATACTCATGATGTATTTAAGTCGAGGCGTAGAGTCAGGGGACTCAAGATCTTGTCCTGTTGCAGATGCTGTTTTCACGAGCCACCCGAGAAACCTCTTTTCCAACTCTTTGTAAGACTTCCAAGTATCGACGATGGGAAATTGAGGAGGCATAATGAAGTACCAGTATCCTAATGATACAAGTAAAGTATTTATGAATCTTACAAAATTGAATATGATGCCGCAAGTTATTTGGAGAATGCAAGTTGTCAAGAAAATGGAAATGAATGTCCAAAGTACTTATCGTAAACAAAGCCTAGTAGGGAGTGATTGTCACCTTCCCATTACCGATACGTAATGCAGATGAAGGAAGTAACGACTCGCTCGAAGGGTTCATGACATCCACGTGATGTACGAAGGTGACCACATTCTAAACTTCATACGGCACGCCCCGGGCATTTCATTTGCGTGAATCCCAAACAATCGATGAACAATTTCTTAGATCTGAACATTCAATACGCCGTGTATTATCTTATTCTAGAGTACAACTAGTTTCGTCCCCTCATGTGCTTGACTCTCGACTGATGGATCGAATCACTTGTTCATCAGTTTGATAGTCGAGGATGGGGATCTTAGGCTAGCATAGACAGGCAATAGACATTCTTTTCTTGCTTTTTGGGTGTAAAAAAGGATAAAGGGGGGTAAGTTTCGTGGTTTTTATCATCGAAAATCATGTGTATGAGATCACGAAAAAATAAATTGTTAACAAAATGTTTGCTGGAGGTTACTCAAAATCACTAACATCGTCATGTTATAGTAGCGTTAGAGTTGCAACGCAACTGTACTCAGGATAAAGCTTTCATAGTAAAAAGTATTGAATGAAATGTACGAAACCAAAAGTCTAAACCAAATTAATGCCCATCAACCACTTGCTTCCCGATCCAACGAAATTTCTCTGACCGTAAACGACACAAACTTTCTCAGTGCAAACAGTATCCCGTAAAATTCATATCTGATCCAAGGAAAACAGTTTCTATCAATCTCACTAGCCCTCTCTCTCAAATACCCCTCAACACCTCTTTGGAAACTTCTTAAAATCCCTAACAAATGGAACCAAAGCCGGAACCTTCTGCTCTCCATAAATCGGCATTCTCGCCAACGCATCCGCCGAAGTATTAAATTCTTTCTTGATCTGCCAAAACCAAACCGGGATATGAAACTGGTTGAACTTCGCAATCAAAGTATCCAACTCTCGGAATATCTCTGCATTAACAACCGGCTTTCCAGTCGAAGTCTTAAACCCGTTTTCCTTCCACTTGTAGATCCAATCCGCGAACCCATCGACCACATATGCCGAATTGGTAATAATGAGGATCTTAGAAATTCTCGCTGCGTCTTTATCATCTTCATCACTTCCTCCTCGCGCGATAAAAGCATCCAGAACCTGCTCGGCCATCCTCAAAACCACACGCACAGCAACTAACTCAGCTACTTGAGTAGTCTGCGGAAGATCCTCATCGAGAAGGTTAGAAACACTCCGAGGTGTCGTATCACCCACATAAACCCCATATGCAGCTCGAACAGGTTCCTTCCCGCTGGCACTACATGCGCTGTCGATAGCAACTACATGCGATCCCTCATCAATCGTCACTTCGCCTTCTGCATTGCGAGATTTAAGTTTGAGAGCGCCGCAGCAGCCTAGTGCACCGAGAATGTCGGCCGGATTGTCGACGTATAACTCGTTGGTTTCGGGGTTGAAGCGGCGTTGGAAGACGGTTTCGTGGCTGAGTCCGTTGTATCTGGTAGTGCAATCGCACTCGATGTCGCGTGTAATGACGACTGAGATTTTAACGTAGACCATGGTTGAAAAGTTGTGTGTTGTGAACTTGTGATGACCTTTGAATTGCTGTATTTTGAAAGTCGATCACTTCTGGGAATCACTTTATAGGTATAAGAATTGTAAGTGAACGAATGTGTCTTCCATTTTCTTGGTGGAAGTTCTTCGCGGTTCTATTTGGTCTCACTGTGTTTCTCAATCCTTTATCTACGAAGACAAATCCAATAGTCTCATCTACATGATACGTATGCGACTTCCCAAGAACACATCCAGAAAATTCATGATTGTGAGTTCATTTTCTGAGGCTGGAACAGAAGGCGTTGAAACAGGGGTTCTCTTCTCTTTGTTCTTTTCAGAGGTTGGAATCATAACTGCCGTCTCTTTCCACGGCCACTCTTCGAATGAAAGAATATTCTCAATCACCATTTCAGCCATAGTTTCAAAAACGAATCACAATTTGTAGCTCAGAGTCAAGCCAGTATTCTGGAATATTCCACTCTACATTCACGTCGCTCTCAATGAGAAGTATAATGACGAGGAAGTTTCGAATTGGAACATCTCAGCCACCAATTCTACCCAACACGAAAAGACGCTTCTAGGCGTTATGATTATTTAACTTCACCGCAAGTTGGTCTATTGATAACTTATTAAGGAAGATGGGAAATCTTTTTATCTCTGATTCAAGCAAAATTTTTCATACTGACATGGACCATTGCATTTCTCACTGTTGAACAATGCACCAATACATGATTGTGACTTATAAAAATTTCTATAGACCATATATAGCAAGATGACAAATGAAAAGTATGAATATACTAGTAGTGTTGATATATAACAAAATTTGCATCGAGTGAATAAACAGGATATTATGTTAGCAAAAACAAAGGAAAATGGTGGAATCACAACTGCCATTACAGCCGCACACTAACTCTCAATCTCTCATCGTGACCAAGCACGATCAACATACCCCGTAAATCTGCCTTCAAGCCCTCACAGCCTTCGTAGTTTCGTAACGATCCCTTCTTCTCAAACTTCCCCAAACAGTTCTCTTCCTCTCCATCCCCCTGATATTCTCACCCACAACCCCATCTCTACCCACCACCCTTGGCTTCTCCTCCCTAGCCACCTTCTTCGCATTTTCCATAAACTTCTCGAACTCTCCATCTCTCGAATTTCCAGTATCAGAGCATTGCTTTGTGACCGTCATAGAAACTCTCTTGATCATCTCTCCCGTCGAGTAAGGCGCATATTCAGAGTACGTATATTCGGAATAACTGTACTCGTCATAACCCCCACAATCCATCATCAAATTAGGCACGTCGAACATCTTCAAGTAATCGGGTCTCTTGGATCGACGCGGTGTTTGAGCACGCTTCTTTTCCTCGATCAAAACTGGAGCGTTGATTTGAGATCGCAATGTATCAGGTTTAGAAGAGTTCTTCACACGACTTGGACTGGCTTTTATGGGTAGAAATTCTATCTCATAAGGTACAGTTCTAATAGTCGCAATAGAATTTCGGGGCTCGGAAGATGTAGGAGAAGGCAAAACAGAAAGAGGAGCTTCATTCGGAACATGCGATAGTCTTCGATTTGACATCGTTGAATTGCGTTTCGCGTTCCTCACAGTCGCACTCCTGCTTATGCCTGGCACGGCTGCCTCGGTACTCCCTAACGTATAATATGTTTTCGAGCGCGTGCTGCTTGAGCGTTTGACCTTTGGAACTAGACCCATTTGTTCAGGAAGATCAACCCCTTGTGTTTGAGAACGAGTAGGCGTGGGGCGTGATGACTTGAAGTCTGAGAGAGAGCGCCTGAGGGAAGATAAACGTTTTGGGGTAGTGTCATCGGGTCCCTTTCTGATGAGGAGGGGGGCGACAGTATCATGGGAATTTTGGGATGTTATCTCATAAGTACCAGAAGGATCGAAAGAGGGACGAACGGTTGTGGCCATAGAGGAACGAGGTGCATTGCTGTTGCGGGTTTGTGGTCGAGCAGAAGCGGTGAAGTCGGCTTCAGATTGGAACTCGCTTGACACTGATTTACTGAAAGAAGTAGGATATCGCTCGAACTCGGGTTGAGATTGAGATGCTCTGGATGTTGACACACGAGAAAGGGCAGGATGTTGAGCCAAATCCACTTCAGGGACCTTATCCAACTTCATAGGAAAATCCATCGAAGCATTGTAATTGGGTGGTGGTGATCTAAGTACCTGTGCTTCCATTACCGGAAGGTCCGTAGCAATCCTTTGGGTACTTCGAAGAGTTGAAGTGGAGTATGCTTTTTTGATTGATAGAGGTGCAATACCACAAGTTGATGCTGCTGAATTTGACATTGAGGTGGAAGTTGATGCGGATGTATTGGGTCGTCGAAGATCTTTACGGGAGAGATTACTTCGTAGAGGCTTTGGTGAAAGGAAAGGTTCAGATGAAGGTGATTCAGCTACAACCGCGGGATGAAGCTCTACAGGATCCGGAATCACCATTTTGATATCAATTGGATAGCCTGCATCTTTCTCCATATCATTTCCGGCTTTCTCATTTTCTAATTTCCCACTCTCTCCTTTCCTTGCCTTTCTCGAAAATTTCATTGATAGTTTCCTTCCAATGGATTTTGCAGCGCGAACAGGAGAACTATCCCGAGATTTGCTCTTGGGTTTTGGTGTTGCAGGTCGGGAATCATTGTAGAGGTTGGAAGTGAGGTTGTTGATCATGTCCAGAGACGTACGTTCTCGAATGATACTACACTGTGTGGGTGTTTCTCTGGTCGTGAGGGCTGGAATGGGACTGCTCCTTGGCCGGGCAGCCTTTTTCTTTTTGAGACTTCCAAACATACTGGCTCTAAACAAAACGGACTTCTGAGGCGCTTTATGATCAAGAACATTGAACCTTCTAGGATCTTCCAAAGTATTTTGACGTTGATGTTGATGCACGGGTCTAGCGTTGAGAGCTGGTGTGGTATTGATTGTCGAAGATAAAATATCCAACAACTCTGACTCCGAGTTCTCGATTAAGATAGGTCGATCGTGGAGACGAGGAGGTGCCTTTCGAGAACCAGAGGGCTTTTGAGAGGGGCGTGAGAGGATAGAGCGACTAAGCCGGCGTAATTTCAAAGGCCAGCCATCCTCAGCGTTCTCGGTCATAGGAGTGTAAGTGTTTTGCGAATGCATGATGGTAGCGGAATGTCGTATGGTCGAGTGGATTGTTGTAGTATTTAAGGGATGAAGAGAAGTTTTATGTAGATATAGGACTCTGTGTCGAAAGAGAAATGGAACTGTCAAAGCCCACTGTTTTGGTATTTTGAGTTTCGAACAGACAGGCTTAAAGGCAAGATGTTTCCAGGTTTCGGATTGATGAAACAGTATTCCAAATTTGACAGGATTCAAGCAATCAAAGAACTCTTGATGGATTCAATTTGTTTCGGTGAATAGTAAAGTAGTAAACAGGAAACAATAAACAAATAAATAACACGGGGATATTGGAAGTGCGAAAGTACGATAAATGTATGAAGGTATAGATAAGATTTGGCTAAAGAGCAGATCATTTGATTTACCAGAAATCAAAGTTTAGGACCCGCAAAGCAGCACTACATGCAATGTTAACAGAAAGAAAGTAAAAACAGGTCTGAAAAAAACTTTTGGAAGAAACTCTAAACTCAATGATGCAGGAACGCACACGAATATATCTTACATGGTCACTGGGGGAAGATTCTTCCCAGCAGCACTTTCATCCGAGCATCATTTCCAGGGACTTCCTGCTTCCCTGCCACTGACAAAGAAGTCGTAAGGAAGAACAAAATGCCTTACAAACGACAAAATGATGTGCACTAGCCATGCGTACGATTGTCCCTGCGCAGATCCGTATCTGAAAAAGAGCGTCAAAGCTGCAAACGGCACCCAAAAATGGTGGTGAAAAAATACAATGCTCGTGCTCAATGATCTATTTGGGACAATTGAGTGGGGCGTGATACTATATAGGGAAGTGAAAGGCAAAGTTTAGACTGAGGTGCTTTGGTGATATTGTGATATTGATATATCGTGATGCGTTGTGAGGTGTTGTGAAATTTTATTTGGGAGAGAGACCGGGTAAAAGAGGTGCCTTAGGGTGAAAGGAAATGGATTTGAGACAGGTGATTACGTAGATACTAGGTATAAGGTTAGGATTTGTTAGGAAGGACAATGTGAGGTATGATTAAGTATCGAAACGTTCATCTAAAGATTCTGGACTTGGCGAAAGCGACATCGACAGCGATAGCGAGGGTGATGGCGATCAAGATCACAAGTATTTCTGCGTTCCTGGAAAAGTATTGAAGACAGAGCCAAAAAAAGATAATTGATAATCCGGGACCGAAGCATACAGGGACCGATCTCAGAGTCTGACCACGCCAAAATCACACCAAAGCTCAAACTAATATTTTGGTGTTTCACCATCCAACCCCCCGTTTTTATTCTGAAAAAGTCATAGAATGGTTAGAAATATGTTTATTTTCCCTTCTTCAAATACTCGCCATCCCCAACTCGTGCGCACAGTTCTTTAAGTGCGTGGCCAGCCCACTCAAAATCTTCCATTTCGAGATATACTTGTCCACTGTGAGAGAGTGGATTGTTAGTTTGTTGCAGAACACGAGGTTTTAAACATATGATGTGGAAAAGCTTTTATGGAGGTATGAATCACGAATCAAAGAGCAGGTGAATTATCACATACCTTAATCTAGCCCACCATTTGTTGTCCACGAATGCTATGGCGATGAACGTTTTGTATTCTTTTATCAATGTTTCCAACATCCATTGGTAAGCTTGCATTTTGGTATCTTCATTGATCTTGAAGAATGCGTCGATATTTGATGTTCCAATTTCCAATGGTAGTAATACATTGACAAGACAACAATCTGTCAATGTGTTGGTACTATTATCCAGTACCTTAGTACCCAAAATATTTGCGACAGCTTTACCACCTTCTCGTGATAAATTGCTACAATAATCCATGATGGCTTTTTCACCACCACAAACTTCTTTGCGCCATTTGATCGCTTCGGTGGTGCAGAGATAACTGCTGTTGTCAACCGTGCCAACGAATTCGAATTGATTGACAAACACGCTCTTGGCGCTTGGCGGTAACGGATTGAATGGCCTAGGTCCCTTAGGAACGAAACCATGTGATGTAGGTAAGGTTGTTCTCATCAGATCTTGGTTTCGTTCTGGAACGTAAAATACGGCACAGCCTCGCGGGACAAAGAGCCATTTGTGACAATTGCTGACGAAGAAATCAGGATCAAGCTTTGATAGATCAAGTGAAACGTGACCGATTCCGTGGGCTCCGTCAACGATGGAGTACATGCTTTCCCTTTTGCAGATCTCGATGTATTTTTCGTAAGGAACTCTCAATCCAGGAAGTGATCCTACTACATCAAATACAGCAGCTCGAGGACGTTTTCCTTCTGCTTTTGAGGCCTCAATTGCCTTCTCGAATAGTCCAACGAGTTCATCATCCTCGATGGGATATTGAAAGGTAATCTGCCTGGGTTGGACCAGGCCACGATTGGCCTCCGAAACATATTTGATCTACAACATGAGTAAAAGTTAAACTTGATGTTGAATTATGAACTATCAATTGATAGCAGTCATAGAGAATTACACTGAGGTTTTGGGAAGTACATACCGTCAAACCACAAGCACCGTATATTGTAGAAAAGTAGAGGATTTCATCTTTTCCATCCTCATTCCACACCAAGTTTCTCAATACAGTATTGATTCCAGTAGTCGCATTTGGCACGAAGACCACAGTGTCAGTCGGGACATTGAGAAGCTTTCCCAAAGCTTCTCGTGACTCATCGAGGATTCGAGGGTATGTATATCGGATAAACTCATCAGGACGGGCTTCCGAATCATCTTGGTACTGCCTTTGCTTTTCACGGATGGCACGAGGAATAGTGCCAAAGGAACCTAATTCCGTAAGCTAGGTAATGGGAATTGGGGGCGGGGAAAGGGGGAGGGGGGAGAGGGGGGTTGGGCTTTGATAAAAATACCATGATTCAAATTCCTCCACCCTGGTTCGAAAAGGAAGTGCTTGGCCATTTCTTTACCAAAAGGCGTTGCTTGATATGTGTTTAAGTCGTTAAGGGAAACTTCCCCCAACTTGGTGTCTAATTCTCCCATTTTGATAAGTTTGACGATAATCGTTGAAGTAATGAAGTGTAGATATGGACAGTGAAGTGAAGAAAGTGAGGGGAAAATGAACTCTATTATACTACAAAGTGGAGAACACCAGAACCGCTGGGAAGATGAAATTAGGAGTCATCGATAACCATTTGGTGGAGAAGCAATAATGAATGGCCCGGACTATCATCGTGCGGAAGGATGACAAACGTTCAATACATGATAAACAAGCATCGATGACTCTTTTGCCAAGTCAAAAAGATCCCAATCTCAATGAAAGTTGAAGCCGACTCCAAACATTTGTGCTGAAGATGTGGATTGAAAGATTGTCAAGTAAAAGGCGTGGCGATAGTGTTTGAACTTCCCCCACCCACTACATACGCCTATCACAACGATAAGGCTCACAACAAGCCAAACCTCAAAACGCCTCCCGATTCTTTGTTCTTCATGGAATCAAGATCAACAACTTCATATAAACCCCATCTTGCAGACGCTATGCGAAGATGTCAGTCATAAATCCGACACCGGCCAACAAGGCATTGAGGAATGGTACTTCGGAGCATTGAAGGATATCCGACAAGTGATGGAACAATCACAATCGATGCAACATGGCTTTCTTCCGAATTTTGTTACCAAGACTGGTGAAAAGCATCCAAGTGCTTGCATAGCAAGTATCACGAATCGAAAGGTTATCTGCTTAGATATATATATATATATATATCTCGATGGAGCTCTCAGGTGTATATCCAAAAATAATTACCTTGATTTGCCCTGTACATTCGGATTGCTGAATCCTACAAGTCTTGACGATGATGTGGAAAAGATGAACGGCGTCATATCCCAACTTCGTGTTTCGTGCTTCTTGTCCATTGACAATTCCCGGACATGAAAAGATCAAGAGATAATCGAGGACCTCAAGTATTGACAATGGAAGGTTGATATAATCTTACCAACAGTTAGCATGACAAGTCATCTTCTGCCTATTCACCGCCTTCAACTGTCACAATTTTATATTCACCACTTCTATCGAAATCATTGACAATCTCTCCCTAGAATCAAAACATTCAATAAAACGAAAAGAAATACTCTTATTCTGCAGCTACGTATGCAATTTCATGAATCTTCTACAATTGGAAGTCATATGGTAGAGCGATCCAAATATATGGCCCCGTCTCATTTTAATCGGATGAGGTTACGCTCGACCACAAACTATGAGGAATTTTACTTCTCCTGGCAATCAACATTCCAATGCTATCAAAGCTAGCTCCTCCTTGTATTTCAAAGACTGTCACGTCAGTCAAATATTCTCTCGCAATCCAGCTCCTTAGTTCCAAGGACAGCAAAGAGTCGACCCCATAGAAGTGGAGAGGTTTCTCTAACTCAAGCTCGTTTTGAAGTGTAGGTAGGACCCTCGCGAGTTTCTTGACAATGGCAGACTTGGCGATGACCCCGGCCTCCAACATGGAACTGGATTCCTCAAAAAGAACTCTATAATTGTCGGCGGCTTCCCCTTGGTGCTTTGACACAGACTTTTGCTGCAAAGTGTGTGAAAAGAGGGGCTGGCGTTGGACGATGTGGCCTGCACCGAGCCCAAGCAGCACTTGGCTTTCTGCGGCTTCAAAGAGGGAGATGTTGGGGTCGCAATAATAATCCAATAGTGCTATCAGATAACTTCTTGATATAGAGGTGAATACCTCATATGATTCAATGCGCTTCAAGAATGCTTCATCCTCTGCGACAAATCCATCTTCAGCCATGATTCCAAGATCCCACGCTACCGCCCTCTGGCCAAGAGAAATTCGATGACGTGCAAGAGCGTCCATAAAAGTATTTCCAGAGCCATAGTTTGCTTGTCCATGGATGCCAATAACTCCAGAGAGAGAAGACAGCATAACAAAGAAGTCAAGGTCTGTGGGAAGAAGACAATGGAGATTCCAGGAACCTTGTGTCTTGCATTGTGTGCCTAAGTTCCAGTCTTCATACGACATGTTAATGAAGCTAGAGTCCTGTTATATTCTCAGTATCGTCCATTTAAATTAGCTAGGATCTCAGGACTCACTTTTAAAACCATTGCTGTCTGGATACAGCCTTTGATCGGGGGATAATTCAAGGTAGCCTCAGCGACTATCGTTGACAGAGAGTTCCGATCAGTAATATCGCATCTCGGAGCTCGAAACTCGATTCCCTGGGCTCGGAGAGATTCAAGAAGTTCGCTGGCAAGTTTGTCCTTGGGGCCTGATCTCGAGAGCAAAATAAGATACTTGGCACCACGGGATGCCAGCCACGATACAACGGCTCTTCCAATCCCACCAAACGCACCAGAGATAACGTATGTACTATCATGGCTCAAAGTGGCTGGATGTTCGGTGTCAAAAAGGGTCTTGATTCGATCATCTCTTTTCAGCTCTATCACAGCTTTTCCGGATAATTCGTCTTCCTGTAAGAGGCTGAATGCGCTAGCTATATTTTCGAGACTATTGATATGTATCGAATGGACCGTGCGCAAGGACCCGTACTTAAAAAGCTGAGTGATGTTACCAAGATCCTTCTCTGCCTGCTTTGGGCGGTCCCGCAGCCACGAGAAAACGTCAAACGAAGAGAAGCTAGCATTCTTCCGAAAGTTATGTACTTCTAAAGCCAAATTAGATTGTGCATCTCTTTGGCTGATATCAACAAATCTCCCATAGGCCCCAATACATTCCCATGACGCAGTTAGTCCATCTCCCGTAAGGGAATTAATAATCACGTCCATCCCACGCCCCTCGGTTGCATGCATGAGAGCACTTTTGAACTCCATCTTATTGTCAAGAAGTATAATGTGATCATCGGGTATTCCATAATCATTCAGAAGTAAATTCCTTTGGTCTGAAGTTCGACATGAAGCAAAAATCTCAGCGTCAAAATGTTGGGCTAGTTGAACTGCCGCCTGTCCGACTGCTTCACAAGCTTCATGTATCAAGATGGTCTCGTTGCTTTGAACTCGAGCAATGTTACTTACAGCGTTCCAAGCTGTCAAGAACACAATGGATATACCCGCTCCTCCTTCAAATGACATCCATTCTGGTATTTTCCAAACGCTGCTTGCCTCACATCGAGCTAGTGTCTTGAACAGACCATTACCAACTACGACAACCCGATCTCCTTTTGAAAGATGTGTAATGGATGCACCAATCTCTACAACGACTCCGCATGCCTCGCGGCCGAACTCTGTATTTTGCAAGCGTCCTAAGACGGATTGGCAATCGTTGCGGCTCATGCCTACCGCCCTGACTTCAATATCGACATCTGTCGGCTTCAATGGTCGACTCGTATCTTGATCTCGAACAAAATGTAGAGTCTCAAGGCTTCCGGAGTGTTCAACAGTTAATTTTGCGGGAGCAACTTCTGATACCATCTGGAAAGAGATCTGTTGAGGTAGAGACTTCTGATGAAGAGTTGTAGTTAGATTGGGAGAAGGAATTGCACGCGGAATTGTGAACAGCCCGTTCACTTCTACGTATTCATGCTCGTTGAGACGAGCATTTCCAAGATAAGATGATGATTGATAGATCATCCGAATTTGCGCTTGGTTAAGGATAAGCTCCTCAGTTTCTTTAAACTCCAACGCAATGATCGTGATTTTTTTTTCCGACCCTTCGTTTCGAACTGCTCGGGTGATTCCTTCGATCATGTTCCAAGCTGGATTCTGCACCACCCTGCCACCACCACCTCTGACCCATACAACGTCGCTTGCACATGTCAACATACTTTGAATGCTTATATATGAAGCATTGGAAAGGTCAAATAAGATGGGATTGTCAATTTCTAAAAGGGAGACAATCTTTCCCAACTTATCAATATCATCACTATCAAAATCGTCCATATGGAGGATGCGGCTACTGATGAAATTCTCAGAATATTCGTTTTGTAGATCATTTGCAGCTTTCTTTTGGTTTTCGAACGAGGTGTCAACCACAATGGTTACTATAATTGGTGATAGATTTGGCGACTCATCAAAGCTGGCTGTCGATATGATTATGCTTTGTTCTTGACATTCCGGACTTGCGAATTCAGGAAGCTCAACATCGATGCCACTGAAACCATGTTGCAAAAGAATACTGTCCCATTTCTGGGATGAGATCGCGGGTCCCCAATGCCGGTACGGATCGGTTGCTAACCACCAGCCTGGAAGAAGACCGAAAATAAACCCGCTGCGCAAAATATCTGGTCGAGTGATTTCGTGCATCATAAGCTTTCCACCGGGCTTCAAGAGCTTTCGTACGTGCTTCATTGTTTTAACTATGCTGACCGTTGCGTGAAGGACATTGCCTGCAACAATAAGGTCGAAAGAATTTTCAGCAAAGCCTTGTTTGATTGGATCATCCTCAATGTCGAGAAGACGGTATGACATTCTCGGAAACTCTTTGAAGTCTTCTTGTGCCGTCTCAAAAAAGAATGCTGAGATATCGGTATAAGTGTATTCCATATATCTAGGTGAATGCTTGATTCCTTGTCCGTCTTGGCAGAGACCTTGAAGAACTTTCGAGGTTGTTCCTCCCGTCCCCGCTCCTATTTCTAGAATTCGGAGTCTGGGATTTTTATACGATAATCCTTCAAGATACTTTTGGAATGCTGGGAAGCAAACACGATTGTTGTTGATGTCTTTATAGAGATCTTTAGCGAGATCGGACTTGAAGAGAAATTCCTGAGAGCTAATTTCACCACGCAATATTGGAAGTATATTTTGGCCCGTTGCGACAAATGCACGTCCCTGGGCCGTTTTAGACTCAACACGCGAGATCAGTTCCTTGATATTCTTTTCATCTTTCATTAAAATCTCCCATCCTTGCTGACTATACGGCAAAGCCCCATCATTGTATCGCTCAACCTGATATCTGGCCCAATCAATATACTTTTGTAAATATGGTAAAGATGGCTTGGTGGCGCCCAATCCCTGTAATGCTTTCACGAGAAACACATAAGTGAGAAATAGAAGGTCTGAATAGAATTGCTTGGGCTCTTCCTCCTTTGAGTTTTGTATAGCGCAAAACTCGCTGAGTTGATCAGGCCCAAGCAAGTCGATGTCTGGCTGAAAGTCTAAGATGTGGCATACATGATCTTCTCGAGAGACTTTCTCCAAGTCTTGTGTGTCAGTTACAACCGTCATACGTAAACCCTCACATCGCATCAAAAGATTTTCAGAAGTTGAATTAAGAACAGATATGTTAAATTCAGAGTAGCGATTTGTGATTTCCGTTCCAGAAGCAATGGCAAGAACATGACTTGCTTCAGAGAAATTCAATCCTGATTTTGCGATTGATAATCTTCGGATATGACTAGGCACCGCGGTTTCTAGTTTCTTTTGACAGTCCTGAGCAAGTGCGGCCAGACAAGAATGAAGCATTCCATCGAGGGTTGTCGGGTGGATGATATGCTGTTGGGGAAACTGGTCATCTGGCCACCGATACAGTCTCACAGAAGCACAAGCTTCTATCGTGGCATGAGATTGATACGTGATCTTTTCCAGAGTTTGGAAAGATGGTCCGAAATTGTACCCTGAATCTTTCAATGTTTCATAGAGCTTTTTGGAAGGCACAGTTTGATCTTGCATTACCCCTGCGGCTGCTAGTCTTTGCCTCTCGCTCTCAATCTCGTGTAGAGATCGAATTCTTGGTCCGTATTCAATTTTGATAAAGCCGTAAAAGTGATCTTCCCACTGTTCGTCAAGATTGGTCTCCCTACAAGTGCACAGTCGAAATTGTAGCCAAGATGAGCTGCTTTCTGCTTTACCTGATGGCCTTCGGAGATAAAAGTGAACTTCCACACCATTATCTTCCAGAGGAACGCTCAATGCTTTCGGGAATACCACATCTTTGAATTGGAACCCTGCGATTTCTTCATCGTGATTTGCTATTTGATTTGCCGCCTCGATAGCCATCACGAGCATTCCTGCTGCTGGATATATCAAGGAGCCATTGATAACATGGTCTTCCACCCAAGGCATATCAGACACCCGAATAAAATTGCGCCATCTAGCTTCCATTGGGTTCCAGTCCGTCGATGGCTTACCAAGTAAGTCAAGCTTGCCTTGAGGATGCAAGCGATTTCTTTTGCTAGACTTCGTTTCGTACCAATATTCCACTGATTGATCAAATGGATACTCTGGAAGATTAAGTAGCATCCCAGGCATCCCATTAGTCTTAGAAATATGGAGAGAGTCGATATTTGTAGGTGCTCCGAGACAATAAGTCGTGCATACAACATTTAGCGCTGTTTCCTCTGCTGGCCTCTTCCGGTGCAGCATAGACGAATATGATATTCTTGCCTGTGGATTTTGACTCAAAATTTGCTGTATTGGTCCTTGCAAGGCAGAGTGAGGTCCCACCTCAATTAGCATGTTGACACATATATGAGCTCTGTGGCTACAGTCAAGCTTCTTTCGGGTCAGTCGAGAAGTCTGACCACATATTGATTGCATGGCTTCGTAGAATCTCACTGGAGACACCATGTTACTTACCCAATAGCTTGGTTCGCGCAAGTCGCTGGATTCAATCAATCGTCCAGTGACAGTGGAGATCATAATACAACTTCGAGAAGCGCTCCATCCTGCTTCGATATTTTGAATAGAACTTTCGTACTCTAATGCAATAGCTTCCATGTGATAGGAGTGATAAGCAATATTGACCTTGAGCTTTGTAGCGGGTATTGCTTCCATCTTTAAAAGTGTTCTTAATTCGTCGATTTGAGTTTCGTCACCTGACACAGTGACGTTTCGATTGCTGTTTATACATGCAACCGTGAGCCCAATATGGCCATTTTGAATCGAAATCTGGTCGATATACTTTTGCGCTTCGTCTTTTGGAAGACCAATAGACATCATAGCACCAGTTGGGCCATTGTGCGAGGAAAGTTTGGCAGCAGCTTTTCCTCGAAAGTATGCGACTCTGAGAGCAGATTTTGCAGACAATGCTCCAATACAATACCTTTGAATTAATATGTTAGCAATTATGGAATCTGTATGGTGTGGGATACTCACGAAGCGGCAATCTCTCCGGAAGAATGGCCAACTACAGCATTCGGGTGAATGTTGAAACTTTTTAATAGATCAACTAGTGCAATCTGAACTGCAGTGCATATTGGCTGACTGAATTCGGCGTTGTTGATATCAGAGTTCAGGGCCGAACGCGAGAGCTTCTCTTTTTTACTCTGTTAGACTGGAAATCATGGCAATGGGAGAATAGTACCTGAAAGACTCCAACAGGATCCAATATCTTTGAGATGCTGCTCTGCCATAGCTAAGCTGCGAGCAAAGACCTGAAACTTGAGTAACTCAAGTCCCATGCATGCCCATTGTGCTCCTTGGCCAGTAAACACAAACCCCATCAACGGAGTTTTCAGGGATAGTATGGGAAGTGAGCTTGTGATTGTCAAATTCCTAAGATCCTCTAAGTTATCGGTGACGACATGGGTTCTCCACTTTAGCATGGTTCTCTTCTTTGTTAACGTATACGACATTCTCGCAAGGAAATCCGGTGTTCTGGAGACTGATACGGATTCCTTGAAATAAGTTGCATATTGATCCACGACACGCTTGAGTGCTGCTGGATCGTTTGCCGTGAAGACAAACAATTTGCGCATCCCAAGCGTAGTATTCCCCGAAGTCAATGCCTCTTTTTCCAAGTGCTCCTGAGGAGCGATTTCATTTGATGAGTATGATGGGGCGTTTTCAACAGTGTTGTGGCTAGCTACTAGACCTCTAGACTCCAAATAATGGTAGACATCGTCAAGGACAATGTGTGCATTTGTTCCGCCGAACCCGAAAGAGTTTACAGAGGCTCTTCTAAGGCCTGTTGTAGGCCATGGAGTTGGGCAAATCGGAAACTAAAAATGTTAGTGGAGCTCACGAAAAAGCGTCAGCGGGACAGAAGCAGCATACCTTAAGTTTGAGGAACTCAGCATCAATTCTTGGATTCAACCTCTCAAAGTTGGCATTCGGTGGTATAATTGCTTTCTCAAGCACCAAAATTGCTTTTATTACCCCTGCTATTCCACTTGCTCCCTCCATATGACCAATATTACTCTTAAGAGCCCCACTACCACTAATTAGTGTTCAATGTCAGAGGATCATGAAGTCAGACTTACACGTATAATGGATCCTCTAGAGTCCTCGCTGCTTTGAATGCTGAGCCAAGGGCCGCAGCCTCTATGGGATCGCCTATAGCCGTGCCAGTTCCGTGTGATTCTACAAAACGAGTGCTATCCATACTCAAGCCGGCTTTCTGGTAGACTTCCCGTATTAGAATTTCCTGCGAGATTCTGCTTGGCTGCATGATTCCCCCCGGCGTAAGTCCGTCTTGGTTACTTCCGCTTGCTCGGATGATTGCACGAATTGTGTTGCCATCTGCAATAGCACTTGAAAGTCTTTTCAAGACAAGAACACCAAGTCCCTCTGAACGCGAATAACCATTTGCTCTGCTGTCAAAGCTATAGCTTCGGTAATCTGGAGAAAGCATCTTCATATTAGAAAGGAGATGAATCCAATCTGGTGAGAAGATAAGATTGCATCCCGCGGCAATTGACTGTTAATGGCTAGATGTCAACACCGAGAGCTTCATTGAATCTAGTTCTGGAGTTCAAGATTACAACATACCATATCAACGTCACCGCTTAGCAAATCTTGACATGCAAGATGTAGGGCTACCAAGGAACTTGAGCAGGCTGTGTCGATGTTTGCGCTGCCTCCGGTGAAGTTAAAAAACCAATTGATACGGTTCGCGGTCATGCATGCGGCACTTCCCATACCAACATAAGTCTGGCTATTCTCCGAGTCTTTGTAGCAGAGTTGTTGCCAATCGTTTGTGAATGAACCCGTATAAACAGAAGTTTTTGTGCCATCAACCCTACTCAATGGCAAGCCAGCTACGATGGGTTAGTCTTTTCAAAAAACGAGCTTGAGATGATAATTCTGTATCAAACTAGAGAAAACTCACAGTTTTCAAGTGCTCTATACGTGGTTTCGAGAAGCCCACGATGCTGTGGGTCTAAAGCAGCTGCTTCAGTGGCTCCGATTGAGAAGAATGGAGCGTCAAATGTGGAAATCTTGTCTTGCAGGAAGTGTGCCCCGCTGACAGAAAACTAAGAACTTTCAATATCATGGTGACTTGTATAAGGGACTACACGCAAGGCATATCAACTTACTGTGTCTTTGCGATTCGGATCTGGATGGTAGCGATTTGATTTACTGAGGCGATCTTCTGGATATTCTGTGGCGGTACATCTCATGTCCATCAATACCTTCCAAAAGGACTCGGCATCTCTCGCTTCTTGCGGAAACTTGAGTGAGAATCCGACGACAGCAATAGGATCGACACATCTCTCCTCATTTGATATAGACGATGGTGGGGTAGATTTGGTGGATTCGGACAGAAGTGGAGAATCCATGATTATTGACGTTAGAAAACACTGTATAATTTCAACTGAATAGAAAATGAAGAAGAGAAGATAACTCTGTAATTATATTGAAGAGATATTAATACTTTACATACACTCACGAGTTTATTGCTACTATTCGAGCTTCAAATTCTTCGAGTAAATTATCCTAGAGCCAACCACACTCGAACGATATCTATCATCCTATTATACATATGATTAGTCTCATTAACTAAGAGCCTAAAGGAATCACTTCTATGAACAACACATACTCCTAGTAACATATTATTTTCTTTTCATAACAGCTATGACATTAACCTGTATCAATGAAAGACTTATTAAATTTTAAATTCTACTAGTCATCCTGAAATTCGATTTGATAACTCCCATTCTACTATAATCATTACTTCAAACGCACGATCGAAGGGTTTTGAGCCATTAGTATTGTTCATTGAATCACCGGATATTCTTGAAGTAAAATGAAGTACAAATTGGCACTAGTCGAATCTCCAGATTCGATGCTACTTTCTGCATGCTAAGAATACAGATGACGTCCCATGTACTGGATACAAGGATAATGTTCTGATGATGAACTCGCTTTTCACACACGAATCAGATCAAATGGTCACTATCCTCAACTTCAGACTTTCAGACTTCACAGAAACCGCGCGCTCAAACAGTCGAATGTTGTTTGCGGGATTTATTACCATCTTCACATGAATCTAATGCATCGAATCTGATGGAAGTGATAACTGCGCCATCAACGAGCATGTCTCGTTGTAACTTCAGTCGGACATGAAGAAAACATCAAAGTTAGCAAGATCCTCCACCACGACGTACTTCGATCGGGCAAGGTTATGTTAAGTTCAATGATTTTATTACACCGCTGTTTTACTATATTCTGGGAATGTAGCATCGCATTACTGCGCCGTCTGCTCGTGTACATTTTGTTGCGATATGGACTCTTTTCTCCAACTTTCAAATGCGCCTATGGAAGTTATTAGATCCCTCCTCCTTTACTTGGAAAAAAGCCCGGTCCAGGTGCATCTGGGGAAGCGTAAAGTGGAGATTAATAGTCAGCACTAACACCCTCGCCTCCATTCAGGGGTCCTACATGATCTTATCTTTAATGCTTTAAGCATATCTTCTCATTGGCGGAATCGTGCAACGGGTGTCCCCTGGTCGCTTTATCGGTTTTAGAGATTAATGATTGTAGAAACGCCTCTTCGTACCATAATGTCTTATTGAAGAAGCTCTGCAATGTGAGTTCAGGCACATGAAGAGATTATCCTCGCCAACCGACTACGGTTCTACGTAGAATAACCCTGCACAACTATTGAAGCCCCGATTTAAACCGCCGCTTCAAACCTTTCGCCACACTGAGGCTTCTTGTGCGAGAAGATATACGAAAATAATTTTGCGGCGTACACACGTAAGATTCCATTTATCGCCCAGTTCGTCTAGTTGCGTTCAGCTGTTAACTTGTTAAGTGCTGTGCCTCAGAAATTCGAGACTATTATATCTTCACCAGATACCACTTGCCTATTCTAATATACAGATACAGTAGAATCCTTCTTCAAATTCCTGCGTTAGAATGGAGCTTGTCAGCAGGCGTACCCCTGAATCTCTTCGGCATATTGGCTGGAATACACGAGAAAAGCTAAAACTAAGATGAGTGAATAGATATCATTAGTTAAGATCTCCAGTTTTCTCCTCTTCTTAATTCATCTGCATTGAACCCCGATATTGCTTTAGCCGGTTCAGGATGACGACAGTTTCTACCACATTTTCCCCAGAATACCTGGCCCAGTACCGTGGCAATACACCAATTGCAATATGTGTCACCTTTATTGTTCTTGAAATAGTGTTTGTCGCTTTGAGATATTGTGCTCGCTGGGTTGGAAAAGCAAAATGGGGTATGGATGATTTTCTCATGATTCCAGCTCTCATACTTTGTCTGGAACAATGTGGAGTGGGTATAGGTGAGCCATAGACTAGTATCAAAGCAAAAGGTGTTTCTCTCTAACGTGTATCCAGCTTTTATTATAGTCGGTGGTGGTGGTTATCACTCCGCACGCGGGTTTCCTACCGAGCAGATCATTAAATTTCATCAACTTCAATTCAGTATTGCCATATCATACTTTTCTGCAGTCTTGTTCCCAAAATTGGCCATACTTGCCATTTATCTACGTCTTTTTGACGTCAAGAGAGGCTTCCGCATAGTCACCTGGATAATTGGGGCATTCATGATCGCAAATTGGATTGGAACAACGGTGGCAATGTCCCAAATTTGCCATCCAGTGCAATTTTTCTGGAATCAAAAAATTCCCGGTGGAGGAAAATGTTTTAACATTGTGGACTTTCTTCGTTGGTCAAGTTTCATGAATATCATTACCGACCTTGCTATGCTTGTTCTGCCCATTCCTGTAGTCTTAGAATTGCAGATGTCAAAGAAGATGAAGGCTGGTCTGGTCATTACTTTTGCTTTGGGGAGTTTGTGAGTTTAAAACCATCTTCTTCTTATCTATTATCGAAACTTTTAGCTGATAATTTTTACCTCAGAGGACTGGTTACATCAATTATCCGCTTTGTTGGTTTCTTCACTAGCAACGCAGTAATAGATCCCCAATGGGCGGCTGCTCCATTGGTTACTTGGACTATTCTAGAGACTGGGACGTATTTCATTGCAGCGTGTCTTCCGACACTCCGTCCCCTTGCCGTGTTCTTATGGAAACGTAATCCTCTGTCGCAGCTACGGTCCAGAAGTGCCGTTACTAAGAACTCCGGAACCGGTGGCAGTATTGCATTGCAGAGCAGAGGCAAAGCAGGCTTCAAAACTTTCGATGATGACTCAAATGAGTTGATTGACTCAAAAGAAAGTCATCAGTGGGTATCAAGTACGACAGATGTAGAGCGAGGTACACGATCCTCAAGATCTGATGGAATTACGATCAAACGAAGTGTTGACGTCACTTCCCAATAGGAGATGGTAGCCACAAACTTATGATATCAAGAGTTTGAAATTGCTTTTATCGTAGTGTTCTTTCGTTTTCGGTTTTTGTGTAGTAAGTAGCTCAGCAATCAACATGTTTTCCCTAGAATTTGTCAGTGGTACGGCGCATTCTTTGCTTTCTCAACTCCAAAAGGGCACATTATTTTCCGTGAATGTTGAGATGAATAAGGGACATAGTAATAAGAATTTCTGTCAATATTTCAAGAAGGGCGCCTTGATTTGCCCAGAATCTCCGGTAGAAAAAGTTGCTTAAAGCAAAACTTCATAATAAGAGTCATGAGATTATACAACCACTATCCTAGCAGTCTTTACATGTATAGCACATCTCAAGGGTGGAAGACACATGCAATGGAGAAGTTGCTTACAGGCGGCAGCTTAAGAGATTTATAATACAAGGGGTGTGATTGATTATCCGGCGGAAAGACCCATCTCTACAGCTCTCCGTATAACTTTGGTAATTTCAAAAACGGCTTCTCGGTCCCGCGAGTTTGGAATCTCATGCCCTTCACCATGCAAGAATCTCCACCGCTTGTCATCCTCGCACAAATTCCATAGCTCTTGGCTTGCACCAAGAGATACACTATCATCGGTATCCCAGATGTGTGCCGTGGGTATATTGATCAAACGTAAATCATTCTCTGAGCCTCTCAAAGCTTTAACTTCCTGGTGCATGTCCAGGACTCGAGGATCAATCGGACTTGTTGCTGAAAAGAACACCGCACATTTGAACGGTAATGGGGCAGTAGGGTGAGCCAAGAGCTGTTGAATTATATAGGTCGAGATGAATGAAGCACCATGAGAAAATGCCAATACTCCGTCATAGGGACCTTCGAGGTCAAGGAATTTTGAAAGATTGGCAAGCGCAGATTCAACAGACTCGTGGGATGTAGGCGAGAAGTATGCGAAGTATTGATCACTTGAATCATAAAATGACTTCATTTCTATTAGAATATTAGCAATGAACGAAGATTGTATTGATAGTTAGAGACGTCCCTGAGGCTAGAGGGAAGTCAACATTTCCCTCAACGAAGTCAAAGGAATAATGCTGGTCCAACTCATAGCGAATTGTTGCTAGCATTAGAGTCAGAATAGTGAGCTGTCATTGTATTGTGACTAGAAATAGACATGGATATCTGTACGAACCCGTTTGACTCTCAAATATCTAGATACACATGATCAGTATATAGCTCACAATCAGATAAATGTCTTTGCAAGATTGATTCAGACTGACTTGGCTATTAGTTCCACCTCCGTGGAAGCACAAAAATCTCATTTTAGATCGCTGATGGTGAAATGTTGACGCTGCGAAAAGAGTAAAAAAGTTGAGATTGTTCGAACCCTTCGAGAGCAGTCCTGAATGTAATCCTCCCAGAAGTTTTGTTGAGGAAACTTCGACCAAGCGTCTGCTTGGGTAAATGACCAGATGATCTAATGATCAGATGAAATAGAGTGTTGTGATCCGAAATGTTAATCCTGATTGAACCGTACATATTCAATGAGCTTAGTGGGCTTAGATCAAAGCCATGGAGACCCGGTATATCGCTTATTGGAGTATATCATCGTGAAAGCTAGCAATGCTGATGGCCCTGCTGTCTATTTCCCTCTACTCCTATTGGATTTATTTACTTTATTTTGCAAGGCTCGCCGTCGCGACATAGGGTGGAACACATCGAGCAATTATCCTCACCAACTTCCTCTTTTGCCTATCTGGCTTCGGTTTTCGATTGGTCGTTGCTCATGAGGATTTTCTTCTTTACATTTGAGAAATTGGAGTTAGCCGCTAATGGAGGACCTGGTTATCCTCACTCCTTTCTCTATATTACCGGTGCATTGTAAGATTACCAGGTCACAAATCAGAAATCGTGATATTTACGGGCAACATTGTCGAAAAGATTTAAGTGTGCACTCGTGTGTGGAACCAGCATGTAAATTAAATGACAAGCCTGTCTTACATCCCATCCCAGCAATGGAACCAATCAGTGATATGTATCAGCGATGTATCTCCTGCAGTTATTCGTCTGCCGAGCTAAAGATTCAGGAATTATTACCTTTCTATCCCATTGGTCGAGATTCCAACACTGTGAAGGTGATGCTAGAAACCGTCAAATGCAACGAAATTTCATTGTCCAGCGAGACTGTTAGTTTATCAGTGGAGATATCCGGTTACGACATTCCAATAGTGGTTCAAGGTTTGGTCGAATTGTCTGCAACCATTCAAAGAAAATCTGGTGACTACGGCCGCATCTGAGCCTACTAGTCTAGGCATCGGTTCCGAATCTTGCAACTCGTTGGAAAATTGCTACGCCATCATTTAGTGATTCTCTTCGGTTGCATGCATGATCGGTTGGATTTTTAAACGAACAGAAATGTTACGCCATCCATGTTGTCTATGATGGCTAGGGTTCATGCGTAGCTCCAGGGTATCTGTTGGACCCATGTTTGAGATATACCGTACCCCGCACACTAAAAGCCAAGTTGTAGATGCGAAATCTGAGAATATGAATAATTATCAGGAACCTATAGTCTTGAACTACCTAGTTCGTCAGTCCTTCTCGATGTCAATTCTCTACGCAATATGGATCGCAATTCACTACTGGCTAGGTATGTTAACAAGTACCACATAGACTTTATCTCTCACCATGAGTATGGAGTCATCTCACAATAGAATGATCAAAATGCCTAGGTAAGGATAGCTAGTCAAGCAGACACATGTGGGAACAATCTCGATTGACCTATTCACGGGGATGATGTTTCCATAGTTCCGGAATGCATTTGAACAGAGACTGATCAAGACCTACTTTACGATAACACAGGGTACAAACGCTTCACCTCTACTCTAATGGGACAACAATTTTTTGGTTCTCGTAAATTCACGAATCAAACAACGCAACTGTATGTGCTGGCATGAAAGTGCTCGGAGTGTGCGAGATTCAAACATTGAACTTCAAGATGGAAGGGGAAAAGAGTAAGACGGAGGAATCAAAATCCGTTGCTGCAGTCAGCAAGTCTAGAAGCCAGCGGACAAGAAGCTTATCTTTCTGTGATTTGTGTATAAGCTTCGAAGCTGCATATTCTCTGGGGTAGCTGCAAACATCTCGGATACAGCTTGTCGGTTTCATGCTAGGACCCTGCGAATCTCGATTTTAAGCATTGTGTCCGATTGTGCCACTTCCTTCGCACTGCCGTGCCGCAAATTGAGCTGCATGAGGTTAATTCAATGATAAGGCGTAGACGCGCATATGTTACTATCAACCTGCATGTAACATTTTTACGATAGTCGTAAGATGCAGTCTACTCTGAATTAAGAAGCTTATCATCTCTCCCGTAGGCAGTAGGGAATAATTAACAATTAATTCGACTTCCAGGACCCGGTGAGTATACAGGTATTATATATAAACTTCTGATTGTAAAATTTATATCTCGATGAGGAAATCTATTTCTAAAGATGAGATACTAGTGTACATAGAGTATGGTGTATGATGATTCAAGGCGCACTGAGATGATAGATAGATATAGAAGTAACTAGTCTATTTTAGGATATTCTTAGAACTCGAATTGATCTTTAAACATTTCGTCGAGTACCTGGAGCTGGATTTCGAGTTGGGGTTTCGTAAAATTCGAACCATTCAGAACGTGAGAACGATAACCTTACCGGCTAGTATATTTGGCATACAAAACCAACTCGATTGATAGCTACTCCATCAAGTCCTGATTTACCTCCTCGCAGGATATTACTGTATTTTTTTCCTTGTAGAAAATCTTCAATTCTTCGACAATCTGCTGAAGTCTCATCATGGCTACAGAAAGACTCAATAAGTTTCAAAATGCTGTCCAGGCAGTTGGATCGGAGCAACTCCTCCCAAACGCAATCGACCATATCGCAAAGACCGACCCAGGGAGACTGTATGCCGAAATACCATTGTCTACAATGACTTTCGATGCAGGGTTTCGGTCGGTCTCATATGCCGACCTTGCAAACGCAGTAAACGGTATGGCCTGGTGGATTCATCGTGCTCTTGGATCCTCAAGCACCTGTGAGCCTCTGTGTTATATGGGGCCTAATGACCTGACACGAAATCTGGTCTTGCTGGGCAATTGCAAAGCAGGATACTCAGTAAGTTTCGGGATTTATGGGTTGGGTTCTATATGATGATCGCTAACTTCTTGCAGACTTTAATGATGACCCCAAGATTTAATGCTATCGCTCATGACAACTTCATCAAACAGTGCAATTGCAATAAGATTATCATGCCTCAAGGGCCTGAATCAGCTGATGAAAGCATTATCTTCCTGTACGATGAAGTTCTGCGAGCACCCACACTTGAAGAGCTATTTTCGGAGAAATTTCCACACTTTACGTTTGAGAAATCTTTTCAAGAGGTCAAGACTGAACCGCTAGTAATACTTCATACTTCTGGCACCACTGGCTTTCCGAAACCAATCATCTGGACACATGAGTATGTTGCGGGCTATGTGAAAGAAAGAAGACTTGATCCCCCGAAAGGATTCGAGAGTACCGACAGGCTAATGTTGGGAGGGAAATTAATCTGCTCCTTTCCTCCTGCTCATGTAAGAATGTTTTAACATATGTCTCTGCTTCTCGCTAAAAAATTCTAGGCTGGTCCTACATGGGTCACTCTACTTTTCACGGTTTACTGTGGTTCAACAATGGTTTACCTGTTGTCAGGCATACTGCCAACAGTCAGTATGCTCGTAGACTGCGTCCAACACAAGAAAGTCGATGCTCTTATGTTAGTTCCGCCTCAAATAGAAGAGCTTGCCATCAACTCTGAAGCTCTCCAAACTATTTCACAGAATGGTGAAACAATGTTCTATGCCGGAGGAGATGTTACTATCGCTGCTGGAGATACCATTTCTTCAAAAATGAAACTCGTCACAACTTGTGGATCAACCGAGCAAGGGTTCTGGCATACTATCCATCCTACTGGAACTTGGAATCCGAAGATGTGGAAATATATGCGTGTGCATCCGGCACAGAATTTGACTTTCCGCCACCAATCTGAAGATTTATTCGAAGCAACATACACCCTCAATGAGAGTCCTGACGGATACAAACAGTCAATCTTCACTATCTTCCCCGAGAACCCTGTATATCCTACAGGAGATTTGTTCTCTCCACATGCGGATGATCCTGAACTATGGCAATTCCGCGGCCGAGCAGATGACATGCAATCTTTCATCACGGCAGAAAAGTTCTACCCTACACAAATGGAACGCATCATTGGAGCGCACCCAGGAGTTGCTGCGGTTCTATTTGTTGGAACACGACGCCCCAAGGGCGCTTTACTCGTTGAGTTGCGAAACCCATCCGAGGACAAGGCTGCCTTTCTTGAATCTTTATGGCCGCTCGTTGAGGAGGCGAATAAGCCTGTGCCATACACTGCTAAAATCACTAAAGACATGATCCTAATCACAGACGAAGCACTTCCAATGGCAAGATCTGTCAAAGGAACCATTGAAAGAAGAGGTACGGTGAGACTTTATGAACATAAACTTGATGTGTTGTACGCAGTCCACGCTTAGAGCACAAATTTGGGGGTAAATAGTTTAATTTCCTGTATTGAGTGCCATAACTATGACATCTCATTGGAGCAGAATCTTCTGTGACGCATTCTGAAACGCCTCTTAAGGAATTAAAAATCAGTACTCTTTCCATTGACACTATTCAACTCGAACGCATATAAAATATATCTGACAAGATTAAAAGACGAGAAGTAAATTTATAACCTGAGATCCTTTATTAGCCTTAAATCCCCAAATGATTATGACCCCCCCCCCCCCCTTGCAACATCATCAGAGGGCCTCAAAATCATATGATGTATGATAGTAATACAATAAATGGAATCAAATATCCTCATCCAATGATACAAACTTTATCTTAAAGAGCACATAGTCCCTACGGCATATAAAAGCTCCATGAAAACTCCGACATGAATATTTTCTTATGTGCTTTAGAACATCAAGTTTATATGCAGGTATTAACATTTGGATTGAATATAGATTTCCAAGCTACATATTTTTTAGGCTTAAAATAATGCGTGTATTTATCCATGTAGATTAGATCCGAAATCAGTCTGGAAGAATGTACGCCATGGGTGGATATTTCAGGGGCTGAGGGTTAGCCGTTTAGGCTAAGTCGAAGCTTATCGTTATCAATGCTGCAACCCTAAGGTTAACATGAAGTCTAGGCCGCTAACTCCAATCATTATTCCATTCCAGCCTGTCACCTTCCCTATTTGTCATTTGCCATGCTGCGAACCAACACGTTAAAGATATGCTTGATAGCTTGAGTAATGTTATGTCAGCCGATCAGCGGCTGCAATCACTCGTGCAATGCTTTACTGCGAAAAATTCAACAGTTCCCGTCACTGGTTTCTTCTGGACCAAACGGCCGACAACCTTATCTATCTCAACATCCAAATACGCATAGCAATCTCCTACGGTGAATACTCTGGTGCCTTGAGTCTCTAGTTTTGTCGTTCGAATTCTGGAAGAAATTGTCTATGTCTTCAAGCATGCGCAACTCAAGAGAGAACTGGAATGAGTCGCCCGCCAGTAGAGAAAGTTCCAAAGCTGCTGCAGTTGATGAAAAAGTCGTAACTCCAGCCTACGATTCGGAGAAGATCGAACTAAACACTTCCATCGAAAATGATGCACCATCACAAGAGAAGACATATCCAAGCGGATGGAAATTTCTTCTTATTACATTGGGCATCATGGCTGCCGTTTTGGTAGTCGCTCTAGATAACTATATCATATGTAAGCCATGACTGATGCCATCTCTGCACAAACACTGATGATATCACAGCAACAGCTATCCCTCGATTAGCCACAGACTTCAAGTCAATTAACCTGACTGGATGGTACAGCAGCTCTTATTTTTGACAATCATGGCCTTTCAGCCAGCTCATGGACAGATATTTACATTCTTCTCGGTGAAATGGGCATTCTTGATTAGCATTTTGTGGTTTGAGGTTGGTTCTATCATAAGTGCAGCCGCTCCTAATTCATTTGCCTTCATTTTTGGGCGCCTGATTTGTGGTGCGGCTGCAGGAGGGATCTGGTGTGGAACACTCACACTCGTTACCAATGTGGTTCCTCCTGCAAAGCGTTACCTATACGTGTCAGTGGTTACTAGTATGTATGGTGTTTCCTCCGCAGCTGGACCGCTTCTTGGAGGCTTGTTCACAGATTCGAAGCTCACTTGGCGATTCTGCTTCTGGCTGAACCTGCGTAAGTAGTAATCTCCGTTGTAAGGTCTTGCAAGGTTCTGACATTGAATTTGAAAAGCTATCGGTTTTGTTGCCTTCTTGTTGATTACATTTTTTCTTGAGCCACCAGAACTATCGGAGCTGGGGAAAAGCCTGACTATAAAGCAAAAGATTATGAGGATCGATTTTTTGGGCACGTTTCTTTTGATTACAGCGTTCACCTGCTTTTTCCTCGCAGCTCAATGGGGTGGTACCACATACGCATGGTCTAGTTCCAAGGTCTGGGGTTGTATACTTGGATTTTTCCTTCAAATAGCAGCCTTCAGTTATCTTCAGGTTCGGTTTCAAGACCGGTAAGTTTAGATCGAGAATTTGAATATCCTTCCTAACGTTTCGCTTAGCGCAACAATCCCTATTCGAGCATTAAGAAACTTCACAGCCTTACTGTGCCTCCTTTATCAACTTTTCATTTCTATGGTCATAGCGATACAGATTTACTATTTGCCCTTCTATTTTCAGTCCGTACTTGGGCATTCCGCGGCTTCATCTGGAGTTCTCACTCTACCTTACGTAATGACGCTACTTTTTTCTCCAATGGCTAGTGGTGCTTATATTACCGCCTATGGTCATTACATCCCAATTATGTATATTGGGGCCTGCCTAGCTGTCGTGGGCTCTGGACTGTTATCTACGCTCTCCGTCACAAGCAGTCAGGCGCAGTATGTGGGCTATCAAATTATAGTCGGTTTAGGAGCTGGGATAGTTCAACAGATTGCCTTCACAGCTGTGCCTTTAGCACTTCCGCCAGCGGACGTAGCTACTGCGAGTGCGCTGGTATCTTTCTGTAACAGTCTTGGGCCGGTAGTAGCCCTTACTGTCGGAAACATTCTCTTCACTAACCTCTTTGGAAGTAAATTGGCAGAAATTCCAGGGTTGAATGGGAGGATTACTGGATCAGAAATCAAGGGACTGGTAGACCTTGGAACACTAGTACCAGCTCAGTACGTGGAAAGTGTCAAACAAGCATTGTCGTTCGCTTTGAGCCGGACGCTTGTGTTTGCAATACCAGCTGCAGGATTAGCCGCATGCTGTGGTTTCGTAATCCAGCTTCTTTCATGGAAAAGAAAAAGAATCAGCAGTTCAGAGTCGGGAGAAATGACAGGAGAAATACATCACAAAAGTGATGACAAGGTCTGATTTGCATGCGTACATGAATTCTCGCGCAAACCTCCTCATTTTATAATAGCTAGTACTGTGTAGATATTTCTTATCTCTTCAAAAGGGCTAGTGAATAAATTTTTTGGCTACTAGTTCTCTGTGGCTTTGAATAGTTCCTTGCAAGAAGGCGATGGATTGGCATCTAAGTTTAGCGTTTAGCTTAGCCTGGAAACATCCCAGGGTGACTTGAGCACATTTGAAAATAACTGGCTCTGCAAGGGGTTAGATCTTACCATCCCAGAAGATCGAATACTAGTACCCTGCAAGGTAAGCCCGAACAACAGGGACTGTCAATATTCCAGAAAGAAATTAGTTCCTATGGGATCAATACTACATACATACCTATTCCAGAATGACTGGGTGCCGTCTATTCCGCACGAATTAAATGAGTTAGCATCCTTGAAATCAGAGCAATTTGAGTGAAAGACAGCATGGTAAGCACGTGTAATAAGCACTTCATGAATATGACTTGCGATTTATCCCCGTAAGTGGCGTTTCTAGCTTTGAGAAGACTTATCAAAAACGGTATATCTGTGTATATAAAAGAGTAGAACGTAAGGCCTCGAGCTCTGATTCAATCTTCGACAGTACCTATCATCCCTCTACTTTGACATAAAGAGCTTTCACAATTCTAGACTACTTTCGCCGCTTATAAATGTATTCTCAACACCTTCTTTCCGTCGCTGTCTTGACAGCTAATCTTGTCTCTGCATCAAGCAACCCGACATACTTCAACCTCACCGCCATCTCTGCCGTGAACAATGCTTCATTATTCCAATGTTGGCAACTAACAACCCCAATCACTTCATCTGCCCAGAATGGTCTTTCGGGAAGCATGGTGCAGCAATTGGGCGCTTTGAACGGCAATGCTACCTACGGCTACCTTCCGGCAAACTTCCCGGGTGCAAATCATCCAGCGCCAGGAAACCAGTGCGTGATTCCCTGTGAAACTTTCATACACTATGATGGAAACTAACTTCTATGCTAGATATGTCGTTATCTTGTCTGGCAAAATGATAGTCACAGTCCCAAACACTACTGAGCGCGCAATCTTCACAGGAGGGGCAAATAGCGTGATTATTGCTGCGGATACGGCGGATAAGAGTATCATCGGCCATGTCACAGGAACATTGAATGAGCCTGTAGCAGCTTTGCAGATACCTTTTTTGAATGGTCAAATTCCTCCTTACAAAGTGTTATACAATGGCGCTTGTGAATCTAGGGAACTTAACTTTTGTTAGTGCTTAGAGTGGGTACTTGGTGGAGAATGAGGAGTGGGGTTGTTTGTCGAAGGACAGGCTTAGTGTAATTTCTCTGGATACCTCTTCACAGACACTCGGGTTCTTATATGTCGCTTGATAAAAGATTTTCGGCAGTCAATTGAGTTGGGATGATAGTAGGGGGGCAATTTTCTTACCGAGATCGGGATAAAGCAATTTACAACACTTAAAGAACCTCAACATATGTTGCGATATGAGTGAATATGCACTATACACTGGCGCACAAGCGTATTACACATATCTTTCGTGGCTGTGAGCCTAGAATAAGACAGACACAATATAAATCAATGCATTAAGCCTGTTATGAAGACATCACAATCACCAGCGCGGTGATACCAATAATGGAAAAATTTCCCGTTAATCTTTTTTTCCTGCCTACATGAAGACTTGCTTTGAATGAGTTTCAGAATTCATGTAGATCAAAATTCTATCTTTTGTTCTTGAAGTTTTCTCTTCCCTTTATCATATAATTATCAAAGCATTGTTTCCCCAAATCATGGTTTTGAGGTACTCCGATAAATATGATTTTGTTCTCTCTTCGAACTCCTAGGCCTCTAATGGAACTTCTAGCACGAATTGAAGCTCAGTGAGACCCCCGCCCCAGAATGAATTACCCACCTGGTTTCTTTTATGACAAATTAATTTAGCCATTCTTCACGGATAAGTCATACTCCTCAAGCATCTCTCCAGAATCAAGTGAAGGAGATAAATGGCATGGGATGTTCATTCAGAACTAATATATCGAATTTCAAATTTGCAGATCACAGTGAATAGCGTTTCTTTGCTGTGCAACACCATTTCATTCGGTTAATTCTCATGAATCTCAATACATTGTAGACGAGGGCTTCGGTGCACATCACCCAGAATTCTCCTTCGCCTATCCATATTCTTCCAAAATGGGAGACCTTTTGACAATCAATGAGGAAGTAAAGATATCTCATATGTAAAATTATTATTGGGTTTGAGTATGCTCCTCCGCTTTCAGTCTATCATTTTACGTCCCCAAGGTTCTTCCTTTCCTAATTGAATCCTTGACCTCGCAAGATTGTCTACTCACTAGACTCGTCGTAGAATCGCCCCCCCCCCATTCACAGTCTCAAACTTGCTTGTGAGTAAGGCGTGCAACCATTTGATCTCCAGTATGACTATCGACATTTTCGAGCTACAATAAAAGGGTCCAACAAGAGACATGGTGAGGGAGTTGGAGGAGATAATGAACAAAGGATTTTGAAGAGAGAGTCATTTCGAAAATTAGCTTTATACGATTCGAAAAGAAGTGTTCGGAGACTTCAGCCAGTTTGTTCAGAGTTCAGATGTCAGCTTGCCTTCTTATACCACAACTTATTTATTTAGACCTCTTTGCTGTAGTGCTATTAAGTCCTAGTGGGGAATGCTTGTTGCTCCTAATCACTTTTGGAGGGTATTCGAGAAGAGAACATATGTACTTGGGACTCAATCCCAGAGATGGGAGGTAAAATAGGATATCGATGAATGGCTGGATTGACCCCGGACGCAAATATGGTAATAGTAAGGTACAGCGGGAATGTTGCTGCCACAGACAAACTAGATATCCCCCACATAATTTTCTCCGCATCCGCAAGAAACAGTTATTACACGGAAGAATGGATGTGGCCGCGTAAACTGAGCTCATGAGTTTGAGATTCACCTATCCTTTCTTCCAATATGCATCCTTGAGTCATTGACACAAAAATTATTGGCATATTTCCGAGGATGTTGATCCAATATCTCCAATATCCAGGTCAATACCATTCATGACGACTGATGAAATTTATTGAATTTTTTGAGAGTAGCTCCTGCAGAAATCAGGATTGTATATGAACTTTGAAGGAACCACTCTTGTCGGTGTAGAATAGAACCAAAACTATTAGTGCTAAGAGTTTAGACTATATAAGAAGCCACTACAGTAATAACTTTCATATGTTTCTCTAACGACGTTATCTCACTATTTCCAACCTCTGCTCTACGATTTCTCAAAGCAACAACTTTTGATATCACAAAGAAGTATAACAAATATGACAACACCTAAGATACTGAATAAACCAGATCGTAAGAGACCCAGAGCAACGAGAGAATGACGCTCAGACAAACGAGATATCTTTATTTTCACTAGATGGTCTGTATGGCACTAGCGTGCTCAAAACCAATAAATCAGAAGAGTATCAAAGAGGCAAGAGAATAATATCAGAGGTTCTGAGCACATCTGATAGATGGGCCCGATAGGAAATAACTAGGGATTGAATAAATACACGGACACGATCTTCCAGTGGCTTATACAATTCAAGACGAGGGCAAAGATGTTACATAATTAGTGGAGATATGCAAACTACACGAGCGTGAGGAGAATGGAAGTAATGAGGATTGCCGGACTAAAGCTAACAACGAGCAGAGAGGCTAAAGAGGGTCGTTCTCGAGAAAAAGTGTTTCATCGTGTTAATTGGAAAAATTAAACATCATGATAGAAGTCAACGTTCGCGATTCAGTCAGCACCTAAACTAAGTGGAGTAAAAGGTACTGTCTGATCAAGAAATACTGAGACAGTGGTTCTTTCTCGCTGATATGTGTAGCGTAATAGGGGGTCAATGTTTGATACGTTGCTAAAAATTGAGAGGAGCCACGCAATTGAAAGAGGGGGGGGGGGGATTAGATCGTTGAGTTTTTGAGATGAAGCCGCCCAGTGACTGAAAATTCTACGCTCCCACTTTAGAAAAAATATGAGAAGATAATTCAGTCAAGCTATGTTGCTCATACACGTGACAACTATAAAGAAAGCATCAATACAGGATATACCCAATGTATATCATCTCTACCACAACATTCATTCGCCTCGAACAAATCATCCTCCCACGCCCCCACCTCTCCCCCCTTCTTCACTTAAACTCCAGCTCATCCTCCCCACAAACCCCATCATGCAAAACCTTATACCCCGGCGGTACACCCCCCAAAAAAGGTATCTGCAGCGTCGCAACTGGTTCATCCAACGACGCCGTCATATGTCCATTCGCACTTTTATCTTGCGTATCTGCTGCTACAATAATACCATTTGCGCCTGCTGTGAAAGTTGCAGTCTGGTTTGTTTCGGATATGGTGATGACCATTTGTCCTGAGAGAAGAACCACGTATCTGGTTGTTCGGTTAGATTTGATTTTATTTTGCTTTGGGTGGGGTGATAGAGAGGAATGAATGATATGAGAGACAAACTGTGCAGCAGGCGCTACATGGGCAGCGCCGGGGAAATTAGCAGACAGATATCCATAAGTCGCATTTCCCATCGCGCCCAAATTCTGTAAAATCATCTCGCTACCGTAGCCAGGCTGCTCACCAGAGATAATGGGATCGGTGAGTTGCCAGCATTGGAATATAGATATGTTTTTCGAGGCGGTGATAGCGGTTAGGTTGAAGTTTGTTGGAACTGCGTTAACGGGTGATGGATAGGAGGCGAGAAAGGGGACTGCGAAAAGATATGGAGTGTATTGGGGATGCATTTTAGATCTAAGGGGTTGAATATGGAAATGGGGAATTGGATCACGAGTAAACGTCCTTCAATGATACTGACTTTATATACATATGATAATAACAAAGCTTCCTCAAGCAGACGCTAGGATCATGCGAATGCGGGGTACCTATTTTTACCGTTCCCGATACTATAGGTTGGTTCTAGATAGGCATATAGTGTTGCATATGCATTGAGTCAATCCCGCAAAATACAAAGGCAGTGATTGGCACTTGATCCTTTAACCTTTACGGCATAGCAGCTGATGTCAGCCCCTGGATCTTTGGACTTATGCAGTTCGATCTAGACGTTAAGTGCAGTAATTCGTCGATCCAACAGTTGGGTCCAATGTAATCTGAACATCACCCACCATAAGTTTCACCAATCTCCAACTCATATATGTAAGGTGGTGCAGTTTATGGACAGCCAGCAACTGAATTCGAACCATTCCGACTGAACCAAAGCTTTGTAGCATTAATTATCAAACAAAAGTGCTACTGGTAGAATTCGGATGTGTATGCATTTGAACAAGGAGCTTTGATTCATCTCCTTCCACAATCAGAGTTAGGCGCAGGTAGTCTTTTGCATGGAATCTCTACTAAATCAAGTACCAATACTGAAATAGCGATTCGTGCAAATTATTGCAGCTCTACTGTGGATGCGGGTGTAAAGCCTAATGTTTGTCTTGCACTTGTAAATTCATGATTGGCTCGTTGGTTGATATAATGCTCCACAGAATTAAAGACTATCGTCGATTCAAGATCAACCGATCTATAGGAAAGTGCATGCACTTGCATTAGTCTATCCAATAGTAGAAGGATAGGATGAACAGCTTGAAGCAGGTATAAGTAAATGTCACTCGATGGGTTTTCACTTGTTCTTCGGAGAACGGCTCCCAGATTCTCTACAGTAATTACATTTCTCACGTTAACGGTGAATAGTGAACGAAAAACAGAAATGGAGACGGTGAGATGGATCTTAATATTGGAAATTGAACTTCGTTATTCATCCCACCTCCATCATATCGCACCAAAGTGCTAACTATCTGAAATGAACTCGTTAAAATATCGGCATGCATTCGTCCCGTCTTCGTATCATGAAAAACCATATCCAACGCCAAATTCCACCATGATTCAATATCCAGTTATCGGGATAACCGATTATAACTGTTTCTCAGAGGCGAACCTCTTGCCAATTCCTTCCGTTTCATATTCGGTGCCTCGTCACCCCATCCAATACTTCTCGTCGTCATTCATCGTTCGCGCCTTGTCCGTTTGCACCTCGCTCCACTACTCTATCACCCCTAATACCGATCATCATCATGACGTCTTCCATGGGAATGGCTAGAATGCCTCGAATGACTTCTATGTTCGTGTCCGTGATGTCCGTGATGACCATGATCATGATGTCTTGAATGCCTATCCTCTTCATATCCTCCATGACCACTATACTTTTCATCCCGGTACCCACCATGCTGCGAGTGTGATCCCTCACCATCTCTTGGCGGCGAACATTCCCGTCCAGTTTGCGCATCCTCATAGTATTCTACATCACGATTGTTGTGATCTTTTCTATATTTCTTCACTTTGTTTCCGAGAAATTGTCCGGCGATCATTCCACCAGCTGCATACAAGAGTTTTCCCATTGTACCGCGACCGGTTTGAGATGCGACACCCCAGCCTCCGGCGGCGCCGAGTCCCATAGATACAAGTCCACGATCGCCTTCGATGGGCTGACCGTTGGCATCGAGTTGTTGGGGTGGGAGATTAGCGCCGGGTTCGTGGTAGGTAGGTGCGCCACCAGGGGGTGCAGAGCCATAGGGAGCTGGTGCGCCATAAGGAGTGGGGGCTGGGGAGTAGCCACGGTTATCGGTGTAGGCGTTTGGTTGTTGGTTTCCATATGGATCATTTGGAGGAGGGTAGGGATTTTGTCCATAGGGAGACTGCTGAGGGGGAGCTCCGTAGGGACCTGGAGAGTGTGCTGGAGAAGGACCGGGTGCGCCATATGGTGGTTGAAGGTTCTGTGGTGGGTAGGGGTTTTGGGAGTAATTTGGGGCAGGAGGGTAGGCGGTGTTGTCTTGACCGTATTGAGGTTGTTGAGGATACGGTTGAGGTGGGGCGGCACCGTATGGTTGATGTGGTGGGTAGGGGTTTTGGTTTCCACCACCATAAAAGTCCTGGTTGGACATTCTGTTTGAAATGATTTACTTGGGTTGTTTTCGTTACTTGAATTATATCTTGAGGTGTGGTGTATTTGATGATGTTCGCGGCAAGTTTGATGGTTGAATTAGATGAGATGTGACCTCTGATCAATGTAAAAGGAGGAGTGGGCAGCTCAGATGAGGGTGGGTAAGAGGATCTTATATAGGGCAGAGCACAGTACGGATTATGGTAGTGATTGAGGCACAGTTAGGGCAGTGAATCAATCACCTGCAGTCTCGCAAGGGATTCGAGCCACTCAGGCCTAAAAGCCTAATTGGCATAGCTGACTGTGGTGAGTGGGGAGCATAGGGCTTACACAAGAACTTTGGTTGGTTCATTAGCAAGTCATGTTCCGAGTTCCGTGGTGAGGGGCAATCTACTGCGCCACGAGTACAAAATTATCCCGGTTAGTCATGCAAATCATGCAATAGATCCCTTCTAGAAGCTTGAAGAACCTTTCTCTGGAGAACGATCATGGTTCCTGATAATGCTGGCATGATGGTATGTTTGAAGCGTTTGATGGTTCATCTGTTCTTGTGTAAGTGGATGATCGCACGCTGAGTGTGTTGAAAATGATCCAAGCACCAATTTATCCCAAGACTTCCACACTTATACATTGATTACAATGTTGATTGCGTAGGACTTTCGATTAGGCTATTCGCATTCGTATTCATCTCGAAATATGAATGTTTACGAGTTCTGCGAGTATTACGAATTTTGCGAGTAATTTAGCATGTTAATCCATTAATTTATACGAACGATAATAAGCCACTTTCTTATTACACTAATGACCATCTACCTTCTCGCTTCCAGCCCCTTCATCAAAAACTCATCATCCATACTCAGCCCAATAAGATAAGATGCAAAAAACGTCATCAACCTCGAAAAGACAAACTGCCACTCTACGCCTTATTGCCAAGCCACGAACCCTCAGCCCCGAGCCACCTTGCGCAACGAATGCCGAATTTCCGTTCTTGGCAATTGTCAATGCTAGGATATATTTTCGCTATCATGTAATCATTGCAATAGCTGCTGTATAAACAAATGAACACATGTGTTGTCTATGCAGTATGTTCCACTTTCAAGCCTCGTGATCTTTTTTCGGCGATGATAGGAAAAGAAGAGGGAGGGGCCGGATTAATGATATCTAAATTGTGTATTGTTCTGATTCAGTTGTGCGTGTGTCTATTGAGAAAGCGCAGGTTTCCTCGTTCGGTGCCGACTCAGTACCGAGGAGGTGCTTACTAGATCCGGAGAGTCCGAAATTTCTTCTGTGGGAATCGTGGAAGTGGTCACGAGGTACAAGAGTCATTACACTCCCTTGGCATTTTGTGGCATCAATAGTTATCCTCTATGATGTTCGACAGTTGTTGGGTAGGCCATCCTCGAACATCCCTTCGATTGTTCAAGGTAAGAGAAATGGAGTTATGCGATCAATGTTTACGTTGTAATTTTGCTCGTAATTATATATACTACCTAAATGGTAATCTCATCGAGCCTCATCCCCCCGAATTCCGATAGAATTATTTCCATAGTTCAATTCCATGTTAAAAAAAAATCAAACTAATCTAGATCTCCCATACCCATCATCCAGGCCAATGCCGGCCCGCTCATCATAGAAAACCCCACCTCCTTCCATTGCAGCTTGCCTTTGCATCATTTCGTCCGGTCCCGTTCCCACCTCACTAACCCAATCTTCTACATATGGAGATTGGTAATTTGTATTCAAAGGACCACCATAATTTCGACTACCACCTTGGCTACGGTCATGAGTAGTATAAGGCATCATAGATGGTTCCATTCTCATCGAACGCCGTTCACTCATCTCCCGTTGTAAGTCTGCATTGCTTCCCACCCCTAAAGGAGAACGAGAGTGAATAGATCCATACCGGGACGATGTAAGAGGACTGTCCATTTCACCGTACATCAGAGGATTGGGACTTTGGTGGAGATTGCTGTGGTGGGGATGGGGACTCCTCATTGCTATTTCATTTCGCTCGTCGTACATCATTCTAGGTGTAGAACGTTGGGGTAGACGTGGAGAATTGGGGTAGTATGCGGCTGGCTGATATTCTGGCGTCATGAGATATTCGGGAGGACCGGGTCCTAGGTCCTGGAATTGTGTTCGTAAAACTGGGGTGCGAGGGCTGTAGTATCGAGGCCTTTGAAGGCTAAAATCCGGATAAAAATCTTCCTGTTGATGTTGACGGCTTGGATTGGGATGTCCTTGATTCAATGATCTGGATGTCATGTTGCGATTTATCAGACGTTCGAATGTCCCATGTTGATCCGAACCTAAATTTGATTGCAATCTCCTTCTATCGAGTTCTTCAAAATCTTCTAGACCCAGTGGTGTTGTGCCCAAGATATGATTTCGATCGCGAGGATCTTGTCTACCGAGTCTGAGAGCTTCAAGACCCCCGGGGTTTTGGCCAATACTTCTAGATCTTGGGCCTATTCCTCCCATTGCAAGGGCTTCCAGACCACCTGATCCTTCCAAATATCTTCCATCTGGACTAGAATGATTTCGTTGGAGTAAAGGTAAAGACAACCCCGTCGAGGGGGTGAGTGGTTTCCCATTCTTGAAGTTTCCCTAGGAGAATTCACCATTCTGCTCATGGACAATTGGTCTCTAGGAATTAGTTGTCTGGGGTTAGGATTAAAATTTGGACAACCTTCCCAATGAACACCATTCTTCTCATGGCGAATATCGTAGCAGCCGGATGTTGAACCTTGATGACTACTTAAGTGTGAAAGAGCATGTCGAGAACCACGATGAGATCTGGCTAGACCAATACTTTCGAGAAGCATGTCGATGAAAAATTTCACTTTGGGCTTGGATATTGACTCAACGTTATGTTGCATAAATATGAAATGAGAAAAAGAAAAAGAAAAAGAAAAAGAAAGAAAAGGGTTGTGAAGACAGAGGGAGGAAAGATGATAAGCAAACTTCTACTTCTGTGCCAACCGATACCGGATACGACAGTGGACAGCCATATGTGAGTCAAGATATCTTCTGACGATAAATGTATTTATGAAGAGAAAGAATTGATGCTTCGCTTGTTTGCTTGTTGAGGGATTTTGACAAACTGTAACACCTGTTCGTGGTCAAAAACCGCACAACGTGATAGATTGTATGATGACCAGCCAATAGTTTGATTAGATATTTGCATGAGCTACGAATCCAAAGTTCTATAGGTACAATGATGATTGTCTACTCAGAATCATCGTATTGATCTTCCGGGTGAGCGAACAAACATTTTGATACGACTTGGCCCCCAAGTATAAGATCGTCCGATAGCCGGATATTTTCAAAGGATGTACGATGGGGTAGGTGGTGAATGATAATGATCTAAATCATTTGTTAGACGCAAAAACGGTCTCGTCAAAGCATTCCAGGACCCGAGTCTAGACAAGCAAAAGCTTCTTTGAGCTTTGCTCTTTTTTCTTGTGGTATTTTACATGTTTCTTTGATTGATCGATAGGGAGACTATTAGCACCGGTTTCCTCGATACAGGAAAGTTTCGCGTTTAGATACAGCAAGCAATACAAGAACGATGTGATAGACAAGTGGTAAAGGTGGAATGGAGAACGGGAGATACTTGAAATGATTTTCGATTGGTGGAATTTGGTACTCGCTACTATAAACGGTGTTGTTATTAATGTAGGACAGAAAGCCTACTTATAGCTCGCTAGATCACTTGGTCGATCGAAAAATTCAAGTAATGGAGGAGTCGAATAGACACCTACAAGATAGATAGAAATGGTCGAGGAAATAGATACAAAAAGATGCAAGAATTGAATGAATTGATAGGCAAGAATAAGAGCATAGAAAGATAGGAATGCACGCACAAGCTATACGGAATGTTATGGGAGATCCAGCAATATAAAGATTTATATCAAAGTATCAGTCCATCAAGACCATTGAGTGTAGTCTCCTTTCGATGATACCCGTAGAAACAGAAGATATCACTAGTATCAGAGAATATCGCTTCCGTGGTTCTTCGAGGAATACTGCGATGGAAGCAGAAAAGGTGACACAGTAAGTTATTTATATATGAATGACTATTGAATATGAGAAGTTGTCCTTATATATCGAAAGCTATCGAGATGCAGGAAGATATTGAAAACAAAGTTGCTCTGTAGGAAGAGGATAAAGTTGTTCTTCGTCGTGTTAATGGTAAAGAAACAAGGGGGCAAAAGAACTTAACAACAGTTACATGCGTATACACATATATCTGAGCTTAATATTTTCTTGTTCGCCGATGAGGTTGGCCAAGGACGGATGTAGGATCTTTATTTGATGCATATCACGTGAACGCTAAACCCTAAGCGTACTAACTCCTTGGAGCTACTGACCTTCGACGTTTCTTGCCCTTAACAACTTCCTTCGCTTTTTTTGTACGAAATTCGAGGTTCCTCAAATATCCAGAAGAAACAGTCGCCCCCGCAAATTCACGAAGAAAATTCAATCTTAAATCAATATCATAAGATATTCATTTACAGACAACTTAATCCTTCTCTACAATCTTTGAACAATACTTACTGCATATTTAAATTTGTGCGCATTATTCGCATTCAATCTAAAAAGTCGCCGCGCGATCAAAACTTTTACATCTACACACTTCCTTCCTCATTGTGAAAACAAGAGAAAGCTACCAACAAAATCAATATGCCTTCGCAAATGCCGTCAAGTTTTGCTTCTGCTGCAGCAGCGGCTGCAGGTTCAGGTTCGAGTCGCGATTCTCGAACGGGAAGGAACGAAAGTGCTCGTGGTAATGAATGGTATGTTTGATTCCTTCACACAGTGTGTCTTCTTGAAATTTTATTACAATCGCCCTATTGCTATAATTGAGTTATTTTGGTAAAAAAAGATATATCTCCATTCATTCTGATTTCTCTGCCCCTTTGATCCAATTACTCTCTTGGGTGTTCGATGGTTTGAAAATTCCAGACGTCATACCACCAAACCCTTCTTGGGGTTAGATCATAATTACGAAATGCATTCAATCACCGTCGAAGATATCCGTCGTTTCTTAAGTCAATCAGACTCAGGTACTAATGTAATCTCATATGGTAGGGCCAGAAGAGATACTAGATCTACCAACGGAAGTGGAAGTGGCACACTGACCTTCCGTCGTTCTTCCAACGCTCCTCATACATTATCCGCACAAGCAGAAAATCTCCCAGCACACAGTTTCGAAGCTTCCGATGACGTACCACAACAGCCAACTCAATCATATGAGCCATCTGTTCCTGCAGATCTTCGTTATCCGAAAAATCATTTATTGGATTTATACCAGAAACATCGAGAGGCTAAAGATTCCGGCGCACGCAATAGCGACGTCTCAAGACTTTATGTTGAAGGCTGGAACCCGGGTCAGTCGAATGGAACAAATGGTCGAGCATGGGGTAAGGTCACCGATGGTAGAGAGACCCATGGTCCAGATGCATGCTGGGATATGAGTGGTAGTCAGAGACCAGTTTCATTGGAAGAAATGACTGAAGAGGAGAAAACCGTCAGTTTACCTACCTAGCAGCTCGCCGAAGTAATTAATACTAATCTCTACATTAGCTTTTCACTACCGATGTTAATTCTCCCATGAAACCACCACCACAGAATCAGAATAAGGGCTCGAACGAACAAGGATCCAACACAAATGGTCGCAAAACGTCGGTTTCTCATGGCTCTGGCAACTCCAATTTCGCAGTTTCTTCGCCAGCATCAAGCAGACCTGGTACGCGCCGCAGGGAGACAAGCGATGCGGTCCCGTTCGCTGCTGGATTAGGATCTCCTGCTGGGACTGGTCGATTCCCCCGAGACGAATCCTCTCCGTTTTTTACTCGTAAGCTTACGGATTTGAAAGATGATGGAGACGATAGAGTGGATGAACCCAAAAGCTCCTTACCATTTGGTCCCTTGATGCGTTCTAATACAGGCGGGGCCAACTTGGGAAGTGCGCCACTATCTCCATGGGGACCAGCGACTACAAGTGCAACGATGACTCCAATGGGAACCTTTGGTGCATTTGCGATGCCAACTCCGACTACTCCTAGTGAGAAACGACCAGGATTTGGAAGCATTCGAGGAGAAAGTCGACTTGCACATCTTATGCCGAAAGAAAAATCGGAGGATAGCGCATCGCAGCCTGCCGAGCGTTCATGGAGAACTAGACCTCGAACTGATACGGATCCATTTGGCGAGGACAGTGTTCCTAGCGGCAGCGCTGGTCTTGGAGGTGGTCAAGATACTAGCCCAACCTTGAATCCTCAACGAAAGGCTCCAGGACTTGATACTCCAATCCGTGGACTATCGAGTGACTTCGGGATGTCTGATATGCCTGGCTTCCGAGATGCCCAACTACGTGCTCAAAGCCACCAGACACCGCAAGGACAACATTTCAATGAGCCATTGAGTCCCGATACTAACCCGTATCGCAGCCCACCCGAGGAACGTAGACACGATGATAATTCCTTTGACGATGACAATTCTCACGAGCGACCCCAACCATTAGGAGGTATCCCAGAGCATACACCAAATGCTTTTGGTAATCTTTCCAGAAATTTTGGTAGTGGTGCCTTCGACGGAAGCGATCGTAGCCAAACATCTAGTGTTGTAGGTGGTGTGTCCCGGGGACCGTTCGCAGCTTTAGGGGGACTTCCGTCATTGAGTAATGTTGGTGGTATGGGGGGTTGGCCTACAACTAACAATATGGTCTCTACACCGGACCGTGAAAATCGATCTGTATTTCCAAGCGCATTTGGAAACTCCATATTTGGACCTATGGGCGAAATACCATCGCCGGTCCATAGCTCTATGGAGGGGGTATGTTTGGGCATGGAAACCCAATGGGTTCTATCGGGCGTGGAAGTAAGCTTGGATCTTTGTTCCCTCCAGCCATGCAGGCTCAGATGCAAGGTGCAGAGAACGACAATTCTGGTGAAATAGGAGATATACGACAAAACAGTGCATTTGGAGCGATTGGCCGAACCCAATTGCACCACGGTAATTTCTATGGATCAGAACCTCGCACCCAGGAACCATTCTCAGCAGCGGAGTCTCAGCCTGGTGCACCAATCCCACAAGCTCTTTCGGCTCAATCTAATTACCAACAAGCTCAAAATGGGCCTGACTCTGCACCTGGTCAACTTCCCAACTCTCAACAACGTATGATGGTTATGCCGGATAGAATGCGATGGATTTATCTTGATTCTCAAGGACAGCCTCAAGGCCCGTGGTCCGGTTTGGAAATGCACGATTGGTATAAAGCCTCATTCTTTACTGCTGATCTCTCGGTCAGAAAACAGGAAGATACTGAGTTTGAACCCCTTGGTCAGCTCATTCGTCGTATTGGAAACTCTCGTGAACCATTTCTTGTGCCTCAAATTGGCATCCAGCATGGTCCTCCTACTACTCAAGCTACCTCTTTTGCTTCCGCTGCTACAGCTCCTACTGTTCAACCTGGATCTGTTCAGCCTCCATTTGCCGGAGCATTCCCAAGCTTCGGTACTACATTGACCGCCGAGCAGCAAAACAATTTGGAGAGACGTAAGCAAGAGGAACAGTACCTCATGGCTAGACAGAGGGAGTTCTTGGCGGCTCAACAGGTCAACATGAAGCAAATGCAAATGGGCGGCCTTCCTTCGACCTTGCACCACCATTCAAGTGCGCATAGCTTGCAAAGTCAACCCAGCTTCGGCAGCATGACATCACCAATTTCTATGCCACCTCAACCTCCAATGCCTGGTGGATTTTTCGAGTCCGGCCCTAGACCAGGTCTGTCGCAGATGATGGGAGGTATGTCCAGTGAGTTTCTTCACGATGATTTAGCTCGCCTCGGTCTCCAAGATCGTCAACAACCCGGAGCAGTCGGTGCGCCAACCTCTCAAGCTCAGCAAATCAATGCACTTTTTGGCCAACCTCAACACATTGGCGCTCAACGAGAGGCTCCTAGAGCAGAGCCGAATGATCCCGAAGGTTTTGTAGCTCGTCTTCGACAATTCAATCAGCTTAGAGCCGAGCATGATGCAGACGAAGCTGCACAATCCTCCACAAATGAGGATCCCACTCCTCAGCCAGCTGAAGCTGAAGCGAAAGCCGAAGAGCAACAATCACAATCCCAAGAAGAGGAGAATGTGGTGGAGGAAACACCTACACCAAAATCCCCTGAGGTCCTCTCTTTAACTCAACAAATCAAGGATCAACAAGCTTCAACCGCATCAGCACCAGCCAAGCAATCTCCAATATCGGCCCCTCAACCCGAATCTCCTTGGGCCAAGGTGAATACTAGTCTTCCAATGCCTTTCCCACCTCCGGCACAATCAACGACCCCTCTTCCTGCTCCAACAGCACAACGAGGAGGTCGCTCCGGCCTGCCAGATTCCTTACATGCGGAAGTCCAATCGCGTTCTGAGACTCCTGAGGCAGTTAGCGCTGGACCAACCCTTGCACCATGGGCTGTTCAACCTGTCGAGGCTCCTAAGGGCCCGTCTCTGAAAGAGATTCAAGAAGCCGAAGCAAAGAATGCTGCTCAAGCAGAGGAGGTTGCCGCTGCTGCTCGTCGTGCTTTGCACGAACAAGAAATGAAGATGCTTGCTAGTCAACCAGCTGCACCAGCTCCAGGTCTCCCAACCACATCCACCTGGGGTGCCATAGCCACACCTACAACTCCTTCTAATGCTTCATCTGTTTGGGCCAAGCCGGCTGCTGCCAAAACTCCTGTAACTGCCACTTCTTCCAAGAAGACTCTCGCAGATATCCAAAGAGAGGAGGAATTGCGCAAAAAGAAGCTTGCGGCTAATGCAACAGTATCTCAACCTTCTCCCGTTGCAGGTGGCAAACGCTACGCTGATCTAGCAAGCAAGCCATCCGTAACCACTCCTGCCATGGGAGGAGGCTGGTCTACTGTCGGCGCCGCTGGCAAGGTTAAGATTCCAACAGGACCGTCTGCTGCAACTTCACCTGTCCCGGCTCGTGCTGCCAGCACTGCTTCTGTAGCTAGTCCTGCCGTTCGAACAATACGACCAACACCATCCGCTCGCAACGTAACTATGGCTGGTACTCAGGCTGGTGGCAATACTGCGAATGAAGAGTTCAAAAAATGGACAAAAGCTACTTTGAGTGGTAAAGAGGGTCTTAATTCTGATATTGATGGTGAGTCGAAATTGATCTAAGATGCATTTGCCAAACTAACGTATCTCTAGTTGACGTTTTCATGAATATGTTGTCTTCATTCCCAGATGAAGCTAGTATTATTGCAGATGTTGTGTATACTAATTCCCGTGTGATGGACGGCCGTCGCTTTGCCGAGGAATACATCCGTCGCCACAAATTGGCCGATAAGGGTATCGTTGAGCCTGCCAATACTGGATCGAATGATAAGTCCGGTGGAGGTGGATGGAGTGAAGTCGCCAAGAAGGGTCCACCAAAGGAGGAACCCACAGCTGGTTTCAAAGTTGTTCCCACCAAGAAGAAGGGAAAGAAATGAGGGATTATATGACAATATCTGATTGAGCCTCTCTGTATTATGGATAGCTTTGTCTGAATAGCGATTTTGTATTGCGGACTGGATTGTTCTTACTAGTCAGCTATCAATCCATGGAGATCATGTTGACTGACTGATCACCTGCTGAATTAGCGAAAAAGCAAATAACTACATTTTGCCGTAAAAATAGTATTAGGAGAACATCAATGTAATAGTTGACCACATATGAATGTCATGAGTGAGTTCTCTTCCACCATTTTTCGGATGATATGTGAACTTTTCAAACATTGGATTTTGAAGTATACCGGTACATGAAATTACATGAAATATGAAGTCCGATTTACGAGGTATTTATTGTTTGATGTTTGAAAATCATCGCTTACAAATCATTTCACCCGACCTTGATAAATTTTCCCACATGAAAAAAAAAGAATTGAAGCCCAATACAACAACAACAACAACAAAAATATATTCATTATGTCTTTCGCCTCAGATCTGTCTACCGGCGGTAAAGGTGGTACACTCGATGCTTTATTGTTCAATTTAGAGCAATTAAAAGAACTTGAAGCTGTATCGGAAATTGTTACAAATTATCTCAGTGGAGATTACAAAGCCGTCCTCCGCACGCCCACTGCGCAAATCCTGATACAAATCTTAGCAGAGAACGTTCATCTTTCCAAGGAAGATCAAACTCTTGCTCTCAAAGATGCAAATCTTCAAAATCGGGAAGTCATTCTTTATACATTCATCACGGGATTAGCAGCGTTTAACGCATTCCTCCAAACAAATGTCACGGGACCTTCAGTGGATTTTGGAGATGTTTTTCAAAGCTCGGAATGGAATGCTGACGAGTTGAGAGAGAAATGTTTGAGGAGTTTAGATGTGGATGGTGTGAGTGTTTATCAATATATTCCCAAGGTGGAATTATTTTGTCTGGCGAGATACATCTTTACGGTCGTTTTCCCAAGACGTTCTTGGGTGAAAACTTGGGATTGTAAGTGGATGAGGATTAGAATCAATGCTTATCATCAACGATTGTTGAGTGGATATTCGATGAATGGGAGAATGAGTGATTCGACCGTTTTGCAGGATCTGATTGAACAGGATTTGAAGGATTTGGAAAAGGAGGTGTTTGTAGAGGAAAGTCCATTTGGAACAGATGCGAAGGTCATGTTGTTGTTGGAAAAAGCCCAGATTTATATTATGGAAGGCTTGGATTTGAAGGCTAGAGAGAATGTGAAAAAAGCTAGTGAGGTTTCGGGATTTGAGTATGCTCTTTCTGGAGCTTTGGGCAAGAGGACAAAGTTTCAGCAGACTGATATTTCGCAATTGGTTGTTTATGCAAAGAGTAGAGAGGATGATGCAAATACCAAGGTTTCAGAATCGGCCGAAAAATCAGAGGAAAACGCACAGTCATCCGATGTCGAGCAGGAAAGCACAACTGGTCCTCAAGCGTTAGAGTTGAACGATGACACATTATTGGAGTCTATTGAGTTTGCCAAAACACCATCTGATAAAGTGGATAACTCCAATTTACCAGCAGCTTTAGCTGGTATGAAGCCAGATGAACAACCACAACTTCATCCTCTAGATCAAATTGCTCTGTTGACGGAAGCTACTCTCAAAGACACATTGTCTCCTCTTGACAAGTTGAATAGCGAAGAGATCCTACCATACGCTGTCCGTGTCCTCTCAGATAAACCCACTAATTGGCAAATTTATACACAAGCTCTCTTGGTCCGAAGTAGAATCGAAGCCCACAGATCCAGAACTCAAGAAAGATCTGTTCTTCAGCTTCAAGTCATCGTGGATCAAATTATTGCCGATACACAAGAATCTACGCCAACAGCAGATGCTGATGGGGTACCACAAATTCAAGTAACTTCTTTCCTTCCACGAGCCAAAGCCGGCGAATCTGCTCCTGTTACCGAGAGATTGAGATACGTCAATCAACTTAACACACCCACAAGATGGGAAATCGAAACCGAACTTGCATTTGCATGGTCCAATGCCGGCTCCCTCGTCAGCGCTCTCGAAATCTTCAAGAGACTAAAGATGTGGGCCGAAGTTGCATTATGTTATCATTCCGTCGCCCAAGAAGACAAAGCTCGACAAATTGTCCGGAGACAACTCTACTACTCTTCCCAAGGCTCAGAAATGGACAAATACGACATCGAAGCCGATGCTGTAGTCAAAGAGCAATGGGATGGAGAAATGCGCACTCCCCCTCCACCCCACGCACCCCGTCTCTGGTGTATCCTAGGAGATCTCGACCAAGATCCAACCTGCTGGCAACGTGCATGGGAACTCTCCAAACAACGTTATGCGCGTGCACAACGCACACTTGGAGATTACTACACGCGAAAAAATGATCTCGCTGCGGCCCGCGAAGCCTACCTCGCTTCCGTGGTTGTAAATCGTCAAAACAACGATACCTGGTCTCGACTTGGTGATATAGATCTCAAAACTGGAAACTGGGATGGTGCTGTTATCGCTTTCCAACAAAGTATCATGATCGATGATACCGATGCGAAAACATATAGCAATCTCGGCTCCGCACTACTATCCAAACACGACGAACTTGTTTCCTTGCAAAAAATCGCCAAGAAGGAAGAAGCATCCACCGATATTCCCGATGACGAAGAAATTGACTTTTCGCCCGATAAAAGCGATAAATCCAATGATCCCAAAGAAATCCTGAGACAAGCTCTCATGGCCTACAAACGAGGCGCGGCCATAGCCCACGGCAATTGGAAAATCTGGGATAACGTCATCACGATCGCTACACGCATGAGTCCCCCTGCTTTCCCCGAAATCCTCATGGGCCTGCGCAATATTCTGCGCATTCGTGCACCCAATGTCGGCGAATACGCAATCGATATGGATATACTCTCTTCTCTCGTGATCGAAGTCGTCAGCCGGGATAAAACAGATGAAGTCGGTTCCTCGGGGAAACAGGTATCTGGGTGCCCAAACGGGGAACGCTCGCGCGAGCCGTTATCGAAATGATGGATCGGGATATTATTCCTCTAATTACGAAACGGGTGGAATTGTACGAGATGGTGCAGAAATTGCGATTGTGGCAGCGAGATTACAAGGGGGCGTTGGAGGCGGCGGAGAAGGCGTGGAGGATGAGTATGAATGAGGAGGGCTGGTTGGAGAAGGAGGAGCTGTGGATGAGTGTTGTGGGGACGACGGAGAGGTTGGTGGGTGCGTATGAGAATTTTGGGGAGGAGGGGAAGTGGAAGGGGAAGGCAAGGAGTGCGGTCAGGGGGGTTATGGGGAAGGGGAGGGATTTCTGGGAGGGGACTAAAGGGTGGGAGACCTTGGAGGGGTTGATGGAAGAATTGAAGGCTTAGTCGATTGGCATGAGTGGTTGTCGATAGGGAGAGAATGAGTCATCTATCCAGGCATAGCGAGAGGACTTACATAGGAATGCTGGGGGTAATCAAAAAAAGGAAAGGGAATTTAGACAGGGTTGCTTCCAAAAGCTATTAGAAGACGAATGAATATATGATAAACATACAGGGAGATACATATTTCGAAATGTGAAATGATAGTATTTGTATGTTTTTTATCATATATAATCAGGATTCCAGCTTCGATATCACGCTGCTAGAAAGTATAGCTCAACTCACACAAATAGAAAAGCTCATATTATCAAGAGAAATCCGCTTATGAGTTGCAGTTTGAATGTTTTTTCTATTGTCTAAACACTCGGCTGACTATATACGAGTCTAATCATGCGATTCTAACCAATAGCATGTTCCTCAGCGCCCTCTCTTCTATTTTGCTTGCCTTCACTCCCACCAAAAGCTCCACCGTCCAATATGATATTTTCATTATCATCCATATCATCTTGTACCCTCCTCCACGTTTTCTTCTTCCTGACAATCTCTCCCTCGCCATCTCCGCCATCTCCTTCAGTCTCCTTCTCCTTGCCCTTTCCTTCCACCTTCTTCGCGGTCCAAACAGGTTTAATCAGACCTCCCAACAACGGATTTCTACTAAACGTGCCTCCTCCCACATTCCCCCTCCCACAGTTTCTACCACCTGGAAGTCCTCCACTTCCTCTTCCCCCTCACTCTCAAACTTCGGCGCCTCAATCTTCGCCATCCTCTTCACAATCTTCCCGCCCACCAAATCCACACTAACAACCTGTCTCCTCTTCTCATACTCCGGTCTCGCATTCCACTCCTGCTCCGCCAAAACCCTCTGCTGTCTCTTCAACTCCTTTGCTCTCTCCGCCGGACTCGCCCACATCCCACCCATCCCACTTCCTCCACCCACCGCCACACTCGCCGCAAGACTGGTATCGAAATCCGCAGCTTCATCTCGAACCGTTGTACGCTTCGCATTCTGGGCCTGAAACCCCAGCAATCTATCACGGTGTTCCTTCGCTTTCTGTTCCGCAGGCGTCATGTCATTTGTTTTAGGTGCGGAAAAGGGCGCAGGTGTACGGGATACCTCTGCGCGGCGATGCGACGAGGCATCTAGACGTTGTTTTTCCGCTCCGCGCTCTTCGCGCAATGTGCGGATCATAGATTGGATTTCATCTTTCCCTAGGATATCTGCTCCGCAGAAAGTACAAGGTCCCAATCCCTCTTTCACGCAGATGACTTTTCCACACGCTAGACAATTCGGCGCCGCGGCTAGCAAAGGATGTCGCGTGGCGATACAATTGCATCTCCGTTTTGCGGGATCCGAGGACGCCAGCGAAGAATTGGTCGAGATTTCCAGGGTGCGGATTGCGGCGTCGAGATCGGAGAGCACGGTTGAGGCGCCGTGCATGGCGTTTCCGCCGGTGATATTTACTTTTGTCTTTGGGGCGGGCGAGGCATTGCGAGAGGGATTTTGAGAGACAGCGCGAGAGGAGGCGCTGGATTTGGATTTCTTGCCGAAGTCGGATATCAGGGTGCCGGCTGCTGAGGGAGGGGGGCGAGGAATGGGTGCTTGGATTGCAGACGGGGTAGGGTCGAGTGTGAAGGCGTTGGGAGATGCTGAGGTTTTGGAGGAGGATACGGGTGTGGATTTGCGGGAGACGTAGTCATCTTCGTCTTTCTTTTTGTATGCGGTTCCCTGCCCTGTATATGTCTCTTGAACTTGTCGCGGTGCCGGTGTATGAATGGGAGCCTTCTTCTTTTTGGGCCCTCGAGTTGACTTAGGTACGCCGGGTGTAGATCCTTGCGTTGAAGATTGTGCTGAAGCTTGTGAGTATGTTTGTGCCTGTGGAGCTGCCTTTGCAGTAGGATCTTGTCGTCTGGAATTGAATGAAGAGATGAATTCGATGCTTCCGGGTGATTCTCCTAGTAGATCAATGAAATGATCTCGAGCGGCGGGTTTAGAAAGTGTGTTTGCGTAGTCTATTACTTGCTTTAAATCTTCCTCTGGTAGAGGTAAGAGGTTTTGTAATTGTGCGAGAGACATAATCACTCTCTTTATATGGTATTAGGAAAACGACGTCGAGTTGATACCAGTACAAAATGTTAATAAGAGTCTTGATCAGTTTATTTTGGTTGAAGGTGCGGCACGGTCCGTAAAATTATTGGCGTCATCATTGAAAGAAGTAGTGGGGTAATCTGCCTTAGCCCGTCTGAAGTTTCAACATGATAGCGAGCGAGGATAGCGAGTATCATAAAACGCTGGATGAAAAGATGTCAGACATAATTACTATCAATATAGTCTTTTTCAAGAGACTAAATGTCAACTCATAAGTCAGTCAACGGAATAAAGCTCTCACAAATCAAAGATAGTAACGACGGCGAGGTATAATCACAAATCTCATGCTACGAAGTGATTGTCGCCTAATTTACAGAATACAGATATTCGCAACGGAGTATTGACCAGGAAACTAAGTGCAATACTATACAAAGATATGCAACTTATAGGTACATAATGAAAGTAAGTACAAGTTAGATAACATACTCGTGTATTACGATACATAGATACAGACATGTTAAGTGAAAAAGAGGGTTCATCTTCAGAATCTACTTTGTACGACAATTCAAGATCCAAAATGCTAGAGAAGCAATCATGAGTATACAAAGAACAATATAATTTATGGTGGAAAATCTAACTACAAGACCAATTCTCGAAAACTCTACTAGCCATACTATATGACTCCATGGTAAAAGAAAAACAATGTCTAATCTAATCCCCTAAAGCATTTATCCCGAACCAGAATATCAATAAACGAATCCCCCCTTTATCCCCCTAACGATAATGAAATTCTTGACCTCCCATCTCAAAAACACAACATTGCAAGCATTTTAATCCACTCCTCAGCTTGATGAAGACTAAACATATCATCCGGCCCAAAGATTCCAACATCGATTGTTTCATTCTCAGGATGATAGCGAATTTCTATATCGATTGATGGCTATGAGAAATAAAAAATTAGTGAGTTGTTTTTTAAATGGTCAAGTAGAAGAATAGGGCAATGACAAAGGATGCCAATGAATGGAAACAAAAATCAAAATCAAAACTCACAGGATACGCCCCCGAATCCTTCCTAACAAACATATTCTGATCCCTCCTCGGCTTCACCACTCTAGCATATCCTTCCGTATCAAACAGTGGTTGAAGAAGATCATCTCCAGTCGTGTTTTCTTGCTTATCCTTCACAGACTTTAGACTGAACTCTCCTTGAGGCTTCTCATGCTCCTTTGCCGTACTTCCGTTCAAGTCTTCAACAACTTCCCAATCCGACATATCTTCGGAGTCTTCTTCATCTGTCTTCACACCGTGATCAGAAACGCCTTTAACAATATTGATCCATCCATGCACTTTCACACCAGTCCACTGGTAGATTTCGTCCAGCCCCACGTTAGCCATTCCTCCTCTACTAATCTTAGCTAGATCCTTCTGCACATTCTTGGCCAACTCTGATATCGCTAAATCATCATCTTCATCTCGATCCATTGGCACGATTTTGATTGGCAATAGATTGAGGGTGGGTGCCATCATTGTAGAGAGATTCTGTGAAAATGGAAAGCGATTGGCTAAATATAGACCAACAATGAGATCTTCTTCAGCATCCTCATCATTCTTGTTTTGTTGATCGTTTAAGACTGTCGACGCCAGAACGATAAGTATGTGATCAATAGAAACACCTGCATTTTTTGCACGTGTCTTGACACCTTTGGCTGGTACACCAGGTCTGAAAACTTCAACTCGACTGGGCTTCCTGATTCCAGGTCCTATTACCTCGAATTCGAGATCTAGATCAGGGCTTACTTGTCTATAGTGAGCCATGCCAAGATACTCAATCCATTGATCTCTCACGGATGGATTATTTTTTTCCTGTATTGCCGTCGCAACAAACGTCTTCCATCTATTTTTGGCAATTGTAGATGTGGACCTAGCCATAGTATCTGCGTGATTATACCAAGCCATCAATTTCTTAAACAACAAGGAGATGCTGATTCCATCATAAAGAGCATGATGAATAATTAGGTGCATCTCAGCCTGTTCCGAACTATTCGGTGGCGTGATGACAAAAAGACTTATTGGTGGATCTTGAAGGCTACATCGCTGTTGAAGACTAGGTCGCTCCTCAACATATGTTATTATACTTGTCGGTTCTTTGTAAACAACTTGAACGATGGTTGAATCTAAGTCAATGAATCCAGTTCTTAGGATATCATGCTGAAGTAGCAGATTATACCAAGCAAAATCGAGTAGATGTGGATCGTAGCCGCTAGATAACTTGAACTCAAAAATTGCTTGAAAGAGAGATCCTTGAGAGTTTTGCCAATGCCTGATCATATAAGTTTGACCTGCTGTTGCGGGCATGATGTAGTCTATCTCGCCAGAAGTATCAATCAATTGCTTGAGCTGAACCTGGTCGATAGATGGCGTAGATTGAACCAGGACGAGGTCAACATCGACCTCGACATTAGCAGGAGTATTCGATTCCAGGTCTTGTTTACCAAGTAAATGATCAGCCATATCCTGGATTGTGAGATGTCTCATGATTTCCGAAACAATCAGATGAAGTTTGTAGTTCTTGAGATGTGCTGGAAGCTTGAGGACTGTAACTGAATCCAAGCCCAATTGAAAGATTGTTGAGTCTTTAAGGATATCTTTCTCCGGGACACCTGAAACGATAGAGATTGATTTTCGAAGATCCATTTCTATCTGAGACCAAGCAGAAGATACTTTGGAGTTTTTCTGCAGACAAGGACTTTCTCGAAGTTGAAATTTTGAAGATCCGCATACAGAGACTCCGTCGCTGTGAATTGTAACAATCTGTTCTTGCTTGTCTGCCATAATTCTCCCAAGAATCTTGTCTAATTTTTCGAGAATATCTTTGGTCTGCGAGAAATTTCTAGCCTCAGACTTACAAGCCGTTGTCCAGTAAAGACGATCAGATTTATCTTCAACCTCCATTTCAACACAGATTGCGAATTGAACGTCTGAGGACCCACCAAATGACGAATATAATGGATCAGATTCTTTCTCAAGCCGAGAACCTTGGTATGTAAATAATGTGTCGAATAAAGTGGTATCTTTGATTGAGTGATCTCGAGAGCCAAGTGCGAGTGCTTGAGCTTTCCCAAGGGGAAATTGTTGAAATTGACGAGTCATATCGCTCTTTTCCTGCATATCCCGCAGCATTTGACCCACAGTTCCGCGAAGTACTGATCGAACTGCCACAGTATTGAACAGTGGGAAATTTACTTCGCTGGCTGCATCACTTGTATCACGACAGGCAAGCACGGTGCCAAACACAACATCAAATTGACCCATGAGTTCTGCAAGAACCAAAGCCCAGCATGCTTGTCCCAGAGTCTGCAGTGTAATATTAGAAGAGCGACAGAAACTTCTGATTTTCCCTAGAGAGAACTCGGAATGCTTCTCGTGTCGGTGAGTCGTAGTCTCGTCAATTGGTGATGACTCCTGCTTTGGAAATATCGCTGGTGGCGAATTCCACAGTGTAGCCTTCCAGAAATCTTTTGCTTCGTGACTATCAGCATTGAAGATCTCTGCGAGGCATGGTCTATAGTCTGGACGACTAGCAATTGTTTGCTCCCTATAAGCTTTGCTGATGTCATCGTGTATCATCGGCAGTGATTTCCCATCGTAGAGAGCATGTGAAATCCCCATTACGATGAATCTCCTGTTCTCAAAATGTACAGGGATTATTCCAAACAATTGGCGCTCTATCGACAACATGCGTGCTCTTAATCTGTTTTCTACTGCTTGCAAAAATTCTTCGAGGCTCGCATGACCTTTTCCATTAAGTGGATATTCTTTGCCTATCTTTTTCCATCTTTTGTGAACAATCTGTGCGTAGTTGACGGGAGACTGTGGGTCTTGAACTTCAAGAAAGGTTGTTCTCAGAATTGGCGACTTTTCAATAACAAGATCCATAGCATCCAACAGTCTTTTCTCCTGAGTTTTGTCACTCAGTTCGAAAACTTGGAGGGTCAAATAGCTTTTGAAATTGGAAGCAACCATTTCCTTTAACATGCTCTCTTGTAAAGGTGTAGCCGGTAAAATGGATTCGAGGTCTGCAGGAAGCCTAGGCTTTAGATACTCATCAAGCCTGCGACTAATGTCCACGAGTCTCTCGGTAGACAATGTGTCGGATGAAATTTCTTTGGACAGCGTCGCAGCTCCTATGATCTTGGTGATCGTTTGACATTTAATAATGCCACTGACAGATATCACAATCTCGTTCTTTCGCAGACGTGAAGACAACTTGATTACATCGATGCTATCAAGTCCAAGTTCAAATATAGATCTAGGATCATGGATATCTATTTTATCAACTTTGGCCAAAATCGCAATCTCCTTGCAAACAACATCACTTTTTTCTTTGGTTAAAAGTATTTGGCCTGAGTGGATAGATTGGTGTAAAGGTCCTGAAGGTGGCTCTATGTGACTTGAATTGTCGCTAAAGTTCGGCTGACCATAGTGCTCTGAAAGAATTGAGTGGAGCAGCGGATCATAAGGTCCAGTACCAACCATTCGTGTCACTTTACCGTTACCGGGAAGAATAGTTCGAAGAGTGTTGTCCATCTTCATGAACACAAGGCTTGCCAATTCTTCTGACACAACTGAGCTCTCTACGACCATATTCAACACAAGCTTTGTACTATCGTGATTCAGAGTAGCTTCGAGTGCTATCGGATACTATATAATAGTTAGCTTGACTTCTATTCTAAATCGTTCCTATTCACTTACATCTGCATCTATACACTCTTTAGAAGAGATCGTCTTTTCCAGTATATTCGATAATTGCTCCTCATTACCATCTGGACGTTGAAATACGAATAGAGCCTCGAAGAGTGGTCTTGTAGCTGCAACAGAAACTAATTTCTTAATGTCATTCAATGGCGTATGTTGAAATTCTTGCATTTCCATATTGATTTGGTGACACTCCTGTATGATTGAGGAAATTTGAGTGCCAGCTTGGACCGGAAGATGGAAGGGCACAGTGTTGAAAAGAGGTCCAACAACTTTATCGACTCCTTCGAAATCGACTGCTCTGCCGGATGTGACAATTCCAATTGTCGTCAGCTTGGTAGAAATGATTTTTTGAATAGCTGAGATCCATGATGCTTGAATTATAGCCTGCGGCGCAACAGATAAGGCTTTTCGTCTTATTTCAAAGTCGTGTAGGTCAAATGTACGAGAGTACATACGAGTTCCTAGATATTTGTAGTCATGAGGTAAGGAATAATGAGTCCATGTCTGTAAATGGGATTTCCAGAATGCTTCCTTTCCGGGAACTATTGATAGCGGTCCATAAGCCAACGATGAATGGAAATCCGGTCCATATTGAATGCTCGGTAATTGGCGGAATTCGCCGCAAAGATGACTCAAAATCATTCCCAGACTACTTCCATCATAAAGACCATGGAAAACATTGAGCTCTAAGGCTTCTCTAGTTAAAAGTTTTTTAATATCAAAAGACCACGGCTTCTTAAGAATGTCCGAGGTTTCTGACACGGTACCCGACTCCCAAAGCTTTGAAGATGCCTTGGGTCTGAGAACCACCTGGGCATAGCCATCGTCTGTTAAAACGAATCTGGTTCTCAAGATCTGAAGATTAGAAACGACAAGATCCCACGCAGCGGAAAGGTGTTCAGAATTGATTCCGTATGCTAACCGGTAATGAAAGTGGTTATAATACAATTCTCCATCGCTCTCAAGTAACCTGTAGATCATTGCTTCCTGGACAGGAGTGCAAGGTGCAATACTCTCAATATGTTCGGGTGAAACCGCCAAGTCCTTGCAAATGGCGACTGTATGCTGCTGTGAAAACCCGGCAATTCTTAGTTGAGCTTTAACAAGATGTGGGTTTCCTCTGCCATCATTCGTTTTGGCAGCAAGAAGTGCTTCAACCAATTTCCCGATCGTGGGATTACTTCTGACCGTGGCGTTGGTGGCATTATTGTACCCTGAGGTTCTCAAGGAGCTCGAAAAGGCGGTCATACTAATGGAGTCGAGACCGAGTTGAAAAATATTCGAACTGCGTGTTAACTCTGGAACGTCGATGGGAAACACCTTAACAATGATGTCTACCACCTTCTTCTCTCTGTTTGTCCATCCTGCGTGGTTCTGCACCTGGGTACTCATGTTTTGAAGATCTTCTATACTCAAATCGTTGAATTTAGCTGCGAGTTGTTTCGCATCCGCTTTGTTATTTGCGTTGAGAGGAAGAGCTTTAATTGGGATGAAATGTGTTGGGACCATATATCCTGGAAGTCGCGAGCTACAGGCATCTCTGATAAAGGGAATTACTTCACTATCTTTCGACTCATCCTTTCCTGATACGACAAAAAATGTGACCAGCTGCTCTTTAGCTTGTGCTTTGTGTTTTAGGACTAATGTGACTACCTCTTCTAGGTCGCTCCTGCTTTTCTTGATCACCTCATTGATTTCGCTTAACTCCAAGCGTTGACCACGAAGTTTGACTTGATCATCAGCACGACCGAGGAAGAGGAAGGTGCCATCGTGCAATATTCGAACAAGGTCTCCGGTGCGATATACTCGCTCATCAAAATTGATTAGCGTAGGAAATTTCTCAATCGTAAGTTCTGGGCGATTGAGATATCCTTTTCCGACTAGTTTTCCAGAAACGCAAAGTTCACCGATGCCGCCTCTTAGAACTGGTAGCTCGGTTCCTGGCTTCAGAACAAATGATCCGACGTTGTCAAATTGAGGGCCAATGTTGGAAGGTTTGCCGTTCTTCGGTACTCGAGGATACATAGTCACACCAATGGTAGCTTCAGTTGGTCCATATCCATTGTAAATGCAAGCATGCTCGCCCCATACATCAAGAATTTCTTGCTTGAGTTGTTCGCCACCAGTAATGAAAACACCTTTGCATAATGATGGGGCATCGTCTGGATGTAATAAACGTGCAAGACTTGGTGTTAGATCAATGTGCGTGATACCTAGTTGTTGAATCGCAACTGGAATATCCTCGAAAATCAAATCTCGAGGAGCTGTAGCTACACAAATTCCAACACTCCAACTCCAAAATTGTTCCAACACACTCACATCAAAGTGGAAAGAAGCAAATTGTAGCCACTTCGAGTCGGTGGTCCAATGGCCAGAAAACAATCTTTGAAATGCAAGCATCGCTTGGATCGCATTGTCATGAGTAAGTAGACATCCTTTCGGTGTTCCTGTTGTTCCAGACGTGTACAAACAATAGGATATATCCTCGGGGGTGATTTCTCTGGAAAGTTCAGGGGCTTCAGGGGCAAATTCACGAAGCTTGGCTGGATCAGTCAAATCGATCATTTCCCCGTCCACGAAAGATCTCAAAGACTGGGCTGGGATGCCTGCGCTAATGATTAATTTCGCAGCAGAGTCCTTCACGATGAATTTTAAGCGATCAGCCGGAGCATTTGGATCCAGTGCAACATAACCACAACCAGCCTTCATGATACCAACAATTGCAAAAGAAGCCTCCGCACACTTGTCAAAACAAATGGCAATTATCTCGCCCGGAGTAGTTCCACGTGTATGGAGCATCTGAGCTACCCTGTTGGACTCTTCGTCCAATTGTCGATATGTCCATTTTTGACTTCTATATTTTCCTGGCTGAAGACAAGTTGCGAACTCTAGTGCGACCTTATCTGGCCATGTCTTGGCCCCTCTTTCAACGTACTGATGCAGAAGGGTTACGGAGTCCGGAAGGACAGGATCCTGTGCAGGAGTAATGGAGAGTAACTCAACTCCAGCTTCGGGTGCTATGTTGCAAGGATGATCTGGATTCTGGAGGGTGTCTAGTAGTAATGCATCAAATTGTCTGACAATGAGCTCAGCATGAGCTGCGGGTACGACATCTTCTCTGAATGATAAGCGGATTATGATATCACCCGATGATAAGGGTTGGATTTCTAGAGACACGACGTAGTCCACTGTAGCTTCCTCTTTGACTACTTTCCAAGGCGAACTCAGAATCTCTACATCTTCTGGTAATTTTTGGTACGCAAATAAGGTGTCAAATATCCGACCCTCAGGGTACCCAGACCACTTTTGTATTGATGTCAATGGCGTAAATTGATGATTATGAAGTTGTGCATTAGATAACATAGTCCTGGACAACAATTCATTGTTACTACCAACCACGTTGCAATTGACAGGAAGTGTAACAATAGTTGGGAAGGCGACTGAATTGGCATCATCACACACGGATCGACCAGAAAGCGTCATGCCGAAAGTCGTGGCATTCTCTCCGGTATACGCCATCAAAAACCTCGCCCAAGTAGCTTGCCCAGCTGCTTGCATAGTGACTCCAAGTTCTCGACATCTATTCTCAAGGTCTTTCAGTGAAGCCGAAGATTTTATCTCGCAAACTGCATTGCTAGGTGTTGTGACACGGAGGGGAGTTAGATCAGGGAACTTGTTAACCACAATCCGATTTTCAGGCAGTTGCCAGAATGCTTGTTTCTCATCTTGGGTCCCTTCAGATGCTTGTAGAACTGAGCCCAAAAGTGTGTTGATGCTAGGTCGACTGCCCACTTCTTGACGATGATATAACTTGGTAAAGTCCGAAAAAATCATCTGCATAGATTGGGCATCGTACAGTGCGTGATGTGCAGTGAAAACGAGGAGAGTTTTGTCCCCCTTTCCATTCACGGTCATGTCCCATGGGTTTCGGAGACGATCGTTGTCCTCAGAAGGTGCTTGGGTTCTAGTTTCAAACCATGGGAGAACGAAAAAGTCTTCTTTGAATGTTACCATTGCGAACGGATGACTTGGATCTTCAGTTTGGGCAAATGCTGTCCGAAGGATTTCATGAGCCTTGCAGACTTTAGTCCAAGAATCTTTGACTTCTTCTAGTGAGTGATCGGGTAGAACTTCCAGACACAGGCTGTTAATATATTCATGCCCACCGGAATGCAAACTTTGCGCAAGCATGCCTTGTTGTACAGCTGTGCAGGGTCTGATGGCTTCAACATTATTGGATAAGACTCCAAAGTTCGAACAGATTGGCTCGCGATGTTTCTGATCAAAAGAAGCGAAATCATACTGAATATCCTTATCTTTCACTGGATATTCGTTTTGTTCAAGATGCGAAGCAACCTGCGCAATGGTAGGATACTGTAGGATATCACTCGCAAGAATGTCATGTCCTTGGGCTCTTAAGCGAGACGCAACCTGAACTGTACTAATACTATCGAGACCCAATCTAAAAATGCTAGTATCCCGAGCGATTTTTTCTAAAGGAACATCTGTAAATCCTGCGAATACACCTCGAATCTCTAGTTCAAGTGGACTCATAGCTTTGTCCTGGCGTTGCGGGTCCGAAATTTGCACCCTTTTTTTCTCTCTTTCCTCGTCACCGGCGAGGATCTGCGCTCTCGCCAGCGAGGAAATAATCTGACGCCGAGGGTTCTCTAGGGCGGTTTGTAATAAATCTTCGAATCTCTGAATTAAATTATTTGCATCGTAATCGGAAAACATTGAAGTAGACGAATGAAGAACAATCTCAAGGGTATCGTTGCTGGGTTTGGGTATAATTTCACAGACTAAAGGAAAATCCATGGCACCATTTTCTTCCACAATGGACCATATAGAAGAGTCGAGTTCCTTCGACGGTTGTTGTAAAATGAAAAGGGTATCAAATAGACGAGTTCCATCGGGACTGAACTTTGACTGGAGTCGTCTTAAAGGAGTGAATTGGTATGGCAAGGAGTTGGCATTTGCATTTTGTAATTTTCTGAATGCCTCAAGATAAGTGGACTTGTGAAGGTTTTTCAATCGAACTGGAACTGTGTTGAAACAGGGCGCAACAAGTCTTTCTATTCCATCGACTGGGGCAGTGCGGCCACTGATTACATTGCCGAAGCAAATATCAGTGCTCTTGAAAAGTTCAGATATGACGCTAGCCCAGATCGCATGGAACGCCGCGAGAGAGGTTGTACTATGCTTCTTGATATTATTTTCGACGCCGCTAAGAGGCATTTGCGCCGTCAGCTTCTGAATGCGAGTGCTGTCCATTTCAACTCGGCCAGGCAGATTTGGCATATCTTCGAAGTGAAGTGGATAGTATCCTTGTAAAGTAGATTCCCAAAATTTATCGGAAGAATCGATATCCATTGAGCTCATGTGTTCTAGAAATGGAGTAAAGGAAACTTCGGGAAGTAGAGGCAAATCATTGTACAGCCTCTCAATTTCATCGTAAAGAATTGCCAGGGCGACTCCATCATAAAGTGCGTGATGCATTGAGACCAAAAGACGCTTTTGGCCATTGAAATGCAGGATGTTAACTTTGTAGGGTGGGGTATTATTGTTGTGTGATAAATGTGTCTCCACTTCAAGAATGGCAGCTTCCAAAGTGCTAGACTCAAGAGAGCCGAATTCGAGCTCAAAGTCTTGCAACGCGACTTGAACGTAAGGGAATTTTTGCATTTCTGTAGCAAGAAAACAAGTTCGTAAAATTTCATGTCTCCGAACCATTTCTTGCCAACAGCCACGAAGTCGTTCAAGATCACCAAATATATTAAACATAACATGGCTGTTATACGAAGTGCCTGAGGAAGACTCAGCCGCAGATAGCATAGCTTCTTGCAAAGGCGTACAAGGTGAAACGCTTATCGCAACTCTATCCGGATTGGTAAACTGGGACAAAGTATACGCTACAAAGTCATCGGTGAGTCCTAAGTTTGTATCAACCATCAAGATGTTGTCGCGTGCAAGCCCATCGGATGTTGATAAATGTTCTGCAAGTCTGACTACAGAAGTATGCTTCAAAATGTCAGAAATATCAATCGGTTTTGCGATTATCTGACGTAGCGTCCGCGAAAATGCAATTGCCGAAATTGAGTCGATACCAAAGCTAAAGAATGATGTATCTGGACCAATGTCCTCTACTGGAACTTTTGAAATTTCACTCAATGAGGAGCGAATCTCGAGCTCAAGTTCTGTCCACTGATGATCTATAGAAGACTTTGAAGATTTAGTAGTTGAGTCAAGATACGCGAGCTCAAAGCTTTCATACAAGCTAATCAGCCGACGCTTGTCAATCTTGCCTTGCGACGTCGATGGAAGGTTCGAAACCGGAATTAGGTTTGAAGGTACCATATAGCTCGGGAGCTTTGACTCAAGTATTCTATAAAGTTCGCTAACAATAATTGGGTCAACGTGAAGAGGATGAAGATTCCCGGACGTTGTTGCCTGAGTCGTAAAAAAGCAAACTAAGCGTTGTGAACTACCTTGCCCATTTACAACCATTGTTACACAATCTGCAATATCTGGTAAAGAGATCAAGATATTATTAATCTCGCCAAGCTCAACTCGTTGGCCCCTGATCTTGACTTGGTCATCTTTTCGGCCTGTGAAAACAAGAGATCCGTCTGACATCAGACGTCCAAAGTCGCCACTTTTATATAGACGTCCATATTCGGGATGATCAACAATCTTTCCCTCTTCTTGAGCTCGATTCATGTATCCTCTGAAGACCTGAGAGCCACCAAAGCAAAATTCGCCCTCGCCGCCTCTTGGTACCAAGGAGACCTCGGAGTTACGAGCAACCACAAAAACAGACGTATTTTTGAAAGGGGGACCAATATTGTCAATACGGTCATCTAGGGTGACCCGTGGCTTGACAGTGCAAATATTAGTCGTTTCGCTGGGACCGTAACCCTGGTAAAGTCCATGGCCAGCCCATGTATTGAAAACTTTTTGCGTCACAGCCTCTCCAGCAGTGACCAAGAACTCTACTTTAGGAACTTTGAGTGGGTCGATTAGAGCAGCAACAGTAGGTGTCAAGCTGAGATGAGTCACTTCCAGAACGCGAATTGCAAGTTCTATGTCTCGAAACAAAACGTCTTTTACAGCAGAACACAGACATCCACCAATTCTCCACGAAAAGAAAATTTCGAAGACAGACACGTCAAAGGCCTGTGAACATGACTGGAGAAGTCTAGACTCGCTAGTTGCTGGATAGATCTCCGCTAAGACGTCAAGGTTGCTCAGAAGATTGCCTTGTGTGACAAGGACTCCTTTTGGAGTTCCAGTGCTACCCGAAGTAAATACGCAATATGAGATGTTCTCCGGTTTAAAGGAACTGGCAAGGTTCTTCGTAGGTTGTTGATCCAAATCAACCTCATCGATGTGAACAATCTTTTGCTCCGTAAATTGTTCTAACAGTTTTCGTGATGAGGAATGCCCAATCAATACCTTTACCTTAGCTTCGCTCAAGATATGATACAATCGGTTATGTGGCATATCGGGAGTTACTGGGAGATAACCTGCGCCGAGTTTCGTGATAGCTAGTACTGAGGCATAAAAATCATGACTTTTTTCGAGACATATGCAAACGATATCATTTGGCAGAACGCCATGATTAGATAGGTAGTGGCCCAGCTGATTTGCACGATTATTCAAAGCACCATAACTCATGTATTGAATATCTGAACTGTCTCCCTCGATTCTGCTAGCAAACGCAATTGCTGGACGATCGGGATCTTCTTCTGCAACTTTTTCCACTGGGGATATCAGTGTCTCGGGTCCAAGGTCAACGCTAGGTGTGTGGTTCTCCAAAGAGAGTAATTCAGATTTGCTTTCATTGAAGACATTGATAGGCGAAGATCCTGCGTGTTGGATGATTGTTTTCGCGACATCTTCAATTTGACGCAGAAGCATGTCTATCTGGCTTTCTGGGAATATCGACTGTTGGTAATTTGCTTTGAATTGAATTGTGTTAGATGTAGGAGTTATTTCAAGAGTTAAATTAAACTCCAGTTGATCAAGCTGGTCGATAAGAATGACATTCTTTCTGCTGTGGTCATAACTATGGAGAGTCTGTTGCCATATCAGAAGTGTATCAAACAATGGTTGTCGAGGCTCGAAACCATTGACTGATTTGATCTCGCGAAGTGGAATGGTGCTATGCTCGAGATGTTTCCTATTTATACTGTTTATTTCTTCTACAAGATCTTGGAGAGTGGAAGCTATGCAGGTATCGATACGGATCGGTAAGGTTGAGAGGCATGGTCCGATAATATCTTCTATTCCGGCAAGGGGGATAGTTCTGCCAGAAAAAACAGTGCCAAAACAAACATCTGTTGATCCTAAGTAAGAGGCTAAGATCAGAGCGTATGCAGCTTGAAAAATAGCCTGTGGACTCGAAGCCAGTTGCTTCGCGGCTAGTTCAACGTCTAAAGTTGAAAGTTGGGTCGAGTAATGCGCCACAGCCAATCTAGCGGAAGCAACCTTGGCTGTGTGAAAATTTGGCAAATTCCTAAGCTCGAGGTGCGCCATATGATCTTTCCAATAATCTTTAGATACTTGGGAGTCAGAAGAGAGGCTGCCATTAAGATAACCCCCCACAACATCCGCGAATGACGGGCGTGGAATTGGAACGTCATCTTGCAACAGACAATTCAAATCATCAAGCAGAAGATCTATCGACCAGGCGTCATACAAAGCATGATGAATATGGATCAAGAGTTTTAGACAGGACTTAGTAGGTAGAATCTGGAAAACAATCGGGCGATGAAGTGACGCACTTTCAACCCCAAAATCGTACGTGAATACGTCCACTGTTTTTATGTTTGAACCGGGAAACGTTTTCCATACAAACTGCATATATCCACCATTACCAGAGGACTCTGCGAAACCAGTCCTCAAGATTGGATTGCAATCAGCGAGATCTTGTAGCTTTGTATGGAGTTTTTCGATATCGCTGAGTCCAGGTAAACTTAACTGGATCCAGTTGCGGTAAGCTTTCCCGTCGAGGGCAGTTTCAGCAAGCATTGCATTTTGAAGCGGAGTACATGGATATGAAATTTCGACGTCATTTGCATTGCCATTCAACATAGCGTGCATTTCTGAGTTGGTTGTGGCCAATTGAGCCTTGCCTGAACTTGGAACCTGGGGACAATTTTCACAAAGTCTCGCTAGCGAGGTTAATGTTTCAGCTTGTAAAACAGCTAAAGTTGCAACGTTGAATCCCCGCAATCGAAGTTCTCTGGATACTTTGATAGAAATGAGCGAGTCAAGGCCTGCCGCTGCCAAACGTATATTTGGGGGGAATGGACCAAGTATCTCGCGCAGGACTTCTCTCACAATTACTTCAGTTTGTGTGAAGTTTGATTGTTCGTCCCCTTCTGCACGTTGTTGCTGGTAGTTTGCTTGCAACTTTCTTTTGTCTACCTTTCCCGACGGTAGATAAGGAAATTCTTGCAGAAGAATGATCTCGCTGGGTACCATGAAACTCGGAAGCCACTGTGAGCAGGTGTTCAGAACTCGATCAGAATGAGTTTCTTCTTCATCTGTGAGAGCGAACACAATAAGTACTCCACTTATCACGACTGCTACAACCGTCTTAATGCCCGGATGTTTGTAGACAGCATCTTCTATCTCCCCAAGTTCGACACGTTGACCACGTAGCTTAACTTGTCCACCACTCATACGGCCGTGAATCTCTATACTTCCATCTTCAAGAATTCGACCTTTATCACCAGTTCTATAGTATCTTTTGTCTGCCACTGTCACAAAGGCAGCTCTGTTCTGCTCTTCTCTGTTAAGATAGCCATTTGCTAGTTGTGGGCCACCTAAAATAAGCTCTCCGAGCTCACCCTGGGGAAGAAATTTGAGATCCTGCTCATTTCCAGACCCAGAGGCCGCTTCCGCTATGAATGCAGATACTGTCTCAAAGGGTACTCCAATATTTCCCGGCTTAGCACTTGCTTCCATTTTGGGGTGAATCGTGCAATGAATGGCTGCTTCAGTCGGTCCGTACATTCCATAAAGAAGGCTCTCTTTTGTGTCAGATCCACCGAATTCTTCTACGATTGGCCTCGTCATCATTTCACCGATCGTCATCAGCAACCTCAATTTAGGTACATAAGCTCTCTTCTGTAATAAAGCACCCACAACGGTTGGAGTAAGTTCGGCAGCATCAATCTCTAACTTGTTGATCATGCCTGGTAAATCGTTGAGTAGCTGACTACGATCACACCCAACCAATGTTTGACCTCTAGTCAGAGGGAAGAAGATCTCAAATACGGAGACATCGAAGGATGGTGCAGCAAACTGGAGAAATCGTTCAAAATTGGGAATAAGACTCTCGTGAGCTAGAAGAGACTGTGAAGCAGCTAAATGACTGACTGTAACTCCTTTTGGGGTTCCGCTTGAACCAGAAGTGTACATAACATATGCAAGATCATTGCTGGTGGGTTCACGTGATTCATTTGTTTCTTCCAGTTCGGTGGGAATAATGGGGAACTCGTCGACGACAATAACTCTGGGGCCATTTTTCCAAGAAACCGAGTCTTGAAACTCCGGTGTCGTAATTATAATACTCGCAGAAACGTCGCCCACGACAAATCGTATTCTATCTCTCGGCGCATCGAGGTTGATAGGGCAAAAGGCCCCTCCCGACTGCAAGATTGCGAGTTGAGAGATGTATAACCCAGGACATTGTGGTAGCAATATTGGGACGATGTGCTGCTGTTGAGATGTTTCATAACCTTTGATCGTTGATTGGATTCGTGTAACGAGAGACGTTACACAAGCTTGTATATCTCGATAAAGGTACCTCTCTCGTCTGTCGTGACTGGTGAAGTCAATTGCACAGGAATTTTGGTATTCATCCCATCGGATCAAATCATGTAGAAGTTGTGGCCCAGACAAAAGTCTTGGCGGGTCATTCAAACTCGAGATCTTTGTATCCATTTTGGATCATGCAGGTCGATCCTCATAACCTAAACCGCTGTAAGTGCATATGGTCGTTTTATATGTCCTGGTGCTACAGAAGATAATTTGAATGTCAGGTCACTGCTGGGGGTATTTGTATTTCTTTCTCATGCCGGACAGTGATTGTAACGATGGTGTATTAACTACAACGAGCTCTTGTGTTATTCACGTGGGTTGAGAAACCTACCATAGAAAGAGCAAAGATGATTGATTTGTATTAACATTGAATTAGTCATAGAGCAAGAGATCTGAATGATGACCATTAGAGAAGGCAGGATTGGTTGATTGAACAAATTGGTGGTGCTACTGTATTACTATTAACGGAGATAAAAGGTAAAAGTGGATAGATGTTGTATTCCATGTGTGAATGCTCAGAGGTGATAGGAACAAAACAGACGGTAGATGGAAGTACCTAGCTAGTAAGAGAGGAAGAGGTAAGGCGACTCGAAATACGCGCCATCTGCTAGAGAAATTGGGAAAAAATAGGCAAAATTGATAGCGTCATCTGTTTCCAGATGAGGAGTACAAGAAGCACAACCCAAGTATGATTCGTACTCTTAATTCTTGGCGAGACGGATAGAGGGAACATGTACCATTCGCGCTACAGGCGGAAAAGAACTTTAGCCTTCTGGGTTTTATCTTGAGATCACGTTTTTTTGGATATTTTATGTTTTCATCGGACGTCCATGTTAGGTTTAGAATGTGAATGATATATACATATATCATGCCGCGCTTCATCTTTTAATCTTCTTAAATACCGAGGCGCACATATATACAAAAGACTAGGACTCACCACCCTCGCTCACACCTGCTTAGTGTACAAATTGAGAGAGATATGTGTATATATATATATATATCACGTGATATGAAGGGCAGCCTTATTATTATGTCATCTTCTAGGTCAATCATGCAGCTGTTTCTAGAGAAGAACACTCGATGCCTACTCGCTGGTTACTGTCCGCACAACGACAACATCAACATCGTCTACATCCAGGAGCATACAAACTCGAGCCATCATTGGTTGTACCGTCTTACTGGAAGCTTCTGTTGTTTTTACATCCTCTCGATACTCACAGGCTCAAATACCCGGTGAACTGCCGGCCAGTCAACAGGTATATGGCAAACAAGGGGTTTGATTATATCGGACACACTGGGACCGCATCCACCCACTTTATCAATGCAGGATTTCAAGTTTTTCTCAGCTAATAATGCAATAACCCTGGTCAGCAGCGGTCGGTCATACTTGCTGCAGTCTGCACGAGGCTCGAGCTGCAGGTTCCAAACAAGGGTGGTAAAATTGGTGGGGTCTTTGATGCTTGTTGAATGCTCACAGGTTTTAATCTTATCAGATGAAAATTTTCCATCTAATCTGATCCGCAGAAACCGATCTTCGGAGCAAATGGAGGCGCGATACTAAATTTGCTTTCATGTACGATTGTAGATCTTACTTGACAATATCCTCAAAAACTGGCACTACTCCATATTATCTCAAGCGTTGCAGCTAATCATGAAATACGACATTCCTAGCCAGTGCTAAAGTTACGTCCCATTAGCTGATCAAGCCGAGGGCTTCACACTATCAGAATCTGAGCTAAAAAGAGCCAAAGTTGGGAAAAGCCATTTTCGGATGCAATGGAATCCGGAATTCTCTCAAAGTACTCTTTTGGGGATCAGTGGAATGTCACTGAACATGTCAAATCAATATCAGTTTTGGGATTTATCACGCTAGGTAAATCCTGAGATGATGCTTAGATTGTATGCTTTTTTGGTGGCGAATTATGTACTGTCCATTGACTTGTGCAACTTCTGCTGCTTTCATTGCATGCCTTGGGCTCTTAGTATATTTTAGATCTCAGATCTTTGATCCCCCTTGATTTGTGGATTCTGCCTCAGGGGAAACAACTCCTCTAGTAAGATTGAGGCTAAATAATGATGCGAAGTTTTCAATGTCGATGCAATTAAGTTTTTTCCATACTCCATTTCCTTCTCTTCTATAGTAGAATCGTTTTAGTGGCAAAGGTAGTCCCTTTACTTCATCAATCACTTTTGTTTTATTGTGATCACAACAATATTGCTCGGCTATCACTTGACGTCGTTGTTGCTCATTATCTCTTTGCTGATTCGATCATCACACGTTCGAACCAAAATTGAATTTCTCTGTACGCAAACCAGCAGATGAATTTCACATGAAGGTATCTACTGTGTATGTGATAGGAACAAGGCGGTCTCGACTTGGAGAGAATTAGGATACTTCGGCCGCTTCGGGCTTTGGTCGCTGCATAACCACCATTATTGGGGGATATAACCTGCATACACCATCTTTAAATGGCGGAGACTATGTCCCGAAATACAGAAGATGGGGGAAATGCCAACAATGCCAACCCAGTCAAACGATCGTGGATCTCACTTAGATCAGGAGGACGTGGATCCTCTTATGTCGCTCTTTTCAGACCTTTGGACGACCTTCAGTCTCGGTTCATCTTATTTTGTGGAGTACTATTTGCAATCGCTGCTGGGGCACGTCAGTATATCTTCATTGTCTGTGTAGTTCTATTCTGACGAAACTTTTCGGTATCACAGCTCTTCCTATAATCGGTATCATATTTGCGCGCATCATTGATGCCTTTCCGCCTTCTGAGGAGGAAGTTGTTTCCCGAGTCTATCAATTGGTTGCTGTTGGTTAGGGTTTAAATCTTTCAAAATCTGAAAGCAATTGCTAACCATGCAGCGTGCGCATATTTCATAGTAACATGGGGCTGGGCATTTTGCTGGGGAATCGTTGGCGATAGAGTATCGCGAGGTTTGCGGATACAGATGGTCGACAGAGCTTTGGGACTTGATCAGACATATTATGAGACTCAATGTCCAGATGTAAGACCGCCAATCCAGTAAGAGGACTAAAACTAACCATTTTAAGATCACCAGTCGTCTGACTGTAGACGCACAAACAGTCCAAGCTGGTACAGCTGAGAAAGTGGGCCTATTTCTGCAATCTTGCAGTTATTTTATTGTAGCATTCATAGTAGGGTTTGTTCTCAACGCTCGTCTCACTGGAATTCTTTTTGCTGCGGTAATTCCCTCTATGACACTGGTTGTTGTCATTGGTACCTCCACATTGAACAAATACGCCAAGGCCGCAGCAGAGAGTAACACAATCGCAAACTCAATTGCTGAAGGAGCTGTGAAGGCAGTACAAGTGGTTCAAGCTTTTGATGCTTTTGATGCTTTGACAGATTCTCACCACAATAATCTAGTTATTGCAATGAGATACGGTGCAAAAAAAGCTGTGACGGGTGCACTGATGCTTGGCAGTGTATTTTTTATTGCGTAGGTTATGCCATTTTCAGCTCCATTTTCATGGCTTCCATTGGTCCGCACTGCAGTCTGGTGATCACAAAGGATTCAATTTTGAGTCTCGTTAAATGTTTCGACTAGTTTGAAAGGGCGAATTCACTGTGAATATTTTACCACTTTCGAATGTTTGAAGCCATATTCAGTCTGGACTGTTGGAATCTTATCTATTTTACAGTGCTAACAATACAAAGGTTTTCAGCAAATGCTTTAGCATTTTGGCAAGGCTCCAAGATAATCAACTCAGGCTCGTCTGGCAGTGCAGGAACTGTATATGCCATTGTCTTTCTAATACTTGACGCTTCATTTGTGATCGGAGCAGCAGGCCCATTTGTTCAATCCTTCGCAAACGCCGCTTCCGCGGGGCAGCGAATATTCAATCTTATAGACTATCCCAGCATACCAATCGATGTATACTCCGAAGAGGGAATTAGCTGTGACAGCGAGACACTAGATACAGGAGGAAGCATTACATTCGAAGATGTCAGCTTTTCTTATCCAGCACGCCCACTCGAAACTGTTTTGGATTCAGTCAATATAGAAATTAGAACTGGAACTTCTGTAGGCATTGTAGGCGCGTCTGGAAGTGGCAAGTCAACCATCACTTCGCTTCTCTTCAGACTTTATGACCCATTACGGGGCTCTGTTCGATTTAACGGCCACACAATACCTGAATACAACTTAGCTAGTCTCCGCGAGAAGATGGCCTTCGTTGACCAAGATCCAGCAGTCTTTTCGGGAACCATTTACGATAATATCAGATATGGCTACAAAGGAGTTGCTCTGGAAGAGGAGCAGATGAGAGAGAAGTGCATAGATGCTGCGAAGGCTTCCGATGCCTGGCAATTCATTGAATTGCTACCAGATGGATTGGATACTTGGCTTGGTGAGCCATCCGGCACGAGGCTTTCTGGTGGCCAGAAACAGCGACTGTGCCTTGCTAGGGCCTTGGTTGGTGACCCTCCTCTATTGATACTAGATGAAGCTACTAGTGCACTTGATACAATCAGCGAAGCGGCTATCTTGAGCTCTCTTGCAATAGCAAGATCTTCGAGTAAGCGGACTACCGTAATGGTCGCTCATCGTCTTGCATCAGTGAGGGCTGCTGATAATATCATCGTTATGGGCAAAGGTTTAGTTCTTGAACAGGGAAGTCACGATTTCCTAATGTCGAAGCCCGAGGGTGCTTATCGTCAATTGATCGAAGCACAAAGACTAAATTCTTCTCACAAAAGCCAACACGTTGAATCCCTCGAACTTACATCCATCGAAAAGCCATCTACATCATCTGACAGGTTTTCTGATCATGAGGATAATTCTGTACAAGACTCGCCTGAAGAGAGTGACTCTGAATTTTCAAAGCCTCTCGGAACGTTTGCAATAATTCGGCGCTGTTTTTCTTTAACGAAATCTGAAATTCCCTTTGCTTTACTTGCATTCGTGGCTTGTGCTGCAACGGGAGGTCTGGTCATTGGCGAATCTCTTATCTTCGGTAATTTGGTTTCTTTACTCAACGGCTCTGTCCCGTCTTCACAGGTTAATTTTTTCTGTTTAATGTTCTTCATTGTTGCAATCGTTGCACTTCTTGGTTACACAACTTCTGGGTCCTGTTTTGGAATTGTTTCTGAAACTTTAATCATGAGAACCCGAGATCTATCCCTCCGAACCATATTAAGACAAGATATGGAATGGTTTTTAATGTCAGGCCGATCTACTTCTGCCCTTATCTCTGTTATGAACATGGATTCCGGCCACTTGAGTGGACTTTCGGGTGTGATCATCGGAACTATGATATCCGGTTTTGTCTCAGTCGTCGGTGGGGCTATCTTAGCACATGCTGTGGCTTGGAAAATCGCGATTGTTCTTTTGGGTACTTCGCCAGTGATTCTCCTTGCGGGATACTTTCGGATACGCGTGTTGGCTCAAATAGAGGCAAAAAATCAAGCAGCATATGTCGACGCTTCCGCATTCGCAACTGAGGCTTGTGGGGCAATTCGCACCATCTCTGCACTTGGAATAGAACGAGAAACTTCATCGAAGTTCAAGGTCGCAGTCAATAAGCATCGAAAGCAGACTTCTAGGAACACGGCGCTTGGCAATATACTTCTTGCATTTGCGCTAGCAATCACGTAAGTGTCCTCTTTTTGTAGCGAGGCAAATGGCTAATCAGCTTACAGATATTTTATATATGCTCTTGCTTATTGGTGGGGAGCCAAGCAAGTGAGAGAGGGATATTATTCATCTCGTCAATTTTTTATTGTGCTTCCCGCTATACTGTATTCGGCTCAAGCCGCAGGGCAATTATTCAGTCTGGCACCAGATATTGGGAGGGCAAAGGGCGCCGCATCTCGAGTTTTTAAATTGCACGATGAGAAACCAACCATCGACCTTACTAACGATTCAAACCCTGCGACTATTCCTCCAGATAGGACCTTGAATGACACTTCTCCAATTCCTTCTGGTACAATCGAGTTTAGAAATGTTGCTCTCGCCTACAGATCTCGCGCCGATATACCCATATTCACCAACCTGAATTTTACCGTACAAGCTGGCGAGACACTTGCTTTAGTAGGAAAATCAGGAGCTGGAAAAACATCAACTATCTCATTAATAGAGCGATTCTACGATCCAACGTCTGGCGCAATTCTTCTTGATGGCATAGATATCCGGGAAGTTCCTGTGTCTCAACATCGAGCTCGACTCAGTCTCGTATCTCAAGATCCTGATTTATTTTCGGGTAGTGTGGCGTTCAATGTTGGGTTAGGAGCTCGGCCAGGTCATACTGCGACAATGGAGGAAATCACAGCTGCTTGTAAAGCTGTCGGGATTCATGACTTTATCAACGGGTTACCCGATGGTTATGAGACGTATGTATATTCTTTCCAGACTTCACGAAGTTGCTAACAATTTTAGACAATGCGGTACAAATGGTTCTCAACTGTCTGGGGGGCAGAAGCAACGGGTTGCAATAGCCCGGGCATACATTCGCGACCCAGAGATTCTGTTGCTTGATGAAGCCACTTCAGCTCTTGGTAAAGGACTCTATTTTGTTGGCCAAGAGATCAAACACTAACATACTACAGACTCGCATTCTGAAGCTCAGATACAAGAAGCAATCAAAACTGTCTCTCGTAAACGAACTACGATCATGATTGCACATCGTCTTACTAGTGTACAAAATGCGGATCGCATCTTGGTTTTTGATTGTGGCAAAATAGTGGAAGAAGGGAAGCACGAGCAATTGATGAATGGTGGCGGTATTTACGAAGAGATGATCAGAGCGCAGGATTTGGGTTAATGTGAGTTTTGTTGTACATTTTACTTCTGTAGCATAGCGTCGGATTCGCTTTTCATATCCAATTGTACAATACAATGATTCCATTACCATGGATAGGTGGAAATTTAAGCGGTGGTACGGAACACGCCATGAATCAGGGACAGCTGACATGACGTTTATTTAATCCTCAACGGCTCATTGATAAGAAGATAATGCAGGAGTCGAAACGTCAAGAAAGGAATTCAGTATAGATTTGCATTTATTTATATACCAATCATTAGTGAATCAGTGCTCGTGTTTCCTTCCGACCAGGCAAACAAACTTGTTCACATATTATTGAATCTCGTGTCGTCGTAACAATCCTTATCCCACATCGTCTATTTCAAAACGAGTTGCACAACAATATGATGGCATGTTTTCGATATCTCCAAATTATCCACACCAATCATTACACCGCCGCTGATACATCCCAAGGTCGGCACTTTGGTGCAAACGTTAATAATATAATGCAGGGCTCTAATCCACTTCACAAATTGGCCATTCCTTTTTGCCATCTGATTCTCCGGTACCGAGTAGATTTGGTTTTCCTTACGTGGTGACTCCACTGCATCATTTCTCCCTTTGAGGTTACGCATCTCAAGTCGAGCCCAACCTGCATCATCCCACATTACGAAATCTAGGACGACAGAAGTTCTTTCCACTTTCATCCATATCGAGTTAAAGCCCTGGAAAATCTTAGTTATTCAAAGCGAGCAAGGTTTCCCATCGCTTCGGACATGCCTATTTGAATCTAGGAGATCTGCATGGTGACTATATAAGCTGCATCTCACTCTTTTACCAGAGGCAGGAAAAAGTAGAGATTGACAGGGATTATGATTATCTTTTTCATCTGATAAAAAATTTTCATCGCTAGTTTCTGGAATTGGCCAGTTAGATTGAGTGAAGTGGAGAATCTAATTGGATCAAAGGATCTGATAACGAGTACGAAACAATGTGGACCGATGTCGGTGAGTGGAGAATGAGAGGGATTCTTCAAGAAAGTTTCAACATGTTGGAAAAGTGTGTATCACTGTCTGTCCCATTGCTCCGTAGCTCGAACCTTGATATGTATCTATGAGCTTTTTTCCACCCTTTCCCTCCCCTGCTCCGCATTTATCCGTCATGCCTTTACAAATTTCGGGACGGATCTGATAATTTCTCTTGGCAACTAAGTGGAGAAAACAAAAAAGCTGTCTCCGAGGTGAATTGTTCATTGGTTTGTCTTCTTAACGAAAAATTCATGTCGCCATCTACTACTGGAAGAAGCTACCACGAGCACCCCGCACACACGTTCACATGCTACATACGACCTTTTTCATGCCGGAAGAATGTAAGCGCGTAGTGACAGAGAGGTCACTGATAGCTTGTTGGAGACTGGAGTAGCTTCACTGGACATTTACCGGTAGGATTACTCGAGTGTAGCTACTGTACGATCTATCCATTCACATATCTCTAGCGACGCAATCGAGAAGACTAACCTATGATATCAAGAAGTCAAAAACATCTACAATGTAGCATTCAAAGAGGAAAGCATGTCCGATGTACATGTCAAGAGAATCAGACGATGTACATATCATATCATGTCAAAAATCGGTCGAGTCAGTCCATTCTACCCATACTTCGTGCACAAGTCTACCTTCCACATCCTCGTTGACACCATTCATACTCGCCATCCCTACAACATCATTCTCAACATCCATGAATGATCTTTGGCTGCCCCATAATAAACAGGAGAAGGTCCATGTCTGGAATCAAAATACACACATGCTAACCTGCCATTATACCTACCAATGACAATGAGAAATCTTGGCATACATGTTCTGTGATTTTATTGTTGATGTCCCCCATGTTCTTGCTCAGGTAACTGAATTAATGATTCGAGATTCTATTACACAATACTTCAGAAATCCCATTTACATCTTACTATTGACTGAGAGATACATATATCATTCACAATAAGTATCTGGACTCTTCTTTTTTTTCGGTCAGTTCTGTCATCTACTTTTATCAGTTAGGCTTTATCGTTCACCCTTCTCCCTCTGCATTATCGAGATCACATATTGAATCATTTCTTGATTTTATTTTTAAATCGATCAACCATCTGTATATTCGACAATAATTCATAGCCTCCCTCATTCATCTACAATTATCCTTTTAGATATTCCAAATAAGTCCTCCTTACCCTAAATATCACTCTTATCTTGGTCATTCCGTCATCGATATACCTACATTTGATCAATTATCGATTATCTTGGGCTGTACAAATTAGTTCAATTCGTCAATCAGCCAATTGAACTTCTTAACCGACAGACTCCTTCCCCCAAAACACCACCAAACGCAGTTACCGCCAGAACCAGTGGTACTTCCTAATACTTACGGCTTTGTACCAATCCGTTGCAGCTTTCATACTATCGGACGCACGGCAAGTTCACACTTGTATTCAGCGGCAGTTGCACGAGGCTTCGAAGGAATATCGAGTCTCCAATCAGAATCCTCGGATTGCAAAGCAGATTTTTGTGGTAGAGGTATCATTGTATCTCTTGGGAAAGTACACTTTTTGGTATCTGGAATAGCATTATTTAAGAGAGAGAAAATTCTTTCGGTGTTGGTTTTTTGGACAATACGAATCGTTGAGGAGATTTGAATAAAAGCATATTCGGATTACTCTCAGAAGTTTTGGAAAATCAACATTCATATTAAATCACTTGATCAGTAGTTTTGATCACGTTACATTCATATACAATCTTACACTTGTCCTCGAATCAAAATAAGAAAAATGGCTCCTTCAGCAATCAGCACGGGTAACTCGCCCGAGGGACTCCGTCCAGTTGCCATCAATGGCGAGAAACTCATGTCTTCTCTGAAGATGAACAACCTTTCCCTCTCCCCAGAAGAAACTCTTACCAGCAACTCGTCAACCGAAACGCTTGACTTAATCTGCGTTGGATTCGGTCCAGCCTCCCTCGCCATTGCCATCGCTCTCCACGACGCTTACTCCAAATCCTCATTACCCCCACCAAAGGTTCTCTTCCTCGAGAAGCAGTCTGAGTTTGCATGGCACGCCGGTATGCAAATCCCTGGTGCTCGCATGCAAATCTCCTTCTTGAAAGATTTGGCTACACCCCGTGATCCCCGATCCAAGTTTACCTTCATCAACTATTTGCATTCCAAGGGACGCTTGAATACCTTTATCAATTTGAGCACTTTCTTACCTTCTCGTATGGAATACGAGGATTACTTGCGTTGGTGCGCTAGCCATTTTGAGAAGCAAGGTTGTGTGAAGTATGGTGCGAATGTAGAGTCAGTTGTTCCTTCATCGCCTTCGGCTGAAGATGGAAAGATCCCTGGCTTTACTATTTCTTCCTCCTCATCCTCTGGAGAGACAGTCACACACTCGGCGAAGAATGTTGTCATCGCTGTTGGTGGAAAGGCTATCATTCCTCCTGTTTTACAAAATAAGCCTTGTGTATTGCACTCTTCGCAATATGCTACTAGCATTGGAAAGATTGACAAGTTGCAAAAGGAGACTAGAAAGCCATTGAGATTTGCCGTTATTGGTAGTGGACAAAGTGCTGCAGAAATCTACAATGATTTGTGGGAACGTTTTGGAGAGGAGACCGGTGTTACTGTTAAGTTGATTGTCAAGGGTCAGAGTTTGAGACCTAGTGATGATAGTCCTTTGTAAGCTTTTCTTCCTTTCCCGTCATCAATAGACACAAAACTAAGACTCGCAGTGTAAACGAAATTTTCGACCCCGACCGCGTAACCCCTCACTACAACCGCCCCTCCAACCTCCGTGCTGCAGGTATCGTCCTCGACCGCGCCACAAATTACGGTGTTGTCCGTCTCGAGCTCCTCGAGCATCTCTACGACAAACTCTACATTCAACGTATCAAGTGCGAACGTACTGGTGCTACTCCTCGAGCAGCTATCGTTGTAAACAGAAGAGTAATCACAGCTACACCTTCTCCTTCTAATGATTCTTTGAGACTGAAGATTGTTACTGAGGAGGGAGCTGAGAAGGAAGAAGAGGAGTTGGATGTTGATTATATTTTCACCGCTACTGGTTACAGAAGAGATGCTCATGTTGAGATTCTCCGAGGGTGCGAGGAGCTTGCTACAGGCGAGGGAAGTGATGTTAAGGGGGAGAACGGACCTGTCAAGGGCAAGTGGGGAGTAACCAGAGATTATAGAGTCAAGGTAGTAGATGGGAAGGTACAAAATGGTGCGGGAATCTGGTTGCAGGGTTGTAATGAGTCGACGCACGGAGTAAGTTTCTTTCCTCTTCTATAAATATGAATGAACACTAACATATCCCAGTTATCCGATTCCCTTCTTTCTATCCTCGCCATCAGAGGTGGAGAATTAGTCCAGAGCATGTTCGGAGAACAACTTGCTCAAGAAGCGAAGAACTAAATCTGCGGCGCTTTCTTTGTCATTCAAGATACCACAGTATGCTGTAGCGCAGCGGGTAACTCTCAAATAGATCATTACCGGTGCTCAGAATAAGTTGTTGTTTGTGTTTATACATTATTTTCTCGGGTGGTGATATTGTCAGTGGAGGAGTAGAAGATAAAAGTGAATCATGTATATAGGACTGGAGTTTGGATTTGCGGATTGGAAATTATGTTTATACCTCTTGATATACTTTGTCTCGTCTTGTGATGAATGGTCCGTTTGAGAAGTGAGTGAGATTGAGAATATTTGCAGAACCTCTTTGATGGGGACTTGTTTACATGGTTATAAGATACTATGATGGATATCTCAGCAGCAAGGTTAGTCCTTACTGGTTCTTGATAGTGGACAGAAGTCGCCGAAAGTCTGTCGGAAATGAATAAATCAAAGCCTGTTGTTCCATGATGTATTGTCATGACTTGCGAGGTTCTCGTGCATCGATATAATTTCTTTGATAGAAGGAACCACGGATTTCGAATCTCGATATCATTGATTCTCTGGTATAATGACGGATGTGGAATGCAATAGGCCACTACTAGATCGATGAGAGATAAAAGTGCAGAGGGTGTTAAGCTGGGTGGTACGAGGTGGAATTGCTATATCCTCTAATCTAGAATGATGGCACTTATGCGCTTGTTTCCTGGGGAGAGTGGAGATTAAGCTGTCACTCCTGCAGGTACTACCTGCAGATCGTCAATGTAATATCAATCCGCTCAAGATATCAATGTTCCACCCCAAGATGCCAATGTGGTACCCACTGTAGTTCCCCCAGGGTAATGAGGAAATGCTCTCCTATGTCCCTCTATTAAGCCCAGCATCCTCTCATTCAAACATCCAAACTCAACACATATTTCTACAAAAACTAGGTTGTGCTTCTAGCGATTCAAATTGTGCGTGAAATTCTATCGGCCAAACAATTTGCCTAGTGATTTGTTATATTCGATGGCATCTCTTGATTATCCAAATGTTACATTTGACACTGAGTACTTTAGACGATTGCATAGAACAAATTCAAGACTTTACTATGCCGCCTGTAGTATTGATATAATCGTTCGTGTGTGTGATACCCTTCCACATTACAAATTCTCTCAGATACTTGGTCAACCTTTCTTCCCAGTTCATTCGGTCCTCAATCTTGCCAAATTTCTCCCCACAAAATGCCTGCCTAGTGATATCCAGGATGGAAACCCAGGTCACTGATGCAAATAGCACTAACAGCAGAGATTTTTTACGAAGACCATTCATAATTCCGTCTAGCTCTGATTCATGATGTCTAGTCTCACAGTATGGGGAGCCTAGCACAGCATTATGGGAGACAATCTATCTGATTTCAGTGAAGATTCGTCAACATCCGTCCAATCTCTAAGCGAAAAGAAATACTCTTTTTCCCTGCGGGTGTTGGACTTGTCGAATTTTGATAGTATACAGCTTGCTTACAACTTTTTGAGGTTGTTCTCAAGCAACACGTCTTTTGATAGTCTTGTATTTCGTTAATGTTTATTTTTCACGCAGGTCAACACCCAGTGGAGTGGTTCGGTATATTCACTTCTTTATTTGGAGAGTTAGACTTATTTTCAGCGACTTAGCAAGAGTAGATTTTCCTCCATCTCCTGCCTTTGGTTCACGAGCTTTCCTTTCATACTTACAAATCAAGTACAGCCACTTACTTGCAATTATCAATCTAAACCCACATATTCCATACCTCCCACCCTCTCATACCATACTCATCTCATACCATACTCTCCTCTATCCAGCATGCCCCAACCTCCAAAATCCCACATCACAACAGACAGTCCCTCCATAGCCACCCTCTCAATCATGCACATAATCAGTACCCACGCCATGTACATCACCATCTACCAAAACAGCTATATATCCTCATTACTCCATCGCTACAACCGCGGACCCTATATCCTTCCCAGCTCCAGTAATTCCATCCTCACGCGCTTTTGCGGGATTGCTCCCATAGACATATTAATCACACTTTCCGACGTCATGTTTGTGAATATCAGAGATGGTTCTGCTCCTGAACTTTCTCTGTATGCGTTTCAGTTCGCCGGACCGCTTGTTCTGTGATCGCTATTATCGTGGTTGAAAGTTTGAGAGAGGGGAATCGAGGAACTACCTTTGCGTTGTACGTTTGTTTTCGTGTTTTGAACGATGATATCAGTATGATACGATTTGGTCTAACGAGTTATTAGTTTTCTTCCTTGGGGACTCGCGATGCAAATTTTGGGATATGGATTCATTATGCCAATTTATTGCTGCATTCATTTGGTCACTTCTCACACCACTGCTGCAGCTGGTAGGAATATGGCTAGAGAAACCAGTACTCGGAAAAATACTGCCCTGACAACATTACCAGTATCTATTTGTATCGGATATACTATCCCATCGATATTAACGTCTCTGCCCTTCCGCTGGACAGTTACCAAACAACGGTTTGGGGATCTTTAGCAAGGGTTTTCCTGCTAGAATTTGCGCATGTCAAGTTCTTTCGGGAACCGTACACCCCAAATTCCCTTTCCAACCCCAAGATTGTGTGCTTCATCCTCCAATATCTTCCACACCAAAAAAAATCAAAGTAAAAGTACTCAGCTCCGCTCACCAACCCGCATTCCACAAACCAATCTCCTCCTTCAAACCTACAAGTTCGCACTCATAGTATCTACACTTTGCCATCTTCTCTCTCTCACACTCATAGCCTGCAACTACCTCTTCCTCTTTTTCGTCTCTACCCACTATCAATCCCTCTTCACATTCACTCGAATCTTCATCCCTCCACCTTTTTGGTCACACAGACAAATAGAATATATGGTAATAGCAATCCATCATTTCTTGCAATATGATTGATACATTTGATCGAGCGCTACGTTTATATGGGCTATGACGTTGAATATCAATTCAAGAGACCAAGCTACATGGAAAGAGGTTGTCAAGCTAGAGATTTAGAGTTTGGGAATTAGTGTTTTTGCGGGACCGGGAGTAGCAGTGGTGTAGCTTTTGAGAGAGAGAGAGATCTGCGGATTGATCTGGGAGGAGGGAAGTAAGGTATGGGAATGGAAATGGAAATGGGAAGGGCAATTATCTAGAGTGAACTTTGAATGTGAAAAAAGATACCGAATGGAGTTCTTCTAGGATTTCACTCAGGCTTCTCTCCTCTTCACGACTGTTCTCGCTTGCCAAATCTATGTTTACAAGTACAACGAGTATAACCCTCTCCCAAACCTCAAATCACAATCCTTCTCCGCTCGAAAAACGTTGCACAAAGAAAACATTGAACTCCCACCCCCCGGGAATCCCTCCTCGTGGAGGAATCTCAGCAATTCCTTTCTTTACAATACAATACACACCTACATACACACAGCCCATTATTAAAAAAACACACCAACTCCCTCTATTCGCAAACATACACAGCACAAGCATCCCTCATTTTCCTCCATCCACATTCTCCTGCGTTTCCTGAGAAATCTTCCAATTCACCGTCCTCAGTATCGTCAGTGGGACAATCTCATTTTGCCATTCTTGTCCCGAGAGCACTTCTCTCGGCTTCCCGACATGGATGGATATCGCCTACTCATCTACTCAACATGTACAATATACACGACACAACACGAAAAACATACGACTTTTCTTGATTTCCTGAAGATACCTATTACTGAGTAATCGACAGTTACATATCATTGTCAAGGGTTCTATGAACAGAAGTATGTACTCACATAACAACCTCTTAGTATGTATAAGCAAACAAGCAAACAAGCAAGTACACAACCATGAAATCCAACTACAACCTGGAATGCTAAAATTTCATATTGGTATCAATAAAAAAGGTCATTAAATACACAGCTTGCTTTTCCACCTATAATCGCCTAGTAATGCCATCGTTCCACTCCCCGCTACCCATTTCTTACTACTATTTCTATTCATTACCGACAATGATCCGCCATCTCCCCATAAGCAATTTGCCATTCACAAACAACGATAACTATTCATATTCCTCTGCAGCCAATTATCCCTTTATACCACACTGTCTTTAATCAAAACCACTTTTTCTACTTCTCTTTTCCCTTCCCTTTATCACTTCCACCCTCCTTCTCTCCCACCAACTTTAGTAGCAACTCCTTGAGTTCTCCCACTTCCTTCCTCAACTCTCTTACTTCACAAGTTGCCTCATCACTCTCCACATTTGGTACAACGCCCTTGACCTTCTTTTCCCAACCCTCTCCTTCGAAATCCACTTCACCATTCAATTGTTCCCATTCTTCCACCGTATCATCATCATCATCCCCTCTTTGTCTATTTCCCTTGACTCTTACCGCGCTTCTCTGTTCAAACCAAGCTGCTATTAACAGCAATGGAGAATAGATGACTGCCATAACATAATCATTAAGTTTAGCGTATTGTTTTCTTGGCATCCACCATTCGCAAGGAAGGATGAGGAAGAAGATTTCGATAAGATTAGTTGGTGCGATAAAGACATTCTCATCTGGGGCTCTGACAAATTGCATGGTCTTCTGAGAGAAGAGTGCCATATACTCATCAATGGCATTATCCGTAATATCCTCATACGCAGAGTTGTAAAGTGCAATGAGGATATTGAGAAGAACTACCATGATAAGGAATGTGAAGATATAGTAAAGGATAATTCCGAAAGGTGGAGCGAAGTTGTCAAAACCGGAGAAATCTGGTGATTGCATGACAGCATTGGCCATTGCTTGAAGGATGAATGTAGCGGAGTCGACATTAGAATCGGCCATGTCCATACCGATGAATGCTTGTAAGAAGCCGATGATAATGACAAACAAAAGGGCGAAGAAAATGAGAGATTCTTTCATCATTACTTTGATAACGACAAGCATAGCTCCAAAGAAGCGAATGGAATCGAGGTAAAGTAATAATCTCATCCAGAACATTGGCGCAGAGAAAGCTATAAATGTTAACATTTTTCAACCATTGAACGATATTTGAACATACCTAAGAAGTTGTAACTAAGCTCATTGAACTTTCCTCTCTTCCCATCATCGTCTTGCAGTGGGTGACCGAGAGCGATAATTCTCGTAATCAAACTTGTCGTTAAAAGGGCATAAAGGATTACATTGAAGACATTCCAGAATCCAATATAATATCTCCCAACCTTCCAAAACTTGCTGGCTTCATCACATATGAAACCAGCTGTGAAGATGTAAAGGATAATTTCCACAACATCCAAATCTCCACTTGGATTGACTGTATTAATAGCACCCGTATACAAAGCCAAATAGATCAATGAAAAGATGATTTGAGTGGCATTTTGATAAACGGGTGCGCGCATGCGATCTGGATCAACATGAGTCCAGTAATATGTATTGTCCTTTTGCTTATAATCGACGAATTGAGAAGGGTCGTTCTCATCTTGTACAAGCCATCCTCTCCAGAGATAATTGACGCATTTCTGATATCCCGAGGAACCAGTGACACGTAAAGCATGAAGATCTACTGCTCTTTCGATAACATTTGCAGGTGCAGTTTGCTCTCCATCGACCAATACCGAATATCTTTTCAACAATACATTTTGTAAAAGATACTCTTGATCTTCTTCCGTTTCGATTCTACCCATATGTCAGTCTCTTACTTTCCCTCAATCACTTCCTATTCCGAATCCGAATCCGAATTCAAAACATGGAAGTAGAAAACTCACAATTGTTTGGCAATGACCTCACAGGCCACCGCTCTCACGTTATGTAAATCCGCATCCCAAAGCTCCAACATAGCCTGTTTCTTGAACCATCTCTTGCAGACCAATAACGCATATACTACACAAGCACCGTAATCTTTTCCTCCCGCCTCCTTTGCGGCTGCAATCACCTTCCTAGTTATGATTTTCGAATGTGCGCATACGATATTCGCTTCTTCGAGTTCGCATGGTACAGTTTCTTCAATGAGGTAACGAAGACGAAGCGCAGTCTTAGTTACCTCGACAGGAGGAATGGCGCTGGGTAGTTCATCTTCGCGGTAGGAAGGAAGAACTGAGAATTGTTAGTCGTTGGTTTTTGTAATTTGCGATTTGTGTAAATGCGCAATTCGTTATGCGCCTCTAGGGAATACAAGCAAAAGAGAAGGAACTTACGACGACGGGCTTCATCGCGCCAGAGATGTTGATCTGCACTATACATCAAAGTATCAGTATCAATTGCGTTATCAAGATAATTGATAGCTCGTTCCTCCCAAGCTATCATACACCGCGGGGTTCACAAACCTTCCATCCAACCCGAATAGCTTTCTCCATTGAACCATTTTGAATGCAATGAACTGCAATAGCTCCTGTTTCAATTGCTACTTTTTTTTTCCACGAACAACAATCGAATCGTCGTCAAAACAATTTGCTTCGAAAGGAAAAATGACTTATCGCATTGATGTGTTTACTCGGAAGTTGTTGGTTCTGCTAATTCGCGTTCTTTGCAAGGTGCATCCACTTCCAAGGTTTGCTTTCTATCAAGCCTATTTGGATTTCTTTACTTGGCACATAGGCGGTGGATAGCACCTGCTCAGTGAGCCGAGCCAGGTGAGCTTAGGTTTTATGACGTGGTGCCAGCAAAAGAGTGAGTGAAAAGCCATTTTATTGATTGGCAACAGACTGGTGAATACAGACTTTGAAGATATACTCTTGCTTATTATCTTGGACAGCGATAGATGTTGAATTGGTTGACTGACTGTGCTACTGAGTATGATATTGGGTCTAGCTCTCATGGGATGGATGTGAGATCATCTGTGGCGTACGCATGCAGTATGATGAACCTCACGAGCCACAGGAGCCACAGACGCCACAGGAGTTACAGTCAATCGGAAAGTTTCATAGCCACGAGTCAAACACGCGTTCCAAGTACCGGCAATGCTATCAAAGACATTGATTGATCAACTCCATCGTACAATTCACAAGAAGATTCGGTGTTTTAGATCAAACTTCATTACAATCATAATCTCAACGGCATCAGAACTTCAACCCTTTATATATACAATTTTGATCTATCAATGTTCGACTCTCTCAACCAAATCAATTGGCCAACCGAACGTGTTCCTGGTATCCGGCCTGTCTGTTCTGTGTAGATCCAATTCCTCAAGATGTTTCAACCCCCCAAGGTGTGACGCCGGCGGGGGTAATCCTTGATATGTGTCCATACTCAATATCGTAAGTGGAACAGCGATATCTCACCCTGGTATCATATCCATATATCGTACAAAATTTTCGTATACCTTTCTTTGTATATTATCCCCCTTTTGGAAGCCCCTTCATTGATTGACTTCGAGCCGAGAATTTACGTGATTCGAACACAACGGATCGGTATAGCGTAGTCCCCTACTGGATATTTCTCTGCGAATTCCTATTTCCTTTCCATCCCAAAATTTGACTCTGTTCCCACTCTCCCGGCGCAGAATTCCTATTAGCACTCGTCACAGTAACCTTCGTCTCTTTCAAAATATGTTTCTGACTTTCTCCATCATCTTTTTCAATATCCGAATCCCCTAGTTGAACGAAAGTATCCATGTTGATATCCGATCTCTTTCCTGTACCATGTTGAGTTCGCGGTATATTTCCATTCTTTCCTGATGTGGGATTATTGGAATTTCCGATAGTACTAAGATTGAGGAAGGGAAGGGATAAGAGAGGACGAAGGGCAGGGAGAGATCCGGCAAATATTCCCATGGCTTCTTCGATAATGGACCAGAGTCCTATGCGGCCGGTACCGAACATGAACTCGGTAGGATCGCTGTAGAGTGATAGGTAGCGGAGTCGAACGATTGTTGCACAGCTCGCACTGAAGATGAATAAGTCTCAAGCCATCTTCAAAATACTCAAGGAACCAAGAGAACTCACAAAGCAGCCAACCCCAAGATACAAGCCACCGAAACCTTAACTCTACTCTTCATCTGAATATTCCTCAACAATACTGCTGGCAAAATCGCTAAAGCCCAATCTGTTGCGATTTCCACGGCCGAAAAGAACAAACTAACATCACTGTTCAGTTGCGAATTACACACTCCATCCGATTCACCCCATAGTGTATTAATCGGATGACATATGTTCGCAATGCCTATCATGAAAATAAGGGCAGAGATAGCAGTCATGATCATGATACCCCAGACGGTATAAACATAGCGACGACGAGTATCAGCGATACGGAGAAGAGTTACTGCAATACTGCATTTGATAGCCACAGCACCAGTAGCGTAGAAAAATTCAGCAATGAAGAAGAGCTATGGAATTATCAGTATTGGAGAAACCTTGAAACTTAATCCTCAGGAAAAAAAAAAAGGTAGATACCTTAGTCCCCCTCGCAATATCATACGCACTCAAGTTCTTAGCCTTCTGACCACTCCCATAAAAACTGCATACAATACACAGACTACTCGTGACAGTATATAGCAACTATTCACCCATTACCACATTAGCATCAAATTCTCTCCCGTAAGCACACCTCTTGAAGAATTCAAAATAGGGATTCCAAGAAAAAACATACCAAACCAATCGCCATAACGATATCATCCAGTCCCCAAATTTTCCTCCACAACCTCACACCCGCACGCATCGAAAAAGTAATCCAACACAACACCAGCAACATAATCGAGGTCCAAAATAACGCCACTCCATCCCCTGCGATCTTTGACATATTTGCGGTTCTGCTTTCGCCACACTCCGTCGATTTTCTCCAACCAGCTGATCTCAAGATCAAGATCAATGATCACACCGGACACACCAGACACACAAAGCAGGTAGTAGGTATGTAAGAATCGTAAGATAAGATAAACAAAAACTTGAGGAAAAAAAAACACTGATACTGATACTGATACTAAGATTGGACAGTGTGCGCATGCATGTTAGGAATCCAACTGCACGAATGCGAAAATAAAGTACGGTGCAGTAGTTATCTACTTAGACTTACTTAGCACTTAGTTTCCTTCCCAGTCTTGATATATCATAATGATCAAAGATCTCATTCCAGATCCCTCCCTTTCGTGATACTTTAGGATATTCCCTGGGCATGAATTGAATGCTGATAGGGTGGAAAGTGTCCGAGAAGACATAATTGGAGACTTCCTGGCTCGAATCATATGGGTACCGTGTCCTTGTTATTCCTCTTTGGGAGCGTTCATATGAAAATTCCAAGTGCCCTCGCTCGGCTCGATTCATGGTGGGCCCGAGACCAAGTTCTGAGCTTCTTTAGTTCTTTAGTGTGTGGTAGCTTGGTAGGGATATGATTCCTACTTTTATGTACCGTGTGTACTTGGTATATCTGGATGTATAAAAGTCTAGAGTGGAAGGGAAAACTAGTGTTCGAGAGGTTCATTGTTATGCAGAGTTAATTAATTAGTCTTTTCTCGACGGCGTCCTTGCTGAGAACCGATATATCACTGATGAGTAGAACTACCGGCAATACATTTCTTACCCGCGCCCGATTCCTTGTTCGTTCCAGAGCTATTTCCATAATTCAAAGCTGTTCTTCGAGTCAATGCTAGGTGGTGTATAAATCGATAGTCATTATTGGATTAATTATGGAATCGTGAACAACAGGGTGTCCAGACTCAACCCATCAGCACCAGGTCATCGAAAGCTTATTCGAAGCAAGAACTTTCCAAATTACGCTGAATATCATTTCCATGTGTTCCTATTGGAAAATTGGCTCATGATCTTCATCGACACCAGGGAGTGTCTTCTCAGAGCTTCCCTCTCAAGATCGTTGACAAGAAGTCCTATCCAAGACAAATCTTAACAAAAGTGGAATACATGTCCACAGAGTCCCTCGCAGCGGCAGTTACAATTACAGTAAGATCGACAATTCCAAATAGCATATCCAACGGTTTCCCACACAAGTGATACAGAAAAAATAAACAGCATGGGGGGTATCCATGAAAACACGCACAACTTGCGTGGAGCCCTAGAAGTCCAATATGAAATGTATTATTACTCTGCGTAAGCGATTAAGATCCACATTGGTATGTGTGTCGGCGATATTTGTTTTGAAATTCATTGGGTACCTGGTTCAGGGTCGCTTAACACGAGCCTGAAGCTTCAGAATCCAACTTTTTTCTCCAAGTCGGAGATCTGGGTCACATGTTTTCAAATTCCCTCGCACGAAAGATTTGTGGCCCATGAATCTAATCTTAATTCGCTCCACCCTAAAAATCATTTTATTCGTAGTCTACGGCGCTATGTACTCTTCAGGGGGCCAGCCCAAGGTTCCGCATAAAGTGTCAAATGTACACGGAGTAGACCAACTATACTGGTAAGGGACCAGTGCCCCACTAACAGCTGTCATGTTGAGTTTTGAGGGGTTGTTTAAGCTTGCTATTGTCCTTGAGGGTTTCCTGTCATATCAATTGTAAACTTCCCATACATAGCTTTTCCTTTTGTATTAGAATCTATCACATTGTACTATTCACACGGAACAACACCAATCGCATACACATGCATACACACATCATGTCTGAAATCATTATCAAAAACGAGGACTTAGCCAGTCTCAAAGGCAAGGTTGTCATTGTGACAGGTACGTACACTCATCATACATAAAAATCACCTAAATGCACCTGCGTACCTTACATCTACTCCTCACAACCCCTCATACTCACGTAAAACCCCTCATTCTAGGTGGTTCCTCTGGAATTGGTCTCGCAACCATCGACCTCCTCTTATCCCTCGGAGCCTCCGTCGTCAGCGCAGACATCAACTCTCCCCCCACGCCAATTTCTTCCCCCTCTTTCCTCTTCGTCCAAACAAACGTAACTATCTGGTCTTCCCTCGCTGCTCTCTTCAAAGCCGCTGTCGAAAAATTCTCCCACATCGACTATGTATTCGCCAACGCTGGAATCGGTCCTCGAGGAAACTATATCACCCTTGACGCTGACGAGAATGGAGATCTCAAGGAACCAGTCCATGACGTCTTGGAAGTAAACTTCAAGAGCGTAGTCAACACCACTTGTTTAGCAATCCACTATTTGAAGCAAAATGCCCAGGGAGGAAACATCGTACTCATGGGATCGAGTACCGGATTACAACCTTTGAGAGCACCCGATTATTGTAAGATACCTCCCCCTTCTCCCCATTTCCCAAAATTGAAAAATAAACTAACAACCCCCAAGCCGCAGCCAAAGCAGGAGTCCTCGGTTTCGGCCGCTCCATCCAACGAACCATCAAAGCAGCAAAACTCCCCATTCGAGTCAACACCCTCGCACCATCCTGGACTTCCACCCAGGTTTTGCCTGATCTCGATGGTATCATGGCTGCCATTTCCCACAAGGCGCAATCTTGTGATGTTGTAGCTAGAAGCGCAGCATTCTTGATGACTACAACTGATAGAGAAGGAGATATCTTATACGTATCTGATGGACGTATCACAGAGATCGAACAGAGTATCTTGGCTCCAGCCTATGCAGCTATCAAGGGTGATGGACCAAGTGATGATGAGATTTTGGAGCGAATTTTTGGATTGGGTGCATAAGGGGTGACTCATGAAGTGCGATTGGCGTGAATGATTCGGATGTTTAGCATGTCAGTAATTGGCATGGATGATTTGGCATGTTTGGATGAAGAGATACCATATTTATGTACTCGATTATGTATGCATTAGTTATGAATGAAACTTGAGCTCTTCATAACTATTCTGATATTTCCATCTCTTTGAACGGCTATACAGTAATACTTCAACTCAAGCTTCTCTGTGAATGCACGGCATTGAAAATGAAATACATCAGCGATTATCATCTCTATACCTGACTACCGAAATTCAACAAGTACCGTTCGAGTTATTCACCGGCACCTGAGACGAACGTTAGGGATCTAGATCCTCCCATCCGCACCGCCTGTCGATTGATGATCATTTCCATTTTGCATTCGCACACTTCCTTCTCCATAAAAGCACGAAACGCAATTGCGAAAAATAGGGAAACTCTAACCTATCTTCCCAAACACCTGATTCCCAGTAGCAATCCGACAGAATTCCAACTTGCCAAGAGCGGACATACCCCTTACACAAACCCATCCATTCTCCGTCCATACAAGAAGATTTCACCATGTTTCACCTCCCCGGTGTTTGCAGTGATCACACAGCATACTTCCCAAACGGGTCGCGCGCATCCGCTTCTAAATGGAATTCGGAGATAATGCCGATATCCTTGATTCATCATTCTCTAGCGTTGTGAGCGGATAGACCAGCTTCCAGTTCCGGAAGATTAATTTTGTATTTTAGCGAGCTTAAGAACGAATGTACTGTACTGTATGTAATGTTTCTCCTTATGATTTTCCTTCCGCAAAATTCATCGTAGCAAGAATCGAGATCGAGTGTAAGAGCCGACTGGCTGGGGTTTCTAAAATTGAATGGATGGATGCTCAAGACTTTTCCCCATGCATGCATGCATGAGGGTAGAAAATCACAATAACGAAAAACCCGATCTATGCACACGAAGAACCCCAGAAGAAGCATGACACTTTGTCACAAATGATATGAAATATGATGAAGTAACCTTGACTTACTTACTACTCACTCATGCCGCGTGCAGCCAGCACCCAAGCAACCCCACTACCAACAGAACCCGAATTAGTCCTCTTATAGTCCACCATCTTGTGATATAGACTTCCAGCTTCAGGGTTACATACTCTGTATCACCTGATAGGACGAGTAAGTAAGTTAGGACAAGCTCCAGCCCCCTGCGAGGAAATATTGAACGTCCACTGCTAGCCGCTCTTCAGCCTCAAAACTCTAATTCTCAGCTTCTCTGGCGGCATATTTCTATCAAAACTACGAAAAAAAGAAAGTCCAAGAAAAAACACTCTAAATCTTCATTTCTAACCAATTTGAATATTCCCCAGAAAATCGAAATCCACTAGTATGTATCTTTCGTTCAGTGCATACAAGTTGTTCTCATCCGTTTCTACATCTCCTATGAATCACATAGGTCTCCGAGCACCTCTTTCATTTGTCAATTCCTCCTGTACTCCAAAGCGGCGAAGATCAGAGAATCTAACGACTAGGTGCATACAAGGATAGCAGAGATCTACTTCTTGCATGAGGAAAATACTACGTTAATTCGAGAGCTCTGATTGGACTCCAATGTCGATGGAAAAGGGGTGGTGTTTGATACTAGCTTACACAGAGATTGGACATACACATATCCAGACACATATCCATGGCCATCAACGATCTCTCATATCCGATACTTGGTATCTAAATTGTCCATGCGATGTTCAATTAGCTGGACTGACCGACCTTCATCTATCAACATTTAAACATCCCATGATGGAGACCATCAGATCTAATACCAGACTCTTTTATTCTTGGAAGGAAGCTCACTTCGGCAGCTTGGAGGTGATATACGAATCTATTCAAAGTTTAATGAAATTCGAGGTGCAGAAGATGCTACATAGCACGGGGAGAATCGATCCAAAAATGAATCCAAATGAACGAATACCCATCAAGTATACAGTTTTAAAACACAACGGACAGAATGATGAAAATCTCAATAGTAATCTATAATATACAATCTACCTGCGTATCGTATCTACTTTGCCATTGATGATATTCATGATCTACCCTTCGTGCTAATCTTTTTCTCCAACTCCTCAATCTCTCTTTGAGCCTTTTCCTCCTCTGCCTTCATCGCCTCCAACTTCAAATCTTCAATCCTCTTCTGTTCCCTTGCGAGTTGATCTGGCCGTCTAATCGCGATATCCTTTGGTTTGTAATCACTGAAAAGAGCTTTGAGCACCTTTTCAATAACAAAACAAGCAAGATAATCCACAATCATCGTAGTCGTCATAACTACTTTGAAATCATATGAGAATGGAACCAATTTCATTTTCTCATTAACCTCAGGGATGAATTCAGTCGAGCAAGAGAAAGCGATAGCGGATACACCAATGATACCGTAGTACATTCCTTTGTTTTCGGAAATGGCTTCACGGAATGGACGACCTTGATAATTGATTGCGAATGTGGAAATTTGTTGAATCAGTTGAAGAAGATAGACAGCGCTGTTTAAGAGGGATGGAGCGAATTCTCCTTCGAGATCAATGTCTGGGTCACGTCTGACAAAGCATTAGTACTTGTTGCACGGGTGGAAGCGAAAGAAAGGTTTAACTTACGGAGCAATCTTATCGCAGAAACGAGCGATGTAAATAAGTGTAACAATATGAACTGCGAATTGTCCAAGGATAGATCCAATGATATAGAAGTTGAAGATATTTGGCTGGGGTCTTTCTTTGGATAGACCTTCCACGGACTTTGCCCGGGAAATTGACAAAAAGCAAACACTCATGAGCATTCCACTAATTGTCACTTGACCATCACCAAATTTGATACCCTCGAGATACAACACACTCAAACTGTAGGCGCTAATGAGACAATTCAAAGCAAGAATTTTGTACATTTGAATGGTTGCAACAAGCGTACAACGACCTTGACGAATGATGTTGGGGATAGCAATGACGTTACTCAGCTTGCTGGTGAATGGGGCAGCGACGGATGCATCACCAAGCTTGATTGTAGGTGGCTCATCATCATCCATTTCTGCTTCCATCAGACTTTGAGTCATTTTATCAGCAAGACTAGCCGCTTTCTTCTGTGCATCATTCAAAGTCGGCTTGTTTTGCTGACCATTGATCAAAGCTTGAGCGCCAGGCGAAGTAATCGTTTCCACGTCATCAGTTTTGTTTTTGTTAGCAGCAGTTTCCATGAGAGCCACAGAAATACCCTTCTTATCGGCTTCTCGCTGGATAGCTTTATCGTAATGTGGATTTTTAGGTCCTTGTGGATACAAATGTGCAATCAATATGGGTACTGGAGGAGTTGGTTGGTTGAATCGTGTCATCATTTGACATTGCTTCTCGTAAAGTTCTTTCATTTTGTTGTTTCTGAAATGTTCGGCAATCTTGTTGAGATCCTCTTGCGAGCCATTGAGTAACGCAATACCAATATGAGCTTGCTTCAAGGCTCCAACGTCGTTTGTACCATCACCAGCCATGAGGGTATGGTAACCAAGATCTCTCAAGCCGGTAAGAATCTCTTCTTTTTGTTTTGGAGATACACGAGCATATACCCATGCATAACGGTAAATGGTAGAAAGTGCAGATTGATCCTTGAATTTAGACAGGGCGTAACCAGTGACACACAAGTCGTTATTCTCAATGATCTTTTTGTCAATAGGCTTGGAAGGATCAACAGGAATGCTGATACTGTCATCAACACTTCTCCATACCAGTTTCTCCCCTGAATCATCATGCTCTGGTGCATCAAGAATGAGGACATCTCTATCCACAATTTCAACTTCTCTGGCAACATGGATGGCGGTCAGAGGGTTATCACCAGTGATCATAACGACACGGTGACTACTTTCATTGAGCATTTGTACAGATTTCTTCGCGTCATCCTTGAGAGGGCAATGTAGGACTAAGAAACCAGCGAAATGTAATTCGCTCTCCACTTCTTCACGCTTTAGATCATTGATTTTGCCAGAGCCAAGTTCAGACTCGGTAGATAGATATTTGTAGGCCAAAGCGAGAACACGCGATCCTTTCCTGGTAAAGTATTTGTAGGTTTCTTCGTAATCCGCGGGAACCTTGACCAACATTCTCATGATGGTTTCTGGAGCTCCTTTGACACCAACGAAAGTAGAACGAATCTTCTTACCAGTTTGGGTATTGAGAGCGGTCAATGAGGCGACAGAGCTTTGACGTTTAAGAGCAGACGAGAATTGGAAACGGCGTTTGATTTGAACCGAAGATGAGGGTGCACCAGTTTGAATTTTGCTAGACAAAATATCATTTCGCCCAAGTGTCCAGCCCAACGAAGTCAATGTAGCTTTCTCCATAGGATCTCCGACAATATCACCCTCATCCAATTTGACTAGGGCATGAGCCGTAGCGAGCACATACGTGGTCTCCAATGAAGCTTGTAGAACGGGAGTGATATGGCTGTGGGCACCGTCGTTTTCACGAGGGGTATCGGTACCGGAATGACCTAGACCTAGACCAGCAATACCTTCAACGACCAAATCTTCTCCAGTCAATGTACCGGTCTTGTCGAAACATGCAACATCAACGCGCCCAGCAAATGGAATGCGGAACGGTTCGGTGCAATAAATAGCATAACGACTAAGAGCTGCCAAACTAGTGTTGACTGCAAGACTGAGCTCCATAGGCAATTCCGGAGGTACGACACTGGTAACAATCAAGACGCAATCAAGCAGAAGCTTGGATCGTTTTCTGTCCTTTCTCACACCTTCATCCCAAACGTACCAAGATGCAGCGATTGCGAAAATCAATAAGAAAAGAATGAAGAACAAAGCTTCAGCATTATTGGCGGATACCCGCTCGGTAGAATAAATCATAGTTCGAACCAAGCTGCCCTGCGATGTCTCGAATCCAGTTTTTACCACAATGGCCATAGCACCATTGTCTGGGGGAGATGGAACGCCCGAAGCGATCTTTGGTCTTTCCTCATCGGTATTTCCATGTGTAATTTGTAGAACTTTCGTTCCTCCATAAAGGAATGCATTCTTGTCAAGACCTTCTGGCTCTAGGACTGCATCACCGGGTCTGAGTTGCACTGAATCCTTCAATAGTGGGGTACTTTCTCCAGAAAGCATAGCTTCGTTCACAATGGCGCTTCCTTCAACCAAAATCATGTCGCAAGCTACACCACTATCTTCCTTGGTTCGGCCAACTGAAACAAGATCTCCTGGTAGAAGCTTATCGCTTTGAGTTTCCTCCCATTTGTTCAATCGGTAAACGAAAATATCGTATGGCTTGATACTCATTCCTCGAAATTCGGTCAAGGTCCTTTGGCGTTGCCAGACTACTGTACTCTCAAATCCTACCAACATGACCAGGGTAAACAAGGAATAGTACCAGTAGTCATCCAACATCCATAACCCAACACAAAAGATTTGGAAGACGAAGAATGGTGCGACTGCATGCTCTTTGAACAATTCTGAAAAAGTAGGGACCGGGATATCGAAAGTGTTATCGCCATAATGTTGATGAATTCTGGAAAGCTCAGATGCTGAATCGATACCTCTAGACTTTTGATATGTCTCTAAAAGTGGCTTTGGCTCTTGATCTATTGAGTATATCAAGGGGGCAAACGAGTTCTTCGATGGATCGTAAAGAAATCGACGTTTTTGAAATAGGAAAGAAACATTGCTTTTTCCACCAGCCTTAAGAGGAGTTAGTCAAGACGACTGTGGGAGAACAACAATCAACCTACATTATCTCTGTCTATTTTACAGAAATCCGCAGATCCAGCATTCGTGATAGGATGAACCTTAATGAGCTGGGCAGTTGAAACAGACTTTGCGGATGTCGAAGTGAACAGAGATCTCAAGTTAATATTCCAATGTGTGCTGAGCCATACTAAACTTTGCGCTGTGATAATTGTCCCACACCACACAAAAGTCCATTCTTGCCCGCCGATATGTTGATCGTATAAATCTTGCGAGAGATAGTATCGAAAGAAGACAGGCCATATAATCGCGAAGGGCCAGATGTAAGTATGCAACCAAAGCGGTACTAAGATCAGTTAGAATCGTGTACCATCTATTGAATGGTGGGGTTTTACTCACATGGATTATGCAATGTTGCGGATGCAATCATGGGATTATCCACTAGAGGCGCCATTGCGCAGGTTGGTAAGTGAAAGGGTTATGTTGAAACTATTCACAAAATTCTCCAAGGCATAGGTGGCACTGAGTTTATCATCATCAGCTAAACTGTAAGAAGTCGGAACATCGGAGCTTCATTGTTCGCTTAATCATCTTTCAACGTGAGTGCAGCATCACGTGCAATGGCCATTCTGATACATTCCTGCTTAATGTTTCTGTTTGGCCTTATTTCTCCGGGAAATAAGTGAAGTACAGCAATGTTTTGAATCATATATTTGTATTCATTCTTTGAGCAAGACTGATACCCAATGATCCATGACAGGAAGTATCACCTCCCAATCCAACCAGATGTTCCTATGGAAAACGAGGCACATTGACCTACATGGGGTGTGTGTAGCACTTTCGATTTCCAGAAATCTTAGCAGGTAATTTCAAAGATATCTATCTGCTATATGAACATTCAATGCAACTGCTTTCCTTATCACAATTAATATTAACATTCTTTACAGATTTCAGAAGATGGTAATATCATTTCCCTCAATTGATATGTCAATATGAACATTGAAGCCATATCCCTACGCACATTATACATATACATCGTCAAACAAAGTTCAATCACAATCATTCAGTCTGAACATACAGATTTGACATTTGTTTAGTAACAATGCACGGATACTTTGCCACTACACGCCGCAATCGGGTGTTCTGAGCTTCTGATGGATTCCCGCAAACCTGAGGCTATCTTTCCTTTGCTCATCGATAGATTTCCTACATGAGCCATGATTACTTTCCATACCCCCGGATAGGCCATCAAGTCTCTAAGGCTGAAAGTCCCCGCATCTCATGCTCCATTGCATATTCAGTCCTCGGAACTCCCCTTATGGATGTGCGGATGTAGGCGTGAAAGCTACAGACCGACTTAAATGTACTGAGTCCCAAACGATAGGTTATCTATTTAGCGCTCACCATATCTATCGAGTTACCAGAAGTGTATCAAGATGATAATGAAGGATGTAAGTTATCAAGCAACACGATATCAGCCCGGGGTAATTTACCACATTAGCATGATACTAGGCCCATCGAGAGGCTAGGTCCGGTGAGGATTGTCTTTTGGAACGTCTAACTGGTAAATCAGGGCCAATATCGGAGTTGCCAAGTGGCCAAGCCAAAAAGTTAGCAGCTTGGTTGCTTGGCGGTAATCAGCACTTCCACACGAACAAATAGAATCTTCAAATTTTTGATTATCAGAAAGATAAGACTTTTCAATGCGGGCGAATTTCAGAGGGGTATATAGTTATTGCTGTGGTACAGTGTCTTGTCTCCATTGAATTCTGTGTTTCGGAACGAACCGACCAAAGATTCAACTACACTCCATTTCATCATCTCGCCGAGAATTTCCTGGTTGATCATGGTTGGTTGGGATACCAAACTCAACGATGCTGTTGCTGGCAGCATCGTTGGAAGAAGATTTCGTCTTGAAGGTTCTGGTCATGTAAAGTCGAGAGAGGGGTCAAGATTTCTGACAGAAATTCGTGCTGGGTTGGCGACATTCTTCGCAATGGCATACATTATTTCTGTATGTTCTTGTCTCTTCATTTATATCACCTGATCCAATCATTCACGATCATAAGAAGGACAGCCTCTCCTTCGAAATTTTACTGCAGGTTGGGTTGGCTCAGTCGTCGACATCAGCTGACATTGAGAATTCAGGTTAATGCCACCATTCTCACCGATAGCGGTGGAACTTGTGTATGTACCGATACGACTGATCCTACTTGTACCACCGATGTTGACTACAATCTTTGTCTTGGAGTCATCCGTCGAGATTTCATCACTGGAACTGCTGCCATCTCTGCTCTAACGTCATTCTGTATGGGACTATTCGCAAACATGCCAATTGCATTGGCTCCAGGGATGGGTCTGAATGCTTACTTTACTTACACGGTTGTTGGATTTCACGGGCTTGGGCCTGTTTCATATAGACTTGCCCTCACTGCGGTCTTTGTTGAAGGTTTTGTGTTTGTGGCATTATCGTTACTTGGATTGAGACAATGGTTGGCGAGAATCATCCCCGCTTCCATCAAACTCGCTTCTGGAGTGGGAATCGGTCTATATTTGAGTAAGTATAATATTACCATGAAAAGATCCCGATACTAACTATCGGATAGCAATTATTGGTCTTGGATACAGTGCAGGTCTCGGAGTCATTACTGGGGCTCAATCTACCCCCCTTGAACTTGCAGGATGCGTAGCTAGTGCTTTCGACGATACTGGTGTTTGCCCTGGATCAACTAAGATGCGTTCGCCTACTATGTGGATTGGAATATTCTGCGGTGGTTTTGTGACTGCAATCCTCATGGCATATCGCGTGAAGGGTGCAATCATTGCTGGTATTTTGTTGGTAGCGATCACCTCCTGGCCAAGAAATAGTCCGGTCACCTACTTTCCACACAACGATCCTACCGGTGATGCCAATTTTGACTTCTTCAAGAAAGTTGTTACGTTCCATGGAATTCAGGAGACACTTGTGGCACAAGACTGGAACGTAGCTGGCGTTACAGGACAATTTGGCCTTGCATTCATCACTTTCCTCTATGTTGATATTTTGGATTGTACGGGAACACTATATTCTATGGCACGCTTTTCCGGAGCTATTGATGAAGAGACTCAAGATTTTGAAGGTTCCGCTGTCGCATATCTTGTCGATGGTGAGAGTTACTTACCTCCTTTCGTTTCAATCACACTAATTTTTGCATGCAGCTTTCGGCATTTCTATCGGCTCACTTTTCGGGCTATCACCGGTTACGGCATTCATTGAGTCCGGTGCTGGAATTTCTGAGGGTGGTAAAACTGGTATCACTGCTATGGTTACCGGCTTTTGCTTCTTTATTTCGATCTTCTTCGCGCCTATTTTCGCTTCCATTCCGCCATGGGCTACGGGGTCCACTCTGATTATCGTCGGTGCCATGATGTGCAAAGCTGCTAAGGACATTAACTGGAAATATTGGGGCGATGCACTACCAGCTTTTATTACATTGGCTGTGATGCCATTCACATATTCCATCGCATACGGTTTAATTGCCGGTATCATTTCATACATGATTATCAACACCACAACTTGGGCATTGGAGAAGATTTCCGGTGGTCGTATTGTCCCATACGATAAGGAGTTCAAGGAGCCATGGTCATACAAGATCAAGGGTGGTATTCTGCCAGCTTGGCTTGTAAGAGCTTCGAAGGGGTAAGTTCTTGAGCCATCCTTGAAGTTAAGAAATCAGATGCTAATATTTTCCAATAGAAAGAAAGACTTTTGGCACGATGACCCACCGATCAACACTTCGTCAACGGGTTCTTTCTCGGCTGGAGATTATGCGGATAAATCACATGCTGAACCTCAACTCGTAACTCGTGCCATCGATGAGTCGAAGGCTGGTGAGAAGTTGGCTTAATATGTACCTTTCGTTTAAATTCTGAAAATAATTTGTAGAGTGTGTAATAAGGAGCGGGAAATGATTATCGGTGTTGAATTAAGGGATTGGAGATACCTGGTGGGAAAAATATGGAAAGCGAGGGTTCCTTCCTAAATGATTATATTACTTTAAGCAACAACCCATCAGCACTGCATATTAAAATCAAAGTATTACATAGATTTTTATTAATTTGCGACCACAACTTCAATCTCATCGGCCTTTTAAACCACACAATTTGGAAGGTCTTCTCATACTATGGTCCTTTGTGATTTATGCGAAAGTCTTATTTGTCTACATGGACGGAGGGATCCGGAAAGGTTATTGTCAACTGACGGCTCCGTTACCAAACAAACACGTTATAGTTCTGTACTAGGCTCGTATCTCGTCTTGAAGGGTAGGGAGAAATGCAGTCTTTGCATTCAAGCGTGCCACGATCAAACAGGACAGAACAAAAACTGGCTTCCTACAAGACTGGTAGACGTGGGGGCAGCAGAGAGCTCTTCATCTTTAAAGCTGATTTTGACCAAGGATCTTGATCCAACAAGAACTTTCTACGTAGCACTTAGTCACTGCTGAGGTTTCAGTGATCTTTTAACACTTTCGACAAGCAACATTCTACATCTTCAAAAGAATATTGCTTTAACATCAGTTCCTCGACCATTTAGGGATGCTGTTACAGTGACGCGTGCTCTTAAGTCTCGCTACATATGGATAGACCCGCTCTGCATTGTCCACAATTCGATGGAAGACTGGCAATTTGAAGCCTCTCTTATGAGCGATGTATACGGACAGGCTATACTATCAGCCTCGGACTCTACCGATAGTAATGGCGGACTCCTCCGAGAGCGGGATACCGCTTCCATGGAACTGATCGAACTCGAATGCAACTGGCCTTCTAAATCAAGATATACCTCTTCCTGAAGCGATATTTGGCGGCGCGGTGTCGTTAAAACTCAATTGAATAGAGGTAAATGGGTAGTCCACGAGCGAGCGTCTTCTCCCACCTGCTACAATTTATTTTAGTGCCTCGCAAATCTTTTGAGAATGCCGCGAATTAAACGCTTGTGAAACTTTACCTTTAAGAATTCCCCGCGACTTTGCTATAAAGAGCTTCGCAAGAAACTTTGTGATTGAAGAAGTACATGAATCCAGTCATTTACATTATTACATGTCGTCCTGGTCTTCTATCGTGAAAGCTGCTTCTCGCAAAAGACTCGCCAAGTCAAGTGACAAGCTGGTCGCCTTGTCTGACATAGCGAGAAATTCTCGATGGCAATAGGTGATTGATATATTGCAGATTTATGGGAATGAAACATTATAATCAGAACGCAATGGCGTGTAAGAGATGGAGAACGATATGTTGACCAACCATCACGCAGAGCTGTTTCCCATCGAGCACCTTCTTGGTCATGGGCTGCAATTGACGGCGCAGTATTTTGTTCTGGTCGGAGTTCTGCTGATGGTGATTGTGTTGAATCACGGATGTTACCATTGAGCCACTATATGCTAATAATCCTTGCGGTGAAATTAAGTAGGCATACATCACACTGGAAAGAATCTTAAAGCCAATGGGAGAGCCAATGGAGTTTCACAGATCGAAAGAGCTGTCTTTGTATGGCATGGGTTATCCCGATGACATCAAGTACTCTGAGACTTTGTACTACATTTTATGCCTTGCCGTTGCGAAAAGTGTATCAACCGTTAGTTCTGAATACGGTACCAAAAGGTTATGAACATTACGCTAAAGGATGAGTGTCAGATCTTGCTTTGGGCTCTCATAGTGATGCACGTACATGGGAGTTTGGATACTTTCGACAGGATGGGCATTTAACTCTTCGAAGAGAGCGACGATATATGTTTACTTGGTAAAGAAAAGATCCCTTTTCGTCACGTGCACCATTGTGGGCTTGCAAAGGACGAGGAGAGAAGAGTTGTTGAGTTGTTGAGTTGTTGAGTTATTGAGTTATTGAGTTGGTCTGATATTGTAGATATCCTGAACAGTAAGTACTCTGACATTGCGGTATCGTGATTGTTCTTCTCATTCAACCATAATCTTTGCCGAACAGGATAGCTACAGTACTATTTCAAAGGTATATGAAGTATCTACCTGCATAGGTACCTATCTATCAAAGACACATTGCTCAAATCCGCACTCGCAAGATATGGATGAATCATGAATAGCAATTTACTTGTATCTAACAAGTTGTACCGCGCCTTTGACTGTTACATGTTACCTCAACCTCAACCACGAGAAAGACATCTTGTTTCCTGGATGGTGATAATACACTCGTACAGGATACTTGAATCGTCATGTAACTAACCAACAGCAAAACCACCCATCCCATACATCATCCCATTCTTGTTAGAATATAACCATCAATATTAAACCAGTGGGCTTAAGAGTCTCGGGTCTCGCGGGAATGTCCTTCTTGGCAGACTGCTTTCACGCCATTGTTTGGCGGTACACCCCGTTTTCAGCTGTTATGGTTAAGGTTTGATTGCGTTTGAGTGAACACAGTGGAAGATGGTTGGTACTTGAAAGAAACTTACATTCTTACACTCGTAGGACAGTGATATTGGGAATAATTGTTAATTGAGAGGGTAAAATGAAATCAATCAGACACCACATAAAAAAATACAATAAAATCAAATATAGTGAATCGTATATAATGAATTTTTCACACATGATACCCTTACACAGTAACCCAAAAAATTAAGCTTAAAATCCAGGGTTTGGTGGTATCACTAGGCACACAGTGACGTATTTCCAAGACTGAAGCAAGGCAAAGCTTGACAAGGCTACTCCGGGAAAATAGTGGGAAAATCGGTAGCTAGCTTTGGTTCATCTTTCTGGTGCCCCGCCATTCCCATCCAACCCCTCGTTCGTTCGTTCATTCGATTGTCAAGAAAAAAAAGAAAGAAATTGACATCGTTTACTCGAAACCCGAGGAGAGTTGTTTTCTGCTGGTCGAGAATATCAAGGGTTCTGTTCTTTCTGTCCTTGACATTCGCAGACTTGGTGTTCATAAGTATACTCAAGTACCCAAGTATTCAGCTTTACGTGCGGGCTCACGACCTCGATTCAAGCGGCACAGTCATATCTATCTATTCTGCGAGTATTCAGAGACTAGGTAGATATATCACCCAGCAACCCTCACTATGTCAACTGCTTCTCCTGCAGATGGCGGATCGAATCCTTCGAAATTGAAAGAGAAGATGAAGAATCCGTTTGCGAGCTTGAGAGAGAAGTTGCATGATACGAAACTGCATGATGTGAAGGTTGGGTTGATTCAGAAGAAGTAAGTTGAAGAATGGGGGAGGGGAAATGTTGGATGTTTGTTGTTTGATGTTGTTGCTGTTTATTGACTATCCCATATAGACATCAGATTGGCAAATTGGGAAATTTGGTAGGTTTCGGTCTATTTTTGTGTTTCTTCTACTGCTTCCTCTTCCTCTTCTCCCCTTCTTCTCCCATTGATCTAAGAACAAATCCTAATTCTCACATAGTTTAATCCAAATCATCGTCATGACGAAGAACACGAAAAGATCACAGATGAAAAGAGATCCAGGATCGCAGAATCCCATCGTTTCGAATCATTTGCGCCAGAAAGACCAGGAAATAACATAAAGTGGTATGTGGATGGACGCGATTACTTCTGGGCTGTATCAGTTGCGCTCGAAGCTGCAAAGGAAACCATATATATTGCGGATTGGTGGTTATCTCCCGAGTTATTCTTGCGCCGACCTCCATATTACAATCAACAATGGCGTTTGGATCAAATTCTTAAACGGAGAGCGGAAGCTGGAGTCAAGATTTTCGTTATTGTTTATCGAGAAGTCGAGGTATGTTTTGCGATTGCAATGCGAGAGATTTGGTTGATTGACTTCCTTTGGTAGGCTGCTCTGACTTGTAATTCTGAACATACGAAACATGCTCTTCAAGCTTTATGTCCCGAAGGAACTCCAGGTTATGGAAATATTCAGATTATGCGACATCCTGATCATAACGTTCTCGAAAATGCGGCTGATATGACATTTTACTGGGCTCATCACGAAAAGTTCATTGTAATTGATTACAATTTAGCATTTATTGGTGGTTTGGATTTATGTTTTGGAAGATGGGATAACCATCAACATCCTCTTGCCGATGTACATCCAGAAGGAATTGCAACTGAAGTTTGGCCAGGACAAGATTTCAATAACAACCGTGTTATGGATTTCCAAGATGTCAAAGACTGGAAAGCCAACGAATTATCAAAAGCTGAATATGGGCGCATGCCTTGGCATGATGTTGCTATGGGTGTTGTCGGAGATTGCGTTTATGATATCGCGGAACATTTCGTTTTGAGATGGAATTTTGTCAAACGAGACAAATATAAGCGTGACGAGCGATTCAATTGGTTAATTCTTGAAGGTAGAGATGGTGAGAATGAAGATTTGGTTGGAGTACAGAGACCAAAACATCCCGTTGGAGATTATGTCAATCATCCACTTACACCATTGAGTACGAAATCATTAGGACAGCAAGGAACGGTTCACGCTCAAGTCGTTCGAAGTAGCGCCGATTGGTCCAGTGGTATTTTGGTGGAACATAGCATTCAAAATGCTTATAGTGAACTGATTCGAAACGCTCAACATTATGTTTATATCGAAAACCAATTCTTCATCACTGCCACGGGTGATCAACAAGCTCCAATTAGGAATACTATTGGAAGGGCGATTGTTGATGCTGTTGTCAGAGCTGGAAAAGAAGGGAGAAAATTCCGAGTCATCATTTTGATTCCTTCTATTCCCGGCTTTGCTGGTGATCTCAGAGATGATGCAGCGACAGGTACGCGAGCTATTATGGATTACCAGTACAAATCTATTTGTCGAGGTGAACATTCGATATTCGAACAAATTAGAAAGGAAGGTGTTGAGCCAGAACAACATATCTTTTTCTTTAATTTACGGTCTTATGATCGTTTGAATGTTACTCCAGCCGTCAAAAAGCAAGAGGAAGAATCTGGTGTCAAGTACCAAGATGTACAAAGAGCAGAGGCAGAGGAAATTATGGACTCGGGTATTCACGGGGAAGGAGTTCAAGAAGTTGAAAAGCATGATGAGTTGAAAGATAAGTTTGACCATGCTATACATCATGATGATTCTGGAGATGAAGCTCAAGAAAGGAGAACTGATGCCAAGAGAAAATTTGAAGCAAAGGCAGAAGCAGCGGGCACGGATCATAAACCAAATAGTACTGATAGTGTGGCGAAGAATGCTATGCATATGCAACCAAACTTGGTTGATGAGCCATGGGAAGGTGATCTTGCGGGAGAAGCTGATAACTGGATTCAGGAAGAACTTTACATCCATGGCAAAGTTCTAATTGTTGATGATAGAACAGTTATTTGTGGAAGTTCGAATCTCAACGATCGTTCACAGTTAGGTATTCATGACAGTGAACTTTCAATCGTCATGACGGATACAAGAACTGTCCAAAGTACAATGGATGGACAACCATACGAAGCAGGTTACCATGCATCTACGCTGAGAAAATATCTTTGGCGTGAACATTTGGGTCTACTTCTACCACAAGACTTGGATGCAGATGATGATCCAAATGCTCAACCACCGAATATTCCAAATGATATTCATGATGAGGGGGAGACATTTGGATTTGTTGAGGACCCATTAAGTGATGAGCTTTGGGATATGTGGATTGGTAGAGCGACGAAGAATACTCAGATGTTCAGACAATTGTTTCATGCTGATCCAGATAATTTTGGTATGTTTTTTTCTTCCTATCTCTGTTCCTGTTAAAACTTGCCCATTCCTACTTCACTTCCTCCGCTGCCTCGTATCTCCTGCCTTTTCTTCTGATTTCACTCTCACTAACAAACCACAGTCAAAACCTTTGATGATTATGATAAATTCCTTCCACCAAAGGGTATTCGTTCAGGTCATATCTATGATCGTATGATTCCACCACAGGAAATCAGACAGAAGTTAGATCAGATCAAGGGACATTTAGTTTGGATGCCATTGGAATTCTTGAAGGATGCACCGATGGCGGAAACGGGATTGCAGGTCAATAGTTGGACGGAGAGTATTTATACTTAATGAAAAAGAGACAGGGCATGAGAAGGGTGGGAAAGAGAAAGAAAGTGGAAAAGGGAATGGGGAGGAGGAGGATATTTGATGGTCTTTGACTTTTGATTTTTGATTCTTATTTCTTGCATGAAGTGATGATGGATGAATGATGGATGGCGTTAAAGGGTGAACGACGATGGTGGTAATAGGTGATGGAATGGACGATGAAAGGAAGTTCTTCGGTGGTTTGTTGCGATTGTTATTTTGTCTTGTCATTGTCATCAATGAAGATAAGTTTATAGGGAATCACATTACGATATGATTCATATGCGAATTTGATTTATTTATTTATTGATCTACGATCTTTGACTTTGGATCTGGGAGAGAAAATTGAGGTGTTGATGCTTGGTATTGGTGATTCGAAGTACTACTTTTATTGTTGTTATTGTTGTAAGTGATCTTGAGCTGGTGAGGTGGAGGAGTTGATAGGAGTGCGTGTGTGTTGAGGTTATGGGATGGGATGGAATGGGATGAGATGAGATGGAAAGGGTTTGTTGCATATCTACAGATCTCGGTATCCTCGTGAGGGTTTGGGATAGTTGGGATTGAGATTATTTGGTGTAAGATTGAGAGACTAAAGAGATGGAGAAAGGTTGAGAGGAGAGATTTGAGAAGAGGGTTTGAGGAGAGGGTTTGAGGAGAGGGTTTGAGGAGAGAGGGTCTATTGCATATCTACACATCTCGTATTTCCATAAGGGGCTTGAATATTTCGGATTAGATCTACGCCAGAACCAAGACGCGGCGGCCAGGAGAGATCTGGAAACTTAGCGCTTAGAAAATGGAGAATTGGACAGTGGGGAGAACGCATGAGAGATTTGGTGCGTCTCTACCGATCTCGCATCTTTGTTCATGTGTAGGAATGTTTGGAGCTGGCTCGGTGCGGCATCGAATGACGAGGTGGCTGGGAGAGGTTTGGAGATCTCCTCGTGTGACACTGAGCATTTTGTATTTGGCTCTTTGGTGGGATGTGTCTGTCTGTCTGTCTGTTACATACCCTGTGGGTGGAAAACTCGCATGTTCGAATTAGAAATATACTATAACTAACTCTCTTTAAGACTGTGTATCAAATGAGAAGATTACGATTATTGGTTTCAGAAATATAGAGATGTTAGGAGATTGGAAAGTGTGATGTGTTTCTGAGTGATCTGATTATTGATGTATCATTTCTGATTTCTGATTCAATTTTGACATCCGAAGATTTGTGTAAGATTTGCGATTTGCGATTTTCGACTTTGTCGAGAGTTTGTCGCACTCGTTTTGCTCTTCTGCTCACGGTGTGTCTGTGAGTGGAGTGGAGTGGAGTGTGGTGTGGTGTGGTGGTGTACTTTTTGGTCGTACAAGTCGTGCGGGGAACAGGGAGAGCGAATGAGAGGATTTGTTGCGTCTACAGATCTCGCATTTCTCTTTGTGGGCAGAGGGGTGGGGACGACATCGCAGCTGATTGATAGGCTAGAGTGGTTGCGCGGAGAGGTTTCAGAGAGAGGACTTGTTGCATATCTATAGATCTCGTATCTCTGTTTGTGTGTCGCATGTTGGGGGTGAGATTTAACCTCGAAGAGAATTGATAGGTTGGGAGAGATGTGGGTGGCTCGTGATTGGATTAGGGTTTGGAAATTCATAATTTGTCTCGAGATGTGTCGTTTCGATTCGATAGAGGATGGATGGATAGGTGGAAATTGGAAGATTGGAAAATTTGTTGCATGTCTACAAAATCTCGTATTGCCATTTGCATGTAGAATGTTTGAAGCTAACTAAGTTGGATATAGAATAAAGGGATTAGAGGAGAAGAGGTTAGGAAGCTTATGATGGGACTAGAGTGTGAAAACCAATCAAGAGTGTTGACATATTTGATGAGGATGCGTAGGTGGAGATTTGAAGATTTGTTGCACATCTACAGATCTCGTATTTCCGTCTGCAGATATTAGATCGAATGTTTGACACGAAATCCAAACTAGAATCAACAGGCTGGAAGAAGGGAAGAAGGGAAGTTGGGAAGTTCGTGAGTGGATTGGATTGTGCGTAGCTGATTGAGTCTCAAGATGGTTGGATACGGGATGGATGGGGATTTGAGTTTGTTGCACATCTACAACTCTCGGTCTGTCCGTATGCGTCTGCCACGCATGAGACTAGATTCGTTCAAGAGACCGAACGGGAAGTTTTGAAACTTGGTGTTTGGATTTATGGGATGCTGGGGACGTGTAGTGTGTTAGATGTTGGATTTGGAATAGACAACAGAGAAAGAGATCTTGTTGCATATCTACAATTCTCGGTATCTCCGTTGGAATGTGGAATGTAGAGTGTAGAGTGTCTGGGCGAGATTAGATGGATATTAGATTTACCTTTTGGAAAGCTAAGGAAGTCTCGAATAGGTGGCATGTTGGATCTAGTGTTTTGTATTATGTAAAATCTCAGATATATATTACAAGTTACACCCTCGTGGTTTCTTCAGAGCAAATACCCAGGGCGGTAGAGAGTTTTGTTGCACATCTACACGTCTCGGTATGCCCGACCAGACACGCCACGAAGAGCTCCGAATCTCTCATTGGCTGGTGATCCATATTGAGTTTGCGAGTCGAGATCACTAGGTGGATGTCGCGAGGGTGGAATATTTGTTTATTGATTTATATATCGAGTTATCGAGTTATCGATTCAATAGATCGATTTATTCAATAGATTTATATCTGGCTCTGACTCTGGAAGAACGTTAAGATCTGCCTCGTACAGCACAAGACGTCCGACCAACCTGTCTCATTTCCACTTTCGGACACGCCGATAGTTGGTGAGAGGAGGCTGATTGGTGGGTGGGCGCGGGTTAGTAAGCGCGGTGCTGGGGGTGTTCAGGCTATTATTGTGGTTGTTATTGTTGCTGCAGAAATCACACATGTAATGAGGAAAATGAAGAACGGTTTGGGTGTTGATTGGTGAGAGGTGGGAGGAGAGGTTGGGAGCGTTTTGGTATGTTTTTGTTGCAGGTCGTGTTGTCTCGGTGGTTCCGGTGGCGATTGTCTGTTTTTTTGATAGGGGCTAGAGTCTTGACTCTCGAGGGAAATTAAGGTGTGGTGGTTGGTGCCACTGTGGCGAGAAGAGACGACGCGAGACGAGATGAGAGGTCAATCTTCACTTCATTCATTTGTTGTCGCGTTCTCATGATATTAATGGAATGTCAGACTTTAAATTGGACTCAGTGTGGAATCGTTATTGAGAATACTGACGATGCTTGATCGTAAAATGTGTTCCTCGCGGGAACCCAGATGCTATCTCTTCACTTTGTCTTTCCTGCTCTCCTCACATCAAATTACTCGACGAGGGATTTTGCTGCATATCTAAACTCGCGCTGACTTACTTCGTGCTATAAACCCCAGGTGGTGAATACAATAGTACAGTTGCTATTTCTGCAACTGATCTTCTCACGCGGGCTTTCTTGCGAATTTCACCGCAGATCTCGAAGTGGTGGCGCTAGCTAGATTGATCTTGTGGATTGCGATAGCACAGTTGCTATGGTTAGTGCTGCTTGAGTGTGGGTTTTGTTGCATGTCTGAGGGGTGGCGTTGGGTTATTGTGGGGAGGAGGGTGAGATGGTGTATGTATGCTTGGTGTGGTGTGGTTCTCCACTTTTGATGGGGGGTAGAGGGAGGGGGAGTTGAGTTGATGGTGGGTGATGGGGGGTGTGGAGGAGGTGAAGTGGTTATGACAAAGTTATGGGGGAGTGGAGTGGTTGGGGGAGGATGAAAGAGTATGAAAGTTTGAGAAAAGATGCGCGCAGTTTTTCCATAACAGATCAACGATATTCAACTATCTGTGTATTAAGATTATCACTCTTTAGAATGAAGTCACAGGAGTATGTAAAGCTACAATAACACAGACGCACATTGGCAAATTTATTGACTACTTTAAAGATACTTTCTACATTTCATCCGTTTGTAATGCAAAAACATGAACCCAGCTTAATCTCCCTCCATCATTAACACTCCAATACTGCCAGACATGGTCAGATACATACCCAGTACGTATATATCTTCATGGTTGTGGCGATATTTTGTAACCTTATATCAATCGTGACCTGGTAATAGTACTACTGGGTCTGAAGTTGGGATCAAGCGATCCTCGTAGGTTCGTGCATTTGTTGGGTTGGGAAAACAAAAAGGAGAAAGAGTAATGACATGAAGAGGTAAAGGAACTACCGGTACATACACCTAGTCTGCAATTGCGAGAGCGGCAATTGTCACTATATTCCATACCACTCTTCGAACATCGGCTCCAGCTTTCCCAACAGCGGCCCCTACTTGAATACAATCCTTCACTCGAGCTTTTCCAGATGCTTTGATGCTAGAAGTTCTCGAAAGAAACTTTTTGTCTGTGTGTTTAGATGGGGAGTTTCTTGGTGCGGCTGGTTGATCGTTCTTTGATGTGTTCTTGTTTTCATTGTGCTTTGCAACAATTGCTACTGTTCACGTATGCTTTGAGGTTGAGCGATGGCTTCGACCACGGCTTGAAGAGCGAGGTTCAGGTAGGTCAGGGTTGGTGATGGCGAGAACTACAAGGTGGTGGTGGTGGTGGAATGTGTTCGGATTGAGTTCTAGGTGGAGGATTGTTGTTACAAGGCAGAGATGGAGCAGGGCGACGAGGAGGAGGAGGAGGAGGAGGAGGAGGAGGAGGTAGGGATTGAGGAGGTCGGAGAGGCCGAGGCGGTTGAGAGGATTGAGAGGGTGGAGGTGGGGGAGGTGGTAGAGGTGGTAGAGGGCGTGGAGCAGGTCGATGAAGTTGAGGCATAGAAGGCCTTTGTCGCAGTAACGGTATTGAAGGACGAGTTCCTAACCAACTACAAAAAGGCACGACAGGATAATGATGTGGTCGATATGTCAATCCTAATGCCTATTTCCGGACATCTTCTCTTCTGGCATCAAATCCACGTTCCCACGCACTATCCAAACGCAAGAGTTGACTTTCCTGCCCTAGTCTTTCTCCTTCTGTACATCCGTAATTCTCGCACAATCTTCTTGCCCTCTGTATGTTGTCTTTTCGTTCCAATTTGTCTAGCTCTCGTGCTCTTTCTCCCTTTCCGGATTTATCCTTCTGGATTCTTTCCTCTTCTGCTCTTTTTGCGATTTGTCTTTCCTCTCGAAATCTTTGTCTCGGTGGCAATGCTGCTATTTTTCTGGATATTTCTTTCTGCTGTCTTCTTTTTTCTTCTCGTTCCAGATCATGTTGATACCAACCGCTACTTCCTTCCATTCTTTGTACTCTCCCTTCATTTCCTACTTTATCTTTCTCTACTAATATCTCTTCTAATCTTTCTCTGCGTCTCGTCTCCTCGTCTCTATATTTACCCTCGAGTACTTTTCTGCGATTTTCAGCAGAAAGTCGTTCTTTTTCTTCGCAAAAGTTTGCAAACTCCCTGTCATCTCTTCTTTACCGCCGTCCTCTGGAAGAAAGGTACTATCCGAAAACATTCCTCGATTTTTACTCTTCCATGACCGCTTGACAATCGATGTGAATCTGAAGTTCCAGTAACGGATTCATTATTTGACGCCCGAGAATGCGGAGTACTTAATCGTTGGTTTACAGATTGATGCGTAGAGGCGGGTCTACTGTTGTGGTCTGCGCTGCTTGGTCTTGACAGTTTGATTTTGATGCTGATATTGGTTTGAATATTGAAGTTGAGGAGAAGTGTGGAGGTTGAAAGAGGTCAAAATTAAAAGCTCAAATGTGGGATAACAAACACACGATCCAAGGAAGTAGTAAAATGAGTCGTTGAATTATACTCGAGTCATACCTATAATCCGATTCATCCTTTACAATGAGCAGTTTAGACCGGTAAGAACACCGAGGACTTGTTCTTAATGACTCCAGACGGAACAATTGTTTATGACCAAAGCTTCTGCAAACACTTCGATACTGTTAGTCTGATAATGGTTTTGACTTTGAGGTTGATGAAGAGTTACAAAAGTTGGGGGTTGGTCATATTCAAAGATTGCAGTTGGTAGTCAAATTCTCGAAGCAACAAACCTAAGCAGAGACAGGAATGACTCTAGGGAAACTCCAGATATCTGACTCCTTTACCTCGCAGGAAACTCGAATATCAAGACTCGGCTTAAGTAATTCTGGACGTCCAAGGATCTGAAAGAAAATTGTACTCGAAATTCAGTAGAGGATCCAAGGACTCAACACAATAACGAATATCCAGAATGAGAGATTTAACTGAAAGAACGCATATCGAATACTCATGTCATTTATAACTCTTTTAGTACCGTATGACTCTGCATCAGAGATATCCACTTGTTTCTGATTCTCATTTGGTCTTTCCACACTCATTATAAAAACCCATGCTAGTTGTGTTCTACTGCATACTATCTTCCTTTCAATCTGATCTGTATCTCTTTTTTATCTTTCAGACCTCTCAAACGGTAAATCCAATATTACATGCCACCTTACTTCGCACCACTACCGTGGTCTTTACGGATTTTCCTAGGAGACATTTTCCCTAATCAACCTTTCAACTACCAATCCTGTGATATTTTCTCGCAAGCCAGCTGCAAGACATAAGCTCAAATATTTATCTGGAGCGAGTGCACCATTCATCGTATGTCGCAAAACCAGTAGTGACCCGAGCTTGCTCAGAGCTTCTTGGGACATGTGAAGCTTCAGTTCTGCAGCGAATACAAGTACCCGATGTATGATTATCCACATCTGTAGACTCATGGTGAGTTTGGCGTCGAAAAGTACCTTTGGATCTGCGTCTGAAGGTTAGTAATTCTAATGGATATGCTGACCGCTCATAGGAGGATCGAGACATATGGAAAAACTATGTTGCAGAGTATTCATACCTCATTCCTGTGGTAGAGGGTCGCCTGTCCTTGGTGAGTTCATGGGAAGAACCAGGTTCACTTGTAGAGGAGCAACGACTCTCCTCTGACGTACGAGAAGAGCGACGAGCCTCCTCGGCTGATGCCTGGGAGAATCGGCGGTCGACTTCTGGTGTATAAGAAGAATGAGGTCTCTCCTTTTGTAATGAGCGAGAAGATTGCGGCCTGTTAGTTGGCCCGCTGGGTGCGACTAAACTTCCAGAATTCTGTCTTGCTGTGGCGAGATGACTGTCAGACTTTGATTCAAAACCCTCAGGTCTCGTAGATGTAGTTGAAAGAGATTCGTAAGAAGGAGGGGGAGCTTCATAAAGCGGAGGACTGAAAGGAGGAGCACGCTGGCTCGGTCCCCTACCACTTTCTTCACGTCGTGGGGGTGGAAGTCGGGACCGAGGATCTCCTGGAGTTAGTGATGTGATTATGCTGAGAAATCCCATGGTCGATCTTTATTGAGTATTAATATTGAGAGTTGATCAAGAATCTAGTGATCGGAGAAAGGCGTCTTGAGTGTAAAGAATTAAGCCAAAGCTGAAAGCCAGGGAAACGCGAGTCCTTAAAAGGCGAAGGATTGTAAGTAAAACCTGTTAAGGAGGTTTGACTCGAATATTGAAGACAATGATTCATATTTAATGACTGTCATAATGTACAGACAGTCGCACTCATTATTTTCCATTGCTCATTTACTTTTCCAACCAAAATGAGTAGTGTAAAATCATGCTTTTCATTATTCTTAATTATTCTATCCCTCGATCTTCATAGTTCAAATTGCGAATTGCACATTGTATATCTCCATCCTTTGATCTCCCGACCATACTTTAACCTTAACCGACAAACATTTCTTCCACCAAATCTCTTACTAAAATACTTCACCTGTCTAATGAACTAATCTGGTCTCGTGGATTGAAAAGCGCAACCACCATCACATCTTGATCCGCCTTACTCATGGTATTGTCGATGCCGGCGCTCTCTCTCAAGAGTTCGAGGTGAAAAATAGCGTAACCCGGATCTAGGAATTGATATTTAGTAACGGTGTCATGCAAAGATATACATATCTTGACAAGTATTGGGGTTCGATTGAATAGGGCGCTAGGGAAGGTGTTCAGTCGTGAAAAGAGTTTACTTACTTCTTACTTGGCCGTTCGACAATGATAGATCTTGGAATAGAAGATTAGGACTCGTCCCTTGATGCAGAGGAGGGACGAAGCTTATCTCCAGGTAAACTATTGTGTACAATTATCCCTCTGGGATTCCTTTTTGTACGTCCCATAATTGGTGTAGTATGACGAATCCTAGAGCTTGATACAAAACTTTCAGCACGTGTGGATGTAGATAGACAGCCATTTCCATTACTTTGAATATAACGAGAAGTAGAATGTTGGCTACGACGAGGTAAATGAGGAGGAGACGAGGGAGCATATTGAGGTGTCTGCGGGACTCTACTTTCTTGTACTGATGAAAGGTTGCGAGAATCTCTGTCATTTCGACGTCTACCGAAAGAAAGAAAAGGGAGAGTTGAAGCGTTCATACTAGATTGGCGTGTACCTTGCGGTGAGGGTCTAAGCTATTCAGACCCTGCAAGAAGCGGTTCACCATTTCCAGACTGTTGCTTTCCAGAGGCATGGTTTCGGAATGTTTTATTGAACTTGCGAAACATTTTTGGAGTTATCGTAAACGTAAATGAGACTCGGTTTCTAATGGAAAGTAGTTGAGAAAGAGAAGGATCAAAGCCTGGGGAACTAGAGTTCTTAAGAGGTAAATTCTGAGCAGACATATCGAGGAAATCTGACTCGAAGTCTATTTTCGAATTTGAAAGTTTGAAGGTTCATGTATGATGATTGTTATATTTAACAACAATGGAAATACAAGCAGTCATATTTGCTATCTTCAGTTGCTCATTTACTTTTCCAATCCATGTGAGTATTTTTATAATGTCATGCCGTTGAAAATTGAGTATTCTAACCCACTATCTCTAAATCTTCTTAATTACATCGTATGCTAATTGTATATCCCTACCCGTTTCATTTTCCACCTTCATCACAGCTTCTAAAAACTATCCAAACATTTACTGCCACTTCAATCGTGTCTATGAATTGATAGATCTGTGGCGGATGCATATAGATCATTCTGTGTAGCAATATTATTTAATCTGGGTCTAAAAGTTAGTGACATCAGTGAATAGAATAGGAAGGCTTGGGGAGACGAATTAAGATTTCAGCGACATGAAAGAATTTCATACTTAGAATGGAGAATTCCCCAGATACATCAAGACGAATAGCCACTTCCACCAGCTCTTGAAGAAGAAGTATGGGGTCTCTCCGGTGATCCATAAGAAGAACGATGACTTTGTCTCCTTGCTGATGTACGAGAAGAATGGGACCTCCTTTCGCGTGATGTATGAGGAGACAGAAGGGCTTCTCTTGATGTATAGGAATGAAAGCTTGTATCATCGGTTGATCTATAGGAAGGAGGATAACTCTCAGAAAGTCTACTTGCTGCAGTTTGTCGTCTTGAGCCTGCGTCTGCATGCCTCACTGTCGCTATGTTGTGCTGACTACCGGGGACTAATCCGACACTTCCAGACCTTGAAGATGTAGATCTGCGACCATGCTCGAAAAGAGGAGAGGAAGCCTCGTAAGGAGTACCGTAAGGTGGAGGAGAAAGGTAGCGAGGAGGAAGAGACGAATCGCGAGAAGTAGACGGACTATGATGAAGAGGGGGAGTAGGATCTCCATATCGAGTATGACGAGATCTAAAAATATTCCAGCTTCTACTGGGAGAGGAGATTGATTGATTATGCGAATTTGGTGGAGCTGGTCCTCGGTATTGATATTCGTGCTGTCCGATATGTCCTACACCGCTCGCTTGCTCCCTATTCTGTCCTATGGTCCCTTCTCTAGCCCTTCCCATGCTTCCAACACTAGTAGCTCCTACAGTTTCTCCCCTACCCTCCCCACGGCGCCGACCTCTGCGCCGTGAATCTCCTGGCGTGCTCCGCACTATTTGTCGCAATCTATCAAACATTTTTAATTGACTTTGAATGTATATTGAAGTGTAACTGCTTGACGAGAAAGTATGGTAGTTGAAAAGAACAAATTGTAAAACCAGAGGGAGTTGAATCTTGGAGGTATGCTCCAGGCAAATACAACAGAGAAAATCGACTCAGACTCCGACTTTCAACTTTCGAGGATTCATATCTTCTGACTCGGTCACATTCAACAATGACAATAAATACAATATGTTCGATTCTCTCGTTTCGAATTACTCATTACTCACATGTATTTCTCGATATTAGTCTGCAAAGATTCAAATTGTACGTTTAATTTCCACTCATCAGTCTGCATGTCCCAATCTGTATAGGCATCCAAGCTACATTATTCCTTTTTCTTTCTTTTTACCACACTTCATATCATTTTGACTCCTCAGCCCCCATCACATTCTTCCAAACTTTTCCCTTCCGGTTTCAAATACTCTCCTTGTACAACAACCCCATCACAAATCATTAATTCATTGATCATTACCCACCCAGAAGCCACAACATAACCAAATTTCCAAGCAAGCTTCGCTATCTCAAACATGTTCCTTCCCATAACGGGAATCATCTAGCTGATGGCTCGCTACACCTGCGGTAGCTTCACGTCTTGTAGGCATATCAGCAGAAACATACGCATAGCCATTCGGCCGTAGAATCGTAGAACCCGATCTACATCAAGGAAAATCAGTGATCCGAGTCAGCAAGTTAGAAAAGTCAAGAGAAGAATGATCTTATAAAATCTCTTCATACCCAGCTCGTATTCTCCGCGTGCCACGACTATAACTCTCTCTAGTTGACTCACGGAATCTAGAAGAGCTTGGCCCACTGGGTATTTGACTGGATGAGCTGCTGAGACGACTGGATCTACCAGCTGTAGCTATGTTCCGAGAATCCGCACTGGTGTGAAAAGTCCTCGGTGATGGTATGGGATATTGCATTGGTGGTCGCATTGATGGTTGTGTATTCTGTTGGAAACGGGTTAATTGCGTGGAATAACGAGCTGTCCCATTTTCAAGTCCAGTCTGTCTGTCTGGGTATGAGCGATGATAAATCTGAGCTTGAGAAGAGATAGGAGTATTCGGATGGCAACTACCAGGACCGCGAGAACCAGAGCAAGATGTAGAAGTAGGGTGGGATCTACGCCTATTTGAATCTCTACTAGAAGGGCCTGGCTCAGTTTGTCCCGGAATGTATGCTTCTAGATTATCTCTGTCGTTTTGATTTGATCCCCATAATCTGCTGCACTGACGCCCGATGGCTGCCCCGCAGTCACCAAGTGTAAACGTGCTGCGGAGAGTGGAGTTATTGTTTTCCATTTTTGCCTTTGCTTTTTCGTTAATCTCAATAGAAAGTTGTGAAACTCGGTAATGGAAAGAAGAGAACCCACGACTGGGGGAACTTCGACTCCTTTAAAGGTAAATTCGCCGTGCCCATAATGAAGAGAAACTGACTCGAAAAGGAAAAATGTTGTACAAATGACTCGTTCTAGAGCGTGCAACACGGATGATTCTAGGTGTCTGCATAGTAACAGTCAAGAATTTACTCGTCGATATTTCACATACTCACTAGTGGGTACAAATACTGACAGGACACTGCGAACATTGACTCGGCAAAATCTCTTACAATATTGATGAAGATACTCTGAAACTAAATAAGATGAATTGTTATAGATTGGATAACAAAAGTTTGGATTCTAGTATCAAAGAATCGAACGATGGATTTATTATGAATTTCGATAATTGAGAAGTGTCCGGCCAGTCCGTACACCCACCCACTGGTGAACTCACAACCTGGGAGTTTCTTACAACTAGTCTGTTTTCTCGCCGCAGTGATTCAAACCGTAAGCCTACCTCACTTAAGTATTCCACTGGGAACATCACACTTCGGGACATGACACCTTGGTCTGAAATAATTAACTATAACTGGGAATTATATCCGAAGGTTTACATCAACCTTTCCCACTTAGGTATTGGTGTTTAGCAGAATCCATCTCCTCGAATAGCCAATGAGTACTTCAGCGTTGGAAAATATCACTGCGAAATGGAAATCCCCTTCAGTGCGCATTCAAACATTACACTCACACATCGCATTGATAATATCAAAACCAAACCCAAATAAAACACAGAGAAAAATATCGGATTCAGAATCTCCATTAAATAGGTGATAACTTCTACTAGTCCCGTTCCGTTCTATTCCTACCATATATCTATAGCACAGCACAGATAGGAGATACTATTCTTTCTGAATGCAAGAAAAGCCTCCTTTCCTCTTCCAATATCCATATACAGAGTAGTGCGATGCCCCAACATATAATCATATCCACATGAGTATACCGAACCTCCCACCCAAACGCCGACCATGCAGACTAGACCGAATCCACAGAATCCCATTATATATGCACATTTTCCACACCTTCCTACATTATACCAGATCATATTCCTCTCTTCTTGTCGAACTCTCCTCCAGAAACCGAAACCCCTTTATACCCCCTCAACCCTCGTCAGAAACTCTCGAACCCTGTTTAAATCAACATCACTCTCACTCTCCACCGCTCTCGCTAACCCCTCAATAACACTATCCACCTTCGAAACATCCACACCCGTACACAAACTAATAATTTTCTTATACTTTGCTATCCTGCCAGTATCCTTACTTCTCAATTCTTGAACGCTTCTTTCCAAATTATCATTATTAGCTTTATAAGCCATGATTCTCGCTTGAAGAATATGTAGCGAAGGTAATTGTTGCAACAACGCTTGTTTATTCGCATGATCTACTTTAAGATTCGAATTTCTCGTCGGAGTGTTATTGATATCTGCAGGAATTTGTGGAACCGCCAAAGATTTATCTGCATCACCAAGATGCATTTCAAGGTCTAGATCTGAAGTAGGTTGATTGAATTGTTGTTGAAGCTGAAGTAATTTCATACTTTCTTCTTCTGCGGCTCGAGTGAGGTTTGCGATTTTGAGATCACGTTCTTCACGTTGTCTATTACGTTCTTGTTTTGCTTCCATTGCACGCCGTTCTTCTCCTAAGCTTGCAGATGCTTCGCGAAGTTTGGCATGAATTGAGTCGATTTGAGCTTGTTTAGCTTCTACTTCTTTTCCAAAATCTTCAAGTGTTGATTGGAGTGTTGCATTTATGGCTGACATTATATTAGAAAGAATTCAAGGTAGGTAGTAGAATGACAGAAACTTACATTCAATAATTTCACCACTAGTTTCACGCGTGGCTTTATTTCCTCTCTTATCGGGACTTGCAAGACCTAAACGATCTCCAGGGTTTGTCAAGCCCCCAATGAAATCTGATGGCCGTAACTTGGAATTGTTTTGAATTTCAGGATCTGCTCCAACTTCCATGAGTTGGGAGATAATACTTTTGTTGCCGACTCTAGCTGCAATATTGAGAGCAGTATCACCTGAATTGTCCTGTGCATTTACCATTTCAGACATAAATCGACCAATATCCATGGCATGAGGATTAGGCTCATTGTTTTGTGATTGACCATTGAATGAACGACCTTTCCTAACAACAAATTCGAGAAGTGATTCAAGATAATATTTGCTAGCAGGGCTGCGACCTTTGACAGCTGAAGTGACAGCTATATGATGTAAGACTGTTCGTCCACGATTGTCCTGGAAGCCAATAGTGTTGCCGAGTAATTCAAGAAGGTCCGGGAAACTTCCTTGATCCAAATTGTTAGCTACACAACATGCTCTCATCAATGCAGTCTCTCCTCTGAGATTGACTCGATATATGCTTGCGCCGGATTGAATGAGCTTTTGTAAAACAGGCAATCTTGCAAGAGTAGCGGCCCAATGAACGGCAGTATTGGCTGATTTGTCTATAGGAATATCGAGTTCCACACCGGACATAGTACGAAACGCCTCCTGGTCATTGTGCTCATTCGTCCCCAAGTAAGAATTCTCGTTATGAAAGAGTGACAATAGAGTCAGTCCCTTCTTTCCATTGTGTTGATTTTCTGGTAGAGGTGGTAACGGCATTGGAGCTTCTTCCTCTTGTGATAGGCCTAGCTCTTGACGATAGAAGAATGAATCATTAGGTTCGGTTGGAGACGGCTCTCGCAATGACATATTATAACCACCATTCATCGACTGTTGGCTATCATTCGGTGGCTCGAGAGATTCTCTTCGTCTTTTCCGTGGCGGCTCTTGGAAATCTCCATCCTCTCTACCAGTATGCGAGAATTGAAATTGGGATTGAGTTGCATAAGCCGAATCTCCATTCGTTAAACCTTCATTAGAAACAAAGCTTTGCATACTTTGTTGTGAGTTGGGGAATGTAGTTTCTTGACTCATTTGTTGTGAAGATTGTCTGCTAAAAGTAGGAGGTCTTGCGCTACCGTTGCGATTCCTAGGAACGGGTGAATCAAATCGGGCTTTGCTAATTGCTGCGACTGCGAGGGAAGCTTGATTCGAGATATTTTTAAAAAATGTTCCGGATTGTCCAATATTACGATTCTCGGTTCCTGAATTATAAAGTCTCTTTCTTTGTGCAGCCATTGCTTGTTCCTTCGTTGGAGTATCAATTCCACCTTGCCCTGCAATACCTCCATCTTGGCCCATATCATAGCTTAAAAGTGGCCGTAGAAGTTCCTCCACGCCGTATTGTTTGCAAAATTCAACGCCTCTTTCGAATCGGATCCAAGTTCCTTGATATTTTCCGTACCCACCCTGGACTTTCTCATGATCTCCAATCAAAATTTCTTTCTCGAGGACCTTTGTTCGCTTTCCTTTTTCGATTCCTGCTACTTTCAATATCTGGGTAGCATTAAGCCAACTATCTTTTCTCCGTCGCATGACTGCAATACGATTAACTTCCATTTCGTATACATCAACACCGGAATATACGGCCTGTAAAAGATTAGTAACAGCTTAGTTTTCAGTGATTTCAGCGATAACGTACCGAATAGATTTGAGGTGCCATATCTCTACGATTCATGGCACCGCTTGAGTCGTATTGACGAAAAGGTCCACCTGGTTGCATCATTAAACCACCAGGCTGTGACCCTTGGCTCATACTGATTGACATTTCGGATCGAAATCGAGTCGAATCTTGGCCACGATCGGGGGCGCTATTGTTTGCAGAATATGTATTTGGCGGCAGATGATTTTGCTTTGATTCTGATGCATTCGCAAGAGGTAGAGGATTGGATTTGATTCTCGTCGCTGCCATAGAATAAGAGATCTCAACTGATATCGAGATGTTGCGACAATGTGTATTAGTCGAATGGCAATCGCGTCACCGAGGACGGTAAGATCCTTGAAACAAGGAGCTTTGTCAATTCAATATTCACTGAGCGCATTCACCTGCAATGAGACTCAGATCAATGACGATAAGGGGAACGCGACTCAATATCTAAACAGGGGTGAGGTCGACGTGTCTTTCGTGTATCAAGCGCGAGGAGGTGTAAAGTGGTTTTGAGAATTGGTGTATTATTGGAATGTATTGGTGTGGGGGGGTTGGATGGAAATTTAATTGGACTTTGACGTGACGGTTCGCGAAGCTAGAATGACCTTTTGGGTGGATAAATGTGTAATGGGGAGTATTATGTAAGCAGGCCTTGACACGACCTCAGCAAAAGAGAATATACGAGTTTATGCCTCCCTACTACTTTTACTACAAACTCCGTATGTACGTTCTGGCATACAATTGTTTCTACGCCGTCGACAAATATATCTTCATATGAGCCATTACTCAATGCCAAGATCCTTCCTTGAATTTGAGATTCGATTTGAAGACGACTTCATTTCATTGCTATACTGTACTCTGTAGGTAAATTCCTCCCAACACGCGACTCAATGCCTATATTTAAAGGCGACAACAATATTTCTCTTCATCAACCTTCAATGCAATAATTTGGCAACTACCCAGGTCCCTTTTGACTCTCCTCAAAGGATCAGGAAGTATTCTGCTTCTTGCTGCTTCTTTTCATTCGTTTCATACATTTTATATTGTTGAATACTGCTTGCCGTTTTATAACCCCCAGCGACCCCCAGCTCCAATGCCGTCCATAAGCAAAACCGTTTACCCTCTGCCCCTACAAGTAAAGGAATACCTACCACATTTCCGAAAACAATATCGAGCTCTCCTGAGAGAGGCGACCTATCTTCCTGATTCTGCCGCAAGAACTTTCGTCCATGATCTTCTCGTCAAACGATTCAATCCTCCCGATCCTCGAAAACTCAACCCAAAATATTGGGGAACCGATTATTTACGATCAAAGGTTGATTTGAAGAAACTGCAGACAAGATCCAAAAAAAATGCCACCAAATTACACTTACTAGAGCGTGTAAATCTTGAAGGGAGTATACCTGATTTACAACATGTCTTATTGAGAACATATGGACGTGCAGGGCATAGAAGGAGGGAATTAATTACTCAGTTGTTGAGACCTGGAGAAGATGAATTACCACAAGATGATACAGCACTGTCACGAATTATCGATAGCCAGATTTCAAAGAATTTGGATGCGACCAAAGATGTTGAGATAGACAGAGCAAACGCTGTATCCAAAAGACAGCGTCGAGAGCACAAAGAAATGCATTTGTTTCTCATGAGTCAACAAGCAAATAATCCTATGGAATCGATGAGAGGGAGGATAAAAAAGCTTACGCCAGATATACCGTTAACGAATGCATGGGGACGTAGCTTCCCAGAAAAACGGAAAGTAAATATGCAACGCACATGGTGGGCAAGTCTTTTAGAACGAGTTCTACCACCATTACCCGAACACGAATGGAATAGGTTGAGAGATTTGGCAGAAGGAACACAACCAGTCGAGTGTCCACGTCCAAGACGAAAAGCTGCTGTTCCCCAAAGTCAAAATGAAGATGCCAAGTCCGCTGGAGAAAAGATGGATTCACTATATAACAAACCGGCCAGACTTAATATGGATGTTTGGGCCGAGACAACGACGAAAACTGACCTAAATGATCCTCAAGCTTCTAATACGCCACAACATAATAGGACACGAGCGATGCGAAGGCTATATGGTATGATTTGGAGTCTTTCATCAAAAATGGTGCAAGATGAGAACACTAAAGAACACACAATAACTTGGGGAGGACAACGTTCACCATCCGCTGCGGGAGAGATTACAAAGCCATCATTGAAAGATGCTGAGTTGTTCGAATTGCCAGACGATAGGTTAGCTCAGGGAACCACAGATAGAAAGATTAGGAAGTCAGTGAAGCGTGAAACGCAACAACTGATACGTTAGGGGCAATGTCACTGTTACTGTTCAATCTGTAGCATCGCTATTTGAGGCGGAAGAAAAGACTTCTATAATGATTTTCATACGGGTGGTTTCTAGTTTTCTCCTCATGTGACATCATAACGCTCAAAACATTTACTAAAATACCCCTTGACTTCTTCAAAGCACTTCCTATCTCCTCTCAAACTACCTAGCTTTTTCCGCTAATTTCACCAATGCCGCTCCATCAACCCTCATCGTCTGCCATCCATCCATCGCCTTAGCACCCACACTCTTCCCCTCATAAAACTTAATACTAGGTTCATTCCATTTCAACACACTCCATTCCAATCTCCCTCCCTCCATATCCACAACCTCCTTCGCTAAGGTACTTAACAATCTCGATCCATATCCCTTTCCCCGCGCGCTTTCCCGTACATACAAATCCTCGAGATAGATACCCGCTGAAGCGCGCCAGGTTGAGTAGTTGTAAAAATAAAGCGCCATTCCAATTGGCTCGGGGGTTGGGTTGAAGAAGAAGAGGACGAGGGAGGAAAAACAAGTAGACAACGCGCGGGTCGAGTAGGAGATATAGCATCTCCTGTAGAAGGTGTAGTGTTTGAAGGGGAAACGAGGGGCGAGGGAGCGAAAGCAATGGTTTTGGATAGGGAGGAGGGGGTGGCGAGCACGGAGGCGGATTCGTGTTCGTAGGCTGCGAGTTCGTGGATGAGGGTTAGGATTCCGGGGACGTCTGGGGGTGGAGAGGGGTTAGTTTGGTGTTTAAGGTTAGGGTGAGATTTTGATTTGGGTGGGATTGGGGAGGGAGAGGAAGAGATAGTTGGAGTTTGAGGAGGAAAAAATTGGATGGGATTTGAGCATGATTTTACCTTCACGACGTGCATGGCGGATTGTTGCTTCTTCGGCCATTTTTGTGGAATGTTATTACCAGGTGGGATGTGACCTTAACAAAACAATCAATATCTGAATTGAGAATACTACTCGAAGATTGAGAAATAGAGAAAGTTGAATTAGAGTTCCAGTAGGTTTGTAGGAATTCATCTAGGACGCAGAAAGCAGAATATCAACAATGTCAAGATGGCAGTGAAGGGCGTGATGCGGGGCAGATGAGTCGATGGATTAATATCGGGGTTGGGTTGCCATTCTGCGGATTTTCAAAGCGGTGGATTCCATATGTCTAGACACGTGAGAGTGGGATTGGTTTTTGCGCAGAAAGAGCGCGGGTGCAAGATTTCTCTCTGTGTATCATTTTTAGAGTGTGGAATTAGTGAATGCTGCTGATGGAGGTTAGAGAAGGATTAATAAGTGATGCTGGAGTGTATATACATGCACACCTTGTTAATTAATAGGGGAATTTTGTTAAACAAATGCATTTATTTACTCATCGCGTCTTCAAACACTCTCCAGGTCAGGATCTCAAATGTATATTTTGTCTTCAAAGTACTATTGACACTCTTCTTTGCCGATGATTTGTGCAGGCTCTTACTCTGCTGTATCAATAGAGACTGTACATAGGTACTCGTGATCTACAGTCATATACAACTACTGAGATTCGTCGCCTGCGCCATGTCTTGACCTCCTCGACATCATCCCAACCGCGATATATCCAGATAGGATCACATCGTCGGAGTAATTCGTTCTTTTTTTCTTTTCACATGGCCAAAGGATCTTGAAATTCTCGATTGTCAGCAACTTTGAAATGTTCTTGCATACCGGATCATCTCATTTTCACTCTTGAGCTTGTGGTGGAGCTTTCTCAAAGCCATCCAGAAACTGTGTTTCGGCATTTAACGGCTAGCCTTAGTATGATATTGCCTTATGGGGTCTAAGTAATTTCAACAGAGCTCTGCTTTGTTTCTTTTATATGATTTGGCTTGAGTGTTTCTTGTGCGTTCGAGCCACACTCTGCAAATACCTACGCAGACTCACATTTGAGTTCAGTCATGACTAATCTACCATCGGTTCCAGTTCAAGAGTATGTGTCAATGACAAAGGCCGCATAGTGCCAAGTCATCTGGTGTGACTGAAAACGACAATATGTGTGCAGTTCAAGTGGTATGTATAAACCTTCCTATTGCCTTGCAATCTCCTTGCAGCTTTCGTGCCTCGTGTGTATATATGAGATTACGAAACGCGGATAGGATCGCAATCAAGATGAGTTGTCTGGATTGGAGATGAAACTCGAAGGCGATGATATACTACATTTGAGGCACTAGGTAAGGCAAGTGGTACAGATGGAAACTTGGTTTGTTGCATACCGGGGATTCGAAATGTGGGGAAACTGGGAATAGTTCCTGGCTGTCATCGGCCGATTTAGGGAGATTCTAACCGTTCCTGCACATACCAAAACAAACAAGCAGTCGTAACTCTCCACTATTCTCGGACGACATATATCAACATTCAAGTTCAATTCAAGGTTACACTTTCTTGTCTCAAACACTTGAGAGTACCCTCCAAATTACTGGTATTTGGCTTCAGTCAAAAACGATCTGAGCAGACCAAGCTGGCACATCTCCCTTCATTGTTTTTGGGTAGTGTAAGATAAAATCAGATCATTTGTTGTTTCCACTTTTCAATGAGCGGCTATGTACGAACATATTGTCAATCATTACACCCTGCTTATGTGTGTATCAAGATGATATAGATACCTGATCCAAGATATATTGAGACTTCTATTGTTATATAATGTTGATACTTTGCGCAAGAACGACTTCTGTCCTGACCCAGGCTTCCCATAGTTTTGATGTCTTGGTTCATGATTTAATGCGGTCTCGTCTGCTTTGAAGCTGTCATCTAATGTCATAGAGGCGCTAGCTGTGGTGAACAGGGTCTTGAAGATTACTCCATTCTTGCCTGCCAAGTTCTTTCTCCCCTTTACGCAGCTAATATATTACTACTTGTTGCTTTCGCTTTTCCATAGTCCATATATTCAAGACCATCAATAACACACAGAAGCATACCAGTTGCTAGATTCAAGAGATCGATAGTATGTGAGAATGCCTCTTTCCAGCTTTCTAAAGATTTCTCTAGTTGAGAAAACCGCAAAGGATTCGAATCAATCTCACAGTGAACTTCCGGCTCAAGAAGGGCAATGAGCTGGTGAATAAGTGCATATACAAGAAACATTTCATAAGCTTGTTCCAAAGTTAAGCCTTGTTGTTTCTCGGATCTCTTGGTGAGCTCGTAGAAGTGAAAGACTATCGGCGTCTTCGATATCATAGTAGCATCAATCAGAAAACCAGCAAGTACAGCGGAATCAAAGGGATATCTGTGGCCAGCTTCTCTTCGAACCCATCGGACAGTGCAATCGTTATACTCCAGCCACTTTCTAAGTTTCATGGCAACAAACGCAGCTGCTAAGACGAGAGTGTTAGAGTACTGTAGAGATCTATCAAGTCCCCCTTAATGGGTATTTTCAAGCCACTCGAAGAATCTCAAATGGCTGATGGTGTATATCTCGTTTTTGACTGGGGGAATTGTTCCCGCGTTTCGATCAAGGAAATTTCCCTCTTTAAGCGATGCAAATACTCTTCGAACATTTACATTTTCAGAAAGACTCTGCTGATTTATTGATTTTCAGGCATATCCAGACTATCAAATCGAATGATGAAGCCTCCTGTGTAACTGAGTACCGGTACACCTTTAAATACACTCCGAATAATGAATATTTCAAAGCATCGAGGTTGCTCACAACAGCTCTTTGTCATAACCCACTGGTTAGGAGCTTTGCAACTCCCTTGGTAGTCAGGGGTGTCAGTTATAGCATGATAGCTGTGGAGACCAGTTCGCGCAAGAACCGGGCTGGTAATTTTGTGGAAGGGAAGGGTCAGGGGCAAATTACATTGTTGCATGGTACGTAGCCTGAACCCTGTGTAACTTGAAAATTATTCGTGCAACTTCAGACCATAACCAAGTTCAGGACCTCCTGGATGGAGTAAGACACGTACATCGGGTTAGTAATTCAATTCCCACATAAATTACAAGACTTACAGCATCGTCAGAAAGTGTAGCCGATTCCGCTGAACGACCCGTATCTCGCGTCCTTATAGCAATATTGGCACCGATCTCGCTACAGTAGAGTCACAGCTACGAGGGTGGACAATGAACGCCAGACGATGGGGGGCCATTCTTCTTATATTTGATAAAGTTGAAGCAGATGCATATGCAGAAGAACGTACAGCTCATGGTCTTGAAAGCAATGGTTTAGTCGCAAGTTGTTGTTACTAGTCGCTCACATCTCATCGCTTCTATCTTCTACAACCAGTTCGTTAAGATTTCCAAGAGGTTCAAGTAATATCTGAGCACATTTTCTGTAGGAAATGTGGCAAAGAAAGCGTTGGAGTACAGGGCGAGAAGCGATAATGTTGAAGGGAAGTGAAGGTTGAGAACTTACGTTCGTATTGGACAATCCTATTCGGGATTGTATATGAGGTATATTTAATGTTCTGTGTGATTAATCATATTGCTAAACTATTCTGGAATTCTATCTCAACGCTTTGTTAGTCTATAACTCCAAAATATCTCCCAAAGCTTGACAAGAACAAGAATATCCCAAACATCCAACCGACCAAAGAAATCTTGAGCAAGGTATTTACTGGGGACCCCGAATGTTCTCGGGAAAACGGAAGTCGATCATCTATATTCCAAAAAATCACTATAAATCTACCCATTCAAAGCTACTATATCAGGCAGTTCCACAGAATGTGAGATAATCTCAATACTACCATCCTCATTAGGGAGTAAATCGAATCTCCTAAAGTGGAGAGATAACAAGCCTCAACCAATAAATATCGTCAGAAATATGCGGGACATGGGCTAAGGGGCCGGACCGTACCGACCTGTCGGTACGTTATATAACCTGTTATTGGGCTTACCGGGGTGTGATAGATTAGAAATACGCTAGAGACACCGCAGTACTAGTTTATAACGCGCATCGTTGTGGGTCTTATTGTTTGCCGGGGAAGTTTTTTGGACTTACCAGGGCATTGTTGCTATCACTTGAGTTTTTCGTACGTGTTGATCGGTAGGTGCACTCGGCTAAAACGTTGTCTTTTGTTGGGCTCTCTGCATCAGATTGTATTTTAATGCCCAATGCCAATTTGTACATATGGACATATTTGCTGACAGTATTATAAGCATGTGAAAAATAGGGATCTGAATCAGAGATAGATGATGGCTTCTTTTGATACAGAGGCTCAAAAGAGGGCTGAAATAATTTCTTCATTCTAGTTCTGATCATTTCACAAGACTAAACTACGATCTGAGTTGATGATAACATGAGTAGTTAAACTAGCTCTTGTGTTTCATCACTTTACTCTAACAAACTGACCCTCAAACTCCCATATAGGACCTACATAGACTTTCCGTCCATGCAACAGCCAGAAAATCATACTGAAGATAACGGCCCCGCCAAAAATTAAACAACTCCAATTCATATTTGCCGCGTCCACCGTCGAGAAAGCAGGCCAGAACGAGAAAAACAGTGCGATAATGGTGTAGATTATAGCCACAACAGTAATGGGTACACCTAGCTTCTTGAGTCGGAAAGGACCCCATGGCATTTCGGACGCTGGTGTTTTTAATCTTTTTGCTAACATCACACTGGCCGCCAGTAAGAAAGATGACTGGTACGCGGCTAAAACAACAGAATAAAATGCTCCAAATGCGGTGTATGAGCCGACGCTTATTAGTGCTAGTAGTACGTTGATTATAAGTGTTCCTATGATTGCGTTGATTGGTAGTCGGGTTTTAGGATCAACCTATGCTTGTTATTAGCTCAAGTTTGTAAGAACCCAGAGACGCGGTATTTTTTTACCTTTACAAGGAGATGAGAGAATGGCAGTCCATTCTCTCTTGAAAAAGCCCATAAAGTTCGAGATGCTGTGGCCAAGACACTGCTGACGGAGAAAACGTTTACTCCGGTAATCACAATTATCTACCCGAGTTAGAAAAATACGTTCAGCCATGAATCAATACTTACCAGTGCATTGGCTCCTTTTTTTGACCCTAATGCAGTCTGAAATATCTCCATGAAAGGGAACCCAGTGTTTGATTGAGTAGCGGCGACGATATCTTGGATACCAAACAATACTGCTACCATCATAGAAAAGCCTAGGATGCCATTGAATAAGGTTGAGAACCAAATGCTGAAAGGTATGACTCTCGACGCCTGATTGATTTCTTCGGCTATAAAGGATGAGTGGTTAGCATCAGTCTTAGCCCTGATTTTAATCTTTTCTATAGGGAAAACGATAAGCATACCAATATGATCAGCTCCATCATTTCCCACGAAAGAACTGACAGATGTAATCCATCCAACAAAAAACGAAAGACCCATGCTATCCCATCCACCCAGATTTTGGAAGGTGGTAAAGACCTTGTCAGCGGGTGTGTGAGGCGATAAATAAACTATAGGAATGAGCACTCCAATGAATCCCAAGATATACAGAATAAGCATCATAGCTTCGATACGCGGTAGAAGACGACCCAGATAAGTATTGATGAAAACACCAAAGAGAGCGATGGCATAGAAAAGCAGAGTCGCTTGCCACAGTTTCGGATCATAGTCTGGATAGTTGAGAATCAGAAGACCTTGGATCAATGAAGCGACAGTATAGCAAGTTTCTGCAACAAAGGCTTGCCAACAAATAACAGTAAGCCATCCTGCCAAGTAGCTGAGAAACTTCTTGCACCAAGGGGGAGACAAAATGGCAACCCAATTAAAAGGGCCACCAGCGAGAGGAATCCTATATCTGGTTAGTACTATATCCTATATCAAGATTCTGAATACTTGACTCACATTGATGCCATCTCAGCCATAACCAATGCTTGAAGCATAGCTCCGGACCATGCCGCTAGAAATCCGTAGATTAATCCAGCAGGGCCGCCATTTTGTAAGCCAAATTGAAGAGTACTTTATATGGTAAGTCGGGTAGCACTTCTGAGTTGAGAGAGATATATCGGGGCTCTTACAATAGAACGACTTCCCATGTCAACATCAAACCACAAGTTAAGCCCACGGAAGACAAAGATTTAAATCTTCGCTAAAATTTATGTGGTCAATGATATACAGTAATGCTTAGCCGAGTAAGATCTTACCTTGAGCTGTTGCTTTTTTCCAAACACGGCCAGAGTTGCCTCATCTTGGACTTTACTTGCGTAGTCTTTCTCCGACAACTTCCCTCGCTCTGTCAGGTTCATGTCTCCATTTTCTTGATCAAGATTAATTCCGGATGAAGTGGTGACTTTGACTTCTTGCACAACACCAGGCTTAGCTTCATCAAGCTCGTGGGAAGACATTTTTCGTTGCAGTGTCACAGAATGTCACTTCAAAGAAAGAGAAAGTAAATCAGAGATGGATAAAGAAGAGGGTATCGCTCAATAACGGATGCGTTTTTTTCCCACAAGCCATGCCATGTTCCATCATGGATTTGTACATTCAGACGAACCATTGAGCCTAGATTGCTTGGCCCACTAATCATATTCAAGAACGGCAAGTTGCATTTCATGCGTTACATTCTACTTGTCATAATTTAATGTCCCTTGTTCCGGACCTGCGGGGAAGCGGAGGCCTAAATGCAACATCAACAGGGACATGATAGCGTCTCAACGCTGTAACCGAGAGCAGACCATGGCTTGTAATGTCGGACATATTTATCCATATATTGCACGGCGAGACTGGATAACCAAAAGCTGGGTTCATTCCATCACCCAGACAATAAAGTGATCTTAACTCATTTCAAACATCCATCATCAATTAATGAAATGGCACCTATCAACCCAGCAGCCGATTTCTATGACAACTTAGGAATTAGATACGAGAAGAGTTTCGGACATGATGAAGGCCTCATAGCGTTCATTACCGAGAGTCTGAATCTTCTTCCTGCGAGCTCTGATGCGACGGTCCTTGATATTGGCAGTGGAACTGGGGTTCCAACATCCAGCCTCGTTGTGAGCAGTGGTCGCAAATTATATGGAATTGACTTTTCTCCCGTCATGATCGAATTGAGCAAGCGACAAGTCCCTGGTGGAACTTTCCAGCTGACTAATATGCTTGACTTCTTCCCTAAATCACCGTCTCAATTTCAAGGCGCCTTTGCGATATTCTCCCTGTTTCATTTCTCGCGAGAGGAAATGGAAATAGCGGCTGAAAAGATGTCGGGGTGGATTGCTCCCGGGGGCTATATTTTCATCGGACCATGGTAGCCGAGGACTTTCCAACAGAGCCACATATGTTTGACGAGGATGGAGAGTGTGCAAGAGGCATCGAGCATACATTCATGGGAAAGCGGATTGGTAACCTTCTTTACACCAGAAAGGGTTGGGAGAACTTGTTGCGAAAGGTTGGGTTCGAGGTGGTGAAGACAGAAATGGTACCTTTTCAGGCGCCTGTAGATGCAGAATGCGATATTGAGCCGCATTATTACATTACCGCACGCAAGAACTCTGATGGATAAGCGCTCGCCACAGGTGTAACTTCAAGCTCCAGCAAGAGTCTGGACAAGTTGAGCGTACCTCCCCGATAGAACATAGATCGACAGGGATCTACACCACGAATTCCGAAATTAGAATGATTAGCATTGATCCATGTCACAATTAACTTGGTACTTCGGCATCACGTATTCGAACAGGGTCAATTTATTCGGAGACAAAGAGAAGAAAATAAATTAGATCTCGATTTGCCCATTGGCCAATATTTAATATGCGTGTATCGATTAAGTGTTGAAAACACAAGCGTGATATTGTTTATCTCCTGTGTTTATAGATTTGTAAAACTACATTGCCAAAGTGTTGTTGGATTTCACAATCGGATGTTGACTTTCGCGGATTTGGTAAAGAATACGAAGTGAGGCACAGCACGCATCTGAATTCCCTTGCAGTTCAACTTCTAATTTCATGCGGACTAATATCCTACACAGCTGGATCTTATCTCGAACTATTTGAGCAATGATAATCTGTGACCTAAAGGAAATAGATGTTGACCGCAGGATCTAGGAGCAATCATATTCTCGGGCAGTAGGGTAATTTATATTTTGGATGCAAGTCTTGACTTTTCTCGTACTTTAACAGCGGCAAGTCAATTACATGAACATCCTGAACCTTCCATTAATCGACGATTCAAATTTGGTAACGACGAGTAGCTACTTATCTGAGCAAGATGGCTGTAGTGACAGCCGATAATCATGGGCCACTTCTGAATGTCGCTATGTGGATTGTATTGGTACCCATGATTATCATAGCTTCGACCAAAATCTATACCAAATACGACACTCTTCGCAAAATCCAGATTGATGATTATTTGGGTCTCATTGCTATGGTATGTAGATCCTGTGCGTTCCCATTCTGGTCTTCATGTGTGACCTTTCCGTAATTTGGGCTTACAATTATCCCTAATATTAGTTGTCCTCGGTCGGTCAATGCATATGCACATCGGAACAAATTGCTCATGGACTTGGGCAAAAACAAGACACTATCCTTCAGAGTGAGCTTAATCGCTTCTATATAGTGAGATATCTGCGATAAGGCTATCGACAAGCACTAAGAACTTGTAGGCTCAATATGCTGGTAACATCATGTATATCTCAGCAATCTTTCTCTCCAAGCTATCAAGTCTTTACTTCTTTGTTTGTCTCACTAGAGAAGGAAGCAACAAACGCCGATTGATTCATAGAAGCATTGTCTGGGTTGGAACATGGAGCTTGGTCAGTATAATCGCGATCGCTCTGCAATGCCAGCTCCCAGATCCTTGGGTGTTTGAGCCGGGGAAATGTATCAATGTTGTAAGATACTTCCAAGTCTTCAAGTTCTGTATCCTAACCTTAGTCGCTGTTCCACAGAGAGTCTTTTGGACAGTCAACGCGGTAGTGGATTCGTTGACTCAGGTGTTCGTTGGTCTGCTTCCTGTGCATATTCTGAGTGGTCTGAAAATGGAGGATTCCAAGAAAAGATTGACGATACTTTTATTCTCGCCGAACCTTTTGTAAGACTTGTCTTTCGTACCCATTAGCCCGTTTGTATTCTGTATCAAAAGATGTGTGACTAATTTAACCATCAATAATAGGACCTTACCTCTTCTTATTCTTCGCATAATCTATCTGTACAACACCATCGATTCAACAAACTATACTTGGGATTCATTCAACTTGGCTTTAATGACAAACCTGCACTCTTCCTTCACAATTATATTGTCCTGTATACCCTTCTCCAAATCTATCGTTGACAGTCTCGTCGTTGCACCGCATATCATAACGGACACCAGAAGCGGGGTCCTCTCAAGTGATCGGCTAAAAGGTGCAGAAAGGAGGAACAAATCTTACACTAGAGGCTCTTCACACTTCCTAAGTGGAATTACAGCTAGGACAACTACAATCGTAACTGTTGCTAGGGGTGAAGCACAAGAATTGAACGAGTATATCAGCCGTGCTGAGAGCCAAGAAAGAATGATCTCAGGGTCAACAAGCCCAGCTACAAGCAAAGCTGAATGGCACTCATAAAGAAAACCGATGATATTTCTTGTCTCTCTGGTACTTTCAAAACAACATGCGACTAATAACACAGGTTATCAGCAAGAGGCCTTCAAGCAAAGCATGATAAATTGCCCTTCCATGACAGCCCTTTGCGATGGCAATTTTCGTTATGTCGATGGTATTTCTCGCTTCACTAGATGCAACCTTCGTCTGGCACTAAATAGACGCGACATGATCACTCACGATCGATCAAATCAGAGAGTTCCCATCCCAACCACCGCTTTCTCCTTCAGCAAGGAACCCCACTCGAAGAAAAAAAAAATGTCCCATACCCCATTACTTCCCCACTACACCCAAATATTATCGCCTCGGCTAAAAATTTGATGCAAAAAATTTCCACAACACCAACAAAAATCACAAAAATTCACCAAAAAAGTGAATTGAACATGAGATTCAAGGAATTCTATGCTAATGAACTCTCTGACGGGGAGTCGAACCCCGGTCTCCCGCGACTTGCAATATTATTGACAAGCGGAAATCATGACCGTTAGACCATCAAAGATGTTGTGTTATTATTGAGGATTCGTACGGATTCTGAGAACATATTCCAAAAATCTTTGTTGACGAGGATAAGGGTTTTAAAGTGTGTGTAGGATGGTGTAATGGTGTGCAAAAGTGGGAGCTGTGTTACCAGAGTGGGGTGGGAATTTGGTAAGGAAATGTGGGAAATTGGAATCAAGGTTGTGGACCCGGCACTTAAATGACAGCATCAGACCTCAAATCAAACCATCATGAACAGATCCTGAAAACTTCGGGTATCATTTGAGGTATGCTCACTACCGTACATGGCTGCGCCTTTGCATAAAGCGTGGGAATTTGGGATGGTGAACAATACTATGCGAACATATTTCCAAATTCATAGTTAGTTCCTCATCTTATCAACAGGAAGCTCCGCGAGGTATATCTCCTTCCTCCTCTCAATCGACATAACTGCGCCAGTCATGGAGTTCCTTGAATCCCAGTACTTCTCTAATCTTTCTATTGCTCAATGGTGCTTCCCTCTCTCCCAACTTTCTTGTAGCCTTCGTTCCTGGACAAACTCTCTTCAAAAAGTCTTCTGTCTTTTCTTCCCCAGGTATTGTGATGCCATCATTTGTGGCATTGAAGACTTGAAACCCCAGGTCATTTTTCTTGATCGCCAAGTCACAAATTTGACCCAAATCCCTTGCATCAATGTAACTCCAGGCATTCCGTTTCCTACACATAGGATCCTCCATGAAACCTGGAAAGTCTCTTTTATACTCATGCGGTTCAATCACGTTCCCAATTCTTAACGCGTATATATCTGACTTAAACCGTTTCGCAAATGTACGAGCAGTCTTCTCGCCACATATCTTGGATAGAGCGTAAGAATCTTCGGGATCAACATCATAGTCTTCCTCTAGAGGAAAGGAATGATAATCGGTATCTCCTTGTGCAAAACATACTCCATACACGGTCTCGGAGCTAGCTATTATGACCTTCTTCACGCCAAGTTTGCTGGCTGCTTCAATCACGTTGTATGTGCTACGAGTGTTGGCTTGAAAGAGTTCGCTGTCAGGTACAAGCATGTTTCGGGCGTAGGCTGGTGCTAGTTAGAATTATACGGACGATGAGGGAGGATGGAGGGTTGTACCGGCAAAATGTATAATCACATCTGGAGGGCCGGGCACCGGTCCTTCATTGTATCCAGACATGTTAAAATGGGATGTGAAGGCATTGAAAACTTGACCTGAATCTGTGAGGTCTGTTTTGAGTGTATATACATCAACAGATGGATCCGGAAATGGAATTAGGTCAAGATTTAAGACCTTATGTCCTTTGGAGAGTAAATATGGGATAACGTGGCGCCCTGCTTTGCCACTACCTCCTGTGAAGACCTATACAATGTCAATCAACAGTTCAGCGTCATGAATATTGGCAACTTACTATCCTCTTGCCCCCCTCAACTGTTGGTATGGTGTTGTTAGACATAGCTGTTTTTTGATGTACTTGGGTAAACTTGAGAGATTCATCTTGACCTGCTACAATATATATTGCAGATGAATCCAAAACTTCCCTTATCCCAGCCCGCTCGATAAGAAATGGTGACGTCAGTAAATGGTATAGTTCATCGGCGCGGGTGAAAACCCGCCGAATGTGGAGAGAATCAAAGAAATGGATCCTACGATATTCAGGAACGGCTCAGAGTTAGCAAAGCCGGCAAAGTATCTAGACTTTCTACCCTTTTTCTCAAGTCTTCGATGGCATGTTATCATCCTATAGTATGAGGTAGATCTACATTTAATGATTTATGCCTACCGTAGGCAAGATAGGTTAGCTAGCCAGATCATGTGATGATGATTGAACTTCACCGCGAATCTCCAATGAGTATATCTCTCCGTTTGCTCTCCTTTAACTCGAAGAATCTCATCCTTTGAACAGAGACGACGAAGTCCGAAAATATTCACCCAATCCTGAAGCAGGCTCATGCATTCCCATCGAATGGTTCCTTGGTGACTTTCAATTATTATTACTTTCGATATCTTGCAAAGTATGTACAGTCCGATATCATGTGATCCATACGCTTTCTCATCTATCTACAACAAGTTTGCAGACTTGTTGGTTAGGATATTTCCACTTTTGATGAACAACGTCAAAATCTGTCCAATTCCGAAAAGCCAAACCAAACTTCTTGCTGCTGCTGCCCCTTGACTCTCATTACTTATATATATGAAATTATAAACCGCACGACTAATTAGGTATGCGCCACTGAGGGTATTTAATGTTGAGTGGGAAAGTCCCGCAACATTTCCAGCTACGACTGCAGAAGCAAAAAACCCGATGCTTTCGTAGCCATTAGATGCGGCGGCGTGGGCTCTGCGAAGTCGGTTCTTTTTCTAGGATGATATTAGTTTTTTATTTGACGAGGGAAAAGAATCAGCTAGGGAACATACAGCCTTTTCAATGCTCTGATCAGCCTCGAGACTTTTTGGATAGTCTCTGGGGGAGCGGTTATCGAAGCATTTAGACGAGCTGACAGCGTACATATGAGGGATGTGAGCCAGGAGCCATGCTGCCGGGACCTGTGCAGATGTGAGAAATTGCCATTGATCGAGTTGGAGCTGGTATTCTTACACTGTATAGAGAAAAGTTACGAGTTGTATCGAGGAGGCCAGACATTTTCTATAGTTTATGTTTGTTTATGGTATGTCAATATGAAGCTCAGTCACAAATTTGTTGTGAAAAGAAGGAAGTTGTTGGGAAGAGCTCGGGGCAATTGCTAGCAGGCTATTAGCTCATCAAGACCTAAGGGTCAATTTCAAATAGGACCATATCCTAGACGTCATTGTTGATGATCACTCTGGAGAAGCCAAGGATCAGCCGTTGATCGATCCTAGCGTACTTCGGCACTAGATCTTTCAACTAAAGGTTAGTCTCCCGGGAAAGGGGTCAAGTGTTTCATAGTTCTACCGAAGCCGATTGAATGAATCCATGCATGCGCATTTGGATATTGGGGCCAGCCAAATCTACGTCACTTGTCTTGTACAACACACATTCAAGGTGAATGTTTCCTTCTCAATGTAAACTCAGCCATACCTAGCCATGAAACTTCCAATTTCAAGCTAATTTATTGCTCTACAGGTACTGATGAATTGATAAAGTGACGTTAGATGGGATATCACATTTCCTCCTCATTTGTAGCCATAAAGAGGTGGGTTTGAAATACAATAAACTTATCTCAACGACCTGCGCTAAATCTTTTCCAGTCGTATTTACAACGGCTTATGGAGTATAAGGTATTAGTACACACAGAATGCACACCATAAGATCGGAGATGATTTGGTACTTACATCGTGCCCTGCCACAATTAATCGGACCCATGATGGTCAGCACTTTGCATCTTGGACACGGTTTCGTAATCGTAAGTGCTTCTACGCGTCCCTCATGTCGAGAAACAGCATTATCGCAAGCCGTGCACTTCTTTCCTTCACCTCGTGGGATCTGATGAAGAAAGCAGCTCTCGGATTGGCAAGCATGACATATAACTCTCAAATATTTCGGTCCATCGTTGTGGACTTGACCAGATACACACTTGGGATTTAAACACCATTGAAAGTTTGGGAGGTTGCGGATCTCCAACTTTTCGATGTAGTTGTTATAACTGTTGTGAGATTAGCTTCTTAAACAGCTGCCAGCATTTTGAAGGTTTATACTTCTCAAGTAGCCCCCTTTGAGATACTTCATCACGATACTTGGTTCCAACATCCTTTCACAACTGGAGTATGGACAAGGTATATTATCCCAGGGGTTGCTCTCTACGTTTGCCACAGCAGCTTGTTCCAGACACGACGTACACATATGTGCCTTGTGTTCGCATTTGCTTGCAAGATCTTGTTGAGGAAAGCTTTCTGGGGGTAAAGCTCGCAAACAAACTTCACAATCCGTGCCCTCTTCTACTCCCGTAAACTCTCCATCTACGTCTTCATCATGAGGCCCTGCCTTAACAGCAGATCTAGTGATGGGTATATCGAGACGAAGAAGTTGAGCTACAGCATCTCTTACTTTGTCTGTTCGAGCTTGTTCGACGCGCGCGAGCTTATGTAGAAGACTAATTCGTGGTTCCCGCTGTCTGAAAGTGCTTTGTTGATAGAATATGGAGAGTATGCGTTTTATGAGTGGGATGTTGTAGGCTGAGAGGGGTTGAGAAAAAATGGTTTGAGGGAGAGGAAGATCCTTTGCCGACGTGCCTTTTGCAGTTTGGCAAGGCATGTCGTTTCTGCGATATTGCCTCTTGTCCTCGTTGTTGAATTGCTTGCAAGTGGGTTGAAAGTTTCGATTGTCTATAGGATGCAATCTATTTCAGATTGAGAAACTTACGTATCGTCTGAACGAGGCTGTCGAGGAATCATGGACCATCCGCAATCTTCGATTTGGTTCCCTCTAGGTTGTTCTTCAGCATGGAGAATTAACAGTAGGCAGCAATGTCATGCATCTCAATTATCGTCTCAGAGTTTCTACCAAGGCTTGATGATTCTAACATGTTCTTTCTATTGTCAGCCTGCATATCTTGAGATAGTCGATGTTGTCGGATTGTACATAGTACAGAGTACAGTAAGTATCATCATGATACTGATCATAGACCTCTCTGGTCTCCTAGGCTAAACGCACAACGCTTGTTCTCCGTGGTTTTTGCTGGAACTGTCAACCGAACCAACCATCTTACTATTCGGTTAAATTTATATCCATTCAGAGTTTACCTATTTCGCAAAAGCTCAATCCTCACAATATCAACTCCAATGCGAAGGCTAGACGTTGACCGTCTAGACTTCCGAATTTTGAAACAACTTCCACAGAGTAAGATAGCTACGGAAGGAAAAGGCATAGGAAAATCTCATAGAAGATCTCATAAAGCGAGTCACAATTTCGAAGGCCATGATAGCGAGAATATTCTTATCCATCATAGATGTCCGAAGTTATTGTACTAGATTGCACAAATTTTCCACACTCTATCCATCAAATCTATCCCATTGCTCCTAGTAGCAAGCACAACTATCGTTCTCTACCAAGCCATCAAGACGTACAACCAACCCCTTCCAACTCTCTCGAAGAACATCATGGAACATATCCAGGGACACCCATCACTTCGCTTCCAATTTTGCTCCAGAAATATCCCACTTGAGCCACCTCTCCACAACATACGACCATAGAACTGAAGAGAAGTGGCTTGTATATTATATTGTCGCCTGGGTACAGACACATAGATACAGTATTTATTTGGTAATTTGGGTCGCGCTAAGCAGGGATTGAAAATATAAGGCTCATCTAGAATCTGGATTAGAGTTACGAAAAACACCAGAGCTGTTTGATTCGTTCATTCGATGAATTATTCATCAATCCCTTATTTCTGTTGAATGCTCCTATTTTCCAATCGATTTGCCCCATTTAAAAGCAATCTAATTCAAGCTTAAATTTATTACCCCTACTTTAGTGCAACCCGAATTACCAAATGAATACGGTATACGCAACACATGTGTTGAGAGTTCTCGCAATGTATCTAACTTACTTTTCCGATTCGATCAATCAATTACATCGACAAGACAATTATCAGTTATTTGATACTTGGATATTCTTCTGAAGGTGTCATTTGATCGACTAGTACAATAAGAATGATTGAAACATCGTGGCTAATCACCTGACCTGCAGAGTAACCTGTGTGGTGGAAAAAGTAAAAATAGTACAAAACTCCTAGTTCTGACTGGCTCACCGGGATGGTAAACGGAATATCGGCAGTTCATTCGATTGGGTACGATCTTGGCGTTCCACTGCCATTTCAGACCCTCAGACAGCCCGAGTCAGACTGTCTGCCCTATTGGCCCATGTTGTGGCTGAGGTGGATTAATGTGACGATGGACTGTAGCACAACCCCACAAAGTCGGTTGCTCGGAACGTGGCGGTGTCGGCTTGTTGCAGACAACTCATGAATGATGCATGATGGCACAGCATATGATAGCCCCACAGAAGGGAGCTGGGGCAGTATATAAGGAGATGGCTCCATGGAGAAGAGTACACTGCGATTTTGCAAATCACACATCATTAGTTAACACCTTCATAACTCTTCAACTATCAATATGTCTTACAATCAAGGAGGATACGGCCAGCAAGGAGGAGGATATGGTCAGCAAGGCGGTTACGGCCAGCAAGGAGGATATGGCCAGCAGCCCCAGGGCGAGGCTAGTGAATATTACCAGCAAGGTCAGAACAACGGCTATGGCCAGCAGCAGCAACACATGGGCCAACAGCCATATGGCGGCGGCCAGCCAGGCTATGGCCAGGACCCTTCTCAATACCAGCAGGCAAGTTAACTCCTCGGGTTTTGCTGTCCAAACTAACAAATCCAAGTATCCAAGTACAGCAGCGCACTCTTCCAATTCAGGACGCAACTCGCACAACCAAGGCTTCCAGAACCAGTACGGCGGTGAGGGTGACCCAGAGGGTGACCGTGGTATCATGGGTGGCATCGCCGGAGGTGCTGCCGGTGCTTATGGCGGACACAAGCTAGGTGGACAAGCAGGTCATGGCGTTGCAGGCACTATCGTCGGTGCCTTAACTGGTGCCTTTGCAGGACACAAGACACAAGACGCCGTAGGCGACTGGAAGGATGAGCACGACGAGAAGAAGAAGTGGGAGAAAGAGCAGGAGGAGCGACAGAAGCGCGAGAAATACAATCAGCAGCACGGCGGCCCACCACCTCAACATCACCGCCGTCGCAGCAGCAGTTGCAGTTCCCGAGGTGGCGATCGTTCCCGAGGTGGCGACCGTTCCCGAGGTGACGAGCGCGCCCGAGGTGACTTTGGTGGAAACTTCACCACTTCGTCCAATGAAGTTCGCCTCGACACTCACGGTGATTACAACCTGCACGCTCAGTGCCGCCGCACAGATGGATCCTACCAATCTAGCACCATCAGTCTGAACAAATACATCGAGAACGACAATGGTAGCTTGCGCTGGTCTTCCGGCGGCAGCCACGGTGGCTCAACATACACTGTCCAACAGGGTGACACACTCCGAGCCATTGCCGACCGTTTCTCACACTGCTCGTACGAGGAGCTTGCTAGACACAACAACATCACCAACCCCGATCAGATCTGGCCTGGTCAGAACCTACAGGTTCCTGGCGGCAGCGGCGGCCGTGGCGGCGGTAACTTCGGTGCGTCGGCGAGAAATGTCAGGTTGGCGCGCGGTGGACAAGAGCTCGAGGCTGAGCTTGCTCCATCGTGGCACACCAGTACTTTGAACTTGGATGAGAGAATTGGAAACAACAATGGGTGCTTGCAGTTTGTCTAGATGGGCAAGCAAAGATACTTGACTGGATGAGTGAAATGCTAGATGTTGTAAAAGAACTTTAATGAATATGTTCAATACTCCATATTGCAAATTTTGGTCAAAAGTGATGCGACCAATTTATGTGTTCTGCGACTTGAATTTTTGACAAGCTGGTGACTGAAAACTGTATCACGAACACCCAACCTATATTCCTTTGATAGTACATCGTAAATCCCCTCCGAGCACCAATTCACATTTGAATCAAGTAGGAAAACAGTCAAAACAGAATGGAAGGGGGCGGGAGAAGCGAGACGAGATGTTTTGTTGGTACGGTTTTATCTGCTCAGGATAGAATGAGTATCCTGGTCTTGTGCTTGAGCTGTGGACGCTAGTTAAAGCGAAAAGATGTTAGGTAGCTTAGAGGAGCGCAAGAACGAATCAAAGTACCTAGAACTTCATTCCGAGGTAAAGGGGTGAGACAATGTACTGTTTAGTATTAGTAAATCTTTCACATCACATCATAATCTTGAAACCAAACAACTGAAAGTAGGAACGATTTTATATTCAACAAAATGATACTACATGCAATGCACCGAAACCTTAACCATTAGATATGAACACCCCATCGCAGATAAGTCTTACAACTGTTCATTAACAAACAAACCTGCCATTCCCTGTCCAGTACCAATACACATACTAGTCAACAAAATCTTCTTCTTCTGTCTCCTGCACTCACTCAATCCAGTAACGATTTGTCTAGCACCAGTTGTACCCAATGGGTGACCAAGTGCAATAGCACCACCTCTAATGTTCATCTTCTCGTGAGGAATCTTAAGGACATCTTTGCAGTATACGGCCATGGAAGCGAATGCTTCGTTAAGCTCGATGACATCACAGTCGTCAATAGTGAGATTGTATTTGGTGAGGAGTTTAGGAATAGCAATGGATGGACCAATACCCATAATACGTGGAGCAAGACCTGCAACGGTAGCTCCAACAAATTTGGCGAGAATTGGTTGACCGAGCTCGATGGCGCGGGAACGCTTCATAAGGATAACAGCGGCAGCTGTGAATATACGTTAGCATGCATACTTGTAAAGTGGCTTGTAGATTGTGTTACGTACCACCATCAGTGACCTGACTGGAGTTTCCACCGGTAGATCTGTCACCATATGCTGGGAAAGCAGGTCTGATCTTGTTCAAGCTCTCGAAGGTAGTTCCATATCTTGGACCCTCATCTTTTGTCAAAGTAACCTTCTTGACTTCTCCAGTCTTTGGGTCCTTAACTTCCGCAACAATTGGTACGATCTCATCATCGAACCATCCAGCCTTTTGAGCACGCTCTGCGCGCTGATAACTTTCTGCCGCATATTTGTCTTGTTGTTCACGAGTAATGTTGAAATCCTTTCCTACATTCTCAGATGTTTGTCCCATAGGTTGCATACAATCGGCAGCGTCTTGGCACTTGAGAATATCAGGGTGGAAACCACCGTCGAGCTTATCGCCTCCAATCGACATCATCTCTGCACCCATGGCAATACCAATATCAATGCTACCTTCAGCAATTTGGTTCGCGATATCTTGGGTGGCCTTGAGACCTGAGGAGCAAAATCGGTTTACAATAGAGGCTGCGGCGGTATTGGGAAATCCTGCTGCCAAGGCGGCGGCACGAAGTTTGTATGCGGCATTGCCATCGCTGACCTTTTATATCATTATTAGTCGTCGCCTTTGCAAGAGAAGTCTCTAGAGGTGCTCACATTTCCACAGCAGATATCTTCAACAAGAGCTGGATCGAGGTTGGACTTTTCTCTGACTTTCTGGAGAAGGGCATAGATAAGATAGTCAAGCTTTGTATCCTTGAAACCTCCCTTGAAACCTTTTGCTAATGGTGTGCGAACTGCAAGTGTGATAACAACATCGTCGGCATTTTTCGAGGTACTATTTGCAAAATTGTTATAAGCATGTGTTTAGTGATGAAGGGGCTGGAATGTTTACTTACATTGCAGACAATCCTGATGTACCAGGAGTCAAATGCTTAACAATTGAGCTGATTCTTTCAACGGCCATTTTGAATTTTTGATATATAGAGTTCTTTTGAAGATTAATTGAATGAGAAAGGAGAGATAGAAGGGGTATTGATATTGTTTTTGAAAGGAATCCGGGGAGAACGGCGATTCTGTGGGGAATACCGAAATGAAGATACCTCGGCTCGGAATTCTTATAGGCACTTGCCGAGCCTACCCAGCGTGCCAGCTTGGATTTGTCATCAATTGCTTGAAACTACCGGGACTTGGTGAGGATATACTATTAGGTTCTTCAAAATTGCCAGAAAGATTATATCCTATCTAATATACTCTTCAGACCATTTGTAATTCATAAGCTGCCGTCGAGTCATGGTTTGCTTCAAGCTTCCATTGAAATTTTGCAAAAAAATACACAATATATTTTAGCGACGATTTTATGAACATAAACCTAAGGTCCGACATTATTGCAAGTTAATTTAGGGATAGATGCAACTTCGTATTTGAGGTTCAAACAATCAGACTACTTTGCTTATAAAGGGTAGAATGCCTCATATTCATGCCTGGCGCTGCGATATGCAACAAAAGCATCTCTTTGACTGGAATAGGACTGCCTCAGGAGAAATATGCCTAAGGTCTCTGTCTGCCTGACATTCAGACACAAGAGTTTTCTCGGAGTTTATCATTGCCCACGGAATTATCAGTAGTCGACCTTCACAAACCCACAGCTTCGTTGCAAAAACAGCACGCTGGAAGAATAGCACGTTGGAAAAACAGCACAGCAAGAAACTTCATTGAATTAACTCTCACCATATATATAATATGCCACCCCAATACCGTATGCCAATCACACCTTCTTCTTCAACATAGCCTTAGCATGACCCGTTCCAAGTGTAGCATACTCCGGGGTCTTGTAATAGATAGTATTGACATCACCGAAAACTTCCGCTGGCACACTCGTTCCATTAGGACCAAATTGCCAGATCTGATCTGCAGCTATTTCAGATTTAAGTACCGTTGCTTGCCTATGAGAAGAAATTCGTCAGCTATTTTTTCTTTCAACTCACTTTCCGTCCTCTAGCTCAAAGTAAAATATAAAAGTAACATAAAAACATACCAAGGTCCTTCGGTCTCCGTATGATTATATGGGAACGGCGTGCCATACTCTTCTAAGATGACCGGTTTTCCAACCGCTTTTCCAGCCTTATCATGTTGTTCAATCCACTCATTTCCCCATGTGTAATTGTATCCCCAACTATTTGGATATAAGTGGAATACTCCATAATCTAATGTTTTGATCTTCAAATTCGCGACCCAATCAATGCCCTCTCCACCTCCATACGCATAACTCCCATCACCGATTCCATCGGCTGGTGCAAACCATCCCTCGTCGCCCAATGTAACCATATGGTGTGAATCGAGCGATTTGATGTAGCTTGATATATCCGAAGCCCATTTGGTAAGGACAGATGTTTCGCAGCCATTGCAGCGGGGTTCATTACCGAGCTCCCAAGCAAAGATGGCAGTGCTAGAGCGGTAACGAGTGACGATTGTTTTGACGTAGTTTTTATAAACCATTTGGCAAGTTGCATCGGTATAAAAGGACGTTGACGAACAATTGAAAGCATTAGTGTAGGCAGCAATTCCACCATAATCACCCCAATTGTTAACAAAGTTCAGTACCAGCTTCAGACCATATTTAGATGCTGCATGGACCACATAGTCTAGTCGCTGAAGACCATCTGCACCATAATTTATATATGCACCTGTAGAGTTGAGGATCTGAAAGTAGACAAGATTTGGATCCGTGTTGGTGGACGGTGGAGGAGTGTTCGCGTCGCCGAAGCCCCATACTCGTACAATTTTATAGCCCGTAGCGGCCATTTGTGAAAAAGAGAGGTCTACATCGCTGTTGGATGAAAGATGTGCAAGCCACCAAGCATTTGTGCCTGCAAAGTATTGGACCTTCCCATCGATGTTGAAGAGACGACCAGCTACTTTAGCATTGCTGCCGCTGGAGGAAAATGGATAGAGTGATTTGGGTTGTGCATTTGGAGATTCTGAGGAGATTAGGGGGAGGGCAGTCGCTAGAGGGAGGAGGGAGACAAGAGCTGCGAAAAAAGACTTCATCCTGAAGACTAAAAAGCTTTCCTTGAACAATGATAGTTACAATTGAGGATTCTCCAGACTCTTTTAAAGTAATGAGAAATTTATTTACCCCTCAGAATCAGTTACAAGGGTTTCTGAATAATCTTGGCATACAGCTGGACAAACCTTTTTCCAGGATGATTGACGCATTTCGTCTGGAGAAAATCCAGGATCTTGGGTCATGAGCATATAATAAGAGCCTTTTCACTTGGCTAATCCAAAGAGCAACTAAGAAAGGGTACAGAAAACTGAAAATTGTGCTTCCCACTTTAGCCGAAGCGGAAAGTGTGCCTCCGCATTTTAAGAGGCAAAGTATCATCCAATTATGTGGATGGCACTGCAGAAGCTAGACTCGGAGGTCAAGTCCAGCGAAGTAATCCCCCTTGAAATTCCGATGCAAAGATGCATGAGAGTTTAAGCTCAAGATGTGGAACTGAGTAAAGAGGGGTATCGGATATTACTCGCTCAATCATTTTTCCGGTGGAGATGGTAAAAGTACCCCGGATAATCGGTTGTACATCCGAACAGAACATATTGTATAGTATTTCAACTTACATGAGTTCTTATGAAGGAGCTAAATCATAGAATTGCTTCTCGATTGTCGAATATGTAGACATTTGCACTATTGCGTTACGCCACTAAAGTCTAGTTTTGATAAACCAAGACATTCTTCTCTCGAGCTGTGTCGCATGGTAGTACTACTACTCGATAATATATGGAGGCTATCAGCTTGCGGAGATTTCTAGAGGCACTCGAATTGTATCTTGCGCACAAAGCAAGTATTTGCAAGGTCGCAAGGAAAGAGCGCAAAATATGATCAAACTTCTTTTCCGTCAACAAATAGGAGAAATCGACCTACCACATAGCTTCGGGTACGTTCACATACTTTAAGCAGCATTAGCATCTTCAGGTACGATTATAAAATTCATTGTGTGAGACCAACCCTTTACATTCCTCTGGATCCACCTTCCATCAGATCAATCCAGCATTAACGCCCTTCCTTACACCCACTGAATGATCACACCCAGAGGCTGCAAATACATTCTTGCCACAATACCATTGTAATGAGCATCTCAGTATCGGTATCTAGTCGAGTAATCTGACGCAGAGTTAGCCTTCGTCCTTGATATCAAACGTTCCCGCCCTGGATCTTAGATAAGAAGCGAAAAAGTTAAATGCCACATACCCTTAGGACTAACAACCAAACCTCGACCCTTCTTAGCACCCTTATAAATCGTCTCAATAATATCAATCATCTCCTGCTTATCCTCCAACACCCAATTCAGCTTGTTATTATTACCCGTTCCAAAATCGCACATCATATGTTTATTTCGAAAGAAGAACATCGTTGTGACCGGATCATACAATTCGTACATAGTTTTGAAGTCGGGTACTTGATCGATGTCGCAGACGTAGATGACGGCGAAGTTTTTAACTAATTCGGCAACCTCTGTTACACTTTTGTTAGCCCATAGCCTGGCATGATATATTAATTAGGATGGAAGATGGGAATGTTTTGACAATATGGCACATACTGTAAAGCACTTCATCCTGTCGCATACAATCTGGATCAACATCGCGTCCGAAGCGGATCACTACCAGTCTCTCTTCTTCTGACATAATAGCCTGGTCGACATGCCAGCCGGTGACGAGATGAGGAAGAACAACGGAACCCATGGTGAATGGCTCTGTGAAATTTTGTATATGGAGATGTTGAGAGTGGTTTGAAGTGTTGATACGAAGATAGAGTTGATAATACACCAGGCGGAAACCAAAAAGAACTGATGGCGGGGAGAATCGCGCTTAGCCTTAGAAATGCGATGTGTCACGTGATCATGGCTTCCAACTAATATCACTGTACTTATCGACTATTTCCTTAGAGAATCGGACGGTGTATTGATACATATCACTGCCCAGGAGCAAGTAGCTACGATATACATCTCTATCGCACACTTTAATCGTTCTTGAACCTACAGTGCTCTTTCCGAGTGTATTAGTCATTCTTCACTTCCTCATGTGAGATTGCGCCCTGCATATGACAAACCAGAGCTCTCATCATGGCTTTTGAAAATGCGGGGTATATAAGCTTCAAATTGCAAAGATTACTCATGATTTTCGTTAACAGCCCTACCATAACTCAAGTCCCAAGAAAACTTAACATTACCCTGTCCCAAATACTCAAACATGTCTCAAACTGGTACTCAAACGGCCAGCTCGGAACTTACTCTCTACGATCTAGCCAGCCAGGGTCGCTGTGCAAGTTGGTCACACAATGCGTTGAAAAGTGCGTGAAACAACTCATCTCTAGCATTATCTTTATTCTGATATCTCTAAGCACGTCTACTTCTAAATTACAAAGAGATACCATACAAGACAACATGGATCGAATATCCAGACATAGAACCAACATTCAAATCTCTGTTCGTAGTTCCCATGCCTTTCTTCCCACCATGCTATTAACCACTCTCTCCATACAGCCAGGTCCAGCCAAACACCTCCGGCATCCAATACACAATCCCTACAATCCAAATTCCAGAAAGAGGCTATGTCCAAGATTCCAGCACCATTGCTACCCTCCTAGAACAGCTCTACCCTACTCCATCTCTCAAAATCGAGACTTCTGCACTCTCTCAAGTCGAAGATTTGATTCCCAAGCTTCAACTCTCAATTCGTCCATTCTGGCTGCCTCTCCTTGCTAAGGGGCTCTTGAATGACGCTTCACGTGCCTATTTTGAAGAGACCCGAAAGGAAAGAGTCGGCATGGATATCTATGAGTATGGTGAAAAGGAAGGTAAAGAGAAGTGTTGGGAAGATGCTGAACCAGTCGTTCGCGAATTAGGGAAATTGCTGAAAGCTAAGGGTGGTCCATTCATCGAGGGAGAGACACGTAAGTTAAAATTGGAATACTGTATTTATGAAAAGAAGCTAACAAAGGTAACGTGATAGCAACCTATGCAGACTTCTTCATCGTTGCTACTCTGCAAATGATAAACAGGATTGATGCAAAAATCTTCGCACGGTTGGTAGAAATGGAGGACTCTTTGGGAAAGGTACATGCGGCCTGTAAAGCATGGTTGAAACGGGATGATCATTGAGAACTCTATGCTCGGGATCCAAATCTATGAAGCATACCAACACTCGTAGTTTTGCAATTTTTATTTGAATCATTCATCAAACTCATGCGATGTTTTGAGATGCCATACACCAACGTGTTATCTGACATCTTGCATAATAACCGCAAATCCTGACTCATATGTGTGTATATTCCAAAATTCCTTTTCAAAATGGTTTGGTTCAAGGATTTACCTTTCAACATCTTATCTCGACGGACTGTCTGTCTGGCAAAAGTCCAGTTCAGACGGTAGAAAGACAAAAACTCCCACCATAGTCTACAGAACTTCGTCTAAATGCCTTAAAACACCCTATGCTAGGTTCCAGCCCATCAAACCATCCGAACCCATCTTGAACATTTGAGCTGCCGGATATTTTCTAGGATAATCGAAATGGAAAATCCGGAGTAGGCGACAAAGCCGGTATGTCAGATCATGTTGCTCATTGGTGGATCGCCCTTCTCACACACGGGGTTCAACGGCTGAGCGCCACGCGAGCTTTCTTTACAAAAATTCCTATTTTACGTCTCGCAGCTCGGCCCATTCGCTCTTGGTTTAGAATGAATCAGCTTTGGCATTTAGAAACATGATACAAGTGGCACCTAAGATCTCTAGAGTATAGAATAATACAAATTTAGACATTCTGAATCTTTCTTTCTCAGTGTCTTTTTTAGATTCTGAACAACCGTTCAAAACATTCTTGTATCTCTATGTATCCCTCGTATTAAATAAAGCTATCTATAAATTAGATGTACTTTGACCTGGATCTCGACCTCAAATCCCCGATTCGATATTAATACTGAAATTGACCATGAAGGTGCCAGTGAACAACACAAGGCAGCTTCTCTATGTCGCAATACCGTAATTGCTGCCCTTTGAAATCGATCTGGAGGTCGAACCCACAGTATTGATTTGTATAGCGACCGGCATTCGCTTCCCCACCAGTGATGACTATGATGAGCCCTCAGGTATATAATTTGGTATTCAGCTCATATGTTCCCTTCAAAGACTTTTATATCTTATTTTCAACGAATTCCGGATAAAAAGAGATCCAATATCCAAAAATTTGTAGTATCGAACTGCAGGTCATATCACTGAACACTGAAAGCCCCAGGCATAGTATAAGTAGGACATTTCGCTTCCTCCTCGGCTAAGCGTAATTGTTTGAGACGTTCTCTTTCCTCTTTTGGGATGTACGGTGGGAAATTTGGCGGCTCAAAACCCTCATATTCCCATGCCACACAAACTCCGTCCTCACAATCATGGGGACAGACCAAACGATAGGGCAGGGGATCTATAGTTTCGGTATCAGTATGAAGTTCTACGTCCATCTACGTCAAGTCGAAAGTATCTGAATTGACATGAACATCGAAACTAATTGAGGATACTGAATCAAACTCGATCATTCGAGACAATTTAAACGTTGAGATCAACTCGACTCGAATGCTCAGGCCACTTCAAAACTTCAATCTTTGCATAAGAAAAATAGATATACAAAAACTGAAGCCAAACATAGTATCTAGTTCTAGATGTCAGACATTCTGGGGAAGACTCACCGAAACTTGTTTCCATAGTATTCTTATCAGTGCGATCGATGATAGTAGCGCCGATTTCTCCTGCCAGTGACGAATTATTATCGACGATTTCCACGTTCTTTTTTCCCGTTCTGATTGATCGGAGCGTGCGCCTCCATTCAAGATCTACTTTTTGATGTATATTGCCTATAGTTATAGGTCGTTGACATCTATCACAGTGATAGATACCGGGAGTTTGGCTATCTGGTTCGGGAAGGGGGGAAACAGGTGGATCTTTCTCAAATAATTCCATGAGCGTATCTTGGGTCCATCCATCATACTGTGATTTCATCGCTGCTAGCTCTTGAGTGACGAAGTCTGATATGTCAAACTCTAGATCTCTCAAAAGAGTACGCCAGACCAAGAATCCTCTCCCACTGTACATTGCTAGCATAGTCGGCGTTTCTCCCAAAATGGAAGGATAATTGGATAGTCCTTCAAAACAAAGATGTAGATCTGCCGTTGTGGTTTTTTCAACAAGGGTCTTCGTCCCTAAAGCATCCCGCAACAGCAGGCCTTTTTTCAAAGCATCATGAAGTATCGGTCTTTGCTCTGTGTTATGTATTTTGCCCGGTACACTGTTTAGAACCCACTGTAGTACTGGACCATCGTAAAGAAAGGGCAATATGTAGCTCCAAAGAAACCCACAAAGGTCGGCGGAGGTTCGGAGATAGATGAAACCTATCTGCTGGACGATAGAAAGTGCCGCCTCATTTCTTTCGGTGTAGGAAAGATCCAACTTTTTGCCATGTCGAAAGAAAAGTAGAAACCTCTGAATTATATGGTACTTGAATTCCTCGTCTTCTGTATCATAACGTCCCAAGAGATCCGCCATTGCAATTTTCAACTTTACATCATGGCATTCCCCAAGATAGAGAGCACCAATGGGTTTCCTAGTGCACTTAATATTAGCATGATGTTTGCTCATATCTAAATTGAGTTCAATATAATGTGTGTCGACTTTTTCGAACCTCTAAAAATGGCTGAATGGCACAAAAACTGCGTTCCAGATAAAATAGACATTCCAAGCTGCGTGAGCACTTCAGAAAAAAGAATATCTCAAGTGCATTCAAATATCCGAAAAATTCGATCATCGCAAATTGATGCAACGATCAAGATCTGATCATCGGCCTAAAATCGGGACTTGTAGAAACACGGAAAACAATCTTACACTCGCTTTGTCCATTCCCCTACCTGTACATCTGCACCTTCCGAGAGCAGTAACTTGGATATATCCATTTGATGATGGAGAGCGGCATACTGGATATTTTACGTCAATGATCGTTCAAAAATGTCCCAAACGAGAGTATTACCCATAATGGAGTCCGACCCAATGGATCCCTATCATGAGGAGAAGCGTCTCCTCTACTGAGTAGCGTTCTGACGCCACCAAGATTACCTTCACGGCAAAATTGAAAGATTAAAGAGCTCTCAGGAACTGCGCGAAAAGGCTGGAAAGAGTATCGCCATCCTCTTGATGCTAGAATAGACAACTCGATGCCATATCCAACACCAAGTTTAGCAAGCCACTTTGAAGGGTATATGATCAGTTGAGATTCTTCTTCCACGGTTTCTTTGACCCCAGATGCGTGGACGACTTCCTCCGTAGTTTTCATAGATTCTTTCCAGAAATTCGAAAATGGTCCATTAATCTGACGTCTCTTGTAAACATAGACGTTGCGCTTTCGTGAACCGATCGCTCTTGGTTTGGGCGATACCGCGATCGCATATTCAAGTGGCGGCTTATTGCATTGTTTATCGTCATCTTTCCAAGTCAATCTTTGTCCTATCGAGTCAGGGCAGAAGTGCGCTAGCTTTTTCTCATGGCATCCGGCCGACAGACTCAACGGATCCTGCTTTTCTGTTGAAATCCTTGCTAGCTGCTGTTCCGTTATTTGCATCCTTCCAGATATTTGAGTGCTCAATTCAGAGCTCTGTTGAAAAATTTGGTAAATGTTAGATATCGAAGGTGCCCGCGCTCTACCAAATATCAAGTTAGCATCCATCAATATATGTCTATCTAAAATTCTTACAAAAGGCTGTTGACTTGAATGTGTAGTATGTTTGTTTTCGCTTCCGAGATAGACTTTTGTAAAGAATCTATTTCAGACTTCTGCAACACAATCTTCCAAGCAGCCCATTTCCGCTTTCGTATTTTTGAAGAACTGAGGTTCCGTCTCGTGTCTTCCACTTTGGAATGAAGTTTGAGAATCTTGGAGCAACAATCTTTCAGGGCTTCGTCGAATATATCAGAAAACGAATGGAGTTGCGCTAGTTCGTGACTTTGTGTCAAGATCTTGGAAAGAAGTCCAAGTTCTCGAAAGATACTCGCAATGTTATCCGGAGCATCTTCGACCGCTTTCCAAAAGTCGACTAACTTATGAATAGTCTCTGCAAGCTGGACAGCAATAGACACAACAGCAAACACCGCGGAAGCACTAGAAAGACCATCCATGACGAATGATGTTGCTAGAAAGTAACGGGAAGAATGACCTATAGTCAAATAGGACGATTGTGCGAGAAGCCTTATATAAGGCACACACATTTTATACCCAGTCGAGACAATTGGCACTGCCCCCATAGCCTGACAAAGGATTAAATTCGAAATTCGCCCTCCTCATGCAGCTGAAACGCGCATCCTCTGCTGACATCGAATCATTTTATTCGATGTGGTAGGATGCAGAAGCGAAGATGCATGACAGGGTTGCCGACACAATAAATCCACAGGCCCCTGGAGATTACGCGCCTACCACGTCAACCAATTAAATCGAAGAATCGAAATAATCAGTTGATTATCAAACAAGAAGTTGAACACTGAACTACAAGAGATAATTTCGAGGTCGATATAGATAGAGATTTCGGAAAGTATTGATTCCGGAAAGCAACCTAATTTTCAATTTGGATTGGGGCATGGAAAAGCATTTGGGAAGCTGTGAAGAATCATTAATGGAATTTATCTGGAGAGAACATTAAAGAGCATTATGAAGTAAAAGCCCCGGGCATCGTATAAGTAGGACATTTTGCCTCCTCCTCTGTTAAGCGTAAGTGCTCTAGTCGCAATTGTTCCTCCTCGGAGACATATGGTGGAAATACTGGTAGGTCCTCTGAATCATTTTCAAATACATCATGGACAGAAACGCGATCACGGCATCTATCGGAACATACAAAGCGATAAGGTAATGGTAGCCACGTCTTCCGTTGACTGTTTGGTATCGACTTTCCACTTTTGTCAGCAATTACGGTCGAGGTCGAGCCATCCTTCTCAGGTCTTGTATGCGAGGAATGGGGCATTTGAGCACGACCAGTCCTAATCTCTCGAAGTTGTCTTCTGAATTCAAGATCGATCTTAACGCGATACATGCCAACTGAGACACTGAGATGTTTGCATCTGTCACATTCAGGAAACCCATTGAAGGCTCTCCTTCCCTTGTAAATGGGTGTGTTGAAGTGGTGTCGGAACAAGGCCTCTAGTGTTGCTTTCGTCCAACCCATGGAGGGCAAAAGTTTAGCATCGAGCTCCCGCTCGATGAACGCATTCATGTCTTGTTTTGTTTCTTGAAGAAGCCTCCGCCATGGAATGAACATGTCTTGGTCATACATAGCCAGAACTGTTGGGGTCTGTGGTTCGTGTGGGCCCCAAGACCCGTAACCATGGCAAATATGTAAGTTTGTTGTCCTCTCCATAATCATTTTCACAGAAAGCTGATCTCTATGAAGGAACCGGGCCCCAATTAAATAGTGGAGTAAAGAGTAGGAACTAATGCTGTCTTCCTCTATTTCGAGAGCTCCCTTGATTCTACCTATCAACCAATGTATGAGCTTTCCTGCGTGACCATCTGATACCATTCCTCGAAGGTAGCTCGCCTGAGCTGCATTACCAGTGCGTAAAGATGGATTTAAAGCTTTAAATACACATAACATGTTGTCGGAGAGTTCTTCTTGAGTCATGTTGGGCTGTTTGCTTGGAGTGTAGAACATCGCCATCCTGCCAATAGTACCGTATTTACTATCATCGTCTTTGGATTTTGAGTAAAATTCTAAAGTCTCAACCATGCCAATTTTCAATCGAGCGTCAAGTACCAGGGGGTTTCGCCATAGGTTGATATCAGTAGCTGTATCTTTGGCTCCAGCGGAAATCAAAAATCTCGCCACGTCTACTTGGCCATAATTGACTGCGGTCTGCAATGTGTGAGTGATCAAATACAAGAATTTGTGCGAAATTGGCCTACCCATAATGGCGTTTTGCCCAGCGGATTCTCACATTCTAGAGATGCATCGCCACGATCCAGGAGGATCTTGACACCGGCGACATTACCTTGTCGACAAAGGTCGAAAATCAATGCATCCTCGGGAACAGCACCAAAGGAATTGAATGTGAACATCCAACCATTATCAACGGTTGCTGACATGCGAATCCCCACACTTACACCAAGACGATGTAACCATTTGGCTGGATAGAAGACTACGCCAACTTTTGTCTCAACGGTCTCCCGAGAACCCAATACATGTCTACTTGTCCTTTTCGTCGATGAGGACCTGACTCGAAATGAGAAGATAGGTGTCTGGCCGTCAGCCTCCCACGACTGCATTTTAGAAACCCTTTGAGCAGTGATTTGTTCCTTGGAATTATTGGCTGAGACTCCTCCCGAGGGCGCAGATAGATTTTTCCGCAAAACCACGGTATCAGTAGTCTGGGAACAGACATGAATTTTATTGCCTTGACACAAATACGGTAGGCCTGCATCTGAAGTATCCCCGCCCGCTGAGAGTATGGGCATATTATATGAGGGGAGAAACGATGTGGACCTATCCATATGCCTGTGGCTTTGCGAGTATTGTACTACAAACTCCTGAATCGCGCTCATGCCTTTCGAGGTAGCTTCTTGATGTCGAAGAGCCATTTCCACCATATCACTATTGAGATCAGAAAATTTCTTTGTTTAATAGGCGTGGTAGGTTCGTTTAGAGAGTCTTTTAATTGAACAGGCATTCAATAGCTCTGCTTGTCTCTCCTCTTGAAGAATGATGGATGGATAGCTTACAAAATAGCATCTTGCTTGATCATCTGCACGGCCACCAAAGATTCTCCTACCGACTCACGCATTTTTCTGATTTCTTCTTTTCTCAAAGTAATTTTCAGAGCAGCCCACTTCCTCTTGCGAGATGAGAATGAGTTAAATGCGGTCATCGTAGGAGACAGCTTTGACGAAAGATGTCCAACTCTCTTCTGACATTTGGTTAAGATTCGCTTGGCAATCGGATCATAGGGACTATGCTGAGCAAACTTTTTCTCATTTTGTATTAGGGCCGCCGACAAAAGCTCCAAATCGTTGAAGAGGTCACAAATTTCTCCTGGTGCATCCTCAACAGCCTGCCAGAACTCAACTAGCTTTTTGACACTTTCGGCTAACTGGACGGCGAGGGATATAACAGCGAAGGCAGCTGAAGCACTGGAAAGACCTTCCATACTAAATAAAAAAAGAACTATGCAGAAAAATACAAAAAATAAAATAAAGAGATGGATTTACGGGCACTGGAAGCCTCATTAAAGGTTGCCATTGCCTAGATTGTTTTCAAGGGCGAATGAAGCGCCCGGCGCATGTTCAAACGCAGGGAGTGCTTATCCACGCACTCCGTAACCCTGTAAAACTCCGCTTCCACACTTCTACCACACCTTAAAAAAACAATTGGGTGTGATTCAACGACAATAATTTCTGTCGACCGAAGCTGGATTCTATCCTTGAAAAGACTTATTTTGCCACCGGCTTTATTTACTTATTTGGTCTTCCGAGACCCTTAAGTCGCAAATAAACATCACAGCCCCATCCATAAAGCGATTGGATTTCGATGCCACCCCCAAAATATTCAGCGTATGCTCTTCCAAGTGGTAGCCCGTATCCTAGCCCAGCAATCGAGCTACTCTCACCCCCAGCGCCTGATAAAACATTCAAAGCATCCATGCTCCCATTGCTGTGGCCTTGCCCGGGTAATTCGTCTTCTTCCGAAAATGTTGTAAATGAATATGACCATACGTTTGGTAATACTTCAGGACTGATTCCACCTCCTCGGTCTCGAATACGAATGGTAACACCAGGAGCGGAATCTTCAAACGGTTTGATTGGGGGGTTGCCATCCAGAAATGCACCCGGGCTAGACTTACTCTGTGGATCATTTATCGTAGAGAGCTCTGGCTCTGCAGCTATTGTTATGACTACTGGTTCATTAGACCTACCAGATTCGACGGTCGCACGGAACGCGTTTTTGAGTAATTCAGTGATTATGTATTCTAAATGGACTGGCACAAATGCAAATGTTGTCTCCGGTTCTCCATCGATGATCCAAGTTGGTCGGACGCCGTATTTGAGTTCGCAGATTTCTGAGACAAAATTTCCACATGAATTCACTATTGACGCCGGGTTTAAAGCTGTATCTATAACCCCAATGTAAGATGATGGCTCCGCCTCGGAATGCCCCATTTGGTGAGGTTGAGATGAGAGATGTAATGCGATGTGTTGCTCCGCGATTAATCGAGTACCTATCCGAGCACGAAGATGCTCATCCAGAAATCGTGTCACCTCAGACGGACTTATGTACTTTCGGCACTCAAGAAAACCTCTTGCAAGAGTTGGAATTGTGTGCGAGTGTGTTTCCACCAAATCTGCTAACACCTCCGTAAACCTTATTTCGTCTTCCAAGGTAGATATAGTTTTGTATGGTAAAAGGGTGGATAATGAATGGAGATAATTATTGTAGATTCTTGAGATGTTCGGATTTGATACTACGATAAATGGCAGATTTCGCAACGCTTGTATTCTGTGCGCAAGACGGATGGGAAGGAGATCGAGCGTGAAATTCGCAGATGAAAACAAGGCTTCTGTTGATAAGGATGGGCGGCCATGTCTGGTCAATAGATTAGTATCTTGGGCAATCGAGAATGATATCACGGACTTGACCAAATCTGCCAAGCTCAGTGTATGCAGAGGTTTGCTTGCAAGATTCGCGATTTCGCTGTCTGCAATAGTGGTTGAGCTTGGAGGGTGTGACCATTTATGAGCTGATGGCGATGGGTAACGGGCGGTGCTGGCATATCTTAAAGCTGATCCAGGGTGATTAAGCCATCTCTTTGCAGGCCGGGCAGAGCTCAAATTTCGAAAACAATTATTCATGGTGACATTGGGGTTTGGGGAATATGGTGAATGTTCGTAACAGCATGGCGTACAATTCTTCCGTTGTCGACACTGGACTCGCTAAACATAAGACAAACACGTAGGAAATTCTTGGAGGAAAACGGTATGAATGTTCCAACTTCAGTTGATTTTCTACTACTAGATGAATGCATAATGCTTCCATAAACTCCCATTCCACCTCAAAAATAGTCATATTTCTTCACTCGACGTCTATCTCTATTGGGTTTTTACCGTGCCATTTGCTTCCACAAATTCTACATGGTCGTGCGCTTCTAAGGTTGAGACGGTGCCTTCCGGCATTTCAACACTACATAGATGTCAGAAAGAGAATACACAAGTAAGAATCTGTAATGTATTACACAAAACCTGGCGAGATACCGGTGCGGTCGTATTCGCTCTTAACCTCGCACCCTTGCTCCTCGATGGCCTTTCTGGCTCTACAATATCTGTAAGTAATTTGCTATGCCGTCGCTGGAGATACTTTTAGTTCGTACGCAGCATATTGTTCCTCTGAAAGATTTTTCTTGACTCCGACCTAGGTATAGTGAGTCAGTTGTATGTCCATATATGTCAGGAATGGACGTGGCGTTCGTACAATGTAGGAAGACATGGTGATGGTTTGGCTTATGAGGGGTTCAGTGAGGTGGTATGTGTCTGAAGGTGTATTGAATGATCAAGATTATGAAGTCTAGTTACTAGGTAGGTCGATATATATTTTATAAGTAGGGAAGGATGAAAACACGAAGGTAGAGATGAAGTCTTATATAGATTTTGAGCAGAAAGGTTTCAAGTGGGATGGGTTGCATGTTACCAAGCAGATGGAGGGGACCTCTATCACGATTCATGATGGCCTACTCATACGTCATCTCTTGGGTTGACACGTCTGTAATCATGGAGGGGATAAGCTTTCGAGACCGGCCCACAAGGCTATCATGAGGCATACCGGTATGCAGATAATTGAGTAGACTGGCTCCATTGGTTATAGGGGGAGATGAAGTCTCCGTACATTTTACCAAGATTTTACCCTTTTTTATGTTACTTGCATGAGATTCTTCATCAGGTGCCACTGCATATCTTCAGCTGTAAAGTTGGTCCAATGGCAGCCAATAGCCCACTACCGTCTAAACTCGTCAAATCCAAAACACACGTTCCCCATCCTGGAATGAGATCTGGATGTACGACTAGGTGGGATCCATTCTCAATCTACTAATCCTCGCTTTTTCGACAAGGCAGGCTACTAGAGATGAGAAAACCTTGGAAGGGGTGAATGGGTGGGATCGTTAGTTCTAAAGTGGATAGAGCATTGGACATTTCTGCTGATTGTTCCGCCAGGGAATATCTGAGTACAGAGTAGAAAATAAGAGGAAACCTGGAATCCAAGAGGGTTTAGTGTGTTCTGGATTTGGTAAGTCAGTATGGCATCCGAATACCAGCTTCCCCATACATACCAGCAAGATGGTAAGCTATCTACTAGTAGCCCATCTCCCATCTGGGTCAAAATGATGGAGTGGAGTTATTTATAGTAACCTTATCGCGGTGCCACAACTCTCGATCAGTGCCACAAACGCCACAATTTGGCACCTTCCTGTCCAAGCAGGTCCTTTGATGATAACGGTTCAATTGAATGGTATACGTGCACATTATAAACATATTCGCTGTCCAGAATATCATTGATGATGAAGAAGAAGAAACAGTAAGATATATTGTGTATATAACAAAATCTACTTTGACGATTTGACGAAACCCCTATAATATACTTGCACCATATCTAGTACCGACGAGGTACTAAAGTAGAACATAAGAAAACTAAACAAACTGGGGAATATGGACAAGATACTACATCTACTCAAACACCATCCGCGAAAGCCCCACCACCAGCCGCAGTATCAACCACAATACTATCCTTCAGACCACAAACATCGAACAGAGCCCTGGGCGTCAGGTTCTTGGGGGTTCCTACGACACCATCCCTCTTTAATCGCAAGAAAGTCTCTTGGATTGCCAAATATGCTGGAGCGAGAGCAGCAAAAGAGAAGATCATGATACGGAATCCCATCTCTTGTGCTTCCTTGGTGGTGATGATTGGGGTGCTGCCATTCTCAACCATGTTCAAGAGTATTGGCCATGGGGCAAACTCCTTTACAGTCTTTGCAGCCATCTCCTTCGAGGTGTAACCCTCGAGTAAACCAACATCAGCACCCATATCCCGAGCGACCTTCAACCTCTTGACGCACTCATCGTAGCCAAGTTGTTGTAGTGCATCTGTGCGTGCGATCAACACAATGTCGGAGTTCATGGCCTCTTTGGCTGCTTTGGCTGCACGAATTCTCATGTAGAACTCCTCTGCTGGAACAACCTTTTTGCCTTGAAGATGTCCACAACGCTTGTTTTGGATTTGGTCCTCAATGTGGAATCCAGCAACACCGGCTCTGATATACGATTTGACGGCTTTGTCAATGATGAGAGGGCCTGCACATTGGAGAAAGGGTCAGCTATTTGTTTGTGAAGAATCTTGCGCACAGTTTCACTTACCACCGTAACCTGTGTCCATATCGGCAATCAAAGGTGGGCCATAAGGATCAAGATTTGCAATCATCTCGGCATGTTCCTTCATATCAGCCAATTGGGCTATGCCAAGATCTGCCATGCCCAAGCGGGAGGCAGTGGTACCTGCTCCTGTCTGAACCCGAAGATTAGCAACGTGTTTCCCCACGGGTAGCTAGTGCTGCCATGGAACTTTAAACGTACCATGTAAAGGGCTGAGAAGCCGACTTGCAGGGCAACTCGTGCCGAGATACCATCATAAACACCAGGACAAACGATCAATTCATTGGAGTCCCTGAGCATATTCTTCAACTTTGTTGCACCGCTTTCAAACCCTGTGGTTTGCTTGACCGCATTGTTGAATGTCAACATGACTTTGTCTGAGTAGGCAGGCATATCAATGTTGAAAACATGAGTTTTCCCATCGTAAGGTGTAACAGCACCATCGGGCGAACTTGGAACCTAGACAATCATCATTAGCTTTGACTCTTTGAGCAACTACTGTGATGAATGTTGCATACCGAATACTCAGTCACAGTCGCCATAGACTTCTCTTGGAGGATTGGGAGTGATTCCATAATGGGAGCCATAATGTTGTCAAGTGTAATGTAGAGTAAGTAGTGATCTTGTTGTTGATGATTGTATTGCAGATATCACTGTGCTATTGGTGTGCTTGATGATCGAGGTGACTCCAAGCGGGGACTGAAGGGGTTTTTATAGATCTCTCCGACGACATCTCCTCGGTCTCGGTCTTCTGTATCTATCTTCTTTGCCTCTTCGCATCTGCCTGCACATTATTTTTCCGTCCATTCAGCGCCAGCGAAGACGAGATGCGTCCAGGAAATGAATCTCGACCTCACTGATCGATACCCAATGTATCACCTCGCAGAAGGAAGATGAGAATGTAACGTCTTGGTACTGTATTTTGAGTCGTATTCTACATCCTCGTGGATGTAGATGCAGAAAATCCCGCAATGTCACGTCCTTATCACATATCATAGATTAGATTGGCTATCACCATTCTGATGCGAGTGCCGGCGGGTATCATTACTACCGTCGAGGTTATACCGAGAGATACATGAAGAATCGGCATCAGATGCAGGCAATTTTCAAGATTACACCAAGACTCAAGAGCTGCAGGAAGAGCATGAATCAAATTCCCTGCCATACAAAGAAATACCAAGGCATACATGGAGGATCAAGCTCCAGTTTCTTGAAGACCCGTTATTCTTCAAATCAATACCAAGTGATGCAAGCATTGTTAGAACAAATTCATCTTTCCTACAAAGTAATACCAAGGGCTACAGGAAAATTTAAAGCCGAATAATTCCTAAGTACCCAGCCCTTGGCGATAATTGCCCTCAAGCTTATTCTCATCGTTTGAAAATTGAAAGTCATTCAGTACCTCCTCTACAGTTGCATGAGCTTACGAAGAGATTACAATATCAGCTCCACACAATAGAGTTCCTTCTGATGTCTTATAAGTCAAGATATCCATAACATCCACTCGTATTTCGAGGTCTCGGCCTGGATCACAAGGATTTTGATAGGTCCGCTCGGTGTGACAATTGTCCTTTAGTATCAAATTTTCAGCCTTCAGCTGCGCTTTTTGCTTATATGGTTACAGCGCTAAAAAGGCCCTTTTCAATTTTGTTGAAGAAACGCTCCAAGAGCCAAGCGGGCCAAGCCAAGATTGGCCTATCCACAACATGTATTCCACCCTATTGTACAAGAAATCGACAATAAATCAACCTGTGATGTTGTTAGAAAAATTTATCATTATTGACAAAAAACGATGTGCTAAGTTCAAGCAACGCGGTGTGTATAGTTTTTGTTACACAGTGGTTCAGCAGGTGAAAAATGAGAGTATAATCTCCAGGTTTGGGCACATCTACGGAAAGTTGAAAGGGGTTCGCATAGTTCTCCACTGCCTTTCAACGGGTATTAGCGACTATGGAGCACGCAAAGTGCCAAGGCAAGATTAAGATAACGGACTGACCCGAGTTCTATGCATTAGGGAGATTTAGGAGATAAGGTTTAGGTGATAATGTTGCGAATGTCATACCGAGTCTTTTCTCAAGACACCCATATTAATTCACTCATCTTGGAAATAATTGGCGTAGTGGCGAAAGCGTTGTGGCCCCGCAATCTACGATATGTAGAAATAATTCCCACCTCCTCTTCACTCACGGGTAGCGGAGACAAATTGAGGATATTCCGGCTTGGCAAGAAACGATGTTACCTCGATAACCTAAATTAATTGAATTCGCCAGCGTGGGGGGTTTTCCTTTGAAAAGTCTTCCATCAGACCTCCTTGATGTCTCGTCAATTAGAACGCCGCTGATGCGCATTTCATAAAGAGGGGGATTGGCGCTTATCTGCTCATGAATCCATGAATCCAAGGAGTTCAGTTTCTTGCCCGCTTTATTACGCTCCCTTCCTCGGACGCCAAATTTCAAGTTTCTCTAATCTGAAAGAATTTTCGGAACAAATCTCACCGAATTAAACCAGAAGAAGATCAAGATGTCAAAGGAAGTTGGAGAGGCATTGCCACATCACAACAGCATGGACATCACGAGACCCGGTGATCCTACTGAGAAATCCTTTCATGCGAAAATGAAGAAACACTTCGCACAAGAAGTAAGCACAGATCATGCAGACATTCTCATGTTGATTTGTTGTCTCATCACTGGATTTCTAGACAGCACATTGTATAATGGTATGGTAGACATGCAAAGATTTCGAGATAGGGACAGTGACTGACGATCAATCATAGCTTTCAAGACCTTCGTGTCTATGCAAACTGGTAAGTAACGACGAAGGATCTCCACACATCACGCCATTTACACGTCTCTCTCTTTTGGACGCGTTTTAATCTGATAATATGGTACAGGCAATACAATCTTCGTAGCTCTCGGTGCATCGGGTCAGAACAATCGACCTTTTGGTTGGGCAAGATCACTCATTTCGATTGGTTTCTTTTGCATTGGCTCCTTTACTTTCTCACGATGCCATCGCTTCTGTGGCCCCCTTCAACGGACTACTCTCATTGCCTCGTTCTTAATCCAGAGTTGTTGCATCTTGCTCTCAGCTAGTCTAGTTCAGGGCTTCGTCATTGAAGGCAATGTACCGGCTGATTTGGGGACTCATTGGGACCAGGTTGGTCCGATTGCATTGTTAAGTTTTCGTATGTTGGTCTCTATTTATTTTCTGCCCTGTTGGTTCGTCGCAATCACGATGGTCTCACAACTCCTCTCACTTTCTGTTACTTTGACTTGCATCTGGAACCTTCTTCTTCGGCTCACATCCACACCAATGTCATTCTAACAATTTTACAGAAGCAGCCGGTCAAATCGTCTCTTCTCGCTTCCTAGGCGTGGGAGAAGTCCCTACTATTGTCATTACATCGCTTCTCTGCGATTTGCTATCCGATCCTCTTCTCTTTACTTCCCTAACGAAAAACCCGAAGAGAAATCGAAGAGCGATCGCTTTTGTATTGACCATGGTAGGTGCGATTGTTGGAGGGTGGGTTAGCAAGGTTACAAAGAGTGTTAGTCCCATGCTCTGGGTCGCTGGTGGTTGCAAAATTGTGTTAACCCTAGTCTGGGGGTTATGGAAGGAAAAGGTGTAGAAGACGGAAACTTGATCTTTGATCAGGGGCGGAAACTTGAATTACAATAATATAGAAGGTGGTGGGAGGACTTCGTGATTAGAGAAGAACAGATAGCTTAAAAGTGTAGATGAATATAAATTGTGCATTATCCCATAACAAAAGCGCGACAGCAAGTCGTCACCTTATCAAGGTTCTATTACGGTCCAATTATACTTCCATATGTCCGGCTAGCAGCAGCTAGCCGTTGCTAGTCCATAGATTAACTTTTATCAAATCCAGATTCTTCCGCCTTCACAATCCTTGTAATCTGATAAGGGATAAGGATGGATTCTGGACAGGTGCTAACTGTAGTGGGCCTAGCGTCTATGATCGGTGCTAATTTTTCCGATGCTAGGTAAAAAAAATATTTCGAATCTGATGAAGATTTCAATGTCGTCGGCGGATTAAAGTAGCTTTTCCAACTACTTCAATCAATTAATTATGGAAGAACAAAAGAATAGGCCTCACAGGGCCCCTAAGGAGAAGAAGAAGCAGACTGGAGGTTAGTAATTCTTCTTTCAATTGGTTATTCCTATATGCTAATATGTTTGATAGAGCGCAACCCAAAAGCATTCAGTTTCGCAAACCCGGGAAGATTGGCAAAAAGTGCTGCAAGATCGCATGATGTATGTTCGAAAATCTAGGATTTGATGCGCCAGGTCACTAACTTTTGCAGATCAAAGAAAGACGTCTTCATGTTCCTCAAATTGATCGATTGCCAGAAGAACCGCCGCCACGACTTGTTACAATTGTTGGACCACCGGGTGTTGGAAAAACGACTCTTCTCAAATCTTTAGTCAAACGATATGCGAAAGAGACATTATCAGACCCTCAAGGACCAATTACAGTTGTCACTTCGAAGCGTCAAAGACTTACATTTGTAGAATGTCCGAACGAACTCGAAGCTATGGTGGATATATCCAAGGTGGCAGATATCGTATTGTTAATGATTGACGGAAATTTCGGTTTCGAGATGGAGACTATGGAGTTCTTGAACATTTTATCTTCGAGTGGTATGCCGGGTAATGTTTTTGGAATTCTCACACATCTTGATCTTTTCAAGAAACCACAAACTTTGAAGGATGCAAAGAAACGACTGAAGAATCGATTTTGGAGCGAATTGTACCAGGGTGCACATCTATTCTATCTTTCTGGAGTTATCAATGGACGTTATCCGGATCGAGAAATTCATAACTTGTCGAGATTCATTTCTGTTATGAAGAACCCAAGACCTTTGATTTGGCGCAATACCCATCCTTATACCATTATCGATAGTTTTAGGGATATCACCCATCCTACCAAAATCGAGGAAGACGAGAAGTGCGATCGAACGGTTGTCTTGTCAGGTTATTTACGAGGAACAAATTTCGCGGCGCAAGGTCAAAGGGTCCATATACCAGGCTTGGGAGATTATTCAGTATCTGCTATGGAATCACTACCCGATCCTTGCCCTACACCATTCATGGATGCAGCAATTGCCAAAGCATCTGGAAAAACTGGTAGAAGACGTTTGGATGAGAAGGAAAAGAAACTCCATGCGCCAATGTCCGATAAGAGTGGATTGAAAATTGATGGAGACACTATTTGGATCACTCGCGAGAAGGGTTTCAATTTCGACGCAGACGCCGAGGATGACGAGCGCGGAGAGGGAGAAGAATTGATTGTTGGTTTACAAGGAGAAAGAAGGCTTCTTGGTGAGACTGAGGAAGGTGTCAGATTATTCAGCAATGGTGAAACTATCAAGTCGGTTCCCGAGGAAGAAGATTCTGGACGAAAACATCAAAGACGCGCAAGATTTGTTGAAGGAGGAGATCAAGCTTCGGACAATGAGAACCTTGATGGAGTTGCCAGCGACGAAGAATTCGATTCTGGTGATGAAGCAGAAATTACCGAAGACAAATTAGGAAAAGCATTCAAGAAAGACAAAGATGAGGCAGGTGGCGATATTGAATTCGCTGACAGTGATTCTGATCTTGGCTCAATTTCTGGGGATGAATTGGATGAAGACGATTCAGACTCGGATGATGAAGATGGGGCAGCTCGCTGGAAACAAAACATGTTGGAGACTGCACGCAAACTTCATGGACAACGAAAATCTTACCGAACTGCAGATTTGGCAAAACTTATGTACGATGAGTCGCTTACTCCTACAGAGGTGCTCAAAAGATGGAGAGGGGAGATTGAAGAGGAAGAAGAAGACATCGAACAGGAAGAAGATGAAGACGAATTCTTCAAGAAGACTGGTAGAGAGGATGAAGATGCAATCATGGATGATCGAGCAATTCCATTGCTTGATTATGAGAAATTAGAATCAAAGTGGTCTGTGGAGGATAATATCGAAGAACTTCGACAACGTTTTGCGACAGCGGATTTATTGAAGGGTAAGGGTAATGGCAGTGGTAGTGATGATGATGAGGGTGACGATGAGGAAGACGAAGATGATGAGGGTGATGGAGAGTTCAAGGATTTGGAAACTGGCGAAGAACACAAAGCAGACGAGCCAGTGGACATTGACGCCGAACGAGAGAAGAATGCTAGAAGAAAAGAAGAGCTTAAATTACGATTCGAAGAAGAAGACAGAGATGGGTTCAACAACGATAAAGCTAACGCTAGACGAGAAGCTGGTGGAGATGATGAATTTGGAGAGGATGAATGGTATGATGCACAGAAAGCACAAATTCAAAAACAACTCGATATCAATAAATCCGAATTCGAGAATCTCGACGAGAGTCAAAGAATTCAAGTTGAGGGTTACCGCGCCGGAATGTACGGCAAAATTGTTATTGAAGGAGTTCCATCTGAATTTGTTACTCGATTTAATCCAAGAATGCCAATCATTGTGGGAGGTTTGACCCCAACCGAGGATCGATTTGGTTTTGTACAAGTCAAGATCAAGAGACACAGATGGCACAAGAAGATCCTTAAAACAAATGATCCTCTTATCATTTCTCTGGGGTGGAGAAGATTCCAAACTCTCCCAATTTACAGTACTTCGGACAATCGAACAAGAAATCGTATGCTTAAGTATACTCCAGAACATATGCATTGTTTTGGTACATTCTACGGTCCATTCATTGCGCCCAATACTGGATTCTCATGTTACCAATCATTTTCTAACAAGAACCCTGGTTTCCGAATCGCTGCCACTGGAACTGTTATGACAGTCGATGAATCTTCAGAAACAGTCAAGAAACTCAAGCTTACTGGTACACCTTACAAGATCTACAAAAATACGGCTTTCATCAAGGACATGTTCAACACGTCATTGGAAATCGCCAAGTTCGAAGGAGCCTCGATCAAGACAGTTTCTGGTATCAGAGGTCAGATCAAACGTGCATTGGCCAAGCCAGAAGGTTACTTCCGTGCCACCTTTGAAGATAAAATCCTCATGAGTGACATCGTTTTCTTACGGGCTTGGTATCCGATTAAGCCTCACAGGTTTTACAATCCAGTCACCAATCTCATTGGATGGGAAGGTATGCGATTAACCGGTGAAGTCCGAAGAGATCAAAATCTACCTACGCCAGACCAAAAGAACAGTCACTACAAACCTGTCGAAAGAGTAGCTCGTCATTTCAATCCTTTACGAGTTCCTCGTGCATTGGCTGCAGAACTTCCATACAAGAGTCAAATTGTTCAAATGAAGAAACAGAGTAAACCAACATATATGCAAAAGAGAGCAGTGGTAGTAGGAGGAGAAGAAAAGAAAGCTAGAGATTTGATGCAGAAATTAATGACGCTTAGAAACGACAAGGTGGCAAAGAGAAAGGTTGCAAATGAGAAGAGGAGAGAAGTGTATAGGAAGAAGGTGGCGGAGAATGAGGAGAAGAGGGGGGAGAGGGAGAAGAAGGAAAAGCAGGAGTACTGGAGGAAGGAGGGAAAAAAGAGGAGAGCAGATACAGATGGTGGTGGTGGTGGAAAGAGAAGAAAATAATGGGTGGCTGAGGATTAGAATTGCATTTCTTGGAGTTTCTTGGTTGGGGACCTTGCGGTCTAGGTAACAAAAATGTACGAAGTCCGAAGTATGAGTAGAATTATTCCGATACGAAAAAGTTAAATGGTTCAGGGATTTGATCACAAATATTGAGTTCTCGATTGTGCATGAAAAGTCATATGTTGTGGAGATATGAGACGATAATCTCGCATTAATTCAGTTCTTTCCATGCAGCATACCTCGAGCATCCTTATGTCGCATTACTGCTCTAGTACGCGCTGAGAGTGCATGTCGTCCCCATAAAAGTGTTTCCTTTCAGTATGTCCAGACGAGGTGGTTCTGAAGAACATTGTTTCCCTGTCTCTCTCCGATAGCTGATTAGATACTGTACGACATCTGGTCGAACACCAAGATGAGATCCGCAAATTTCATGTGAATAGAGCACAGCACGGCTAAACGGAGGTCTTACCGAGTGACACAATTACCCCTGTCCTCCGTTTTCGCGGGCCGGGGCTATTACCGAGGCTAAATGCGGGAAACGTGGGGGTGTTTGATCCCTAGCGTACTGAGTGGGGATTCGGGGAGCTATGGCTTATCAATCTATCTTTCTTCATGCTTGGGTGCGGATAACCTTATTGTTTACTTTGCATAGTTGAATCTTCAATTGAGGGTAGATTGTATCTTGGACAATCTGTTTCATCGATTGCACTGCAGGACGACAAGCCTAGAGATAACAGTCTTCAGGGAATAAACTCCACTATGCCAAGAGCGATTACAATGCAGAAGATAGAGGGTGGGAAACCGGGGAAGGTTTACTATCCGTGTGTTTTCCCTTCTTTTTCTTTCTCAAATCACCTCATCTCCAAATTGCTGCCTAAAATCCATTCAATCCACTTCTAACAACCCCCAGTCTCGAAGTAACCCAACATACCACCCCTTCCCTATCCCCTACCTCCCTCCTAATCCAAATCCATACGGTAGCTCTCAACCACCGAGACCTCTTCCTCCGTCAACATCTCTACCCCTCCCCCTCCTTCACCACTCCCCTCTGTGCCGATGCCTGCGGCTACGTTTCCCAAGTCGGTTCCGCCGCCTCGAAATCCTGGCTCGGGAAACGCGTGATCCTCACTCCCGGCCGCGGTTGGCATTCCGATCCCTTCGGCCCTGAAGATGCAGACGGGTATAAGATTCTAGGCGGCACGAGTACGATTCCCATTGGTACGCTTATTGAAGAGGTGGTCATTGAGCAGGAGGAGGTGGAAGAGGCGCCTGCGCATTTGAGCAATGAGGAGGCGGCGGCGCTGCCGCTCTGTGGATTGACGGGGTGGAGGGCGTTGGTTGTGAAGGGGGGAGAAGGGAATGTGGGGACGGGGAAGAATGTTTTGATTACGGGGATTGGAGGGGGGTCGCGTTGAGTGTGTTGCAGTTTGCGGTGGGGTTGGGGAGTAACGTTTTTGTTAGTAGTGGGGATCAAGGGAAGATTGAGAAGGCGAAGGGGTTGGGTGCGAAAGGGGGAGTGAGCTATAAAATTGAGGGGTGGGAGAAGGAGTTGAAGGGATTGTTGAAGGGGTATGGGAAGGGATCATTAGATTTGATTGTTGATGGGGCGGGAGGGGATATTGTTAGGAAGGCGACGAAATTGTTGAAGGTATTTATTTTTCTTCTATCCTTCTTTACCCCGATGAAATCAACCCACCAAGCTCTATCATCTCATAAACCAGAAAAACTAACTTTCTATTACAGCTCGGCGGTACAATAGTCCAATACGGCATGACCATCTCCCCCAAGATGGACTGGTCCATGCCTGCCAACCTAATGAATCTCGAGCTCAAAGGCTCAACAATGGGATCGCGAAAAGAATTCAAAGAAATGGTTCAATTCGTCAATGAACACAAAATCAAACCAGTAGTATCGAGAGTCGTAAAAGGAATCGATAATTTAGCGGAGATAGAAGAGTTATTTGAGGATATGAAGGGGGGGAAACAATTTGGGAAATTAATTATTGAAGTGAAGGGATCGGATGGAGGAGAAGGAAAGGGAAAGGAGAGTAAGTTGTGATCTTACTATTATATGTATATATATGAAAGCGCAGAGAGGGTTAATATTGTATGTAGGTAGATAGGTAGCTGTGTAATATCTGGGAGGGTATTTACTACTTTGGGAGTGGTTGAAAAGTCTTGGAAGCCTGAGAAAGGATTGTGGAAGTGCTCCTTCACTGCAATGTTCGTAGTTTGTATTTGTGTTTGTTGGATTATAAGTACATGTGAAATATATATGACATTGAATATCACTATTTGGCGGTTTCGTTTTTCCCTTGAGGATATGATGTGATATATCTTTGCAGAGCCAAAGTTTGATCTGCGGGGGATGTTGAGCAGATGAACAAATTATATAGGGCGATTATATCTCGAATTGACTCCCTCGTTTGCGTTTCATCGCAGTGGCATTCATCGTAATTAAGCTTCAACATGTTTATACATGACATGAAGAATGTTAGGTTCAAATTACAAGGAAAACTCGTTGATATCGATCTAGTAGCCATTGATTCACCACGTTTACTCTCGTGCCAACTTTACCAAGAGCTAAGATAGTTTGCTCTGATGGGGAGTCAGATGGAAATAAAGGTCGTCGGAAGATAGGATGATATGGGAGATGAATTTGTTGGAATTCTGTCTTCTTGGCTAGTGGTGAGATCTCGGTTAATAATTGACAAAATTCAAGGCTGGAGAGAAGCGAATGACTTGCTTCGTGAGTGAATGCCAGATGAGTGGTAATGAATTGGGAGTTTGAGTAGTGCAGATTCCGGAATTCAGGGGCTACGTGGGCATCCGATGGTGATATGATTCGATTGATTAGACTCTGGACACGCTGACCGGATCAAAGACTTATATGTTCACTCCTCCCCAAATCTGTGAAACCAAGAGATGTTTGCTTCAAAATGTCATTGGGTATTATTATCTATATCATGAATCATATCTCAACGCCGTCCCATATATACATCATCAACTTTTTGTCCCTCATCTAATTCACGGACTCTCCACAACATCTACAACCATATTCCTCGTCTCATCTCTACTCTGTTTCAAGAACGGAATTAATTGTGTTCCTCCTGTTCCTCTAACATCCTTTCCTCCCTTCTTCGTCGTCGCAACCGCTAAATTTAATCCCGCGTTTTCTTTTTCCGTGCCTTGAGCCATCGCTTTTCGAGATGGATTAATAATGTATCGTGTTACGATTTGGATGTGGATGTTGCGGAATTCGGTGAGAGTTTCCACAGCGTGGTTGTAGGCTTTTGTGACGGAGGAGGAACAGATTGAGGAGTCGACATAGTTGTGGATGGGAGAGATTTCGGAGATTTGGTTGAGGAAGGCGCGGTGCGAGCCGGGCATGTAGTTGCGCATTTCCTGGATGGGTGTTAGTGGGAAAGTTCATGGTATGGAGTGAAGATAAAGGGGAAAGAGATAAACATACTTCTAAGAATCCATGACAACCTTTCTTGGGCTCCACGGTTTCACTCTGTGGTTTGCCCATAGGTCTAGTGGGTACGTGTTTGACACCTAGCACCGCATCCCAGAATTGTATCAAACTACTCTGTGCGTTACTTCCTCCACTGTACATTCTCCATTCCCCACTTCCATTTGCCTCATCGTAGAATACACCCCTTGGCAGACCAGCTGCGGACATGTTCTTACTGCCTGCTAGAAAGGGTCGGATGATATGATAGAAGACCTCGGGATCACACTTTTCATACATGCGTTCAAGGATTTTACCACAGTCTTTTATACAGGCTGAGAATTTTTCGAGGCAGGATATTAAGACTTCCGGTTCATCGGAGCGGACTGCATTCATAGCTTTTATCATTAAGGGGATGACTTCTGCGCCGCGGGCTTCGATGGCGACGGAGACGAGGTAGAACCAGGATTCATCGGGGGTATTGGTGAAGGTGTGTTGACAGGAGAGTTTGTCTAGATCGGTGAGATCTTGTGTTGGGGAGCTGCTGGTGAAGTTCCAGAGATTGAGAGCGGCGTATGTGGCAGTTGGGGGAAGTCCGAGGTGGGATGAAACGACTAGGAAAGGTTTTGATATCTGAGGGGGTAATAACTGTTGTTGTTAGCACAAGAATTGTCAATTGTGATTTTGGGGCTGGCTTACCTCTGATGGAACTTTTCCTCCCCAAATATATGAATGTGTCATGAAAGACAACAAATGGTAAGCTCTTCGCCATTCATCTTCCTCTTGTAGATTCGATGTATCGAGTATAGGTAAAGCATCGGCATGTTGTCTGAACAATCCTTCTTTGAGTAGAAAGGGAATCTCGTCTACTAAATCTTCCCACTCGACGTAGGCACTCAATCGTGGAAGAGGATTAACATCTGGAAGAAACCCATTCTCTGTCGAAACTCCAAATTCGGCGAGATTGATATTCAATGGACCAAGCATTTTGAAAGGAATTGAAGCTTTTGTTGAGGAATATGCCGGAGAAGCAGGATGCAACGAAAGACAAAAATGGTAACTCAAGCACGGCTTTGTTATGCTGTAACTTTTTACTTTTGCTTATACAAGAAATTTGGGATAATGATAGAAACAACCAGTGAGAATTCAATAGACTCTTGATTCAAAACAGAAGGATACTAGTATTACTTTTCTACTTTTGTCTCATACTTCTGTTACCCCGTATAATATACGACGAGGAGAGTTTCGGGCATTTCCACATTTCCACAATACCGGTATCCATTCACAGATAATAGTGATAGCATGCGCGTGATTTGTTATCGCGTAAGAATAGGAGGAGGAAGCTAAATATGTGGAGACGGAACACGGATGCGGAAGCGGATGCAGAGGAAATTTTGCTCATTCCGACGGAACACGGATATCGATGACAGCACGATGAGACTGAACGAAGAACAGGATCGCCTACAAAGTGTTCAGACTTGACGTTGTCGTTGATATTTTGATTCAGATCAGTCTCATCCATCTCATTCTGTTCTTAAAGAAACAATTGCATCGCAATATAACATCAACCAAATTTGTAGTTGTATATTATTATCACGAATATCAACACTCCCACCAGATTTCGCCATCTTAGCAAAATGGGTTCCATAGCAAAGGAAGAACAGCCATCGACAAAGGTTGAGAAGCCAACCTTTCCATCCAAAGCAAATACACTTGAGTTTGCGCAATCACTTGATGCTAAAGATCATATGCGAAGATTTCGCGATCAATTCATTATTCCATCAAAAGCCAACATCAAAACAAAGAAGCTTGCAAAACCAGGTTCGTTTACACTGTGCCCTCTACTCGCATACCCCGCCATCATATCACATGACTCAATATGAATATCAGCTCACAATCAATTAGGTCTTTCCGATGAATCATCCATATATTTCTGTGGAAATAGTTTAGGTCTCCAACCTAAATGTGTTCAAGAGTATCTTCAAGCTCATCTCGACACCTGGTCTTCTATTGCTGTTCATGGTCATTTCCGTGATTTGGAAGATTCTCCTTTAACACAATGGCAATTGCTCGCCGAACATGCTTCCAAGCAATGTGCACCCGTTGTAGGAGCCAAGGCTTCCGAAGTTGCGATTATGGGTACTTTGACTACCAATTTACATTTATTGATGGCTTCTTTTTACACACCTACTCCTGAAAAGAGTAAGATTATTATGGAATGGAAAGCATTCCCTAGTGATCATTATGCTATCGAGTCACAAATTAGAGGACATGGATATAACCCTGAAGAAGCTATGGTGATGATTGCACCAGATGAAGGAAGCTATGAGATTTCTACTGAGAAGATCCTCCGTACAATTGACGAGCATGCATCCACTACCGCTCTTCTCCTCTTACCCGGTATCCAATACTACACAGGACAACTTTTCGATATCAAGACTATTACAGCATATGCGCAATCTAAGGGATTGATGGTAGGATGGGATTTAGCACATGCAGCTGGAAATGTCCCATTACAACTTCATGATTGGAATGTCGATTTCGCGGTTTGGTGTACGTATAAGTATATGAATGCTGGACCTGGAAGTATCGCGGGTGCCTATGTGCATGAGAGACATGGTGAAGTAGATTACAGTGAAGGAGAGGAGAAGCCAAAGTACAGACATAGATTGATGGGATGGTATGGAGGAGATCAAAGTTGTCGATTCTTGATGAACAACAGTAAGTTCTTTCTATCTCATCTACTGCATTCGGACGAATGTTAACAAATCCTCTAGAATTCCGTCCCTCTCCCGGTGCCTCCGGCTACCAAGTTAGCAACCCCTCAGTCGTCGATCTCACATCTCTCTGCGCCGCCCTCTCAATCTTCAACCAAACATCCATGGCTGAGATCTCTCAAAAAACTCTCCATCTAACCGCCTACCTCGAACATCTCCTCTTATCAACCAATACCTCAGATTCCCCTGCTTTCCGCATCATCACTCCTTCCGATCCATCAGCAAGAGGAACACAACTCAGCGTTCTATTAAAACCCGGACGTTTAGAAACCCTCTCAGATATGCTCGAAGACGCAGGTATTGTTGCCGATAAGAGAAAACCAGATGTCATTCGTGTGGCGCCTGTGCCGCTCTACAATACGTATGAGGATGTATGGAACTTTGTACAGATTTTCAACAAGGCTTTGGAGAAATGTGAGGAGGCTTAATTGGGAGGTTTTAATGGGAGCTCAAAAGGGTGTGATATGTCTATAATTGCATAGGGTCTTGGTGGTTTTTCGTAGTACATATTTTAACGTATATATCCAAATGATTTAACGATTTTCAAAATTAGACTTGCGTTACAATTGCAAATAGTGTATTGCTGTGAGAATGGTAGAAGGAAATTACGAGACACACTTTGTGATTTCGAGAGAGTGGGCCTTTTAGTTTCCAGAGAAATATCTGCCGTCTAATTATTCATGAGGATTGTTGAACCCGTTACCCGTCTAGCTAGATTGTTATTCCGTGATGGGGAATAGTAGAACCAAGTATGTTCCAGCGTGTCTGAGGAGTATCTAAACCGTTCTTCATTCAGAATTTGTGGAACCTTCTGAGCATTCGGTGGAAAGTGATCATTGCAGTTCCTGAATTGTCCGAAACTTCTATATATCGAGTGGAATATCTAATAACTTGACGTGCTATGTGTAGCGATTATCAAGCAAACGAAAGAGCGGTGCATGTACCCTAACGCCTATGCTGGAACGCCTCTAAATCTAATCTCCAAATTCTCCAAATTACCCAATCCATCAAATCTATACATCCATCTCCAAGCTCCCAACAACCGACAATTCTACCTCTTCATATTCCGACTCTATATCTCCTCCCCACCTTTCAATCGCTCTAGTCTTGTGACAGGCTACCAACAACATCCTTTCATAAACCTCCTGTTCCATTTCTCCTCCTCCCACAATCCCAATCGTCCAGCTCTCGCTCCAATATCTATATGCATAAATTTCTCCAAACTTGACGTTTGTGGAATCGTCAGATGGATGTTCCCATGTCCGTTGTTCATTGAGAACCTTCCTACCCAAAGTTTCCCATGTTTTACCTGCATCAACACTGACCGGTAGGTAAAATAATACATGCAACAATCCCCCTATATACCCATCCTTCATCCCGCCATATAAGCATTGTATAACCATACTAATCATGACGGCTCGGCGTATACTTTCCAGAAGTACCCATCTTTCTGCATAGTCTTGTAGCTTACTATCCATACTATGGGAATTATCTGTAGGAAGCCGCATATCATTACCTTGTGCTAATAATCCTACATATTCAATTTGTAGTTGATTTGTCCATTGCATCAGCAACGGTATGTGTCTTTCGGCGTTTTTCTTTTGTCTTTCATTTGAAGACCAAAGACGAATTATTTGATAAAGATTTAAGACTTGAACTGCAATAAGCCATTCGGATGAGCCCCAATAATCTTTTTCGCTTGAGGAAATAAGGTCAGAGATTTTAGAGTCGAGAATCGAGAAGGCATGAGGAGAGCCGAGGGTATGAAGTGCACAGATAGAGAGTGCATCGGTATATGGAGCGGGCAGGGGTTTACCAAGATTATGAGATGAAAGCGGATGGATAAAAGAGTTGTGAGAGTGGAGTGCGAAGGATGAAACGAATGATTTCAGTTGGGTTGAGATATAGGTGATTTGAGCGGGGCAAAGAGTGTTGCGAGGAGGAAATTGAATAGATGAGTAAGGTGATGGTAATTGATCGATAGAGAGAGACAGGGTCTGAGGATCAAGTGATGTAAGTGGGTTGGTGATTTGAAATGATATGTCAGGTGGAAAAGAAAGGGCGGTGTTGCTGGTGGAATTCCACGATGTAAGATCCCGGTTAGATTGTTGATCTTGGTAATCCAAGAGCGGTATGTTGTCGTAGGGCAACGAATCAAGACATGCCTCATACGAATCAGTGAAGATTTGTGCTGTCGTAATGCTCTCCACAGAAACCGTGGTTGATTTAGCGCGTTGTGAAGACCTTGTTGATTTCTTCCGCGATACCTCATTCACCTATATCCACATTTTCAGCATTCTATGCATCACGGTGCTGCTATGATACAATGAGGCCGAACTTTTCACTTACATAAACACAACTCAGATCCTTTATATTGCATCTGGAACATACTGGTAACAACAAATCGCACCTCCGTTTTGCTTTGACACAAGCCGTACACGCCTTCTTCCGAGTCTTGCTTTGGTGGACTAAAACCGTAGTCATATCTATTATACTTCGATGGAACTAAGCCTGGAACTTTCTATCGTGAGGGCAATACAGTTATTCAGAATTGAAGCGGAATTCCACTCCGATTTGCTGTTATATAGCTTGAGCCGAAATGGATTTAGGCGATGTAGTCGCCCACGGACATAAGCTTCCAGCGGAGTTCCACTGCTCGTAAGCACAAAGTGGGTACCTGGTTGCTTACCTCATTATTTCCACGGCGATGAACTGACTACATTGCTTTTTTTTTGGTGTACCATTATTCATATTCTTGAATTTTCGTCTTGTAAACGGGGCCGAAGAAGATTTTTGGCTCTGTCTTGTATACAATGTGGTCCCGATATTGGCCCAGCGCAACTAAAGTAGACAATATGACACAGATATCGAGGTATAAGTACCACTTGGTCGACTTGATATCAGCTTTATATATTCTTTCTTCAATCGGTTCATAACGACAACTCGTGCATTCCATATCACCAAAACCTATCTTCAAGATGCCTTTCACCGAATTTATAAAGCCTTCAATTGTTCAATCAGATGGATCACGTGATGATTTTGCCAACACTATTGTTCCAGCAATTAGATCTTTCATAAAATCAGCTCCTGGTTTCAAACTTGGCACAACCGGACACAGCTTGTTCGAAAACAATGTCGCTGTACCAGAGTCTTCATTCATTCCAATTGTTGGCATAGGTAAGTGCTCCGATGAAAGACTCCATAGAAATTGATAGGCTAATATAGCACAGAATGGGAGAACCCGGATTCATTTCATAGTATTGTCCAGAGCGAACGATTTCCAGTCTTTGTTGAAAAGATAAAGCCATATCTTACTGCTCCAGCAAGCCCAGAACTATACGAGACTGATATCTCACCAAAAGATATCTTCGCGTCCCCAGTAATCGAAATCTTTAGAATCAACGTTCATGAAGACTCCGAGAAAGAAACTGCAGCCAGAACAGCATGGGAAGCGTTAGCAAAGGCATTGAAGGGTACAAACATTCTGAGTGGTGTGAGCGTCAACTTGCCAGAGAAATTATTTTTAGGATTGATTGGTTGGAGTGGAATTGAAGTAAGTTTCCTGAGAGTTCATCGAATTTTTTCTGACATGCATAGCAACGAAACATGGCCTTGGATAAAGTAGAGCACCTAAAGCAGGCTGTCGATAGTTTGGGAGATTCTCAGTCGTTTGTTGCTGAGCTTAATACCGTTGTCTAGATTTGTTATTGAAACAGGAATGGATTGCTGAGGATCAATAGGCCATCGTTTTTTTTTTCGTCTCTAAATATAAGTTTTCTCCTTGAAAAAATTCCCGCAAGTGTTAACGTGAAGTGATTCATTAAATTTGTATGCCTCATAACGCTGGAGCAGTGTGGTGGTGTGGGGGTGGCTAATGTTGAATAGCTGCCAAAATGAACTAGCGTCGAAAGGTTTGGCTATTAGGCTTTTTGGGTCGCAACGTGCTTTCAGTTGATCTTCTCTTCTCTCCCGTCTTGAATGTCGCTAATCGTCTGACGCTAGCTTATAAAGATGCAGCGACGCTAGTTAATAGTGACCTTGGCACGAATTTTACGCTACCAAGTCACTGTCAGTACTTGTTTGTGGTATCAGTTTCTAGGTATTGCGTTGTTATCACGCCGACATGGCGCCAACTCTACTTCAAAGCCTTTGCGCTGTCGAAGATGACAAGCGGAGGATTTATATATCATGGAATAAAACTCCTAGCACAATTCAGAGCACACACTTTGGCATACTCACCCAGCTCCCATCAGGCACCTTTGTTATTCTATGGATATGACTCTTTTGAATCCTTCGAAGATTGTGGTAGTAAGATCCTTTTGAGCTATCAAGCTAGAAAATCTCAAGAGAAAAGGATAGATATGGAAACTGTCGAGAACTTCCCATTGTATATTATGCAGGCAAAGGGAGGCACAGAGATCATCTCGAGGCTTGAGCTACGTCTTATCACTACATTCTTTGAACGAGGTTGATCGTGTTGAAGACCATTCATACAATGACAACAATCTTGTGGATAGATCTATTCCAGAGAAAAATAATAACTAACAGATTCGGAGATTGTTTCTCGCAGATACAGAATTGCGACCTATTTGTAACCCGATACACATATGGTCAGAAACAATCTGACACTGCAATCTCTTGAGAGAATCCAAAATCGGCTGGCCCAAGGTTCTACTGTCACAGTCGACTTTTTGACGTATTGTTATTTTGGCAGAGCGTTTCTGTCATGAAGTATCCGCCAACCTTCATCACTACATCCCTGAACTTGACGCTCTCAACGCACCTGACTCTTCGAAGAGACATCGTTCAGCTGCGCTACCCGTGTAAGATGAATGCAATCTACAGTATGGGTCGGACTTCACTGGAAGATTTATGGCCATCACCTCAAATACTGAAGTGAGATTTGACTCCACTGACGATCGAATTACGATTGTTGGGACTTTGGTGAAAAGAAATTCCGGAGTTCACTGGACTGACTACTCTGTTGCATCAGCTGGCAGAATCTGGTCTGAAACTGTAGCTGACCGACAACTGGATTCACACTATATGTTGAAACATTTTGGGAACTCAATGCAAAATCGACCTTTAGGCGTTTGTAGTCACTTCTTATATGACCCACGCATACAAAGACTTAGAGAAGTAGTATCTTTTAAGGTACTAATATTAGTTTCAATTCAATTCGAGTGTAAACGGACTAAAATGTTCGAAACAAAGAAACATCAAACACTGATCATCCAGCTTATGACCAAAGCACTTGATGCCTTGAACGAACATCTGTCAAAATGAGTTGGCCTTGACGTGATTACTGGTGGAATGACGAGATATCACAGGCAATTTCTTGCTGGCGCACTTCCTTCTAACCTTACAGGTATTGCAAATTCCCAAGGAGAATTACATGATGTACTGTGAGCTATAAACTATGGCAAACAGATAAAGCCGCCATCATATTGTCTAAAATACAAAAGAATTGTGCAACTTGCCAGGTATAAAGCAGTGTGAAGTAGCGCGTCTCCGGGAAGGTTATCCGAAAGTAATGCAAGAAAATCGCATGAAAAAGTCATAACTTAGATGCATTTAAGTTGATAAATACGCGCCGTCCGAAAAAGCCGAAATATTGAGTAACTCAAAATACAAAGGACGGAAAAAGGAAAAAGGAAAAACGTATCAAGGATGATCTTGAAAAATAATGCTTGTCAACTACACTGCTCCACAGATCCAGAAGCTAGGATCTCTAGAACAACAGTTCGTTTCACTCAAATGATAACAGGCATACCCTTGGCTGGCAGAATTCTTCCGTTCCTAGAAGTCCGAGTCTCTTGATATCGGAGATTTATCAACGACTTTGTGTGGTTCGAGGTAGTTAGCTACTTCGCGAGCTTTTGGACATATCAAAAATTATGTATCGCTGGATGAATTGATATTCTGACCATAACACTTGTGCCGCATCTGGGTATGGGCTACTAGGGACAGCTTTGTTTACATGATGGTATCGGCTCTATTAAGTCAGACGAACACATGGGTACACAAAACATAGTCAGAGTGAAACAAGGGGCCTTCATCTCAGACCCACAAACACACAAACACACAAGTGCACTTAGCTCGACGGTATCCGCAAAACCATTGACCTAAATGATAAACATCGGAACTATCAAGCCTTTGCCAATTCATCTTGACTTAGAATTTAAAGTTCAAGGTTAGCTAGTTCGGACTGTTATCCAGATGTCAGACTTCGTTCAACCGTATTCTTCAGAACATGCATGAATGAGAAGAGACTATTGAAGAAATAGCTAGATACTAACAGCTGCCGATGCATCTGCCGAACCTTATTTTCTGATTGGTCCTCACATTGTGATAGTGACACAACTTTCATCGAAACGTATATTTATCATTCTACCACTTACTGCCCTTGCATGAAACTTTATGTCCCGCCAAACCTATCATGTGTTTAAGCTTTAGGGTCTTCAATAGTCTGGACTACACTCCAACAATCAAACATCAAAAGGGTTCAGCTTGCGAATTCAATCAATTTTCAATGAATACGAAACTCTGATGCGCATTGGTATTATACTGCTCCTAGATACCTTGTTATTGAGAGTCTATAGCTAAATCCCCAATCTGCTCGTACGGCCAGAAAGTATGCGACACGCTATCTAAGTATGGTCCACCAATCACTTTGTAGTTCACCACCTCATGGAATGTGCCTCTAAGTGGAGTGTTGCTTACTTTCTAGCGCAAGAATAGAATATTGAACGTCACCCTTGCAAAATAAAGCGCTATGCACCAAAAATCAAAGCTTCGATATAACCAAATTCATACACGCAGAAGACTCACTGTTAAATTTTTGAAGCAAGAACACAAGAACACAAAATTGGGGTAATATATACAATTTTTCAAGCGCAAGACTATATACAAGGAATAAAGTATTTACAACTTCGAACACAAGGCTCGATATACAAGACGATATCGCGGCGATTGACCGCGAACATCAATCAACGAATTACTCAAAATACGAGTTCATCTTATGCGAGCGCGCTATAAGGAGCAATGCCTGGGAAGTATGATGCGGGATGAGTTGGGATGGCGATACTAACGGTAATACCCAGACCCGAGGAAATTTCTCCAGGCATGGTGGTGTAGGCATATGAACTTAATGATGAGTTAGCTTTTAGTTTAACAGTCCAGAAATAGAAGAGAAGACTTACGCAGTAGGAACTGAAGTGACGGTTCCAGTAGAAGTATAAGTTGTGTAAGTCGTTCCAGAATTGAGACAAGGTCCACTTCCATAAGCATTGTTGCACTTGTACAACTCCGAAGATCCAGCATCAGTCCAGATGTAGAAACTGGAGATGGTGATGTCCTTGCAAGGGATGGCAGCGGGACAGAATAATTGAATGGGAGCTCTGGCTGCACCGTTTGCACAGGTACCGTGCCAGTGAGAGAAGGTCAAGTCGGAGTAAGTAACGCCACTGCCGGCTACGACGGATTGTCCGGTCCAAGCACTGTCAATGTCAAGGGTGTAGGCATTGCTATGTCCCATGAAGTTGTTGAATGTTGCACCGGTGAAGCTACCGGAACCACCGTTTGATTTGATCATCATCATTTGGTTGCAGTTTTGGGAGTAAACGTGGTTATACTCGACATTGGAGATTGCTTGGATAGGTGTTAGTTAGAGAATATAGACGAGGGGAAGCAAAACTTACCAGTATCAGCACCAAGACTTCCGATGGCACTTCCTCCTGACCAATTACAGTAGATGCTTTCGACTAGGATGTAACTAGCAGGACTCTGTGAACAGTTAGAAAATTCGCTTTTTCTCAGAGATGATATTGATGTCGTACCTTGACAGTAACGCATTCATCTTTGTTTGTGACTTCGATATCGTGTGCCCAGATATTGGTTCCCCAGATATCAACACCATCCAAACCACCTTCATTGCCACCACGAATAACCAAGTTGTATAATTCACCATTTGTGCAAGTGTCGAGTGTGAGATGGAATGCAGGAGCTATGAGAAGAGATTAGTACAGCGCAGACAGACAACGACGAATGAGTGAGTACTCACAATCAACCAAGACGATACCATGAACGGAAAAGTCTGTAACTTGGTAGAGACGCAATATTCTTGGACCGTATGTGCCCGCTATAGATATAGTTAGCACAAAGACTTGAATATTTTAGGACAATGGACTACTGACCCGAGTGGAAGACGTAGCCGTAACCCTGGATAGCACCCTTAGAGTTACCGCTGTAAAATTCGAAATCGGTTGTGTGTTCAATGAATATCATGTTTCCACCCGCAGTACTGCACGAATATTCGTCAGTAAATGTCGGGATTGTTTGATCAATGACGTGATCTCTTACCCAGTTCGATAGATAGTTCCCTCCAAGTTAATGGATACACCGGTTCCTCCAGTGAGGGTAACCCAAGTGCCGAGACCATAACTTCCAGAGGGAATGTAGACTTGCGATTAGTTAGCAATGGCACGACGATATCAAAGAAGACTTTAAGATAGCATACCTTCACCTCCGTCTATACATGCTGTCCATGCTTTCAAAATAGCAGGTCCATTGTCGGTGGTAGCAGAAGCAACACCACCGTAGTCGAGAATGCTACAGATCTTCACCGCAGCTTTTTGAGCTGTTGTAGTGGTGGGACCAACTGTACCAGAAAGTTGACCAACCACGAGAGCTGGCAGGACCAATAGGGAGGCAGTAACGAATGAAAACACTGAAGACTTCATTTTGACAATAGAGAGAGGTGTAAGGAAGAAACAATGTACATGCAAAGATCGGCCATTTTAACTGGCGATCACGTATCTTTTGAACATTCCGAGTCCAAAGGGGGTTCAGCATTTTCGGTATATCTGTAACCGCGTAGAGGAACCCGTGAACGACTTTTTCACCCTTCCTATCAAACAAGTGTGAATAGATCCAGAAATTTTGACAGTAGATCCTCGACCATCCCACCAATGATTACACTTTAGCCGGGAAGATACATCCATGCGATATTTTTTGACATCTAAAAATATTGAAAGTACACTTTTAGATGCAAATAGGTACCGAAGTGTGGGCACTCGGTGGATTCATGTCCTAAGACGTATGCGATATAAAAAGTACCGACCCCGATGTGCTGAAATTAATTCCGAACGGGTTCCACTTTTGCGCCCTTCTCCATTTTCCGGAAATTAAAATCTTGTTTTGAATGAATGAGAACGGAAGGAGGGCCTGTTGAGATCCTTACTTAAAATTTTCTGTATTGTGATATAGGTTTGCAAAAAAGGGAAATTAGACCGTCGATCCGCCCATCGGACTCTCATTGTAGGTGGGAAAATTTCTCAACATTTCCGACCCCATAAAACATGGGGTCACAAGGCTCGAGAGCCGAAAAAAACTAAAGTCTGGGGAAAATCCGGGGTAATGACAAAATAATCACAACTTTTCCGGCGACTTGCAGGTTTACACGTTGTACAAGTATGATTTATTATCAATCAATCCATGGCTGTTGCGAAACGTGGTTATTAAGGTTAATTAGACTGCCTACATGCACTGTAACCAAGCCAACGAAAATCATTGACGCCATGCCGAGATATCCTATTTTCACCCGAGGAGGTCTTTCTATTTTTCGATATCAACTAAGAAACAATTAGACTCTAATCTTGAGAAATTAGTTGTGATTCGGATATCTCGCCGCCGTACCGAAATGTTAAATGAGTAAGCCCCTTCATCTAACGAACATGAAAACAAAATGAGAAGAAGCATCAATTGGGCTTCCAACCTGCTGCCAACTCGTCAAGGAAAGGAAACTCTAAATGATTGGCTGAGCTCTACGTTATGCGTGCCTAGAATGTAAGTAGAATGGCAAAAGTTGATCTGTCACGAAAAGTAACATAACGGTCATGAAGTCAATTGTAAACCTCAAATTAGGTGTCTAAAATGATTGATCCGCATCGTTATAACAGGAGAGATCATTTCCGAGACTTCCGAGTAGTCGGTAAATCATCCTCCTGACCGCGCTTGGTTGTTGATCTCACCATCGTCGGCGGGGCTAAGATAACTTTTGCGGGGGCACAAACTCTCCAGTCTTTACCCGGAGCTTTGTACCTGACTCCAAAACATGTAGTTATGAGGATATCTCCACCTTCGATAATAAAGTTTGGATGCAATTGGGAGTCATCGAGGGCGTGTATGCTCGAGTCGAACTTTGAATCTGGAGGCGCCCAGATGCTTTCAAACTCTCCTTTGTATGACCCCACGATGTTGTGCAGCTCATTACACACTTTTGCCATGCATCCGTGAAAATTATTCATGTTATCACCAGCACCAATCAATGGCTGCATGATCATATTCATTTTTTCAGACATGCTCGTGCGACGCAATTTCATGCGGTCTTCAAAAGGCTGGGTCTCTGCCATTTGCCGATGATATTCCTGCAAAAATATATCTGCAACGTGCTCGGAAAAGCCTGCCATCAATTGATCAGTATAATGTTTCTAAAAGGGCAGGTGGCGTCTTATCCTACAAAGGTATGCTGTCTTCCGCAATATTGCATTGTCACCGAAAGCTGAGTTTCCTTGGAAGGTAAAATCGCATATGATGTATGCAATTACTCCCCTCAGAAAATCCAATGGTTTCAAATGCGTCTTCAACAAAGGATAGTCAACCTTTTGCCTGATGAGTACCCCAGTTGGAACATCCAATAAGCCGCGAATGTTAGCCAGCGTCGTGCCAGCATTCGAAGCAGGAACCTTTTCATCCTCGATGCAAAGAAGTTCCCAAAAGTTTTTGGCCCTGGCCAATGGTGCCATGGAACTGCCTTTTACCAATTCAGTGTATTGGAGCATCAATGTCTCCAGATATGCCAATGGACTAGTGATCTGGTCGTCATCGACGCTTTCTCTACCGAGTCTAGAACGAATATTGTCTATATCGCAGCTTTGCCTCACGAAAGTATTTGGTGGTGCATCATTCTCCCTTTCAAAATAAATAGACTCAATGCTATTGGAATCTAATGCTTCCCTTTGTCTCTGTTCGCAAACCGTGGTATCTGTCGACAATGCCAATGGATTCGCCGGATTTAGGTTGAGGTGTATTGTGTCGTCAGTCGATTGACGTTCATAGATAGAACTGTGTTCAAGTGCTATCGAACCCCGATTTTGAGACAGCTCCGTATTGGGCTGTTCACTGGGTTGGTATAAAGGCCTCTCAGAAATATTGTTCTTGTCCGATGTCTTAAAGTTTAAGAGTCTGTCTGCCTTCAAGAATCGCGTATTAAAGACACATTTTTTCCCAGCATCTTTGCATGATTTACATGCTAAATCAGCGTTTCCTTTTACGCATTGCAGCCGGTGTCGCTCGCACTGTGTGCATCGGCGCGTCCGAAGATGAGAAAGCTTCGAGTTGAGGTTACCCTTAGCAGAAAAATAAGCTGGCATAGCATGGTGACGCCTGAGTCTTGGCAAAAGTAGTGCTTTCGCAATCTGCTCTTGCAATGGCATGGTAATGATCGAATCTGATGACGCATTTTGCTGTGCTTTGGAGACAGTTGTAATGGTCGAAAGGCTAGATTCCATAGTACTTGTATGAGATGCAAGTTCCTCTGTTGTGGGTGTCATTATAGGCGATTTGATTGAATCTATAATTTCGTAAGCATTGTGTGTGGTAGATAAAACTCTCAAGCATCGGAATTCCTACCACGAAGATTCTTGTCACTAGCTGAGTTACCAATTAGTGGCTGTACTTCAAGGGCGCTGACAGACAGATTTTTCGTAATAGGGGTCACATCAAGGGGGAAGACTGGCATTGCCATTTTGTTGTCTAGGAAGTAAACTGTCTTCCTTGTGTATTGAATTTGAAACAACAAGGTAAAATTTCGTTGTAAGGAGCATTGATTATCTTGATGGAAAAAGATCTATCCTCTGGAAGGCAAGCTAACAGCTCGGTGAGATGATCTTGCGGTCTTTAGTGCTCTCAGGCCTTATTGCAAAACCGGTAACAATCGGTATGTGAGACAAGACTACACCACAAACACTGCAGTTAGGCAGATACAAATCAAAGACCTTGACATCCAGTTTTCTTAAGCCAGTTTGCATCAAATACTGGTGGTGTAACACTGTTGAAAGAGGCGTCTTGAATAACCCTAGTAAATATGTAGCAGAATATGCACATGGCAAAGTGCAGATTGACAAACTCGGTGAATTACTTTGGTGACCACTCCGTAATTCAAAACGTATCTAATGATTTGCAACCATCCAAACAGGCAGTATGCATTAGCTAACAATTACCACAATGTAATATGGCGCGTTAGTTGCAAAAGTGCGAGACAGGACTATCTGTAAGTATGGCCGTTCTCAAGCTTTACACTTGTTTTAACATATATATTTCGATTAGCTTGGCACAGGATGGTGAAAAAAGATTGGAAGTAACAAATCCGCTGTGTAATGTCCAGAACTGGGCATCTTTGTGATCTACTTGTACTAATTTATACTCCGAAAATGTCTGCTATGGAATCGACAAGTGATCGGTCGGCTTCCAAAGGTAGATTGATCATGGGCGTAGATATGGGAACTACCAGGGGTGCGGTTGCCGATTTGCTAATTCCGGGCGGCGATCAAGAGCTTGGGCATCAGCATGAGCCAGAACCTTTCCTGTTTGCCGACTGGAAGGGCCCTTGGGGAAGTGGAGATGAGTTTCCTTTAACAGCACTTTACTATAACGAAAACAATCAGGAGGAGGCTTTGCCAATGACCGGTCATGAGTTGAGAATGCTGCTGGACAGCGCAATACCATTCAATACAGAGCGATTTTTCCCTCTATGGAAGCTACTTTTTCACGATAGTAGGGACCCGGTCACCGCCTCACTCCAGAAACCGATGCAAGCAAGGCTGGAGAAATTGAACAAAACGAGGGAGGATCTCCTGCGGGACTGGGTATCGATTGTCTACAAGGAGCTGATTTACGACTCGTTTGGCAATTTGCCTGCTTTAAGAAAAGGGATGATACCAAACCTCGAAGACCTAAAAATCGAAGTTATCGTTCCAGTACCACCGGGACGCTCAACGATTGCACACGAACAGGTGCGGAATGCTTTAATCCAAGGTCCTATCACATCGAAGCAGGTATTTTTGGTTTCAGAGCCAGAGTGTTCGTTCGGATGGTGGTGTCACATGGAAGCCGAGAGAGGGCAGCATGAGTGGAAGGTGAGTAGGATTCGAGTCAGCGGGGTCTTGACTAACGAAACTAGATCGGCACAAGGTACATAGTTCTTGATGCTGGCGGCGGCACTGCTGTATGAAACCTGCTTCTCTTCGCTCATTGATTTGCATACTGACAGTAATTTCATAAGTGTACGGTCACCTACAAGCTGACGGGTATCAATCCGTCAAGATTTAAACAGGAGTTTGAAAGTGAAAGTAAGTTTAGGCGGGATAGTGCCCTGGGGGCTGACTAACATAAGCATTCTAGGTATGATCTGTGGCGCAGAAACCATTTCCGAGAACTTCAGAAGGCTTCTGGATGCTAAAATTCCAGAAGGAATAGCACACCGACCATGGGCGATACGGCACGCTTTGAACTCGTTCAACAAAGGATACAAAAATCATTTCGGAATCTCGAAGGACCCGCGGCCATTCTGCCCTTTGATACCAGGTCTGGTGAATGAGTTGAAAATTCATCATGAAGATATCGTACAGTGTTTCGCTAAGCCTCTGGAGAGATTGATAACCGCTGTCAAAAAACAGGTGAATCAAGATAAAAAATCCGTTCCTGATTATTTAATAATGGGTGGAGGCATGTGCCTCAACACATATATCTCCGAAGCACTGCGGAAGGAGTTTCAGCACCTAAAAGTGTGTCAACTACGTCACAACAAAGCACATGTCGTAAAAAGTGCCGTCTGGCTAAGGTCCCAGCAAGATTTCATTACCCGCCGCCCTTTGAAGTATACGGTTGGTATAGTTACCTATCAGGAAGTTAATTCTTCAGTCAAGCGCTTCAGCGGCAAAGGATATAGAAACGAAGACACGCGGAGAAATCAGAGAGACGGAAAACACTATGTATCTGTGGTCTACTTCTTGACCAAGAAAGGTCAGTTGGTCGACTCCAATTACAAAGTCACGTCCGAGGGATTCAAGGATGCCCGTGTACGCTATTCTACATCCACTTCACTCCAAGATCTAAATTTTGAAGATGTGGTTTACACCATGAATCATACGCCAGACAAAGGAGAGAGCTTTGTATTCTTGCGTCAGGATGGGCGATTGGTCAATACACATGGGGCATTGATTCGTAAACCCGAAAAATCGGACAGAATTCGGTGGAACCCAATGGATAGTGGCATCGACCTGAGGGAGTTGAAACAAAAGAGGTTTCGCGAATCGACGCCATCTTATATGATAAGGTATGCAATACACACTGAAATGACAGACGTGGGTTGCAAGTATTGCATCATGATATTTTCCACGAATGGCCAACAGCACGGCTTCTGCGGTGATCTCCAGGTAGAATCAATCACAGATATCCAACAGATTTCAGAGAACTTGTCTCAGAGCTTCGCTTTCGGACAGCGACAAGTGGCGCCAGCACGTGCAAGTAAACCAGCTCCTACGGGTGCTTCCGAGAGGCCTACAAAGAAGGTGACACGTTCGAGTGTTCGAAATTCCAATCTTCAACAGATCTCCAAAGCGGCCAATGCTGTGATTGGCGGGCAAAACGGACCATCTACATGGCCAGCAACAGAGGAAGTCTCAAAGGAGGCTCGAGTTGAGAGGGATTTTAATGGTGTCTCTCCTATCAGAAGCCATCCATTACCCAACAATCTCTTAGTTACACCTTGTCGCCCCACGAAGCGAATAATTTCCTGACGACCATCAATACCCCTAAATCCACTGACTGTATTTCGCCTCCTTCAATTCAAGTTGCAACATTCCCAAAACCACTTGCTCAGCTTGTATTATTTTGTGTTTTTGGTTGGCACCTTGTTTGGCATATACTAGAGAGATACCCTGAAGCATTGAGAGGCGCAAAAGATTTAAGATGGGTGTAGAAGAGAGTTGACAATGAATAAATGGATCAATTCCAGCACATTGCAATCATCGTTTCTCATGCATCCTCACGGTGATATATTCTTCGTGAAAGTACAGTCCAACATCGTAGCTGTGTGCGAGATATGTGGAAGATCGTCATCTCGAGTATCGTGGAGATTCCTTAATCTGAATGCCGATATCGTAATGTAATGGAGGGCTTAGTTTGAGGTTCAATTATTCGAATTGAATTGTGGTCGAGCATATACGACGCGAGGGAGATCTCTCGAGCTCTGTAGCACTAACTTCATAGTCAGTATCGAATATTTTTTCTCTGGAATAACACATACCTAACAAGCAAGTTTTCAGATTTCTCCTTCAATTTGTACATACCTTTGATGGGGAAATCTGCGGATATTCATCATTTCTAAACTCTGTTGCGTCTGTTTCAATTCTCAATCTCGACCTTGGTAGATTGATTTGAGATTCTGCCGTTATTCGCCATTTCTGGTCACCGCTTAATTATTCATCCTCTAGGACTAATGTCAATCAAAGTATCTTTGATAGTACTGTCTGATTCTAAAGACGTCTAACCGCAGACAGGGCAAGAATTAATCCTACCTTCATTCACTTCACGATGAACCTCATCAACCTTTATACACATCATAGCAAGTATAAGTGATCTGTTCCAAGCCCTGAGCTCCCAATGTTTCATCAAGCGGGGTAAAGGGAAGTTCATGTTGTACAGTGAGTGACGATTAGTGAATATGAGTCGAAAATACGGCGGAAGTAAGATGAATTCGTCATTGCCGTACGTGAAAGAAAAAGTTGTTCATAAAAGCATGCAAGCTTTCTTCTAAATACATCGCTATCCAGCAAGAGCTCCTCATATTGAAATCTTCAATCATCGACGTCTCGGCATCTCTCATACAATCTTCCTAACCAGGTTAATTGAGTCTTAAGTCTTTCAGAGCTATTCATACGAAGACTTATCATAATGGAGAGCCCTCAAACCGTCTCAGCAAGTGCCACTTCTTACTTGACCCTTTCCAATGGATTTTGGTTGATCATTGGATGGGTTTTAGCCACTTTTCTGTATCAGATTGTCTATTATCGTTTCTTTCATCCCCTTAAGAACTATCCAGGTCCATTTTGGGGCACCGTTACCAGACTTTGGTATACTTATCAGAGCTACAATCAAAGCGAGTTGGTGGTCTATGAGAATATCTTCAAAGAAACGAAAGGTGCTTATGATGTCATTCACTCTTGAAGATTATGGTCACTAAGAAACATTGCATGTATAGCTCCTGTAATACGCATTTCACCCACAACTCTTCTAGTCAAATCAGCCCTCGCTCTACCGATCATTTATCACCGCAATGCAGTCAAATCCAGGTTCTACAGCAATGGAGGTTTTCCTGCTGAACCTGTTATCAGTATTCGCGACCATCAAGCACATTCTTATCGTCGAAGACTTATAGGACCTCCTTACTCATACTCAAAGATAATCAAAGCCGAACCCCTCGTTGATAAGATAGTCTCGGCATGGCTTATAAAGCTGAATGACCTTTTTGTCGAGACACGAAGACCTGTGAATATGGCAAGTTGGGCTACTTATTTTGCATTTGACACAATCAGTGAAGTGGGTTTTGGACAAGCTTTAGGCTTTGTGGAGAATGGAGATGATGTGGGCGGATTGATTCAAAGTGTACATGATGGTATTGAGATATTTGGTGTCATGGCGCATCTGTACCCTTTCGTAGAATGGGTAACATCAGGGCCATTAGGTCGGTTCTTTACCGCAACACCAGACATGAAGAATGGCATGGGTCAGCTGATGAGATGGAGAAACAAAATCATCAATGCGAGAATTAAAGAAATTGAGGAAGGAAAAAGAAGAGATCGTGTAGATATTCTACAATCGTGAGTACTCTTAGCCCTTCAAGATCCGGCATCCAGCTAACCTATAAATCATCCAAAGATTTTTCGAGGCCAAAACACCCGAAGGAAAACCTATGAGCCGAGATGAATTGGAGGCCGAAGTTTTGGTTGTCCTAATTGCCGGGGCAGATACTACGGGTACATCCTTTAGCTCCCTTGTAACCGACATTCTCTCATCGCCTAGCGATTATAAACGGATGGTGGATGAGATAGATGCCGGATTTGCGGACGGGTATCTTTCACAGCCGGTTCCAACAGCCGCAGAAGTTTCAAAGTATTGTCCGTTTTATGTTGCATGCATAAAAGAGGCCCTTCGACTTACTCCGTCCTCGCCAGTACTTTTCCCTCGAGAAGTAATGGCCCATCAACCTCCTTTGGTAATCGATGGCAAGGTAATTCCAGTCGGTACTGAAATCAGCTGTTCCGCATACTTTGCAAACCGAGACAAGGAAATATATGGCGAAGATGCCGAGACTTTTCGCCCCGAAAGATGGCTCGAAGATGATGAAAAGGCCAAGCTTTTTGAGAAGTACAATTTCACTTGGGGATATGGATCAAGAGTATGCTTAGGCAAGGACCTTGCGTATATGGAGTTGATGAAAGGCCCTTTGATGGTATGTCTCTTTCCTGCTATCAAGCAATTGATAGCCTAACATCTACTGACACTAACACACCTCTAGTTCTTTCGTAATTTCGACTTCAAGTTATGTACTCCGAGTAAGGAAATACCTGGTCCACCCAAACGTGTTACAGTTGGCGGTTTATTTCATTGGCAGAATATTTGGCTCGATCTACAAAAGCGCAAGGTTTGATATGTATCAGGATAGTAATACAAGGGGTCATCAGTGATCATGTGCTTTTTCAGATATAAAATTTTCAAAGATAAAGCTTCCATTTAATTTTGGTCATCTTTAGGTTCAAAATCATGCTTTAATGGAAAAGGAAGGGGGCAGGTTAATCTACTCGATACTACGATTGTCTAGATCATTGGCTCAGAATAAATTCCTTTAATGTGTTGCTGTATGTTGAACTCTGGTCCCCACCCTAAAATTGAGTTTGAAGTCACTAAGAACTTGACTTTGCACACTACAAAGCAAGACGGATCCGGGATTTTATCATGTTGTTAGATAGATGCACGTCGCCATCTGTAAGTTTCCAATTCGAGAATTAACCAATACCGCTTCATAGTCTTGTGGTTGAATCTCTCGATCCTTCTCTTTATTACGCCATAAATAAAGCTTTCAGAAGTGTCGAAAAATCTCAAACACCCCGCTTCATTCGATCTCACACTATATTGATTGTGTAGCCTTGTGTATTCTAGATCAACACACGGGAAGTTGAAGGATAAGGTATACTAATAGACGCGTTTATTTGAGTCACTCTACCTAGATCTGAAGCCATGCATATCTTACATAGAATGTCCTGCAATCTAAACTTCTTGGCAAGTAATTACCTCATCTTTGATAGTTTGATATCTCACAAACTGTGCAGCACAAGTCGATTTTGAAATAAACACCTAACAAACGGATGTTTATATGACCTTCTTTAGGCAGCAGAGGAGATGTATCATGCGTATTCTCATTCCCTGTCTCATTCAATCTTAAGCTCGGAAAGTCTCTCCCATCCGGAACTATCTTGCTTCCCGTATGAATCATAGCTTGTGGCTATACTGTATCTTAAATCTCAAACGCAGCTGTTTAAACTGAAAGTGCATCTACCTAACATTATGGAAGCAGAAAATCTCCGAATACAAGCGCTTCAGATTAGTCAGTTGGTTCCAGACTCAAGTCTGTGCAGCCACCCGTTTGCTTTTCTATTTAGTAGCTTCATTTCATGCTAAATTGATTTTAGGCCACTTGATTCCAGTTCCTTCACTTAGGAACGGACGAAACTATATCTTTCCGCTGCGGCTTTTCATCTTTTCGAACGACCAATACAGCCCACATGGCCCGGACCACCATTCCAACAACTGTGGGAAATTTCTAGATGTTACACAAGCTGCGAGCTACAAAAGCTTCAGAATTACCTACCTACCAATCTTATGCCACATGTTTATAGCTCCGGCTACTGACATTGCGCAGGTGGGTTCAAAACCCAGAACTTCCTCTATACTGAAGCCGGCCGGAAGACATCAGAGCAGCAGAGGTGAAGGAACTTGAGAATATGCACAACACAGCCACATGCTCAGAACTATCCGGGCTTCCCATGCTAGAGAAATACATTGGCTGAGATATCTGCAACTTGCAGCTCCGTAGGCAATCGACCGCGCTAAAGACGCCAAGAGACGTGGTCAATTTGGGTCAAGGAATATGTTAGCTTGCTTCAAGAATAGACACTGAGTTCAAACATCTTTTTTATTGTGATTTTTAGGCCCCAACATCCGGATCTTACATTCTCTCCTCTCTCAAATCTCTAGTCATGGTATCCCAAAGAGAGTCGTGTTGAACACAGTATTGAAAACCTAGTTCTTACATACTGCGCACACCACTTTCTAGCCTCCAAGTTCCATCTCAAATGTCCCTCGAACGCTTTCAAACGCCCTCTAGTAATCTTCATTACCCCGGATACCTCACCGCATACGCATCAAAGACCGGCTTCTCGCATCCTGCCTAAAGCTACAGTATCTACTCCCGACAGTGCCTCCCATGACTCACTCACACGTCAAGAACTGCAAGATCCAACAGTTGGCTCTCACGCACGTAGCCGACCTTTGAACCCCGATCAAGACGTGCTCGTTTCCTAACGCCTCCCTTGCATATCTCATTTCCCAATTCCCCAAATACCAAACCATCTAACCCAGCTTCTGGCTACCCGCATCACGCATCCCGAATCCTACATCCTGAGTATATTCACCAAATCTATTTTTCCGCACTGCAATGCAACATAGCCAGATGTCAGACCCAGCCTGCATGACACTACCCGTTTTCCCACCCGCACACTGCATAGTACTACAAACTTTGATTCTCTTCCCTTCCTACAAACATTTGCTTGTCAAATTCCGTATGTCTCATATGCATGTATAGATGACTGGAACCAGGTACCTACATACTTAGCTCGCTTGGCAGATGTTACACCGCCTATCTGTTGTTACACCGAAGCCTTTGGTTCACAGGCGCCTTTACACCACACCGTCTTACATACAAAATTTTGAGAAGTTTGTGAGTGAGCAGCGAAAGAATTCTTAGTCTTGCATTATTCTGGGTACTGAAAAACGTGATTGAAAGTGGATCATGTGAGTTGTATATCACGTGTTGTGGTAGGTCAAGAGCTTTAATGAAGGGGAGACAGAAGAGAAAGATGGGGTTAAACTTGAACTCATAAGATTGATAGATTGAATATCATACAGAATAGCTAGCTAAAAGCTCCAGATAGAGGATATACATAAATAAACATACATAGATCTAAGATATACTCCCAAACTCCTCTTCAAGCCAGACTCCCCTTTCCAATCCCTCATACCATCTCAGTGACCTAATCCCCTTTCCAAACCAGAGTCCTCGCTTACTCCTTATCCCCATTCCAATTTCCTAGGTCCCCATCCTCCCGACTCCCTCTTCCAACCAGTCTACATCAATCTTCGTAACCTCTCCCTCATACTTTCCCTCTTCCCTCACCTTATCTACCAAGCCGCTCGTTCTCTTCAATCTTTCCCTCCATCCTTCTACCCACACATACGCTAATTTGTATTCTCCTTTTGCCATTTTCCTCTCTTCAATCTCTTCTGTCCTCTTCTCGACCTTGTCTTTCCCCCTTTCCCCCACTTTTCTACTCATTTTACCAGCTCTCCATCTCATTTTTCTAGTCCTTCTATACCCCTTTTGTTTCATTAAAGATACAGGGCGAACAAGTCAATTTCCATCCTTCAGGAGAGGTTCCCTCTCCGCACCCCTCATACCCCCACTCCCGAACCTCCCATCCATCCCGCACTTCCCTTGTCCCCACCATTCGTAAAATAGGGATCATCTATATCTCCATATAGTTTCCCTCCATCAAGACTTCCACTACTTCTATGTCCCGGTAATCCAAAGGCCGGACTAGGTAATCTTCCATCGCCATCGAGACTCTTTGGCAAGAAGTCCGCATCTGTATCTGGATCATAGTCATCTTTTGCATTGGCATTAGCATTGGCATTTGTATTCGCATTTGCATCCGCCTTAGTATTTAGATTTTCCCCAAAACTCAGACTCGATCGCTTTGACAAACTCTCACTCCTGCTTCTCAAACTCGAGACTGAAAGACTATGTGGTCTGGTTTGAACCGGAGTATTCGAACGATTCGGTGAACCAACATTGAAAATGCTCATTCCGGAAAGCGGTCTCTGTTTAGGAGGTGGGTTTGAATCATTCGCTCCTGCTTCGAATAGAGAGCGTGTTCTAGCGAAGATGGAACTAACAGGTCTTGGATTACGTTGTGGGGATGCGGTTTCTTTTTCTTGAGTTGTGGCTGCAGTTTTGGCGGGATCTTCTGACTGTGTCCAAGGAACGGAATGGAGATTTGGTGGCAGTTGAGAAATCGATTTTTCTTCGGTCTGAGTTGGGGTCTGAGCCGTGAATATTGGGGTTGATGCAGGTGCATTAGAGCTCAAGATCTTCTCAGGAGGGATAAGTGATGGTGGAGTTGGTGCTAGGACTGGAGGATATTCTTGATCCACATGCACGTTGCTTACGTGAAAGGAAGATGAATGTACAGGACTTGGAATTGGAGATTTGTATTCTTGTGGGTTGAAAGGATCAAATTCGGCGGCATCTTGTAAATTAGGAGATTTGATAATTTCATCAAGGTTTTGCTCTTGATTTGCTGAATCATCCTGGGTATCATCGTTTTGATGTGACCATCCTTCAGAAGATTCAAATTCCGTTGACATCATCTGACTGATGTGTGGCTGTTGAGACACGGGATCAGAGTATTGTGGTTGTTGAGGTGGAGTTGGAGGACCTGATTCACCATCATCTGATGCATAATGTTCGAATGATGGAACTGTATCAACTGTATGAGAACGGTTACGACCATTATCGTTGTTCAATTGAGTTCTGTAATCTTGTTGCTGATCAACGTCTTGAGAATATCCCCATCCATTATAGGCGTTGTTGATAGAGGCATCTAAGTAATTTCGGTGCTCATCTGGTGGAAATCTCTCAGATCTTGATCTAGGGCTCAATACAGGTGACGGATGTGGTTCCGGTGAAGGTGTTAGACTGCTTCGGATCTGTGAAACTCTCGAGAACACTGCTTCGTGTTCTGGACTCAAGTCACTATTTCGATGATACAAAGATGCTGGACGTCGAGGTTTAGGTTTTGGAGTGAGGTTGTTATTTTCGACAAGATCTTCGTCTTCCACCAGTTCTGACTTTCCACGATTTTCCTCAATGTCAGGACTTGGCTCCAACACCCGTGGTAGATCCGTAGCATTGGAAACAGTTGCGTTTTCAATTGGTGCCTCTGGACTGCCATCGATTAATTTATCTGTGCCGCTGACTTCGTGAGGTGACTCCGTTTCTTTGAAGTCGGAGCCGAACATCAATGCCATTGGTGTCTGTGGTCTTTTTATTGGCCCAGAATCTGAAACCTCAAGATTGGATCCGCTTGGATGGTCAAGCTCGTCTTGAAGGATTCCTGTTGAGATTTCCTTGATAGCTGGATTTTCTGACTCTGATACTAACTGGTTGTTCTCTCTTTGTTCTTTCAATCCATTCTCATCAACGGAGTCCTCATATTGCCAATGTGGATGGAAGAATCTACTCTTGGGCATGTCTTCTTCATCTTCATCGTCATCCTCGTGATCTTCGCCGACACGGGAGGCACCATCATGTGATTCTTCCCGGATAGTCTCAAGATAAGGAAGCGGTCCCTCTTCTTCTTCTTCTGAGGATTGATCCCATTCATTTTCGCTTTCAGAATAATTCTCTGTTTCCTCACCTTGCTCGGTCCTTTCACCTTCTGAGCCCGAATCTTCTGGGTTGCGATCTTCATGCTCATACTGTAAAGCTTCAACTTCCTCATTTGGCTCGTCTGTGGTTGACTCAGCACTTTGTTCCTCACTTAGTACTGCGTCTGGTTGTTCGAAAGGGTTTAGATGCTCATCTTGCTGAATGAGTGCGGTATGGAAATCTTCTTCTTCCGTATGTTCATTTTGAGGGGTTTCGATCAGGGTACCCGATGATTCTTCCTTTTCGAGTGTTTGAGGTTTGCTCTCTTCTTTTTCACTCTCAATCTCAGCAGATTCACCCCCATTCTCTTGTTGTTGACTAAGCAATTTCATTTGCTCATTTAAGAAGGCAATTTCTTCTCTTGCTGCGATATCTTCGGCACTCTCTCTTCTTGGTCTCTCTTGCTCCGCTTCAACAAGTTCACTTTTGTCCATATCATTGCTATTCTTCTCAGTGCTTATTTCAACAGGTCTAATCTCTTGTTCGGCAGCTTGTTCCTCCTCGACAGCTTTCATAAACTCTGCATTCAAACGAGCAATCTCCTCTCTAGCACGAACATCTTCTGGGTCTTCATGTTGTGTTTGTTGAGGTGGAGGTAGGATATCTGGATTAACTACTTTCAATACTGGTTCAATTTTGATTTGCTCTGATTCGATAGCAGCAGGCTGTTCGTTCTCTTGAGGTAATATTTCGTCGTGTATGGGTTCAGAATTTGTTGAGTCGTTTGGACTTATGTGTGACTCATCTTCTGTCTCGAAATTAATAGGATGGTCAGTTTCTCTGGACTCTTCAGTGTGATGGTCTTGTGTCTCGTCGATTTCTCTTTCTTCCTGAATAACATCGGCACTTTCGTCATTGACGCTACTCTTCTCATTATCGTCGTGTCTCTCGGCATTTATTTGTTGCACCTCAGACGGCACTTCAGATGCTTCGCCATTCAAGCTTTCCAGGGCAGATATCTCTGGTACCGAGGTAATGGTCTCAGGCGCAGAATCTGTATCTTGTTGGCTTTCAGGTTCTGCTGTGCTCTCTTTCGATGGTGTTTCATCAGCAAGATGCACTGGTTCCTCAATAGAAGTGGTGGGAAGTTCCTTGTCTTCAAGATGCTCTTGGGTCTCCACTATAGCATCATCACTTGTCTGCTCTGGGACTTTTTCGACTTGTTGATGTATTGGCGCCTCATTTTCCAAAGTCAATGGCTCAGTCTCAATTGCTTTTTCCGATATTTGAATATCCTCAGAAGGTATTTGACTTGATGCCATTGGTTCCACGCTTTCGATCATGTGAGAGGGAGAAGGTTTATTATCCTCAGAGCTTTCTTCGTTGCTCATTTCTTTTGAATCAACAGGATTCCCTTGTTGAGCCTTGTCACCTAAGTTGGAACTTTCATTATCATCACCAGCAGTCTGTTGAAGTTTGGGCGAAGGAAGTGGTGATCCAACATCAAGATTCAAAGCTGCTTCTCCAGTGCCTTCGAACTCTTCAGGTTCAGGTGTGGCTACTTCCTCTACTATTGGTACTTGCTCAGTAGTATTACCGTCCACCAGCGGTTCTTCACCCTCTTGGACGAGCTTTAGATCTTTGTTCTCGGTACTGGGGACTGAAATTTCAGAGACAGTTCCCTTTTCTTCAGTAACGGGCTGACTCTCTTGCTGGACAACAGCTGGCTCATCGATTCGGTATTTGATATGACCTGGCAATTGAACAGGATCATCAATGGTCTGCGAGATCTCGTTTGAATCGCTATCAGGAGCTTCTTCATCCGGGTTCTTGTCTGTCGCTATATCATCTTCGACTGGTACATTCAGATCACGTGTACCAGCATCAGGATACTCAACTGGCTCTTGGAATTGTTCGGGGATTGTAACAACCGGATCGGCAGCTACCTCAGTCCCTTCGACGGTGTCATTTGAAGCGATATCACGAGTTTCAGGTAGCTCTATTTCCTGATTTGTATTGGTATCGGTTAAAGGGTTTACAATAGAACCAATATCAGTATCTTCGACATAATGCTCCTCTTGCGACGGAACAGTAGATTCTTCGACAGCATCATTGTACTTACTAGCAGATTCAAAATCGGTAGGTATTACATGAGTTTCAGAATCCTCATTGCCTTCGATGTCTGCTGACCCCACATCCAGAGTTGGCTGTGGAAATGTTTCATTGGGGATGCTTCTCGCTTCTCCCGCTTCTGGTGAGACAGCTGACAACGTTTCCTGTTTTTCGGCGTCTTCAGGTTTCAAACCTATGCTTGCAGTACCTTCAAGGTCCTTTTCATACTCTTTAATTTGCTCCGTGTAATCTTGGTCTGGAGTTACGTTCTCGTCTTTAGATTTGTTCTCGTGTTCCAACGCCTTGGCATCTGTGGACTCTTCGCCAGCAATATCTTGCTCGGCCATACTAGGCTGTGTGTCTTCAGTCAAATTAGGCAAAGGTTCGTAGATAGCATCTTCAGTATTTGTTGGTTCGATAGCTTCCTCTTGGTCTTGGTCAACTTCTGGTAGATTGTTTGATAAGAGCTCAGACTCTGGTGCTGGTTCCTCATTGAGCTGAGCGCTCTCTGATTCTGCTGGCTCTGGTAGTGGCGTTAAAATTGCCTTGGCTTCAGATTCCTCGGGTGCAATCTTTTCACTTTGATTGGCAGGTTCCGAGTCATCATGAATTATCTCTGGTGCCTCATTCAGTTGCTCAACCTCTGCATCGACTGGTTCTGGAAGTGGTATTTCAATGGCTTCCTCCATGGATCCCTTTAGAATGTTCGACTCTTCATTGTGGTCCGGCTCTAGGTCGTCGTGGATTTCCTTCGCTTCAATTGATGCTTGGTCGGTGTCTTCTTGTATACTTGGGATTGCAGGCTCCTTGGGCATCAGAATATCGCCATTCTCTATCTCTGAGTCACCCTGATCGTTGATGGTAGTGGTTAAGTCTTCATCAGGTATAGGAGATAAGATTGCCTTATTCTTCAAGCTCAAGGGCATCTCGTCAATTGTGCCGTGTTGGGCATCACTCGCAGGTTCATCGAGAGCCAATGTCTCATTTCGAGACGCTTCAAAATTCTCAAGTGGAAGATCATCATTTAATGCGTCCTCTAATGAAGGCTCCTCCGAAGAAGGTTCCCCAGCTAGAACTTGCTCTGCGGTTTCAATTTGGATTGGATCATGTGTTACATCGTCCGCTTGCACTTCTGGTTCGAGAGATTCTTTGTTTTCGATTTCGGATTCATTGCTTTTAGAGACAACTTGATCTTTTGGGACGCTGTCAACTTCGACTGTCTCGGGGATTGCCTTTGGTTCAGATTCATCATCTTCAATCAGAATGTCAGAAGCCTCGGCAACTGGTGTGCTGTCGTCTTGAGGTAAAGTATCTTCTTCTGCAAAGTCCTTGTCCTCTGCAACGTTTTCATTGGCAAGATTTTCAGCCTCAACAGTTTCTTGAACATGTGGCGCTTCCGATTCTGCAATTTGTGCGTTCGAAGAAGCATCCTTGGCTTCCAGATGAGGAACCATTGCTTCATTTGCTTCCTCCTCCATAGCACGTCTGATTTCCTCATTTAGCTTAGCTATTTCTTCTCTCGCTGCTCTGTCTTCAGGAGATTCATGTGGATCAAGCACTGGAACAGTCTCGGCTTCTTTTAGTGCTTCTACTAGACTGTTGTCTTGCTTTGAGTCGCCGTTTCCATCTTCGTGAGGAGTTTCGGTTGATTGGCTATCTTCGATGTGATCCTTGATCATTGCTGGTTCTTGAGATACATGATCTTGCTCTAGATTGTCGATGGTCTCATTTTGTGGAACATCAATTGACTGAGTCAAGCCAGTTGGTTCTTCTGGGATATCATCAGCCCCGACGGGTGTATCCTCTTGGGAAGGCTCAGGCGCGTCATCAATCACCTTGGTCATTTCTTCTGCAGGCTCTGATGTTTCTAGTTCGAAATGATCTTGACTACCTTGCGCAATGTTATCAAATTCGGGCTGCTCATCAGCTTGATCTACCTCTTGAAGCTCGATGTGCTGCTCCTCAGGGACTAAGCTAGAAGTTTCTTCGATAGGCTGCGATGATTCTTCAATATTCTCAAGATTTGGTGATTGCTCCTCTTGCTCTTGGGGAACAAGCTCCCTCGAGAGTGAGGAATCTGGTTGAGATTCTAAGTCCTTTGTTGGCTCCACCACAAGGTCTTTTTCACTGTCTTTAGTATCAGCTACATTATTCTGAAGATCTTCATCTTTGTGCTCGTTCACATCACGACTTAAATCTTCGTTTGTAATCGGTTTCTTTTCCGCATCCTCCTCGGTGCCCTTGCTGTTCTGATTTCCCGATATTAGATCTGGCTCTTGATTATTCAATACAACCTTTCTGCGGCTCTTGTATTGAATTTTAGGTAGTACAGTCGGAATATTGAGTTGCTCGTCAATTTGTCTGTTGATTTCCTGTTTTCGCAAAAATATTAGTAAATCGAAAAACACCCAGACAAAATTGATATAATACAAACATACCCTTCTCGCAGAATCTAAAGTTTCCAAAGCTTTTTGCCCATCTATCATTTGCTGCTCTAACTCATCCTCTAACCTTTCCATTTTTTCATCGATTCCATCTTCAACTTCTTTATGTTGACTTTGGAATTCAGCCTTCCTCTTTTCTACCTCCTCTTGCCTTACCTTTTCTCTCTCCTTAACTTCATTTTCGATTCTCGATTTTCTCTCCTCATCTTCACGTTTCCTCCTCTCTATTATCTCGTCTTCCTCTCTCTTGATTTGTTCCTCGATCTCTTGTTCCTGTTTGAGTCGTGCTTCCTCTCCTTCTTCCATTGAGATTTCATGAGCCATCTTCAATTGCTGAAGCTGTTCATCGCGATCTCTTTCTAATCGTGTAATTTCCGCATCATGATTCGAAGTGTCGCTAATTAAAGCGATAGTCTTGTGAATTTCATCAATATTGGAATGCAATTTCGTGACTAACTCTGCCACCGAAACCATTTTCCTTTCGGATTGAGTGATCGATCTCAAGCTTGCAGTATAGTATAAGTAGGTATGTAAAGATGAACTTCTCAGCTGAGACAATGTCCAATGGAACAAACGGAAATTTCAAGAAGTTCGGATGAAATATATGGATATAGAAACGAATGTATGATACCACCAGCAATCCAATCACAAAGAATTAATTCCGATGATTCAATGCGATCCAGTCGCTGTTGGAGTATGTAGAAACAGAAACAGGAAACGGATTCAAAAGGACAACTCAGAAATGACGCTTTTCGTTTCTTTCGAAAAGGTTCTTAGAGTAAGATTGAAAGGATCATGCTAGTTTCACTAAAAACCATCACAATGGATACTTGCCTTCATCAAATAGTGTTGCTAGTATAAACATAAGCATGAGATGCATTGTTTCATACTTCATGCTTTGATCGCTCATGATCGCTCAGACAATATATTTACACCTAGGGTAGCCCCTAGTGCTCGAGGGTTGTTCAACATCGGCGCAGCGATGGAGGTTCGGGATTTTGAGATGTTCCCTGGCTAGGCATTTTGCCACTCTTTCGATATATCATCGACCTCAAACGCCGACGGCAATCGAATAACTCTAAGCAAGGTAGAATATGGCATTGAAGATGTCGTGGATTGCCGTCGTGCTTCCACATCATTCTTCGAAAGCCAGGGGTTGAATTCACGACATCAACGTCCGAGCGTCATGGTCACCTGACCGTAAACTCGATCGCGCACGTGCTCGACCCTTACTACCGTCTGAGCGAGTGCATGGCACAATTCCTTCCTTTCCTTTTCAAGCCCAGTTCAATCTCTGTTTCGTTTATCTCTCTTCAAACCGCACGAACTGATCCCTTATTTAAACCCTTTCCAGTATCGCTACCTACATCTAAAGCCGCCAAACCCCACCAGCGACTCGCTCAGGTCCCCTCAAACTCTATCTTAAACACAGGAGTCATCATCCTTGCCAAACTCGCTCGAGTTGCACAGATCTCTTACACGTCGCGCATCTGAAACTTCAAGCTCCAGATTCTGCTTTTCTACAACCAATCCCATCCTCTAGACATCTGTACGTAAGGCACCTATTTCGGTACTTAAAATTCAGGATCAACGTCCGAAAGAAAAGTAAAGAAAAATAAAGGTTCGGGACACCGCATGGTGGTGTGAACTTTTAATATGTAAATACCGAATCTCGCGTATATTTCAGCGGGAGGATTGCAGGAGAAATGTGGTTCGTGAGTTCATGAGCTCGAGTAAGAAGTAAATTATAAGGCTGTTCGCCAAGGTTGTGATTGTTATCACGTCGTCTTTGAATCTTGCGGTTTGCTGTAAGTTCTCAAATGTAAAGCTTGATTGCCCATTGGACTATATATATATAAAAATCAAATCAACCCGATTTTGCATTATTTTGAATCGTATTATACATTCTAAACTGAGGTAATGATCGTGTCTCGTGATTGTAGTATTGCTAGTCTTAATTTCAACCACAAACAGAAAAAAAAAAGAAGTAATAATGATATCGTAGCTTATGAATTTGTAGCCCCCGGGGGAGGGCGCTCAATATTCAGGCTCCAGAAGAAATCTTCGCTCCATCAACTCGAGCTCCTGGCTGGCTACCCCGGGCATGTCATATTCATCCCACCCCTAAAAATGCCTTCTTTCCATTCCAATGCCACCTTTCTCAATTACTCGCGCAAAAATTCTATAAATCTTATAGCTCCCCCTCTTAGAAAATAAATCTTGTACACTTCCCATAAACCTTTTGATAATCCCAAGCCTATTTAGATTCGTGACATATTTTCTTTTTGAGCTCTAGCGGTTCTTGATCTGAACTGGTCTCTGAATTGCATTCTACCGATGGTACCGTAGGAAATTGTACCAATGAATAGAATTGCCCATACACCTGTGATGACACCACCAATTGGGAAGATCAGAATGTTAAGACCTGGAACCACGAAAGGAGATTCAGAGGCGACAACGAGAGTTTGAATAGGTGGTTGGACGACAGTTTTAGTGACTCCAGCAGCTTGTGTGGAGAATTCACCATTAACGAAAGATGCTTGGTTGGTATTAAGAGTTGTATTCACGGTTCCACCGGAGACATCTCTGCCAGTCAAAGTCACCGTTGGAGTCAATAGTGCTTCCATGGTTGAGCTAAAACAAATCAGATTGAAATTCTTTTGATTCTTGGAATTCAACATACCTGTCCATATCCATGCCAATATATTCCTTATTCATTTGACCAACAAAAGCATATGATTGAACTAGAGTTATGGTCCTTCCCGTGGTGGTGTTTGTTGTTAATTGTCGCTTTGAATTTGCTCGTGGCCATGAAATTATAGATGTAGCATCGCTTCTGGCCATCAACGTCGACATATTAACAGCGGATACTGTAGCTCCCTCATAACTCAATCCAACCTGAACATCCTGACTTGGAATATTGGCAAATGTTCCTGTGGGAGCAGAGACATTATAAATCCGGAGGTCGGCCTTGAAAACTCCAGTACTGTTGTCGGCATATGGCAAGTTATAACAAACTGCCAAACCAGATGGATTGGTAGCCTGTCCATTCAATAAATCAAGCGCTTGAGTGCATGCTGCCTCAGTTTGAGTATTCCAGTCCGAAGCGTTCGTAGCTGCTGTGGTTGCTGGAGCATCCGTGATGGATCTCCGGCGATCTTCAATAATATTATCCATATATCGCCTTAACATCTCCTCCTGATTATCTCGACGAACGACTGGCTTCATATCCATAATTCCTGCGCTAACATGACCGGCAAGTAGCAGCGATGCCGTTACGGCTGCGTGCCAAAACATAATGGGCGGTGTTGATTAAAAAAGTCGAGACCGGCGAGTAAGAAAGATCCAAGATATGGTTTAAAGATTAGTAAATTTTAATCTGAATGACCCGACCGGCGGAGAGAAAGAATGTAAACAATTTCCTGCCTCAAGCAAGAGGTAGAAAACAACTTCAAAAAGAAAAGAAGGTATAAAGAGGAAATGGGCCTGCCCAAGAATCGAAGTGGGAGAAGTGGCGATGATATTGTTTAGTTTGCCAATCCAAGAAGAATATTATGAATGTAAAAAAGAAGAAAGGAACAAGAAGGATAGGAACAGTCTAAAGGTGCCATGCCATATGAAAATGCTAGACAGGCTTAGCATGGAAAAATACGAATTCCATAACAAAAAGTCGTAGACATTCGGAAGCAAAAACAACGATATGAAGCTCATACCAGGGGGCGATCTCAACTCATCGATACAAAATGGGCATGAGCATGTAAGCAACTCCAGACAAATTGTGTCGGACTTGACGGTTCTTGGTTTGGGAGGTTAACTTTAGCCCTGTCTGCTAAGAGATGGTTCCATAATCGGAAGTACTAGCATTTCCACTTATGGAGGGGTGTAGCATGTGCGAGACGTCTGAGGGTCAGTCCTATGGCGATGTTGAGACAGTGAGACCATCGTATGATGCGCGGTCAAGCTTTTCACAGATAATGTTGATTGGAAGACTTTTCATTTGTGAATGTGATCGACACAAGGAGGTCACGACTTTTCATATGAGTGGCGGCACAGATGACGCTTGTCAATACATGCATACCGTTAATAGAGCGCTTAGAGTAATGAAGCATCCAGAGTATTAATCTGGGGATAGGAAAATATGATCCACTACACCAAAAAGGACGTTCTACCAAGGTAGGATTCGGCATCGTAGGACCATTATAGGTACAATTATCGATCAATCATACCTCTCCTATGCCCTTTGGATTGAAGAAGGCTCCAGCGTTTTCAAAACGAGTTGTTGAGACTGAATCTTGTCTGGGAAAATGAGGTGTGAAGCTTCCCGAGTCTCATCATCAATCAATACCTTGTCAAACTTGGCATAAAATAAGATCAGCTAAGCTTGATCGGTTAAAAGATGGCAGAGCTTTCATAAGACTAGCCAAATTAAGTAACAAATATTTGCTACTTCCGGATTTTCAACTTGACCGAAGCATCACAGACCCTTTCATGATTTTTCCACGGCATCAATGATAATCTTACGTTGACAACCAACGAAACGCGAATAACCTCATATAATCTTCCCCATCTCCGTTAAACTTCAATCCTAATCAACCAGTGAAGTGGTAGGATTTTATGATCCCACTTTCTCCAATGATCATTTGATATACTCATAATTTTACACGGCGGGAGGATACGACACAAATTCTTCAACATGATTTCGATGGATGTCAAGTCTTCCCGCCTTGCACGCACATATGTGGGTGAACTTACACCAGTTCCTAAAGACTGGCTGAGGATTCTTCAGTTGAAATTTTTTGAAGATGTTTCTTGCGGCAGCAAACAAATGAGAGGTCGTGAATTTCCCTCTAAGCGCCCTGGGTGAGATCGTTCAATCGTTGGTTAGATCAATATGAGATCTGCTGCGCCAATCGTTCCGGATCAACACGTTTCTCATCTGACATCGACGAGCCTCAATTCTAATTCGATAATAGCATGCTATAAGACAAAGCGACCTCTCTTTATTTTAATCATGCTTTACGATTTTTTGTATACATTTTTGGGTAGGCCACACTTTGCCACCATTCAATGTCATTTTCTGAGCCAGATCCAATCGGCCAAGACTCAAGGAGTCGGCAAATATATCATTTGTGAAATCCGATGAAAGTCTAAGGTGAATGAAAGCAGAGGATGCGAGTATCTTCTATTTCACGTGTCGGGACTCGGCAGTACTCTGTACAATTCGAACTCATCCTACTGACGTGTTCCTATACCCTGCAGTATCGCTTTTCACCGTTACATCTTGAAACTTCATTCGTCGCTCGGTTCATTGCGACGCAAGTCAGCTTGTCAAGATTACTTTTGCCATCGCATGACATTTGCTACAATTTTATACTCAGCCTCCAAAGTGGGGTCAACAGTAGGCCGTTTGTATCGCAAAGCTAAATTTACACAAGCATGTGAGCACCAGCCAAGATCAAAGTAAGAAGGAGCATCTTAGTTCATGGCACATGGTTATGTGCATTCCTTCTGCACACTCACCGCCTGACTTGGTGCGGTACAAATTGTCTTCTTGTCCAGGAAATTCTCATAGTGATTCTGATATTGATTATCTTGGGAACAGATTTCTCCTTCAATATCCTTCGCCAGATGAGAGGGTACTCAAAGGCTTTGTCGAATTCTCTTCTTGCTTTCGTCATATGCATTCATCGTAGGATTTATCTGCGTCACAGCATAACCAATTTCCATTAATATCGAAAAGAACGCCTCTGAAGCTCATCACAAATGCAGCGATGCTTTGCCTGAAGAGATGCTTTAGTAAGGACTTCAGCAATCCTCTAGGATTAGCAATACTCTTACCGCATTGATCTATTCTTGCGTTACTGTTAGTCTAGCAACTTTGTGTATCCTATTTCTTCTGTCCCGCGTCGATCAAACTGATCACATACACTGGAGTTTTATTGTCATTCAGCACATTCATTGACATGATTATGAACATCATTCAAGCATTAACACATGAGCTTTAGCGTGAACATACAGATGCTTTACTTCTGGGCATGTATCCCCGCTTTTTGTGAGAATACTGGAGTAGATGAACAAATTATATGTGGTATGAAATCTTGACTTTACATTAATCACAAATTTCGGCTCTAATTTAGAACTTAAAAAATTTATCTGCATACGTCCTCAAACGAAGCAATACTCGGACTAATATCCACGTTACAATCAAACCTAACCAAACTCCCCAGATTATTCCAAGTCCCGCAAGAAGCCTTGCATCCACAATGAATGATATCAACAGATTTCTCAATTCATCATTGATCAGCCACCAACTATACAACGGTATTCTAACCTTGGGAATAGTATCTGTCGATTTGATTGTTTCCAATGTTTCGGCCATTTTCCATGCCACACGATTGCCGATACTATCCCACGTTGCTTCTTCCGCCATTCTTCGACTTTCAATGCTCATGGCTGATCTCAATTTAAGATCGTTGCCAAGTTTGAGAATTTTTTCGACGAATCCTTCAAGGTTTGATGGGGCCACCAAATGTCCTGATCTATTCTCTGCAACAATTTCTGATGGCCTATTAATAGTCAGCTTGTCCCGAGTCCATAACGGGCTTAACTTACCCTCCTTCATCTCTTGCAATGACTGGTACACCACTCGCCATTGATTCTAGAACTACCAGACCGAAGGTCTCGGTAATCGAACAATGCAAAAATATATCAGCAGAAGCATAAGCTGAGGCTAGTGCCTCGCCTCTTAGCATTCCGGTGAAGAGGACCTTTCCCTTCATCACTAGGTCTGCGAACAAATCTTTTATTTCATGTTCAACGCTTTGGCTCTGATTGCCTCCCACTATGATGAGCTTGAAAGGGAAATCTCTCTTGACCAACCCCTCTGCTACCTCACTCAAGAACTCAAACCCCTTTTCTGGTGCAAGTCTAGCTACACAGATCATGATAAGCTCGCCATTCGGAGCCCAGTCCTTTCGATATTTCTCTAATCGTCTCGAGGGATGGAACATAAAACCATCAACCCCTCTTCTCAAATTCATCATCTTTTCCACCTGTATACCTGTCTTGACTAGATATCTTTTCACAAATGTACTTGGATAAAATATTGCCTTTACACCCTCCCATCGAAAAAGATACCCTTGCACACTTCCAAATACCCAAACTGCCCATCTGTTTAATGGTGTTGGAAACAATATCTCGCAATAGCCTGATAAATCTGTTTGAAAATTCAGTAGCACGGGAACTTGCTCTTTTTTCTGCTGCTGTCTTAACTGTAACAAGATCTGGAATCCCAGAGATGCAGGACTTGCAAGGTATATTAAATCTGGTTTTGATCCAAAGGTCCTAGTATATAGTTGCGACAAACGCACAGGATAAACAACTGAAAGTTCGGGGTTGTAAGGTAATGGATATCCTCTTAATCTCACTTCGACATGATTGGTATCGTGTGTTGTGGGAGCAATTGGAACTGCTCCGGTTGAATTATGGGGTGCGACAACTGCGACAGATACACCATTACTGCGAAGATATTCCACCAAGTTTAAAGTCGTTCTGCTCACACCATTCACAGGTCCAAATGATTCTGTGGCGAGGAGGATGCGCTTTCCCTTGAGAGCTGCTGGGAAGTTTAGAGCTGTATTTGGATTTGGACAATCTTTGGATAGGTCCATTCTCAAATCCATTTATCCCACGTATTGGAATTATATTCCGAAAATTTTGAGGCCAATAGAGGAGCATCGACTTTATTATCTTGTTAAAAAAAAAGGCAAATCTTTGAGTGATACCCAACCAACAAACTGATAAGGTCTTTCATTGGGTTAGACTCTCCAGGCACGCGCCTAGGTCGTTATATCACGATTCCCATTATTCACCCCCAGCAATCAATTCTTAGACACATTTCTACTCAGCATGTCCTGACTACACACTTTGATAATGCTGTATTCCATGCTGTGCACAATCTCTGTCTTATTGGATGTTTGTTTGTAAGATCTTACAACCTCGCTCAACCAATGAAAGGAAAGATCATAGGTCCACGTGGGGAAATTCCTGGTCCTGATTTTCGGAAAGCATTTAACAATTCAATTATTCGTTACTTCATCTAGAAAATATACATTTATCATATGTCTTGTCACAGGACAATCAGTCTTGGGGAAAAACATGCTACCAACGGTATCGTTTGTTTTAAGATGAGTCATGAACCAGTATTGCTGTCAACGTGTAAGAATTTGTTGGCTATCGTTTTTTGTCGAGCATCTTAGGATTTCTTCGTGATTATGTCCTGGTGATGAGTGATTCGAATTTTAGGGAGTTTTATCGATATCTTCATGATGTTATCTCTACGATATGACGGAGGGTGACTATTCTCAGTTGTGGAAGTGTACCTTCTGTTTCTATCATCTGTTCCTTCCTAGTCTATCCTCAATTCCCGTTCTTCTCATGCTTCCATCCTCATTATCTTTATCTACTATAGATCTATAGAAACTCACATGTCAAAAAATTCTCAACATCACCACAGTTTCTGTTCTTTTCTTAAATTCATACGGTCCACATTTCAGCACCTTAGATCTTGATCTTCAGTCTTCTCAAGCTTTTCCAAATAGTATATGCGCTTTCTAGATATCTTCCACATTTCAAAGAAGACATAAATCTCCAAACATGCCACTAAAAGATTCGATACCACTAGATACAGACGAGAGTACCCACGATATATCAACCGCACCCACAACACCTGATGGCAGTCTTACTTTCAGTCCCTTATTACAAGCTTTGAGTCTAGATGATGGAATGGCATTCGAAAATTCTCTTAGAAGTGAAAACTCGACGCATCGCCTTGTACAAAATGTATGTTGTGTCGGTGCGGGGTACGTTGGTATGTAATCTTCCAGTTCCCAGATCATCCTGACGAGGAACTGTATTGATATCTGGATATTAGGTGGTCCAACAGCAGCTATCCTCGCGCTCCAAAACTCACAAATAAAATTCACAGTTGTCGATAAAGATACTTCTCGCATAAATCAATGGAATTCAAAACACTTACCAATCCACGAACCAGATCTACCAGAGATTATACGTATATGTCGTGATGGATCGAGAGCGTTCTCATTTTCCAATGATCCGTCGACTGAAAATGCTGAATCATCATCTGAGAATATATCCGAACATACTGATCATGTTTGCATTCCAGCACGATCACCAAATTTATTTTTCTCGGACAATATTGAGAAATGCCTAGGCGAAGCAGATATAATAATGATCGCAGTCAATACACCCACAAAGACTTATGGAATAGGTGCCGGAAAAGCAACGGATATGACGGCTGTAGAATCAGTTGTGCAAGATATTGGAAAATATGCAAAATCTGGAGCTATAATCGTAGAGAAAAGTACCGTGCCTGGTCGAACTGGTGAATTTATCAAAGATATCGTATAGCATCCCCCACTCCCTTATTACAAGAAAGATGATTGACACATCCTTCAAGCTAGCAATTCTCCGTCCTAATGAGATATTCTCAATCCTCTCATCTCCCGAATTCCTATCCGCAGGTTCCGCTGTTCAAGATCTCTTACATCCAGATCGTATTCTCATTGGCTCTTCTCCCCCTCACATCTTCAACCTTGCAGCCCACTCCCTCGCTTCCCTCTACCATTGGATCCCTTCTCAAAAACTAATCCACGCCACCACTGCCTCTTCCGAACTATCGAAGCTTGTTTCCAATGCCATGTTAGCCCAGCGAATAAGTTCGATCAATAGTATTTCCGCGATTTGCGAAGCTATCAATGCGGATATTGATGAAGTATCTTTAGCTGTGGGTCTAGATTCTCGGATTGGGGGCAAATATCTAAAAGCGGGGATTGGATTCGGAGGGAGTTGTTTTAAAAAGGATATCAAATCTTTGATTTATCTAGCTGAGGGATTGGGGTTGGATGAAGTGGTGGCTTATTGGGAGAGTGTATTAGTGGTTAATGAGTGGCAGAGAAGGAGATGGGTGGAGAGAATTGTAGAGAAGATGGGTGGTGGATTGAGGGGAAAGAAGGTAGTGGTATTGGGGTATACTTTTAAGAGGGGAACTGGGGATGTGAGGGAGAGTTTGGCGAGAGAAGTAATTAGGATGTTGGGCCAGGAGAGACCGGGGGAAATTGTGGTTTGGGATGATGGGTGTGGCGAAGATGTATTGACGGAGGAGCTAAAAGACGTAACGAGTGTGAGGGTAGAAGAGGATTTATATATGACTTGTGAAAGGGCAGACGCGCTTCTTATCTGTAGAGAGCTGGAAAATTCTACAAAGGGAGAAAGTGAGGAGGTAGTTGACCCGAGACCATTTTTCGGGTTTCCTTCGGAAATGGATTTGGTAGAGTTAAGAAGATATCTATCATCGCATTCTTGCGCAGAGGTAGATGTAGATGATCCACTAGGAAGGACATATCCCGAGCCACCTTGCGAAGAAAGTTGCGCGAAATGTGAGTATGGCAAAAACACAAATGTAAGAGAGGAGCAGGTCATCGACTGGAAAAGAATAGTCGAGGGGATGAAAGCACCAAGATGGATATTTGATGGAAGGGGTGTTGTTGATAGGATTGAACTGGAGAAGATTGGAAAAGGTGTGGGAGTAGAGGTTAGAGTTGTGGGAGTGGGGGCGGGGGTGGGAAGGCATGGATGGTAGATTAATCAGTGGTCAGACATATGGTTATCTTGACAGAGGTGAAGAAGATAATTAATGGGAGTTACTGAGAGTTATACTACATAACATGAAGCGTTAAGGCTGGCGACTTGGTCTCTGACTGCTCAGTCGAGTATGACCCGTAGATTTTGGGGGTAAACTAGCTGTTATATATATATGAGTTTGTGAATACCAAACCCAACCAAGGAATCTCCATCCTTTGAATGTGATTTACTTTTGTCTATGTATCAAGAATTCATCTTACTAATTATGACGTCTTGCCGAATAAATGAACGATCTACATTGTTACATCTTCGCTCCTATTCACGTTCAAAAGTCTTACCAAATCTAAAATTCCTCCCTGAGGTGTTGCAAGAGAGACCTGCCATCTCGACACCGCTGCGACAAGTTTCTTATTCGGTTTCGAATAACTTACACTGCAGCGTGAAACTTCACTGTGTCTCTCATATCTGAAAGATCAGGACTCGGCTTTGCAAGCTTCTTTATCGTCATTGACTACACATTTGTTCGTATTTTGTACTTTGAAATGAACCACAAATATGCACTGTGCCATATCGTACGGAATTCTGGGAAATCTTGAAACTTTGGTGTTATGTTGAGCCATGCGATGTCCTTTCTCGGTGTTATCGGGGAGCTTTCTTCAAGCTTCTTGGGTATGTTTTCGCAGAGCGTAAGATTGGCTGTCGGTTGTTTTCATTTGAGGGGATATGTGAAAAGTGAACTAAGGTGAAGTCGGAGTAGATTGAAGTATGAGTGAAGTGATAGCCACTAGTGCAGTTGCCAAATCTGTGCCTCTTGTCACCAATACTTTATTTTTTCCAACAAACTTTTGAACCACAAACTTATCATTTTATGAACCGGATGAAGTCTTTTCTGTCTTTTTATCATACCAACAGCTTGCCTTCTTTAGTTATATTCACTCACTCAGTTACTATCCTGGAATGCTTCCAAACCATGCCTGTTTACGGCTTTTCATTCTTCTTGCATAGGAGATGAACTGAACGCTTCGAGCGTATTATTCGAGGCTTGATTGAGCCTTAAGTTCTGAGGTCGAGACATGATCATGTGATATGAACAGTCTCCCAACTTTCCTTACCTAGCCTAATTCTTGGAAGACTGTTTATCAATCACTACGTCTAAGAGAGTTCACTGGCATCGGAAGACCACTGATCCACTCTCTGAGGAGTAGCGATCGATGTAAAGCATTCAGTGATGTTTACACAGTAATCATGTGATTTGTCAGACGAATCCCGGAAATCCGGCACAGGTTCGCCGTCAACGATCAGCTCTTTGCGTTTGTACAGCACCATACTACCTTTGGGTCATACTCCGCGTATTACTAGATCCTATGTGAATATAGGGGCCTGTTCATGTTAAGTACAGGAGCGGCGAAGTTGCAGCCGCTCAGTGATGCCCAGTATGCTGTGCATAAGCTCGTGGTATGATGGACCCTAATCATTTGAGTCATGGTGCCTTGGTAGCGAGTTTGAAACTGCAAAGGGTACAGAGCGAGTTTAGATTGTTATACTTTGACCATTTGACCAAGATGCCATGGAAGTTGAAGCAAATGTAGGAGTAATACACTTATTGAAGTGGTTCATTTGTTTCGCTTACTAAGGATGCACAGACAGCATGTTCGCATTGCAATTCCACTCGAATTTCCCGATCAATCATATTCTTTGTTTCTTTGCTTCTTTGCCACAATCATATACCTTAGAAATGACAAAAGCTTGTCATTTGTAGGGCGTGCAGTGACAGTTTAAGTAGTCAATTGCTGGAATGTGTCAATCTGTAGTCTGGCGACCGTCCCTTGATCAGCCCTCCCCGTACGAGAAAGTCAAATATCTTCCGTTGAACGAACCCCAAACAGAAATCTATGTCGTACCATATTTAGATTCTCGGACTCGAGATAGTTTTCTCTTTCCGTTGGAACTCTCACGGGAACTGTCCGAGCACCCATATGTGCCTGCAATCTATTTCTCGATGAGTTTAGTATCCCGAAGAACATCTGAGCGTTCGTACAGTCTGTACCAGTAGATAAATTAGTTTCATCCCGCCATCGGCAGCCACGTCTATGGGCAACTTTGTAGTGAATGATTCCATCTTATCGAGCAAGTAGTCTGATAAAACCCAATTTTCGCGTATGGAGACCAGGTCCAAGCTATAATGCGAACTGTTCTAATATTAAGGTAGAGTGTTTCCCTTTTCTCTCGCCCAGTAGGTGGAATTGAAATCATTGCATTGCTGGCTCAATACTCAACGATTTTTCAATATGCAAATCCCTCCACCTCAAGTTCTGTCAACCTTTCCGCAACCGAACTACATCGACCCAGTAACTAGAGGACCCGTACTTCTCATAATAACTGCCGTTTTTCTTCCTCTTGTATACATTGTGGTTGGTTTACGAACCTTTACACGGATTTATCTATCCAAACATTTCGGTATTGATGATGTATTCCTTCTAATCGCTCTCGTCCCGACTACAGTCTGCGCTGTTATTGCACTTATCGCCCAGGAACGTTGGAAATGGAATCGCCACATTTGGGATGTTGCACCGGGTGATGCCGAGTTTGGACTCAAAATATCTTTACTGCTAGAGTGTTTATTCGGACTTGCTGTTGCATTAACGAAAATATCTTTGCTCATCTTGGTGATGCGGGTTATGTCCAGAGGAACCGGTGTACTTAAACATTTAGCTATTGCTATGATTGTGGTAGTGGCATGTGAAGCAATTGCTTTTGATGTTGTCATTGTCAACAATTGCAGGTATGATGATCAGATTTGCTGTAGGATTGAAAAAATTGCTGATCATACACAATAGTCCCATTTCGGACTACTGGAAATTATCTTACTCGCCTCAAAATTGCATCGATGAACGAACACATTTACTTGCAAGCGCAATCATTAATACTTGCTCCGATTTCTTTGTTTTCTTCTTACCTATACCTACCGTGTTTAGCCTTCCCATACCCTTTCGTCAACAATTAATGCTTTTCATCCTCTTCGCTGCTGGATTGGTCGTTTGTGCTTCGGGTGTTGTTAGGATATGGTATATACACGCTACATATTCATCATATGATAGAACTTGGTTCTCATATCCATTATGGATATCTAGTGTATTGAATTTATACATAGGAATAGTAAGAATCCCTCAATCATCTGCCGTTGTCTCACATCAACAATTTGTGATATTAACCCCGATTACTCTAGATATGCACCGCACTCCCAGCTACGAAACCATTCTTCTCCACATTTCTCCCGTCTCTGTTCGGGCATAGCACTCAACCTTCGGACGGAAGTCTATACAAATTATCGGCCCACAACCCTTCCAAGGTCAGAATGCATCCATCTCAAAACGAGCTCAAACGACCCGAAGAATCTTTCAGCATTAGCGACATACCAGATCCAATGGCTGAAGGAACGGAGATTCCTGATTATATGAGGAAATCCAGACAAATGCTTCCGCTATCATATCTGGATTCTCAATCATCAAATCGAGGATCATCGAATCGGCGATCATCACTACAAAGATCATCAAATCCGCCATCATATCATCATCAGTCTTATCAAACTTACGATACTCAAGATATGGAATTTGACGAAGCAAGCCTGAGTATTGGCTCATACTTAGAACGCGGATCCGCTCGTTTAACCCAGCAATCGGATAGAACATATCCAAGTGACCGCTCAAGTTTAAGCACTTTCGTCACCGAAGAACCTGGATCGCCACACTCATCACGATTCGCTAGCAGTTTGATGGAGGTCCCATATACTTACAATCAATTTGGCAGAGCACACGAATTACGTCCATCCGAGAGTCAAGACGTCCTGATACATGCAAGATAAGAAGTACTGACGAGTCATACACACTTGTGTGTGAGACAAATCATCTCAAAGCCTAAAGAATTCCTGCAGAGAATTCTAGATTTGGGACACTGCAACCGCTCGGTGAAGAGATCTTAATCACGTGACTTAGCACATAATCCTAATTAAGCTCCTCAGGATCTTCTATGCGACCTTCAAGGGTATGAAAAAATCGATGCGGGGTTGTCATGCATTAGAACAATTTGAACCGCATAAAATCGGTCAAGGTCAGATGTTGCGTTGTTTTTCACGACAAACTGTTTTCCCTTTCATACGAACTCGCCCACTTTATTAGGCTGGCGGGGAAGAGAATTGGTAACATTGTCGGTGAACGGAGGTTGCGGATGTAATGCGCAATAAGAAGAGGTTTTGCAGGATTTTCACTCTCATGTCATGACCACATGGACATGAACATGGACATGAACATGAAAATCAAAACACCTGGGTATCTACCGGCTAATGGACTGTGCTGTGATAGTGGGCGAATGATGAACATTTGGGAAATATGCTGATCGTTGTATCTTTCACTTGTGATGAAGGAATATCAGATGACTGAATAATCTGGGATCTATGTATCCATCCGATCATCTTTTTTTGAAATTCAGCTGATTAAGGTAAATTAGATATATACCTAACTATCGAAGCTTATTTTGTTAATTCGTGTTTGTGGACTCTTGTGATACCCCAGGGCTTTGAACTATCTTCCTTTTGGTCCAATGAGTTCCATCCAATCCGACCCTGGAATCGGAGATATAAAAAAACCCATCACTTCAACCCCTTCATGAACAGTGCAGCCCCAGGGAAAAATTCGGTAAAGTAAATTGGTGGCTGTAAAACTTGTACCTTTGTAGCGGAACCACACAACCCCTACCAAATCCATTTGGAAGAAGAGCATCGACCTAGAATCGAGATTTTTTTCATGGATTTGGCGATAATAAGACCGTACTCGATATCTAGCCCAGTCGTCATCGTGAATATTTTATGCATGTTGGATGCAAGGCTTATTAGGTATCAGGTAGAGGAAGCGATGAATAGACTCACTCATACGACTGAGTACCATAGAATGAAAAGGGAAGATTCAGATTGATCACTTATACGGTCCCGAAATACCTGGATCAATCACGTACAGAGACTCAGAGCAGAGAGAATCCCGTCCATGCTTTTTTGCGTTGCTTGGCTTGGCTTTCCACACAGAGTAGAGGGAGTAGTGAGGGTACTCGACTAACTCAAGAAGATCCGACATATCACAATACTATAGTGAACTACTAATATTAAACGATCTACATATAGCTTTCACATTTTTCAATTTTTTTTCAAATGAATTGGTTCCCAAATTTCTGAAATACCCGCTTCATCTTAATGTTTCTTAACAATGGCCCTGAGGAAGGTCGTCTTGAATCACCAAAGTTTTGTAAATAGTCAGGTGTTCCATCAACCGGTAGGTTGGCGTCAGTCTGCTCTCGTGTTGGATTCGAATGATCTACAGCGTCTACGAAATGAGGAAGAAGGAAAAAACCCCCAACAATAATTCCGCAGCTCAAAACGGGAACAAGGTTTCAACATCGATTATCTATAGGTAATCTAGTACATGCAATTATTATTATACATACTTCACAATTTGACGTGTTTGATCCTCTTACGTTCTTTTACACTTTTCTTTTCCAAAAAACACCGAATACTTTCCTATAATAGGGGAATATACTCCGTCCGCATACTTCCACCTCGAGGGAACCTTTTACCGCTTCTTTCGCCCACCTTTCCGACCAGCCTTTCGAGTAGGAATTCAGATCCCCACTACGCGTACCGCCGATTATTAAGTTTGAAGAAGAAAACTTATATCACTCAGAGAAAGTACCACAATAGATTCACAAGTCTCGGAATTTAGATCTTGAATTTTTCGGTGCGGCACATCACAAAAGAAAATCAACGAAGAACTAGGTACCATTAGTTTTGACGTCAACGTTACCGTACAACAAGCTTTCGTACTACACACATCATACAATAATACATCAACCTCGAAAGCATAGAAGATAGCACGATAATGGTGTAAAATAACATTGGTGATCATGTTGGAGGAATTTAGAAGTTGGAAGGAAAAGCCCGATCCATAACATATAACGAAATTCCCCTCCATCCTCCCCCTCATTCCGAGACGAAAAACTCAGATGCCATATTGTCCATGGCACCCCTTCCAACACACGTAGCACGAGCTGTGCTTCAATTTTCCTCGAGAGATATTGGAGACAATACGAATGAAGGTCAAGATGTATCGATATCCGAAGGATTGGTTTTGCAAAAACTCGCATTGACATTTGCAACTGCTAGTGTTGCTTCTTCGATTCTAGCTTTTTATTGGTTTGTTAGAATGAGACGTTCGTTCAGACACGAGTGAGCTTTACCCCATTTACCCCTCCATTTTTATGACCATGTGCTGATAACCGATTAGTCTCATTATGCTATTAATTCAAAGTGATATGTTTAAAGCTTTGTGGTTTATGGTTTTTCCAATCGTTATCTTTTTACATGGTCCTGTAGCAGATGATTCCAAATTTTGTCAAATAAGTGGATTTTTCTTAGCTTTAGGAATTGAAGCGTCAGGTTTGAGATACTATTCCATACGTGTATCAACATTTATTGATTCGAGTATAGATATTTCGGTTCTGATGGTTGCTGTACATACTGCGTTGTATATTTTCAGACCTAGATCCTCGTCTGGTGAAGGGGGTCTCTATCCATATCGTAGGATAGCTTACACCATTTGGATAGTCTTTCCACTGTTAACAGCGTCTCTGGCTTTTGTCAATGATCATGAAGCTTATGTTGGTCAAGGAACGTATTGTTATCTACCAGTACGACCGTTTTGGTATCGGTTGGCTTTAAGTTGGATCCCTCGATACATTATTTTCATCACCATTGTCACTGTTTATGTTTCGATATATTTCTATGTACGATTTAGGTTTCGTGGATTCGAGAACAGTCATTCTCAAGATAGTTGTGATTCGACCAGACGCAATCAAGTACGAAGGAGTCTGCCTCCTCCAGCTCTAATTCTTAATGGACCCGTGACTGAAATAAGGCGTCCTTCCGCTGCTTACGTTACCGAGAGAAGGAAACAATCCTCGTCAACTTTGGAATCCCTCGCCAATATGAGGAACAATGCTCATCAATTTATGTGGACTTCAGTATTCCACTCTCGCAATCGAACTCACTCCGTATCTCCTCCATCAGAGATTTCTGCACCGGATACTGACTCATACGCTGGAGCATCAACACCACAAATCGTATCCGAGATAACCAGTCCAGCTCTCTTAATGCCACAACAAATACTCAATCCACTTCCTCACGCTCAATTGCGAAGTACATCATGGAGAGAAAGTATTGCCAGGCGACTGTCTCTCGACTCGAATGGTTCCGTTTACATACATCCCGCTGCCCTTCAACAACAAAATGGATCAGCCGAACAAGGAAATCCTTACGATATGCATCTTGTTAATTCTCGCGGTCAAGATTTAACGGTGTCGGAAATGATACGCACACGAGAGAAAATCCGCCGTCAACTTAGATTTCTATTTATTTACCCTTTGGTTTACTTGGGAATGTGGACTATCCCATTTGTATCCCACATTCTACAATTCAATGATAATTTGGCGGTCAATCCGCCGTTTGCGATTAATTTATTAACTACAGTTTTTATTTGTGCACAGGGTGCTGTGGATTGTTGGTTATTTTCCACCCGTGAGAAGCCGTGGAAACATATTCCCGGAACGGAACGAACATTTTTCGGGAGTCTAAAATTCTGGGTTATCTTTTTTGGGGAGAGGAAGGAGAGACAAAGACATGGGCCGGGAAAAACGAGGAATGAAATGGCTAGGGAAGCGCGACAAGCGTATAAGAGAAGAGATCAGGAGCTGGCGCAGAGGAGATTCGAGGCGCAGGCGGGTAATGGTGTAGTAATGGAAAGAGGAAGAGGCGATAGAAGTTGGTGGGATGTTGAAGGGGCCGATGGATTGGGAACGGTTGGTGTTGGGGCCGGAGTGGCGGCCATGACGCCTGTTCAGGAGGAATTTTCGATTTCGACGGATGGGGAATCTGAGGAAGTGAGTGGGCCTTCGGACCCGGTCCGAGAGCATGATCCCGTTAATACGAGTGCCAACGACTCTGCAGTTAATGGGAAAGAAAGAAACGGTGATGTTTAATGGTTGGAAGGCACAGAGTATATGATTAATCAATGACGGTACATACATCGGTAGGCATAGCGTTTGAGCATTGCATAATACGGCGGCATAGCATATGGGGAAGGCATAGCATATGGGGAAGGCATAGTCAAGGGCATACATCCTGGCGTTCGAAACGGAATCAAGCATTTTTGGGAGTTATGGTATTGCATATGTATAAGCATTGGGTATGGATATGGATATTGACCGGCGAGTCTACGGACCCGGTACTGGGTGGGACAGGCGTTGAGGTTATTTTGCTTGTATATAAATTCCGTATTATCGGATACATTGATATAGGTAGAATTAAATCCTATCTTAAATACACGCGGTGGTTGTTTTTATTTGTCGTTTGTAGGTGCTTCGTAATTATACTTTGTTTATGGTAGGATATCGGATAGTACGAATTTCCACCCATAATCAGGAACTGTCAATGTTGGAAAACAACATGATATACAAAACCAGTGTTTTAAATCATTTGGATCTATAGGTAGTGGAATCAGATATTAAAACCTTCTATTTCTTAGAAAGCACTCCTGCCGTTGGAACTCCAACCCTAATGTGGTAGTCTCACCTGACTTTTGGGGTTGCACTCTTAGTAAAGAAGGAAGGAGCACCAAACAATGTTTACTATTTAAGAAGCAATTATTCGAATTCTAAAGACTTGTTCAGCATCATATTCTTCTCAATAACAACAATACTCAATACTCCATACTTTTTCTCAGTAACAACAACATTCAATAGTCCATCATTAACCACAACAATGAACGGAAACTACTCAAATAGGAGCCGCTCAAAGAAGAACCGTTCGAACGGAATCTCCTTGAACGGGAATTTCTCACATGGGAACCTCTCGAATGGGAATAGCTCACATGAGAACCTCTCGAATGGGTCGTCGCATAGCCCAGCGCCTCAACATGAATGGAAGAATTTATTCAAGGTCCAAAAAAAGGGGCTCGAGAAATGTCAAGCCGAATTGCAAGAATCACAGTTAGAATGCTTGCAACTCCAAGAGCAATGTGAAAAATTGCAGGAAAGCTACAAGGAACTCCAAGAGGCATGGTCAAATTTGTGGATAGAGCAGGAAAGAGATTGGCAGCTCCGGACGGAAACTGCCAGAGCTTTTCGAGAATTTCAAACGGCGTACGAAGCAGAAAGAATACAACGACTTCCAACTAAACAAGCACGAAAAGTATTTCACGACATGTTATATCAGAGAGGTTTGCAGTTAGGAAGTGGAACGGCACAAAATACGACGGTGGATTCGAACCCTTTTAACTCCTATTTTGGTCGCAGCGCCTTCGAAAATTTAGTGCAGCGTGCGATGCCAGACCAATCTCTGCCTTTACGACCTACACTCAACCCAGCAGCACCTGTCTTTTCGGGGTCTCTTAATAATACTCATTCTCACTATGCTGACTCGACGTATCAATCTTCATCATCACAGGAGGGGGGAAAGGGAAAGGAACCTGAGATGTTCAATGATTCAGGTGTCGAGAACGGCAGCGAGGTCACATCGCCATTAACACCATTGAGTCCGAGTCAAACAACTTTCATGGTTCCACGGATGCGACCCAAATTTCCTCGCCGCCATAATTCGGACTCTTACCTGACTGACATGCGAGCCGGCAGAGCTTCTACTCCGGAATAAAAGACGATGTTGGGACTTGAAGATTCTACTAAGATGTACTTCATATGTCCCGTAGCTTGAGCTAGGTATAGGGGAGAATATGACATACTTACTTGCACTTACTTGTGTTGGTCTCCGCAACTCGAGAATTTTATATGAAGCGTTTTCTAATTGAATTGCGCAAAAGCGAGATATGTATCAATAGGAGGGGTAGGTATTTTCCGAGGAACAGGCACAGCATTATACGTCTTTCCGGGGGGGTTTAGATTTGTTTTCTGAGAGGTACAGGCATCATTTGTAGGCAGCGATCCACAAGTTGTTCAGTATAGACTGATACAGTCACAGCTTGCAAATGCATGTACACAGCATTAGATTATTGTTAACAAATGGAGATACATTCTGTATCCGAAATATTGTGTACTCCTTCTTTCTTTGAGCAGCATACTAATATCGATGCCTCTGTTTTTTTTTCCTTTTTGCAACAGTTCGACGGCAACGCAGTGGAAGTATAAGGGAAAGACATAAAGTAGGACGATGCATAATTTACGTATCTCCGGATAATCCCAGAATGATCCTCCATTCTGTGATATGAACATTTACATAATGGCTCATTTGCCATCGGTTCTTCTTCTCGTTGTCTATCCTAGCAAAGATATCGTATTCATACAATATTTATTGCTCATTGTCTTTTGCTGGGCTACGAAATGTATGAGTCTCAAAACAATATTGGTTCTCATTCGCCATCATCAATCGACGGTATGCATGATAGAAGCTGGTTTACATTCAAATGGTCCTTGGGCAGTTAATCATCTGGCATCATCCTAGCTGGTAACAATATACACACTCGGGGTCTCGTATAACTATAGCTGCGGGACGGCTAGTAACCGTAAATTAAGGTCTTTCTAGTGTGCAGAGTGTTGAATACTCTGACCTTGCTTCGCTTCGCTTTGCCTCGCCTCCTTCTCGTCATATCACTAGGCATACCTTGATCTTGTGATAATTGATCAGATTGCTGTCCAAGAGATTGACTTACTAAATCTGATCGAATTTTTTGTGCATAAAGATCACGTCGATATCTAACATGCGCAGTCAGTGATTGAATTTGCGCGAGCAAGTCTGCCATCTTTATCTGCAAATCCTCTCTTGATGATCTATCAGATTCATCACTTCTATCTTCATCCTCTCTCTTGAATCTCTCTCCCCCGCCCGGATTGTATTGGTCATTGTTGTAATCACTCATACTTGATAGCTGGTTTTTGTTGTGTTGTGTGTTTTCTCGAGGTTGAAATATTTCGCGAAAATTCAAATCATAACAATGAGTAGCTCAGCACAGGGAATTCAAAAGAAGCGATTGTTCTTCAATTGGTTACGACTGATTGAATTGTAATTTTTTATTTTTTTTATCTACTATCTAGTCTATTGAGAGCTGTATGCTGGAATGAAGGGAATCGTAAAGGGATGTCTGAGAACCATTGTTCTCTCTTCACACTGCTCTGGATTCTTTGGAAGAACGGTGGATACAAATCGTGTTGGCTTTTCTACACCTTCGTCTCTCCACGCTCCATCTATCACTATTCTTGGGTATTATTTTATTCCATCACTGCTTTTGTCCTTGTCTTAGTCTTCTTGGTATATGTCGCATCGTCCTGTTCATACTGTGTGGATTTGGCGTCTACATCTGGGTCTTTGCCGAGTAGTGGTTCCAGACTCGATGCTTGTTGAAGAGATATTTCTCCTCGTATCATATCTGGTAGCTGAGTTTGAAATTCAATCATGTCCGATATATGCTTATGCTGCTGTTCCATGATAGTGGCAAGGATCTTTTGCATTGCCTGCTGGACATCCTGCATTTTGTTCTGGGCCTCTCGTTCTCGATACTGCCTCTGAATATCTTCCGCAATACAATCCTTTAACTGTGATGTCCAATTGGTCAATTTTTGGACCGATTCATCCAGCTTCTCTATTTGACCATTGTAGTACTGGAATTTCTGATCTCGGGTCTTCTGTATCGTCTCATTACGATCGTTTTGTTCCTCTAAAAAGCGTTCCAAATCCTTCATCTTATCTTGCATCTTCTCATTTCGATCGTTTTGCTCCTCTAAAGAACGTTCCAAATCCTTCATCTCATCTCGCATCTTCTCATTTTGATTGTGTTGCTTCTCTAGAAGTCGTTCCAACTCCTTGGTCTTATCTTGAATCTTCCCATCTTGATCGTATTGTTCCTCTATGCGCCGTTCCAAATCCTTGACCTTATCTTGAATCTTCCCATTTTGATTGTACGGCTCCTCTAGACGTCGTTCCAACTCCTTGGTCTTATCTTGCATCTTATGAATAGGCGGTAACGGAGATTTAATCACTTTCCTTGCTTTATTTCCATAATTCAAGCCTAGGCGATTCGAGACATGTCCTGGTCCCTTCGACATGTTTGGATTGCTTCGATTAGATGTACGTCTTTATTTGTTGAGTATTGAGGTGACGATTAGCAACGCATCTTCTGGCTATATTGGTATCTCAGCGCCAATCTTGAATGTAATGTATTGAGAACTAACATACCTTACTGAGCAGCGAATTATCTGTCGAAGTGAAGTGAATAATGAGTGTACACTTAGTGATAATGATCCTAGAACACAATACTAGCGGTATATTATGAGTGAAGTCTATAATAACAGATAGATGAAGCGAAGTATACAATATGAACGAAGTGTATACTATGAATGAAGTATACAATAACAGGATTGAGGATAGTCTTTATCCTTGTTTATTTTGATCTTTTATGGGATGGTGTTAAGAGAGGGGAAAGCACGACTAGAATGAGTATACAGGAAATCACATAAGAAGGTGCGACTTGAACCACTTTCTAGACTTATGAATGATAGCTAAAATATGCATTTATTACAGTCGTAGCGAAGTTGATGTAACTCACAGTTTTCGTGCTCGCTAAATCAACCATCCTCACAATTCTTCTGTGGTCAATTATAATATACAACTGGAAATTGTATTTTGATCAAGTTCTTGATCTATGATTCAATATCAGAATTCAGGAGCAGATGAGAATTTGCGAAGACTTTTAATAAAGAATATCACTCAGAACAGGGCCTCTAAGTCCAGGGAGCACCTGAGAATCATGGAAGATAGATAGAAAGGGCTGATGTCGAGCTGATGATACAACAAATCAGGATATGAAGGAAAGTTTAAAGGTACGATATATTCAAGAGCCTACGGATAAATCATTGGCAGCTTATCAATTACTCGGCAATTGTTAGACAATCAACCTTCCCCCTTTAATTTTTCTCAACTTCTTATTAGTAAGTACTTCGTAACTGCCGTATGATTTCATCTACGTCGTACTTGGCTCGCTCCTAGAACAAGGAAAGCTTTGTCATCCTCCCATCCCACCTGTCTCCCTTCCTTCCTCACAACACCACTCAAAGTGACCAATTCATTCTATAACCTACTCCCACCACCTACTCGTCCTTAGTCTCCCTCATCTTCCCATCTCTGCCGTCTCCCATGTCTCCGGAGTTTGTCTATCTGATCCGCCTCATCCTCGATATCCTCCTCACCCCCCTCTAACTCCTCCCCCAACATATCCCTACACAACTTCCCCAACATCCCCACAATTCTCTCTATCCCCTCCAGTTCCCTCTTAAGCCCCTGCAAACTCATCTCATCCTTCTGTCTAATCCTCCTCACTATATCTCCTAAAACATCTACTTGTGTTTTAATCTGTTCCCAAGCTTTTCGATCCTCAATTTTCTTATCCTCAATTTCCTTGTCCTTCTTATTCTCCTCATTTTGCGCTTGATCTTGATCTTTGTCCTGACCTAGGGAATTTGAAGGCTTTGGAATCCCGGTCCCCCATAACGCGGGATCATATGGGTGGAAAAGGTTTGACATTGTGGGATTGTTGAAAGGGGAGGGATATTCCGAGGTAGAGGTTGTAGAATTCCCCGATTTATGAGATTCTTTCTTTTCTTTTTTAGATTCAAAAGAGAAGTGATTTTATGAGATTAAATGAAAGATACAAAACCTTTCTATACCTAGGGTTACAAGGGAGTCTTATACTAAAAAAGCATGCCAAATGATCATCGTGGGAACTTTGTTTGATGTAGTTGGTGAGCACTTGAATTTTCATGTGATGATCATACCTACTGATAACTAACAACTGACAAACATTTTCCACATTAAACATTACCTTTATCGTCATTCGTCTCATTCACCTCCCAATGACATCTTCTCACTATTTACAAACTTCTTATTATCCAATCAACCATTTACTATCCCATTCACTTCCTACTTCTCCTAATCCAGTCATCACTTCTAATCCACAAGGAACAACTTACCCTCATCTCTTCAATATCGCTTGATATCCTTCCATTCCAATCCGAGGTCCCTTCATATATCCAATCTCCATCAATCGTCCCACCACACTTTCAACGCATACCTAGGTAGCATTCAAAACATCTTCCTTCCTCTGAGCTACATTCATTCCTACTAGGTACCCGCTAATTACTCCCATACCCAACACCCAGTCGAGAAAAATCCAACTCAATCTCCCAAATTCCAACTTCCAGCTTCCGACTCACAGCACCGATTCTTTTCTCCTCCGGCTTCATTTTATAACTCCTTTCTCCTACCCTGCTCCCAGAATCTAACCCTGATTCATCTCATCACACTTCCCCTACTTTTCCCTCGTCCCTTACACTTCCCCTACATCTCCCCTCCCCCCTCGTCCACAGAGAAGAGAATCCTCACTCCTAATCCTCACTCCCAACGATTCCTCACAGCAGTATAATCCGACTAATCTTACCAACCTCAAATCACAAATCACAAACACCACACACACACACATATATACATATATATACATACCTGTCTACAACCTCAAATCTCTCAGCACACCCCCATCCCCATCCACATCCACATCCATATTCGCAACAACGCCACAAAAAGATTCTCTGACAACCACAATCCAAAATCTTTAACCCTTTAATTCCAACCATCTATTTGAATGTGAACTTGAATTTAAATCATGAGTTTGGTGCATGCATGCCTAGTTTGTGCATTTATACATGTATACATAATAAGCAACTAAACAAATTTTATCTTCGCGGGGAGAGTCTCCAGAGAAGGAGTGAAGAAGACAGCAATCAAAGAAACCCCAAATCCATCGCTCTCGAGGTTCCTCGGAGAAATAAGGAACCCGATAATAAATTACAGAGAATGAAAGCAAGTATACGCGAGATCCCTCCTATCTTTTCTTCGAAGCCCGTAATTCGCATCGTGAGAAAGGAAGAGAGACCACTATACCTCTGAGAAATAATTCGGTACCAATAGTAATCCGCGGTATAGTCATTCGACCTATCCAAATCTATCGAAGCATGATAGACTTGCGGATTTTTACCCATGCTATCTTTCTAGAGTATCTTGTCTATTCATCTCTTCCTCTAGATCTCAAATCCCCAAACTTACAACCCAGTATAGTATACTATATCATAGACTTATCTCCCAAATTGAAACACACCAATTCATCAATCCCAAATCTTCAAATCCCCTCTTACATTTCACATTTCACATTTCAAAATTCATCATTCATCGTTCATCATTCCAATCCTCTCTCATCCCAAATTCTTCTCCTGTTCCCCTATTCCCTTTTCTCCTCCTCCCATCCCCATTCCTCCTCCTTTCCCATCCAAATCCACACCCACATTCACAACACTCCTTAATTTGAACAAAGAAAAATTACGTATAATAAACAATCAAGAATAATACTATATCCCATACACCACCATCACTTCGCCTCACCTCACCTCACTTCACCACTATCATATCCATATATCACAACCACTATATCTCACTCAATAACTATTATATCATAAACTATATACACACAAACTCTTGTAATTATCTAAAGTTTTTATATTATTATCATCACTATCATCACTATCATCACTATCATCACTATCATCACTATCATCACTATCATCACTATCATCACTATCATCACCATCATCACCATCAAATTGTAACCCTCTCACATCAAATCACTATTACACCACCATTCCACCACCACCACATCACACCACATCACACCACATCACAAACCCACGTAAACACAATCATAAAATCAAAATCTCATAATCATCTCCTCATTTCATCCCGCTATTAACAAGGTACAACTAAATCCATGATTCACATCATGTCCCATCATATCATATCCCATCTCATCATTTCAAATCATAACATACCATATCAACTCATAAGAATTCATCCCGCCATTACCAACCCTATCAATATCAATATCAATATCTATATCAATCAAATCTTGCTCACTCTATCTGATCCCATTCCATTCCCCTTATTCCCACCCCTATTCTCCCCACCGATACCTACATCGTAGCGAGTCCGACCGCTGTTGTACTGCCAAACTAAACTAAACTAAACTAACCACCCACCATCTATCCCTTAGCAGCCCCGCATCCCCTATCCCCTCTCTAATTCCTCGGCTAAGCTAGCCTCTTCCACCAAACCCCTCTATCTCCCTCTCTCCCCCCCCATCCATCCATCCACCCTATCGTTTCCCCCCCACATTCTGACCACTCAAACTCTCTCCCACCCCCAACTTCTGCGAACTCGCACTTCTCCCAAACCCCACCACCTCCGGCGAAACCCTCCCACTCCCACCACTCATGATCGCCTCTCCCCCATTCTTCCTCCCCTTCTCATTAGGCGTCACACTTCCACTCACACTCTGCGAACTACTTCCCTGCGTAATCGCCGCACCACCATCACCTCCTCCAACAATCAAATCACCCCTCCTCTCACCTTTCCAACCACCATTCCCTTCGCTACACTCTTCACGATGGCTCTTCGACTCACACCCGTCGCATCAATATAAACCAATCCCACATTCATGACCCCACCACCGATATTACGAGAAATATTACCCGCTTCCGGTCCATACTTATGTTCCACCACCGTAGTAGCAGCTGTGGATGTCGAAGCCAGGAGATTACGACCCGCTTGATCAATGCCATCGGCGATAGTAGAGAAAGCCATCATGGATTTATTGAGAATGCCCGGTTTGTAATTATCCACCGGCTTACCATCTGGACCGATTCCTTTATGAGCTTTCTGGTTACGTTTTGCGAGAGTGGCACCAATGTTTTGTGCGTATTTTGTTACCTGTCCTACGGTTTTTGCAGAGAGACCAGCGGCGCCTTCGGTAAAGGTATGAACCTTGCGAATGTGAGCGTGAGTGGTGGGAGTAAACGTCATGGGTTTAGTGGTGGGAGCGGATTTCGTCGTATAGTTGTCGGCTTGAGATGTAAGGGTTTTAGAAACATAGCTGGAGGTTGTTACGATGAGACGGGAGGCCATAGCAGCTGTGGAGACGAGATTGGAGGATTTGTAGGCGGGGTGCATGGCCATTTCGAGGTAAGCAGGAGATGCTGGGGCGACGCCAATGTTGAGGGAGCCATCTTGGGGAAGAGTGATTTCGACTGGATCTATAGAGGTTGTTAGAGATATGAAGAAAGAAACGCGAATGAGGTTACAAGGCCAGAAACAATATACATACCTTTCGATCCCGGTTTCATTTTTGCATCTTCAACCACATGAAACCCTTCTCCCAATTCACCAACCACGCTACCATTTTCCTCATCCACCAAAACAATCTGTCCACCCGCATGAGAACTCGCACTTCCCGAAACATAAGCTTCTCCTGGCGCAAAATCCGACGGATTATACGCAGGCAAGGGTTCCTTTGTAGATTTCGCCTTTTCTTTCTTCGGGCGAGATGATTGTGGAGGTGGTGCACGCTCTAGGAAAGCTGTACACTGAGCCAATATAGTTTCAAAAGTATCGACATCATCTTGGTTAATCTTCGATGCTCCTACGATTGGGAATTCGATCTTGGTAAAGACGCCACTGTCGGGTCCCAAGTCCCATCGTGGAATTAGGTAGCTGCTGGGTGGTTGGTGATAGATTTGGGTTGTAGCTGGGAGAGGAAGATCGAGCTCGGGAGGTAGATGGAGATGAAGATAGAAGTCTTCTTCTGGGGTTTGGGATTGAGGATCTGCGATTGAGAGACCGGAGAAGGGGGAAGAGGTAGGGACCATGAGGAGAGAGAGGGTTTGAGGTCCATTTGGGGTGAGAGATTCTTCTTTGCCATTTTCGATGTGATATGCATTGATGCCATTGATGGCATAGAGAAGCTTCGGGTCCTATGTGATATTAGAATCTGCGAATGGGAAATTAGAGAAAGGGTGAAAGAGGTGTTACATTATGTCCTGATGCCATCTTGATATCTCGCGTGAGCGAAACTGTAGGAGATCTACTTTGTAGAAAATCGGTGCCGTTTGTAAACAATGAAGGATCAATAGCCTCTATCCTATCTACCAGAATATCGTATCTTTGCAATCAACAAACTACCCTGTACAGTGGGGGATTCCAATACGAAGAAGCCGATGAAGATGAAGATGGAGATGAAGACAGCAGGATTTATTATTTCCAGAACAAAATACACTTAACTTTCTCAAAGAATGAAATCTAATCACCACTCTTAAGGAGGGCGGTTATTCAAAAGATCTTACGCGCTTCAAACAGTTTGGTGGTAGCCAAGAGAACATGCAACAGAGCCAATGGCGATGACGTACAAGGAATATCAAAATCAGGGCGTTTACCATTGCCCCTCCTTCCTGAAAGTGTTGCGGTGAATGTGTAAAGTGGCTGAGGCGAGAGATCATCCTCCAAGGCTTTCCACTCGATGTTTATCTTGGGAACGCATACTTGCGATTAAGTATTGAATGAACTTACGAATGTGTAAATACATAGTAATATATCACACATTGTATCTTCCACGAATTAAACATGAATCGAGACTTTAGATGAAATCTTGGATTCACCACTGACCTCTCACCTCGCACCTCTCACCTCGCACCAAATCTCAAATCTTGATAAAGGGTTTGATAGTTCATGTATGGCTGAAAAAAGTGGCTGAGCTACTCCAAGCAAAATGGGTTAAAATCTTACATGGAAAAAGAAACACATGAGAAGCAGCTCAATCCAGTAATTTTGCGAGTTTATTTTGCGTACAACACGAAAAGCGCTCTTCACGATAATGTATCTAGTGATCATCGATTTCACTCCTCTGATGTTATTTTAAGAAATTGATTAGTTAGCATTTGTTCTCATTCTTCACACCGTGTTGTTGAGAACTCCATGATCTTTTTAAGGGTGTGATTTCTTTTTCTCCAACGCCATGCCATGTCGTATCAAAGCGATCACCCCACCATTCAAACATTCAAAGCATGGAGCGGGAGTGTCATTCAGGTCAGGCATCGACGCAAGGTAATTTCGTCCTTTTCTTCTTCGATTCTTTCCCGAAGCAACGCAACACAACGCGACGGGATATAGGAGATATTCCTAGAAGAGAGAACGGGGACCAAAGAGATGCAATTCATCCCCTGCGTACATCATCAGGGAGAGGAGAGGACTCGAGATGTCTTGCGTATCCATGGATGTGGGGAGAGGATTGAATCCCCGAATTGGGTATACAAGCTCAAGAGACCGACAGGTATTAATTATATTTATATTCAATGTATGTACACGCACGGGTGAAGTTGCGAGTTACGCAACAGTCTTGGTATGTCACGATATTGTTATGGGTTATCGATGGGGTTTCCTCCTTGGACTTGTTACTTCCGAATGAATATGTATGTTTTGCAGTTGGGGTCTTGGATGGGCTGGGGGTGATGCGGAATTTCATGCTACACAACTGAATGGCATGCGTGAATGGGGGATATGGTGACAGTAGGTATATGCTACACAATTGGATGTTTGAACATGGGTTGATTATTGCAGTGTGCTATTTAGCCAGAAAGAGGAGGGATTCTGCAGCGTAAGATTCTCGAGTCTCTACGCTCAAGACTTTACTTGCATATTATGTTATTCTGACAGCAGCTTTGGAGATGCAAGCAGATATGCAAGAGAAGAGGCAGGTGGGTTTCGTTGGCTATGTACTGTACTCTATGCTCTAATACCTCCGTTGCCCGCTGTATGTGATACCAAACCATGAACACGACGTATCGAATCGAGCCGAGTTGTCAGCATTGAAACATTTATGTGGAGGGGATTTTTCGATGGGGAATCTGGTGATCCGGATGAATACAGTATCTAGGTATGGTAAGGATTGCAAAGCGAAACCGTTCGAATCCATGGTTTGAGATGCTTATTCACATGTATGTAAGAATTTGGAACGGCAAACGGTTGTGGTGTGGAGTGAACATATGTTGTAGTTATGCCTTGTAGATTTGAAATTTCTCATCTGGGTCCTGTCTCGTTCTAACATGATAGCTCAAAGGGTTCAAGATATCTCCATCTCTCACGGGATAGCAGGACATGATAGACTGGGTGAACAAACTGACATGTCGACGTGACACATGGATGCTTTTCAGTCAAGCATCGTACCCATATCAACATTTCAAGTCACGCAAGGAGTGTTCTCCATCCCGAATACGTTGATCAATGTAGACGCAAGTCGCATATCTAGTGCAAAGTAGGACAAGTAGGGGTTCTCGAGTCAAAACGATGATCTGGATTCCCCCGCATCTGATTTTCTTTTTTCTAAAATTGAGGAAAGTACCTAGGAGGGAGGTGAAATTTACTAACAACACGAACTAGGATATTGATTGACTCGTGAAGCACATCACATCATTGATTCCAAGATGATTCGTTCACATGGCGGGATCTCAGATTCATCACTCATCAGTCTAGACTCATGTACGGTATGTGAATACTATACATTTCAAATACTTATATAATGGGGAATGAACAACATCATTCGTCCACGCCCAACTTTACTCAACCAATTATCGAGCACCGAACCCTTGATTCTCACCCCTCCGGAGCCAGGATATCTCTCTTTAGAGGAAGATCCGAAACCCCAAAATAAGAATAAGTTTGATCCACGCCGAGGCGGGTAGCTTGTGAGCACAACGTATTACATAAGAGTGAAGATGGAGCAAGAAGAAAGAACACAATGCATTGTACGATCGGTTGGGTGCACGGAGGTAGCCATCTTACGTTGGGGAGGAGTGAATGAATGTACGGAGGAGTAGGTAGGTAGGTAGGTGGTAGAGATAGATTGTGGGATTATCTTTCCTAGATTGTCTGTGTGTGATATCTGGTGCAAGATGCTCCGAGTATTTTCCTGAGATTCCAGACTGGATACGGAGGATGGTGGAGAGGGGTAAAGCCATTGCTAGACCGGAAAGCGGAAGGGGTTTCATGATATATGTTGACGTCTTCTTGTTGAGATCAAAAGTCTTTCTTTACCTTTCTTTTGGGGGACAAGAGAGAAGATGGAATGTATTTACTTTTTAATTGGGGTAGTGAATGTAGGATTGACGGAAAGAAGGGGAGAGGTAGAGGTAGAGGTAGAGGAAGATGATGGGAGAGAAGAAGATAATGAGAGAGCCATATATGAAAAATCTTCAAATACCTAGTACCTACCTAGTACCTACCTAGTAATTACATGTGAAGTTCTACAGATAATGTATATATTCATGCAATGAAGGGGGTGTGTCTATTGTCCTTTACATATGTAGATTAGGGAGAGATTTGTACTGCTGATGATTATCGAACTGCATATCGTTGAAGTAGATAGTTGAAGTAGATAGTTGAAGTAGATACATTTTGAGTAACTTCTGTGATACGGCTGGCATCTTACAATGAATTATACTTGATTGCATTCAATTACTCGAGTAGTCTGCACACCTAGGTAGATAAATGCACCGTGGCTGAATAACAAAGCTGTTAGACCGATGATGAATCAAATCATCATCTCTTATTTATATTAACCTATTATCATATTGTCATATTGTCATATTATTCATTCAAATTGCCATATATATATATTTCCAACTGTCAGGTAATTCCGTTATCCTCCTCATAGGATCCTATCCACCTACCACCTGCCTATCGGCCGACAATCATTACTAAAAGCCGATTCCAATCATTTTTCCTCAAATTATCGGATGACAAACCAACTTTAAACCTTTTACTCTTTCCTCTTACGACTACGTTTCTCTCTTTTCTCCGGCCGAGATCGCCTTTTCAGTGGCATTTTGCTCGGATCTTTCTGGCCATTCCAGCGCTCCACCCACCAGTGATCAGTCTTGCGATAATCGTATTGTGCCGGTATGGGTATGTGGTGTGGTAAATGGTAAATACCGATTACTATCATCTAACAACCATCCAAGATAGTAAGAGGGATTAGGTAAGATAGGTGAGAAGATATACGATCAATATCTACCCAAGGAAAAAAAATAAAACAGCGACGACGAGGACTCGAAGAAGGTTCCAGATGAAAAGAAACAAGGGAATTCCACTCGAGCGACCATACCATTTTTCGGCTCCATTCTTTCCCGTCCGCATTGCAACGCTCTCCATTCTTTTCAACCCGACTCGCACTTTGAAGAATGCTTACGGGAAGAAAGGAGATGATACCATACTTGATCATTCAATTCAATTCAATTCAACCATCTATCTATCGATCGATCGATCAATCAATCAACCAACCAATCAATCAATCAATCAATCAATCAATCAATCAATCAATCAATCAACTTTATCAATCTTATAATCCATCGTGAATCCATCGTGAATCCATCCTCTTGTCTTACTTGAAAAATAAACCCAACATCATTCACTCATTACTCGGTGTACGTCCTTATAATTTATACCTTCGCGAGCCTCGTACGCTTTCCGCCATTCATACCCTTTCCCTTCCGCCATTCGTACCCCTACCTACGGCCGTGGGAACCCAAATTATACGATTGTCATCAGTCATCACCCATAAACTTCCTTTCCTTTCCGTTCCAGCTTCGCCAGGTTCCCGCAAATCACAGCCAAAAGATCCACATCTTCAAGCAAGAAAGTTCCCTTCACTCCGATCACCCACACTTCCCACACCACCCACACTAATCACCCACCGACCGAAAATCAAAGCTCCCTCTTGTTTCGCTTCATCCTTCACATCCCGTCCTCATCCGTGAATTTCAAAGAAAGAGAGCGAGAGCGAGAGCGAGAGAGAGAAAGATACCAACAACAGGATACCAACAACAACAACAACGACAGACACATCTTATTGTTCACTCACCACTCACCACTCACCCCTCACCCCTCACCACTTACCACTCACGATTGACTATTATACTCTCAACCTCAATAAGTACCTACAAAAGTACAACAAAAGTACAACAATACTCAAGTACAAAACCTCAACAACATCGAAATCAACCATCAACAATAAAACATTCCAAGTTTGGACCGATCGATCAATTCAATCAATCACTCACTCACTCAATCATCAATCACTCAATCAACCAACCAACCAACCATTCACACACCCATCCACCCTACATATTATTGTGTAAACCCCCAGCCAAATACCAGAATATCCATCACAATATTTCATAAATACAATACAAATTAAATTTTATATTTCTTCATTCGATCATTTCGATTCCTTTTTTCCTCACCCTTCTCTTCTTCCAAACAAATCAATCAATATATCCCTATATTCTTCCTTTTAATGGTCCAATCGTTCATGTCAAAGTTACTTTGTATTCCTTGAACCGGAAACTCGCATTGCATCTGCGGCATTCGCTTCGCCGTCACACCAGCGATACTTATTACAGCGTGGACGATTACAACTCTGAAGGGCTACCAAGCACCCTCCCACCCATTCTGCACCAACCCAGCCATCCCTCCAATCTTTCTTCTCCTGAATGAGAAAGTAACTTGATTTTGGGTTTCTTTCTAAGCCATTTTAAGAAATAATATTAAAAAGCTCCTTCTACCAACAAGTTCAGGGTCTCAAGGGACCCCCCAACCGCAAACATTCCCTCACCTCACTCTCTCGCCGCGATACTCTCGCCTTCTGCACCACCTGACTCCGATTCGGCAGTTGGTGTTTCGCGATCATCTAGTCCAAAACGTTCACACGCCGAAGCTTTCTCCTCTGCCAACGATCCAACCTATCTCCATCCCGCTTCACCAAAACAACATCGGCCCAATATATCGTCTGTCGGAGCTACCAGTCCCGGCGCATTAGGCGCCAGTGGTTTAGGGGCTGATGATGGTAGTGGTGGTGGCCGAAGTGGGATAGAGGAGAAGAAGCCGGCAAAGAGTAAGTGGATCGTGAGCTTCTGCTATTCGTCAAAGATATGGTCATGCTGATTTATTTGATGTGAAGTGGTACGATCTAGTATAGCTTGCGCACGATGTAGACGGAGCAAGGTAAAATGTAAGTGAAGTGCATCTCACGTCTATTCGGGACCTGAACTAATTTCACGCCCAGGTGTCAACAATGGTGTCAATTCCATATGCAGGGCTTGTGAGTCCTCGAACCGAGAATGTACATATCCAAGTGCCGCAGCTTCTACACCCAAGAGAACCGATCCGCCCATGGGAATAAAGGTGGAAGGAGAAAGTGATAGTAAGAAGAGAGTTCGAAAGCATGAAGATTCCGGTCGCAGAAATAGTCAACGACAAGGAGAAGAACCTTTGGAGGCTACCATATTAACACGAAAGGTTTGGGATGAGGTCTATGACATATTCAAGTTGAACTTCTCAACCGAGATGCCTTTCTTGCATCCTCCATCATTTCGAAATCGCATGCGTCAAGCATCGCATCCACGAGACCCTACTTCACTCCCCGACATGCCCGCCTTTCAAGATGCCAAGATTTTGTTGTTAGGCGTACTGACTCTCACTGCCCGATTTCATCCCGAGTTGGTCGCATATCACGCACCGGCAAATTCCCCTCGACCGAATGACCCATTGGCTGCAAGCGATTACTACGCAACCGCTTTAACCTCAACCATTTTTGGAGCTGCGGGTAAAGATCTAAGCACTCCTACCACCGAAAGGATCCAGGCACTCTTAATGCTTGGTCTTTATGAGTGGGGTCAAACTAGAGGCCTTAGCGCTTGGGTGTACGTAGGTATTGCGACCAGACTAGCACAAGCAATGGGTCTCCCCTACGAGGATGATCCATCGGCTCGAACGTTCAAGCCTGAAACGGTAACCACCGCGAGTTCATACCGACCAGAGGTGAACAAGAGTCCAGCACGTGATACTGCCATTGAGAAGGAAGTGAGGAGACGTACTTTTTGGAGTTGCTTTATCATGGATCGGATGCTTTCCGCTGGAAAGGCTAGACCTACGATGGTTGAGTCTGATACCCTCCGAGTACAATTACCATGTTCTGACGATCAATTCTTATTCACCCAATCAGTCCAAACTGGTTACTTGAATCGAGATTTTGAGAAAGCTACTTTGTCAAATGTCAAAATTCAAGAAGGTGGAGTACTCAGCAGGTATTGTCGTTTGGTTGAAATTTGGGGTAAACTTTCAAAGTGGAGTCTTCATGGAGGTCGCCGAACTGAAACCCTACCACCGTGGGATGAATCAACACAATTCTACAAACTGTCACATGAATTGGAAGATTTCTACAGCGCCTTGCCAGAGAACCTTACCTTTTCCGAGGACAACCTGAATGCACATTTGGAAAAACGAAATGCTACCACGTATGCAAGTTTGCACACTCTTGTCTCGTTATGTCGAATCATGCTCCACAGAGAATATATACCGTTCATTCCTCTTCGAGCTGATAAGCCTTCAGGTCCTTTGGATGAGCCAACATTTCCAAAAGAGAAATTCGATATACCCGAAGGATTTTGGGAACAGAGTGCCGACTCACTTTTCTCATCGGCCAGAGATATTGTTGATATTATGAGAACTTGTCAGGATAATAACGCTTTGCCAGAATCACCATTATTTGTATTCGCTCTTTTCCATTCAGCGTTCACGGGTGTTTACTCTGTTCATTTTCCACAGATGGATCCTAACGATTATATGGGTGAAAGTCGATCCGCTTTACCTATCAAGATTCTGAAAGATATGGTGCCAAGGTTAACCATGGCTAAAGCTTACCATAAAAGAATTGAACAGATGATGAAATATTACAAACTCGTGAAGAATGAATTCAAGAGATATAAGAAAGATGTTTCATGGAAAGGTGGTGGATTGGATGAGTGGAAGGTTTTCGAGAAAGATTTAAAGGAGTTTGGTACTCTGGAAGATGCTGCGGGAGGTGATTCTCACTCTGATGATTATCCCAATCGCAACTCTCGATGTAGCACCAGCGATCTTGGTTCCACTACGGCTGCTAACAATCCTAATGGCGAGCCAATGCAAGGTGTCGAAGGAAGTGGATCAAGACCACCTTCCAATTGGGCACCAATCAATGCCTCCAATAACAACATGAGCATGGAGATGCAACAAGGTCCTGGCGGACCATATATACCAAATGGAGCTTATCAACCAAGCCCCAATCAAAATTCGAATCCACCTAGTTTGATTAGTCCAGGGAATGGTGATTCAGCATCAAGTATCAATTCTCCCTATAGCAATCAAGGACAAGCTCAAAATTATAACCAACTTCAGCAAATGGGGCAATATCATCCTCCAATGGCTCCTCAACCTCATAATATGGCACCACCGGGTACTCAAGCAGGATGGAATCGAGATCCAACTGCTAGCATTTTACCTTTTGATGCATGGATTGATGATTTGGAAAGTATTTCAATGAACACAAATACCATGGAAAACTTTACACAATCATTCAATGATGTATCTCAACCTTGGAATGTTCCACAATTTGGAGCGCAGCCTCAAAATAGTTGGGTTCAAGTCGTTGAGAGACATCCTGGTGCTTGGAATTAATGGTGTACGGTAGTTGAACCTTGAAATGAAAGGTTCACTAGGAATTGCATCAATGGATAGATTAATGAATGAGAAGCCTCCTCGTTAACATCATTCCTTATTTTGAAGGAATGGAGGAGTGGGAGTTTGATTGGAATGAATCGAGGTGATTTTACTACATTGGGTTACGTGGGATTCATTTTGGTGGGAGTGAAATAGGATTGTGTTGATTGAGCGTTATAAAAAATATCTTTTGCGATTTTAGTATTGTGTTTTTCTCTTCTGATCATCGGGTTTGAGGATTTTAGGTTTATTATGATACACTAGCAATGGCAATGATAATGATAGCTTATTTTGTGAGAGTTGTCTTCTTCCTCTTTTTGATTTTTATTGGGGATGTGAATGGGGATGGATGTGGAAAGGGTGTGAAATGGAGAGTGAAATTTGGTAGAGTGGATTTTTACTGATTTTTATGGGCTGTAGGCGTGCATATTTATGGATGTGTGTTTCTTCAATCGCTATATATTCGTTTGGTAGTTGTTGAGATGGGAGGGGAGGGGAGGGGAAGTGGGAATGCGGAATCGGGGTAGGATGGATGATGGAGGGTGGAGGGTGGATGGTGGATGGATCAAATAGTGGATTCAAGGGATGAAGGCGGGAGAAGGGGGGATGGGGAGGGGGAAGAAGAGGAAGAAGAGGAAGAAGAGGAAGAGAACTCAGATACATAATGCATTTTTATATATTCTTTATCATTTATTTGACTTTTGACTTTTGACTTTTGACATGGTTATTGTTATTGTTATTGTTATTGATTTGAGAAGGACACACAAGGTGTCGCACCTACCAAGTCAAGTGTAGGTCCTCCATATCTCCATGGTAGTTTGTCTAAAGAGCTAGCTCACCTCCAGAGGATCGGCCTTTACTTTAATAAGGGGGCTGTTCGAAAGAGCTTGTTTTGTAGCTTTTGAGCTGAAGTGGTTTATTTGTGTTCGGATAGATATCTAGGTTGATGTGTGAGGGTTCTTGTTTGTTTGTTTATTGGGTGTTTGGTGAGTAAGTGTTTGGTGAGTAAGTGAGTAGGTAGGTTGGTAGGTTGGTAGGTTGGTAGGTAGGCAGGCAGGTAGGCAGGTAGGTAGGATCGAGTTGTGTATATGTGTAGGTAGGTAGATAGATGAGAAAGGAAGGATTTGGTTTTTGGACTTTGGGATTGGACTTTGAGATTGGAGTGTTCAAGTCGTTGTGTGATGTTTGGGGATTGGGATTGAGATTAGTGATTTAGTAATAGGATTGGGATTGGGATTGGGATTGATGTTAGGTTGGTATAGTTTTGGGTTGGATTGGGTTGGATTGGGTTGGATTGGTTAGAGTTGGGGTTTATAGAATGAGGGGGGAGAAAGAGAGGGAGCTTGAGGGAGTGGTTTGTTGGATTGTGTTGGATTGGATTGGAATTTTGAAGAATGAGAAGGGAGGGGAGAGATGAGGGATGAAGGATAAGGGGAAGAAGTGGAAAGGGAGGAGGGGAAAGGATGATAGAAAATAGAGAATGGATGTTCAAAGGGATGAATAGGTAGTGAGTGGATTTGAGAAGTTGAGGTGGGATAGGGGGAAGGGGGAAGGAAAGATAATTTGGATTTGGATTTGGATTTGGTTTTGGATTCGGTTTTGGTTTTTGAGTGAATGGGTAGAATGAGTAGGATGATGGATGGGTGGAATATGGGAAGATATATGGAGATTGGAGATTGGAGAAGGAGGGGAAGGAAAGAGGAAAGAGGAAAAGGAAAGGAAAGGGGGAGTATACAATAAATATACTGTTCAAATTTGTGTAAGGAAGTAAGGAAATAAGGTGTGAATAGATAGATAGGGATGAATAGAGATGTGACTGGATATGGATATGGATCTGGGTGTGGATATTAGATTGTGGTTATAGTTATGATTGATTGATGAGAGGGTTTTGGGTTTGGGGTTTGAGGGTTGGAGTTTGGAGTTCAGGCTTTAGAGTCTAGAGATACTTATTTGATTATGTATAGGAAGTGAGATGTGTGGTGAATGGAATGAAATGGGATATAAGATTCAAAGTTTGGAGTTTAGAATTTGGGTTTAGAATTTGGAGTTTAGGATTAGGATTAGGATTAGGATTAAGATTGAAACTAGAATTCAATTATATCCTCTTCTACATTCTTTACTTTTACTCCATTCTAACTATTCTATTCCTCAATTGGAATCAGAATTGAAGATGAGTAAGTAAGTGTTTATGTTTAGAATAAAAAAGGAAGAATGAAAGAAAGAGAGACAAGAGGAAGAAAATGAGATCTCGATTCTATATCAAGTACCTAGATATACTTACAAGAATTATAAGAATGAGAAGGGGAAAGAGTCTCCCTAAGGAGACAGAACAATAGGTCCGAAATAGAAGTGGGAATTTGTACTGGGGGTTTGCACTTTGTATATGAATGTATTTTCTGGTTTTTGTTTTTGGAGATGACTTTGGATATAGATCAGGGTTTGAGATGGTTTTTGGGGTTTGGGAATGCCTGTGGTGAATGAGTTGGGAGGTACATAATATAGATAGGTATATGATGGAGGTATATTCTGGTTTTTATAAGCTGATTCAGTTGATTAGATAGATCAAATTAGGTTAGGAATTTAAATAATATAAGGCACCCGTCTATCTACCTACCTACCTATAATTATTAGTAGATTGTGATTTGATTTTTCATGCTGCTGTGAGAGGTGTGATGGGATGAGATGGCATACTATGAAGAAGATGAGAGAAACATATCAAAGTAAAAGCAAGCATTTAAGTTATCCAACACCATTCATCATTCATGATCCATTCATTCCCATGATGTTATATCATATTCTTCATCCAATATTGTCATTCATACATATATGTACTGTATACCTAGTAGGTATCTTATCCTATCCTATCCTATTCATCCTATCATTACTAGTTTCTTTCGTTCCCGTTTCTTGAGATTCCATCCTATCCTTTCATATCATATCCATCCATTCAATCCAATAACCAAAACCAAATCCAAATCATCATAATCATAATCATAAATCCTCCATGAAAAGTATATTTGAAAGAAAAAGAAAACAAAAACATCCACAACCGATCCTAATCCCCATCCCCAACCCCCCAATCAAAGAAAATAAACCCAAACCCAAACCAAATCAAACCAAACCCAATCCCAAGAGCCCACCCAGAAACTTAAACCCCGGGCCGGTACTGTGATTCCCAAATCTGTATTCGCATTCGCATTTGCATCTGTATTTATAAAAACTGTCGATATCATATTTTCCTTCATCATACTCTCCCAAACCCCGCACCTTGTGCATATCTCAACGGCGAATGTTTTCTCTTCTCCTCGTGTTCTTTCGATTTACTCGAGCTCCCCGAGTTGCGTCTTTTGAACATGTGTTCGACCATAGCGCGGGGACCGACAAATTCGAGATTCATGTTTAGGGGAGGGAGAGGGAGGGTGCGGGGTGAAGAGCGGGAGGAGAGAGCTTGGGAGTGGGTATTAGGATGGGAGGGTGTGGGTGTGCTTGTGTATGGGGATGTGGATGTGGTGTAGGAGTTGGAGTGAGAATTGGGATGAGAAGAAGTGGGTTTAGGTTGGAAATGTCTTTTGATGCTATCGTCGACGAGGGCTATGAGACCCGTGGAGATAATAACGCTGGAGTTACGGGTTAGATTCATGATGATTGGATTTGATTGATCGGATGGAGAATTAAAACTTACTCAGCAACATCCGTAACCTTCTCCACGACACTCTTCTCACTAATCCACATTTGACACGGTGGGACCCAACCCCCCACCAATTCCTCCTCTCGAATTTGATCTCTCGATCGCAATTCCGGCACGATATGCGCTACCGCATTACCAGAATCTCCTTTGAACAAATGATACGAGATCGCTTTTCCCTCGCCATCTTTCTCTACTACTCGTTTCCATGAATACGAGTATCCCCAATATTCAAACTCATATCTCTTTTGCGATTTTGCGCCTCGACGCTTAACTTCGATTTGCGCATAATTTGAGAATTCGAGTTTCGTCGTATTGGTAGGGATGGAAGAGGCGGCTGCTTTTTTCGAAGCCATGAATGCTTCGACATCCGAGTCAGATTCGGAGTTCGATGCGTATCCGCTATCGTGTCTTTGAACTCCTCCCATGGGAGGTTTGGTGGGCGAAGTCGTCGAGTTTTGTCGAGAAATGCTGGGTTTGCGTATACTTGCAAAGGCACTACTGACCGAACGGGATAAGACGGAAGGTCTTCTCTCAGTGGGTTTGGCGTATTTGCGACTCGAGTGACATACTTCGCGACCACTTGAGCGTTCGTAGCGACGGAGACTGAATTCGCGATTCTTGAGATCGTGCATGCGCAGATGAAAGAGTTGGATGATTTCTTTATCTTGCCCATGACCATCTTCAGTGTCGACGCGAAGATTCATATTTCCATCATATGAAGTATCATCATGACGAATGTAGAGACGTTTTGTGGAAGGGAAATATCGGGCGAAATCTTGAGCAGTGGATGGTCTCAGATTGCTTTCAACCACGGTTTTATATTCCGGGACGTCGTACTCTGGATCATAGCTTTCGGGTTCATCATAGAGATCTTCTTGGGATGCAGATGTGGATGCATATGTTTCTTGGGATGAGCGAGGATAATCTATGGGTGACATATCGCTGGGAGATAAATCTATCGACTCTTTGTGGTAATAGATAGGTCTCTCGGGTTGATATTGATGAATTGATGGTCGAGGACTGTTGTATATGGAGGTTGGTGCTGTACTGTGAGATTCTCGAGAGGATTCATCACTCTGACGGGAACCTCTACTACTCGTACTATGATCGGTGGTATATCTTCGCATGTAGTCTGGCATTTTGAAAATGGGTTGAGTTGCTTGCGAAAAGTAAGGTAGATTTGGTGTAGTGGGTATCTGAATAGTATGGATAGTATTGATAGTGGAATGATCCAAGAGCAAAACGGTGGCAATGTAGATTCGATGTAGTGAATTGATAATAAGTATATTTGAATGAATATAGGTATGTGAATGAGGTGTATTAAAAACTTGTTGAGGGCGTATAGTATCCAAAAGAAATCTCTTGGAAAAAGTAATAATCAATTTATTAAAAACGGTCGATTCCGGAGGTAGATATTAACATGGCATGACAGTAGTGTATGTACACATTCAATAACGTGGTGCAGAACGTGGTATAGAACGTGGTGTTTCGAAATTGATGTATGATTTGGCATTAATATAATCCTTGATCAATTCCTGATATTTGTATTGGTAATGATGGGGTTTTCTAGAAGAATATGGAGAAAGATTGTTGTTGTTGTTCCGAAGTGGGATTCTCTCTGGGTTTTGATGCTTCTAGACGTTTTTGATATTGATATTGATGATGTGATTTGACCGATAGAGGGGTAAAATCTTCCGAGACAGTTGGAGACAAATACCCTTGAATCCAAGTAATTCCAACGTGGATACCTCTTGTGTACCTTTCGATAATGGATGACTATGGGATTTGCGAAAGTGTGGAGTGATTAGATGGATGAAGTCAAGAAAGTGGAACGGTGGAACGGTGGAACCAGCGGTGGAGATATTTTTTCTTCTTTTTGATGTTTAATCAAGTTTATGATTTATTATTGCTTCGTGCGGCAAGTATAGTCGTATGTACCCAGGACCTAAGAGGTAGGAGCTAGGTGTCTGTGTTATATATGTCCTTGGATATGTTTGTATTATATATGGGGGCAGGAATCAAATCCTAATAAGGCGTGGGCTGGGCGGTTTTGAGCGGGAAAGCCTTTGATTTCTGGTGGTGGTTGGGTCGATGTGACTGTGAGGCAGAGAGAGAGAGACAGAGGTAGTGAGGCGAGAGGCACAGGAAAGAATCAATGGAACACGATAGAATTGGGCGGGATGAAGGAATTAAGGAATAGATGGAGAGACTTGGGAGTTGAGAGACACGACTAGCAAAGAGAGAATTCGAGAATCGAGAGTCGAGAGTCGAGACAGGCAAATTCAAGAATTCCTTTCACTCTTTACCATTTTACCCCTGTGGATAAAATCTTACATGGAAGTTTCAATTCTTACTCATCCTTCTTCTATGTTCTACGAGTATTATTCTATAGATTATCATATCTCCTTTCCAATCAAAACCATTCCCCAAATGTCTAGATCGAGCCATCAGAGTAAAGGTTGTATCCACGAGCAAGCAACCCATAGCTAATCATTCTCTCCAAGGACTACCGGGGCATTGTTGGGGCATTAAGAAAGGTTGAAACTTCTCGCTCCTTCGTACTCCTTCGTCTCTTTCAGTCTTTCCGTCTTTCCCATGTTTCCCATCTTTCTCATCCATCCTTGATATGTTGTGTTGAAGAGCAGCGCGATGGTTTCCGATAGGACAAGAGTGTCGGAGTATCATCTGGGCACTTCCACCGTGAACCAATGAATCAACATCAATCAAAGCATAAACTAACATTATCCAAGCACTCATCACATTATGGATTGACATCTAGGCACATGGCTAGGTACATTTCTGGGTGTGTCTTCCGATGTTGATCGGAGACTATTATCACATGTAGGTAAGGTCTATGTTTTTATATTGATCTAGCGCGACTATCGTATCTGGGTATATTTTTGATATTGATCTAAAACTACCATTACATGTAGGTATACCTTTTTATATTGATCCAATATGATTATCACATTACCATCACACTCGGCCATAAACATCTCTAGGTGGTTTATGGGAATCCTCGAGTAAATCAAGGTTAATCATTACCCAAGGAATTTATCCCAGTTTGAACCAGAGCACAGTAGGACCATCCGGAGTTCTCTTTTAAGCCACCTCGACCACTCATAATGATTGCCAATCCAACTTCTTACCGATTCTTTTTCGAACATTCCCATCTAATTCTCTCCACCCTCCACCACCATCCACCACCATCCACCGACAATTCCTTCGTGGCAGTTTTGGCGTGCACGATGACATATACAATATAGCAATCGCTTACCTACCTAGGTAACTAGCTAGCTGTACGATTACTACGATCCGATGCACAACTCAAAAGTGGTAGCTGATTGTTACTCATCTGTTTTTACCATATGGATCCATAATGAATCCATATTGAATCCATATGAATCCACATGAACCCTTCGAACAGGTTACATGAGACTCGGGTTTAGGCCTACACCTCCACCTCCACCTCCATCGCGCACAGCTCGCACAGCTCGATTAAATAAATTCCTTTGGCGGTGGACAAGGACGAGGACTCCGACTAGGCCTAGTGGACCGACTATTCAACCTGTCGCCATCAACCTGCAACCATCAACCATCAACCACCAACCATTAAAATTCTATTCGAATGATTTTTCCCATTGCTCTTTCCTTCGATTCGCCCTCGATATTGTTACACAGCCACAACTGCAACCTGCAAACCTTAGTCACCATTTTCAATTGAATTGACTGGACGTCACAAGTTCTACATGTATACTATCCTGTAAATGATTCTATCAAACCTTTATCATGAACGACCCAAGCGACCCGGCCAGGTTCGTTCCGTCCTGCCCTGCAAAAGTCTCCAAGAGAATATTCGATGCCCGATGGAATTTTCATCTATCCATCTTACTATCCTACCCTACTTGTCATTGTTGTCATTGAGGCGGATCGTCTGGAAATATTAGGTTACTCCAATCAATGACTATCCCTACCTATGTACAGAAGAGTACCAAGATAATCAGCCTCAATACGAATAGCAACATCCATTATAAGCTGAGTTGATTAGTATCCCAAAGGAAGGCTTGCCTCAAGGTTGTGCTGACCCAAAGTGTGATTCAGTTACCCTCAACAATGGTTATTGGTTAAATTTCTTTCCAAAGCCTTTCACGCGCCTTTTTATGCAAGACCAGTCACTCCACTCAATCTACTCCATTTTTTCTGCCCTACAGCTTTTTCTATATTTCGTACAAGTTTTCCTCCAATGATTTCCTATCAGCAATTGATATGCCTATCTTTTACTCCATCAAACCTTCATATGGCCCATCTTCTATGGAAATGTATACGTTTTACGTTTCATCTGAGCCATGATTGTTTCGTATACTCTGTCTGTCTAAGAAAGACACGAGGCCGATAAAGTTATGGGGCAAAAATAAAACGATCGAGACTTATCTATTTTCACTCATCGTGACATATGGCGGAAAGCAGGGCAAATTGATATCTCTCCACCTATCTTCGGTTCCGCCGTACGTATGTATGACAACGGTCATGCAAGGCTTGCAAGTGTGGCAGTTTACCATTTGTGTTCTGTTCTTGAATAGTTGCTATATTTATTACTTTCATGTGACTCGTTATCAAGTGTACGAATTTACGAAGTGAAGAAGATCAATCAAATTTGTCTTGGTTTGCCCAATTTCTTGGGCTGTGTCGCTTTTTCTCGGAAAGCTAAGGTCTGAGAGGTTTGCAAAAAAATCTTCATCCATCGATGATCGAAGTTTGGATGAAAAGCGAATAATCTTTCTTTGAGCAGGTTTTTGTGCTTCACGACCACTCCAATCAGTGCCACGTTCTCGGTCTCCCACATGTCTCACCGAAGGAAAAAGGCGACCAGATCTTATGCATCCTATGCAGCTGCCCTTTTCTTTTGTGCCACACCTATGAGGAATTACCGAAACTGGCCCATTAAATGGCCTCAAACTGTCCATAATGATGGTATTTGCCATGGTTCGCCCAAACAAAAAATTCTGACTAGTCATGCGAGAGTGATCAATTTGGGTTTTGGATGCGGGGTATTTCGTACAGCGAACCACAATATTGGAGGAACAGGAGAAATTGGTTTTGCTTATGATATTGAGAAGGATTGTCGATCGAAGTTCTTCTCTCGTGGGTAATGTCATCTCATGGATTATATCATATGTTGTGATCACTGATAACCAAATCGTTATCAAGAAAGCAAGCAAGTGGCACAGTTCTTCCGGAACTTTCATCCCACCTACCCCCATGAGGAAGGAATCCATCCTTCCGAAGGGCGGGTAAGATTTTTCATCAGGATCTATAACCCAACATACACGTTTGATCCAATATATCAGAAGGAGGCTCTTTACCCGACACGCTAGTAAAGTAAAGTCATTATCCTATCATATCATCTCACATAATATCATCTCTCTTCTTCGCAACACTACCTTTAGGCATTCAAGAAGTAGACACCCCCACATATAAATGTAGAAAATATACTACATTGCCCTATATAAAATTATCACTCGTGGAAACCCTCACAATTTTCTTTCTGTCTATCTATCCACATGAAACAAGCTGAATCTGTATCCAGTGTACAGTGTACATAAAATTCTAGTAGAATGCTACGTACAGTAATAGATCGGAGATTGAGCGAGCATGTGATTTCTTGACATGCGGTTACTGTTAGTTTAGTGACAAGTTACAAGTTGCGACATGAGATCTACATACATACATCATAATCTACAGAGTATGCCGCATACATACATACATATCGCATACATATTCTACTCGGGGATTTAAGAATGTGATGTGATGCGATGCGATGTGCAGTACGTCTGAAGAATTATTCCCGAGGGAGGTGGATTACTCGGGGTGGGGATGGGGATGTTGATCTTGGGGTTTTGTATTGTATAGCGTATCTGTATGTATGTATCTAGGTAGGATCGGACTAGATGAAATTGCATCAGATTAGATTAGATTAGATCGACGAGTGCTATCTTGAGAAGTGTACTATATTTATTGTATTGTATTGTGTTATGTTATGTCATGTTGTGGAAGTGTCATTGACTTTTCTTTTTACTTTCAGAGGGGAATTTTTTAGGGTGTGCGGATTGTGGAGAGAGATGTGTTGGAGGTTTGATGTGTATGTATGTATGTATGTTCGACGTTAGATAATGCGTTGTGATGTGATATGATACGAGGTGATGCGATGGGATGAATCACAATGATGCGAATTCGTTTCAGAGTTTTGAAATTGATTATCGGGCTTCGAATATCGAAGTGGGATATGGGTGCGGATTTCAGGGGAGAATTTCAGTTTAGCATGAAGTTAATTTTTCACTTGATGCTTTTTTGGTTCTCTTGATACTTATTTTCTTTTCTCCCCCCTTGATGCAATACGATGCGATGCGATACAATTTCTGAGGATTTTCGAAGATTTTCAAAGATTACTTATTCCGAGTGATTTTTATGAAATGGGAGAGGGAGGGAAGGGAAGGAAAGGAAAGAATTGAAACTTGAGATTTTGAAACTTGACTACGGTAAATGCAGTGCAGGTTAGGTGAGATAAGATGAGGTGAGTGAGCAGATTGTTGTAGGTAAGCGCTACTCAACTTAACTCAACTTAACTCAACTTAACTTACTAGATTGTCGATGATCTCCATGGATTTGTGTGCATGTGTGTGCTTATGCGCTTGTGTATGCGCTTACCTAGGTATGTATGCGCTCATATCATATGTGTGTGTATGATGATCTCGATGGAATGATAGATAATCTGGAGACGTCATTGTTTTTGATGGTTTTTGTTATTGCTGTGTCAGACTATCAGATTGTCGTATGTCGTATGTCATATGTCATCTGTCAGACTATCAGGCTTTTGTATATCATGTGTCGGATTATTTTATCGCCTGTGCTGTATTGTGCTATGCTGTGCTAGGGATGTGAATAAATCAGGGAGGAAGAAGGGGAGGGGGAGTTGAAGAGGGAAATCGGGGGCGGGAATGGAGAATTGGGAAAAGAGGTGAGGAGGGGGGGCGATAGGTTTCTTCTTGTTATTTTGTTTACTAGGTAATTCATAATTATTCATCTTTTTCAGATTAATGAGCTGTGGGTTTCTTTTTCACTTTCTTTTTTGCGGTTTCCGAAGGGTTGAGCTCCTTGATGTTTGAGATTGGAATTGGAAATCGGGACTTTGGATGTACATTTCTTTCGTTTGATTCCTTTTATTTGAGATGGGATGGTATACTGTAGCATGGTGTCTCAGTATTCAGTGATTCTCACTGCTCATTTTCCTTTTCTTCTTCGGATCTCTTTTCATTTCTTTTCATCTCGTTGTGTTTGGTGTGTTGTGTTGTGTTTCGTGGATTGGATTAGGGGGTTTGGGGAATGAGATGGGATATCCATGTGTAGTGCAGCATGATATAGTATAATGTTTGGGCGGGCGATGATTTTTGAGATGGAACGGAATGGAATGGAATGAAATGAAATGGGATAGAATGGGATATGATAGGATGGAATGGGTGAGACCTGGCTTTTCTTTTCTATTGATAGTGGGTAGACATTTGATGGGAGGGGCAGGAAGGGAAGGGAAGAAGGGTTTGGTTTGTATGGAGGATGAACGTCATTCTTGATTACTTGCTCGATTTTGAGGACTCAACGTTGATGGTGGGAGTGGGTTGATGAAGGGGATTGTTAAGGGATTATGATTGAGGAGTTTGTGGAGGGAGCTTGTTACTTTGTTTTATTCCTGGGAAAAGGCGGGATGGGACGGGATGGAGTGGAGGGAGAATGATATTAAGGTATGCGCACTGTGCCGTCAACAACGGCGAGGTCATACGAAACACGGGGGAGGGCCCGTAAGGTGGACGCTTAATGAATGATTAGGTTGAAAGACGGGAGAGAGGTATTTCGATTCCTACTCGAGAGATAGAAATATGGGAGATGAGAAACGAGAAAGATGTAGAAAGAATGAGAATTAAGGTATCTTTTGGGAAAGAGGGCAGGGGGTCTGTGATCTGATGTCTTTTTGGTAGGTAAATAGGGGAGTAAGGGAAAAAACAGGAAAGTGTGGGATAGGATGGTTCGAGAAGTCTTTGAGTTTATACCTGTGAATGTACTGGATCGGTTAGATTAGGTACTGATATGAGAAAAACAGCTCGCTAAACTTGGGAGATATCTTTTCAGGAATCCGTCTCAAGGCGCTTGAGAAGGCTTCAGATGCTTAGAAGGAGACGAGTGGCTAAATTGGGTATCTATTTTGAGCTAGAGGTATGTAGGGAATACATGATATATACATTCTGATATATCAAAGCCGAGAATATCAATCGATGTGAAATTTATTTGATGTTATGTTATTTTGGATAATTGTTCATATGATTTGTTGTCCAGGGGAGAGAATGAATGGATGTATGTTGTGGGTGAGCGAGTTGGTTTTTGATGCTGAATATGCTAGTGTTATGATGGATATACTGGAGAGGTTTATCTGTATTTGAGTATCTTTCCTCAGTGTTTGGTTGGAGTGGAACTCAGAAGGTAGTTGTGTGGATGAATAGGCGTGGTGTGTAAAGACTAGAAAATAGAGCTTTATTTCTAAAGCATGATTTTGGAGATGGAGAGTGATGTAAACTCGGATCATGGTGCGGGTTTAAGTTGAATGGATGTGAATGAATATTCAAAATATCGAGGAAGAAGAAAGGGATTAAGATAGATTAATAATGGAAAATTCTCATCAAGAATCGGAAATGATCGTTTTCTGATCTTCTAGGAGTTTGCGAGATTGATCGCTTATTTTGACTGGAGGAAGACGAAGGGAAGGGGGGGTATTATACATGAAATCTTCGAGCGCAGCGAGCTATGGGGGTTTGGGGGCTTGCCCCCATAAAGATGATGATTGAACTGATGGGTTTTGAAGATGATGAGGTTGAGATTAGGCTGTATGATATGGCATGATGATTTTTGTTGCTGGTTTTGAGTTGGATTGGTTCAGTCTAGTTTATGAGGAGGGACATAGAGGGATAGTTTTGTATGATTGATGTTGTTGTGGTTTACGTGAATAGAATGTAGAATGATTTAATATGTGGTAAATAAGAATTCAAAAGCTGATGGGTTAAGAGATACTCCTTCTAAATCAAACTCTGTATAAATTGAAGCAATGCATCGAGGTAAAATTTTGCTCATTTTGTTGCTCTGACGTTGAGTTATATGTGAATGCGCATATTCAAGATTCAACCCTCTAATTTATATCGACGTATCACGTCTTTTATGTATCTATTAAAAGCCTTAAAACTCGAAAAATGGTAATTATTAAAGCCAGGTTAGTATATAACTTAAGAAATAGAGAGAAATATAATTTCATTGATTTAATAATAAGTTTTATTCAAATCTTCATTCATGGTTCTAGAAATCATCAAATTCTCAAAACAGACTAGCGCCATCCCAAAAATTATCTCGAACCTCAATTATTTTGTCCCGCCATAATTATAACTTTTGAATGTGCCATTGCTTCCCACGCACAACATCTACATTATTCAAGGGGAGCAGGTCCAGATATAGGAGAAGATCTGTTTACAAGGAGTGATAAATCGAATATTGCAAGAACCCATTTCAGGGCTCAAAAGAGCTCGAATTTTCAATCATGGCATCAACTCGTATGTCGCCCGGCGGGGCACTGCTACGAGCCTCCCGAGTCTTCGCGATTCCTAATCCTCTCCCCCGACCAACCGGTACCCTCTCTTCCCAAGCAACCTTCGATTCCGATACCGCGACCCTCCCCCATCCAATCCATCAATCTATTAGCACCCCGCCATCCTCCCTCGCAAAAGGTGATTGGGGATTCAAACGACCCCTCCCTCTACGAGCCACCACCCGCACCTCCACGCCCATTATCCGCGTCGAAGCTATCGATACCTTTGAGCACGTCACCGAGTTTGGTTCCGCGGCAGACCACAGTCTCACATTACAAAAATGGCAGGAAATGAATATTCCCATTTCGACACCTCGACTCAGTAAATCCGTCTCTGCGACCCGCGATCAGAATATTCCTAAACATAGAAGTGTTTTTGATGATAGCATTGATACGACGGTTCGAAATTCAAGTATCCAGGCGGGAATCAATGGACAGGGAAAAGACGACACGCGCTGGAAGTTTTCAGGTCCATGGTTAGCGGGTTTGACCGAGGGCGAATTTCAAGAATATGTAGCGAAGGAGGTGGGAAGGAGAAAATCGGAATTCAGACAATTTTTAAAGGAATCGTGTGCTGCATCTCTGACGAATGAAGCGAGAAAGAAGGCAGTTCAAAATGATGAAGGGTTGGGAGATTTCAAAACCACTTCTGTGGAGGATGTTACGGAAGAACAATTATCAACTTACATCCGCCATCTACGATACGACATCTCCACCCTGAATCTCCAAATCCGCGCCTTCCTCGATCTTGCTCCTTCTCCTGCTCCCCGAGCCCAAGACGAAACAGAGATTTACGATGAATTAATTTCTCTCCGTCGACCCAAGGCCGTCGAGGTCGTATCCAGCTCTCCATATGCCGAATCCGGACCTCCTAAAACACATCCTAGTGCTGGGTTATCCTATTCGCGTAATAACAGCTGGACATACAACCATGCGCTCTATGGACCACAAGCCCATGCTCCTCCTGTTGAAGCCCGCATCGTCATGCCCAAGAATGCATCAGGTGCTCCTCCAGTACTTGGTGTAGGAGGTGTGGTTACGGATATTCCATCAGGATTCATTCAATTCGATGTTAAACCTCTTGGAAGTAGTAATCCTAAATCCCACGATCAAGTCGCCGGATTACTATTTGTCGAGCCGCAGAAATATGGAGGTAGTAAAACGTGGGTCGAACCTAAACATGCATATATTGATGCAAAAGGAAAGATTGTACTTTCAGTAATTCCAGCGGATAAAGATGCCGTGGCAGTGAAAGAAGGAAAAGTAGACGAGATTCCAGAACCACTACAGAGAAATTATTTACCAGCGGGGAAGACGTTCACGAGACAAAATGGTAGTGGTGAAGGATACGGATTGAGTGGATTTTAGAAATCGAAATCGATCGAGTAAATGAAATGTGTATATTATGTTGCAGATGTACATTTTAAAAAGAATTCAAATGACTCTTAGACATCATTATAAGTATCCTGTTTAAATGTATTGTAAATTATAAATATTCACGCGCAGATTTCATCTGCATGGAGATTATGGGGGCAAGCCCCCAAACCCCCTTTAGCTCGCTACGCTCGAAATATAATCGTGTGAAGGATATGGAAAGTATTTTATTCTCTTTCTAAACAATCTACTTCCACCTCCACCGCCCTCTGGCCTTAAAACTCTCGTAGAGTCAGTGGAGCCTTAGTATACATAAATCAAGGAAGATTATGTACATGTACATACAAGCGAAGACTTTAACACCCATCAACTAGAATTCCATCCCCAATTAAAGAGCACCTAGCAACATCTATTAGATTTAAATTAAAATTTTGCATTTATACCCGAAGGGAAACCTTTCCTCTCAATCTGCATTCTCATCTTCCTCTACCCTATGTCTTCTCCATCACATCCCTCGCCTCTCATCTCCTAACCGTCTTTTCCGCTACCTCACCCACATCCTCACCCATCCACTACAAAACCCCCTGCGCCATCCACACCACCTTCTCCCCATCATCCGCCCCCACGCTCGCGCCCAAAAACCACGGCGCCCCAAACGTACACCCACTCCCCATCGCCACACTCATCACACACATTCCCTCGGGCGTCACACCCCCCGGACCCGACGATCCCCGCGCCAAATACCTATACGGCACACTCACACTCACAGATGCATTTCCCGATCCCGCAAACTCAAAATCGAGCTTCAGATCGCGGGGTATATCTTCACAGTTCGAGGGATACACGATGATATTTTCGTAATCTTGAAATCCTGTGCTGGCGAAAAACGCAGTGTTGTTACTTGCGTATGGGAGAGTGAGAGATAGGGAGCCGGAGTCGACGAGACATGTCTCGGTGGGGTAATCGGTTGGGATGGAAGTATTCGCATGCGAGATAACGGGTTGAGAAACATAATATCCGCTTCCGTCCACCGGCGTCGTGATAGGCACGGGGATGAGTTCCCCGGTATAGGAATCCGCGGGAGGGAGCGCACCCAGGAGGAGGGTTCCGGTGAAATTATAGGTGATTGATGCATCGGCCGGCGGAGGCGAGAAATACATCGAAGCCACGGATGCGGAAATGCGTCCTTGGTTCAGGAGATTAGTTTTGAGATTGGGACCATTGTCGTTGGAGGTTGAGGGACAGAGGCCCATGATACCGTAGTCGTAGGAGAGCTCTGGACAGGGCTGTCCGTCGGGAACATACTGACGCACGATTCCGGAAGAGACGAGCGCGATTTCGATATTAGGAATAGCGGGGCTGGAAGAGAAATACAGAGTATCGTTTACGGAGTGGGTGGCCTCGAGGATTTTGGAATTCCCGCCGTAGGAATAGGATCCGGTGAAGTTGGCGAGGGTGACGTTGTCGAGATGGTAGTAGTAGGAAGGACTGGTGTTGCACGCACCGGTGAACCCGAGGTATTGGGATCCGTAGTTTACGGTTGCGTTTGGAGCGAAGACCTTGTGTTCTGTTAGTTTTTGTTTTTTCCTTATTTTCTCTCCATCCCCCTCTCATTTAGATATCTTCCACCTTCTATTTTCCTCCTCTCCTCAAAACCCAAACCCCAAACCACAAAACCCCAATCCCGCCCCCCTCCAAAAATCTCCAAAATAAAAAACAAATCACATACCCAAAAATCCGCACTCCCATAATCAACCACCACCTCAATACTCTGCCCAATCTCTTCATTGCCACTCCCCACCAAAACAGGTGTAGTGACTTTACTCAACGGTCCATACAGGATACGAATTGGCATTGAAATCGCATCTGTCTGTGCATGCGTGATGGTATTCAAAGCCACCAGGCTTGCTAATGATGCTGTTTTCATTCTATGTTGTTAAAATTTCCAAAGGAGGAGAAACAGGAAAAAAGAGATAATCCGAAAATCGAGCCCTACAATCAGTAACCAAAAATCAAAAATTATATCAAAAGAAAATGATAATCCATCAATCGATACATACATATATATATGTGTGTGTGTGTACACTCTACCCTTAGTGTACCCAGATATCCATATATCTCAGATACTTAATATACTTAATATAGAAAGCCGTGCATATGACATGCGCTTGCTATACTCACCCTTCCAATCTTCGTACCATGACATGATATGCAATGATATAATATAATTTCCAAATCAAGCGGGGACAATACGAGGTCAAAATCAGGGAAATATACGGAGTACGTCCATTCCTATTATCATTGCCTCAGTTCACCCAATTCTTCAAGGTGTGTATGGATAGTTCATATCGGTATTTAACGTAACTTAACTTATCTACGCACACATACATACAAAGTACATACATACATACATATATATCAGTACCGAATACGATGTGACTGTAACATAACCCCATTCCAGTACACATTATTCCACACTCACCATCTATCTACCTTCCTATACCGACACCGATACAATCCCCAGTACTTATCAGATATATCCATCCACCCATCCACCCATCCATCATACCTCAACCCTTCCTTCCCTACCTCCCCTTCCCCAAGTTCCCATTCCCATCCTTTCCTCAATGAAAAATCTACAACACAACCCCCAAACCCAAACCTAAACCCCCTCATAAATTCCTCCCATCTACCCACCCCCCAAAGTCCAAAAATAAAAATCCAAAGATTAAGATCAGCATAAAAGGTAGAGATGAACCCAAGCACTACTGTTTCACCCCCTCTTAGCCCGATCGGGTGGCGCGATAATACTCCGTAGATTGATTGGCATGCTTGTTTATAGTCAGGGGTAATAAAAAAACCAGTGTTCTTGTGGAACTGTAAAGCTTGTTTTTGTGCACACGATCATTGATTGATGTACATCATATGTACCCAGGTACATGATATATATATAATAAGAGCATTACTGAACTGAGGGATGGGTTGAATTTCAGAGATTACAAAAAAAAGAAATGTAGATTTTTAATGAATCAATCATGCTATGCCTGCCTAATAAACTAACTGTATACACGTATACACACACAAAACCCGCTATAATTGACTATCTTTTCATCAACTCATCTCGTGCCATCTCAATCTCCGCTGGCATATCACAATGCTCACAGTGTCAAAAGCTTCATCGATTCACCCATCCTAATATCGCTTCATACCCCCTCCTCCCCTTACTCCCACAATCTAACCACCAACACCTACCCACAACCCCTCACAACTTAATTCCCCTCTCCCCAACCCACCCAACTTCTCGGCATAACCCTCCAAATCTTTACTTCACCACTTCTCAAATCATCCAACTTAAAGCTCTCCAACTTAACCTTCTTACTCTCTCTTCCTTGTTCCCACGCCCTTAACTTTTTCTTCGTACCATCCCATTCGGCTACTACACCCATATGATCGGGTTTGCCAACTTCTGCTGTATATTTCGTATGCATTGATCCATGTTTACCTTGAAATCTTGTATTTCTCAGTGTAACAATATCACCTGCTCGGATCTCATCGAATTGTTGAGTCGATGCATTGGCCATGTTACTATAGACAAGAGCACCATATGCTCGAGTACCTACTGGCATAAGTACACCAGCTAATGGTTTCAGTAATTCGAGAATTAATCCTTGAGGTGTACCATCACCAACAATAGTATTTTGTCTAACAGTCACTGCTTCAATGACACGCTTACCAAAGCGTTCATGAGCTTCTTCCAATTGGTCTTGACGTAAACGAGCAGGTGGCCCTTCATGTTTTTGTTCAAGTTGACAATCAGAAGGATCCTTTGGATTGTATTGAGCTGCGATAATCGTTTGAGAGTAATCATGAAATAAGACAAAAAGTTCTCTTGTGACAACAGGTTGATTCGTATCAGAAATTGATGATGTATCTTCCGATTCAGTCAAAATGTCTTTTCGAGCCTGGAAAACAGGGGGAAGACTTTTCTTGACAATCCACCATTGACTACCGATTCCCAAATCAACATCATTGGCCATAAACCCTGAATCCATAGACATTCTGTTTAAATCCATAGATCTTCTTACACCACCAGTAACAGCCGCACGATTAAGATCCAGAGATTGTTTTATTGAAGGCTTATTTGGGGGTGGAGCTGGAGCTCGACCTTGTTTAGGCGAAGCAAATGATCTTGGCGGAGAAGCTGAGTATAAATCATCTTCAACAGGTTCCATTTTTGGTGTAGCTGGAGCAACGTGAACTGGAGCAGCTGTTGTCGTTGGTGCATAGTTGTAAGGATCATATTCATTGTTCTCAGGTTCCCATGGAGCTGGAGCTCTCCCAGGTGGTGGCGGCGGTGGAGCTGGTGGAGCAACTCTGGGAACCTCTGCTGATGGACGAGGTGGTGGTTGTGATGGCAATGGTGGTGGAATAGCTTTTGGAGCTGGAGCTGGAGCTGGAGCTGTAGGTGGAGGAAGTGGAGGAGCAAAAGTTGGAGAAGCAATTGGAGATCGAAGAGCCGTATCATCAACACTTGCTTCTTTGGTGTGCTTCAAAGCATCTTTATGTGGTACCGCGGAAGCGATATCAGTATCATAATCACCTTCATAATCATCCTCCTTTCCATCATCCACAGGTGGTGGTGGTGGATTCAAGTGGGGAATGACGTTTTGATCACCTGTTGAAGATCTGCTCAATGGTGCCCCAGGTGGAGGTGGTGGAGGAGCTCGAGTTTGAGCTGGGGTAGGGATACCAAGCGGGATAGGTGGCACTCTACTGGCACGTCTGCCAGGCGTATTTGGAGATTGCGGCGATTGTTCAGAACTAAAGTATGAAGCTCTCTTACTAGCTGGTGATCGTGGAGAACCTGGTGCCTCAGAAGGTCGAGGGGGAGCTTGAGGAGGTTCAGCCAATGCTATCTTCCGTGTTTGCTCAGCCATTTCATCATCAGACTCATAACCAGCGCCTGGTGACAAAATCTCTGCAGGAGGAGCTGGAACTGGTCGAGCTAATATTGTAAGTATATCGGATTGATTGGATTCACTTATAGATGACTTACAATCAATTGGAATAGGTGGAGGAGCTGGTCGTCCGGTCGGAGCTGGGGGTGGTGCGCCACCATCATGAGTTGGAACTACAAAAAATATTAGTCTTCTAATAATCACACTATTAGATCGAAATATTTACCCGGTGGAGGTGCTGATTCTTCTTCCTTCTCAGGTACAACATCCTCAACATCCGGTACTACATCAGCAGGACGCGCTGATGAGACTGGTCGCTTCTCTTCCTCAGTCTCCTCCTGTTTCTCGACTTCATCCGGACTTCGAACTCGAGACATACCAGGAAGAGGAATCATTGGTACGGGTGGCGCGCTAGCGATTGGGGAAACTATCGCGTCTGACCCAGCAGTGCTTCCACGTTTTGGAAGTGGCAAGGATGGCTTCTTCTTCTTTGGTGGAAGAGGAGCTGCCATTGGCATTCCACCGCCAAACATTCCATGCATGCCCATACCACCACTCATTTTTGCCATTCGAGCACGTAATTCTTCTTTGCGTCTTACTTCGGGGTCAATATCGTCTTCCTCTTCCTCCTCTTCCTCTCCTGCTTCCACTGGCGAAGGTTCTTCAACGGCGCCTTCTTCCTCACCAACATCTGGTTCTACGATTGGGGCTGCTGGCGCACGAACAGGAGGTTGAGGGGGGTTGACTTTAGGTTTGTCGTCGCTATCATCCTTTCCGGTATCTTCCAATTCTTCGGCAGTTTCGGCTGCCCCTGACATATCCGCTTCATTTCCATCCTCAATCGATGGAATAGGTCCCCGAGAAGATTTCGTTCGTCGTGGCACACCTTCTTCTTCCCTAACAGAATCCATTGACATCTTTCCAGGCCTATCCCCCGTATCCGGTCGTTCTAAGCTAGCAGTCTCTCCCTCTTCTGTGACTTCATGAGATTCTGTTCTCTTCTTGGGTGGGCGCTTAGGCTTCTCTTTTTTCTGCGCTGCATCCGCATGTCTAGAAGCTTGTTCCATTTGTTGTTTTTGCAAAAGTGCGATGCGTTCCTTGAGACTCGTTGGTTTAGGTTGTTCCTCTTCATCATTGTTATTTGGAGAAGTAGGCGCCAATCCTGCCCGTTCAGCTTGTTCTTGATTCTCACTCTCCTTTGCTGCAATCTCGGGATCTTCCTCGCGTCTGTATATCTTTGGTGGCGGGGGTTCGCGCGGTGTGGGAATATAAGCATCCTTTCTTGGAGGTGGGGCAACAAATGGCTTTTTGATGAAATTATTCGAGCCTCCAGAACTGAAACCTGCGGGCTTGAATGGAGCTGGAGGAGGTGCAGCCTTGTTGAATGCTGCAATACGATCTCTAAATGACCCACCGCTTGGTTTTTCACTAACAGGAGGAGAACTTGGCTTTTGACTTGGAGGTGGTTTTGTAGCTGCTGGTGCCGGAGGTGGAGATGCAGGTTTTGGAGGTTTAGCTTGTGGAGCTGGTTGAGGAGGAGGAGGAGGTTGTCTTTCTTGTACCACAGGAGCTTCAGGAACCTCTTCAGGCTGTGTTTCGATTTCCGGCTGAGGTTCTGGTTCTCTTACTGGCTCGGAAGCGACCACAGGAGAAGCTGGTTCGGGTTCCTTCTTTGGTCGATTGACACGCGTAGGTCTTGGAGGTGCGGTAGGCTCATACTTTTCCACAAAATTTCGTGGAAAAATACCTTCTTGCTTGACTCCTGAAGCATCAACATATTCTCCCGCATACCAATCCGCATCTTCTTCCTCCGTCACCGTAATGATTTGACCATTCGGAAAGTGGAGATCGTCATCATGCGGTGAAGTATATTCAAAGATAGCCTTCACCTTGAATGGTGGGATGGACATATTGAGGGTAAAGGTAAATGTTGTGGTTCAAAGTTATTGTTGATACTGTAACTCGGTCCCAACTAGTTACCAACCACCGAAGTCCGGTTTTGTGACGGATGATGTTCGTAACAATCTAGCGGTGGATTCGAAGGAATGAAAGTTTGAAAGGTGGAAACGCAATTGCACAAGTTTTCTTTTGTGATATTTACCGTAATTGAAAGCGAGTAGTCTGTAGGAAAGAGGAAAATGTCGGGAATCTTTTGAAAAGAGGCGGGGCGGTGTTTGTATCTAAACTCTGCTACTAGTCTACGTCAGCGCATGAATGAAACGAAGTCATAGACGGGATATATCTTGAAAGTTGTCAACATATACAGCATTGTTAACTTACCAAGAGCATTGAGATTCCTTGAAATAAACTAAATATTAAGTATTGATTACTTAGGTAAACAAGTGCGTATGTAGGTAGGTATCATTGACTAGTAATTTATTGGAGGAGGGAGACCTTATAATGATGGAAGGCTTGTAGAGTAAGGTGGGCGGGCATACATATGCTAGGTACCTAGGGATGCGAATTGATTTGTGGTGCTTTGCGGACTGGCCTTTTTCCTTTGGGGCTTTCTACCTATAAGACCATCGGTAGTTGCGGTTGCATGATCTGGTGGGCAAAGGAAAGCTTGCAAGTGATTCCAGGTTATTCACAGATTTGCTGAGGAGCACTTTGATGAATGTGGATGTGGCACTTTGAGGCACAGGGTATAATTGTGAGTGGTCAAGAGTGGCTGAACCAGAGGTACCAGGGTTTCTTTGGGATTTGTCGATTTGTCGGTTCACCAGTTCACCGGTTCATGGATTTGAAGCTCAAACGATGTACTCGCGCTCATGATCATGTAAGAAACAGACAACTAATGAAGAAACAGTAGTACCCAGGTAATGATCAATTCCCCCTCCAATCAATCATTCCATCCTTCTCTTTCCTCAACTGCAGGTGAGCTCAGGCACTGGAGACTAATGCCATGCCATATACAGCTATCTATATTTTAGGCTGTCGGCTGTAAGGTTACTAGGTGATTACTCTTCAACGGAACAAAGTGAATGGAATACCGTACTTTAATAGATCCACGGATTAAGAAAACCAACCATCAATCTTATCAATCAAATCAACTCGACTCGGCTCAAATCAAATCAAATCAAATCTATTCCAACCTATACATCAAATACCTACCCATCCACAACCTAAGAAGAGGACAACAAAATCGAAACGAAAACAAACTCAAAAACACAACCATGTCCACCCTCCAAAAACCCAAATCAATATTAAAAAAGACCGCTTCCTCCTCCTCCTACCCCTCCACCTCCACCACCACCACCACCACCAACCCCTCACCCACCAAAGCCGAGCGCGACCGCGAAGTCGCCCTCTACCACGCGCGCCTCATCCAAGAACGGAAAGAAATCGAGCTCGAGATCCTCTCCTCCACCGAATCACTGATTGATTTCCCGCTCGCATCTCCACCCCACGATGCCTCGAACCCCTCACCATCCGACGCCCGCACCTTCAAAGAGATGCTTCGACCCTTTCAACCCAGTGACTACGATGCCCTAATTCTCGAACGCAATCTCGATAGTCGGTGCGGGTATACCTTGTGTGCCAATCCGCGGCCGCGGGACAATAAAGGTGGGCAGTGGAGGTTACTGGGGATGTCAGGGAAGGCAAAGGATTTTAGGATTGCGAAGAAAGAAGATGCGGAGAAATGGTGCTCGGATACGTGTGCCAGGAGAGCTTTATATGTTCGCGTTCAATTGAGTGAATGTCCGGCTTGGGAAAGGAGTGGCGACAGTTCTGCTACGAATATAGACCTACTGGATGAACCTAAGACAGAGGAAGATTTGGTTATGGACGGAATCGAGAATCTGGACTTGAACAAGCAGGAAGCCCAAGACAAGCAGAGGAAATTTGGAAACCTTGCTTTAGAGAGGGGAGAGACTGGTCAAGGTTCATCAAAACATGTCTCGAATTTCTCGATAGTTGAGAAAGAAGTCAAACAGAGTGATGTCAAGCCACCGACATTCGACTCGAATGAACTTGCTGATAGGATGGATACATTACATTTGGATCTAGAAGGTCATACATCTACATTTAATCATGGCAACAATTATGGAGATTTGTTTGGGGAAGATGATGACGATACAGAGATGGATACAGACTGGAAAATATGATTGCATTACTTGGAGTTATGGAGTTCATGGCAGGAAGGAGTAAAAATATGATACCCCACGTCCGTCACATTCAATGACATAGATTAACCAATGAATCAATTCTTACTGGTGCACCTCGAATTTCAACCGCAAATCGACTGACCTGGGACTATACCGTACACTATCATCATTCACGCACAACTTACCGTCAGATAGGAACGATGGCAATATCAAATCCTCAACGCGTTCTGTAAATACACTTGCGGCTGGGTGCACTAGACTTGAACGAAAAGGTCGTAATGTTATGATCACAGAAGGTTCCGCATGGAGTTGCAGAGAAGTACACATCGGGAGAAGTCCCGTGTAGAGACCGTAGCTCGAGCTGTTGATATGTCGGCCGCATGCATCAAGCTCACAGCATACATCATTAGAAGATCATCAAATTCACGAAAAGCGAAAGGTTTTCCCGAAGGATGGCAATCAAGCCTCATCTCTCATAAAGAGAGAATCACGGGCGACACCTGGTTTTGGGAGGAATTCTCTCACATTGATCTGTATACACTTCCTGTCCGTCCTTTATACGCCAGTAGCCATCAGATCCATGTGCTTCCCAATAAAATCCCCCATACCCTTTGTAAATGCATAAATTTATTCTCTGCGGGCAGGTCTGTCGCCGAATCGTCTTGGTCCACGCTCGGTGGTTTGTGCTTGAGTGACTGGGGTGACGTTGCATGGGATAGAATCGAACTGTAATCAAATGATTAGACGTGGAAATTAATTTCGAATTGCGCGAAATACATACACCAAGGGACTTGAGGAGATCCTTTGTCTCGACATCGACCTCGAGTTGTCCGCTCTCAGTGCTGGAAACATCGAGAGCAGAAACCTCGGGAACGTATTGATCCTTACGTTCTCTCTCCTCTTCTTGGAGCTTGAAGGAGATACCACGGACTGGTCCACGTTGAATACGCTTCATCAAATGGGTGGTGTAACCGGCAATCTATTTCATCAATTGTTAGAAATCTGTCGTTTTCCCATCCCCTTCGATTGCGGGTGTCAATTTACCTTGTTGCGGAGTCTCTTGGAAGCAATGATGGCGATCTCATCACAGATTCTCTTGTTGGTCTCGAAATCGAGAGTCAACTTTGGGTAATATCTCTCGATAATGACCTTGGCGGACTTCTTAACAGTCTTGGTACGAACGCGACCCATGATTACGGTATTGAGGGGGTTGTATGTGGTGGTTGTCGAAAGTTTTTGCGGTTGTCGATTGAGAGGTATACAATCTTCAAAATTCTTTTGTGTGGGAAAAGTTGTCAATGTCTCGCTAGCTGGTGCACTAGTGTCTTTTTTATTCACGTGACTGTCAATAACCTGTTCGCAGGAGAAAATCCCCAAAAAATCTTTGTTACTATCTTTTGAATCAATTGAATGTTAAATCAACCACAAATTTAACATTTAAATATAGAAAGACTCAAATGGCTATCGGCTCTTGTTTATCTCGATGACATTCAAGTATTCTATTTTATGTGATACTCGAAAGAACTAATCGATTTATTGAAAGTGTTATAGGCATGATCAGTTTCACCTATTTTCCTTCCTACAAATAGACAATCCGGCCAGAACAACATTTGATTCCTGGGGTGATCCGGGGGTATAGAAATATCTGGATAAAAATGATGTGTCTGCTAAATAGTCCATATAGATGGACTCGGAAGGCTGCCTCTAGCTGGATTAAACTCCGAAGATAAGTGTATTACGAAAATTCTTCTCATATTAACAACTCGAGATTGAATTTCACGTGTAATACGAACCACAAAACATTGATAATTATAATTAATTGCTCTCTAAAAGAAAGTCTCTATAATGGTACAAATATCCAGACCTTCCCTTCCCCAGTTCCCTCTAACAGTTCCTTCTAAAGGGTATCATGAACAAAGAAAAAGTACAAGCTTATTACCAACATGGGAATGAATGTATGATTACCAAGGTCGATTAATTTCAATATGTATACCAATGAAAGTTTCCTGGAAAGAATCTATTGATCCCGTGGTGTGACAGGAATATCCCAGATCGAGGAAGCTAATTGTGTAGATTCGGATGGGGATGAATCTTGTTCGGCGTGTGAGTTTGAAGGGTCGTTGCGATTGTCACCGTCAGAATTTGGAGCAAAAGGTATGGCGGAGGTGGATGTAAATACGGGAAGATCATATTTCTCCCCTGCAGCTGGTGTGTTCGTATTGGGTGGTAACCATCGAAGTGGTTCTTGTTGTGCTATCGTGCTTGGAATCGGGCCTTGAGGTTGAAAGGGCACAAATTTGTCCGCGCTGTAATTCGATGAATGATCCGAAATATTTCCGGATTCATATGATTCCATGGGAGGAGCGATAGGCGAACTAGTCGGTAAGGGAACTTGTCCAGGCTCTTCTGATTGAGCAGAATCCTGCGGAGGAACAAATAGTTGAGGGGTTGAAGGTCCAGGTGAGATACTCATTATTGGTGTGGAAATTGCAGATTCATTGTAGGTCGTCTCGGAATTAGCTGTTGTAGGTGGTGTTTCGTTTGACATATTTGGGGATGCTTTCCCATCTTCCTGACTCGAATCAATCTTTACCCTATGCTTTTCTTCTTCCTTGGCTTCTTTCTGTGCTTTAGTCAGAAGACTAATCTTGATTTTCTTCATACCAGAAGTTAGACTATCAACGTCAGATGACTGGTTGCTATTTTCTGCAGTTGGAACAGCCCCAATGGTATTCTTCATATTACTATCAGAACCCGTCACTGGAGGAGACTTCTTGCGGGGTCGACCTGGACCTGGCTTTGAAGCATCAGTTCGAGGTTTGGCAGGTGCTCTTGTTTTCTTTACAACGACAGGTGGTGGAGGAGGTCCACGAGAGCTCATGGCGGACCCCGGTCGTACACTCATAGAACTACTCGGTCTTTGAGGAAGTGATGGCGCTCTATTAGCGGCAGGTACCGGACGAGAAGGAGGAGGCATTGCCGCAGTAGTGGATATAGATGCGGCGCTAAGTCTCCGAACAGACTTTTGCGTTGGCTGACTAGAATTCGTGTCGGATGCTTGACTTGTGCTTGGAGCGGGAGGAGCCTATTAATTGTTAGTTTGTAACTATACAACATGACGTAACTACATACTTTGTGTACAGGTGAAGCGGCGGTGCTAGGAACGGTTCTTCGACGGTTTGATTTTGCAGCAGGCTTTTTGATCTCATCCTTTTCGATACTATCAAGCAATTTTGGTGGAGGTTTTCTTGTTCGTAAAGACATTCTGGCATTAGCGGGTTCCGGATTAGCGGGTTGTTGAGCGGCTTCGGGGTTGGCTAATGATTGACGTTCTTTTCTTGCTTTTGTAGCTTCGGCAGCAAGATCTTCCCATTGACAACTCTTTGTCTGTCTATCAGTTGGGATAAGCAATTTACTCAATTCATGAGCTGCAACTGTCCAATGAACATCGGGTGGTGGAGGAGTAGGTGGCCTGGGAGGTGAAGATCTTGGAACTGGCACTCCATTTCTCATACCCATCGTTGATACACTACGTTGCGCCGTAGGAGTGTTGACGACTTTGGCAATGAAGGATTGTGTAGGAGATGCAAAATTTCCTGGAGGTCCTGCGGGTTTTTGAATTTTCGGCTCCTCGGGGACTGGTGCACTGTTCATAGCAGCATCAAGTTGTTCCAGTCGGCCTTGAGACCACCATAACGGATCATATGGCATGAAACCATACGGAGATGGCGGTCCAGGGCTCAATGGATCTACACCAAGTCTCTGTCCCATTTCAAAGTTTAGACCTGTGAATGCCTTTTCGGTGTGAGCTACAGGATCACTTCCTGACAAACCACTAAGATGACTCAAAACCCCAGTACACAAAGCACGATCACTGTAACCACCCTCAAGAACACTGATAATCCTTCCGTCTACCCCTGTACCTTCCTCCGCTGCAAGTTTTACAACATCTCGAGTTAGACGAGCATAAAACTCGGTTGGAACGTTGACTTTATGACGTTGCATGCCAGAACTCTCCCACTCACTGGCGTCGAAACCAGCCGATAAGAAAATTGCGGCTTTTGGCTTTGGTCCATTGGGTGATGTTTGAAGACGCTCGTATTGTGTGCGTAAAAAGTTTCGTGTCTTCTCGAGTAGAACTGAATACTTTGATTCATATAGTTCCCAGAATCCTTCTTCAGTTTTCCATGGTTGTAAGTGGACATTCCAAATATTTTGTCCATGTGCATTTTCAATACAAAGACTAGCATTCTTGACTTTCTCCTCATCACCCATCTCACATGGGTATGAATTAATATCATGGAGACTGAAATATCCAATCGAAGTCTTCTTCCACGGTAATGCATTCTTAGCCAATCCATTAGCACGAGCGTTATGTTCCCAAGCGATTGCTTGGGATCCGTCTCCATGATGAAGATCAAAATCGATGATAGCCGCATGAGTTAAACCGTGAGTGAGAGAAGCATGTGAAATACCAACATGAACATTGTTCAACCAACAGAATCCAGAAGGATAACTAGCTGAACAATGATGTCCAGGAGGTCTTATCGCAATGAAAGTTCGGCGTGGTCCCAATCCAGTAGAAGAGCCTTCAAAAACAGCATCAACACCCTCACATACAGCACCCAGCGCACCCTCCATAGCGTCCAAAGACTCCGAACAGAGATAGAGATCACCCTCGTGAAACTTTGAAGGGGGTGCTTCATTTGGACCTCGATTCATCTCAGGTCTGGCCAATTCTTTTCCATTCATAGCGAGCTTGGCTTCTGCATTATCACACATAATCTTCAACTCCTCCATCCACTTTACTCCGTGTACATTTGTGATCGCTTGCGAGGATAAAGACATTCGACGAGTAGTTTTGCGTATGCGAAAGGGTGTACTAGGTACCGCGGAAGCTTCCATGCCAGGGTGAAGAGGATAGCGACCCTCGGAGTGTCTTTCGCCCAGTCGTACATATGCTACAGACAATCCAAGTATGCTCGCATGAATTCTTTCGGGTCTTTCGACAATTGTACTCAAACCAGTTCTTGAAGTTTTAGGTCGAGAGAAGCGATGTCCATAAACGGAGTCGTGAAGTATAACAATTGTCTCTGCAGATCTTGAGCCATCATTCATATCTTGTAAATCCAATTCCGACTTGAAATGCGAACTTGCGATGGATGCTGCAGTATGCCGCGGTGAGGGTTCACGCATTTCTTCCTCCCTTTGGGAAAGGAGTGATTTACTACCCATGACAGATGGTGACCTGTGTGCAAATTGTGTAGATGATCTTCTGTTTATTGAATTTTTGTTTGGAGTAAGACCTCCACCGTTAAGTGAATTTAGGGACGGTTTCCGGGAGAGATGTGAAGTAGATGAGCGACGTTGGTCGAAACTCGCAGTGCTGGAACTTCGGCGTAAGGGGCTCGGAAGAACGGGGCTTCTACCACTTGGTGATGGATAGAGATTTGAATGGCCACCATATGATGTAGCTCTTGTAGAAGAAGTATGGGGCGAAGTTGGAAGGCCAGTTCTAGAAGCGTTACTGATTGAAAGGCGTCTCAGTGAATTTGCTATTGGAGTATCGTTGCTACTTGTCGAGGAGGGCAACTGGACGGGCGAAGGGCTGGCATTTCTGCCACCGTTTGGCGATGAGTTAGCCATTGTAAATGAGTGAATGAGTGAAATTATGTTGAGCCGAAAGCTCAACCTTCACTTAAATTCTTGACCCTTCACTAAATTCAATCTTCTCGTCGCGAAGTTTCCAGATAGAGAAGCTATGACGATGACGAAGGAATATGCGGCAAAGAATCCCTAAATCGCGTATTGGCGCAGATCGCGAACCCCTGCCAACCAACGGTTCAGCCTCGGTGTTGTTATTTTATGAGAATCCAAGAGAAGAGTGATGAAATGAGTTTCAATACTGATGGAAATATATCAGAAAGTCGTCTGAAGGTAATAATAAAATCTCGAATTTCCATCTCTTATGCTCGTAGAAACGCCGTTGTTTCAAGTTATATCTCTAGTTACTTAGGGAGGGGTAGGTTTTGTTTCTTTTTTTTTGTCAGACTGTCATTGCATGCAGTGCCCAGCAATTCTGTTCAAAATATTTTACTATTGGTACCTACTATCTATTCATCTCTTGTTAATCCTAAAATCTTCTATCATTACTCCATTAGATCAACACCAACTGTTCTTAATGCTTCTACTGCCCAATCTGGATATTTAGATTTCTCACTACCGTGAAGATCTGCAAAGAACTTCTTGATGAAAGCGGGATATCTATCTTCAATAATCGCTTTCCTAGCATTTCTCATCAACTCCAGTTGATACCAAACATTATGCATGGTGAGTAAATGTGCGCCAACAGTCTCTTTAGCAGCTAAATGGTGAACATATGCTCTGGTAATACCCAGACCGCCATCTCCTGTTCTGCAGCATATGCATCCACATCCTTCTTCCACTGGCCCAAAATCGTTCGCGTAAGATGCGTGTCGTAAATTTAGGACTCCATGTTTGGTGATTGCGTTTCCAAATCGTGCTGTGCGAGTAGGCCATACACAATCGAACATGTCTGCACCTAATGCCACACTGACTACCAAATCTTCAGGATACCCAATTCCCATCACATATCTGGGCTTATTTTCTGGCAAGAGACTTGTACATGTATTTACTACACGACAATAATCCGACTTGGCTTCACCACCACTTAACCCACCTATCGCAATACCTGGGGTCCCTCTTGCTACCATCTCTTCACAGCATTTTTTCCTCAACTCTAAATCCAATCCTCCTTGTATAATGCAGAACAGATTTTGTGTGGTCGGATTCGCGTGTGCGGTGATACATCGATCGAGCCATCTAACACTTCTCTCCATTGCTACCTTCATTCTTTCGGCATCGGGAGAGGTAGTGACCAACACATCATCGAGTTGCATGATAATGTCGCTTCCTATGGAATTTTGAAGAGACATTGAATGCTCAGGCGTGAGTAACATAGGGGATCCATCATGCGGACTCAAGAAGCGTACACCTTCCTCTGTGATATTGGCCAATTTTAGGAGACTGACCATTTGAAAACTATCGACATTGTGTTAGTTTGCAAAAGGGGTGTGTAGGTTGATGCGTAGACAAAATTACCCTCCACTATCTGTTAATATATTGTGGTTCCACCCTTGTAACTTATGCGCTCCCCCAACTTTGTCTAAAACCTCCTGCCCTGGTTTCAAGCCTAGGTGATAGGTGTTGTTCAAGCATAAACGACAACCTGTATCTTCAAGTTGTTGCGGAGTCAACCCTTTTAATGATGCCTGTGTGGCGACCGGCATGAACATGGGTAATTGGACTGGGCCATGAGGTAAAGTCAAATTGGCGGCTCTTGCTTTTGTTGTCTAGCATATTTGTAGAAATTAGAGAGCGGTGATGGGAGAGAAAGAAAAGTAATGATGGCTTACGGAGCAACGAGCCAATAACTCAAACGTTAAAGCCGAGGGCATAGGAGCTTTTGAAGCCGCCATCATATCTGGATTTCCTTTTTTATGTTTCTTTTCTTTTTTTTTTTTTTTTTTGGATATTTTTTTTGTTTAAATTCGTTAATCTTACAAAATGTCTCGGGATATTTCTTGAAGGAGTTACCAGTATGATTAGATTCGCACTTGGGTGGTGGCCCGGGTGGGGTATTGATCACAGCCTTGTCTATGCTCGACACGAGGCTAAGGTTATACCCGGTATGCGGGAGTTGTGCAGAGGAGACGCTAGAAGGTATCATCGACTGGGGCTCCCGGAATCTCCCCCTTGAATTCTCCGTTGAGACCTGGGCAGCAGGTTGTATCTCAGCCTTCTGTGTATTGGCACTTTCTACTTAGGTAAGCAAGTAAAGGGAACTTCACCACAAACACTCATCAATATATACCAGGACTTTCTTATTATACTATTACCAATATTACCTATATTACCTATATTACCTATATTCCCTATATTCCCTATATTCCCTATATTCCCTATATTCCCGCAGTCTTAAATTACCTGGTCACGGTTATATCATGCCTTCTTCTACACAAATCATTCCGTAAATATCACCCCATTCTCATTGATCATCAAAGGTTTTTCCCTGTTGGTTTTTTCCCTTTCATCAGTGAAGTGTAAAATAGTATTCCACCATGTAAAAAGTCACAACATCAACCAATCCTCTCTTAGTAAGATAAATCCATCTCCACCAACATCAGACCACTTTCTTCTGCCCAACAAGGATTTCACCACACAAACGACGCAAACAACACAACAGGAACGTCACTTACCTTCCTCATATACGCCGGTCCCCCAACCCTTACTGAATATAGATCATTATGCGGTTCAATTGAGTGAAGCGTGGTTGATCTCACACCTTAATCGAGTGGTTTATATCAAGAATCTCCATCATTTTCGTCTTGGCGACTAGATACGATCGATGTATTTGCTAGGATGGAAGTTCGACTCTTTGGAACTTGGGCATCGTTGATCAATCAAGTGAAGTCTAGATTAATATCAGCTCACAATATCCATATTTCATCTTGTTGATCGGGTTCCTGTCCTAAGTGAGGCTTTCCCATACACTTAACTTTATATCTTTCCTTCCTTAACCTTCCGAGGTCTCTTCTTGCATGTGTCAATTCAAGAAGTTTTCAGTAAAAGCTTGTATATTATTCATTCAGTCGACTCCTGTTCCATCTCAACTTTACTCTCCTTCACTTCACTTTGCTTCTAATACAACATCGCAAGGCTCACAGGCTAAATGATATTTCTCCCTTGAGCGCGCAAGATTGACCTGACCGTACAATCATTTAATAGTAATAGGCTTTCTTTTCATACAATACCTTCACATTCAGCCTTTTCAAAATATTTCTATTACTTGTTCTTTTTCAATATGTTCACCTCTTATATCAAAAACAATCCATCAATGGATCCTCAAGTTCTACGAATGATTTACAGACCACAATCTACCACGATTTCCGCATCTCAAGAACCGCTCAGCAATTTTCATCTTTTCCCGAAACTCTTACCTGAACTTCGAATTCTCGTCTGGCGATATGCCTGCACAACTCGTACTGTCGAAGTTCGATATGATCCTACCATCGATCGATGTCGTTCGATAACTCCACCTCCTGCAATCCTCCAAGCTAATCACGAATCACGAACCGAAGCTTTACGTGTATATACACTTTCCTTCGGAACACAGACCTCCGAACCAAGAATTTATTTCAATCCTTACATCGACGTTCTTTACCTTCCTCGGCATCGTGCAATGGGATATGATGAAACCCTTCGCGACTTTCGTACCCTTTTAAATATACCCGAACTTCTCGACAATGTCAAAGCTATTGGAATCGACCATGTAGATGTGGAAATCAAGAGGCCTTGGGAATCATACAATAAAGCGACGTTAATGCGATCTTTTCCGAACCTCGACTTGGTTAAACTTATCATTAAAGAGGAGAGAAGGGAATGCGGGAGATTGGACGAGGACTTCGAATTCGTAGAACCGAGAATGGAACCAGAGGATATCTTGAGAATATGGGTGGATTTCAAACAAAGTTTCGTAAGGGAAGAAAGAACTTTGAAGGAAATCGCTATGGGCCTTGAGAAGGAATATATGGGGTGGGCCTTACCGACTGTGAGGGTACAGACGAAGGTTAAAAAGGAAATTGTATAAAAGGGTTAAGGCATGGAGTAATTGGGTATCAGCTGGTGTATTTATATGGTATACCCAAAGCATTGGCGCATACTTAGAATGGGAATAGAATGGATTTTTGGGCGCAAGCAATGTTTCTTTAATGATTCATGTTGTTTATCTTTTATTTTCCTTTTCCCTTATGTTCTTGGCGCGAATATGGAACGCACATGTATGGGAAGCATGACTAGCACTTTCAACGATGAAATGGAGGAAAGTCTTCCAGAGGGAGTCATACGTCAACAGTGGGCGAATGTCATTCAAGGCCTTGCAATACAATTCAATATATAAATATCAAAAGAGTCAAAGCATCATCCAGAACTCAACTATCTGCAGAAAATATATATTTACGTCCAGAGGGAAAAAAGAATCAGCCTCGCGTGATGTGATAAGATGTGATGAATGAGATGACATTAATTATATATATATATATATATATATATAAATATCATACATAATACATAATACCTTTACAAATAATAACTCACTAGCAAAATACACATCTCCCCCCCTCAACATAAAGCTCCATAGTTATACATCTACCATTCACACCATCCGACGTGAAATATGTCTCCCCGCCTTCGGTTCTACGCTCTCCGCATTTCTTTTTCTGATGTACCCGTAATCCCTCGGCGAAACTCACTCGCTTCGCTTGGAACATTCTTTGGTTCGTTTTTTTATTTATGAGTTCTTGAAACTCTTTTGGAGGGTTTGTGGGCTGGGGGGGGGGGTTTTGTATTGGTTTTTGGATGGGTTTGGGAATTGGGAATTGGGAATTGGAAACTGGAAATTTATGGGTGGTTGGTTGATTGGTTGGAACTTGGTAGATGTGGATGGTGTAGTGGTGTAATGGTAGTAGATGTTGATAGATGTCAATAGATGGAGAAATGGAAAAGTGTAGTGGAGAGAAGCGTAGGAGATTTGTGTGGTGGATTTGTGTGGTCATAAAGGATGAAGGGATATAGAGGGATATGAAGATTTTCCGCCCATGATATATTATACATTAGGAGAATTGAGTAATAGATTGGGAAGATTGGGGAGAGGATTTGGGAAATTTAGTAAGGGTTGATGGGTTTAGGCCTGATGGGTTTAGAGTGAATAGAGAGGGGAAAAGGTATTATTTTATAGCTGGGTGAGGAGTGGGGATTTGGAGTGGAGGAGAGGGGTGTTGATGGGTTGATGGGGAGAAAGATGGAGCGGAAGGGAGTGGTGTGGATATGAGATGGGGTTTGGAGGAGGGGAAGCGAGGGAGCTCGCTTGAGGAAGATGGGAGTTAGGAGGTAGGAGGTTGACTTTGGGACTGAAATACAGATTACAGAGTAAAATCTTCAAGAATACGAACCAAATAGATTCTATGGATCAAATCAAATAGATAGTAGCTAAGATGGAAGGAGAGTGGAGAGAAGAGAACCAAGAGATTTTATGACACGGGACGAATATACGATTTGAGAAATCGATAATGCGCTGTTGTGAGTGGGGATGTAGAATTGTGAATTGTGGTGCATTGTGTTGCATGTGTGGAGTTCTTTATTTGTGTGTATGTATGTATCTTATATCCATAATCATATTCATATCTCAATAAAACCCTCCAAAATATGCATACTCTCGACTCAACTCAAAACACTCTCCTACACCACACCATTGCGCAAATACCCAAAATCTGAAGCCATCTAACTAACTTTACTTGATCAAATATAAGATACCATCAGAATACAACAATACAAATACCCACCCACCTATAGAAAATTGCATCCCTGATCTCGAAAAGTCGATACGCGATCTTCTAATGTATGAACAAATTCAATATCTTTTATCTTTTATCTATACTCCACCTCCCCCCTTAGGCCTCTACATTCTCCACAGTTAGTTTACCTACAACTCTGCAACTCTACAACTCTACAACTCTACAACTCTACAACTCTACAACTCTACAACTCTACAACTCTACAACTCTACAACTCTACAACTCTACAACTCTACAACTCTACAACTCTACAACTCTACAACTCTGCCCCGACTAAACACCTAAGATACCCAAACCCTCGGCTCTATCCCCTCTTCCTCCATCCCCTCTCCCTCTATCCCCTCTCCCTCTATCCCCCTACCCCCTCTCCCAGCATACCTCCCATCCATGTAACGCGCTCCAGAGAAAAGACGCAAGATCTCCAAGATCTCCAACCCAATACCCAGGACACCCTCTCCAAAATCTCTCCTCCCCCAAAAAAACAACAATCCCCATCTCTTCCAAACCCCAACTCTTCAGAATCGAAACTCTCCACCCCTAAAAACATCCCCAACAAGAAACAATCAAATATCTATCTATCCATCACTCAACTAAATATCCATCTCAAACTTCCTACTCATACCATACCATACCTAGGTTTGACCAATATCCAAGCAACATACAAGCAGCAAAGTAACCATATCACTCTCCTGCAACTTTCCACGACGAAGGGAGGGGATCTTTATATAAAAGGTATGGAATAGATTGATTGAGATACGATTTTTGATCGATTACAGCAAGGGTGTACTGTGAGATTAAATACTCTAATAGTGTCATACGATAGGTACTATTCTTTATCAATACAAGATCTGATGATTGTGGAATATTGCCCTCTGCAACTGAGTACATATCTGGTATCTCGCTAGGAGATTCGTGTAATTTTTCATGTTGGAATCATCTTCCTTTCATCCACTTCCTCCCAGCCAATAAGCATCACTCTCTCTCTCATCACTCTCGCTCTCCAGCAAGATACCTCTGCTTCTCACCGCAAAAACGTGTACACCTCGCTCCACCCCAATCACCTCAACCAAACCACCCAATGAGTGAGTAGGACAATGCAAACATCAATAGCAATTTTACAAGCCAACTTCCATCTTGAGTGCAATGTAAGACCGCTTGACTCGGGATGATATCCAACCGAGAAAAGAAGCGGGCAGCAAATAAGAGAGCAATTAATAGGAGAAGAGGATATGGGAAGAGGAAATGTCAATCGGACAGCAGAGGCCTCGCGAGATACGTAACATCACATTATGGTTTACGGGTAGAAGGCTCGGTTAATTCGGATAACTGAAGCCAGTTACAATCTTTCAGATGTTTAGCCTCCATGCGCGTAGGAGAACCGGGAGACTGCTCCCAAGACATCCAACAGGAGAGCCTGTGTGACCAAGTTGTTAAGAATCAAAGCAACAATCTTGAAAGAATCTTGAGCCAAGATGAATGTTTTCATATATCAATCAAAATTACAAGCCAATTTAGAGAATAGAGTAAGGTTGATATTCCATATAAAGTTATTACCACAACACTAAAGGCTGACACCTTTTATCTATTCCCACTTCCCGAACTGAAATAGCATTACCTCTCACCATCTCACCATCTCACTTCCTCAAACTCAAAGCCCACTTAACAGCTGAAACTTCTTCATCTTCTCTCAAAATAGGTGGTTCAGGTCCCACGGGGGCGATACTGAATGGATTAATCTGTGTTTGAGTTAGCATGAAATTCACCTACCCAGAGGAAATAAAGATACATACTTGAGTGTGACTTTTGGTATAATGGTTTTTAATGTGGGTAAACTCAGTAGTCTCTCCAAATGCTGGAACATTCCAATAGAGATTCCTTAACCACTTATGGATATATGGGTATCCTGATCGAATATCTCGGATGTTTGTCTGTTAAACTCATTAGTAATTGTTGCGCTGGATCAAATTGCCGAGCTGGGTGAATGTATACCTTAAAGTGTTGAACGTAAACGACGTCAAAACGGATAACTGTAGTGAACAATCTCACATCCGCTTCGGTAATGTTCTTTCCATAGTAATACGGTCCCTCATTCTCACTCAAATGTTTCTCAACCCGATCCAAGGATGCAAAGAGTTGAGTAACAGCCTTCTCGTATGCTTCTTGCTTAGTGGCGAAGCCAGATCTATAGACTCCATTGTTAATATCATTGTATGTCCATTCATTTGTGGCTTCGATTTCTTTCTGGAGATTGGCAGGAAAGAGATCGACATTCTTGTACTCCGGAGCAATGATGTCATCAAACTATCTCAATGTCAGCGCCTATTATCCAAAGTCCTTCAGGAAACAAAACTAAAAGTTCAAACCTACCTCTGTGTAAAACATTCTAATGATTTCACTACTCTCATTGCTAACAATCTTTCCCTGCTTCACATCATAAAGAGTGGGGACTGTGAATCTCCCACTATATTCCGGATCGACTTGGAAATAGATATCTCTCAAATGCGTATATCCTTTGTGAGCTTCAACTGGAGAAGCTGTAACATTTTCACCAGTGACATCATCTTCAGAAGTTGCAAATCGCCATCCTTTTTCTGCCATGTGCCAATGTACACTAGTATATGGAATGATGTCCTCAAGACCTTTAAGTTTGCGCACAATCAATGCGCGGTGAGCCCATGGGCAGGCATAAGATACCTAATTGGGCTTATGGTTAGTTGGGAAATGCTCGACCCCAAACGAATGGGTGGAAGTGGGAAACAGGGAAGGTATATTTACATAGAGATGGTATCTTCCTTTCTCCGGTGGAAATTCTCCTCCTTTCTTGATGAAATTTCGGAATTGAGATTGTCCTCTCTTAAATTCTCCCGTCTTATCATTAGGTGCTACCCAATTCGTGATCTTTTGTGCAGCCTATGTATTTCTCGTGTCAGTAAATGTCTATATCATGAGAGCTTAAAGTTAACGTGCCATATTTGTAGATTTACTAGAACTGAAACCTCTTATTGGTAAATTTGAATAGGTTGGAAGCTGTACAGATAACTGACGGAGTCTAGAAAGCATGAATTGAGTTAAATTGGAAGAAGAGAGGTGATGCTATTCCCCTTTATATATTGTGACACAAAGGAAGAATGGGAAGCTTGAAGATAGATGGCGGGGTAGAGATTTGTCATTGATTGGAGCTATATCGGTGCATCCTTGCTAATCTGCAGAGTCTGCTTACATTTCTTCTGCAAAGCACTTACTAAGTTTACACAACACAGGCCTCTTTCAAAGAGCGAAAAGAGCGAAAAGAGCGAATTTCGTAGATTTTGAGGTTTTTGGTAATTACTGACCATTGTGTAACTACTGACCAAGCAAGAATTGATCCAAAGAAATGCAGCTTTTCGCCCCCTCAATGTGGATTTGTCAGGGAAACTCAAGATTCCATAGTAACAATCATAATCCCCTACGTAGGTATCCAGATATGGTTTGGCATTGTTCAATACATTATGGTTTGTTTGTAAGATATTTATAATTTGCTAAATTCATAATTCGCGTGCTATTCTAATTGTAGTCCCATAAAATGTATGCCCTTTCATCTTCTTTGTATCGTTAATTGCCCAACTTCATCATAATGTAAGGAACTTCTACATCTTCTTCATCTTGATCTTCAACACAAATTTCGAAGATCACCGTCTTTTGATGACTTGGGATAGGCTTCTTGGAAATGAGCTCAACAAGTTCGCTGAGCTTCAAATTCAATCGATCCGCCAACTTTGCCTTGGGGAAAAAGCTGGCATACAAGAGACTGACGCCTGAACTCAACATAGTAATATCGAGACCCTTGTTCTTTGAGAAGTCGTTGATGAGTTCTTGAAGAGTAATATCCTCAACCTCAAATCGATCCCAGAGTTTGTCAATAGAGACTTCTCCTGTATGACCTTTGTATGTAGCCTTTGGACTAGCGATAGGTTCGCTGAATCCAAAGAAAGGTAGGGCTAAGTTGACGAAGCCATTCTTATATTGCTCAATGTCATCTTTACCATCGACAATCTTGTAAAATTCCATGATAACCAATCCTGTGGCAAGAGCGGTAGTGGTTGCAATAGCAGGAATAATCTTGCCAGCAATAAACTTTGTCTTGTGTCTATCGGCAAGCTCAATCTTGTAATTCTCGGCACGCAAGTTACTGGCAGCGGTGATAAAGTCGATGTGGTGGTTTGTATCATCATCTTTTTCAAACTCTACTGGTGAGAGTTTCAAACCAGCCAATGATTTAGGCGATGGAAGCTTATCCATGAGATTTTGAAGCTCCGTGCTGTCATCGAAAGATGAGCTGTTTCCAGCATTTGGATCCTAAGGTTGTCAGACATACTTCATAGTGTAATGAGAAAAACGAAACTTACAGGTTCACTGTCATCAGCTTGAATCTTGACGGAAGAGCTGGGAGAGAAATCGGGGATGATCATGTTATCAAGAACTTTTTGAATTGTGCTTGAGTTGAGACCGGTGGTGTTGATTCCATAGTTGAAGGCGTGAAGACTAGCACCAGCGACAACGAAATCCCAATGGTATTGGTTCTTAGGGTCAAACTTCAATGGATCTGGGGCACGTTTTGGTCCAGACCAAAATGGTGTACCGCTTGATGTAGTCGAATCCTTAGGGAAGTTGTACAGTAATTGTTGAATGTTATTATTGTATTGCTTCTCGAATTGTAGACGAGCCCATTTGATACAGTCCTCGACAGACAATGGCTTATCCTCAACTAAGAAATCTAGAATCGTTTCTAGGGTTGCTTTTTCTTGGCCACCCTGTTTCAAGGTTTTATCAAGGTAATCTGGTTGAGTGAGGTATAAATTGACTGTTTCTGCTGGCTTGACAAAGTATGATTCGAATAATTCTCGAGACCAGGCAATAGTATGTTCAATCTTGTTGGGGAAACTTCGGAGTGTACACATGGGGAAAGATTGCTCGGGAGGATCTTGAGAACTGGAATATGACTCGGTCAAGTGAGGGAGAACAACTTGTGTGTTACACTTAGTACCAAGAGTTCCACTCTCCAACAAAGGTTTTCGGAAAAAGACACAACGACGATCAACGTAAGTTCGCGCATCAACATTATCGAGAGCGTTAGTAACACCATCAAGTTGATACCAGAATTGCTCGTTGAAGATATGTTCGGTATCTTGACCAACTCGATCACGCATGGTAACAATATGACCCTTAAGATCAGGGTTCATTGCTTGAACTGCCTCAGCAGCACAGTCGCTCTTCAACTTGCCAACATCTTTAGGTCGGAAGAGGAATTGACGATTGAGATTGCTCTTTTCGATCGAATCCATATCAGTGACAAAGATCTTGCCCTTGGGGCCTGTGGCTAAACCAATCATGGCCCAATTCTTTAACATTTCGCAACCAATAGCACCGGCGCCAACCAAAAATTGGGTGATGTTGGAAAGCTTTTCTTGGTATTCTTGACCAAATACAGCAATTTGACCATCGTATCGAGAGTTGAGGGGTTTGCACGTTTCCTCGGTCCGTTTGAAACTGGTAGGAAGGGATTCCAAAGAGTCGAAGTACATCCATTGATTGATTGGGTGGAATTTTCCAGAAACAGCCTTCAACACCTCTTGAGCTGCAAGGCCACCAAAGAAAGCTGCCATTGGGTTCAAATCACCTTGAGCTTGGTAACTTAACTCGGCGATCAACTTCTCATCCACTTCAATGTCCAGCTTTTGATTTTTGATGAAGGTCTTAGCAGACTCGATAATGACTATGGAGTCTTCCTTATTCATCGGTTTTGGGAGACGACCTTGAGATTCTTGGAAACCATGAAGAGCCTGGAAACCGACATGGAGCTGCTGAGGACGATCGAATTTTGCATAGTCGGAAATAAGATGTTCTGGGTCCTTCAAAGCAACTGACAAGGGCTTAAAGTCAATGAATTTTGGCATTTTGACCTGTTGGTACATTCCACCCTTCTTGTATTGACCAAGTCCAGTAACATCTCCGATAGAGAATGTGTATGGCCCCTTTACTGTTACTTTTCGAGGTTCTGCACCGTTCAAAGCTTCTAGCCCTTCCAACTCGGTGAAAGTAACGTAATCCCCATCCTCAAGACCATGTCGTGTTTCATCCAAGGCAGATACTAAGCCTTCCTCATCGATTCCAGCAACAATGCCGCTAACTGGAGCTTCGCCTGTGGGGTCAAGAACAGTGAACTTATCACCGAAGTCGCAAAAGATTGATCCAAAGAGACCAAATGTATCCGCAACTACCAGGTAAATTCCCTTGTTATGTAAATAATCGCCAATGATGATTTGGTCTTTGAGCGGAGTATTGGTCAGGACAACGACTTGGTATCGATCGAATTGAGTGAGGTCTTCTGTTAAGCTGCGGGAACTAAAGTTAGCAAAATCCTAGCCTCGCGCCAGAACGAATTACTAACCTTGAAGACTTGTGGACGGAAACCGGGGTATATGCGTTTAGTTCAGCAACGCGTGGTGCGGTCACTTCCGCTCTTGGCTTCCCAACATCTTCAGGATGTAGAAAGAATTGAGATGAAAGGTCGGAGATGGCGGCGGGCGCAGGATCGTAGAGGGTAAGACTTTTGACACCTGCCAAAGCAATGTTCTTTGCAATCTCGACACCGAGTCCCTTGAGTCCTACAATCAACACATTCGAAGCACCCATACGCTTCATGGCCTCATGTCCTAGAACATAAAGTTGTCTGCTGTAGAGGGATTCATCGATCTCATTATTGCCAACCACCGACTCATCTACCTGCATCTTGGTCTCCATGTCTTTATCTTTTGTGTGTATGGCCTAGTGAGAAAGTAACTATGTTAGTTTGTGCAATACTAGAGGAAGATGTTTTGAGAGAGCTTGAAGCTCGAGCTTTTAGGATAGCTGTTGATTTGGAGGGGTAGCTTTCACTTGCCGTCATCATCTTTTTATCTGGCCTCTGAGAATCCGCGTTGGAGAGTTTACGTTTTCCCAGGTTGCCAGCACCGTTTAAATCTACTGTTGACGGAATGTTGGCGTTTGATGAAGGATTCCAGAAAAAGGGTGATATTCTTCTGGCTCACTAGATTGTACCAACTTAAGGCTCGGATCGTGAGTAGTTGGATATTGTGGGGTTATCGCCTTGCGAGGTGCAGTATTACCTAGGTAGAGGAAACTGAGCTAATAACGTTCTCGAAAGGAAGTTGGATGTTCGATGATTGGAATTCACTGTAGTTTATTGTTTGTTTGTTGTTTCTTTTGATTCAAGAAAAGAATGGATTGATGAAATGTCAAATGATTTTGATCAATGTTTATTGATAACCATTGGAATTGGAATTGGAAGCAGCGGGTTGCTTACAGTATCAAATGCCTTTCGCCTCGCACAATCCACCACCTCCCTAGCCACGGAGGCTCTAGCACTGACCTGACAAATGGAAACATCTAGAGTGAAAATGACATAACTACACTGGACCTGGCATACCTCGTACCTAGTAGGAATTAGTAGGAATCTACGAAGTAGGACATGATTTGATAGGAAACAGTGATATGGGAATAATTATGTTAACACATGAGGATGTCTTCGAGGATCAATATTCTAAGAACACTCGCTGTATATGGGATTGCTATTATATGGTTACAAATAACGCACTTTTCAAGATGCTGTACTGTTTTTAAAGATTTAGAGGTAAAACAATGGTAGGTGATGGAAATTATGTCATCTCAAGGGCATTTATTGCAACAGATGAGTCGGACTTGTGTTAACCATACCATTTTCGAGTCATAAGGCTGGTTGAAAGAGTTCTGTATTCTCTATCAACGTTGAAATTGGCCCTCCCCGACATACATGATGCCTAACGAGTAAACTGACAGCACCATATACTCCTCATACTAACTAGTTAGGTAGGCAGATACACAGCCCCTCATCATTTTGAACCAATCTATGCGAGCTATACATGAGGGATGGTGTGCGAACCCCGGTTCTAAGGGTGCGTTGCAGATTTATTCAGTTCACCATTCATGTATTTTGTCTGTTCACTCCAGATGTAATTTTCACAGATTTGATGACCATCACAAAGTCCAAGTGCATGGTGATTTCATAGAAACAACGTGGTATTCATTCTCAACATAATGGGCGGCTCACGTATGCCACCACCCAATATGTATTCATTCACTCGTTCGTTCGTTCTTCGTGAGCCTGAGCTTTCTCGCCTTAATGGCGGTCTATGGTCGGAAACTTTTGAATATCGCGTGTTTAGCCGATCTTTTGGAGCTCAACGTCACTGCAAATATTGTTAGTGGAGTACTTTGTAGGTCTGGTGTGTTAAATTGATTTGAGACTTACAAGAGGAGAGTTGAGTTGGCTGGAATGACAGGGGGGAAACCACTGTAGAAATAAAGATCAGCAATGCCGTTCATCCATCATGTGTGCCCGTCTTTCTCCGCGGACAAGAAGTTGTTCGGTCGACCTCTGGAAAGAGCAATAATCGGAGAGAGGGGGTTGAAAATCTTACCGGGCACCATAGGCATAATCACTATGAAGATATATTAGCAAGGCCACTTAACAACGTCATTGGTGGGTAGAACTTACGGGGTAATGTCCAAAGTAGCCTTCTCACCGACCTTCATCTGAGTAACACCCTCATCCCAGCCTAATATCGAGTCAATCAGCATTCCACATCACTTTTATTGGGTGGCGGGGTAAAATACCCTTGATGACTTGACCAACACCGATTTGAACAACGAAAGCACCACGGTTGACAGAAGAATCGAATCTGTGAGTCGGTTTGTTAGTATGCACACGAGAAAGAGTATTGTCTGGCAAAAGAGAACACGAATTGAGCGTTCAAGAGGAACCTACTGGTTGCCCTTTTGAGCCTCGAGAGTGTCTCCCTTGGAGGAGTCCTTCAACCATCCAGTGTATTGAATGGTGACGGTATCTCCATTCTTAGGAGTTGGACCAGTACCCTCCTTCAAGATATGCTTTGTGACACCCATGATGACGTTTGTGCGAGAAAAGTTTCTGTATTGAAATTTGGCTTGAGTTGGAATTCTTGTAGTTGATAGTCTCAGACGTGAGAATATATATGACATGTGGAAAGAAGATCGTAGAAAGAAACCAGAAGTTTCGAAAGGTGAAAGGGGGTGAATGGCTTTATGTAAATTTTTGGATCAACGGTTGCTGCGGGGGAAGTTTTCAAAGGTTTCCGGTGGTGGGTAATGCTCGAGCGAATGGTGGGGCTCAAAGAAAGAAAAGCTCACACACAGTACACACAATTCACACAGTTCACAACAGCCTTGTAAGCAATTGAAGCCATCTCGTAATGTATCTTCTAGACATTTCTTACTAGGTGGACACGGCAGGCAGACTCTTTTTTGGTTTTGGTTTTCCGTCTTTGGTATCTGTCCCAATCTCATAGACTCCCAGACTCCCAGACTCCTAACCCCTCCCCCTCCCCCCTTCCCCATTCCTTCTACATACAAACACCTAGGTAGTTTTGGTGATAGTCCAACATATATTAATGGAACTTGGAACGTATCAAGAACCACGTCTTCCCTCCGACAAGGGTTTGCTGTATGTAAGTGGATGTCCATCCAAGACAAAAATATCAAGCCATACATCACATATGCACACTACATCTTACACTTTGCACCTTACCTTCAGACCGATCTTTGATATGATATTCACACCTAGGTTCGATACCAATACAGTTAGATAACAACCTTATAAACTCCTTCTATCCGCTTTTCCGGCATCAATCCTACGACATCTATCACATCTATCACATCTATCACATCCATCGAGGTCTAGTTCTCCAAAAAGGCAATTCATTATGTTTATCGCATCTACCGCCGATAATTCCACCTCAGCTTAGCTACGTCTGATATATGTAGGGGAGAGGGACTAACCTTAGAATGGACTTTTTACTTTTCTCCCCACGCATGGACATGGAATACTTGCTGTTCTGTCAGTGTCACCAATATCCTCTCAGCCCGAGTCTTCCTATGAGATATCAGACTTTACATGGGAGAACATGGAAGAACATGGGGCACCACAGGTTTCAAGCTCTTTCCAGGAAATCAAAAAAAAAAAGCATCCCACGGCCCATGCAAGGGAAAATATGTAAGAAAAACGGGGGGGTCTCATAATCGGATCTCCGGATAACACTGATTGAGCTTGCTCGTACCCAATATAAAAAGCAACAATCCAGGAATAACTAATCATCAATTTGCTAAAAGGTTTTTGCCAATTGTTGGGAGACCATTCATCATCCATCTTGCCTTCATGATGTTTTCAAAGGGTCTCGGCATGTCGGTATCATCCTAGCGGTGCCTCTAGATGCAGCTCATCCTATTCTAGAACGACTTTGAAGTCAAGTCAACCAGTCAATGTTCAGATATAAAGCCTCTTATTCACAGTGACCCCACGAATTATAACGTCTAGCTTATGGCGGCTCGATTCTTCCAAAACCTAAACATGAAGTTGTACTTGGCATGTTTTGACAAACATTTGGATGAACCGCAACAACTTTGAACTCTGGAGACGAGAAGCCAAAAATCCTACTTTCTTCTTTAGCAAGGCTATGCTATGACACTTTGCCAAAAGAAAGCATACCTTCTTCTTCATAGTACGGTTCTGACTGCATATCATTTACTAATCGGAACTTTGGTGTGTGGGAAAGAGATTCCCACATAGATTGATCCTTTACAATCTGACATCCCGCATTTTTCAGTGTAACGATATGTCAGGTTTGAAAAAAATGATCGATCTCAAGGACAAGTCATCCTAACAAGTACAAGCATATACCTGAACCGAAATAATAAGGTCTGAAACCTCTGATGAACTACAGTAGATGATTTACGGGCAAGATGTTCCGGCTGATCTACCGGGTACAACAAGATCTCCGTCGGCAACCCAGTCGGGCCGGATAGGAAAGAATATCAACATTGACACCACCACACCTGATGTCTTTCTACTCTATGTTTCTTATAACCTTTGTATCATATTAATTAAAATGACGCGACTCTTGCAGATTAGTGCCTGCTTTTAATGAGGGGTATCGGCTTGGTGTATCCAATTCCTCGCAAAGCTCACCCTCTTATTGCCGCTGTCACACTCACATGAGTTCCAGATCATGTGATAATTTTGATCTGAAGATTCCATTTTGAGAAAGTCTTGCGTCAGATCCACCACAGTGCATTATAACATAGCATACGGTACATCGAAAGATATTGTTAGGCGGGCTACCCGTGAATAATGATGATTGAAATTTTCACGTGTTAAAAGTTTGTTTTTGAATTGCATAGCATACTCCTTATCTTGCCCAGAAAAGTTCTTCTGATGAACCAAGATAATAGTCTGGAATCATCTGCGATCTAAGATGTTGACACCTTGGCTGCACGACCACACTTATGTCGAGCGGAGATATATCTGCATCATTATTTTCTTCGGTACCAACAATATGAGTAGTCGGGTTCCCGCTAAGTAACCTTCTAATTATCCGTTATTATCCAGCCAATGTCTCTACAAGAATATCTCTGGCTAAGCATTTGAAGACCCAAACACGTCGGATTGCATGTCAAGGTTACTTCAAACCAGATAATACCAAGTCTCTTCTTCACCTTTTACGGGTTCCAGGTTCTAGATTATGACTTCAATTTAGGCACTCATTCCATCGTCAACTTCATATCCACATAAATGGATACCCTATTCGTAAATGCACATATTCCTTGCCTCTTCCAACCACAACCCCGATCCTGCAAATATTGCTGCAGCATTGAAGCACGTCAAGATGCATCGTTGTTCCCCGGTGGAGCATACATCTCATTTTAGTCCATACAGAGTTTCTGGAGTCTGAATTATGGGTTGATAATGAAACTTATATGATGTTTTATTTTGGAATCCAATAGGATGTTAGGAGATTGTAGCTATTCATCTCGTTCCTTAGTCCGGACGATATGAATGGGAACTCTGACCTCATTCTTATCTTCACACTCGGTTTCCTTTCTTCTCCAATCTGTAAAACTTCGTTGCTGCATTTACTCTTCGTGGTCACTTATACTATTTATCAGATATATATGTCTATATTATACACATATCATGCTCACTACAAACCCTAGCCTGACTGTAATCATCTGGTGGTGCAGTGCAATATAATACAACATAACAACACTACACCACACTCACTACAATATATCTCCCACTTCCTACCGCATGTGAAATATCTAGCCAAGCTTTTATACTTTACATCTCATTTCATCTCATCTCATCCCATCTCATACCATTCCACACCATCTATACCATGCCATACCTTCCAAAAAGAAATAACTACACAAACATATGGTACCTGTGTACAAGAACCTTGATATTCCGGCCTGGATATTCGTAGGGCATGTGAGATTCATCTTCATGTGATGTATATATGTGTATCAAACGTGGAGATTAGATCTAGTTATTCGAATCGATTTGGCTTGTTTGGTATATGTGGTATACATGATCTAGTAAAGATTCTTGTGATGGTATGTATGTTAGTGGCGGGGGGAGGGAGGGATGTGCAGATGTATGGATTGGTGAGTTGAGGGGGGGTAGGGGAAGGAGAGATTGTTGTCGGTATAGGATTGGAAGTAGGTGGAAGTAGAAGATAGAGTAGAGCAGAATACGATAATCGCTTTCGATATCGAGATAGAGATTCTGTGAGCAGGAGGAGAGATGGAGTAACACGTAAGTCCCTGGTTCTCTTGCATATTTTGTAGAAGGTTATGGGATTCTTGAGGTTCTATCTTTTTTTTCTTCTTTTTTTTTTAGTGATGTTTGAATCTTGGGGGTGGTGAGTGGAGAGGAAATAATGACATGGGCAACGTGAGTTTGGTTGTGTTGGTATTTTTGGATGCAAGTAGTAAAAGTATGTGTGTGTATGAGAATGCGATTGTGATTTTGGATGATATTGAGATGTTGTTGTTGAGATTGGATTGGGGGTTGTTTGGGGGGTGAATGTGGAGTGAATTGGAGAGAGGGAGAGAGGGAGAAAGTATAGAGATCTTGACTTTCTATTCTCTTTAGAACGTCTAAACCAATAGATAGATAGGTAGGTAGGTGGTAGGTGGTTTCATACGAACACCATCATGAATATAAACATAAACACTGACACAGACGTATCAAAATCCAAATCGAAACCAAACCCGAAATTCAAATTACAAGATTTCAATTTCGTGTAAAATACCCGGGCACATTTCACAAAGTAGGTGTGTATCTTACCTATACACAGAGCAAGTTTGAATTTAAACTCAAGTTCAAGTTCAAGTTCATACAATGAGGTGAGGTGAGGTGAGGTGAGTTTTGAATCTATTGGTACTAGTTTGGTTGGATGTTAGGGTTTGAGAAGGGATATAAAGGGGGATGAGTGGAAGTTTGGGGTTGGGCTTGTGTTGAAGTAAAAGTATTGGGTAGAGGTTAAGGTACTAGGTGTCAGGTAGAAGGGTTTCCAGAGGAGTTTCTGTGGGGAGTTTCTACGAGATTATGCACTGAATCTTGTTATTTGTCTCCATACATTGGGTACCTCCTACATGGTGCTGGATGAAGCGAGGATGAAGATGGTGATCGATAACCCATGAGTGCTTTTCTAAGAGAAGCGAAAACGAAAGAGAGATAAGTGGACTGAAGATAATAGTGGGTTTCAATTATTATGTACTGTAATCTAGGTAATCTGGATAAGTACATGCTATGTACTATGTATGTAGTCAGTGATGATACTCACACGAGGAGATATTGTATGATATCCCAATGACATATGCGAATTTCGAATTTCGAAGAGATAGGAGAGCAAGCAAGCAAGCAAGCACATGGGAAACTCGAGAAAGTGTTGGAACTTGGAATTGGAGTTGGAACTGGAGCTAGAGTTAGAATTGCAGATGTACATGTGCGATACCGTGCAGTAGAGTAAAGTACCTAGCTTGTGAGTAATGAAGTATGAGCATGTAATGGAATTTTGTACCTATTCTCGGGAAGGAGAAAGTATAGAGAAGTGAATAGTAAGTATATTGAAGTCTTATTGTTAGTTGTTGTGATTTTTCGGATGTGGGATGTGGGATGGAGGTATGTATATAGTCAACAGTTTATTCATATACATGATATAAATACGAAAGCTGAAACAGATAAAGAGAAATGGGTTTTAGTATTTCTATTCATGATGGGAAGATGTGCTTCCATGTATCTCATGTCTTGTATTCCGTGTAGTAAGTATACAACTTCTATATCATACCATTTCATTATATGCTACCCATATCATACACATTACACATTACGCAATACCAAGACGAGGCAAGATACGAGAAGCAAAGAGAAGAAAAGAAGACAAGTAGATGAGACGAACGAATGAAACCGATATGAAAACTTTTCATTGAGAAGACACGATAGAATTTCGGTTTGAGATAGATAGAGATAGATTGGATGAACACACTAGGTATATCTCATCATGAATCTCATCTCATCTGAAAATTTTCTTTCTTTCGTTTGCTGAAACGTGTGGTAGGTATCTAGGAGTATGTGGGAAGTGGGTGGAGAAGGGGAGGAGGATATGGATATAGGCCAAGAGAAAGAGAATTTTGGTACGGTGCCGAATTTGTATAGTGTGGATGTATTACGTGAGAATAATGAATAGATAAATAGATGGTTAATAAATAATGAATATTTTGGTAACTCAGCTTGCGCAATGAATGATGTATTGTGGAATAGGATTGGTTGGATAGGAGAATAGTAGATAGGTATGATATTGAGAATAAGAATAAGAATAAGGACCATGTATCGATCCGGCGATCGAGTAGATCAGATCAGATCATTAAATTTTATATATACACATGTACATACATATCAGAATAAAGCAGACTAAACTCCATTTTACAGTCCGAGTACAGTACTACTATACTATACTCACAAGTTACAATACGAGACTCACCTGTTTCTTCCTTTTTCATGAATTTTTTGTCATGATGTAATATACATCATACATACCTCAGCAAACCCAAAGACCCAACCACGAAAACTACACAGCTAGGAACATAGGAATCTAGTAATCCGAGAAGAGAAACAGATGGATACGTTACAAGGAGATCCCTCCCCTTCGTGTTTGGAAATTGGATGGGTGTGCTTGGACTTTGGAGCTTGGGAGTATGCACGGGAGGAGGGGAGGAGAGGAAGGAAAGGTGGCGGATTGTTTCGTTTCATTGTGGATTTTGATTGTGGATTTTGAGAGAGGAGAAGAGCTGAATTCGAAACAAAATATATGGTGACATGAAGAAAAGAAGAAAGGAATGTATTGGTATCGGATATCTAGTTGTAGTGAGCGTTGTGTGTGTGTGGATGGAAGGATTGAAGAATGTTCTCTTTGTATCACGATATATACATAGGTACATACATACATACATATACAATGCACATGGCGTATATCTTGGAGGGCTAACTACGGATGCTATGTACGGAGGACTCTGAATTTGAAATACATACGGATGAATGGATGGAATGTGGAACTGGAGCAGTGATGTGCAAAAGTTGAAACACTGTATAAACACTGTATATGACGCCATATCCATGAACGGGGAAGAGGAGTATGTGGTTTTGTGTGCATGCTAGTACGTGTGTAGGTATGTATGTATGTATCTTTGATCTGCATTCTTGTATGTGTAGTTTGGCTAGCTGGATTGAGTATTCTTCACGAAGTTATGTATGTATGTATGTATGTATCCAGATGACCGAAAAGTTGAAACTCGACAATGAGAGAGAGGAATACCATATCATTTCTTTTAGTCTGTTGAGGTGATTGATCGTTGAAGTTGGGATAGAAAGATAGATAGATAGATGAGACCCTCACCCACTCACACACTTACTCATGAAAGAAAGATCGAGACAGGTTCAGACGAAAATGCGCTCTCTTGTCTGAATCGTGTCTGTGAGGGCGTATATCGGTAGATAGATAGAATAGCTCCCGAGAAAGAGACTTTCCAATAAATCACACACCGCCGGTAATTAAAAAGATCGAGACCAAGATCAAATTAGAGAGATATTTACGCTTTGTGTGTTTCTGCGACTCACAGACAAGCGAAAAACATCAATTTTCGAGTGCAAGATTGAATCCTCTACTCGGTATGCATAAAAGACCTGATGGTAATTTTATTATCAAGCTTGTAGTTGGGAGTCGGTAGCGCTGGTGTTCTTGGCACATTTTTTACTTCTCTCCGATGGGTTTGGGGTCGATTATGGGTATGTGTTCTAGCTTGAGGACTTTTTAGCTTGGGGCTCGCTCGCTCGGCCGGTTCCTGTCCCAAGTGTGAGTAAGTGTGAATAAGTGTATACCGGAGAATTGAGTTAAATTGATGGTTTCCGCGTGTAAATTTTAGAGAACTTGTCAGGTAGGGTAGAGTAGGGGAGTAAGGTAAACTATGAGATATTTGATATTTGTTCTAGGGGGAAGAATTAAAGTTTCCTGTGCTCAGGTCGTAAATCTGATGATAATTTCCGCATTGCGACGACTTCCCCTTCAGAATCTTCTATTGATATACATGCCTCGGGCCTTTCTGGATTTGTGAATCTACTTATTGAGAGGAAGGGTACAGACTGCAAAGTTAAAAAAATGTTTATCTGCTCGGATTTGCTCAGATATCATAATTTCCGAATATCATCTTATTCTTCTGCATCACAGACATTTCCTACGATTGGATAGGCAAAGTGAGAAAATATTTATAGGCATGTGTATCTATTTTCACATACAGACCCCGTATACATGTCATGTCGACTCTTGATCGGATTGCGTAGGTTCAATCATTGACATACAGTAAGACTAGCAGCTCAGATGAACGAATCAGAGCATACCCAGGCACGCATTACGATATGGAGAATGGAGTGAGATGTGAAAAGGTACCTAGATCTAGCGCTTAGATACAGGAACGATTCCTGGGACAGAAACAGGAGCGAGATGGGGAGCATGATCAAACTAACCATAGCTGGATTGGAACGAGAGCAAGTGGATTGCGAGAGTGGAGAGTATTCGATGTTGAACACAGAGCTTAGGTGTAGGCCCTAGGGTGTGTGTGATGATGATGTGTATGTACTCCATTTTGGTGATATGTGTACCACTGTACTCCGTCCGCATGTGGGGAGAGCTTCTCATTCGAGAATAGAGATGGTTCTTGGATGCTTCTTAGACCAAATGATCGACGCCATAATCTTTCCAGGGACCTGAGCGTTGAGTAGGGTCATAGACTTTGACTTAGCTTGTTGCACCAGGAGAATTATTAAGATGGTATACAAACTACGTTATGATGGTCAGATGTTTAATCACGATTCACGATAGACTGATGGTTAAAGAGTAGTAAAACGAAGACTGGAAATTATGTCTATGTTTGTGGTTTGCGTGTCAATATGTTATGTTGGTGGTGCAAACGAAAATATTGAAATGAAGGGGAAAAACTCGGTTGATTAACTCATTGAGTAAGGTGGCCACGGAATTGGCCTCAAAAGAATTGAATGGAATCAATAAATCTATTTTCCGATAGAAGAATGTGCATTGTTAATTTGTCAATGCATAAAGCAGGAGATTTTCACCAATTGTTGGAATATTGGCGCGGTGATGTCGCTCATCACATTCATTTTTGGAAGTGGCGGAGCTGCATATCATTCTCGGGAGAGGAGAGGAGAGGAAAGCAAAGAAAAGGAAAAGAAAGAAGATGATGAAAGTTATGAAAGAGATGAACATTTTTCATAGCCTTTTATATAAAATATAAGATTACAATTTTCATCTCAAACAGATTGGTTGTTTCTATTCCATCCCATCTCATCCCATCATTAATCCCCAAATTACCATGCTCATGAACCATTGTAATTCCATGCGTAAGGAAACAAATTTACTAGGTTATCTGTCTAGCCTTGTAAGAAGTAATTGAATCACAAATTTTGATTGACATTGAAACAACTGCCGACTACTTTCCCTTCTTCTCTCTCGCATCTATGAATTGCTCAAATGAAACTGGACTGACTGACTGTTGCTGCTCAATGCTCAGGTGGAAAGAAGAAGAAAAAGCCTTGAAAGCCTCCCTTCCCATACAAGTTTAACCTGGCCCCTTGTTTTCATAGTACGATAATACACCTCAATTCATATATTCGGATATTAAAGTATGATTGAAGGCTTATTTTAAAACACGCTAGAGACTAATTGTTAGATCCTATTGGTTAATTGGTGGCTAAAAGTGACAAGTTACTGGGTTGGTATTTAGGCGAAAGTAACACGGGGTAAGGGAAAATGCTAAATAGGTGATGATTGTCTGGTGGCTTGGAGGCAAAGATAAATGGATCAGATAGAGAGAGAGAGAGAGAGAGAGAGGGAGCAGCGAGGGATAGACAGAGTGAGTGCGTAGGCAATGAGTAAGTCAAAGACAAGACGACTGACCAGGTAGAAAATACATAAAAATTATGAACAAATTCAAGAAGCATTGGTAGCTGCATGTAGAAATAATTCCATCATAATATACTTTGAATTTTTTTATGGATTTAGTTTCATCTATGAGTATTTTGTATTTCCTTTTGCTTGCTTGCCCTCTCACATCAGAGAAGTTGTATGATTGTAACCATAGTTGCGATAGAATCTCATCCTCATTTATCTCAATACATCCTTTTGGTGTATCGTGTACTTCCATCGTACTTCCATCATATCATCCGTAAGTCTACCGTGGTTATACAATATCATTTTGAAATGTGCTCGTGCTTCAATCTACCTACTTATTAGTTCCTACTTTGTATTCATAATTACACCATCTCTCTCTTCCTCCCGTTTTTTCTATCAATCTCACGGCCCCCTGGCATACTATTTTTTTTGGTTCCTGGTCTATACAACGGACGTTCCCCCTACCTAACCTTTATAATTCTAGTAAATTGACTCCCTGGCCCGTACGCCTACGTTCCACAACTTGAGAGTATCCACAGAAATCTCTCATCCTCACACTGAAAGCTTCACAAGGCCCCAAGGCAAAAGGTTCTCACGAAATCGAGGCCACTTCAATTCATCCATTCATTCATTCATTCATTCCATTGAACCTCCTCCTCGCCATCCTTCTCCACCACCCACCTCTTCCCTCCGACCTCACCTCTACACTCTCTAGACCCAACCCTCGGCACCTCATCAGGAATACAACAACCAACAATCGATTTCGAAAGCGAAGGTTGATCGAACAATATTATCTCGTCGAGATTGTCAACATCTTTAATCGTGAGAGCCTCCGGAGGCTTATGGATAATGGTCGCTCGTAGATGATTTGGTTTCGATTCGAAGTTGTGAAAGGAGGATATACCCACCCAAAAAACAATCGACGATTTATCGTCACGACACTCCTTTAAAGACTCGCGATTTACACATATACGATTTGATACAATTAATTTTAAGATGTGAGTCGATATTTGTTCACCAAAAATAGAGAGTGTTTGCGAGGGAAAATGTTGGTTCGGCTTGAATGATGACCGTTCTTCGAATTGAGGTCGCGATGTCAATTCGTTCGCAAACTATCATCTAAACCTTGACTTTCAGATTTACGTTGATCATTCATGCGATATTCAATAAGTTAACATACTAATGACAATTATCAATAGCTACACTCTTTGACATTTTGTCAAGTACACTCGTTATTACTTATTCGCCCTGACAGTTAGTCTTCAATCTTCATTTTTGATGGCCGCGGTCGTTCTTCATCAACCAACGCCATCGTCGTACTCAACTTTGAGCTTCAACTAATCTATGTTTAGATCGATCTAAACTTTCGTCCAATACTTTCAAATACTAATATCTCAATAATAACTTCGAGATAAATTGAGATAAATTTAACAATTATGCATACACCTTCGCTACTCTTGGCCTCCGCGGTCCTTCTTTCCTCATTTGCCTCTGCAGAAGGGGATCGACCAAAATATTACTTCCCACGAGAAGTCAAAAGACAAATATATTCAAACAATACCATTACAAGCAATACACCAGCTCAAACATCGCATACGAAGGATGAATCTACCATTACATCTTCATTCTCATCCACAAAAGATCCACTATCAGATGATGGAACTCAAGATACTACGACGAATAAGAGGGCATCTTCAAGCAATTCATTCTTGGAAACTTTCTCATCCATGCTTGGCTTAGGAACGACAACTACGACATCAATACCTTCGTCGTCGAGTTTAACTACGAGCATCCCTGCTACTACGAGCATTTCTTCCAGCACTGCATCTTTGAGTACAACCATCGTTAGTGATGTATCTTCAAATGATATCACAACCATTCTAGTTATGAGTACTGTGACTCTAGGAACTGGATCTGGTGAAGTTCCCGTGATTCCACCAACGACAAGTTCGACTTCAACTTCGATTTCAGCTGTTGAAACAACTCCATCGCCAAGTGCTCAATCAACGGCGGAAAGTTCTGTTTTAAGTACCGATTTAAGTTCTAATGCTGGATATACTGGAGCATCAACTGGAACAAGCCAAACCATCGTTTCCGTACCCACGACTACTAGTCTTCCGGAACCTACGACTACCAGTTCTTCGAGTTCAATTGTCCCCGTACCCACGACTACCAGTTCCTCGACTTCAATTGTGGATGGAATTACAGGTGTTTCGACCGGAGTTGAATCCAGTATTTTGTCAGTTGAATCGACCACTTCACCCAGTTCGACTTTCATCAGCTCATCAGTACAATCTGTTGCGACAAGTTCCAATGCTGGATTTTCCGGAGCATCTACTGGTACATCCCAAACTGTTGTATCGGTTCCTACAATCATCAGTTCTTCTAGCTCAACCGTGGATGGAATTACCGGAGTATCAACTGGAGGATCTAGTTCAATCGTTTCTACACCATCCTCTACTTCGATTGTTGAAGGAATAACCGGAGTATCAACTGGAGTATCCAGCCCATCATCCACAAGTTCTTATGTTCTTGTCGGAGTTTCATCGGTTACTACAAAATCGGCTGTCGAACCAATCAGCACTTCTAGCAGTGCTGATATTGATATTTCCCTTGGATTAACTGGAGCTTCAACCGGCGTACCCACAACCACCAGCGCCACTAGCGTCTCTAGTGTCTCAAGCACGTCCGTCTCTGAAGATTCTGGCGTTTCTGGACCATCAACAGGTACACCCCCCAAATCTACTGAAACTAGCGCTACCGAAACTTCAATCCAAAGCACAGTTGCTGGAATTTCTGGAGCATCTACTGGTACTGCACCAGCCATTGTTCAAACAAGCACTTCGGAAACTTCAACCCAAACCTCAATTGATGGAATTTCCGGTGTATCCACTGGCACTGTCCCAACTTCTATCGAAAGTATTGCTTCCGAGACTTCAATTCCATCCTCGAGCTCAGTTGCGGGTATTACTGGAGCATCTACTGGATCTGGTTTATCAGTAACTGCGCCAGTTTCAGTTCCAACTTCAACCGAGACTCCAACCCAAAGTTCAACTGTCTCAGGTGTTTCTGGAGTACCTACCGGTACAGCCCCAACCGTTATTTCAAGTGTTGCCCAATCCTCAGAATCTTCTGAAACCCCTGTAGCCACAACTGCCAAATCTGCATCTTCCAGTGATATCGTTGGAACTGGTTCAGCTCCAAGTACAACTGTATCCCCATCTTCAGTCGCATCAGTAGATAGTTCTTCAAGCTCAAACCTTTTGGAACCAATTGTCGCTTCCACCGGTTTAATCCCATCCAGTATCATCCTTCCTACCACAACTTCTGAATCTGATTCTCAAAGTACATTGGTAACTTCAGCTACTACTTCCTCATCAGCTAGTGGAATCACTTTTGGACCAGGTGGAGTTTTGTCCGGCTCAAGTACTATCACTGCAAGTCCTTCGGATACGAATACTTCTCCAGTGTCTGTTTCAACTGATTCATCATCTGGTCTTTTAGGAGTTATTGGTACAGGAGTAACCAGTTTGGTTGGTAGCGTAACTTCAGATCTAGGAACTGCAGTATCTCAAGTAACCAGTGCTATTTTATCAACAGATTCATCAGCCGCAACCTCAAGTGCTGGGATCTCTGGACCTGCTACAGGTGTTTCTTCTGAAACTACTTTGGCTGGTGTTACTGGTCCATCTACTGCTGTCTCAGATATCTCAGCATCAAACACTGCTACTACGGATAGTTCAGTACCTACAACTGTTGCTGGAATTACTGGAATATCTACCGGTGCCTCAGCACCTTCAAATACAGTTTCTGGAATTACTGGAGCCTCAACAGGAACTGCTCCAATCTACAGTTCAGGCGCCGCTTCATCATCATCAGCTTCCGATGGTTTACTCTCATCCTTGGTCGGTGGTGTATCATCCTTGGTATCATCCGCTACCTCGGATGTTCTTCCAACTTCCTTGACTTCCCTTACGGATTCTGTCGCTTCGGCTTCGGCTTCCTCGGCAGGTATTATTGGAGCTACCACAGGTGTATCTGCCACGGATTTGAGCGCGACCGCTTCTGCTACTTCCGCTGGAATTACTGGCCCTGCAACTGGTGTTTCTAGTGGATCTGCATCTACTACAGCCCCAGCTGGTTTACTATCATCTCTTGTATCTGGAGTAACATCTGATTTGTCATCTGTAACTTCGGATGTCGGATCCCTCACATCTGATTTACTTACAACCAGTACTGCCTCAGCTACCGGAACAGAAGTTACTGATTCCGCATCTGTTACAGGTGCTTTGAACAGTACCGATGCTTCAAATACCGCTTCCGCTACAGATTTGATACCATCCCTTGTATCTGGAGTTACTTCCGACTTGAGTTCTGCCTTGGCATCTGAAACCTCGAATACATTGCCAACTACTACCGCTACTGATTTGAATGCTTCTGCATCATCTGCAGGAATCACCGGCCCAGTTACAGCAATTAGCTCTACTGCTACTGAATCCTCTGCCCCAACATCAACTGGTCTTCTTTCCGGTATTACTTCCCTTCTCGGATCAGTAACTTCGGATGTTGGCTCGGCCACTTCAGTTTTATCTTCGGATCTTTCTTCTGCTACTTCCAATGTAACCTCTGAAATTGGATCAATCACGTCAGATTTATCTAGTGCCCCAAGTTCAACAATTCTCAGTGGAACAGGTGTATCTGCCTCAGCTACAGCAACCTCGGAAAGTGCATCATCCACAGGATTATTATCCTCGGTCATTTCTGGTGTTACTTCTATTGTTGGTTCTTCCACAGATCTGTCTTCCACCGCAGCTAGTACTACTACTCCATCTTCCTCCAGTTCTACTCCATTGGGAAGTATAATATCCAGTATATTTGGCTCTAGCACTGCCAGTGAATCATCTGCTACGATTACTAGTGATATATCAACTGCCACTGGTGCTCCAAATGCTACAGCTATTACTTCTGGAACAGATATTGTATCAAGTACCTCCATTAGCCTTGGATCTTCCTCCACAATTTCAGGAACTGTTCTCCCAACCACTGCAAGTGGAAATGAGACCTCGATTGCAGTATCCACAACTGGCCTTTCCACCAGTATTCAAACCGGATCTGCTACCACCACATCCAGTTCAGGAACAGGAGTTGTTACCTTATCGACTTCCTCCGCAACTTCTGCAACCAGTGGATCAGCCAATGTCACCGATACCTCGACCTCTGCTTCCTCCGTTTCTGCCTCAAGTCTATCAAGCATTGCAACATCAGTTTCTGCCACAACAACTCCAAATACAACGGTCACTGATGTATCCTCAACGGCAGCTTCTTCAGCAACTGTCACCTCTGGAAGCTCAGCTACTACTGCACCAATCACTTCCGTCCCATCGACGACGATTACTCCATCAACAATTGCCTCCCCTACTCAAGAAAGTACTACGTCAGTTGTGAAGACTCAAACGGCTGCTGAAACAACAGCTCCTCTCACAATCTATCCAACAGCTACAAACAATGCTACATCAATGTGGCTTCCACAAACCATCATTGTTCAATCTTCATCGACCAATCAAGTTACCCCTACCAATACTGCACTTGCTACAACTTTACCAAAGGTCATTACACCCAGTGGATCTATTCCAACCAGTCCAGAAAATTCTACCTTGGTTCAACTTGGTTTCCTTTTCCAACTTAATTATGCATTTGTTGTTGCCAACCCACTTTCATCAGCACAAATCTTCCAATACCTCCCAATAGGTATTGCAAATGGATTAGGAATCAAGCAAGAACAAGTTGTTATGCACAGTCTTATTCCTTACAATACACAATCTCAATTGGAATACATCACAACTTTGGCACTCGCTTATATTCCAACCAACTTGGTTAGCACACTTGAACTTGATTTGCATACACCTACCGCAGCTATCTACAACAATGCCGATACTTCAGTTAGCACACTTGTTAGCTATATCAACCCTTCTATTCCATTAACACCTGGATCAACTCTTGAAGGTGGTTCTGGAACGGGCACTGATAGTTCTGGATCAGCAGCAACTACTAGTGCTTCAGGCAATAGTGGTGTCTTCAATACTGATGCTCAAAATACCTCACCAAAGGTTAAGAGTACCACAGCTGGTATCGTTGTTGGAGCAGCAGGTGCAGCAGCAGCTTATGGTGCTGCCATGTTCTTCATTGCTAGAAGATATAAGAAACGTAAGCTTAGCCATCGTCGATCCAACTCGATCATGAATGCATCAGAAATGAGACAATCTGGTGCTTTCACTGGTGGTGCCTTCATGTCTGGTGGTCGTTTGACACCTGGTATCGGAGGAACCGATAGAAATAGTGGAGGAAGTGGAAGAAGTGCAGGACATTCAGCACGTACACAACAAATCTCGGCACCAATGATGGCAGAGAATTCATTGGGATGGAATTGAGGACTGTTGAACAGGTCAATTTAATTTCTCCTTCACAACATATACCCCCAAATTCAAAACACATGAAGGTAATCTCAAGAACTTCATCTCGTTGTATCATATACATCCTCTCAAAAATCTCAGCATCTGTCTGAAGAAGAGCAATACGCTCATCAATTTTTCCTTCTTTATTTATTTTCAAGTCATTGGGCGTTGGGTATCGTCTTTATACCCCCTTCTTTGCCTCATTATATAAAAAACGTTCCTAATATTTCGGGTATGGTTTTTTGATACGGAAGGTTTTTATTTTATTCATGTTGAGAGGAGGATAAAATTCAGGCGGTTGGAGGAGGACTTGACGGAGAAGAAGAACAAGAAGAAGAAGAAGAAGTAAAGGGAGAAAGACGGAAAGAGAGAAAGATATTTGAGGGCTTGAGGAAGAAGAACTTGGTGAGAAATGAGGATGAATTTAAAAAACCTTTGTGTATATTTACGATCCTACGAACGCGGATATTTCTTTAAAGAGTGAAAGATGTTGTAGCCGCCGCACGCAAGCAAAGATACCTGGTATGTGAAATTTTGAGGTGACGTTGATGTTGATGTTGATGTTTTGTTTGTTTGTTTTATTAAATGTAATTTGGATGCGCTTTATTACAGGATGGATTTATAGATATAGTAGTAATAATAATTATGGAGAGCAAAGGAGGATGAAGGGAAGGGAAGGGAAGGGAAGGGATGGAACGGATGTAGGAACGGAATTTGGGGTTTGAAAGGATAGGGAAGGTGGGAAGGGGAAAGATGGATGCCTGAGGTATGAATGAGGAATTATTTGTTTACATTTTTATGTTTTATTGTGAATTGTGAATTGTGAATTGTGAATTGTGAATTGTGAATTGTGAAGAGTGTTCATCACCTAATGAATCGATGAATTGATGAGTGAAACAAGTGAAACAAGTGAATTCAAGTGAGGGGTGAGGTGAGTTATGAGTGAGTACATAGATAGGTGAGTGAACAGTGAGCAGTAAGACAGATTTTCCCTACCGACCGAATATCACATCTTATCACTTTCATGTCGCTATCGTTACTAGGTAGTAGGTCGTAGGTAGGTGGGTGTTAGCTCTGGACCTCTCACGGACTGTATCTATCCGTCGTTGATTAGATTGTTTATGTGATTTATGTCCAAGTAGCTATCCAGTACCGCTATCTATCTACGTCTCCGTACACATCGTACAAGAGATGAAACTGACTGATCGCTTCTTGGATTCTCATCGTCGGTCCATTCAGAAAATCTACGCGATAGATACACTGGCTATACACTGGCTATACACTGGCTATACACCTCTCTACTCTAGGCAGACAGTCAGTAGAAAAAAGGGGACACGAAATGTATAAATGTATTTTTAGATGGATATGTAGATTGGTAATATGCTCAACTCCATTTTCATGGCTGTGTGCCTCGATATCCTGCAGCATGTAGGTATGTAGAATCTAGAGATGTACGTGCGGACTCCGGAGCTCGCGGAGTGTGGGATTGTGGTGTTGTATTGGTTGGTTGTCCAGTCTTAGCTATCTTGCGTACCTAGGGAGGGTGCTAGGGAGGGTGCTAGGGATGATACCAGGTACGATACTAGGTATGCATGGTTAATAGCTGGAGAACGCGAAAACGTGGCTGGGAAGAAAAAACAGTTGAGTCGAATGGATCGTTGCCCCGTCAACTTGTCCTCCCGCCATTCCATTTCGTGGAGATGTTGATCCAGTTTTTTTACCCTCTTTACCCTCTTTCCCTCTTTCCCTCGTTCCCTCCCATGCTTGCTTGCGTGCCTTGCCTTGTCTGCCCTAGAGGAAAATTGGATGCTGCGTGTCTACGAAAGAAAGTCCTGTCCTGTCCTGTACCCGTCCGGTACCTACATACCTACATACTTCCTCTCTCCACTTGGTCCATGATAATCGATAGTCATTACACTTTTATTTTTTTGAATATTGGAATTGGATTTGGGGAATTGAATTTGAATCTGAACTTGAATCTGAATCCAAAGAAACCTTGGAAAAGCCAATTCTGAGACTCAAACTCCCCAAAGAATATCAATATTTACACCAAACATTCGCTTCTCACGCAAACCATTCCAAATCCATTCATGGAAGAGTAAACATTCATTCGCATTCCCCCCAAAGAAGATTGGAATTGGCGCATTTCCGTCGCAAAATTCACTCCCCAAATCACAATAAGCATAATTTTAAATATGGATCGCTCAAATACGCCCTCGATGCCTCCAATGTATTCAGAGACATATCCAGATGAATATGATTCAATACCTGCAGGTCATAATCGACATGGCTCCGAAATTCGTTTGTTAACTTCCTACGATGATCCCGATACCCGTCCGTATGTAGTACCACTCGCTCCGCGAGCTCTTCATTTATCTCCCAGGAAACCCCCTCCAGCCGTGTCCGTGGCGACCCCAGAGCATCTCGCGTCTCGCAAGGAAGAAGAAGAGGAAGTCATCTCATCTTGCAAGTTGCAAACAAAAGTCGAGATATCAGCGACAGCTATGAGTGCCCATGACCCCAATGATATCGCGCATCTCTTGCCTGTTCTTCCAGATGGCCCTTCCCGTCGAAGATCTCTTAGGCACCCGGTTTCCTCTCCTTTGTCTACTTTGAAATCGCAATTGAGAGGTAAAAAAAGCTCACTGTTGAAAAATATTAGTACTTCCTCCGATCGCAGATCTTATCAAGCTTCTGTTATGTCCACAGATTCGTACGATGATCATAGAAGAGCTCCGTCGATAAATACATATGACGATCATAGACGTCCTCCATCAATGAACACCTACGACGACCATAGGCGTCCTCCATCAATGAATACCTACGACGACCATAGAAGACCTCCATCAATTAATACCTACGATGACCACAGAAGACCTCCTACGGCAACCACATATGACGATCATCGAAGAGCGCCTTCAATTATAGACAACGTCCCAGATTTACCTCCTCCCGAAAGCGCATATCGCCCATATTCCCCCCTACAATATTCACCCTCCGGTCGAGCTTCTCCCACGCGAACTTGGTCTCCAATTAGAGAAGAAAGGAATTCTTCGGAATTCAACGTGCCGCCGCCAATGGGTTATCAATATGAGCCATCGGACTTGAATGGAAGTCCAAGACCTGGCACACCTTCAACAGCTTATGGGGGAAGTCCAAGAAGACCACTACCTCCAGCTCCGTTATTCGCGGCTCACGGTGCTCGGTCACCATTTGGAGATGACGCAACGATTCATATACCGCTCGAACACGATTATGAAGAAGAAATGTTAGATGAGGATAATTTTGGGCCGGAAAAGAGGGACGTGGGAGGAACTATGAGGTCGAGACAATCATATTCGACTTTTGGTGATGATATGGAAAGTGCAAAGGACTACGAACATTATGGGCCCGCACCTTCCGGAAAACAAGAACGAAGGGGTGCTAATAGGACGACTCAAATGAAGAAACGAGAAGTCAAACTTATCAACGGAGAACTGATTTTGGAGTGTAAAATCCCTACCATTCTTTACAGTTTCTTACCCCGAAGAGATGAAATCGAATTCACACATATGCGATATACAGCCGTTACATGCGATCCCGATGATTTTGTCGCGAAAGGTTACAAATTACGTCAAAATATGGGAGCCACGGCTAGAGAAACCGAACTTTTCATCTGTATTACCATGTACAATGAGACGGAAATTGATTTCACGCGAACGATGCATGCTGTTATGAAGAACATCTCACATTTCTGTTCTCGATCGAAATCTAGAACGTGGGGAGAAAATGGATGGCAAAAGATTGTGGTTGCTATTATTTCCGATGGTAGACAGAAAATTCATCCGAGAACCCTCGATGCTCTGGCGGCTATGGGTGTTTATCAAGATGGAATTGCTAAGAATTTGGTTAATGGGAGAGAAGTCCAAGCTCATGTGTATGAGTATACGACTCAAGTTTCTTTGGATTCGGACCTCAAGTTCAAAGGTGCTGAAAAGGGAATTGTTCCTTGTCAGATGCTTTTTTGTCTCAAGGAGAAGAATGCAAAGAAATTGAATTCCCATCGTTGGTTCTTCAATGCTTTTGGAAGAGCTCTCACACCGAATATTTGCATCATGTTGGATGTGGGTACGAAACCTGGAGGCAATTCGCTTTATCATTTGTGGAAAGCTTTTGATACCGACTCTAATGTTGCTGGTGCTTGTGGAGAAATCAAAGCTATGAAAGGGAAAGGATGGATGGGTCTTCTCAATCCTTTGGTGGCGTCTCAAAATTTTGAGTATAAGATGTCGAATATTCTTGACAAGCCTATTGAGAGTGTGTTTGGTTACATCACTGTTTTGCCTGGTGCATTGAGTGCATACAGATATCATGCTTTACAGAATGATCATACCGGTCATGGTCCACTGAGTCAATATTTCAAGGGAGAAACGCTACACGGTCAAAATGCAGATGTCTTCACGGCAAATATGTATTTGGCTGAGGATCGTATTTTGTGTTGGGAATTGGTGGCTAAGAGAGATGAAAGATGGGTCTTGAAATATGTGAAGGGATGTACTGGAGAGACTGATGTGCCAGGTAAGTTGAATTGCTCCTGTTGCTATGGAATTTACTGATCCTGTTTTAGATACTGTTCCTGAATTCGTATCGCAAAGAAGAAGATGGCTTAATGGAGCTTTCTTCGCAGCTGTCTATTCTCTGGCCCATTTTAAACAAGTATGGCATACCGATCATACCCTCGGACGAAAGATTCTCCTTCACGTTGAATTCATTTATCAATTCATTCAACTTCTCTTCACTTACTTTTCTCTGGCCAATTTCTACCTCACATTCTACTTCATTGCCGGTTCCCTATCTGTTGACAATATGGATCCATTTGGTCACAGTATCGGAAAATATATATTTTATGTCCTAAAATATGTCTGTGTTCTTCTCACCGCCACACAATTCATTCTATCTATGGGAAATCGACCACAAGGAGCACGAAAGTTATACTACATGTCCATGATCATTTACTCGATAATCATGGTATACACACTCTTCTCCACCATTTATATCGTTTACCGAGAAGTCCACGATAATGCCAAAAGTCTCGTGCTTGGCAATAATCTCTTCACCAATCTTGTCGTATCGCTTTGTTCAACAATAGGCCTCTACTTCCTCATGTCTTTCCTCTATCTCGATCCTTGGCATATGTTCACCAGTTCTGGGTCTTACTTCGCCCTCCTTCCAAGTTACATCTGTACACTTCAAGTCTACGCGTTTTGCAATACTCACGATGTTACATGGGGAACTAAAGGTGACAATGTCATGTCCAACGATCTTGGAGCCGCTTCTGGAAAGGGTCAAACGGTTGAACTCGAAATGCCCTCTGAGCAACTCGATATCGATTCCGGCTATGATGAAGCTCTTCGCAATCTCCGTGACAGACTCGAAGTCCCCGTTCCTCCTATCTCGGAATCGCAACAGCAGGAAGACTACTACAAGAGTGTCCGTACGTACATGGTTCTCGTCTGGATGATTGCAAATGGTACGTTGGCAATGGCTGTTAGTGAAGCTTATGGACCGGATCACTTGGGGACGAATTATTACTTGACCTTTCTTCTGTGGGCGGTGGCGGCCTTGGCACTCTTTAGAGCGGTGGGATCGAGTGCGTTTGGAATTATTAATTGTGTGGAGGCGATTGTGGAGGGCAGGATTAGGTTGACGATGACGGTTCCTCGATGGATGGGAGGGTGGAGTTCGAAGATTAGTGAGGGGATTAGCGAGGGGATTAGTAGTGTGGGGAATGCGGTTAAGAGGAATTAGGGGAAGGGGAGTAGGAGATTGATTAGGAGGGAAGATGAGGATGTAAGAAAGGAAAGAAGGAGAAAAATTAATACATAAGGAGGGGTGCGGATGAAGAAGGGGGATGATACAAGAGAGGAAAAGAAAAGAAGAGTTTTTGATTGATACCATGGGAACACGAAGCAGAGATCTTACTTATACCACACCACGGAAGAAAGGAAATACCTCGGGATATAGGAATGGGTTGGTTGCTCGGTTGGTTAGCATGTGGATGGGATTTGGAGGTTCTTTTTTTTATTTATGCTTCGAATGATGGATGGATGGGTGTATGTAAATATGTAAATAGGGTTTGGAGAGGGGTTTCTTGTTTTATTAATGATGTTTTTCTATTGATTTATTTATGTTTTTGATGAGTGGAGATGTGAGGGCATGATGTAATGATGTAATGAGGGATATGAGGAGATGTGAGGAGATGGATAAGATAGATGATCTTCGAACCCGAGAAAGAAATACTTAGATTAGGTATGCTCTGAAAACGCCAATTCTTTGTGAATGTGAATGTGACTGGGAAGATTCATGTTGATTTCCTCGCTAGATGGAATGGACTTTCAATACATCTCGCTTCTGGGTATGCGATGTTGGAAGCGGACATGGGTTGGAGGGAGTAGAATCTTGGGGTTGAGGATCAAATTGTCAGGAGAGGTGGTGGAGTGCGTGGGATGTAGAGTTTAAAGATGGAGGAGCAAAGTTTTGATGGGGAGGGATGGGAAGAATTTCTTGGGTAGATTGAGTGATGAGTTATTTGATGATTGTGATCTGAATGCTCAATGGATGGAGTGAACGTTAGGACTTTCCTGAGCACATGCTTCAAGATCAGGACAGACACATTCACTGATAGTGGAATGCACGACTATCTATTCTAGCACCAGTATTCCAATTCCAAGAGAACGCCTATCTAATCCTCCATGATAAATTTCAAAAATGCCTGCGCTACTTTCACACCATCGTGCTCCTTGTCCACTCTCCCCACCGCATCCCTATAAGTCTCATCGTCAAAAACCCCCGATGCATGTCGTGCCTCCAACAACTCCCTCACTATCTCCTCTGTAAATTCGGGATGTCCTTGGACCGTGATGAGTTTTTTGCTAATGTACATTCCCTGCGTGGCGCATTTATCTGTGTATGCTAACTGTTCGACTTCGGAAGGATATTCGTAGATGATGTCTTTGTGCATTTGGAATATATTCTTTTGATTTGTTAGTTTTAGTATTCCTCCCCTTCTCTCAACTCCCAACTCCCATTTCATGTATGAAATCAAATCAAATCAAATCAAAGCAATGGAGCTAGAGCTAGAAATAGAGATAGAAATAAATAAATCAACATACCAATTTCTCCAACCCAAAAATCTCCTTCCCCCTCCCTGTCAATTCCACCGGCGTAACACTCACCTCCCACCCCCGATCACTCCGATCCACCTTCACCCCCAACGCCCTCCCAATAATCTGATGTCCAAAACACACTCCCACAAGCCGCACTCTCTCCTGTGCCAAAACCCCCTTTACAAACTCCACCAATTTCACTATCCACGCATCGGAATCAAAAGACGTATGGCGACTTCCGCTAATGAGAATTGCGTCGATAGAAGAGAGAGGGGGATATTCCTGCGCGGTTACGACATCGTATTTGGTGATCTGCAGAGCGGATTCTGCGAGCGGAGGAGAGAGGGATGAGGCTCCCCGGTGGAGGAGCGAGGTGAATACCCCGCCGTATCCGCCGTATTTGGAATTGGTGTTTTGGAGGGGGGTGTCGCATTCGAGGATTGCGATGCGCAGGGGGGGTGGAGGCATGGTGATTGGATGTAAGATGTGCTGTTTTGCTGCTTGTTTTTTTGGAATAGAGATAGAGATATAGATATAGATATAGATATAGATATAGATATAGATATAGATATAGATATAGATATAGATATAGATATAGATCAATGAAAGTGAGTGTGAATTCCAAGATGACAACGAGAGGGATCTTGAACGGCAATGTTTATTCTTATGGGAAATAGATAAGTCAAAAGATTGAATTAATATTTGGTAAACAGATTGTCTGTTTGATATGATATCAAGTCCGATATTGCTCCGGGATATTTTTGGCTCGGCGTGCTATGATTTCTCTTATCGATAACGGGTATTGTGTTTGACCGAATATTATCCGTACTTATGATGGCTCCCGAGGTCTGCAGTATATCCATGTTTGCATGCAGAATACTTTGAGTAGAAAGCCTGGGGTTGTATTTGTAGCGAGTGATTGTTGATTGTTGATTCGCGCCCTTTGCATGATCATGATTGAATGTATTGTATTAGATGGAAATGCGTGTAGAGTGTTCTAGAATGGGATCCCGTCTTCAAGAGATAGATAGCTAAAGAAGGTCACATTATTCTAAGTCATCGCATAAGACCTGTTCAATCAGAAAACACAACGTTCAATTGTATGAATAATCGAAATCTCATATATGCTACATCCATCTCACCCCAAGAGACGAAGCGGGAAAATCATACTTTGCGCTGATAGGTTCCCCGTCACGAAAGTCCTTCACCCGTTATGGTGCGACGAGTGTCACTGGTGGATGGATGCAACTGCTATCTAACATTGCATTTCCTAAAATCCTTGTTCCCTCTTCTCTAGGTGCATCGTATGTACGTGCTATGTATGAAAGCGGGACTGACTCACTCGGTGAATTCTTTTCTTTGATGGATCAAAAGGGATGAGGGGTTTTCGTAGCACGATTGCGTTATATAGAGGGTCACAGGGTTATATATTTCCCATCCCCTCTAACCTCTGGAGGAAAGTGGAGGAGTTTGGGGTCAGCAATTACCTTGTAGATGATTGTGAGGGTGTCGAGAAAAAAATGACTGCTCCATTTGGCGGTGACTCCGAATTCGCTTTGGGAGTGCTGGTGTGTCTATATATATGTTGATCATTATTTTCTGATGGTTGACTTTGTTTGAACTTTTGTTGAGTATTATCGGTTTCGTACAGAGGAGAGACATTATGGCGGAAAACAATCATCGAGCTGGTGGTCACAATACCTCATCCCATACCGCCACAGAAACTACACCACTTCTCTTTCCACCAAGAAGCGATACACCCGCCATTGAAGAAGTATTGGTGGACAATGATGGTGATTCAACAGGAACCGACATCGATCCCAATGAATTCGACCTGATGTTATCGAGAACAACATCATTTACAGCCATTGGCATCGAAACCAATCCTCAAGAATCATCTATGTTTCGAAGCTCTCGAATTCACCACCATACCAAACGAGGATCGAGAAATTCAAGTCGTGTAAGCACGAGACGGAAATCCATCTCTGGTTCTATCAGGAGTATACGAGAAACCATCGAGGACGAAGACGAGGAACCCAAATCCCCATTTCTAGGTGGTGTTGGGGTAAAGAGATTTTGGCTCATTTTCGGTGGTGTGCTTTTAACATATACATTATCTTCATTTGATTCTACCATCATGGTTTCGAGTCATCCAGTCATCACTTCATATTTTCATGCGTCTAATAGTGCATCATGGTTATCCACCGCATTTCTCCTCACATCCACCAGTTTCCAACCTATTTTTGGGCGTCTCTCCGATGCTATGGGTAGAAAACCTCCGTATATTTTTTCCATGATTTTGTTCCTAGTATCGACAATTTGGTGTGCTCTTGCTCAAAGTATGACGAGTTTCATTATTGCAAGAGCAGTTTGTGGTTTGGGTGCTGGAGGTGTTATGTCCATGGGATCGATTATCACAAGTGATCTCATACCCATTGAGATCCGAGGAGCGTATCAATCATATCTCAATATCGTCTTTGGAATTGGAGCAGCTTCCGGTGCGGCACTAGGTGGTGCGATTGCGGATCATCTTGGATGGAGATGGGAATTTGGGGTTCAGGTTCCCGGGTTGATTCTTTGCTTGATTGTTTCGTGTTTTGTTATACCGAATGATTTGGGTTTGAATAGGGGGAAGAAAACGTTGAAGGAGGCTTTGAGTGTTTTTGATTATAAAGGGTCATTGTTACTGATGGCCACTATTACTTTCTTCATACTCGCAATCGTAAGTACCTTCCCAGAAGCCTGTCAAATTCCTTCCACATATGTGTACAACACAATCTGACACCCATCAGAATCTCGGCGGCAATATCTACCCCTGGACACACCCTTTAATCCTCACCTGTATAATCCTCACCATCATCGGTCTTCCCCTATTCATCATAACCGAATACTACGCCCCCAACCCGTTATGCCCCTCTCCCTCATAACCCATAACCCCCGCGGTTCCCTCATCGTCGGCAACGCCCTCGGCGCCATCGTAATCAACGCAGTCCTCTTCAACATCCCCCTCTATTTTCAAGCCGTTCTCCTCGAATCCCCCACCGCATCCGGTCTCCGTCTCATCATCCCCTCCATCGCCGCCAGCGCAATCGGTACTCTAACCGGTTTTCTCATTACCTGGACTCGCAACCTGAAAACTCCCTTGGTCCTCGGTGTCTCTCTTTACGTTATCGGAACTATAGGATTAGTAGCTATGAATCGCTCATTGCCAAATTGGGCATACGTATTACTATTGATTCCATCGAGTATGGGCCAAGGATTCCAAATGCCGGGAAGTTTCATGAGTGTTTTGGCCGTGAGTGAACAAGGGGAACAAGCGGTTGTTACAACGACATTGGTCTTGTGGAGGTGTATGGGACAGGTTTTGGGGGTGGCGGTCAGTTCGCTGATTGTGCAGAATTCGCTGGTGGGATTTTTGAATGTGAATGTTGTGGGTCCGGATAAGGAGAAGGTATTTCTTTCTTCTTGTTCTCTCTGTTTTTTCTACATCCTCTCTAGGATCTACTCACTTATAGTCCAAGTGAAAAACTAACAAATAAATCAATAAATAGGTAATCGAAGCAGTCCGCTCCTCCGTCCAAGCAGTAGCAGGACTAGAACCCCACTACCGAGATCAAGTAATCGATTCCTACGCAGAAGCACTAAAAGCCGCGTATATATTTGCGTTGGCGGTAAGTGTTTTATCTTTTGGTATAACGATAGGGGTTAAATTGCCCAAACTTGGGTTTAGAAAGTAAGGAGAAACTAGCAAGGAAGAAGGCATTGTGAGAAAAAAACAGGGGAAAGAAGTCTTGTGAGGAGGTAGATGAAAATGTTGTTATGGTATGAAGAGATGGAATCAGTGAATAGGGATAAAATTGTAAGTCTGAATATAAGCTTAGTTTGACATGATTTAATTTGGCGATTGGAAAGAAAAGGAAAAGAAAAGAAAAGTTTAGGGTGTGGTTTGGGATTTTTTGGAGGGGATGGGTTATGAATGATGAATGGATAAATAAACAAATGACTACGTAAATGAATAAATGAATACACGAAGAACAAGAAATAAACCGCTTTGTAATCGAACACATGTTATAATAATATACCAGAGATTATATCCATCAATATACAAATTAGCCTAGCTCGATACTAACGAGGTGGTCAAGGGGCACGTATCGCTTAAGAAAGTGATGAGGGGTGAATAAAGACGATTGTTTCTGGTGTTTCATGACGGGATGATGAGGTATTTATTTTGGAGATACAGATAAGGAGTTGGGAATAATCGTTTGACAAAACAAAGCAAAGGAGATTTATAGATAGGTGTGAAGTGAATATACAAGCGAGAGGTTGATTCTAGAGCCAAGTTTCTTAGATAAGAATGGTAGGTATATGAGGTGGGAAATGAGATGAACTTTTCAAATTGAGTCTCGATATCGTGAGGAGTTTATGGAGCAGTTATTAGAGTGTTTTGCCGATACGTGGATAAGTGGATATCTGGGCAATAGCGAATTGGAGATTATTATCTTCACGTGGAATGGGATAGAATGTTGGCGTGGGGAATGTATGCCGAGCAATAATGGACTGACTACTTTATATCGAAAACACTCAATCCAATTGAGATGCTCCATTAAAGCTACTATCTTTGCTTATCCGCATCAATGACATTCCTATCCATCGAGCCGATCAATCTAACAAGCTTTCCCTCAACAAGCACCACCCACAGAAACCACACCCCTGGGCTTCTGCCTCAAGATCTTATCCTCCTCAAAATCTTTCCTTACACTCTCTGCAATCTCATCATCTGTGAGAATTTTCCACCCCACAATCGCCATAGCTTTAGCCGTCAAAATAGTGATATCATGAGCTTCTTTTGTAGCGGCTGCTTGTGTGAATTGAGGAGTGTGATTAAATGCTGTATCGGAGATTCCATACCAACCATGAAAACCGGGACATTCGTATGTTACGTTACCTGAAATAGCGATATTGGTTAGAAGATGAGCTTTGTTTTAAGAGAGGTTTGAGACTTGCCCATATCTGTTGAGCCCGGCGCATTATCAATGTGTTTAAAATCACATGTAACGGGGTATTTGAGACTTTCCATCGCTTGGGCGTACTGGTAGCAGATTGGCTTGTTGGGTCGTGTATCCGCGTATGTATTGATTCTGGGTAGGGTCAATACATTTCTTTCTAAATCGGAGAGAAAGATAAAACGTACTCTTCAAACTCAACGGTACAGCCTGTTGCTATAGCAGCTCCCTCAAAACATTTAATTGCTCGGGCTTTGAGCTCATCAGCCTCTTTGAGTGTAGCGCTTCTGATGTAATAAACTAATCCTGCACTAGCCGTGATGATATTTGGTCTTGTACCACCAGATTCAATCACACCCTGGTGTAGGTTAGAACATATGTGTCTCAAGAAATATTTATTGTACTTACATTGATCCTTTCATATGGTTTGATCTGTTGTCTCAGTGCACTTATAGCATTGTAAGCAAGAACAACAGCATCAAGCGCATTGATACCCTCCCAAGGTGCCATAGCCGCATGAGAAGGCTTGCCCGTGTAATGAATCTTGAACTTGTGGTTTGCCAACGTGGTGCTATAGGCAGAACCGACAAGGCCATGACTCTGGTCCCTGATAGATGGATGGACCATCATACAAGCATCAACATCTTTGTACGCTCCAGCGTCGATGAGCTTCAATTTTCCTCCACCTCCTTCCTCGGCTGGTGTTCCCAAAAGCCTGACTCGGCCAGGAACATTTTTCTCTTTGATTGCTGCCGCAAGACCAAGAAATGATGCAATTGAAGCAGTAGCAATGAGATTGTGGCCACACGCGTGTCCGATATCGGGTAAAGCATCATATTCCGCGTTGTATACTACCAGACGACCCCCACTACCATACTCAGCCGAGAAAGCTGTTGGTACACCATACGCTCCAGTCGTGACAGAGTAACCTAACTCTTTCAACATAGACGTAATATTGTCGTGTGCCTTTACTTCATTGTATCCAAGCTCTGGATTTTCGTGGATCTAAATTTGTGAGATACGGTGTAGTTGTATGTGGAAAAGAAGACTGCTACCTTTTGATTGATCGCTTTCAACTTGTCATCGTACTGACTGATGGCTTGATCGAAAAAATTTGCGTCATCCATTTCTGATAGTGATTTTCTTTTGATTCTTGGTGGACTGCTTAATTGCTGAACAAATGTGCGGATGGGAAACAAGGGAGGAGCAAATGCTAGCTTACTAATAAACCAATGCAAAGTCAATTGGCAATAAACTCAAGAGGAACGAAGGGGTATCTATAAAAAGCACACCACTTTTGGAAAATGCAATGATTTCAGTATTGACAGGCGTAACCAATCGAAATGAGTGCCACGGTTCGTTCAATATCATGCTTCTATTCACAGACATCAGTATCGCGGGGTAAAATCAAAATTGGCGAGCTCCAATTCTAATTGGTTAGTCGAGACGACCAGCCGCATTTGACCCACTTGACAGGTCTGATTTGATAACAGCCAATCATTTCAGCCTTTTCCTCAACTTCACTTCATCAGCTCAACTCAGCCTCCAGTCATCATGGCCTTGATTTTGTCTCGTAAAGGTCCTAGATCTGCGCATAAATGTTCACACCGATGGGGCAATGTTGGAAAGAAACTTCCAACAATTGTTTGAGCACTTGGATTAGGCTTGGACCCCACCTCGAACTTTGAGCCAGCTTGGATCGCATACTCTACCATGTCACAACCCAGAAGAGGCCTCAGGTCTAGATCAGGTAGGTGTCCTTGATAGTCGAAAGCTTCAATCTAATTGAGTATAGGATGTATGACTTGTAGACGTGCTAGAGTGAGATGTGACGAAAACCATCCGATATGTGAAAGGTGTAATCGTCTAGAGTTAGATTGTTCATACCAGCCATTTGTTTCCCGAAGGGAAAAGGAACGAGGGCATCGAGAAGCGAGAGAAAGGTCAATTCCAGTTCAGATCATCCCAAATATCGTTGGATTGTTACCACATCCAACCCCAGCAGACGTCAACGAATTTCTCCATGCTGTGGAACACGAAGTATCTCCTGACATGTGGAGCATGCATGAATGGACGACCAATACGGGACATGGATTTATCTTACCCGAAGGTTCCTTCAATCTCGAGACATTTGACGGACTCGCGCCAGGAAACAAGGACACTTACACTAATAGCCCCCCATCGCCGTTTCAACCTTTAAGAGCTCTTGACCTTGTGGGCCGAGATAATGTTGTGTTCCAGGATGAATATTATGCTCAAGGATGCGTCACACTTCATTTCCCAAATTTGCGCCATTCAAGTCCATTAAAACTCTCACCATCAGAGAAACGGGCCGTTGAACACTACGAGAAGACGTTATCATTGAAGTTTACCACCAAAAACCCAACTTGGTCAACCCAGCAAATATATATTTGTCTCGGCGCGCAAGATCCTCTAATTATGCACTTGCTGCTTGCGATATCATTTCGTGATTTGTTTTTCAAAGATAAGGATAATGAACTTCACGACCTTGCCCAAAAGCACTTTCGAGCTGGAATTGGTCGTTTACTGACAGCCATCTCCGAGGAGGAAACACCACATCACTTGAGTATCATGGCAGCTTTCTGGTTTCTATATATGCTTGGATCAAGTCAAATTCATGCGGGTATCGGTACAATGATGCTCTTGAGCAGGGTTGTATGCGATTATGTGCAAAAGCACGTAGCGGGTCTTCTAGATCTAGATCCACTCAATAAGCGACACGCAAATCCTCCATTACCTTTCCACCTTCGTGATCAATCGTTACTAGCTCGAGTTACAGTTTGGATGTTTTACGCCGATGTTGGATTTTGCTTTTGCTACCGTGGTGGGGATCTTGCAAGATATCTTTGCACCGACACAAAGAATATATCTAAGATCGTCGACATGGGCCGTGCTGTTCTTGCTCTGAACTTTGACCAAGACTATCCACCAGATCAAGCAGCTGATGATACGCAGAATCTTGAAGTGCTAGATCTTTTATGGAAATCGGCAATAATGTGTCAGTTAGTGAATGACCTTGACCAAAACATCCCTTCAGATGAGATAGAACAACAATTTTGTGAACTCGAGCAAACTTACAGCTCTATATTTGAACTCGCTGCAATGGATCTGGAAACTCGTCCAAGGTTTCTGGTCAACGCCGATTGGATACTCAGCTACTTCTACGCGATACGTATCTACCACTTTCGATATACTACCAAGAATGAAGATCGCAACGCAAGACCGAAAATAGTCAAACGAGCTCTCAAGTCACTCTTGGACATTGCTCAAAGAATCTTTGCGAAAGGCGACGAAGAACATTATGAGAGACTTCATTGGCCCTTATTCATGGCAGGGATCGAAACCACGGATGCTATACATCGGGAATGGATCTTGGAAAAATTCTCATCTGGAAAGTTCAAGACTGTTCTGGAGAAGGTATTGAAGATTCAGCATCTTAGTGGAACAAGGGTTCATATGTCTTTAGTTCGCGAGATGTGCTCTAAGGAAGGAGATGCTCCTCGTGTTACTTTCCTTGGCTTTTGACACATCTAATCTTGGGTTTCATCTCCATTTTGCTTCATCTGATATCCGTTCTCGTCTGGAGAATTCTTGAAGCTTTTTAGCGTGGTGTTGGGAGAGCATTGTTTTCACTTGGTAACATTTCACGAATTCTCGTGGGATGTTCTCATTGGCGAATTAATAAACTCATTATCCTTCACAACTCTTACTTGTTATCAGGTTGTTCTCTTTGGTATATTATAAGATGTGAAGTCATGGTTAACAGGAGAAGACAAAGTACTTACGGCTTATTCTGGTCCAATGAACTCTCCAGTGTCATAGTTCGAAGTTTATTCAGCTATCAATTTTGGTTCTAGTGACAGCTGTTATGCCTTGCCCACATTGCGCATAACCCTAAAATATATCACTAATGAGTTGCTTGCTCCCCCTGTCTCAAACAGGTTCAAATATCCATCTTTCTAATCTCCTGGTTCTGCTTCTATGGTATAATTTGATTCGAAGAAAGCTTTGTGCGAATATGGCAGCCTTTTTTGTCTCATGGAATGTATTGCGGCTTCATAGGCTTCCTCCAACGTCATTTTATCGTCTGATGCTTTCAGAAATACAAGGAACTCCGGCAAATTTATGTAGTCGTTTTGTGCGTTCCAATGTTCCCAGAGCCATACACTGATAATTTCTAAACCAATCCGGCATCTTTCGCGATTGACCTTTTCCTGTCGATCAAGATTTTTGATGTGCGCATGGCTTACACACAAAGTACTCTTTTCCATTAAAATGCTTGAAAGACATGGATAGTCTCGGAATTTTCTCGGCCTCTCTTGCGCTGGCTCCGTCACGACCGATAAACTTACCAGCAACATTCTGGTTCGTGATTTGAAATAGGTGCCGACGAGAAAGATTCTACGAAACGTTCTGAGACCGGGTTGCAACTACTGCATCTCCTGGAACTCAATCAAATTTACTTCGGCTAGTCACAAGCGAAAATCTACCAGCGGCGCTATAAAGTTGCCTGAAATTCAACTGTTGTCCTGCACCGAGTTCGCGTATGAAATATATCAAGTTTTGACAAGAATATTGGCGCATTGATTTTTCAAACCACACACCGGCAATATCAAGAGCCAGTCGTCGCTCTACCTGTCCTCCTTTGCTCCAACCTTCCAGTCAACATACAATGTAGTCCTTGGATTGTGTACAAAGAACGTCCAAAGGAACTCCAAGCGCACTGAGTGATCCTTTCCTATTGTGCAAGAAGGCTTTCTTGATAATGAGACTGGCATGGCCTGTAATATCAATGCCAACTAGTCGTGGATGATAAGGTCCAATTGAATATCCCAATCTGTTTGGTACAAGTGCTATCGGTTCAGTAACTTCCTCCGATTGAATTGAATGTCTCAATGGGTCTGATCGTTTCGACGAGTTTGGTACAATTGACATTGATGCTGAACAATCGACGTTTGGTTATTCTACAGCCAGGTATTCCAATCAATTTAATGAATGGAACATTAGCTGACCCATATCTGGTTCTGCTTTGATTGAGTGGCCTGCAATATTCGACTAAAACGACGTTGCATCGCCAATGACTAGTTTTTCTTGTCTGCTTGGTGAGTTGTTGGCTTCAAATGAGGATTTTTTCCTCGAGTATCCTGCTCTGTTTGATGAGATTGGGTACCGCATGATCAAGGCCCAGCTCTTTCTGGTTGCTTGGGCTTTCTTTGGGGCGTAAATGAAGAAGTCTCTTCTGATTGTCTTTCTTTAGAATTCATTACAAGTGACTGACGAAGAGCTAGAATTTGACTGCGATTTGACGCGTATTCTTTGCCAGCGTTTGATGTTTCCATGACAAAGGAAAAGAAACCTCTAGTACGATCCGGCACAGAGCATACGGTGTTGCCAAAATCCTTTCCACGGGGTCTTTCATCTGCTGAATCGTGAGCCATTAGTCTCTCGCCTCCACGGGATAATCTACAACCACGATCCTTACCAGCTGTATGTATCAGCCTTCTAAACACCTATTAAAGAATGATTGTGGCATACCAGAAGCATTCCATATATTTTCTATCATCAATTTGAACCTTCGAGCCTCTGAGAAACTGCTGTAATTTTTTGACTTTGAACCACCATCATGCGGTCGCTTGTTGACGCGGTCAAAAGCCATGTGAAAAATTCTGTCTCGGTTCAGAGCCGATGCTTTCCTACCCCATCGTGATTCGACTACTTGATTTATTAATTCTGCCCAATAATCATTATCAATATAAGATAATGAGTCGTCATCTATATTCCATCTGGTAAGATGGTATTCAGCAAAATCGCTGGAATCTGCTTGATGAACTCGTAGATAGTATAGATGGCAAGAGCTAGTGCACGATAAAAATTAATCCCTTGAGGGAGATGTTATTCTTTTTTTTTTTTTTGAGATGATATATATTTAGTGGTACCAAATACCCTTGAATATCGAAGTAGAAGTCCATAGTTCTTTAACGGCTTCAGCATAATCAATTGAAGTTGAGATATTTATGGCAGCGCCCAGGAGTAGTGGCTGTTTTAATAATGCTAAGGCTTGTAGAACACTACTCTCCTTAGTTCAATGGTCACCACCTTTGCATACGGCAACTACTCGACCAGGGTATTTTTTCTACTTTCTTGTATTCCGATTTATCACATCTAGTCTATTATTTACCATCTAACATGTAATCTCATCGCATCATATCGTGGATATCATAACAAAAATCAAACAAGCACACGCTATCCCTTCATCCACCCAATATCGTACAAACAGATGAGCGCCAAGCGCCCGACATTTCCCAACTCTTATGAACTGCGATTGACAGCCACAAATCCGAAGAAAAACACTCAGTTCCTAGCAAAAGGGTATCTATCCGTTCTATCAACCTCCTCCTCTAGCTTCTCTCTTTGCTCAATTACCGTATCTTCGCCACTCGTCCTTCCACTCTCTCCACCATGGACATGATTATGCAGACGTCCAGCATCCGCAACCGTGTTTTCGTTTCTACTTTCTCTTCTGATCTTTTCCTCATCTCCAATGTGGGCGCCGGTAGCAACACCTTCTTCTGCGTGCTTTCCGCCGTTTCGTGACTCCTTTGCATTCTTTCTAATCCTTCTTTCTGTCCAAACAGGATTCTCTCCCTTCTCATATGCTTCTTCGAAAATCTCATCGAGCTTTTCGAGTGGGTATCCTTTGGTCTCCACAAAGGTATACCAGATAACTGGTACGAAAGCAAGGTTGACACACATAAATACGAAATATGTTTTCCAGCTAATGCTGTAAATCATAATTGGAGCCAACTGAACAACGATGTAATTGCCAATCCAGTTGAAAGATGTTGAAAGACCGTTAGCTTCTGCTCTGATTCGAAGCGGCGTCACCTCGGCTGGATAGAGCCAAGTAATGCCTAACCATCCCACTGCGAAAAAGGCAATGAAAATGAAGATAAAGGCAGTAGCAACATAACCGGGAGCCTTATAGTCTTCTGTTGTTTGTGAAAGACAGACACCGATGACCATAGATGAAAGTCCCATTCCTAGAGCACCCGTGATCATCATTTTGCGGCGGCCAAAATGGTCGACAATGAACAAAGCGAAAATGGCGGCGGCAAGATAGAGAGTTCCATAGCAGGCGGTTAGGAGACGGGCAAGAGCCGGAGAGAAGCCCAGAGAGTCCTCAAAGACAGTTCTGTGGTACATCATTAGCACATGTACACAAGAATGAATATGAATACAAAAACTTACGTTGCGTAATACGTAACAAGATTAGTGCCTCCAATTTGTTGGAAAAGTTGCGAAGTATATGCAATGGTAACTCTCCATCTGTTCATCTCAGGACCACTTCCATAAAATTCCTTAAGTGTGAGCTTTTGTCCTTTTGTGATAGCAGTAACTCTCTTGAGTTCCCTAACCTCTTCGATAATTCGTGGATCATCTTTCTCGCATCTCTGTAGGCGGCAGAGAATCTCGATTGCGTGCTCGTCCTTGTCTTTCTTGAGTAGCCATTTAGGCGATTCTGGCAATGCGAGGATACCAATGAGGAGAATGACTCCAAAAAATGCTTGGAAAGCAATTGGAAAGCGCCATTGGAATGAACCATACTGGGTGACGAAAAAGAATCCATAATTCAGCCAATACGATAGCATAACTATGTTTGATCAGCTGAAGTTAATAGAAAAAGGGGACAAATACCACTTACTGCCTCCAGCAATCAGAGCACCCTCGAACAAGACCAAGAATCCTCGAATCTTAGGTGGTGCCATTTCACTTTGCCAAACTGGAATGGATGAAGTGTTCATTCCGTTTCCAACACCAGTAACGATTCTTCCCACAATCAATTGAGCCATCCCAAAACTTGAAGCTTGAATCGCAGTACCAATCAACATGATAACAGTTCCCAATAACACAGCTCTCCTTCTTCCGAGTTTGTCGCCAAAGCCGATGATAAAGAATGACCCGAGTAAACAACCAATTTCGTAAATTGCAACGACCAAGGCTTGAATTGCTCCAGATTTGTTGTGCGGTTCCATCTGAGGGAAGTATGCAAGGAAGTTTTCCTCCGTAATGATTCCGGACATGATACCCTCTGAATACACTGGTTAGTTTGGCTTTTTGGTCCGAGTTGGGACATTACTTACGATCATATCCGAAAAGTAAGAAACCACTTGCAGCAGTTGCGCAGACAAGACTCTCAAGAGCCTTCCCTTGCACCGTCTTCCCAAGGAAACCCGTATGACTTAGTAAACCCATAATTGTAAATGCGCTTTCTGGAGGGGGCTTTCAAGTTGTTCTGGATTGAAAAGAATCATACGAGGTGGGAGATGGGGGACTATATGGGGTCTGGGGAGCATTTTTTCCTCCTCGAGTCGGTATGGAGAGGTCCACAAAAGATAGAAAAAACATTGATAGTCATGATGAAATTTCTCCTAGGTGGACCCTATGTTCAAGTAATATGGGTAGATCCAAACATGCACAAATGGAAGTGGCTATCAAAACTGGAAGTATGATATCAGACCTCGAAAAATTGTAAGCTGTGGAGGTGCCGCATTTTTTGAACTCCATTTTGATACCTGGTGGAGGATGGCGTACGTATCGTCCCCAGGTAGTTTCGGCGGCATCGCGGTCCCTTCCCCTCTAGAAGGTCAGAATGCCGATCCGCATAAGTATCTGATCTACCATGATCATGTGATCATATAACCAGATCAAGAGTCATGTCAGTGGCCAATTGAAAATTCGAGACCAATAAGCATTTTCTGTCGAGGGACAAATAACACTGTAAATTTCTAAAAGTCATCAAATGTTGGTGCTTGGCCTCTGAATTTCTCTTCGCGAACCTTGCGAGCCTTGTGCACAGTACATGAGTATTGAAGCCTTAGATCCACCCCTGACTCGAATTTTCGGCAAGAGACCGTCCAAGACAATTAAGCTTATCGAAGGCCCACAACAATTTATCAAGAATTTCGTTCATTAAAAGATTCTGATATCATCTTGCAGATGTTCCCGGATCAAGCAACATTGCCAAGCAAGATCCACACGGCCGAAGTAAAGATGTGATGCTAGCGAACGTTGCTCAAGGAATGAGAGTCCTTTGATTCGTGAGAGCCACAAAAATGACCAATCTGGTTTTCGCAGAACAGATACTTAAATCGAGAATCTGCTATATCATCTGCTTTTATTGCCTGCATAATTCCAGGGCATTGTGAAGCGAATAACGACAGCCGCGTTACCACTACCGCTGTGAGCTTGTGAACGATAGTGACACGGCCTTTTTCATGAATCGGTGGATATGTCGTAGAGGACCCATTCGACATCATTTTCTCCATATAAGGATGGAAGTTCTCCATTTTTTCCTGCTGCAACCAAACTGTTTCGTATATGCGACGATGAGAATGAAAATGGGCCAACTCACAGTATATAAGCTACGGATGCATCACGATTCACGACTCGGTTGGTAGATCTGGCTGCAAAACCAGGTAATCATCCAACACATTATTGAATCACGCACCTAGGAAATTCTGTATACACATCGTCCTTCTTGGAGAAAACGACGGTATTCACTACAAGAATTAGACTGGCACAATCGATAGCCCTCATCCTATAGATCATACCTAAGCAACATAATTAGTCGTAGGAAAATTGGGTTTCAAATAAGAGTACCACTATATCAACCAGATGTGCCTGGATATAAAAACTAGATGAAACCAAAGTTGTTGAGCTTCACACAAAAATGCTGTATTGGGCCTGGTATCCGAAAGTACTATATTGAAGAATCCGTCGCAATGCTATATGTCACCCAATTCTCCATCGTCTCACTTCGCCTTACGTTGCCTTCGGGATTTTCCTTTGGAGTTCTCCATCGCTTTTTCTGTAGTTTCGGGGCTGTCAGATGGCTTCTCACTTGATCCATTCGCCTTTTCCGCCGCCTCCTTTTCCTTCTTCTCCAAAGCTCTTTTGACAGCTTCCTCTCTCTCGACTCTTTCGATCAACTTCTCACTTCCCTCCCACAACTTCTTTGCAATCTTCTCGTCCTTAACATCAGATGTAGTGAAATCTATTTCACTGCACTCTTTAATGAGCTTTCCACCAGGCCCTCTTCCTAATGCTGCTTCCATAGCGGCATACGCGATACTCTGTGCACCCCCTTGAGAGCTCTTCAGTAGAAGCCAAACATTCTGCCATAACATGACATATAATGCCAGTCCCCACAATGTACCCCGCGAGAACCATCTTCTGAATCCTGGTGTACGACAATATCCCGGATCCACAAATATCACTCGCGCGTTCATGATCGCTTCATCAGGTCGTTTGTATGACTCGAGGTGCTTCTGAAAAGCTTGTCCAAATATCATCAATGCCATCTTACTTCTGGCATATGCCGCAGAAGGACTCCAATCCTTCTTCTTCATCGCATCACTACCATCTCCAACAGTGGGACTCTTGTTATAAGAGGAACAAGTTGTAAATATAATTCGCACATCTCGATCCGGTGGTTGAGCGCGAATCGCAGGACTGAGAATACTCAAGAGGTGAAAATTTGCCAAGTAATTTACCATCCAGGTTTCTTCAATACCCTCTGCTGTTGTAACGCGAGGTCTGCCAGGAGGTGTGAGTGTCGCAGCACACAGTAAAATCATATCCAGTCGCCGAGGCGGTGCGTTGTTAATCCATTTCGTAGCAAACTTTCGAACGCTGTACAATGATGACAGGTCGACTTGTTCGGCGTAAATTAATTCGTTTCCGGATCTTTCCCGCAAGTCCTCGATGTAGTCGACAAGGAACATATCTGTTGGAGATTGACGTGTGAGAAGAACTATCTGCGCTCCTCGTGATGCTAGATCCAGAACTGCTGCAGCTCCTATCCCAGACGTCCCTCCTGTTACCAGAACCACTTTCCCATGCATCTTCCTCTCCGAAGAGTTCTTCACTCCCGCAGAGAATAGCTTCACCAGAACAATGACAAGGACAGCTGGTACTACCTTGGCCATAGTCCAAAGACTAGGGAGCCAGGTAACCTTCCCCCATATTACATTTGCAACGAAATCGACAGGCATAACTGTGGATAGGATTTAAGCTATTGGTGAGGCTATTGTAAGTTTCTCAATATAGCATTATGATCATGTAAGATAAAACCGAACAAAAGAGGAAAAAATTGTACAAGTGAAGTATGAAAGGGTGAATAAATGAATGAATGAATTGGTAAGGAGACACTGACAAAATTCCATATTTGTTCAGATTGGGGCTGACGAAGCTTTGTGGCGCTTGTGGCGTAAGCTATGTTAGCGTCGTTACGGCCAATCAGCCCTACGTTTGAAGTTTCCAAAACATCACCACTGTGCCATAACATGAACTTTTGCTACTACTAATACAAGATAAATCTGCTATTCTAGGATGGACAGTATGTCGGACGAAGATACTTACGAAATTCCATTGCAAGATCAGAGAGCTTTCGGAGCTGGTATCAAGAGGAAACGCGTCAAGTTCGTTCAATCAACTTCGTCATCCACAATACAGCCTACGCCATCTACAAGCTCTGCAAAGAGTATCAGCGATTCATATCTCAAACTGGTTCTTCCTCAAGACTCCTCGATACTTGAGAGCACTTCAAGGGAGAGCACTATATCTCTAAGGAATTCGGAAGTATGTGAAGTCTGTAAGCTACCTCTATCTACAGATCTGGAGTCGATTATCAACAAGGATGAGGCTGGTTCATCTGGCCCGTCAAATACCACATCTTCTACCAAATCGCGACCTCATGAAGCTTCTTTAGCACATCAAGTATGTCTGAACCATTCACATCCCCCTTCACATGTCGATCGAAATAGAAAAGGCCTTACATATCTCTCATCGTATGGCTGGGATCCTGATTCTCGCCTTGGACTTGGTGCATCTGGCCAAGGTATCCAGTTCCCAATCAAAACCAAACCAAAAGATGATAAATTGGGTATTGGTGTAGTGATGCCAAAGAAGGGGGAGATAAGGAAGAAAGAGAAGCCACAGAAGCTTGATGCTGGAAAGGTTAGGAAATTGCACGAAAAGGATAGGAGAAAAGGGGAGAAGTTGAGGGAAATGTTTTATAGGAATGACGATGTGGAACGATACCTGGGAGGTGGATGACTGACCTGTGGCTCGAGTATAAGTAAAGCTTTGCTCGCTTTTGGCTCCGTCAAGTGGAATGATACACAGTAATCATGTAAATCATGTCCATTCGATGTGCCTCCTAGACTACGGAAGCAGGAATGAGAAGCTCCTCTAGATTGCAGAGTAGAGAAAGCATCAAAAACTAAAGTTTTCTCTGTATCAGACTCCCCGAGTCATTCGAATGTCAGGTTTGTGATTTTTCATTCTCAAAATTTGGCATTATCAAAAAGCATTCATTCGTTCTGAATGAATAATTTTATAATATATTCTCTTGATGACCGGAGTAGTCAATGCGAGTGCACTCGTGTTTGAAGAATTTATAGTCTGGTCGTATCAAGTGGTCAAGAATGCATCAATGGATGTTATTTAATGCTTTCCTTCAAGATAATGCGAGCCCCTACATATCCATGTCTATAGAAGTATCCAATAGAAGGACCTTGTCGACAATCGGGAGCTTACAGATTGGGAACCTTGCAGGATCCAAAACGACCAATTGTTTGTCGAGGCAAATTCTATCTCAGCCTCGCCTTGCATCAAACGAGGAATCGCCATACTTTGGAGTCGCGTTTGTTGGCATGAATTCTACAAAACTTACTGGTCCTCTTTCTCTGAATAAATAAACATTTCAGATTGCATTTCACTTATCTATCACTTTGTGAACTTTATGACTTCATTCCGTCCAAGACGTCTTTCTCCCACGCTGTTAATTCATTATTCACCGTTCACTTTTGTTTCGTTCGCTTTCCGCGGGCAGATCTATCACGGCAAGTCCACCTTCTTACTTTTTTTCAATAACGAACCACAACCTTACTCAACCACTTCCATTTTGCTATCTGCAATTGCTCTTTCTTACCTCTTATCAACGAGCAATCTTCCATGAGAATCGAATAACCTTCATATCTCAACAACGTCAGGATGGATATTCCTGCAGAATTCGATCTCCCGCAGGTCCAAACCATATTAAATGCATTGAAGAACATCTGTCGTGATTACCCCGCTGGAGGTTCTGTTCTCAGAGAGCTCTTACAAAATGCTGATGATGCCCAGGCATCGGAAGTCGTATGTAAATTTACTTTTCTCATTCAACTACTTCTATATTGTTCCCTTTTAACCCAACTTGCAGAAATTCTTTCTCGATGAGAATAGCTATGGGACGGACAACCTGCCACCTAAGCTCGCTCAATACCAAGGGCCAGCTCTATTAGCTTACAATAATGCCAAGTTCAAGAAAGAGCATTTTCAAAGCTTGTCACAGGTGGGAAATTCGCTCAAGATGGAGGACGGTTCGACTACAGGAAAGTTTGGTCGAGGTTTCAATTCTGTATGTATGACGCCGAATCTATGATTTCTGTCAACTGACAGCAAGCAGGTTTATAACTGGACGGATTCTCCGTCTATCGTATCAGGTCATCGCGTCCAAATCCTGGACCCTCATAATTCTTGGTCGAGCGGCGGGAACGGCTATAACTTCGTAGAATACTCTGAAACCCCTAGTTTGAAAGCCCACATGACTGTTTATCAATCACTTATGAAGGATGTGAAACAACCTTTTCCTGGCACCATCATTCGACTTCCTCTACGCACAGTTGAACAAGCAAAAAAAAGTGGGATCTCTGATCGCAAGATCACGGCTCAAGAGATGGCTCATGTACTGGAGAAGTTTACTGAAGACTTTGGAAAAGAAGGTTTGTTGTTCATGAAACATGTTGTTAAAATCTGCGTGATTTCGAATATTACTGGTCTCATCGAGATCGAGGTGATGAACAAGAAAGCTGTTCAGTTGTAAGTCTTTTCTATATTTCACGTGTCCCTCTATTAATAATTCATTGCGTAGAAACAAGACTAGAGTCAACGACGCAATCGTCAGCTTGCTGAAGAATCCGTCTCAAGACTTCGATTGTACTTTTGAAATGGAATTGAGGTACCAGAACCAGAACGAAACAACCAAAATGCGCTTCATAATCCACCACAGTATACAAGGAAACTCGATGACAGAAGAGATCCGTAAATGGAGCATAGCCCAGAAATCCTTGCCCTGGGTTGCAGTGGCCGTTCCCTTGCACGTAAGTTAAGCCTCCTGAAAAGTAACAGTTTAGTCACCATCACCAAAGTATTACACTCAGCATTACTGACAAGTCTGCAGGTTGAAAATAATACCGCTATACGCGGATCTTTATTCTTGGTGATGCCATTACATATACCCATCAATCAGCCGGCTCTTATTCATGGCTTGTTCAGCATCTCGCCAGATCGAGCCCGATTGTATAAATCTCAGGATCATAGCTCGCAGGATCAGTTACCGGCACAATGGAATCAATACCTATTCAATAGCTCAATTCCACATGCTTGGACTAAGCTGCTTAGCCACCTTGCTTTATCTTTTCCACCTGATCTATCGTTCAAGTATTGGCCTCATAAATCCGAGGATCCTGACAATTTGTCTAAGGATGTGCTCGCTCAAGTGCTTACGTTGATTAAAGATCAATCCCTGCCTGTTTGGTATACTGTGAATGGTTACATCAGTGCCGACGCTGGACTTTTGGCGACAGGAAAAGAGTCGGAATCACTAAAGTCGACATTGGCAGACGCGCAGATTCCAGTTGTTTATATCCCAGATAAACTGAGAGAGGAAGCCAAGAAACTCTTCTTGGATCTTAGACTTGGACCTCAGACTCTGTGCAATTATCTGCGCGGCAAGAATGACTTGGTCGTTTCCTGGCCACAAGCAACAAGACAACAGATCCTGGAATACATTCTCCCTACTCTGGGCTCATCAGACCATGAAAAAGGCTTAGCATTGTTTCCATTCGAAGATGGCTCATGCCGTTCAATCGATGATCATCTTGCTTTTGTACATCGCGATGGTTTTGAAGCCGAGTTATTCCAACGCGACCCCAAGCATAATTTGGACCTAAAGCAATTTTCTCAGACAAGCTTGAACACTTTACAAGATCGTCTAAGAGCCTCAAAGTTCCACCCTCACATCCGCCACCGTTCTGCAAACGATCTCAGGGAGTACGCCATGGCATACTTTTTCGATAAGCTTGACGTTAATGCCGACATGGCTGCTTTGGATCCTGATCAAATATCCTTTGTCACTAAGTCTTGGACTTGGATACATAGAAGTTCAGATATCCTGAATGAGGGTACTGCTAGTCTCTGGCTACTTCCTCTTACGAATGGCAAATATAGGAAAGTCAAGCCTCGCAATTGCTGGGCCATCATACCACCGCCTGGATCGCTCGGCGATACTATCCAAAAGCTTGGGGAAGATAATAGAGCTCAAAGCGCGCCGGTGATCCTCTCAGGTAGCACGGGCTTAGACAGAGGTCTTTTAGCAAAATTGAAAACTGCTAAGGCAGGAGAAACCCTGCAAGTTCGCAACGGTGAGGAATTTCATTTCTTATTGCAATGGCTCGCTCGGTCCCATCTTGCAGTTGAAGAAGCATCCGAAGAAGATAAATTCATCATCATTGAATATATCGCAGAAGCTGTTGGACGACAGCTTGATCCTGAATACATAAATTATCATCCAGCAAACTTGAAGAAACTCCCAATTTTTCGAGAATTGACAAGCGGGAATGATGGTGATCGTCGGTATGTAATCCTTGCTCCCAGAGCTCGAAAGTAACTAACACTATTTAAAGGTATCCATGGGTGCGTATTGAGACCTTCAAGTCTGCAATTGGGGTCATTGATGGAATAATTCCCCTTCCTATATTCAAGGACTACCAATTTATAGATGCGCAGACCATTGCCATTCAAAAAATCCTTCGTTATCAGAAACTCGCTGTGTGTAAATCGAAGATCGAAGCACTGCAAGATCATATTATTCCAGCTTGGAAGGGACTTCAAAAGTGCACTTGGTTACCATCATCCAAGGCGCAAACCGCAGAACTGATGCTTAAATTCTACTACGACTTGTCCCCACAAGCACAAGTAGCTATGTTTAGCTTACCGATAGTACCAACTCAGTCTATTGGTGGGAATATAACCGGCAAGTTCGCTACCGCTGCTGTTCTAATCGATCCTGAGAATAGCTGGCTGAAGAGCGTGTTCTTTAGTGACGAGGAAGTGTTACCTACCGATGACCAATTTGCGCGATATGGTTCAATTTTCAAGAAATTTGGGTTGAGGGCTAAAGTTGACGAGTTGTTTGTCTATGACCGAGTCGGCAAATTTTTGAACAGTTCCCTTCCTAAAGAAGAAGTCTACAGTCGTGCTGAAAACTTGTTGAAGACTTCTTGCTCCTGGTCTCCGTCAGAAGCAACGGCGACAAAATACAAGCAATTCCTGAAACGCAAGTGGCTACCAGCTACTTTACCCGATGGAAGTATTGAAATGGTAAGCCCGAGCGAATGCCGCGGTGTTCAGGATCGTTTGCGTGCAGGATATAGGCTGCCTATCTTTTCTTTCACTGTATCTTACCGTTGGGCCGAGTTCCTTGGATGGAACAAAATCTTACCTGTCGATATCTTACTTGCCCAGCTTGATCAAGGTGTCATCAAAGATGAAGGGCCTGTTGTCAATGCCGTCCTTACTTATTTGAGAGATAATTTCCGAACTGATATAGTTTCGGAATCATTGAAACTTCGTCGATGCATTCTCACAGACAACCGTGTATTCGTCACTGCTTCCAAGGCATTCTTTTCTGGTTGCACTTTGCTCAGTCCTTTCCTGGGAAATGTCGATATTGGATTCGCAAAAATGCACGAAGATATCCTGAAAGCTATGAATGTCAGATTGAGGCCAGGAGTTAAAGATATTCTCGATGTTCAAGCTCAGATTGAGCGATCTGGTCATCCTTATAAAGAATCCGACACCGAAATTCTCTTAGAAACGATCAAAATGGCCAGCAAATATTCTAGAAAATCTCTGGGGGGCTTGAAAATATTGGATCAAGATAGTATTCTGTGCCCGGTTGAGGATATAGTTTACAATGATATGCCACTGCAGTCTGACAGGATTGTCGATAAAGTCAGATTTACCAATTCGAGAATCTCTGAACAGACAGTAAATAGCTTGTTTATAGAGAAACTGAGCGAGCGATTGAGGAAAGGAGAACTGCAACTCGCTGACGATGATGATGATGACGAGGACTTTCAACAGTGCGAGGCTATAACGACCAGCATATCCACTACTCTTGACCGCTACCCTATCGAAAGTACTTTCAAAGAGTACCTAGCAAACGCGGATGATTCCAAAGCATCAGCAGTCCACTGGATGTTAGATCCTAGGCATCATCCAACTGAAAATCTTCTTACTCCAGAGATGAAAGATCTTCAAGGGCCAGCTCTACTGGTTCATAATGATGCAGTATTTCAGGATAGCGACTTCAAAGGTTTCAAGAACGTTGGTGTTGGCAGCAAACGAGAAGATAGATCAACCATCGGTATGTTTGGTCGAGGCAGCCAGACCATGTACCATTTTACAGACAATCCAGTCTTACTTTCTGGAGATTACTTGTTGATACTAGATCCATTGCAGGCATGCCTCCCTTTAAACAGAAATTGGCAGGCACGAAAGCCAGGAGTGAAGATTTTGCTATCTAAGCTCAAGCAAGTTCACCCAAATCAACTGGCTCCGTTCCAAGACTTATGGGGCTACGATAGTGATTCTGATCATTATGATGGCACAATTTTTCGTTTCCCTTTGAGAAAACATGTTTCACCTCTAAGGGCAAAGCAAGAGCCCCCATCCGTAGATTCTGTCCGATTGCTCTTGAATAAATATTTTCAAGAAGCTCGAATTTCCCTGGTTTTTTTGAAAGGAGTTCGGGTGGTTAGTTTCAAGGGACCCAAGGCGAAGGAACTATTCTGGTCGGTGAAGATGAAGAGAAGAAAATCCGTATCTGACTACACACTTTGTTATGCAAAGCAGATGCTTGGCCCGGACGTTACCGCGACTGAAGATAAGTGGTGGATCTATTCAATGATTGAGGAGACACCTAGCGGTGAATACCAATCCAGACTTAGAAAGAATGTAGAGTACGGCATCGCAGCATTGGTACAATCAGAAAATCAACGGGTCACAAAAACTTCGGATCTACCAACGCCAAAGTTGTTTAGCACTCTCCCTCTACCTGAAGCATCGAATTTGCCAGTGCACATACACGCTACATTTTCTCTCTCCGGAGATAGGAATGCACTCATTGCTGGAGGCGAATCATCTGAGGCCGAGGGATCAAAATGGAACTCGTGGTTATTGGAAGAGAAATTGGCATACGCTTACTTCAAGTTTCTGGAAGGTTTGGCCCAGAAGATTGGCTCGGATGTGTTTCAGTTTTGGCCGAGAAGATATCCAGTAAACGGAAGTCGCTTAGAACTGTTATGTAAATCTTTCTGGGAGAAGCTTCCTCACAGTTCAGCAAGGCTGTTTCCTCGACGTGATACAGGCACTAATGCAACTAACATGAATATGTCTGAGACGGTTTTCGATCTCCTGCAGCCACAATTTTCTAAGCAAATTGCTCCAGTATTAGAACAGCTGGTGCCGAATCTATCACCAAATTTTCCTGCTCACATATTCACCGGTATCAAATCGATAGGTGTTGCTAAGTCCATGGATCGTTCTGGCTTACGTGAGCTCTTCAAGTCCAAGGAGGCTGGTGACTGTCTTCAAAAGGCGATGGTTGGCGATTCCCATTTGATCGGCAATGTCCTACGTGAGCTTATCCCAGTAGGAGATGTCTCTCCGGAGGAGTTAGCAAAATTAGACGGATGCAGACTGTTACCTCTCGCGGACGGAACACTAGGACAATTAACGCCGAATCTGTCACCCATGCCTCTGAATACTCGAAATTACTACACCGTTACGAAGTTGGAACTGGAAATTTTTAACTTCGCCAAAACCATTGTAATATTTCCAGAAAACATTGATCCTGACGACCGCATAGGCGAAATTGTCAGAAGCAAGAAGTTCAATGTCATGGGCCTGACAACTTCCCACGTTCCGGAGCTTCTGTCCATGAAACCTCAAGGATCTAGGGTTGTAAATGAAAAGACGGATGATTGGCTGGAACTCTTCTGGGATTATTGGAATAAGTTTTCCTCATCTGCCGTGAAAGAATTGCCCCAAAAGTCTAATACATTTGGTTCTCTGCCATTATTCAAAGCAAAGTGCGACGGTGTCTGGGGATACTATACCATGCCGGAACTGGAAGCTTTGCCAACTATCATTGAAATATCGAAGATGGAGCATGAGCAGTTATGTAGTTGTATTCCTGGTCTCTATATGATCAGACCAAAACTTATGCCCAAATCAATTGCTTATGCCGAGAAGTCCCTGGACGACCATAAAGCTTTAGGAAGATTCATAAATGCTTTAAATATATTGGCGCCAGATGAAACCTCAATTGGGCGTTTGTTCGCTCAATTGGTAACTGGACAAGCTCTCAAGAAATCAAATTTCATCAAGGTAAATTTAAATAATCAAGACTTGTGTCCAAAGTTTCCTTGCTAATTGAAGATATAGCTACTTCGAGAACTCATCATACCTCATGTAACAACAGGTCATAAGACTACCATTGAGTACTTGAAGCTCTTACCAATCTGGCCTGCGTACTTGCCGTCGAGCTCGGAGCACAAGTACATCGCAGCCTCATCCGCAAAGTATACCAAGCAGCCTCAGCTTTTAGCACCTTGGAACAAGAAACTTACAAATTTTATCGATTTTGAGGCCATAGACTATCCCAGAGCCGAAGAATGTCTTGAAATGATGTCGGTTATTTCGGTCACTGCTGAAAGCTTGATTCAAAAGTTTGAGTCGAAGGACTTCCCATCAACTTTACAGACAATGAATGAGACTGCCTATACTCAATTCATCAGCACTTTAACCGGAATCGTATCTAAGGCGAAGCAGGATTCCTCTCTCGTCAATAAACTGTCATCCTTAACCCTTGCGGCAGACAGAAATGGTAAAATGCACTCACCTCATGAGTTGTTTGATCACGATGATGAGATTTTCAAGGCAGCATTTCAAGATACCGGCCGCTATTTTCTTCATGACTGTGTAAAAGCAAAAGAATTCGACACTCTATGGTATAGTATTGGCCTTCGTCGACGAGAAAACAATGGCTGCTTCAAGATCCAAGACTACATGGAGTGCCTACGAACTCTAGAAGCTTTAATTGAATCTAATGACTACGGAATACTAGTGGATCCAACGTCAATCATACACGAAAGAATGACGAAAATTTTGTCGCCACTAATTGCTCCAAGTTCCGCCACGCATCGATTCGATCACCATGATTGGAACGCACTTGCACGCAAAACGATTTTCGTAGTCCGAAAAGATAATTCTCGCGAACCATCTTATCGACGAGGGAGCATGGACAGAGTCTCAGAGTGCAGTACAGCAATTCCATTATCTGACGTTGTCCTCTACAAACATGCGGCAATCTGTTGGAGCAACACACAATTTGTGGTCCTGGAACCAACTGCAGAGATTTTAAGCAAGGTACCAAAACATGGAGAACCATTCATGATTGAGGTCTGGAAGCATCTTGAGCACATGGTAGAGATATCAAAGAAAATTTTTCGCGCAGACATTCCGGATTTTCTGTCGGATCTCTTCAAAATATATGACTATCTTCAAAACAATCTTGTGCGCAGCAAAGAGTACTTCGGGGTACATGCTCACAGCTTGGACCGAACTGATCTCTGGCTCAACTTGGACATTTCAGATCCTGTGCATGTCACCATTGAAGACTTGCAGTCTTCATGGAAGCCTCTTCAGCACCTCTTGCTCATCAGCTCCACTGATGCGCCACCGTTAGAGTGTATTCGACTAAGTTTGAGTCCATATGAAAAATTGTTGAAGGAACTTGGCTGCAAGTCGATTTATCACCCCACCGTCGAGCTGCCTGCACCTCAATCAGCGCAATCACTGATTAGCAGTCTTCGTGGCCACCGCAAAGAAAAGCAGATGATAGATATCGTTTTTGTCGCCGAGAATGTTCGTTTTCACGCGCACAGAGTTGTTTGGCATGCGCATCTGGCTACTGTACCGCCAGTTTCTCTGGTCGCTGGCGTAATGATCAAGAGATATTCTTGGATTTGATGACGGCTCACACACTTCGCATTCTCATTGACACGGCTTACGAAGAACCAATCAACTGGGAGGAGATGACTGTTGGCCTAGTGTCCCCTCAAGATGCCGACGCCAATGACCACAAATTAGATCTATTACTGGATTTGCATAAAGGTGCAGATTATTGGCAGATGCTCGCACTGGCGAACCAAGTCGAGAGAAAGATACTGGAGCAGTTTAGACTTTTTATAAGATTAGATAACGTGAGAGAGTACCAGGAAATGGCTGCAGATTCGAATGCCACGGTCTTCGAGAGAGCATGCAAGAACTTCTGCGAGGAGAATGCAGCAGCTTTGAAGGGATGGGAGGAGGCTGCTGCGCTACAAGCTGCCATCGAGGCAAGGGAAAATTCCTAAAAGGATCCATAGTATCTTGGTGCCATTAAAAAGTGATAAGCTTACGGTAGTCAGGAACGAGAATTGAGCAAAAATATTCGCACAGTTTGTTTTATTTGCATATCGAGGGTCCCTGAGATATGATAACGAAAATACAGAACGGACACACAAATACTGCATTCGGATGTAACTAGACAGGATAGATCATGGACAGCTCACATTTGATATAGTTTAATGAATTAAAACAACCTTAAAATGGACCCAATTGGACACTGTGATGACTCGTGACTTCAACTTGTGAACTTCGTCTGGTCCACGATTCCTGATGAACCCTCTCTCCCCTTCTTTTTTTCTACCTCCCGGTGAGCTTCCTGAACACTGCCAGCATATCTCTTATGTGAACCTTAAAGATTGAAAATCACCCTCTAGGAAACATCAGACCATATCGTATCAAGCTGAACCAAAGCATATTATATAAATTAATTTTCAATTTCCTATTACACGCTCATGCTACTCTTGTTCCTGCGCCGCTCGTCTATCTTGTACATCCTGTATACTTCATTCACCGACTACCAATGTGTCCCTTCAATATCTGTCATAATCCTTTCTGCAAATATTGTTCGATGTTTTTCGATTCCTTCATTTGCTCTTCACACTTTTAGAACATATCTTTGGCTCTCACTCCCTGGATGCAGGCATATCGCTACCCGAGCCCTGGTTCCATGCATAAAGTCTTTGACCACGATTTCAATATTTTCCCTACGTTCGCTCCATGTTCATCGAAATCGCTCTGGTCCAAAGGCTGGATTATGTTCGCTCATTTCTTACTCCTGAAAAATCCCATCTTCTTCTTCTTCTCCTTTCCATCCTCACCTTTCTTCTTCTCCAATTTACCGGAGGAATGTCCTGCTCCATCTCCTGCCCCATTCAGAGACATCTGTTGCATTCCTGCAGCCAAAGGCTTACTGTCATATCCTGGACTCTTCATTGGCGGAGCCGGAGCCCCTGGGCTTCTCGCAGGTCTTACACCTCCAGGTGCACTCCCTGGTCCGCCCGGTAATCCAAGTCCTACTTGAGGTCTGGGTGATGCGACAACGGGTGGAGGAGGAGGCGGATCGTTAGCTTTGAAAAGATAGGCCGGAGCTTTTGGTTTTGGTCTGTCAATTGGTAAATCTAATTGCTTCCTTCCGGCCGTCAAATCTCCCACTTGCTTCAGGAACAAGTTAGGGTTGAGCATATGTGAGGTAGCTAAGAATACATCTCTGTTGCAATCCTTTGAAATTTCATAGCAAGCTCTTGCTTCTGAGTAAGTAGCTCCACCTGCCATGAAAACAATAATTCTTTGCATGTTATCTGGGGTGGTACTACGCCCACGAGCCCATGTAGGCTTGGCGCTACGAAGCGAAGCTTGTGATTGAAGAGCCATTTCCTCAGACGGGTCAGTGGGAGGTCTTGTGTAAGGGAAGATATTTGGATCTAAAGTCCCTTTGGTGATTTCTTCGAGACAGCGTTGGAGATTGGTTTCATATCGAGACAGGGCAAGTTCTTCGTTGATTACAGTAGGTATAGGTTTTGGTGGAAATAATGGAGTTGGTACAGCTTTGGTTTTCGAGTCTGTAAGTTTCTTCGTGGTGTGTACCCCTAGTAATTCTAGGTTTAAGATTTCATTCATTTCTGAGAGGGGAAGCCCAGAATGATGTAAAAGACGTTCTAGATCTTCCGTAATCAATCCGTCTCGGAATATGACATAAAGTATAATAAGTCGTAATCGTTCCTTGGGAGCAACAGCTGGATTATCTAATAGACGAACAACTTGTGCACCCATCTCCTTGGGTTTTCGGTAATCTTCGTCCAGTCCGTGGCTAGAGTTTGTTCCGCCAACGCGATTTCCGGGAGCTCATGGTGTTGGAAGATGTTCATACATTCTTGTGCCATATTCAAATGTAAAGAGTATGCTTCTTTCATCTCCTGAAATTGTGGCAACCCTGCTAACATATCTTTGATTTGACTGATATTGACATTTTCCGCATCTTGATTTGCGAAATGTGGATTATCTGCGATGAACTTCTTGAAATCGCTCATTAACTTCTGGATAGTTTTACTCATATGCTGGTGCCTATTTTCTACCCAAATCTTATCTTTCTCAGTGATTTCCATTTCTTTTTCTTCTTCTTGCGCAGTCCCTTCATTCAACACAGTTGTGTAAGTGACTTTATCGTGGTCTTTGATTGGAAGGAGGTCGTGTGCCATGGCTTGGTATGTGAATTCGTGCAGTATTGGTGCTAATGTGTCCATTGATCTGTCTGTTATGAGTAGAACACCTTGAGGTCGATTAGATTGCGGTGGGAAACTGGGGTTATATTGTTGGTACGCATCAAGCTCCTCCTGAACAAATCTGGCTAGATGAGAACAAAGAACCGCTGCTTCATGTGTAGGATTCTTGGGTCTATAGTAACGTATTTTCGGGGATTCTCCCAGAGAAACGCAGATTCCAGTGATCTATGTATCAAATCAGTCTCCATTCTGTAGCTCATATTGACCAACGAATCCTACCTTTTGCGCTAGAAGTTGCATATGATCGCGCACCAAAGGAGCGCATGCTGGATGGAATAAGATGGGAAAACTCCAAGGGTCTCTGAATGTTATTAGATGCGACTCGCGTGGATAGAAATCTATGGATAGAGTCTCCCATCCGCCCAATTGTTCTTGTGCTTGTCTGGAGGAATCGATACGCCGGCGCATCGTTGGATCGAGAAGGGCGACCCATACTAGGAATGACTTGCGATATCTTCGACGTTCGAAATCTGCCAACAAACAATCGACAACATGTGGTTCGGGTGATAGGAGGTATATGGCATCCATGCCTGGATTCATTTCCCTCCTGCTTTCGAGTGTTTCCACATCTGCGATCACTTTAGTAGCGCCCTCTCAGCACGCATAAATCCACATACTGGCGATATTCTCGTTGAGAATGTCATCTTCCTTCAGGACACTAAACACAATCTTTTTGGTCGCCTCATCGATGACGAGCACCTTCCACTACAGTTGTTTCAGCATAAATTCGATCGCGGAGTGGGAAAACATACGTCGCCTCGAGTGATTGACTTTATGGCATCCAAAATAGCTATAGATTATATCAGTTTGTATACATTTCCCAACATTCATGAATTCGAGCTTACCCTGGCGCTGTTCGTCAATGGCTGACACCCCCATGATGGGCGGTGTATGACTTGTTGGTGTAGACTTTTTAGAGGTATTTTCGAGAGGTTCAAGTAGTGAAATTAAGGAATATTAGTCTTCAGTATCGAATGAGTAGCACAGAATGATTGTTTGTGTTTTCTTGTGGTTGTTTGATTGAAAGGGAGTTTGATTCTTGGCGGGGTCATGTTCACATTGGAAACAGAAACATGATGGCTGTTTCGTGAGGCGGCCGCTTATGCGCTAATACAGAGTGAAGACAGGACGGCACAGAAAGACCAAAGCTCAATCAAAGCTACGACGACATGCTGTTTTATATAGATTTACAATGTCTCAATATGATTATCATAATTAAACCGATATGAATCTTTCCCTCTCCTTTATTTATATATATTACTGTGTCTATGAATGAGTTCTATGAATCAGGTGCTCACAGCAGTATACATACTGTCTACAAATGATTCCTCTGGAGTAAGTGCTCACAGAATGACTATCAAACTGCATGCGATCTCTTCACAAGGGCAAAAGATGATCGATAGTGGTCTTTCACCTACTCTTCTAGATTGCAACCCTCTACGGATTAAATATATCCAAAGAACATCCGGCTTGAAATTTTGTTTGATGGTGGAGCGGATCTTTGGTATTAATGCAAGTATCCACAAGCTGTCTCAGGAACATGCGAGAAACGATCAAAGGGAACAATGCAATCTGAGTACTCCGAGTGTAGATATAAAGTACAAGATTATTAAGTCTACGTGCTTCTACTCTCCCAATTGTTCAGAGTGCTAGCATTTTCAGAGAACGGTCGAAGCACCTAGCTGGTGTGCCGAGATATCATTACCTTTATCAAAAGAATAGTTATGTCCCATCAATTGGCAACACTAGAATATGGAAGTCACTATGAGTAATAAGCAGGCTTTGTGAAGACTAACCTGGCTGGTAGTATTGAGGGTCCAGATATCATCTCACCGACATCATCTCAACGTCGGATCTATCCTTATACTTTGAAGCGTATCGTCGGGGTTGTAACGAGAAAAGCCATTGCGTCGTCTCTCAGTGTAGACATTGATTGATATCTATCAATTTTTATTTAGCCCAAGAGGAGCACTTTGTTGCTGAAGCTAGGCTCGGCAATCGTTTTTAATCAGGGGAAGTGGAGGTTTCCAATAACAAAAATTTGTTCCTTCTTTTTGAATCATCATGTGTTAAATCTCTTTGAAACATTATCTCATTTGCATTTGAATCACCTAAATCATCAAAACAGTCAGGTAATTTCCACATGCTCACATATTTCCGGCTACTGAACCTCTCAAGTCGTATTGCAATCTAAGATCTTGAAGACGCCGAGAAGGGTCGGATTCGGCGAGTATTGATAGCTAGACGGAAGTTCATCTTGCTCTTATTTCCGCGATCTAGGTCGTCTAACATTCCTGTGTTTCGAATATTGATAAAATGGGTCCAATCAGATTCTCTACATCCAGCGAGCCCAGATGAGAATAAGCAAGGCACACGAAGATATGGGGGGATGGCGGGGTGGGGGCGGGGTTGCTGATCGAGTGCTGAACATCAACTATACAGGGCTGCTTCAAACGACATCGAACTAACTCTATGCTATCATATGACGTGCTCCACATGAAATACCTAAGTTTTGGAGGTCTTGATTGACAGTATCTTGCTACTTGCGCGCAAATTGTAAGGAATTAATGTTGCGGGACTACAGTCAAATTTGTATTGATTTTGTTCCTCACTCATGTACACAACCCACATACTCCCTTCACGCAAGCCAAATTTATTTTTCATATCTGCTGAAAGACTCATACTAAGATAGCACAAGCTTAACCACATTCCCCTAGATAAATCCCCAGCACCAGACGCCCATTTCACTCCATCCCCAAATACAAAATCTCGACAAGCCCTAATAAATCTTCTACTTACACCAGCTAGCCCCAAACTCCCCTAGTTCACCACTAGCAAACGCCAAACCAAACTCAAAATAACTATAGAAGCTCACTAGATCACCTTCAATTGCTTTTAAATCAGCACACATATTACAGTATTGAAAATTTTGTAGATAGTTGCACATCTGAGCTCTAGCATCTTGATCTTTCCTTATATTTTCATTCTTGCACTGCTGTATTGTTAGATATGCACATCGTACTCCAAATAAGGTACTGAAGACCTTTAGAATTGCATGACCAACTTCTTTGCTACCCTGAAAATTCTGTAAATCTTGTTGCATATCGCGTTTTTCCATGGTAATTCCCCAATTTCCAATGGAAATTTCCTGATTACCATGGTACAACAGATATGCAACAAGACTTACGCTTACCCTCTGCTACCCAATATAGACAGCTCTCTCCTAATCAGACAATGCACCAGCCCATATCGATATACCTCTCCTATCACACCTTACAAAATCACGAAGTAATTGAAATGATACAAAAAACGCGGTGGTTGAACGTGCTTGAAATTATCATTCACGCGAGAGTAAAACCTCTCCACAAATATAGCTAGCTAAATAAGGGGATCTTGGTATCAAGTCAAAAAACTTGCATCACACACGCTCGATGCTGACGCTACGTAGGTAAATCGCAACCTCTCACTGCTGTTCTTAACGCACAAACGCATTCGACTGACAAACATTTGAGATCCGTTCCCTGATCATCCAGATGAGTGTCACTAAAGGTCAAAAGATACTCTACATACACACTTCTACGGCCATCATTGACAATCATTCATTGTAACCCTTAATGCCCATCCATCCCTGATATCATCTACCACTATGATGATTAAGCGATTTCTTTCTTACCCACCCATGTGCAAACTATTGTCGTCTGAATGCACCTTGTGGAGGAGGTGGCCCACGACCATCGAAAGGAAATGCCGGCATGCCCTCCGCTGAGAAAGGACTCATAGCTGGTGGAAGAAAACCCGGCGGTGGGCCGTTAAAGTAGGCCGGATTAAATGGCATATTTCGAGGACCCGCTAGTGCCTCTGGAGGGGGAAAGTTGCTCATGTTGCCAGGCATTTGAAAGCCCGGTGGGAGAATTTGCTGAGGCATTTGCATCGGCCGTGGGACGTTTCCGCCTAGACCAGGAGGGGCCGTTGGTCGGAATTGTTGCGGAGGAGGAGGATGTTGAGCGGAAGGCTGTCCTGGCCAGCCTTGCTGCTGCAATTGCTCGAGACCTGGAGGTGGTCGTGTAAGAATGTGTGTGGGTTGAGGCCGTGGGTTATCATGTTGTGGAGGAGGTCCACCCCGATAAATAGGTTCGTCAAAAAATCCAGGTGGGCGACGCTGTGGATTTCCACGCTCGCGCTGAGCTTGTAAGTCCTGTTCCCTTTCCAATTGTTGTTGATGTTGGAGTTGACGGCTAGGTTGTTGTCTGGGTGGATGGCCAAGGATGATCTGCTCTGTTCTTTGAGGCTCTGGAGCTGCTTGTGCTTCTCTCATGAGGCTCATAAGGAATGCAGTCTGTTCGGAGCGAGGCTGTTCACCTCTGAAAGAAGACTGACTGATAGCATGCTGACGCTGGTTGACCAAATGATTCAACATTTCTTCTGGACGTACAGTTGGTTGACTACCTGCTTGTTCACGTTGAGCGCTAAGATCATGTAGGTTGTGGGGATATAAATGAGCAGCCGGTCTCATATCATCATGACGGTCTGGAAGACGCTGTTGCGAAGAATCGCGGCCCTCAAAAGGTGTACTTGGTTGGGTATCTTGTGCGGGAGGTTTCGATTGCATCATAGGATTCGCAGGAGGAGTTCCACTGGATTGTAGCATTGCAAGTATCATTGGCATTGCTTCTTTATCCGCAGGGGATTGAACATTGTTGGTCAAACCGTCAAGTCTATGGGCCGCTGGCTTTGGTATAGCTGTTTGTGGTTCCGCTTTTTGCAAAGTCTCATCTTGAGTGAAGAATTTGTTAAACCTTGAGGTTTTCCCACCCGGTGCAGCGGACACGGCAGATTTTGTCATGTTTTCTGTATTCAGATCAAACTGTGATGCGAGTCCATTGTCATTCTTTGGCTGAGCCCACAAACGGAAAAACTCATCTCCATTAAACCCAGTATCAAGTGGCGCAAGGGAGACAGGCTTTTGTGTGCCAGAGATAGAAGAATGTTCGTCAACCTTTGACTGCGTGGCTTCTTCCGCCACTGTGTTACCTTTGGCAGTTGGTTTATCCTTGGAATGCATTGCATCTTTCCATTTTTGCATATCCTCTGCTGTAAATTTGCGCTCATTATTGCCAGTAGATGTTTGCGATTTTTGAAAGTCATCTTGTGGAGCGACTTGAATACTTTCGTCTTCCGCCCACGCTGGAACATCACCATTATGGTCGTCGTGAGCTCTGTTCCTGTCTGCCCAGCGTCGGTCACCTCTGTCCTTGTCCCCACGATTATCGAACTCTTTTTCTCGCCAACTTTTATTTCGATTCTCAAACCTATCTGCATTCGTATTTCGCTCTCGGGGTGTTGGCGGCCCATCGTTGTTCTCTCGGAACCAAGTAGGTTCTGTTCTTCCCCGACCATTTCCAGTTCTGCGATTATTGTCTTGTTCATGATTCTTTTCCTTGTCTCGGGAGAAATTCTCAAACCCTCTAGGTCTTTCCTTTGGATCGCGCTCTTCTCGATCCTTGAATCGCTTTTCATCTCGGTGCCTCTCTCCGCCCATGCGCCCAGTAAATCGCTCAGCTCCTTCAGTACCAAAACTCTTTCGAGGTTTCACCTCCATCCAACCCTCCTGGTCGACACCATCACCACCAGGCTTCGGTCGCAGCATATCACGCCGGGGACGATCGTCACTGTCATCGATTTTTGTACGATAGCTGAGTTTGCTTTGCGACTCGCTTTCGCGGAGGGCGGGTCGATCTGGAGAATCGATACCTTTGCCTGCATTACGAGCAGGATTGGCGGATGAGAAGGTAGTTCTCGTAGGCACAAGTTGAATCGTCTCGGGGTCTATCTGCATATCAGTACGAGAGAACAAGCAATGACTGGAGGAAGTGAGATCATTGGCAGACATACTTGCGTTGTTTCGTGGTCGTCGATTTGTGTGTTCTAGGAGCGGATTTGCATCACGATCTCTAGTTCTATCAGGTATCCTCGCAGAGGTATTCCGATTCGGATCAGGTGTTTGTCTGGAAATAGTTAATACAAGATATTATGGCTGAAGCTTCTTGCAACAAACCCCATCCATTCTGCAGAAGACAAAAGACCAGGAGGTTTTACAACCAATGGTGAGTCTCGCAGAAACAACAATTCGTCTCTGGTATACCGACGAGCTTCACCCGTGTCGGGAGCCATTATAATACGTTGATGTGATCGTCTTGAGAAGTATTATGAAGCTTAAATTATATGCAGATGGAGAGTTGTATTGTTGGTTGAATTAACAATATTTAGTCCAGATGACCTTCTAAATTTTGTTAGCTGTAGGTGTGTGTTTGTTTTATGCTGTAGTTGAAAGACTGTAGATTATAAGTATGAGCAAGGACGTTCTTATAGCCGAGCTCAGCGCAGCTACCTAAGTAGGCGCAAAGCTCTACGGTTTAGACTGTTGTAATCTGTAGGATGTGAGAGGGACTTTGAATTCGTCGTGATTGTTTGTTTGGTACGGCGAGGAGGGGTTTTAAGGTGAGGGTTTTCGAATGAAGGTTTTAGATCTCTTGATCAGTGTGCGCAATATGTCTGACTGATTTCTTGTATTGATCTCTGGTCTTGTTTGGGAGGTAATCTAGCTTTATGTTGTTTTATTTTGACTGTTTTAAAGTTGAGGTTCAAGGTCGTTCGTTTGCTCGTTGCCGTCGTTAGGAGTGTTGATGCCACAAAGGCAGGTTCCGTATGTCTTAGCGATCTTCAGCCTCGGTGGGGCTCAGCTTTGAATGTCGATGATACAAATTTCGTCTATTCAAGCGTTCAAGGGTGCAAGCATTATGGTTGTGAGGTATGAATTTTGGAGTTATTCATTACTAATAATGTGTTGTAGTTAAAACAGTGTTCATACATTTACAAAGCACTCTAGAAATGGAAAGAGTCTTGGAAAGGGTTTAGATTCAATATTTAGGGTATCTTCAATCACAATCATCCTGACTATGTTCCTAATAGCTACTAGCTATCCTATCTGTGTTGCCTTGAAATTATTCAGTCGTTGGCGCCTTCTCCCCCTTCTTCCACCCTTCAATTCTTTGCTTGTCACTTGAATCTATGATCCTTTGCATTAACACCTTCAGAGGCGTACCGCCACCTAGAGCAACTTGTACCTCCAACCATGTAATGCTACTGAATCTTGTAATCAACGTGGTGCTCCCTCCTTCAATTGTGGTTGCACGAAACAACAGCTTGAGTATTTTCTCTTGTAGTCCTTGTGCAAGATACGGGTTGTTATATAACGTGAATAATTTCTCAAAGACTCGGCGTTTTCGGAATATGCCCATGTCTGTTGGCGTTTGAAGACCAGCAAGCATAAAATCCAGAAGCCAGGAGACTTCTGAGTGATGGTGATCGTCAAGACTTGGCGACTCATCTAGAACCTTATACATCAAAGGTATCTTGTCAATCTGCCATGTTGGGCCTTGGGAAAGGAACTTGTTGATTTTAGGATAAAGACAGTGGAGAGGGTCGCATAGAACAGCCACAGAATGCGACGCGAACGATGATATGATGGTGGGAAGTGGCTCTGCGTTGATAACCTTCTTCGATGTCTCCACTAACTCACAAAGAAGAAGCCAAATTTGTTCCTTCTCCTCGAATGAAGATTCCTTGAGTTTGGCTCCAATCTTCGATATATTGGTCAATGCCTCCTTGCGAACACTAAAATGTTCCGAAGATAGTAGCATGATCAGTGCTGCAGCATAACCGCCTTCGATGACTTCCTCTATATCCTTTGCCGCCCACTTTACCAATGCATTATGGTCCTCCTCGGGCAGTTCCTTCAGCATTGTAGCATTTACCTCGTCTATTTCTGCTGCCGAGATTTCACCCTTGGTAATTGCAGAACTGGGCTCCCCAGTGGCTTGTTGCGATGGTTGTGGGATTTCGATCTCATCAACAAGTTTTCGAGATTTATCTAGAATCTTTCGAGCCGACGATTCCTCTGGTGTCTCGTCGCTCATAGCTTTGGTGATCAATTTAATGACCTTTTTATCCTCGCCAATCTTTATGGAAGCTGCCAGGAAACGAGCAATGAACTCAGCCACATCTTTGAGAATATCTGTTCCAGACTTGACAAGGAATGGCCATTGTTCAGCAACAGCAAGTATCAGCAAACTTACAGCAGACTGCTCTTTCTCGGCGTCGCGGGACTTTGAAGTTAGTTCTTCGAGCGAAAATATGTACTTCACTGGCTTTGAAGCACATCTCGAAACACAGTCATCCAGGAATTCATGAATCTGTCTTTCGTTAGGTATACCCTGAATTTCCTTAAGTCTCGCTATGAACGTGTCAAGCGCTGAGATTGTAGTCTCAGTCTGGAAAATTTGATTTTCTTGGACAACTGAGTTCAGAACGGATCTCAGCTTGAGCAAGGGCACACCGGCAGGTGCTTCGGCTGACAATTTCAGCATAGCCACGAAAGGAGAAGCTGAAAGCCCCTCTGCCTTGACGAACCATCGCATCCCCGGCGAAAAATGAGAGAATTGAAACAAATTCTCCAATTCCATAATTCGGAATGCGCGATCCTCTTTGGAAACCCCGGTGCTATCGATAGCTTGTAGAGCGTTCGTAAGGGTTTCCGATACGTCAAACTTGGCGTCCAATGCAACCCGTGGAACCACTTCATAATATAGAACTAACAACTTAGTGACGGCCTCTCGTTGCATCAATTCTGTATCTGATAACTTTCGGAATGTACTAATGACATCCTTGATCGAAGGAACACGTTGACAGAATTCATCTGTCAATCTCTCAGCAGCTTGAGTCCATATCGAAGATGAGGCAACGGCTGCTTCTTGATACATTTTCAGCATTTCCCGCATTTTATTGAATGCGATGGAAAGAATACGTATTGCAAAAAAGGAAATGAGATTGTGTTGCTGATTTAGACAACGTGTGAAAACCTTTTGCGTTAATGGTTGAGGCAATATACTTTCCAGCACAATAGAACAGGGTGGAGGTAGTCTCGCATACCTCTCCTGGTGTCCAAGATATTGAGGGATGGGAAGTTGTAAGGTGGAAAATACGAAAGCTGAATATCCAACCCACGTCGCGGTAAGCTTAGGATCTAAGGAAAACGATTTTTTGGTGAAGAAATAGCTTGCGACAAGCTCTGGGGCAGATTCGAGAATAGACAACAATAGTTCGCTTTGTTTCAAGCTCGACCAAGGTCGAAGATTTTGGATGAACTCAGATAATACAGTATTGCGGACTGGAACCTTCTCTGTAAAGCGCTCCATCCATTCAATACTGTCTAGCCCGAGGTCAATATGACCGGCTTTGGTATCGACTTCAAGGCCTTCATCGGCATCAATTCCTCTGGGATAAAATCCATTTTGACGATTAAGAACACCTAGGTTTGGCGATGTGCACGCGAGCATAAGAAAATCATGAGCAATCTCGTCAATTGCTTTCTTCCCTCTGCTAATTTCTTCATCTTCCTGATCATATGCATAGAGCGCTGCTATCCGGCCGAGAGAGATTGCATTTACAACTTTCGACTTGGCATCTCTGGGGAGAGCATCATCCTGCAGAACACCGGATTTCAAAGTCTCGAGGATATCGCGTATCACAAACGGAGGGTCGTCTCTAATATCTCTCGTTAAGCCCATAACAACATCCCTTTGATTCAGTAGTTCTCGTTTGGATTCTGTGGGAAGGAACTTTATGATAGAAAGGAGGAATCGAAGCGCATTGGTCCGCACAGAAGGCTTCTTGCGATCTTCAACTGCATCTCCTGTATATTTCAAGCTAAGATTTCGCGCCAATGTCTTGAAGGTGTAGTCTCTTGATCGGAAAACCTGCTTCGCCAAAGCTCCGCCATCGTAAATCGAGAGTTCTCGGAGGAGTCGCAGAACTGGGGAAATTACGTGCTCTTTGCTCTTATTAGATGTAAGACCTCTTGCAATCAATTCCAGTTGACGTTTCTGAAGTATCGTTCTACCCAACCTCAATCCATGTTCAGCCATCTCCAGTATGTTGGATAAAGTCTTCAAAAGTAACGCCAGTACAGCTGGAACTGCAGAGAGAAGAGATTCATCGTTAGCTTGGGATGCGAAACTCCAAGTTTGCATAAGATCGGAGAGGAAAACGGCTGATTTATCCTCATCGTCGGCAGGCTTTTGCGATTCGAGGTATTCTTTGAGAATGATAATTCGGGCTGTGTTGTCAGTGTCTGCGATAGAAAAGCTGTCCAGAAAAGCTTTCAAAGATTGTATGCCTGTATTGGGTTAGCTAAACATAAACAGGAGATATCGAGGCATTTTGTACCATGTTTTGAACGACCAGAGTCTTGGTCGAACGCTAGAGTCTGCTTCAGTTGCCTCGCAGACTGTATGTCGACAGAGGTGTAAGTTGTCTTGGTGGCATTAGATATTCTTTGGCGCTTCTGGTATGCCTGGCCTCCATCTTCAACGACCTCAGAAGATCGTTTACTCATTCTCAAGGATTGTATGCTGGCTACTGAAATTGGGAAATTCAATTGTCAATTGCATCCATCGTCCGTGGTCTGGACAATGTTTTTCGTTCCCAAAAATAATTTTCTTGACATCCTTATCGAAATTTCGATAGTCGGCATGCTTAATCACCGAGACTTTAAAGTTGTGGCGTGAACCTGGGACGAGCGTGGCTTGCGATCTAATGAATGCCCCATGCCACAGATAAATCTACACCCTAACTTTATTTACGGACCTCGCTGTTCCTGGGAATACCTAGTATTTGGTAGCTTCGACTTCGATGCCATCGCACATTCGAGCTCTAACCACACAACCATGATCTACAAATAAGATCAGTCTCGCAATTGGCTTTGATCAAGCCAAAATTAGCTAATGTCTTCAAATGTCGACACTTCTTCCACTGACCCCGCGACGCGGTATCCAACGAGTCTCTCACCTCCGCCAGGTGAGTAATGGTAGCTCTGAAAATGGGACCGCATCCGCAAGCAGACCAGTCACTTCGTGCTCAAGCACAGGAACTGTGCAGCACGATCCGATCCCTCTAAAGCTTCCCGTTGAGAGGCGATGCAACCTATGGACGCACGATGAAACGTTCTCGAAAGATGAAGTTGTTTTAAACCTAGACTTATTTCCAGATGTCAAGGCTGGGGAGCTTATGGCTATCGTAGCCCTAAAAACAGACTCGGGGTTTCGCGATTTTCAGGATAAGTCAGCTTCAAATAGGACGGATATTGATAGTGGAACGGCTTCTGGGCAATTTGGAAGCTACATTTGGACTCAATCTGGCCATGGCCATCGTGGGAAAGGCTCGAAGCATGATACGGGCTTTGGTAAACGCTATCTGTTCCTCGCAAAAGATATGCCAAATGATTTGAAGATGAAGCAACCCGCATTGGAGGTCTCTGTTGCTAAGCCCATTGCCGATGTATTTAATTTGAAGCATCGGTCAAATGTAATTCTTTGCACAGTATGTTCTACCAATATCGCTTCTTAAATTTGCTGCTAATTATAATGTCCTACAGACTGATACAACCACCAGCTCTGCATCCCACGTTGAGATGTCGTTCAAAGATGAATACCTTGCTCGATCAGACATGTGGAGATTAACTGTGGGCGAAATGGTAAACAGGGCTGTCTACAAAGGGCAAAAGATTTTATTTATGGGCACAATCAAGGCACAAGTTACTGCTGTCTACATTGGTGGCCGGAAGGTGCAGTCCGCGTTCTTTTCGACGACTACCAAACCAGTCTTCCGGAGCGAATCAGCGCGCTACGTGCTTTTCATTCAGATGTCGAGGGAGATGTGGGATTTTGACTCGGAAGGTTCAGGAGAAATAATGTTCAACAAAGTGGTAAATGGCTTTTTACCAGCATTGTTTAAGAAGTGGGTGCAGCTCAAAGTGAAGCATTTAGTCAGCATAGTGTTATTTACAAGAGTCGAATACGATACTGGGTTGGCTTCAGAATTAGCAAGATCATCACACGATACCGCCTACCACACAGGTGTACAAACTGATGGTAATAAAAAACCATACAAAGATTTTTATCGAGTTGTTGTTAGTGAGATGGCTAGTGGAGAGTGGACAACGATTCTATATCAGTTGAAGCGCGAGTTCAAATTTTTCCGCAAAGATATCTCCATGCATCGAATCGATTTAGTCACGGCCTTGGGGGCGCCGTCCTCGGCCACAAGTAAAGGCACTCTTGGGACCCGCATCGAGGCGGAGCCCTCACTTGCTATGCATGGAAACGTTCTCGAAGCAATCGATCTTGCTTCGACCCAGTTCGCGCATGATTATATCGATCGGGACCTTGTTAGGACCGGAATATCTATTGTTGTCGTAACTCCATGTGCTGGTCTTTTTGAAGTAGATTATGAAACTCTCCGAAAAACCACGGAGAGTCTCATCGGTAACGGCATTGGAATTGACCTCGTTTGTCTCCCAAAAATGCCACTGCACTCTGTACCACTGTTTCGATACCGAAACCCACGATATGCACCATTTCAAGAAGCATTGCATTTCAAAGCTCTTCGTAGCGAGGATAGCACTCCGCGTCAAACAGCTCCCATATTTGGAAGTTATTCATCCTTGAACGGCTCTCTTTCTCCACCCAAGATTCGTGATAGAAGTTTCCAAAATTCCTCTTCCAATAGTGGACAGGACCCTAGCGAGTGGAACTATGCAATACCGCACTGGATCGATGTATCATTTTGGACCGGGGCGTCCCAAGATCTGCTTTCTACATATCCTCTGGCTGATTCAAAACTTTTCAAGAAACGAGTAGCCGAGTCCTCTAGCGATTTCGCAATACGATGTAAAATGTATGAAATGGAAATGGCTAGTGTCATGGAGAATGCGATGACCGAGATTGCCGTTCCGCCACTGCAACTCGACATTGTCTTTCCCCAAATGTTAATCCAGGAATCTCGTGAAACTGCGGGTACGAAAAAGCATTCTTATACCTGGGAACGCGCGAAGTTGCAGTCGAGTCTTTCAGAGTTTATTAATGGGCCATCAAAACCTTTACTTGATCGACATGCCACGCAAGTTGAAAAGCAATTCGTGAAGGCACTTGATATATACGACGTCAATCACTCTGAAACCCTGGAAAATTTTATCGGCCCACGACAAAAAAGCCTGAAGTCACCCTTTAAATCAGGAAGTGAGGAAACAGCGAGGAAAGTTCTTGCAAATGATTCTAAAGTTTTTGGCACCTCTTTCACTGATGATAGTCCAACCTCAAGAAGCATGAATTTACTCACTGGCATGAGGCTCGACCGAGACAAGCAAAGCTCACATAGGAATGATCCGGTATTGCCACGTAAAGGCAGTGTAAGTAGCACCATGACTGCAGCCAAAGTTCCGGCTCCACGACCTACCAAATTAAACCGCCAAATAAGTCTAGGCAAGTACGGTTTTGGCATCGCCGCGCCTAAGGGTGTCGCAGCTGAATTACACACCGAAAATGCTAGTGCAGCGAAACCAGTTTCTGCCTCGTCAAAAGAATTTGATCCAAAGAAGAAGAATACTTTCACCATGGCAAATCATTTACTTAGCGCCCCAGTGAGCCAAGATCGTCCACCGTCATCAAACAGCGAAAAGTCAAGGATGAAGTCCGACAGCAGTTCTATCGAAAGCAAGCGAAGAAGCGAGCCGGACGTTGAGAGGAGCCCTTCGATACGCCCCATGACCATCAAGAGCGCACTCCAGTCTTTAGATTCGACGAACCAGTTCAAATCTAAATCAGTCTTGAGCTCCTTCTACGACGGGATCAAGGGCACCGAAGATGAGCATATGAACGTGCAGCTGCTTAGAACTAATGACAATCAAAAGGTGTATAACTCAAAACTTCTCGCAGAAGCGGTTCCAGAACTACCAGCGACTCTATCCCCTACTACTGCTTTATCGCCATGGCTAAGTGTGCTGAATCCATCCAATCCAACAGAGAATGACGCAATGGGGAAAACAGTGTACAGAAGATGGCAACATGTCTTCCCTAAGCCAGTGCTCACTAGAACAATGAAATGGAAATCTCTCTGTTCTCCTGCCTCTGTGCCATTAACCACCGAATCGTTTCCTACAAAGTTTCAACTTGAAACCGAATATCAGCAGAAGCCATACAATATTTCACAAAATTCTGAGGATGAAATTAGCGAAGATTCAAGTAATAGGGAAGACTTTTTGAAGGAGTTGATTAGCTTACGACTTTCCCAAGGGTTTCAGATTGTTATCGGTCCTGGGGTAGCCGAGGCATTTGGACAAAAGTCTCTGAAGATCGCGAATGTTTTTGACCGTGATCGTATTGCTGAGGATGGAGCCAGTGTATTCATGTCCATGGGAAACATAATTCATCAGCTATCTTGCGTGAATGGTACCGAAATCGAAGTCAACATGTTCGTCCGAAAACCGACAGCTCTGACTACACCTAGCCAAGGAACGTTAAGCCCGTCTGGGTACTATCCGGCCATTCGAACTACTTTGAGCGACACCTATGAATCGCGCAAGATGACTTTGGGTCGATCAAAGGATGAATATAACTGGAATTACGTAGACTCCTTCATCGCGGGCTTTGAAGACGACATGAACGAGCACCTCCGGTTCTGGCGTGCAAGGTTTGTGCTGATTCCTGTGGTACGCCCAACTCAGTCTCGACGAGATCGCATGAGAGGTGAGGATAACGAAGAAGAAGTCCGACTAGAAGGTATCAGGAAGCTCACTCAAATGTGGCAAAGCCACAGATACGTTCCACCGTCAGAGCGGCGTTTCCATAGTCTTGCCTCCAGGAAAATAAAAGATTCAAATCCACTTGACATTGTGTATAAGACGGAGGATCCATCCGTTGTTGTTAGCGCAGAACTCGAGACTTTACCTCTTGTGGAGACAAGTGAAAGTACAACTAGACGTGGGCACTTACTTGACACTGATCGTTTTCGAAAATCCAAACTTGATATTGCCGCCTTAGCGGAAGCTATCCAAGCGCCCGTGGAGAGGGGCGGTGTCCGTATGCAGAATCGAAGATGGCATTTTCGATTGCATTATAATTGTTTTATCGGTTCTGATATGACGACATGGTTACTTGAAAACTTTGAGGACATTGAAGATCGTGATCAGGCAGTTGAATTGGGCAACTTTCTTATGGTTGACGAGACACAGAGGTTGAGAGAGAAGGAAGTTGGTAAAGATGCAGGCATATTTGTCCATGTCGAAAAACGTCATCCTTTTCGAGATGGGCAGTATTTCTATCAAGTTACTGGAGAATTTGCCAAACAGAGACCGGATAGTCGCAGTGGTTGGTTCGGCTCTCGACGCCGTGAAAATTCTGTGCCTTCGACTCCAATGTCAGATGCCATGCCCAGAGACTCTCCTCGACCAGATAGAGCAAGATCCAGCTCTACGCAAGATGATAGTTCACATGAGTCGGGTGTGCCAACTCCAACCACATGTGGGGGGAAAAGGCCCAAGGTTTCTCTGAGTAAAGTCATGAAGTATGATGTTGACCATCGAAAACGCTCCTATCGACCTGAGCTCATCAACCTTCACTATGATCGTCTTCATAATCCTGACAATTGTTACCATATTCGAATCGATTGGCTCAATGTCACCGCTAAGCTGATCGAGGATGCCATACATACGTGGGCAACAACCGCAGAACAACATGGCCTACGATTAGTCGAAGCACCGATTGGCGAGGCATGTTCCATAGCTTCGGTCCATCCATTCAGGAGTCCCTACTTGATCGAACTGTCTTTGCAGCCTCCAGATCAACAGCCCCGAACATACTTTGACGTCAATTCCTTTACTCCGCAAGCACAAACTACCCAATCCAATCGTCATTATTACCAAAAAGCAATCATGAAGAAGTTCAATTTTGTCCTTGATATTGAAGCTGCGAAGAATTTTCCAAGCAATATCGATGTTTCGTTCTCATGGGGTCGACCAGATTATACCTATACACAGTACATTCATAGATCTGGAGTATTACTTGCACAGATTACAGATGAAGGCAATTTCCTCCTATTGGCGAACCGACTGTACAACAACAGGACTACATCGGCCAGAGATACAGAAAAATACATGAAAGTGGATCATGCTGGCGTTAATCGCATGGGACCCAGTCTAATTGCAAACAATCCAGGAATCGCTGCAAATACATCCAGTCCCTTTCAATCACCAATCCTGCGTGCGGCTCATGCCCCTTCTCCTCTTCTTCGTGCGACCCACCCCCTCTCCCCTTCATTACGAGCGACAGCTGATGTACTAGGCGCTTCCCTTCCCAATTCAAAATTAGCTATCACTGGCGGAATCAGTCCTGACACCATCAAAGCCGAACTCGAAGAATTCTGTCACAATAGCTGGAAACTAGAACTCTTCTACAAAGAAGTTTTTGAAAAGGTCATACCACCACATGCGACCCCACCAACACTCAGAAGCTCATTTCCGGCTATGCTTCTCGATTCGAATATTCCGACATTGGGATTACCGCCGGGGATCTTGACAAGGGATGGAAGGGATAGTAGTCCGACACCAATGAGGCTAGAGCGGGTGCCGGGAGTTGGGAGTAGTATACCTGTATTTGGGAGGAGACCGAGTGTACAGATGAGTATTGCGACTAGCGCAAGTGATTTGTCGAGGCAGGAAAGTCCAAGAGGGAGTATAGCTGAAGGTTAACGTTCTCGAAAATTAATAGCTAAAAAGCACAAAACTCGACTAGACATCATGGGAGCTGGTTTTTTAAACATGACTCGATTGGGGCATATGCATGCTATTGATTTTGTAGGATACCGAAAAGAGTCAGGTGGCGATTGGTGTTCTGTTTTATTTGTTTGGGGATCTTGGGATGTGTATGCAAATATTATGAATTGGAACGCCAAGTTTGAGATTAACGCCTGTGCATTTGGCAAAATTGAACGATCACGATTCGAGACTTTTAACAAGTACCATCGTTTCTTCTCTGCTACACTACCTTGAGTCTGATAAAGACTGTGATATCGAAACATTTAGGGTCATCCGATAGCTATCATGCAAAGATGACCGCCGAGTATGGACGTTCTTAAAGATATTGGTCTTTCCTTGCTTGTGGATTTCGATCTGGTGAGTACCTCAGTGGCAAGCCTTCACGTAAGCTCTGTAGATCCGAAGCTCTCAAAAGCTTCCTTCCACAAGCTTTTTCCTGCATAGCTTGGCAACTCAGCTATAATCGTTTTTAGACGTCAAGGAAATTTTAGTTCCTGCTATCGTTCCCGGAATATTTCCTGGTTCGCTTCACGACTAGGAGCAGTCGAGATTTTCATTGACCCCCCTTAAACTTCTTGCAAATCAATCAATCATGCTTCTGTTGCTTTAAGTCTGAAGGGATCCATTCTCAACATATAGCGGTACGCACGATAGGATCGTGAACATCAGAATCATGTCAAGACTGTTCACATGTCAAGCGGTCGTCTATTATATTCACAAGGATGAAAATAAGGGCACAAAATTCAACGTTAATCAAGACTCGATACCGCTATCCATCCTCTATCCATACGCCACATGTATTTGTCTCGAGTCATTGATCGAGATGATCAATCAAAACTTTCGCCCCTTTCAATATGACGTTCCTCATTTTTTCCACGCCGTCCATTGTTTGCAATAACTCATCGGTGCACCATGCAAGAATTATCTACGACTAACTAGTGCCATCGACTTTATACCGTCATCTTATTCGGTCGATCGCTGGTGAAGTGTTTCCATAGGTCCATTCTATTTTTGCTTCATGCTCATGGAAACTGGGTATAAGTATTGCCGTTTGAAGACCAGTTCATATTCAAGATCTTGTCAATATCTCAGAGCATTCAAGTCAACCAAATTTCCCCACATCATATCAATGATCCCGTCTATTCTGACCTCTGGATTCATTACGAGATATTAAAGAGAGTGTTTTTCTATCCTTATCACAATGTGTAATATCTCACATCATTTTTATACACTCTCAATGTTTACAATCTCTTCAAATCCACCTTAATCTCTGTTTACATCTCTCAACTCTGTAATGCATACAATATTGCAACACGCCGCCATACATACATCAGATTCGCCAGGAACTGCGCACCCTCCTCATTTAGATTTCGTTTTGATTCAGCCAACTATATGTATTTATCATTGAGATATGGCTACTATATACTTAGAAGACTAATTTGAAGCACACTGCTGGTATAAAAAAGGGTCAAAATCCACCTCCATGCTCTGGTGCAGTCCACCCGCCCGACTTGCAATGTGCATACCTACAACATCAACGTTAAATTAAATTAGATCAAACCAAAGAATGACACCGTCAGTTGTATTCTCTTTACACTTTCAAAGTAGAATTTTCCCCCGCTATTGTACCAGACCCCTTATTTACCACTCCGCCAGCTCCTACAGTGGGCCCAACGCCCGGAAGTGTGAAGTCTGGGTAATTCGGCCATTCGCCCAACCTAGCTGGGTCACCTCCAATTCTCACCCATTGTCCTACACTTGGCGTTCCATTATCCAATACGAAGAGCATAGCCCAGCTAGGCGGATACACATGTGCGTTAGGGGGTGTTGTAATGGAACACTGCATATTTGCTGCAGTGCCAGAACAGGAGAAGGCTGGAAAGAATGTTCGCTGCCCAAAGGAGTTTCCATGAGTAGCTCCTACGGCTGCCATCAGAGAGATGCGAACGGTAGATGGGCTACCCTTGTAGAGAGTAGCGGCTATATTGATTTTATCACCATAACCGAAATCGTTGCCGTTCGAGAACGTGAAACTTGGTTGAGTAACACCATTCATCAAGTAGGGAGGTAAAAATACCTCGACGCGGTATTCTTGGACAAATCGGGTGTCTTCCGGATCACTGCCTGTAACTAAAACCCGGCCATCTGGAACGAGCACGGCTTCGTTGTGGTAAAGGCGGTCGATAGTTGTGTTTGCCAAAGAAGACATTCGGGAATTCAGAGGCTTCGACGGATCATAAAGGACAGCATTATGGTTGGGTTCGGTAGCAAGACCAAAGCCAGCAAAACCTTGCTGAGCACCATTAAGAATGAGAAACGTGCCATCGGGACTAATTGTTTTCAATTAAAAAATGAGTGGTATAAGATTTTTGAGGGCAAAACTTACAGGGCTACCATAGATGATACTACTCGTTTTGAAGGCTATTCATCATTGTCAACAAAGTTTCTTGAGTAAGATAATAGAGTTTCAAGCTTACCATGCGCTCAATAGTCCAATTTGCGTCAGGTACCTCAGGTTCGAGGGATACACAGTTGTCCAACGCGATTTCTGGACCTGGGGTAGAGCCTCCGCAAATCATCACTACCAGTGGATCTGTATAAGGCGCACTTTGAGGCATCAAAACAGCAGTGCCTTCCATGGGATATGTTCTTCCACCCAAGAAGTTATTCACTGCAGCTGGAATATTTGGTAAGACTCTTTGAGTTTGCAGAGTGACCTCGTCTAGAATCCTCGCCTCGTTGTAATATGCAATGAATATAGCTCCAGATGGAAGTACTGCAAGATATGGATACAAATTGTACGGATCTGTACGGAAGAGATAGTCACAATAGAGTACATCTGCTCCAGGAGGGCGAGGGATAATTTCCAAGGAAGGAACAGGTGCGCCATTAGAGCCCACTTCGCCACCTACCACGAGGATGCTTCCATTGGCCATAATCATTGCTGAAGGATACCATCTACCTGTCTGCAGGCCAATCTCTTGATAATTCTCTTCCCAATCATTCTTGCTTGGTACTCCGGGTGCCCCGTCCGGAGTGTAAAAGCGTACACCTAGGGTCGAGGGAAGTGCCCAGCCCCCGATGTTGATCTGACGCCCAAGACGATCGGGGAGAATAATACTAGCAGAACAAAAGACATCTGTCTTCACATGCATGGGTCGCCATGCTGCCGTATAGTTATTTATTTGGGTAAGGTCTAGCTCATAAGCACCAGTGCTGTTGTTCGCGGGTGACGTTCCGAATTTTTCCAGAAAAGAAATCTTTCCGTTGATACCAACAGCGGATGTTAGTGGAATGATGGGCCCTGTAAATCCATGAGTCAATCATCCAGATGCTGTTAGTGTTATAGCCTACCTCCAATGAGGAACTCATATTTTCCAGCAGAATTTCCGTTCTCAAAGGTCCAGCTGTTGAGTGGTGTGCCTGTCCAAGTGTAATAGGTAATCAAGGACGGCCCGCCACAATATGTATCACGATTACCAGTACAAAGCATGACACACTGCGAATCATCAACGGTTGTAGCCTTGTGGTTGATAACATCCTGTACGTCACCGCAGACTGTGAATGAAGTCAATAAACAGTATAATCTGGAATGTTACATCAAAAAAGAACAAAATTAGATGCCAATAGCAAATAAGATTCCAAGAATCACGCAGAATTCAGGTAGCTCTTAGGCGCATCAAGTCATAAACTGAATTAGCAGCATAAACGGAAACTCACAGCATTGATTCGAATATTCCATACCCCCAGCACCATATCCAAATTCAGAACATAAGCTAAGACAGTTTGTGGCTGTGTTGTTATTTGCAAGTGCGATTTGGTAAGGGAACACTCTATTCACAGCATCGTCTCTGCATCTTGATCAGCTCTAATCTCTCGTGTTACAATACCAGCACGTCACATGCGACGAAACAACTTGAAATTGAGAGTTGCACCTACGTGAGACACCCCTTATATTTCCAATTGCCCGGTAAACTCGTATTCTGTATTACGGGTAGTTGTCGCACGACCAAACTTGTTTGATTAGAATAAATGCTCATACGATCGCCTAGTGAAATTAGGAGTTAGCATTATTTACATTTTCCTTTGAAAAAGAACAAAGATTGTATTGTACAATGAGGATACAGATGTATCAGGCAAGGCGAAAAGCGATGCTACAGATGGAAATGAAATTGAGGGTGCAAGAACGCAAATACGAACCTCCACCACACATTTGATTTGCATTTCCCCCGCACGGAGTGTTGCACTGAGAATCTGAAGATGCCAAGGCTCCCAGATTAATAATTGCAGAATCGCAATAGCATTGTGTATAGTATTCCATTCCAGCTATACTATACCCTGCAGTGATACAATTTCGTATGCAGGATTCCACAGTCATATTAGTATCGTTAGGCAGATTGTCGGCGAGGATACTACCACGACCAAGGGCTCGGTCAACCCAGCATCCCTTGTAGGTCCATCCTGTTGGAAGATCTGTGATCGTGGCCGAAGGGACAGTGGCACTAAGTGTCGTGGGTGTTGGTGTAGGCGGTAAACTCGTTGCGGTGTAATTGTACACGTTCATCCGCCCGGACCTAGAAGACAATTAGTGATTGCTTCTCGCGGAATCTCTCGGAGAAAAGAATCAGTGTGCAACAACGACATTAGAAACAATGCTCACCCTCCGCAAAATTGTGTCAAGTTCCCTCCGCATGCCATATTACAACCCGTTGCTGGAGCGCCATAGTTTTCAATCTCGTGGTCGCAATAACACTCACTGCCATACTCGACGCCCGAAAGTCTGTAACCTCCGAGAATGCAGGCGGAAAGACATGCATCGACGCTCATGGATGTCCCGACAATGGAATATATCTGCGTGGTGAGGGTACGTGCATTCACGCTATCATTGTAGCACCCAAGAGGTACCCACCCAGACGGTGCTCCTGTAAAAGTAGGAAGGGGAATGGAGCTTGTCGTGAGAGTAGGAAGCGAGACTATAGCATTGTTCAAATCGTAGAGACTCAATCTCGCGGAACCACCACATATTTCTGAAGCATTACCATTGCAAGGCATATTACAACCGACCTCGCCATCAGAAGCTAGGCCTCCGCCATTGAATATGTTATTCGCGCAATCTTGTGGTTGTCAAATTAAAGCTACAAACTTGATTAAGGCTTCCCACTTACAACATTCTCCTGAGTATTCAGCTCCAGCAAGTACGTAACCAAGGTTTTGACATGTTGATTGGCAGATTTGAATTGTCAAAGCTGCCTCTCCTCCTGGAGTTGCTACATTAGTAGTGAGCGTGCGAGCCCCCACGTTGTCGCTAACGATGCTGAATCAGTAAATACTTGTTTGAGGGGCTTCAAGCGCGAGTATACGGAAAATGAAGATAGTAAAAGCAATGCTCAGTCAGGGTACTTGGCTACCAGCTTTCTGAATTGCAATATGCCAGTCATCTAAGGTACTTTGATGGGAGGGTATAAAATGCAAGCCATCGATTGCTCTATCTTTAATGGGCCCCTTGTACCCTCAATTGGAACCTCTCTCTTCAAAGGATGGAAGTTTCAATGAAAAAGAAGGGTGTGCTTGGCAATGTAACAATGTAAATGTATACCTGTAGCAGCCCACATATGACCATGTATCTGCCCTCGGTAGGACAGGATGACTCCCTGAACGCGCTTCGGAACAAGTAAACTATCGAACAAAAGCTAATTAGCAGATGGAATACAGAGTGGCAATCACAAAAAGCTATCATTAACATACCGTCAAGGATAGACTTAGCGCTGCAAAGGCAAGCCGAAGAAAAGAAAGAGCCATGATTGCAATTGCTAGCAATCACCGTTCAAATGCACTCTGGGAAAAGACTGTCGCTCAATGATATACACGGGGAACAGAGAAAGAAAGTAAAAAGATCTGCACTCGGAGAGAGTACTCCATCGACCTGCTTAAGCTTTACAGCCTTTGATTACAGTGACAAGAATTGACAAGAATTGCCATGATCTTCCACATGGTGGACCACTGATCCTCGGATCCTTGGAGGCTGACAGGAACCAGCCTGAATGTTGCTTTCGCTCTTTACGAACAGAATCGTATAGTTCTCACCTATTAGCCCGTATCATTTGCTTTCACCTAGTGCAAGGCACACCCCGTGAATCCTCTTTGGTTATCTCCACATTTTCCAAAGTGGTATATGGTACCAAAAGGTTGTTTCCAAACGATACAATCATGCATGTACCGCAAAACAGGCGTTATAAATCCTTGGGTGTTTCTTTCTTTTTCGCGAATCCTTGTCTGCGGTTCGAGGGTTCCTGATGACCTGGAATTTGAATCTCGTTCGGACATTTTCCACGGCTCGGTTTGGATACCGAAAGAGGCACGACATCCGCCAACGACTTGGCTAACAAATAATCAATCGAGAGCATGACTGACTGTGCAGATACGTAAAGTATTGACAGGCTGAAGAACCTGTGTAGCAAGTCTCACGGTAACACCTACGAAGTTACGAGGTGTGACAATCATGATAGGGCTCGCCGCCACCGAAAGTGAAGTCATAGAATGGGATGGAGCATCTCATTGGTAGGCGCAAAGCTTATTCATGGTCGTGTAACGATTGCATAGGTACACTATTGTATATTGATGTACTGCATCAACCTGCAGCCTGAGTAAGTGGAGATAGTCGTAGCCAAACTATTGAGTGAGATGATGTGCTGGCGAAACAATGGTCTAAAATCGAGGGATATCTGCACGGGGAACCATGTAGGTCAATTAGAGTTTGACCAGCACGAAAACATTTGGTGCTAGCCCACACGATCTCGGAGCGAAGAACGTTGTCGGTTACCCGATATTGTAGTTTAGGAGCCAGAAAAACGTTCAATTAAGCTTAATGTGGCGGAGGTGGCTAGGAAGCTAGGAGCATTATTAGACCCCTTGTGAAGAATCTCTGGCAAAGTTGATGACCCACTATATTAAATACACTACCCCAATCATGCATAACCGAAAAAGGAAACTCAATTTGATAGGCCTTCACGAATAGGAGAATTGCGATATCAAATCTAGACTCGAGCAATACACTTGAAGCCCAACCCTATTGACGGTAAACGAATCAGAGTACGCATGTAACGTAGTCTTTGGATGGGGCAGTGAACTAAAAAGCTATCGGAGAAGATGACATGTTTACCTGTTTGCGATACCGAGTCGATGATACTCAACAATGTGCATCTACTATGTGGTAGGAAAATCTGACCACTTCTGAGTCATTGACAAGAGATAAAGAAACGACGATACAGAATCTTCTTCCGATGTGTAAAATTAGAAAACCCAAGATGTTTATTGATCGGCCCGGGATTCATGATACATTCAAGGGTAGGGTTGCATTTACCCGGACACCACATGTAAACCAGACACGACCGAATTAATCCTTGAAAATTCGAGAACACCATCTTTTTGTATGCATAGTCTTCGTGTATGCACTTCTTATCAGTGACCTTCCAACAGTTATGAAAGTGTAGATGAGAGTATAAAATTGTATATTTTATTATCCGTCGAGTGGCTTCAGTTACCGATTACTCCTCTAATCTTCCCATGTGTATCGTTCCGAAATTTGTCCCATGCAATATTAAAACCAAATTAAGCACCTATCTTATCTATCTCACTTCTCTTATCTTGCTTACTTGAAATACACTATCTCTTTCGATTTCGTTCTCAGCTCGGGCTTCCGCAAGTTCCCTGCGAATACATTTTGACACTCTTAACAGTCATTCCTCTGTCTTCGGGCGGCCCCCACGTTGGGCCCCACTGACTTGAAGCATTCCAGAACTCGGCTGGGGCCGTCAGACTAGCATCTCCCCACGGTTTGTTGCCAACCTTATCACTATCACTAACGTTAGCTTTCATTTATCTCTAAATGGCGCGCGCAATTCGAAAACTCACGGGAAGTATCCATTGGTCCCTCCTACTGCCACGCTGATCTAATATTAGCAAAGTCGCCATAATTTCATCTCATGCTGAAGGTAACCTTACTTCAGAATAAGATAGAAGGCCTGATCGAATGGAGTGGCTGGATTCCCCGTTTGACTCCATGGATCATGTAGCGCCGAGTTATTCACAATCGTCTTACCGAACTCTCCTCTATTCCACATGCTGTTATATCCCTTACTAAAAGAGAGGTAGAACACTTGCTACACCAAAATTAGTTCTTGACAGGCCACAAGGCGAGATTTACCAGTTTCAGAGAGTCCATACCAAGAGACGGCTGTTGATATAGGTGAAAATATAGTCTTCACTCCATTCAAGGCCATATGTATAATAGCTTTCACTATAGTCGGTTCGTCGGATATTGTGCTTTCCATCTGTCTTCCAGAAGGCGTCTACTTGAGGAATTGGGCCCCAATGCTTTGCTAGTGGTCAGCTTAAGTATGAGTTCAAGCTAGAGGGATCATACCAAAGCAGAGATAATGCTGTCTCGACCTCCATCGTATGTAGCCCCATCATTACCTTTGCTTTCAGCGAGATCTATCTCACCACTAGCAGGCCAAGGTCCGTAAACAGAATCTTCTGGCATCATCCTATTCAAAGTTAGCAGCTTCCATTACAAAGGATTGTGGAAATCTACCATATCGCTGGCCATAACCAATCACCCTTTGGCATTTTTGCAATGACTTCAATTTTGCCATATTTGATAGTTTTCTTCCCCTTGGTAGACAACCTTGCGCTTCGGACTGGATTTATAATGGTACCGGCGGTAATATTGCTGTACATAGAACAAGACGAGCCTGCATCATCAGACGTACAAACGCCATCTGGCCTGTTGTCGGTAGTCAAGTTTAATGTATATCCGTTTAAAATCTGAGCAGGTGTGATATTCGTTGAATTGACTGTCAATGTTGGGACTATATGAAGCCCTTCAGCATCAGTGTAAGCGTTTTGAGGATCGTTTGTGGTCCATTCAAAGGATCCAGTACTAGTTCTTTCAGCTGACAGATCTTTCAGAGGAATTCAGTGATTTGAACTAACCCGAAGCCGCCTCGTTGAATCTCATAACTCCATATACTGGGGTCTATATTTTGAAAATCATCTTCAAACATAAGACAGTATGAGTTGTTTGGAACTGATGTAAATCCAACGTAGCACATGATGCCTCCGAGCCCAAAACCAATGACAATACTCGTCCAGAAAATGATTGAATCCCAAGTTCGTCCAGACCATTTCTTGCGTTTTCCCTCTGTGGCAACCTTTTCTAGCCATGGCTTTTCATAGCTTTCTTAAAGTCAGTATCTGTTACTTTTGGATAAAGGTCCAAACTTACTCGCCAATAAGCCTAGCACTTTTAAAACGGCGCTGTCTTGGAGGTACAATATCCAAACCATCTTTAACGATCAGCAATTTATCCAACATCAAGAACGCGATTTCCATACCTGAAATTAAAGAAGCTTCCCCTGGTAATGAGAATCGGTTACTTGGTGTACTTGTATGGGAGGATTCGTGATTTGGTGTTCCTAGTTGAGATAGAAGTTGAGGTGTTCCGGGGGCAGAAACTCGGTGGGTTTGAGGATCTTGTGCAGTCAGGGATGTACTGTATGTTGACATCTTGAGGACTCTCTACTCTCTGCAACTTTGAAAGATTGGGACAAGTCGCTGGATAACTTATCAAAATATCACAATCTCAATTTGAACGATTGACTCCTTCTATTCACCCACGCACTTGCCCGAGATTCCCCACGAAAAACATGTGGTATGGTCGAAAATATTTCCAAGATAAGAGAAATCTCCGATAATTAAGCTAAAATCAATCGACCCATTTCAATAATGGTATTGTCGAATACCGCATGGGTGGCAGAGTACCTTGTGTCTGCATCAATCCCTGAGAGTATGGACGTTTTCTGCCAGCCTCATAAGAATAAATGAGAGGAGTAAGCGAAATGATGCCCTAGTAGATCTGCATGCGCTGGTAATATCGCCGATAGTGGGAATATACGCGATATCGAGAACATGAAAATTGATCATGATAACAGAGTTACAGACAGGAATGTTCAGCTATGTTCAATCAAGTAGTATAGCATCTGTCGGTATCCAGTGGCTGTGAACCATTTCCAACTAGTGCTTGGAGGACTCAGAGGCTTCTAAAACGAAAGCTAAAGGCGGATGTAACCTCAAAATTTCAAAGGCGTCAATCCACGATAATGATTGAATTGCCCGAGCCACTAGGCCTGAAACTAGATGATGCGATGTCTTATATGGGATGATGGCACTGTAACACTTTACAAGAATGCATGTGAATATCGATATTGAATACGAGAGTTCAGGAACCTGCAGATAAGTCTGATCTTTGTGGTAATAGGTACTTGATTGGACGGAAGACGAATGGTTGAAATCAGAGAAGAATGAAGATGGGGTCGAGAGAAAAGTCAAAACAAGGAGCTCAAATAAAAATTCGAAACAACAGTTCAGATGATCCAGAAGGAAAGGTGCATGTTGTGGTATTTCGTTTGTATTACCGAGAAAATGAGGTGGTTGAGATGTCGGGATATCAAAGTGATCGACATTAAAAATTCCTAACGAGAGTTCAGGGTGGAAAAACGTTGAATTGTTTAATTCCTCATATTAGTCGTACAAAGTGCGAATTTGTCGGCCAACGAATAGCAAGAACTACAGTATTATCTGTACCACTGAGTAATATGCAGCAATTTGAAGAGGGAAGGGTAGCGGGCAGGGTAGTTTAGCGATTGATTTAGGGTAAATAAGCCTACAGTGGGTCTGTGACCCCTGAAAGCTTATAGTAAGATATCACTCCGAGGTCTGCACCTAAAATCGTTATTAGTATTGAAAAGTTCAGGAACTACCCTGCTGTACCAAGGGGCCAAGGGCTGACAGCATTTGAGCCCGTCTAGTCTCATGGGGAAATGGAGAGTTCCAATCTAGCTCACTTATATTGCGTTACTATGAGCCTCGATCTAGCCAATCACATCACAGCAAACGCCGGATGAAAATATTTGGACACCTTGGTGGTCAATGTTTTGCTGCTCTCTCCCTTGTATCTTTCCAATCTTTTCAAGATCTTGAAAGGATTTCCGATCAATGAGAGACCCATCAATTTCCGTATCCTGGCCTTTTGGCGGGAATCTGGTTAATACAGCCATGTACAACACTCCCTGGTCAATAATAATCTCTCAATACTTCCAAGCTTCGTATTGTTGAACCATTCAACGGAAAAGCTTTCCGTATAGACTTATCTACTCCATTGAAACTCCCAGAGATAGCACAAGTTCCCCAAGCCTCCTACCTTATCGTCGGACCATAATGCTATTCTTAGGTCAATATTCTGCATCCTGCGTGCGTGGAGATATAGATGAAGCCACAACTTTCGTCCAAAGACACTATACATCTGTAAATCTGATCCAATAGTCTAGGCTTCCCGCAGGAGATGTGGCTACTGCCTGCTGTACCACCGAGGCTATAAGCCACGAGCTCAATATCTTAAATGTAGTATTTGTGCCAAATCCGTGTTTTCCTCCCCGGTAACTCGTTGAAACTAGACTAAATTTCTATGATCCGTCGCCCTCACTCAGCTAGCTCGAACAATCTATAGACAGAAAGTTCATGGTATTCGTTTTTTCCTACAGCCGCCATAACGAATGTGTTGGCAAGTGTAATATTGACTTCCGATTTTCGAAAAATCCTGTCAACTGCCTTCGATCTTATCCGCGTATCAATTACTGATAATCTCAGGTTCCCACTCTTTCAATCTAGACTTGCAGCTCTTCAATTCTTGGTTCAAGTTGGTATTAGTTCTTTCCCGGCATCAAGCCTATAACGTTATGTCTGAAGGATTCAACTTTCAACAGCGCTCTGGTGGGCAGCTGCCAACTCTTCCAGATACACGCCCTATGATGGCAGAGCGACATCAGAGTGTCCCAGTGCCTTCAGTGTTCCGCCCAGAAAGTTTGGCGCCAGCCTCGCGACCCCATAGCATTATGAGTACAGGGTCTGCAGGAAGCCGCGATCGTCATACTCTGGTATGTCTCTCGGTTACATAGTTTGCTATATATTCTCTCCCCCAGAAAAACTTGATTTCATTCCTAGATTTCGCCTGATGATGGTTTACAGGTTGCGAAATATCTTCAAAGACGATGCAGTGCTGCAAAATGGCTTCAACCTATCGAGGAGGAGAATGGGACCATCAACGAATCGTCATGGGTGGGTGTTGCTATGCGGCTTCCGGATGGTAGCTACTACACTGAGCCACCAAACGTTGATAACAACTTTTATACCGTGATGCAATATCTTGGTTGCAAAGTTGCCTTCACAATGTCTTCAGATATTACTGCAGCATTGATGGACCAAATTGGCCCTTTCCAAACAGAAGTTCAAGTACATCCACGCGGAATCAGACTTCCAATCGTCCAAAATCTTTCAGAACTTGCATATGGAGGAGGTACTGGAGTCTCAAAGAAGTCGTACTTATGTGTATTGAGAGAAGAGAGGCTCGTTCTCATTTGGAACGAGTCAGTTGAAAGTATTATGACACACGGCGCAGATGTCGAAGGTATCCTCGTTGGCTTGGTAAGTCAAATCAACCCGAAATAATCTGGATTATACTTACGAAAAACAAAATAGATCTGGGGATCTCATATTGGCACCATGACAGCTACTTCTCCATACGCATCCATGACTCCACCTATTGGACAAACGCCAGGTCAAACTCCCGGACGAACACCATCGGCCATTAGTGAGGATCCTGAATTCAATGAAAAAATGAACATTGTTCAAGCCGCGATTGAGCGTGAAGAAAACAAAGACACAATTTTCAATCCAGATATCGAGGCCGCTGCACCACCAGAAAGACCCTTTCTATTACTGCATGCTGGTGTCATTGGATTCGCCATGACTTTGGTGGTATTCGTAGAGATGCTTTGTGCGTCGCGACTAATAACAGAATATCAATGGGATGGTGGTGTACTCCGGTTTGCACTTGTCGCTGTTATTCCATTCTTCGTTTCCTTCTCTCTGGTAAGACATTTTCAGCCACTTTGTACGTGGCGTAAGCCTCAAGTACAACGGAAAAATAAAGATAATTTTCCGAACGTAACTAACATGTTTATCATCAGTTTTTCATGATTGTCATTGCGGGAAGTCTATTTCAACTATTTGGACCCTTGACATATGTCCGAAAGAATTCTCAGTTCTATTCGGCCAAGCCACCCAAGAGGGGTCGTTACCCCGACTTAGAGCTGCCACACATCACCATTCAGATGCCAGTATATAAAGAAGGATTAAAAGGGTATGAGGCCACTAGGATCTTATCATAAAGCTGCTGACTGATAGAGATAGTGTTATTATTCCTACTGTCACTAGTATACTGGCTGCTATTCGGTACTATGAAGCACAAGGAGGCTCTGCTTCGATTTACGTTAACGAGGATGGAATGCAAGCTGTAGATCCCGAGCTATGTGAAGCCCGAAAGACATTTTATGAGTTGAATAATATCGGCTACTGCTCGCGCCCGAAGCATACCCATAGCAAAAAGAAGTGGTATCAGGGAAAGAAGATACAAGATAACCCTGAAGGATTCCAGCGAAAAGGCCAGTTCAAGAAAGCATCGAACATGAACTACTGTCTCAGTTTCTCTATTCGGGTTGAAGACGAGTTACTGAGACTTATTGCTGCAAAATCTGCAGCGGAAGATAGACCCCAAGGTGACATCACTCCAGATGAGGAAGATGTACTTTACAAACGGGCTCTAGCAACTTGTCTTGAGCAAGACGAAGGGCGGACTATGGCTGGAGGTAATGTTCGTATCGGTGATATCATTCTAATCATTGATAGCGACACTCGAGTGCCTGAAGACTGCCTTTTATTAGGCGCATTAGAAATGCATGAGAGTCCTCAAGTGGCTATTCTACAACATGCCTCCGGTGTCATGCAAGTTGCGAATAATCCTTTCGAAAACGGCAGCAAGTATTCCTGGTAGAAAGTAATTAGAGATAACACTAACAGTTGACAGTCACTTACTTTACAAACCTCATTTACATGTCTATTACCTTTGCAGTAGGAAACGGCGATTGTGCTCCATTTGTTGGCCACAATGCCTTTTTACGATGGAAAGCTGTACAGAGCGTAGCTTATGAAGAAGATGGACAACTAAAATTCTGGTCTGACGGTATGTCACTTCAATATTCCGCCTAAACTTGTAATCTCCTAACATCTTGCTAGATCACGTGTCCGAGGACTTTGACATGAGTCTACGACTTCAAATGGCCAAATTCATCGTGAGACTGGCGACTTATCACGAGGGTGGCTTCAAAGAAGGTGTATCCCTCACTGTTTATGACGAACTTGCTCGATGGGAGAAATATGCATATGGATGTAATGAATTGGTTTTCAATCCCATATATAAGTGGTGGCGAGGCCCATTCACGAAACTATTCATGAGATTCCTTTGGAGTGACATCAAGCTCACCTCTAAAATCACCATCCTAGCTTATATCGGAACTTGTGGGTATGCAAAACCATGAACGCTGTTCTAGAACTGACTTATTAACAGATTACGCAATTGCCTGTGCCATTCCACTTACCTTAGCAAACTACATAATGGTCGGCTGGTTCAATGACTCCCTAGATCAATTCTACCTCACCTCCTGGAAAATCTTCGTCGGCATGGCCGTAATCTTCAATGTCCTCTCACCCCTCGCCTTCGCCATGTTACGTCATCGCCTTGGCGAAAAAGTTTTCGTCTCCTCCATAGTTGAAACCGCAAAATGGACACCTATGTTTGTCCTCTTCTTCGGTGGCATATCTTTCCATCTTTTAACTGCCATATTATGCCATTTCTTCAGCATAAAAATGGAATGGACGGCTACCGCCAAAGAAGTTGAAGCTGGTGGATTTAGAATTGGTTTAGATAAAATCTTTCGTGATTTTAAGTGGATGTATTTAGTGATGATCCCGGTTTTAGGAGGAATGGTATACTTGGGAGCTTTTGCACCTCGTGGCTTCGAAATAACGGATTTCACAGCCATCGTACCCCTTTCTAATCAAGTGGCATGCCATATTCTACTTCCTGTAAGTGCCCATTTCCTCACTATGAATATCTTTCAGGCTACACTGTAACTAACAGTTCCTCAGTTTGCGCTAGGACTTTTCTAGATACAGTTGATTTCCAATCCGATATCCGCATATCATTGTATCTAACATCTCAACTATTGTACACGTCATAGTTGCACTTCTTAGTCGAATGAACTTTTTAGAGATCGTTGGCATCCGAACGCAAACCTAGAACGAACGAAAAAGAGGGCGTTTGATTTCTTCGCGGGCGCATTTATCCCCAAAACATCACTTTTATCAATTCCCTGGGATATGGTACAACGGAACTATTGTTCAAGGAAGATTCAGCACTTGACTGTCAAATCTATTATTACAATTCAAGAGATGATGTACTCTTTATGATTTGAAAGAACACATGTAATCAGGGACTGCTAGGTAGACCAAAGAATTTTGCTCAAGAGATTTAGAAGAGCGGGCTATAATAGAACGTAGCAAAGAGTTACATTGGACCATGAAAGAGATGAGATGCAACATATACAGTAATAATATAATTTATTTTCAAATCTTGAGAGAAAAATGTGCAGCACATTGGCAATTCACACGATCCCATCGTAAATATTTTACATTTCAATTGATCATGTTTCACGGACTGGTATGACGTCCAGGAAGTTTCGCGTGGAGTGGAATTCTAAGAGTGCCAAATTTCTTATCACTGGCAGCCCTTATTCCAGATTGGGCCTCACTGCTCGCCTCGGCATCTGAGTACATCCTGGAATCGCCCGAGGTCTCATCCACCAGCGGTATCTTTAAGTCTAGAGACTCCTTTGGATCTTCGAAAATATTCTTCTCCAAAGGTACATCAACTGACGCAGCATTTAGTGCACCTTTATCCTCCGACAGGGCGTTCAAAAGCTCTACATTTCGTTTCATTGCCTTTATTCTAGCTTTCTCTTGCCACTCGGCCTTAGCCAAACATAAATCAATCTTTTCCTCTACCAAGCCCTTAATGTGGAATGCCAAGGCCTGGCTGTGGAATACACCTGTAAATCTGTAACTCAACCAGAGGTAGAGTGTAATATTTTTGTGTAACCTTTCAATACTGCGCACATACATTTCCCTTTCCTGTTGCCGAGTAAAAGTGTCGGGATCCTCATCCAAAAGATCAAGACTAAGCTCAGGTATATTGAGAATGTGACCACCAGTGTTTTCGGATACACAACGAGCAAAGGCTTTTACTACATTGACAACTCCAGGATCGCGCAAAGACACAGGAGCAGCTAGAAAAATGAGGCGGTTTCGAATGGTAAGATTGAATTCCTGAATGATGTCTGCAATGGCAGCTTGCTCCTTGAGTTGACATAGGTGAAACTGGCTGCTTAAAGAACCGAGCTCGTGTAGTCGCAATATCACGTAACTAAATGGTGTACTCTTAGGAAAATACTCAGCGAAGCGTTCTATGACATTTGCAGGAGGAAAAATTCCTGCTGTTGTCATCTGTGCTGCTTCTTTTGACATAGCGCTTGATAATATCTCGTGGTCAGTCTTGAAAAATGTTGTGACTAGGCCAACGGGAGGCTCTGTTGGTTTAGCAGGAATGCCATCTGTGACGTCTATTGGCCCTGCTTCGATAGCATCTCGGGCCGTCTTGTATCTCCCGGCCCGGCCAGCAATTTGTTTGATCTCGGAGATAGGGAGAGTTATGAAATCTGTGCCATTATTTCTCTTGACAGATTCAAGAATGACACGTTTGATACTTAAATTTAAACCCATGCCAACGGCATTGCTGGCAGCCAGGAAATCGTAGTCATTGTCTGGGTCATTGAACAAAGCGGCTTGTTGAGCACGGGTCTCGGGGGGTAATGACCCATAAACAATAGCGCATCGTTTGCCTTTGTGATGTGCCTCAATTGCGTTTTTCATTGCATGAATTCTCATCCTCGAGAACAAGATGACAGCATCCCCTTTCTCTAATTTGCTGACCGGGTTGTTCTCTTTGTTAGATGGACTATCTCTCTCGAAATGTCTTGGTGTGAGACTCTTTGCCATCACTTGTAATTTCCCAAGTCTTTCATAATTGTGAATAATCAACTTGTCTCCCATCATTGAACATAACTTTTTTATCAAATCAGTTGTTCGGACTTCGCCACAGAGATGTACTTCCTTGGCCTGAACTCCCAGTACTGCTTGAGTCCAAGCCCAGCCACGGTCTTCATCTCCAATCATCTGAATCTCATCGATAACTGCTACATCGACTTTCGAATTGAGAGGTACCATCTCCACAGTACAACTCTTCATGGTATCCTTGGCACCCTCTGGAATCCGACGTTCCTCCCCAGTGATAAGAGAGCATGGCTTTCCTTTAGCATTGAATCTCGTGTAAACCTCGTGAGCCAGTAATCGTAGAGGCCCAGCATATATACCACTATTGGCTGCCTCAAGCCTTTGCAGAGCATGATATGTCTTGCCAGAATTCGTGGGTCCAACGTGCAGGTGAAAAGTGCGTTGCATCGCTCGTGTCGCTGGGTACCATTCAATTGGATAACGAAAGTCTGCTAGCCTCTGGTGGCTTGCAAGTTCTTCTTTCGAAAACTTACCGGAGAGTGTGAAATGGGTGAATGCATGTCTTATTTCGTCTTGTAGGCCCCTAGTATCCTTTGCAATATATGCGTCCTTAAGTTTGGCGAAGATAGGATTGGAATTTTTATCAGTCTCGCCCCGTTCAGTTGCTCTTCTGCCAGCCGCTGCTATCACATCCTCAAAGTCTCGCAGCTTGACTAGCAATTCCTTTCTACTTGTTGCGCCCCACCCTTTCATTTCTTTTTCCCCCACTGGTTTCACATATATCGTTCCATTGATAAGTGTTTTTTTCAGTGTTCGGGCTTCTTGCACCATCGTTTGTTCAAACTTTCGAAATGCCGTCCTAGCCCGTTCCTCAGTGTCTTTCGGCGTTCCATACCCTTTATGGGAACCGTTGTGATTTGATACACCGTAAGACTCCGAAGGCTCTGTATACTAAAAAGTTAGATGGTAAGCAAATGAGGATACCAAAGTAGCAGCGCCCATGTTATATACCTTCTTCCGGCGCGACTTGGGAATCGTCCTCGCCACAGGCCTTGACTGATGGAAACTTCTACCATTGGATGTGAGAGGTGAAGAGATTGGCCATATCAAGCTGCGAAATGTACAGAACGCACATTGTCCAGACCTTCTGCTGATCAATGTCATTACCGCAGTAGATGGCGCAAAAGCATCCGATTATAGATAGAATAATAATTGACCTCAAATAATGATTTAATTTTGTGATTAGGTAATCATCGAGACATAGCAAATCTTAGCGTCGGCCGCAGCCGCATTAGCTTCTGCGCCATCGTCATTGTACTTTCCCAATCCTGTTACCTTCATGTCAACCATATTGAATTGACTATCCAACTTTCACCATTATTCTCATCAACCTGCCAGTCCATATTCGCATGCAATTGTTGATATCATCTCCATCAACCGATACATCTTCCTTTTGTTAAATTGCATCTTGGGAATTGGAAATCTTCGGACTTCGTGGAAAACCCTTCGAATTCTCAATTCAAATTCCAACAATGGCTTCCTCATCCACACCACCAACTCCCCTTCTTTAGTAAGCATACATCGTTCTCACAGACCTTCAATTTACTCTCTAACATAGACAGCTCTTGTATCTCTCACAATACGACCATCCTCGCCGAGCATACCACATCCGCCGCTTCGCAAACTTCATCCCTAGCCTCCCTTGTCCTTCCGAAAATTAAGCATGATGAACCTCAAAAACTGACGTATACACACAACAACTCCTTCATCCATTTTATGGCATCTGCACCCTCTGAATACCCCGCTTCTGAATCGTCTGCGGGTGGACTTACATTCCTCGTGATTGCCGATGCCTCTCTCGGACGTCGCATACCGTTTGGCTTTCTTTTCGAGATCAAAAAGCGCTTTTTTACGTCTTTCCCACCTTCTACTACGGATTTTTCCGATTTAGGAAGTTACGGCGCTGGATCATTCAACTCCGAACTCAAGAAATTGATGGTAGAATACGGAACAACCCAGGGTGGCAAAGAGGATGCGATCAAGAATGTACAAGGCGAAATCGACAATGTGCGAGGTATCATGAGTCAAAATATCGAAAGTCTTTTGGAAAGAGGCGAGAGAATTGATCTGCTCGTCGATAAAACGGATAGACTCGGTGGAAGCGCGTCAGAATTCAGGATCAGGAGTAGAGGCTTGCGCAGACAGATGTGGTGGAAGAATGTGAAGTTGATGGTACTTTTGACTGTTGTTATCATCTTCTTGCTCTACTTGTTTGTTGGCTTTGGATGCGGATTACCGGGATGGCAAAAGTGTGTTGGATAGGTGCATTGCAGAGAAAACGGCATAATGTAGATCGAGAAAGTCGTGCATTAAGTTCAAATTGACTATTGGTGAGGACAACATTAGGATTGGGGACTTTATACCACGGCGTGGAGTTTTGGCATGCGGCTTTATGTTATTTTAGTATACATACTTTATGGGTTTGTAAAGACGAGCAATTGATATGTTATTTATGATTACGCTTGCATAAGAAAACTAGAAACAACCTTAGAACACAATGATGAGCATTCTCAGCCATGTGGAAAACGAGGGGTCCCATATATACAATCCATGAATCCGAATCCCTTTTCCAATCCGAACTCTAAAATATAAACCTGTTATAATAATTCTTGGTTATGTTCAATGACCGCAATCAACAAGCCTCCTCACAACTTTGCTTCTCTTTCTTGAACTTCACCACTTTCGTACACATACCCACTCGCAACTGGACTTCCCGCCTTCCAATCCTCAAACTCATAATCATTTGCTTCCACGCCCGTAGGCGCTTTCCTCAATCTATCTGTGAAGAACACTGGATGTCGTTTTGCGGAATCAAGAATGAATTTGCCATTTCTGTGGGTTAAGTGTAGGAAGGGTGAGATTGAATCTGTTGTTTGTAAGGGTGTTGCGTGGGGTGGCAAAGCTTCAATTTGGGTGCGGGGAGGAACTGGAGCTGTGGTGGGGAATGAGGGAGCGCAAAAGGATGGAGACGCGGTAGGGAAGGGAGATTCTGATTGGTAGGTAGGTGGAGACATTGAAGTTGTAGGTGGATTGGGAGGTATAGTGGAAATTGGGACCTAGTGGAATGGATGATCGATTAGCTATGTTCTTCACTTATCACGCGCTGGACAAGGAAAGCTCGGTAAAGGTTCGAAACATACGGTTGGTCTTTTTGGCTGCAATGAAGGAATCATCTCGTCGTTATTTGGAGGTGCGGAAGGAGCTGTATAAAGCGATTGTTCGTGCGATTGGGAGCTTCGAAGAGCAAACGCTGGATGCGGCGCAAATAGCTGCGAGATGGAATGGCGTAAGGGTGGCATTTCGGATAAGGTATTCGCGAGTAAGCTTCCTATTTGGGTTCTTTGTCCGGGAATGTGAAATTGTGAAAGGAAGGTATGATGTATGGCAAGTCTTCAGTCGAATTGATGACAATTGCTAGGAAATTACAAGATTTTCTCAATTTATTCTAATAAATTGTTTTACAAGAGTAGAAGTTTTGTAGATTTTGATGTTCAAAATCTCTGGAAAAAATGCCCAAGATGGGAAATTTATGAAGTGTGGGGTAAGGCTAGCTTCAACTCTAAATGGACGTCGGTCATAGGGGCCGAGGTATCATGATGCACATTTGTGCATATGTGCATCTGCCGGCATACCGTGTGGTTCCGTGTGTATAGAAATTGTCTCCTTTTTACTGGTTGTGTCATAATTATTACTGCAGTCTCGGCGATTGCTTGTCGTGCTCAGGATTATGAGACCCAAGCGACAACTATATCGATCTGACTCTGCTTGCCAAAGATATCATACTTATATAAGCTACTCTGGACGGGATTCATACTTTTTTTTTGAAGTCTCGAGATTGATAGATCGTACCTGTTCTCGATATCTACTTAACGAAATGAAGGACTAGCTCGCTTGCGGAGCATATACTAGGTGTCAAAATATTAGTGAAACTCTCCACAAACTATAATTTTTCAAGCTTGCCTAAACTCGTAGCATGAAGTTCGGCCCCGATTGAACTTCACATCAAGACCTACCAGTGAACATACTTGGTGGAAGTTGATGGGTATCCAGGATTAGGATTCAGTTCGATACTTGTCAAATTTCCTGGGAAGAAGACTCGAATGCTCACAAGTGCTTCAGAATGAACTAGGGAAGAATTAGAGTTTCCTACATTTAAAATACGTTGCACCACACATTTATTAGATATCATGCATTAAGATTGACGCATATCCACTACCAGTAAGTACGCAAGTCAAACACACTTGTTCGAATAAAACCTTCTAGACTCCGAGAGGCAGCAATGTCTTGATATTTCGGTTTTGATTTATAGGATTGATTGTGGTACGTTCTGCTATGGATGGAAGGAGCATCTACAATCGTGCACTCCCGTGATCTTATAAATTGAGTGGTGAAGAGTATTGAGACGTACGCGGCGTTAAAGAACATTGATAACAATGTTGAGCCATCGCAGATAAAGCAGATGATGTGTCTATGGATGTCTGCGAAAGGATATCAATTAAGGAAATTGCTAGGGCTACGAGAAGCGTTTGATTCATTGGTACGTAGGTAGTGAATACGACTCGGAGATTCTTTGGAAAATTCAGATTTTCTCGCACAGTTCTCACTGTTCTCACTGGACCATGTGTGCCATTCAACTTATCATTTATTCACTTGTTGAGTAATTTCTAATACCCAAATGCCTTCAACCAAGCTTCCATCTCACCATAAACAACGGAAGAATATTCGTGAAATCATGAAGCCATTTACGTAGATGTACTGAAATTTGCTCAGCGCAAAATTGAATTTTGACCCTAGAACACCACCCTCACTTTCCAAATTCTCACCATTCGAGAGATCTCGAACTGTGCAAACGATTTCAAATCAATTTTCAAATTCTCCATAGCCCTCTCTCGAAATTAGACCAACCAAAATCTCCTGCTGCGGCCGGGAAGTGATGTGATATTCGAGCTGTGACCTTTTGAGTAGACAAGACTGGCCACAAAAGATGGGACGACAACTTTATCACTATTCACTACTGATATTCACCATCAGCTTACTGCGCCTCCCTAACAAAGAAAAAAGATTCTCTGCCGTAACTTGAATTTGCAAATTTAATCTCGCATTCGGTTTCGCTTCGCCATCAAGGTACAGCACTCCACGTCCTTATAAGGACTCTCCCTTCCCACTTCCTTCCACTTTTTTTCCTTCCCTCTTCGATCCATTGCCATGTTCCAAGAAACACATCTTTACTTCGACATCATTGTACTTGCTTGCAAGTAGATGCATCTGTGGTGAAAGATCGATGCTATCTAGTGGTACGGGGAAGATTGTTAGCATAGTGAAGACCCATTGCACGATCCAAAACTCATGGCAGTACAAACCGAGTCCTAATTTATACTCTCTTACGAGGGACTTAAGTGAAGCCGATGTTCATGTTTCTTGGTGGGGCTGTCTGACAATATTCCCACTCATATCTACTTTTGCTCTATTGTCAGTTCAACCTGGCATCCACAGGAGTGAGAGTATGAGAGAGGTTGGATTTGGTCTAGGAGATGGTGGGTTCTGTGAAGAACTTTACTTGATAGGTCAACCTTTTGGGGAATGAGTGGAAATCAACTTCTCCATGATTTGTTGGCTTTCGATCTTTGATCATGTGGGCTTTGGCTTGTGGGCGTTGGCTCGTGGGACTGAGAAATACTGACAGGAAGCTGTTGATAATTGTGGGCTGTTGCGATTAGTTTACTTTCTGATCTGTGATGATAAATTTCAAGTCAACATGGTCCAGTTCTCATATCAAACTATGATATGGTTTTGAACCTTGACACATCATGTTTTGTTCTGAGATCACTTCCTGGAAGTTTTTTGTATTTCTTTTGGACCTAAGTTTTCTACTTTAATTTCGTTCCAAGCAAGAGTATTTTTTTTCCTTCCCGTCTTCCTTTCTTCCGTTCTTCGTATTTCCATATTTGTTCTCCCAAGTTGTGGCTATTGTGAAAGACGGTGGGTGTTTTGATTTGATAGAAAATTCCACCAAGGTAAATCTGGTCCATGTGTATAGTACTTGAAATATCTAGTGTCTGAAAATGAATATGAAACCATGCCAAACTTCGATTGTAATAAGTACTGTGAATTTTAAGTTTACGACTATTGTGATCTAGCAATATGCCGCCAATGGTGACTATCTGACCAAATCCGGGAGGTTGAGAAAATAAATAGCACGTTTTTCCTCCTCATTCAATTCTTCGAGCGCAACCTCCCAGTGGAGTTCCTTGGTCTCAATTTGTTTCTCAAGACGTTTGACTTTCCACACCCAACTGCCAATCTGAATAAATTCAAGTAATGAACAAGCAGCAGCTATCAAACCTGCATAAAAATGAGCGATGGATTTTGGATTTCTGACATATGACCAAAGCATCCCTTAAACAACTCCTGCATCCATATCTTTGGCTTGAGACTTCTGTGAATATCAAATCTATGAGCGATTCACTTTGGCCTGCACCAATCCACTGAATTAGATTTGTGGTAAAGTCGCTGATCCATAACTGTCGGAGTACATATGTTAGAAACGAGGGTACAGGAATCTCGTCTTTGACTTTGCCATTAACAACCAAAGCAGACCTTCGGTATAGACGTGGGGAAAATATCCGCCTGAAGATTCGACAAACTCTGGTTAGGATGTGTAGCGTAAGCTTGCTAGTCTCTGGAATCTAATACATAGTTAGCAATGGGCCGTTGCCGTTGTGCATGTGCCCAGAAAATTGCTTTAATATACTATTTCAAAGCCAGCGCTAAGGTGCCTCGCAGTGTTGTTTGCCGACTCGATTATTATATCTCCACGTTTGATTTTAGATACATTGTTATGATATCTGTTGGGTTGCAATCGAACGAAAACTTTGATGCATCTGGATAATTGATTAAGATCCCGTGCTATGTTTTTCAATGCTTGATTTCGAATTCAGCGATGGGATGCACTTCAAGACTGCACATGCTCTTTTAATGTAAACTAATCTTTGAAGGAGAATTCACGTAACTTGTCTGCAACCATCATCCAAATTTCTGAGAGTAGTTCTCCAGTTTTCTTAGTAACCTCAGAGCCTAGTTTGCTGTCCATCTTGGGTATACAATTCGGGTCATCCGAACCAACCTTAAAAATGCGATACGTCGTTGATTCGGGCGAGGTAAAACACCAAACCACAAATTTGGGAATTCAGTAAATCTTATTACAGTATTGAAGTCAAGATTCATTTTGCCTTGAAATTGTTTTGATCAGTTCAGAGAGGATTCAGTTATATATCTACCCATCGAGGAAGTAACATTCAAGCTTACCCCTATTTTAGCTTCTTTGTCGATCCGACGTTTAAGTCGAACTAGATTTTAAGATTTTTGATCTTAGCTTTAATCAATCTAGCCTTTTAGTGGGTAGTCTTCTTGACTAAGAATAAGATATTTAGTCAAACCAATCTGTCATCTTTTTTTATTGAGAGTTCTTATTGTAACTAAGGTTAAGGTTGCTGCTCACCCGATGAGTTGATCAAGTGAATTGAATATGCCAACTGGTTTCAACATCATACATTGATTTGTTGAACCTTCTAAATCTCATGCCTGGGATTAAGATATGGGTAAATATCAAGCACCTCTCATTTTCAAGCCATGATCTCTGGAATATCAGAAGACGGTCCTTGTTGCGTCACAAAAGTAAACTGCCTTGATCTGTAGGGGTAAATAAGTAGAGGCAGAAAATCTTGTTGGTCGACTTTAAACGCTGAATAAGTGAATCAAACGTTCTTAGGGATAAATATGGAAGGTGCGACTATAGTGGATCAATATATAACCTAGATCCAATGATCCATAGCATTAATAATTCTGCACTCCTTCCACACCTACAAGAATGATTCCTTCATGGTGACCGACGCAGGGAATATGCTCTATGTAAGGGGTCCTGGCTTTAAATCACAATATGAAGCTCAGCAGACTCATATTTCACCTCGTCGTCGACCTTCAAATTGCCTGCCAGTATCCTTCCTTCAAATTCGACACTCCTCTCGCTAGCTCTTAGCTCTGTTCAGTTTTTGTAAAATCAAAGAAATACAATCCAGGCTGATTTGTTGAATGCGGGCAACATTTCCGGTCTAATGTCAACAATCACCTCCAAGTTCTTGATAAAAGGAACAAGAGACGGTATCAAATTAGGAATCTTACGACCCATCACCTCGATAGTATAATTTTCGTAAAGAATCGACGAAAATATGGTTCTAAAGCTACGCGATACTCTAACAAGAGCATAGAGAGGACTTGTTAGAAAATTATCCTATCATGACCCACACTTCCATGGGTATATCGGGACGGAAGACCATGTTGGCTTCATTTGGTATTTTATTATGTGTTTCCATAAGATAAAATCAGATTATAAAAGCAGCGTGAGAGATTCTGTGCGGAGATTCGAAGTGAATGGGCTGGAGACGAATTAAATACTAGGAAAGAAACTCCATTTGAAGAATTTCGTATGGGCAGAATATTCTGGTTTAAGGCAGCGAGACAGATAGTAGCGTAGGTTTATACTAGCAGCAGACTAAGGTCTCAGGTTCTTCTCGTATACTGAAATATTCACATCAATTCTCAAAGGAACATTTCTACCGATTTCAGAGCTGGAACCTCGGAAGTACCTTCGAACCTCAATCTTTTTGCTTGTAAATATCATTGTCGAGAATGAACTCCCAGAAACTGGCACCAATATTCTTCGAGCAGTTGATAAGTATTTCCGCCATGTAATGGAGAATCATCAAACTCTGAAGTATATACCAATGTAAAACATATCGAATCAAGCGGAGTTTGTAACTTGCACAGCTGTTGGGGCATAGTTTGGGTCCTTTGGAGAGGAGATATTGAATGCTGGTGATACGAAAGAGGAGGGGTCAAATGTTATTCAACAGACTTGAACTTATTGCAATCAAGGCTAGTTCAACGTCCACCATTGAAGACATCTTCATTCGCGAGGTATGTGTAAAGAGTGCGAGAGTCATCCTTCTTCAAAACTTGGCGCAATCGGTTGCCCCAACTCAGTACTACTGTCATCTGGTATTTTCATTCCGAACTACGCCACGAGGATATGCATTGAGCGGTAGACTAAAGGCCTTACATCAATTTCGTTTTTGACTCATTTCAACGAATAAAATAGCGTAGGTTATAGCTATGAACGGAGCAGAAAGAGGCCAATGTCTTTCGCTGACGAATGGTAGAATGCAGGGTCGTTCAACCTACCAATTGCGAAAAGCAGTGATGTTCATGAGTGTGAGGATGGAAGCTGAAGATACCGTTATCACGGGTTAAATGGTTCGATTGCGAATGGTCGTGGAACAGAATGAGAGGAACGCATGATGATTGTCATTGGTGATTTCCATCAAAAGACTTTTAACGCGATCCACTGGGACTAGGTTAGATATTATGAACTCGTGACGACAGTTTGAAGTTGGAGATTGGTTTCATGCTAAACTAGATGGAGAGTGATGGTCTACGCTAGACAGACTGCCTACTTGCGATGGTACGTAGAATCCGATAGCACAGGTGAGTGGAGAGCAGCTGCGAATATTAATAGTATTTCACCTATGTAATCTGTAATACATCGCTAGTCAACTTCCTTTAATCACTATTTCTGGGGTATATTTAACTCCTCTTTTCGCTTCCTAACTACCTCAATCGCAGCCTCCGTGTCTGTCGAATCAGGATTTCTCAACTGCCACTCCATGCACACGTTCAATGCCGGTGCCATCCAAATGCCAGGCTTGACACCCAGTGCTTTTGAAAGAATCTTTCCATCTACTATTCCTCGGATTGCCGGTGCCTCCATCACGTCAAGGTCTTTGAGGTGATCGATGAACTTTTGCCATTCAGAAAATAATGATTGGTATCCTGAAGAAACTTAGTATAAACTGTAGGAAACGCAGAGTTTCCAGTGGTCAGAACGCGTGGACATCTACTATACCTTCAGCACTTTCTAGCTTCAAAGCCTCCACAAGCAATGCAAATAAAGCTTGTAATTTCCATTGTCCACCATGTGATTCCCATTTCCTAATCATCATTCCAACTGTATCTCGTTCGTGAACATATGAGTCGTTTCTTTTGATCGCATCCTTGAGCTCAGTGATCTCGGCGTATTGTTTGAATGCACCGGCAACCATATTGCACAATTTACTTTCCGCTTTTAATCCTTCTCGAGCAACCAAAGCTCCATATGGCGGGGGTATCTTCCCTCCTGGTTTTGCTGCTTGTGCTGGTGGGATGGCCGTCCATGGTGTCAGAGCGGCAAGAATCCAGGCAAGATATTTGGCGTCATCTGATCGCACTAGCGATTTGTAAACCGAGTCTGGTGTTTCGTTCAATGTCATCTCCTTCAAGCAATCGTACACAATTTTCCAGCTCGATGTATCGGGTGTTAGAACCTCATGTGCCGTAGGATCTGTGAATATTGTTGAATAGATACCAAGTCGATCAAAGTAGTTCAAAGATTGCCATGGGTTATTTCCTGAAATTGGTAAGAAATACATTGAAATATCAAAGAATTGCCTGAATGATAGCTTGCTTACCTTTTAACATTTTCTCCACTTCAACCCCAACTCTTTCTCGACTAATCTTAAGTTTTAGAGCTTCCATGATGGTTGGATTACTCATACAATTTTCCGCCTCCGGATCAATTTTGAAATCTAGTCGACTAGCAAATCTGATCAATCTCAAAACTCGTAACGGATCGTCCTTGAAAGTAGTGTATGGTTCAAGCGGTGTTTTGATGAGTTTGGCCTTCATATCCGCAAGTCCTCCAGTGAAATCTTCAAGGATATCTGTGTGAAGATTATAGAATAGAGCATTAATCGTAGCATCCCGTCTGAGTGCATCCTCTTCTGCACTACCGAATTCCATTTCAGGATTGCGACTATCTTCGGCGTAAGTTTCCTTGCGCAAGTTCACAAAATCCACATCGAAGTGAAAAATATTTGTAGTTGCAGTTTCCAACTTTTTGGACTTCTCTGGATTCGCAGCAATTTTGTATAGCTTTTTGACATCTTTAGCTTCCAATTCATGTTTCTTGAGGTTTTCTGCATCTTCCAAATATTCCCGCATCTTCAGACCGAAGTTCTGCCCAGTCATGACATTAATTGCTATGTCAATATCATGACTTTGGATCCCAAGTAGCTTGTCCCGAACCCATCCTCCTGCCCATCTCAACTCGACTTTCTGCTCAACATCCTTTGATCCATTGACAAAATCTGCTACGTCAAGCAGAAGATTCCGAAGTTGACTTTCTCTAGGAGTCAACGTTACAGTAGCGGTGGCCATAGTCGTTCCTCGTAATCTTTTTGCGAAAGAAATCTCTTCTTCGTTGTGTTTCCGTTTCATGGAAGAGAATTGAAATGTTTGTCGTTTGGTGATGGTGACTCTTAGAATAGATCTGACTTTTATGACTCCACAGCTCTGTACAAAAGATGTCCAATATGGAATCATAACATTAGGTGAATGGGGATCTTTAAATGAATAGTCGAGCTGCAATTCAGTCTCACTGCTGAATTCATAAACATCAAATAAAGGAAAGTACGGCACGAAATAGAAATTGATACTGTAGTCACGTGATTCTGAGGATTTTGGTGATGCTGGATTATTCTTAGCGCAAGGCCATCATCGAGTGTGGTTGTTCCCGCGATGGTAACTTATACGACGTATACAAAGTACAAAAAACAAGGGACTTTTAAAAGGGAATTATACGACAAAAGTCCTTAAACCCCTCTTGTATATTTCATGCTCATGTCGATTAATTACAATTCCAACATAGACCATCTCAGACGGATCGACGTTCGAGTATTACACAAGGCCACATCTGGATGAACGATCGCCCTGCTTTGCCGCTGCTGCAGTCTACCTTTGATTGAGTCTGCGCATGATCGTGCGATTATTTAGGGTCATTGAAATTAGTGCGAACATTGTTTTCTTCCGGCTGCGGACCCCTCGGTCTTCATGACACCTTCGAATCATGCATCTCCCTTCAGCCCCCCCGAACCGGTGACGAGTCCTACGCCGCTGAGGAGGCCCAAGACAAGAATTTCTGCAGATTCGCAATCAATGACTTCATCCGTAGCTTCATTGCCATACAGAGCGTCGAATGCCTCAGTACAGTCACTGTTCGCGTCAACGACAACACCTTCCGGTTCAAGACCAGTCTCCCCGACCGGCGGATCATCAACACCTTCGCGAATCGCAGGATCTGTATTTGGTGGCAGTACGCTCTCTGAAAGCCATCTCTTACCATCAGATAGGAAAGACGATCCTCGGAATTTAATTTTATCCGGATTCGTTCCACATATTGCGGTACATACATCTATCGATACACATGAGCTTGTGCAAGACAAAGGGTTCAAGGGAGGACTTTGGGAGTTAATAAGGCCATTTGGGGAGAATATACAGGGAAAAGTCAATGTACGAGATAGTATAGGGGCTGGCCGGACGTATGACGATTTTGGAGTACGCTTTGTTCAACTGGGGGATGGGCTCGAAATACCGGATGGGATACCTGGGTCGCGAAGGAGTGGAGAGGGGAGAGTCCTGTCACCGAATGGCAACAAACCCATACCAGATTCAATAGCTGCTCAGCGTTTGAGAACGGGAGGAGATATCCCTCAAATTGAGCGACTTGTTGATCGTCATTTAACAAATGCTGAAGAATTTCCAGGTGTCAGTGCAGAAGATTTTTTGAACTTGAAGGATAGTTCCAAGATTTCAGGGGCAACTTCGCCATTTTATACTCTTTATTTACGAAGGTTACTTTCAGGGATACCTTTAGCCCCCCACGAAACTTTCTCTCATCCAGTGGCATGTATTATCGCTATAAGTTCACGTAACAAAAATCCGATTGAAGCTTTAAGGAGGTTATATGAAGAATCAAGTCGCGGAGAAAAGCGATTGCCACTATGGGTCAATGATGATTATCTCCGCTATTATGTTCTGGTACATGATGAAGAACGAGATGATATCACAAAATCTATCACATTATTTGAACAAATGAAACGCCATTTTGGGCTTCATTGTCATCTCTTGAGGCTTCGAAGCAGTCAATGTGTGGCAACAGATGATGATAGTGTACAACTCCCACGGTGCGAATGGATAGCTGCATCAGAGGAAATGGCCGAAATACAGGCGCGGGAGTCCCAGGAAGACCCCGAAGACTCATTTCCTTGTATTTATGAATCCGATACTACTGCGATTAAAACATTTATTCGCGAGATGGTTACTCAATCTGTTGTTCCGTCAATGGAGAGGTGTGTAGCGACTTGGAACGACCAGGTTGCTTCACGGCGAAGAGGCATAAGTGGTAGATTTATGAGCTTGTCAAAAACTATAAAATGGCCTGGAGCATTTGGTTCTAGCTCACGAAGCAATTCAACAAACTCGGTAGGATCCGGTAGTAATTATGACGCATTGCAGGGGTTTTACCGACCGGATTCACCAGAAGCATTGATGCGAAAGCTCGCAGATTACTCGTTTATGCTTCGGGATTGGAAACTGGCCCAGCAAATTTATGATCTGTTGCGGTCGGATTTCACTAATGATAAAGCATGGAAATATCATGCGGCAGCCAATGAAATGGCTGCTGTTAGTACCCTCATGATGCCTCATTCTATCAGCGCCAAAACACGTACTGAAACCATAGATATGATGCTTGAGACCTCATCGTACTCATACATGACACGGTGCAGTGCCCCATACGGAGCGCTGCGTTGCTTGACCTTGGGAATGGAGCTTCTTAGAGTGAGAGGCGGTTCGGCAACTGGCGATGCAGCAAGATGGGGTGCGAGACTTCTTGAACACAAGATTGTGGGTGCAGTTGGCGACTCATTATTCAAGGAGCGTGTTGCGGTCTGTTATGGTACCAAGAAGGGACACGGAGTTGGCCTCTGGGGTAGCAGAACACGAAAATCTGCCATGTGGAGTATCATGGCCGCGGAAGGATGGCTCAGCCTAGAGAAGCCTCATCAATCGAAAAAGAGTCTAGATGATGCTCGTGCGAAGTATGCTACATTGGCAAATAGAGACAGTTTGTTGCATTTTGCGGAAGCAAATGAATTTGTTCAGGGTCTTGAGACGCAGATCGAAAATACTTTGTATCCGATAACCGAATCCCAAGCAACGATCATGCCAGACGATGACATAATAGAGACAACCATGGGAGAAGAAAGCGAAGCCTTCAATTCCCGTCCACATCGAAGAAGTCTCCTGGGTGGAGTAGCACCGCCTCCCATTGCGAGTCTCGAATCGGCGCCCTTGCATGGGTCAATAATAGAAGCGGAAGAGAAAGATAAGAATGTTACGAGTAACGATTTCGAACAAGAATAATGATAGGGTGGGGACATTATTAGTTGTGAATGAGAGCGAGCGAACTTCCTGCATATACCATTTTATTTCGAGAGGAACCTTTGACCGTGTTTGGAGGAAAGCATTGCAAAATAGGAGTCTGAGGAGTTATAGATCTGGTGGAAGATAGGTCTTAGGCATGAACATTGGGGGTCATATGTATGAATATGCTATGAGATGGATTCAATGAATGACTTTAGCAATGATCAATACTATTGAGTTTTATGTAGTAGTCGTCCATAATTCATGACACTGATATTTTGTCAAATATTTTATAGCCGGACAACATTACCGCTACTTCAGTGAGTTCATTGTAAGTGTGAGCTTATTCTGTTGTTTTCCATGAGTCTCAGTGCTACCAAATCCTCATCATTGTGGATTCTCCACCAAGCAGATGGTTGCAGTGTCCAAGCCCATCTGCTTCGGATATCAGTAAGATCACCTGCACAGAATGACAAAGCCCTCAGAAAGCAGTCGTGCATATCATCCATGGTGAGAGCACAACAGACACCTCTTAATTTCCATCAAATGAGAATCATCAAAGTCCCCGCATTTCTACACCGAATCGTTTGTAGGTTTCCACCAATTTGTGCCAGATGAAAAGAGAGGGAAAGCCAACGAGGTACGAATATCGAAGTTAATCTGTTGGTGATAATCAGAGTCTATGTCTCGATTCATATTGATGCTGGTAGCTAACTTATCAGCGAAATAAGTTTTCATAAAGCCAGTGTCTAATTGTAGATAGCAAATATTGTTGGAATGGATGTTTTTCTGTTTACTGCAATTGTTTACGCGATCTTCAATTTAGAAAGTATCATCCCATGTGTAGGATAATTGTTTGATTTGAGAGGGGATTGATGAATTTGAATGATAAGTTATCTTAAATTTACGGTCTAATTCTAATTTCAATTTAAAGCAGAGATAATAGTGATAACAGCGCAATCGATCCAGACGAGTGTCTGAGCCCCCCCTTCCCCCAAACGAGCTAAACGAGTGTGTGAGTTTATCATGATACATAGTATGAAAGCAACAAGCAAAAAAAAGTACAAACACACCCCCCTTCTCCCTCCTTCATGCCCCCTTGTCTTTCCTTCTCTAACCCTCCCGCCTGCCCCTTAGAACCTCATTCCCAGATACTAAACTCTCATTCGAGAATCCACATCAAACATTTCACTCCTCATTGCAGGTATCATTCATTTGACTTCCAGTAGCCGCCACCCAACAGCGATGTTCGCAGTACCGGGGCGATGCCAGCAAGCCATCTTCGACGCATGTGAAAACCGAGCGATTAATGCTATCATCGTCGTATTTGAGTCCCTCGCTATGGAGCGCTTGCACCATGGTGTCGTGGTAATTGCCTGGGGGTTGCGTTAGTGGGTTGGGTGTTCCAAGGGGGACGAGTGAGGGTAGGAGAGAAAAGGGGAAGGAGAGAGAGAAATAAGAAACGTATTCATACCAATACCGAGCAAGCTCGTGCCACAGTAGTCAAAATGGTTATAGCAATTGTCTGCAATCGCCCGCGCGCTGAAGACGGAGAGGGTAAGGGTGACGAGGGTGGAGAAATGCATTTTGATTGGGTTTTGGGAATGTACGAATCGTCTTTTATAATTCAATTAGAATTTAGAAGCAGAAGTGAGCAATGATATTGTGATTGATGATATGATAAGTAGAGCGAGGTGGTGTTTTTTGATGATACTGAACTGGAAGAGAAAAGTAAAGGGAAATCTTGCAACTCTTATAAGTTATATTTTTCATTCCTCTATCGAGACGAACCGTATTCCCATTCCAGGCATCTCATTTACTGCACCTTTCGTATATCTCGACGTTCCTTCATTAAGTGTTGTTGTGCTTAACGCCATTTATTAGGCCTTTGACGCACGGCGTCTATATTTCGAGACTTGTTTTCGCCACGAGCCAAGCTCGGCTTACAATCCTGCAAATAGGCTGCACAAAAATTAACTGTAGCCTTGTCGCGAATCGAAGGTGATCCGAACCACGGGTTACTTGCCAGAGATCCTACCTGCCCTGCCCTGCCCTGCGGATTATCTGCATATTATTTGCATTCCCTATTTTCAATTAAATTTGAAGTTATTCCCAAACCATTTTGTAGCCTAAAAGTGATCCGAGCGTAGATCTGAACAGATTATCTGCAGGCAATCCGCAGATAATTTGCAGACAATCTACAAATACCTGTACTGTTACTCGAGTATATTTGCAAATAGTTGGATAATCCGTGGATAAATGGGTATTCGCAAACACAGCATTGTTCTAATGATGTTGAAATATTTGACAATTTTGGTAACGAAGGGAGAGGGTGGTGGTTAGTGTTGTGAATTGACAGGTACCTCTGTCAATTTATATTTTTCAGCTCGACATTCGCATAGTTATCGATATATCAATTCAAGTGAGGTTAAGAGTCTTGAATATCACCGCTCAAAGTCTTCAAATACAATAGCCAGATATGAATATCAGCTCAGATTCGTATAGAGAAAACATATCTTGCCCAGTCTGCATACGTGTAAAGAATATTCGGGTCAGAGAAGAGAAGAGTGTCCTGTGACACACACAATCCACACCAAAGATTCATACCCCCTTTTCTTTCCCGCAAGATTCCCTCTTCATTCTCCTCATACCTTATTGCATACTGCACAGCAATACAAAAGAGAAAGACAAAAGAAATTTCACACGTATCCTGTGTACAGACTGAGTTCTGATGATCTGATGTATATTCTAAGAAACAAAAATATGTATATAATAAGTGACTCGGTGTTAAATCCCATCTCTCTCTATGTACACACAAGTGAATACATTCCGATTTCCATTACCTTCATAAATATGAAAGTCCCCAACATTTACGTGATAAATCCAAGTCCAAGTCCAAAAGAAAATTTCCACAAGCAACCATAGATAAAACCGATACACCTACCTAGTTATATAAACATACATGCCAAAGCTTGATTCACTAAAATTCAAGGAAGCATTGATGGTATAGAGAATTAGATACGAGGGAAGGAAAGGAATAAAAGTCTACATTGCATGCAATCTGATCACCGGGAAGATGAAAGAACGAACCATATCAAGAAACCTATGAACACTAGCCCATTATACATTCGAGTGATTTATAGAACTTGGTGCCTATATTCCCGCGAAGTTTTGACCGTCCGAAAACAAAATGGTAACGCGCAAACAATCGTGTTTCGTCATTGTATAGCTAGGAATTTTCTTCATCCAGAGATCGTATCGTTACATAAACGAACAGTTATTCAACAAAATATAACTATATCTCCTTAGTCTTTGGTATATCCTACCCAAACGCCGCTTCCCCTGTAATAATACATGCCACTAAAAGCGTGATTCCCCTTTTTCCACATCCGAATATTTCAAGCCCAAGTCCCATATCATACCGATACCAAATCACTCTGATATCAAATCCGAACACCAGTATCTTCCCCCTCTTCATCCCTACCAGCCTCACCAACGATAAACTCCAATACTTTACAAACCCTCTCATTTAAAATTCCACCTCTCGCGAGTCCATCTTCCGACTCCAGTCTCTCATCAAATTCTCTTGCTTCTGATCCCGTTTTCATTGTTCTTCTCCCCTTTTCAACACGTGCTTTGAGAGCCCGATCAACTCTGACCGGTACAGCCACTACAACCCTTACTAACAAAAGCATCATCCTCGCTTTCCCCACTAGATCCCATCTTCCTAACCTTCTCAACCTCTTCTGAACTCTCCATATCCTCCCCATTTCAATGTATATCAATAAAGCCCATACTCGTCCTCTCATAACCAATTCTCTTACTTTTATAAAAGCAACTTCTATGGAAGAAGTTACATCGGTATTGATGAGGTGAGGGTATTGAGAATTTAAAGATGATAGAAGGGAGCGGATGGTAATAAAATCACCTGTGAGGAAGTCATGGATGAGCGATGAGACTGTGGTTCGAAACAAGTTGTCGGAGGCTAAGGACGGAGAAGGATGTTTGGTGGGTAACGAAGTGGTAGTGGAAATTGAGGACAAAGAAGTGGCGGAATCATAAGCTCGACGAGAAGAGGGAGATTTGAGGATTTCGAAGGAGAAGGCTAGACGTTGAAATGCGCTGAATGATAGATTGTCAGTTCATAACCGACATAATAGGGGGGTATGTAGGCGAAAGCGAAGGACAAAAGAAGAATTACCGGGTTGACAGCGGATGAAAAGGAATTCTATCGGGATGACATATTTTCGATCGTTCCAGATAACATCGTCGCAATTCTGCACCCGAAGCAGATCTTTGTGCTCCAAGAATTTTGTATAGCTATATATATTATTTTGTCAATAATCGGATTCTTTGCTTTGCTTCTACCCCTCAGCCCCTCTATGGCAAAGTGTGGTACTTGTTTGCGCCACAGCTTTTCAAAGAGTACAGGACAATAGAAGAGGATCACGAAAACCAGACGACAATGCCATATACACGTAGTCAAGAACATAAACATACATCTTCCTCAGCAAGAATACCTATGCATCACGAAAAACAATTCCCCAGTCAGCCATTTTTCACATACCAAATCCTCTCTCCAGAACTCCGAGATTCAAGACCCAATACCAAAAATCACATGTCAAACGTGGGCAAAAACTCACTCTGGATTACATCATCCTTATTAGAAGCCAAAATGTCCCCAAAATCCCTCTCAATCATTCTAACACACTCTCTTCCACCCAAATAATCGGAATAAATCAAAAAGAGTATTGAAGAATGAATATAGGAAGCATTTTGCCCAAGACAGTGAGATGTAAATGGTTACATGGAAAGACAATGTGGAAAAAGTATGGGATCGGAGTAACGTTAGTGCTTCACAAGGCAAAAGAAGTGGTGGACTTTCACATGGAAAAAAAAAGAAATTGTGCTTGTGTGAGGCGTGCGTTGATGTGTGGTGTGTGTGTGTCAGCGGGGGAAAATGAGTATTTCCGGTTGGTTAAGGAGAGAAAAGTTGGATAACTAAAGAATTGTGCAAGGTTATGTATGGTTGCATTTTTTGTGCAATGTAACATGGAATTGAAACGCCGAATACCTACCTAGGTAGTAGAAACGTATCGACGATAAACCTAAAGTCGGTGTGGATACTAGATGTTAATATTCTCAAGGTCAATTGTGCACTTTGAAATATCGGGACTGCATTGAATGCAATATGCATACTTAGATACTGGCGAGACAGTTTAAATATAACCATAAATCATGCAAGCTGCGCAGTATCAGAGAACTAAGCGTCAAGTCGGGAGTATATATCGCCATCTTCCATCTAGCTGGAAAAAGTAACTCCAAGTTCCGATGCTACCACCATCTATCAAATTAAGTCTTAGTCTCCAAGTACTCTCTCAAGTACTGTATTCCACAATGATATGCTCAACGTCTTCGAGCTTTCCCGATTGCTATCCCATAAGTTTGAAACACGCATCTGCTATCTTCACTTCATATCAAGGCCTTTATCATCCATTTCACTCATCTTGTTTGTGTCTTCCTTGCTCTCTACTTTCTCACTCTTGAACTTCTTCATGCCAAATCCAACCCACAAGCCCCTTTTGAATAGTCCTTCACAATCGTTAGATCCTTTCCAGGAGGCAATTTGATAAGGAGCTTTGGATATAGTACCTCTGAGTGGCTCTGAGCCTGGATCGGCATCATTCTTATCCTTCTTCTTGTTGATCATGATAAAGTTGATGGTGCGTCCTCCGAATTTTAGCCAAAGTCTCCCACTCTCGTTCTCGTGAGGAGTGTATGAGGCTTTTCGTGCGATATGCATGACTGTAGATAAATGAAAACCTTAAAAGAATGTCGTAGAATGTGGCTGATATTTGATATCCTAATGATTATGAAAGTGTGAAGTTTAGATAGCAAACTTTAGAGAGGCTTCACTTCTTTCTGGGGGTTCAGAGACTGCACCAAGTGTTCAGATCAGTTGGTATATACATACCAAAATCTCTTGAACCCAATATCTGTGGTATTTTGTTCAATGAGCCAACAGGAAAGAATTATTACGTGAAAATTGTAGCGCCATGAAAACAAAGTTCTATGGAGGGATCAATGCATCGACAAAGATGCTCTGTTGATAGCCCTGGACGGCGGTGGTTGACCTGAGACCGGACACCTCTTCTTGAGAGAGCATTGTGAGATTCCACAATAAAAGATACCATTCTCAATGCTCGTATGAAAAATTTCCCCAGTTTCTTCGAATCCAACAGTTTGTGGTTCATAAGTCCTCTCTAAATGTGTCGCTCAATGACGAATCGCATATAAGATCTGACCTCCGAGTCAAACGCGCGGCTATGTAGGAATTTACGGGTTTTCTTCGAGACCCTGTGGAAGGATAGACCAAATATGCAACTTTGCATGTTCACGAGTAGATATATCTCGAATGTATAGCTATAAATGCATGGAATTCAACAAAAACCCCATTCAAGAGGTCAAGGTAGGGCTGGACACAATGAGCCCCCAAACCATTCTAAATATAATGCTGAGTTCATACAAGGCTAAGATGAGGTTACCCAAAAAAATAGAAGAATTTTTTGTCAAATCGACGTCTTGTTGACTACTAAGTCAGATGAGAAAGTCTTTTCTACTTATTTGAACAGGGTGAGTGGCTACAAGCCAACTAATGAAATAGGGGGACAAAATGTAATCTTACAAAATCACGCGTGAATTGTTCGTTATGAGAAGTTTTGATCACCACAGTCAGCATTTATTCCATGTATGTGGAAACGAATGAGATATCTTGAGAATTTCAATCTGCTATCTCTCGTTCATGCAAGATGTTCATGGCTTCAATATTTCTTCGAGAGGACCTCGAGAATCTATTCTCGATTGTGTTCAAGACCTACGATGTAGTCACGAAAAGACATAAAATTCTAGAGAGAAGCGCTGTAATACAGCGTCCCTATCGAAGAATACGGTCTTACTTGTAATCGATTACTAATCTATCTCCTATCAAATCTCCATTCCCCTTCCACCACCAATTCTCCTCAACAACAAAATATACAACTATATAACCACGCCTGAAATTCATTATGTTTTCATCTGCTCGGAGTACTGCTATAAATAGAATTCGGAATTCGAGACCTGATGAGAATGGTATTACGTTATTGCCATCTAGTGGTAAAATCTCCAGACTTTTCTGGGCAACAAGTTTCTAACACGTGACTAGTACTACCACCATCTTACTCTCTCGAGGATTTGCATCGAGAGCTTGTCGACGGAAAACAGGAAGGCGAGAATGTAAGTTTACATTCCTCAATATTTTGCTTGATCTGAATTCCTACTAATAGTCAGGAGGAGCTAGAAAACCTCGTCATCCTTGCCAGCAGCTTGAAGGAAAATTCGAACATATTGAAAAAAGCAGATGATGATATATGGCACGAGAAGCTTGAGCTTTATTTATCAAAGGGATTGCTACCTGATGGAAACATATTTTCTCTGGATAAGATTGACGGTAATGTGTCTCCGGCAAAATCAGATGTTTGGAGCATAAACTCATATTCTAAGAAGAGGAGAAACCAGACGAAGTCCACAATATCAAGCAATCTAAAGAGAAATATAGCCTCTGCATTCTTTCGATAGAGCACCTACTTAGTGTCTCTTCGAATACATCACAACCACCGCGGAACTCGACTCTTCTTTCTCTCATCCCCTTCACTAGTACCAATTATCCCTGGTCGACTCCTCAGTCTCAACTAATTGCCATCACAATACTCGATAAATATGAATCTTACGCAAAGTCCCCCGAGTTTTTGGTAAATCATCTCTTGAGGTCCTTCATACGTCTCATATTTTCCGAAGCCCCCACTCCCGAATCTATCACTGCATCTTCTCGGAAAGCATTTCCATCATCTGCACCACCTCGCCATTTCAATATCCTCGAGTCCTCTCCTTCAAAGCAACCTTGGAGGTCAGATATTCCATACACTATACCTGTCCTGCAATGGATAGTCGATGTTATTCCTGTACGTTTACCTCTTCTCATTCCAAATCCAAACTAACAACAACATTAAGCCGGATCTTCTCCGTACGCAAGCATGGCCTTTATTAACAACTCCTATTCTAATACTCCTCGATTCACCATCAAACCCAATTCGAACTCACGCTCTTCGAATCCTTCCAATGCTATTCTCAAAAATGGGTGACAAATTGCTTCAACAAACAGGACTAGGTGATGTCTTCGAGAATACCATCCACCCAGTTTTGTTATTCTTACCATCCACGACACCCGTTGAAGAAACACTCAAATTATTGCCAGAGGGATACAAAGCTTTGAATGCACTTTGTGATGCGATATGGCCTAGTAAGGAAGACGAAGAGGCTTCTACAAGTGTGACCACCATAGTCAAAAAGAAGCCCTCAAAACACAACACGACCCCTTCTAAATCACCAGCTCAGCTTCGTCTCGCCTTTCTCGACAGAATAATTCGCCATGCTGTTCTTCCTGCTTACTTACACTGTCAGGAAATACCTTCCATAGTTGAAATACTAATCGTACAAATCGGTATCATCATCCCAAAGATGAGGATTTCGGGCGTGAAACATCTCAAGGATATATTGCCTATCCTGGTCAATATCCTGGCGAATTCATTCTTCCCAGATACCTCTCCATCACTCGTTTTAAATACGCTGAAGACACTAAGAGAGGTGATTCTGGTCCTTTGGCCCCGCATTAGCACTGATGAACATCGATTGGTTATCATAAGCGCTTTAACACTTTTAAACTGCCATATTTGTTCAAAGGTAGATTACAAATCTGAGGAACAGAAAGGGGCAAGTTCGGAGATTCTGATAGAACTACTGGAGACAGGAAAAGTGTTTACAGCGGTGGTCCAACAGGCGGGAGATGAGAAGGAAAGAGCGAGCTTTGAGCAGGAGTTGGCAAGGATTATCGAGACTGATGGAACGCTGGCGAGAGTCTTCCCTAGATAATTGAGTGCAAGGGATACGCTGTTTGATATGAATTCCGATGTCGTTATATATGGTCACGAGACATTTGATGAATGTCAGGACATTTTGATGTTGTTAACTCCAGCGTTTCAAGTAGAGTCACTATGTCTCATTCAATAGTATAGATATACTAACAGGTACTTCTCCTAAATCAAGAAGAATTACCAGTGCCCATCCTGACGAGTATCTCTACCCAAAATCAAACAAACACCATACATATTCCACGATTCCCTGAACTTCAGACCGAAAAGTCACAAGTATACCACGTTTCGTGTACATATTATAACCTCGCATAATGTGCTGAACTGCGAATGGGGTATATAATTAACGAAATATGCATAATTTCTTCGTAATCCATCCATACATCCGATCAGTCCACCCTCATAGATCCCCGAAATAACCCCCCTCCCCCCCCCCAAGCCAACTACCGAGCTAGAGATTTTAGAGCGTCCGAGAGAAATTAATAATGATTTGACACTTGTTCAGATCGCTAAGCATACAAGTAACTGCAAGGACTTTACAATGTATGTACGATAAGCGCTGAACAGCGACCGACACTCCAAGCAACATTGATCAGAAAGCTACAAAGATCAATCGATATGCGAGGAAACTTAAGAGGAATTGTATCATGGAATAGGATGAGAAGAATGTGAATATGGGTCAAAATATGAGCGTCTAGCAATTCTCCAGGAGAAAGGAAAAATTCGAAACCAAACCCGTGTGTACTCCCTCAAGATTTCTGAATGTTATAAAATGTAAATAAATATATTGACGCTTGACACCGCAACCCCCAGATAATACCTAGCATAATATACACCCATAACACCATGCTAAAACGAAAAGCCTTGCGCCTCGCTATCAATTCCCTAATCAATAGGTTGTTGTTTGAACAAACTCTTCCCAGCTAACCATTTCCTATATGCCTTATATCTCTTCTTCTGTCCATCTTCCTCAAGCACCGTCAACGGATTCTCCGCCACTCTTAAAAAGCTTCTATATTCCTCGATTTCCTCATGATCTTCTTCTCTACCCCAGCCTCCATTGATTCCACCGTTGTACCCGCCTTGACCAAAACCACTATCCCAGCCAACACCTCTGACCCATTCTTCATATTCATCTACACCCTCGATATCATGATCATCATCTCCTACTACTAGTGATAGCAGTTGTGGATACTCGACGTATCGCTCATAGTCTTCTTCTTCGCCTAGATTGACACTGGGATTAAGAGATTCGCTGACAACTTGAGTGAAGGTCCATTGAGCAGCTTTGCTTTTATCCAATGGTGTCATCTTTTTCCTCTCTAATCCTCCCAGATTTCGACTTGAATGGATATTTGAAGAGTAATGATTCGAAGCAGAATTATAATTATGGAACGAATCTTCCGTTGAATGTGATTGCGAATGAGACGATGTTTCTTTCATGATACCAGGGGGGTTATGGTGATGATTTTGTGATGCTGTCGAATGAAACGATCCATTGTCAGAGAGAGGGTATGACTCCTGGATCGGCTGAAGCCACCTTTGAAGACTAATACGTTTCGTACCAGCTCCACCAGATCTAATTGATGAATTCTCCGGAACATCATCATCAGCCCTTAATTCCGTGGTGTCCGGAAATGACACCTCCTTTTTCTTGCCCTTTGCATTAGGAGACGATTGGTGAACAGGTGGTTCTTCAACATGAGCAGTAGCATCAGCACGAACTTTGAATGGCGAAAGATCGTAGCCGACGCGAGATTCATCACGATGCTGGGATCGGGGCAAGAGACGAGCGGAGGAAGACATTTTGCCTGGATAAGTGAAGATCTTAACCATGGAGGAGATAGAGAGAGGCTTGTAATACTCAATCCAATAGTCATCAAAGTAGTTGAGAGGTTTGCTTGCCAAGACACCTTGTGGATCGGAATATGGGGGTAAAGTCTTCTTCTCGAGGAAGGCAGGTGTATACCAATTTATATAACTTCGACGGGTACGCGGAGACCAAACACGGGGATCAGTATGATGAAGATGATAGTCAGTTGCTAAATCCCATAACATTGGCTGTCCATGTTCGTAGACGTAATTTCCGAGGAAGAGATTATAAGCTTCCTGTCTTTGGCCATCAAGAAATGAATTGTTGTAGTATCTTCGGAAACTCTCTACCATATCTCGAGACTGACTAGTCCATTGATTAATTTTTCGATAAGTCTCCATAGTGTTGACTAATTGTGAGCCTCCATATTGAATTGCAATTGTGTCACCGTGTCCGTGATACATAGATGTGAAAAGATTTATCGCATCAGTGTCATAGTTAATCGAAGGTTCACTCAGGATACCCAGAGCATGGAGTTGATATCCAAGAGCTCTCTTACCAATGACGAATTGAGCAGCATTCGTTCGGTCCAAACAATCAATACAATTAGTTCTAGCAACGCCATTTTGCACAGTTGGCATTGTTGTTTTGCCGTCACCGTTATGGAATATTCCAGTATGAGTAACGACCTCGTTACCCATACTCTCAAGCGTACCAATCACATCTTGATCTCGACTTTTTGAAGCGCGACTCATATCCCATGGTTTGTGAATAATTTTCTTGTCTGCTGGAAGAAATTGATTCAAGTAATTGATTGCATCTGTGAACTCATGTAATAATTTCGACTCTCTGGGCGTCCTTTCTTTTGCTTTCACCAGGTTCAAGACATAAACGGGAGCTCCGTATCTTTCGAAGAGGTTATCAAAATGCAACGCAGCTGCACTGTAAAATGGATCTACCAGATTCAGCTCGATAGGAGGCTTGGGAGTTACACCGGTGTTGTCCTGAGTCCAGTGTAATGGGATACTTCCGCGATGTTGCACATAAGAAGTGTAATTGGGACTGGCATAGAGCTTTGGCCCGGGAGCATGTAATGAGGTTGTGGTGTTTTCTGAGACTATTTGTTCAGTCTCGACATCATTCGCGACATATCCCTGAAAGAATTAGCAGATGTTTCGAAGTAGATTGATTTACAATACCATATCATTAGCACCACGCTTCAAAAATCGAGCACCGGCGAAGTATCTGGAGCGTCTTGCTATAATTGTTATATAGACTATTCGTCCCCATACTGGTAGAGCAGCTTGCGCGAGATACCCATGAATTACTGGTACACACCAATCATAAGTATTCTTCAGAAGGTTTTCCGCAGGACTCAATAGATGACTGTTCCAAACAAACATGGAGTTGTAATCTTTGGGATGAGGAGATGGTTTTCCAGCGGCGAGAGCAGCTCGCTCTGTCATAATATTATGTTGCAAAGTCCTCGTGATATCATAGGAATAACTGAAATAGAAAGACTTATTCAAATCAAGTCCATTTAAGATACTCAGAAACCTCGACTCCTCGGTATTCCGAGTATCTGATGACTTGAATCTAGAGCTAGTTGACGTAGTCAGTGGTATTAGTTCCGTAGCTTCGATGGTGTATACGAAGTGGCCACCGATCATAGCAGTCTGGTTCCGTTTGGTAATCATATGCATATAATAACAACCAGTAAATCGTATGAACCCAAGTATACCCCAGACAGCACTCTTGAGTTTCATACCACCTGAACTCTTATTCCCATCGTCAATAGCATTGAGCAACTGGGTCATCTCTTTCTTCGTGTATACAATCTCATCCTCAGTGATATTCAGGGTTCCTATCTCTGCGGTGCGATCAATCTTCAGGATTCGAAATCGAGAATCGAGAATATCAGCTCCTACAACATAATACCTCGTAGCCGTTTCATACAACGAGAACTTTTGCATGGTGCAAACACCCAAGTCTCCAACCTTTTCATATTCCGCCCCTTTATTTCGTTTCAAATCCGAGTGTGGACTGGATGTTCTTAAGAAGGGTTTACAGACAGATGCTTCTTCGTCAGTGGCATAACCCCCAATTGAATCCCTTCTCGACCCCTCCTCGCTGGGAGGTATATTGTATGAAAGAGTTGGTATTCGTGGCACATCATGGTCGTTTTTCTCCACATCTCTAAATTCGGAAGTTAGAGGAGAGGTCATGGCAGATGTTGATTGCGAAATGGTAGAAGTGACTGTGCTTCCATCGTCGAAATGGACATGCTCATCATTGGGATCAGCAGCGCCTGGCGAGTGTCCTCGAGCCGGACCATCCTCTTGGTCTGCCATAGTGACCCGGCAGTTGCTTTCACCGTAAGTTCATTATCCTAGTTAGAATTGCTCATAAAAATTCGAGAATTTGTGGTTTGTGAATTTGTCTTTGTTTGTTGGCGTTATCAATCGACGTCGCATATTCACGGCATTCACTTCAAACAAGGATATTTATTTCGTCACTTCACAACCCGTCACTGATAAGGATTTCCGATAAGAATCAACAACCTTGCACAACAATCATCTCAATTTCTACAATCTTACATTCATGCAAAATAGCAGCGTCTCTAGCTCACCATGAGTGAGCTCTTCAATTACCTTCTTGATAATGAGCCCCAGTTTCGTCGGTAAGTTTCTTCTCCGTAGTCCCACATTCAGCTTCCACACAAGAATACTAACTACCGCCATCCAGAGCAAGACTTGCAGCCTTGTACTCTGACTTCCGTCAACAGCAGACATTAAATCCAGATGGCTACCAAGCAAATATCGAAGCATGGCAAAAGGCATTGGCAAAGGCGGCGAGGGCTGGAGTTATGCCATCTCAAGGGTCGAGTCCCGATTTACTGATTTTGAGGGCCGATGACGAATTATTGCGCGCATTAGATACGAACGAATGGGGAAGACCTTTATCTCTAGGGGCCGTCATGCAGGAAGCCGTCGCGAAGAAAGAGTTGATGCCCCTGGGGGAGTTCATGAATGCTACCGACAGTGTATACAACAGGTCTTGGGCTATAAAGCCTTGGGATATAGTAGGATGGGGATTGAAGCAAATTGGCATATCTTTTGGAGGAGGCAAGCTGCCGGGGGGTAAATTGGTCATTCTTGGGAATGTCGAGGAAGCAGCAAAAGTATTTACAGGGAAAAGTGGCACAAAGACAGGGAGGGTGGGAAGGATATATTCCAGAAGAATGTTCAAGGAGGAGTTTGGCAATGTTCTCGGGGAGCATCCTCTTTCAGATTTGGATATGGATGCTTTCTTGAAGTTTCTTGCAAGAGACAAGAAAATTATAGCCTGTGATGGCGAAACCATCAAGCTGAAAGCACCAACAGACACGAAAACTCCAACCATAACTCAAGAGGATACCTCGATAGCATCACTAAAATCTCTGATAGCTGATCTTGAGATTCAAACAAAATTGTTCGCTGAAAAAGTCGACATCATGGAGCGCACAGCGAAAGAAGCCGTTGCAAAGAAAAACCGTGTGTCAGCCCTGGCAGCTCTGAGGTCAAAGAAAAGTGCCGAAACTACTCTTGCAAATCGACATGCTACTTTATCACAATTAGAGGAAGTGCTTTCCAAGATAGAGCAAGCAGCTGATCAAGTTGATCTTGTTCGAATCATGGAGTCCAGTACAAAGGTATTATCAAGTCTCAACAAGGAGATTGGTGGCGTGGAGAGAGTGGACGATGTGGTTGATCAATTGAGGGAGCAAATGGGACAAGTTGATGAGGTCGGAGATATCATTGCTGAGCCTGGACAAACGAATGTGGTGGATGAGACCGAGGTGGATGACGAACTGGAAGCCATGGAGAAGGAAGAGACGAGGAAGATTGAGGAGAAAGAACGCTTGGCCGAGGAGGAGAAAGAAAGAAAGGAGGCTGCAGATACACAGCGCAAGTTGGGTGCACTGGAGGAAGTGGAACGCAAGGCGAGAGAAGCCCAGAAGGAAGAGGAAGTTGTTTTTGAGAGCACACAGGGCTTACGGCGCATGTCTCTAGAGCCAGAGCCAATACCAGAGCACGCTTGATGCATTTGTATTATTTTTTCCTTGTAGATTGGATTTTTTACTGGGTTTTCACATATATGGCGTCAATAGTTAAATCGGATATATTTTTCCTCTGATGACATGAAATCAAACACCAAGGGCAAATTTATTTGAGAACGATGGAGTGGCGATCTATCTACAACTGAATTACCGGAAGCCACAGTGACTGGGTGGAGAAATTCTATCCCCATGAGTTCTTGATCAAGCGAGCGCCTGGTAAACTCCTCCCGTGATGGGTTTCGTTTCTCGTCTTCCCTTCCCCTCTCCAAAAGATCACTCGAACTTCATGATTCTATGAATTATCATCACATTTCTGTCCATGAGTTACAGATTCCTTTTCAAGTGTTTATTTCATCCACAATATAAATGATGTATCCGTACAATCGAACACGAATCAACCTCACAGTAATATATCAATACCTCGAGCTTCTCAAGCTTCTTCCCCCTTGATTTCCATACAGGTTTCTTGATATTACCAATCGATAGCCTTGCATCCTCGTTGCTCATTATTCGATAGTTGCCCATTTGTTCATTTGCAAACTGAGGAATACATCCTAGACACACAACTAAGACCACAAAATTCCCGTCTCTCACATCATGCAAAAAGGGAAGAGATTCATTCACTGCTACATCCATCGATGCAGTCCAATGTACTCCCATCACTTCGCTTACACAATTATTCTCTACGCAATGAATCATTTTACCGAGCTCTTCCCTTATGGACATTCAAGAAACTACATGATCGTCCAGATCTACAGTCTACTCGAATAGAGGCAGTCTTAAATAGCACTGCACACTTCACTTAGGTATCTCGCAGGGCACAACGCCACATCCAACACTCTCAGGCAACAAGATAATTTTAAATTGTGAAGTTGATCTTGAAATTCCTTACATTTTATATCAGAATAGTTCCCCTGCAGCTCCCCCTCGTGAAATACTTTGCAAGTGTCATTTCCAGCAACTAAAAGTATCAAAAATATCTCACAGCCAACCTTTCAGACGAAGGATTGTCAATCAACGAGTAGACCATTCATCGATGGATCAAATAGAGATACACTCTACCGTTCAAAACTCACAGAGTTTATAGTAGCTTCCTACCTACTTGATCATGTCTTGCTAATTCACCATCTTCCCCATCTTGAAAAAGAATGCCAAAAATTCAAACCAGCAAAAGAGATTCCACTACTCTTGTAGTGTACATCCTCTCGCCCACACTCAAGAATCTTGAGCTCCCACAGAAGCCCGTCTGCTCCGGGGTAATCAAACTCTCTTGAGTTGATTTGGTATCAACATAGTATTTCTTACTATGGACAATGGGCAAGGGGAGGCCAATGTTTGCCGTCACCCTTATAATTATGGATTCCAACCACTTTAATATTTCAACCTCATGATGACCTTTCTAGTCTAAACAGGGTATATTTTTGGTTCAGGGAATTAAACCACGTATGGACTCCAGAAATCTTCAGAATTTCGAGTCACGCATAGGACTTTCCTATGAAGCGGAGCCATGGGTTTGAACCAGGTATCTACGGAGATCAAATCTGGACTGTCCCAGTTACCATTAAGTCATGATGGTAACTGGTGATGATAGTGAGGATTTTAAAAAATTATAAAGGTGAAGAACTCTAGTTGGGAGGAAGAGGTGAACGTAGACGGTGGGAATTGGGGAAGGGGTGTGACTTGGGGCTAGGACAAAACGTTACTTATAGTCACTGTCGGGTAATCTCACCATGTCGAAATGAGAAGGGACGAGAAATCATTTGATTGTTATGATGAAAACATGAACAATGATAAAAAGAATATTTTTACTGGCGATTGCATCTCCCCAGCCTTCCGAAGTAGTTTTATCACTCCCTCATCGTCCTCGACATCATGGATCATCTCCTGCGCCATGAGGAATAATTACCAACGAGCACTCACCAAGCAATCAGTCTGCTATGTTCTAGGTATTCTGGTATACCACAGAACACCAGTCCAGAACTGATTTGACAGTTGCCCTAAGTTTTCGGAATGGTCGAAATAAAAAGCGAGCTACACTAGCGGTGATTGATGCACATTACTGACACTTTATTCCTACTTAGAACCGAGGTATACTAGAACTTAGGAAATAGAAGATATTGGAAAGAGAACTGACACGCCTTGCGCCATTCCGCATTGATCAATTTGTACATATGGACTCGATATGAATTATTGTCATGATCGTCTGGGGAGAGGCAATATGAATGGCTTGTATCAAGTCAAGGCGGTGGAATTGTTGTATATCTCACATGGCTTTGAAACGGTTAGACCTGTGAAAGCACACAAGGGATGATTTATATAAAAACAAAGAAGAGAATTGATAGGATTTGAACGTTGAGAAAGGGTATCTTATGTATTAGTTTCATCTATTATGGCTGCATCGGCCCATTTTTGTTTATATCTGCTCCCGCTCCTGCTCCTGCAAATGCATCTTGCCGCTCTTGTACATGCGTTATTGGCATGCTTTTATCATATTGCGATGATGGTGGAGCAGCCATCACGTGCTCCGGTAGTCCTGCGCTTTCTGAGAAGAATCGCCCATTAGAGAGTGGACTGTTGGCTTCTGATGCCCTAGGCAGTAGTGGTATTGGGTGATTTTCAGATTTCCGCTCGCGCTGAATCTCTGGTAGCATATCTTCCCGCGTCTTCCCAACATCCCCATTGAGTGCAATCCCTGGTGAATCTTGACTATATGCCGGTAGCACTGTCGTGGATGCCAAAGAGTCCGCTTCTAACTCTTTAGAAGGCTTATTATTCGCAATTTTTTGACGAGCCTGAGCTATTAAGTCTTTGAAGCCATTTTTATGTTCTTCTCCCCATGCTTGCCCGTCAAAATCCTTATCCTTGATATGAGCGGATAATGCGCTTGGTTGTGGTGCTCTTGATCCCAGCGTCCTTTCCCAAGAATCGAGATCCCTTTTTAATTGCGCCGTACTCCTCGGATTTTTCGCATCACAGTTGGCATTCCATATAGTCGTATACTCTGTTAATCTCTTCCTCATCATTTCTCTCCCCCCACCAGCCGATATCCCTAAGTCTATGAGCTTCCTCTTCAAGGCCTGGTCTTTGATTAAACTGAAATTGACGACAGGTAATCGCTCCGGCCGTCTGACTGGCTGAGATAATGGAATTGAGGATTTCGATAAGATACTCGTAGATTGAGGAGTAGTTGCGGACTCCGCAAGGCACCTCCCAATGTGAGCTTCAACACTTTTTGCTGTCATCCGTCGATTGCATACCGGACATGCAGTGAGACCATCGTCTGTGGAAGAAGGTTAGCCACTGTCCGTGGAATTATAAAGTAGCTATATTGCCAATTACCAGGTTCGAAATCTGCATCATTGTCCCCTTCATCAATAACTATCGCTGATTCCTGTGCTGCCTCCGTGCTCTCGAGTCGTCGTGTTGCCTGGCGAGTCGAAGCTCTCGTTTTTTTACTTGCTTGCTCGTCCAATCCATCAAGATCTGATCTTTCACGCTTCCTCTTTGGAGATGTAACAATAGAATCCACCATAGGTTTCCTCGCAAGTTCCAGTGCCGCCGGTCTCGCCCTTTTGAAAGCTTCCACCAAATCCTCGATAGCAGCATTCGATTTCAGCTTGACTTCTTGGTCGTTCGATCTACATGTCGGACATTTCGAGTCATTATTGAGGCATCTTCGTATACAAAGTGAACAAAAAGTGTGCGAACAAGAAGTGATCATTGGCGTAGTGAAGAAGTCCTTACAGACTTGACATCGTAATAATGAATCGACATCTGCGAATTTAGAAAGTGGCGTTCCTAACCAATCCGTTGAATCTGCTATATCAAAAGAATCATCCCTTGGCCCTCTAATATTCATAGCTTCTTCGATAAGGGTTTTGGCCGATTTTTGCGTAATAATTGCCTTGCTTGTCGCATTCTTTCTTCTGGACGGAGATGACATCCTGGAAATTTCGCGTAAAGTGGTTGACAGACGCGTCGCGACTCCTAGTTTATCATTATCAGTTGCCGTAACCTCGAAAATAAATCAGATAACAGCTCCAGCAACCTTTTGAAACAACCACAAAGTTGAACAAAATGGCGGATTTCAAAAGTTATCTTGCAGCGAGTATTTTGACAGAAGACAAAGTGGTAAGCAATTGTTTGTGGGTTTATATGATTTTAACTGAAAGTTCTTAGGTCACTTATAGACTGCTTAGTCGGGTGCTCAAAGTCCATGTAAACACAGCAAAGGAGTATGCCATTTCCGACCTTTGTAGTGTGCCTTCTGCTAAAATTTTGACAGAATGCTGTTTGAGTTTCATAGAGTACAGAATGCTAAGAAACCAGGAACAATCCATGCAACTTATCTCATTGGCGGAACAAAGAGAAAAGAAGCACATACAGAGATTGAAGCGCAAAAAGATGGCGAAGATGATTATATGCAGAGCAGTCCATTTGTCGGAAGCTCAATGCCACAGGCCGAAGGAAGTACCGGCGAAGGCTCTACATTGAGTATAACATTGACTCGAGAGGAGGATTTGGAAAGTTGGAGCCCCGCCTCTGACAAGCCATACTTCGTAGCTAACAACCTACAGCAATACGGTCTCAGTTTGAGCATATTTCCTCAATACATATCTATAGTTTAGGGCCTCATCCGTTGAAGGTAAAACACATTTTATATCCAAACTCTCCAAGTACTAACAACTTTTAGGAGCTCCAATTGCTCTCAGATTCAACCCGAGAAATCCAAACACTCGCCAAATCCGAAGACCCCCTCGAATCCTACCATAGATATGGGATAATAACCAATCCAAATGCCAAACGCCGCACCCGTAAAGCAACACCTATTGCAACTGCCACACAAGCGTCTGTTCCAACCAGACCTGCGATTGCGAAATCCAAATTCAATGAAGTCCAACAGGCTCCTAAATCATCCTCGTCCTCCAAAAAGCCCGAACCCAAATCACAGCCATCGAACGCCAAAGATTTCTTCGGCAGCAATGGAAAAGAAAAGGCTAAGCCAAAGCCACAAGCGGAGTCTACAGAAGCCGAATCTACGACTGCGCCTTCGAGTAAAGAATCAACACCAGCTCCTCCTGCAAATCTGAAGCGCGAATCCAGTAGCATTTTCAAGGCATTCGCAAAGACCCACTCTAAGAAAGCAAAAATTGAGGAAACAGAATCGAGCACAAAAGACGATACAGCGATGAAAGATGTCTCTGACGACGACGAGGAAGATACATGGATGCCAGCGCCTGTCAGTAAAGAAACCAAGTCTCAAGATCGAAGTTCCAGAAAAGCAACACAGGAGAGATTAAAGAAAATGATGGAAGATGACGACGACGAAGAAGAAGAAAAAGCAGCACCCTCTCCAGCTCCAGAAACACCCGCTGAGGAATCAGAAGAGGAAAAACCACCCGAGGAGACTAAGGAAGAAGAACCTGTAACAACTACAAGTAGTGGACGAAGAAGAGGTAGAAGAAGAGTTATGAAGAAGAGAACTGTGAAGGATGAAGATGGCTATTTAGGTAGGTTACTCACAAATTTTATTCTCCTTTTCATGCGTACTTTACTAATCGAGATAACAGTAACGAAACAAGAAGCAGCCTGGGAATCATTCTCGGAAGACGAGCCTGCTCCAGCACCTAAAGCTAAAGCAGCGCATGTTTCCACTAAACCCAAGAAAGATGCACCCAAGAAGGGACAGGGTAATATCATGGCGTTTTTTGGGAAGAAATAGTGTTTCTGGAGGAACTTAAAGGAGTGATTGTAGACTACATTTGATAGCGAGCTGAAGTGAGCATCATAGGGGTTATGTAATAGCGGATAGCTTTGGTCCAAATGCATTGGTAGCAAACAAACATAATAAAACTAGATCATTGTATTCAGATGCAAGACATGCAAACATTGTAAATATTGTACTCAGATCTAAATTTTCTCTGTAGAATATCAAATACATATAATCTGCTTTGCTTCACCAACAAGCATGGTCAGCTAATCCGACAAGGCGCCCAGAAAACTCCCTCCATAAATATAACTCCAATCATAATATTGCCATTGCTTCCATACTTTCATGCGCAGAGCCTCTTCCTGACGATTAAAGCCGTCAAGTTTCGAGGTCATAAGGATCAGCGCCCTCCCCAAACAAAAGATGGGGTTTCCGCTTTGCAAGATCGAGGATTGTTTGTGCAAACACCGAGTTAGCCCCTTCGGAGATGTTAGTATCTGAATTTGCCATGTGCGAAGGGCGTCACAAGACACGTGAAGACGGAAAGGGGAAGAGAAAAGGAAGACATACATGCAAACCAACTCCTCGTATACTCTTGTATACGGTTGACATTGATACTCTCATGAATCAGTCCCAACCTACTCGCTTTCAAAACTAGGTTCAAACACTCCATAATCTCATCATCATTATTACTGGTCATGGCTTGTAACAGTAAAGACATAGGCCATGCATTCTCGGGGCCAATATGTGGACCTCCTATACCTCTGAATGCTTTTCCTTCGAGATAGTATGGATTTCCTTCTTTAGATAAAATCATTTTTCTGGTATTTTTGTAAATTTGGTCGTCATTGCTGCAGAAACCGAGGATTGGCAGGGCGAGGAGACTAGGCACGTTGGCATCGTCCATGAGGATTTGTCCACCATAGCCATCTACTTCATATGCAAATACTTTACCCCATTTCTTGTGTTGTACGACGGCGTGCTTCATAATGCCGTCTTTGATACTTTGTGAGCGCTTCTCGAGAGTTTGAGCTAGGTCGGTGCGTTTGGCTACTTTGAGGATCTCGGCAGTGCGTTTCAATTCGACGGACATCTGTGCATTTGCTGGGATGAAGAAACCTAAGATTGTAGTATCGTCCGAAGGGCGGAATGCGCTTCTTATCAAGCCTGTACCGTAATTTAATGGGTTTCCAACACCGGATAGTGGTAAAGTTTCGGTTCCCTGGTCGGTTCGACGGCTGAACGTGTAAGCATTACGTTGGAAACGACCAGTCTTTGAATCAAAGCTGGATTCGGATTGTTGCTCAATGACCATGAGAAGGGTATCTAGTGCGGTCAACCACCGTGAATTAATAAAGTCGGTCGATTTAGTGTGGTTGTAGAAGGCGTTTCCTAGAGCCAGAAAATTGGCAAGGGAATCTAGCTCGTATTTACATTCAAACACGAAAGAAGGTTCGTATGCGGGGTGGACATTGTCATCTTGTCCGTTTTGTGACGCAGCAAGCTTCGAGGGCGGGGGAGGTTGAAACGCGTTGCAGTATGGCGATTGTATAACATACTCTGCTTGTGTATTGATAGCTCCCAATATGAGATTGAAAATAGCTGGATCTTTGTTTGACAAAGGCTGATACTGTAACAATTGGTTTGTAGAGTCTCTGAGCCACTCCGCATTGATATCTCCCGTAACCACAAACGATTGCGCTCCCTGCCATTTCTGATTGCTTTGAGCACTCCTTGCCTTCAGTTCCGTATGCTTTGTGGTTCCGTCGACGTGCCATCGTACTGTTGTATCGAGAGTATTGGGGAAAGCGTTTTCGAACAGTCTCGCGAGGTCCTTATTGACCATCTTAAGTGACATATCATCGATGACCTTCTCCACCAAAGGAGAGGAAAATGTTCGACATTCCTCCGCAGGGCGTTGAAAAGGCAATTCCATAGGTCCGTCAGATACTGGCCCATGCCTGAAGGTCGAATATTTCTTGTAGTCCGGACATGCTTTCGCATACTTATGAGGATCGTTAATTGGTTCTTGTGGTCGATATGGCGATTGAGCTATTGCGCCCAAAGCTCCCAACCACAGCAGCCATGTTTGGAGGGCAAATTGACCCATTGTAGTTGATCAATGATATACGATAGGTAATGAAGCTTTATCGAGCTGTGCTTGAGAAGAGCGGATCTTATGCCGACATCTGAATAAACGTGGGTAGCTATTGCTTTCCGAAATGAGAGCTGTTGTAATGAAATTTGATGGGTCCAAGCAATGATTGGCGTTTCGTGATGGATTATGCGCTTCTCTTTCCTTCGTTTGGATCAGCCAAATTTTATGAGGCCTAGGGTAAAGGGTTGCCTTTCTGGAATGTCAATGTTAGAAAAATGCCAATTGAGGTTCGATATCATAGATTGGGAGTTGATAGAGGCTTGTGTCTGCAGAATGACAGTCAATAAGTCGGGGAAATGGCAAGCCCACAAGCCTGATCTCTTGGCGGTGGGGTGCTTCCGCTATCTCACATTAGAGCTAGGTAAGCCGGCAGCCCACTCGAGATAGACGAGCGACACGAGATATATTTCTAGAGCCCGCTTAGTTTATACACCTATATCGCGGATTAGACAGCACCCTTTTTGGGCTTCCATTAAATTTGTATATAAACAACGGTATTCTAGGGCATAATAGTTTCAAGATTTCTTAGAAGTGGTGTAAGCCTTTTGCCATTCATTCCAATGTTAGTCCTCGCTGTGATTTACCTTGGACCTTTATCTGCTGCACTGCGTTTCGAGCCAAGGATGATTGTAGGGTTAGCAGATGTATGATTGGTTCATCCTCTTGTCGCTCTCTCAAGTTGCAATAGTATCGCCAAATCACTCGAGAGCATATAGTCGCAGATAGTGCCTAAGCAATCTTCTTTCAAGTGATGCAGGACTATGCGCAAAAAGAGCAGATCTTCTTCTAATTTTTATGATGGCTATAACTTTACAAGCAAGAACCGATAATAAGTATTGGGCAATGATTTTTGGCAGTGTTGGCATACTGTTCCCATTCAGATAATCATGCGTTCTTCAAACAACTTGGCGAAAATTGGAAAATGTATCGATGGTTAACATTCCAATTTTTGACCAGAAGCCCATCTAATCGCCTCAAAAGTCATTAAAGCTAAAATTTCTAGTCTATGAGCTTAAAATCAAAAAAGCAATAACATCTGTTTCATCTTTGTCATTCAATTTCTCCCCCTTACACCTAAGTCACCTTTTTCCAGGCGTTAGCTTCAGTTGATATATTGTTCTTAGCGCCTCTTCATGCCTTTCATTCTCTTGCTCCAACTCTATCTTCTGATCTCGCAGAGCCATAGGAATATCCGAGTCCCCAGGAGCTGTCTGCTCTTCAGGTGAGTGAGACCTGGTTCTTCCCTCGCCCAGGTTCAGAACTGTTTGCAGCTGCTTGTCATATGTGTATACTTGCGCGATGCGCTCATTTGCATCGATGACAACATGTCGAATATGCGATTGCGTATCAACATCTAAAGAGCAGAATCTAGTTTAGATGATACTTGGCTCTAAACTAGAAAATTTCCTCACCTTTGATTTCAAGTACATCAAGAGAAGACTTTGGGCAAAAGTTCAGAATGATATAATCTTCGAGAATACCCCATTTGTGATACTTCCCTCCAGATTTAAATCTATTTGCATGTTCTTCTAGCCTTCCATGGTTGCCAGATTGAAGTATCTCAATACCCCATTTTTTGCCAAAGATAAAGAAATCGATTCTTCCGTCCTTTGTTTCAGCATATTCTGACAAGATCGGTAGATTATGAAGCTCCTGGTTAAGGCAACAATACATCTCATCCTGGAATACTGCCTCTGGAATACCCCAATTAGTATCGGACTGGCAACCAGTATTTGACGAGGGAGAGCGATGATGCAGAACAGACGGGCTAAACCTTTCAATGGCGTTTAAACAGGCTTGCTGAAGGGTGATTGTATCTGAAACGCTTCCTGGTGGCGGACCTGGAATGAGTCGTCGATATGCGATCCTGTCTGGCGTTAGTATAAGCAAAGAACGGGGTGAATGCACATATCTTCTATGTATTGGAGAGGCAAAATTATAGGTGATTTCGCTACTTCCATGCGCAAGGTGCTCTGCATGTAGGAACCCCATTTTATAACAAAATGCTAATGCATTCATGTTGTTCGTTCCTGGCTCTGTGTAGCCTTTGGGTAGTCTCGCTACTTTACGCATTGCATCTGTAACATCCGAATATTTGAGATGGCTGCAAGATGGAGAACGTACCAAATAGTTCTTTAGGTGCTTCTCTCCTACAACTGTCCAGACGCCTCTGCCCCATTGATTAAGAAATTCCAGTAGGAAATCATGCTCGACAAGGATCTCATGACAGAAGACTGGCGACCATCTTCGACGGTTTTGGATGTTCTTATTGAGCGAGAAATAGTTAGCATATTCTTCAATGAACAGCTTCTTCAGTGTAGCCGAGGAGATATTACCTGTGAAATCAACATTTCAAAACAACCCAAGATCAATCCAATCATTCCTGGATGACCGTCAGTAGCAGAGTGAAGATACTCGGCTATGGCTACTCGATCAACGCTACCAGGGTTAAGACCATTCTCCAGGATCCATTTACTGACTGCGGTCAATGTCTCATCCGATCTGAAGAGCATACATAAAGAACTGGATTTTGATGGTCGTAATTCGATACGATTGAGATCGTCTACTTTCGAGGCTTGCGATTGAATGAACGGTTCTTGAATCTCAGAAATGCCAGCAGCCCCATAAAGGCAAACAAGCACGAATATTGATCGTGATCTAGTGTAGCGGTTCTTGAGTTCAGAGATCCAAAATTCTTCATCTTCATAAGAACCTTGAGCTTCATCAACGAGATAGATAATTTTGGCGTCAGGATTATGTGGACGATATTTGGCATTGTCTTTTCGTCTAGAAACTCTTGGTACGGAATATTATTGCGTCTATTTTTAGGCTGCCAAAGAACGAATACAGGCTCAAGCTCTGGGTTATGAAAGAGAATACGATATCCAAGTAACTGAAGAAGAGTTGTCTTTCCCACCAGAGGTGTAGCACGAATAACCGCCATTCCCGTATTTAGTGCAAGTTGCAGAACTGAAGAAACTAGATCTGGTCTTTCGCAAATATAAGGGCAGTGGGTATTCCATGAACTTAAAATACGAGGTGCATGGTCGTTCATCTCGTGTCCACAGTTGACACAGAGAGGAACTAATAACTCGAAGACTCCTTGAGAGCAATCACAATGATGACAAGGCCAGTGAGTGACAGTAGTAGAAGGAAGATCTGACAATTCAATTTTTGTGTTTCCTCTGGCAGGCTTCTGTTGTTTAGATTTCTGATCTTGGTGGGATCTTTTCCGTGCTTTTCGTCTGATCTGATGCTTGGAATGTGTCTGACTCTTTGATTTACCAACAACATTTTGTAAAGTAGCATTTGAAGAGGAAGCTTTGGGAAGACGCAACTCCACCTCTTTTGAAATAGATGAGAGAAGTCTTTTAGAGATAGCTCTGGTGGTTGCAGGCATTTTCCGTGTTAGGTGAGTAAAAGCAGACTTGTGAAGACGAAAGAAAGTTCTTGTCTCTGCGTTATCAACATATCAGCATCTTTCCTTTGTTGTGAAGAAAGCGAGGTTAGCATGTTGTTGTTGTATGTTCCATTTCTGCGAACAAAGGAATTACAATTGATCAAACCCAACCCTTACAGACTTTCTTGGGCATTTCGATAAAACATTATCGAAGCTATTAAGAAGAGAGACAACTTGGAGAATGCCCAACGCCTAATTCTACGTACATAAAAGATGCTTTGGTATGAAATCTTTGTGGCCTATCGTTGTCGCATGGGCCCGTCAACCAGAAATGAATAACAAAAGTGTATTTTTTACCATTCGGACGATATAACTTTGGAAACTTGAGGCAAAATGGTGAACGGAACCTCGTGTTCTAGGCAATCGTCAGGTAGACAGGGGCATGTAATAGGAAAGATGTTAGGAAATGTGGCTTACGACTAAGGGTCATGCTCTCTAGAGATTTATGAATATTTTGTCTCCTGTCAAAAAAATGATGGCATGATAGTCACTTTGATGAGGGGCTACTTCGGAAACTTCGCGTTTTATTTCACAGACAATCATCGAGATGTCAGTTCGACCTCTGATTCAGTAATATGTCAAAAATAAAAGCAATCATTTATTCAGGTTCCGGTCCTTCATTGTAATTGATCAGTAGTTGGATAATGTTTCACCATATTACAATACTGATTCCAGAGGATCAAAGATCATAATCACATCGCGATGATGAAGAATCCCTGCGAATATGTGAGATGAACAGTATTAAATCACGCATGCTAATACTAAGAAGAGTCTACGATAGGATAAAATACGATGGGCGAGTGCAAAAATGAAACTGACATATGAAGGTGCTCGACACATGGCCTGTCGTCCACGAACAGGAAAAGATTGAATTCGTATTACTTTTGTGAGCAATTTAAGCCAGGCCTCTAACGTTGCAACATACAACCAGCTGTGGTCCATATTACTTGTCAAATGAACAGGACTAACTGCACGTTGGAACATGGAGTAACAGCGAGTTAGGAAGCCCTCGAGCTTACACTGGGATTTGATGCTTACCTATGTAGATTACATATGACTAACTTGCTTAGCGAGTAATGTTCATGTAGTGAACTGTGTTGCAGTTGCCTCATCAAATTAGTAAGCTTATCTTAAATATATAAATGCCGAGCGAGGTAATCGTAGCCGATCGTGATACGATGTTGTGCTATGGACAGTACCTCAACTGAGTTATGAAGCATGCGGTAGGGCAACCCATGCAAGCCATCACCTCCTAGTAGTGGAGAATTTCGATGCCACCGGTACAGCTTAAAGGGCATGCTCGAGTGTTATCGTTGATGAAGAAGATGATTGCTTCTGTGGTATTGCACATATTGATTGCGAACTAACACATACCAATGCTACTGCACCGTAGATCCACGTAATCCAAGGCGTTCAAAGGTTCTTCCTAGAAGATATCTTCAAAGACTTCAGAAATTGAGCTAGGTATGCAATGTAGCTCGAATATACACGATTTCTACCCCAGATAAAGCAACATTCGGACCTTCGTCCGATATCCTCCTCATATATACTAAATTTCAGATCGATATCATCTGCAGCTTCCCACACCAGATGGATATATTCTTGCATACCGGAACACTTTCCCTGATGATGAACACGCGTAACCACGATGGTAATCATAGTATTATATGCAATACCTTGCCAAAATACTGCTTTCCCGACTATTGCGGAATTTCGGTGACATTCAATGAACGGAAACTCTTGAATGTCTTTGCTTCCTTACACATCCCTGGCAGTTTTCAGAATACTGTTTAGCCGGAAAGTAATAAGTGTCTCTTGTGGTATTGTGCCCATTACCATGCGGCCCAAATAGAAATCTGGAGTTAACGGTCCAAAAAAGTTTTGACCAATGGAGATTCCAAGAACTTGGGGAATAAAGAGTCTTTGCCATTGATACTACAACGCAGTCTTAGTCTAGTGGCTGCTCTAGCACACAAGTGTGCCTAGCTCTCACAACACCTACGATGAGGCTCGATGTTGAAACCAGTTAACGGCCTGTATATAGAATTTCAGGTCCAAACAAGGCACTGAATTTCAAATGTCACAGCTTCAATTTTCTACGAATTTGAAGCTTCATGGCCTGTTCGGATCAGTTGGTAATAAAACCTTCGGGATATTGAATGGAATTCGAAGAATAGGCTTTAGGGAGGGGGCGAGGCGCGACCGCTTTGCAGAGATTCTTCATCACAGATCATTCATTCCAAATTACTGTTTGAGTCTCTACAAGATGCATACCGTTCAATGGCCGCACTAGATGAAGGGTGGCGTGAGTGACTAGCTGGCGAGAAACGAGTGTAATGTACCAGTCTGAAAGGAATCATCGTGCGACAGATGTTTCAACAGGGTTGCTCGAGTCATGTAAATAGCATCGTCCGCCCAAAAGATAACCAGCCGGAGTATAGCTGGAAAGGGGGAAGATATGATCAAAATTTGTGACTGCGCACAACTTCTTCAGCTCGTACTTGGGTAATAGATTATCTCCATTTTGGGGAATAAATGCGATTGTATATGTAGAATCCAGCACCACGCTAGTTCAGCTGGTGGTCATTAGATGCAAATAATTTGTCAGTATTTCCGATTTAACCGTTCGTGATTACTCATCATGATTTCTTTTTTTAGTGATACGGAGGCTTTCAATATGTTGTGCTCCACTCGGCAACCCTCGAGGCATGTTTCCTAGAAGGTTATCCGCATGAGGGTGGGTCTAGAAAGTGCAATTTTAAGCGGTTATCAAATCCTCATCAAGCCTTTCCGATAGTCCATGCATGAACAAAGTCCATATTGAGATACAATCAATGTTGATGTCAGAACATTACGAACAATCTTTATACTGAGATCTCTACAAATTGAAGTTATTAGACCTCAAAGAGTAGAGGCATGAATGATCTCTGACATTGAGCTTGGGGGTCTGCTTCGACCATGGTGATCCTCAACGGCAAAGGTAATGGGAATGTCAAGCCTACTATTCAAGACATTGCAGAAATTCAAGATCTTCTTGAAGATATTCACATCGCAGATACACACCAAAGTTCCATACCAGATTCCACGAAAACGCATTCTTCGAACACAACTGCCACCACCGCCGAAGTCTTATATTCATCCACGATCCCTTCTCCAATCCCAAAGCCAGCAGACTGGACCTCAGATCTACCTAACTCTGAGCATGTTCAATTTTTTAAAAATACAAATTGGGCTGCAACACAACTCGGACCATTAGAATCATGGAGCCTTGCCCTTCGCCTGCACACTTTCACAACTTTCGCGGATTCAAGACCTGCTTGTTTATATTGGTATGAAATGTTTCTACTCAAATTTGAACAATCTGACAGCAAAATGTTAGGGGACCTGAGAGAGTTGCAATTTACAATGAAAATTTTATCGAAATGTCCGGCAAAACACATCCAGCATTGATGGGCACGCCATTCGAGTTGGCTTTCCCAGAAATTTGGAATGACATCAAGGGGGTTTTCATTCATGCAGAGACGAGCAAGGTTGCAGCAGACGTTAATGAGATACCTTTGACGGTGGAGAGAAGCGGGTTTAAAGAGGAGGCATATTTTACGGGAAGCTTCAATCCAGTCCGAAGGGAGGATGGAGCAGTTGCAGGCTTTTATAATTCTGTAGGTTCGTATTTGTTTCGCAGATTTTGCAGCCTTCAAACCCATTTCCGTCCCTAAAATTTACGTCCCACCTTTCCTCTTCCTCCAACGCATCTATTCATGCGATGGATGGAGTAAACCATCGCATATCAAAATGACTTCTTGACTATCTGATTCTGAGACAATACAACCTTCCAACCTGATTGGGATAGAAGAATTTTGTACTGAAGCTCAAGATACTATTTGATTGTCGAACTTCATCTTAGATATTGAAGAGATAGTTTTTGAGTATTATTGAATTTGGTATGCGATTTGTTCCATTATCTTGTGCTTTCTGATTTCAAGTCTAATTTGATTCGTTATTATGCCCTCAGACATTTTTTGGCTAGCAATTACTGAAACGTGGATGCAGTTGAAGTTACTGCCCAAAAGCTCAACGAGAGAAGACAGTCGATGTTGGGATCATTGGAGATTCCAACTGGATTGCAACAAGGGACACTTGCTAGCCATGTTATGCCTCATTTAGAGTCAAATCCACTAGATATCCCCATGGCGATGTTATATCAGGTAGATGAGCAAAGTTCTTCTGGGTCTGCGGTTTATCTGCGGAGTCAACTTGGCTTCCCTGAGAACCATCCACTCGCCGTGCCGGAAGCTGAACTCAGCAGCTGTCTTGCCCTATTTCCATTGTTGCATAAAACAAGCAATAAAATTTCGACTCATTCTGTTGATGAGAAATTTGAGGGAGTCGAATGGCGTGGTCACAAAGATGATTTTACCAGAGCTTACGAACCATCGACGCATTTTAGCATACTTCCAATCTCGAGTGCTGATCGTATCTTTGGTTATCTCATACTTGGCGCCAACTCTCGCCGACCAATTGACGATACCTACGATCGATTCATAAATGCTATTGCCTCGAGGGTTTCATCAATTGCATCTGCCTTAGCTAGCACTGAGGAGACAAGGCGGAGGGCTGATCGGCTAGAAAAAGAACTAGCTGAAAGTGAGAGACAAATCAGATATATGGCACAGAACGCTCCGGTTGGCATGCTGCAATTATCGACTGAAGGTAAAATCCTCTGGGCCAATGATATATACTATCGAATTACTGGCCATTCGGGACCTGAGGAACCGCAGTACAACTATTCTTTTCTTGATGTCTTGATTGAAGAAGATAGGTCTCAAACTTTACAAGCTTGGGCACAACTTCATGATGGATCCTCTCACATTGAGACTACGTCACGGCTCAAGCGTATGTTCGTGCCACCCAGTGGGGAAGCCGAGCACGCTTGTGTGCTATCATTGGCATTCCCATATATTGTTGATGGCAAAGTACAATCTATCATGGCTTGCTTCACCGACATCTCTGAGTTAAAATGGGCCGAAGCAGCGGAAGCCAGAAATGCCGAGGAAGCACGCGAGGCCAAACGTCAACAAGAGGAGTTCATTGATGTTGTCTCTCATGAGATGAGAAATCCTCTTTCTGCCATCTTCCAATGTGCCGACATGATATCAAATTCCTACAAAGATTTATCACACACAAATACTCTTGACATTTTGAAAAGCAATGTCGAGGCCGCCCATACGATAGCGATGTGTGCCAGTCATCAAAAGCGTATCGTGGATGATGTCTTGACACTCTCGAAGCTCAAGTATATGATGTTGTCCATTTCGCCGCATCCTGCTAATCCAGCGAAGAATCTGGAACAGGTCGTCAGAATGTTTGAAGCGGATTTAACGTCCCACGATATCTCAATCAAAACAATAGCTCAATCTTCGTTCCGCGCCAATAATATCGACTTGGTCATGTTTGACTCCTCGCGTGTGAACCAAATCTTGATTAACTTACTAACAAACGCGATTAAGTTTACGAGAGGTGAACCAGAGAGAAAGATCACAGTTACTTATGGTGCTACTCTTGTTGATCCAGAGAACAATTTCAGCAAGGAACTTTACTGGGTACCATGCGGGAACGAGGTTGAAGATTTGACGCTGAATCCTGAGTGGGGCTCTGGTGAATCTGTGTTTTTAACATGCGCAGTCACAGATACAGGAGTTGGCATGCGTGCTGACGAGATCCCTCGTCTCTTCACTCGCTTCGAGCAGGCCAATTCGAAAACCTCTATAAAATATGGTGGATCTGGTTTGGGATTGTTCATTTCTCAGAAGCTTGCCGAAAAGCAAGGAGGTAGGATTGGCCTATCTTCCAAGTTAGGCCAGGGAAGCACGTTCGGGTTTTACATCAAGGTACGACGTAGTGTCAAACCACGAAAAGATGTCCGCCCAAGATTAACACCAGTATCATTCGATGGATCTTACTATGACGGATCGAAACCTATGCACGTTTTGCTAGTCGAAGACAATGTGGTCAATCAGAGGATATTAGAGAAGCAATTAAAAAAAGCCGGCTGCGTAGTCTACGTGGCCAACCATGGATTAGAGGCTTTAAAGATATTGAGACAATGTTCCTGCTGGCATGAGCCGGTGAAAGACGCGAAGAAATTAGACATAATACTGATGGATTGGGAAATGCCTATCATGGATGGTCTCACTTGCAGTCGGGAGATCCGAGCATTGCAACAATCTGGAAAGATCGTGAAGCATCTTGAGATCATCGCAATTACTGCTAATGCCAGAGAGGAGCAGGTTCAAGTGGCATTACATAACGGAATTGTAAGTCTCCAAAAAATTGGTTTGAAGTGAATCATCATGCTAACAGGTGTTGCTGTAGAATTTCGTAATGTCCAAACCTTTCATAGTCTCGAACTTGCTGTCCAAAATGAGAGAAAGGCTTAGCGGGATCGACAACGGAACAAGTTTTCAGTGAATAAATGTATGATCTTGCCCATAGTGGCAGTAGGAGTGCCTATGAAGAGGCGATCGATATATTTCCGTCTTGTTTTCTGAATGGCTTTGCCCTATTCTCCAATCGCCCAAGCCCCTTTGAATAGACAACGGAAGTCGCGGATATCCAGGGAAATTACTGTGAGCATATATGCCCAGCTCCCCTGTTGATGAAGAATACTGTGAATAATACCAGTATGTTTGAGAGAATGGGAACAACGACGGATATGGAAGAACTCGATGCCAAACCAAGATTACGTGTATCAATGTTCTCGTCATCACGTGAAGCTTATGGGCATTTGTTTAGATGCAATGCCCTGCCCCAAGAAACGATCCCGAAAATTGGTAGAAACCTGTCAGGAGCACAGTTAGTGATGAAGAGAACAGCTAGGCTTAGCTGCAAGAACGAAAAGGGGCTATTTAGGCCGATTCTTTCTCTGGTGGTTTTATTATCCATTGGATAGTATTAGCAAACAATAGGATATATTAAAATTACATTAAAGTTCGAACAAACCCTAGTCAATTTGACTTTACACCGGATCAGGACTTCCAGACCCCCCCCCCCCCTCAATACAAAAAGGTAACAAGATGCATGCAAGATATCATCAAAGGTGACCCGGTAAGTACATCGTCCGCAGTATTTCGGTACGGAATCTTTACCATCCAAGGATTCAACCCGATAATCATTTTACTTTACGCGCCAATGACAAATTCTAGGACGTTCCATGAAGACATTTCGATTGCCAGTCGGGTCATGCAAAGGAATCAAAATTGGTTCCTCGCCTTGAAAGGCGTGCTGTCAGATCTTTCACATGCACTCATCTATTCGACAACATGACAACACCCCAGGTCGAGTACTTGGTTGCTCGACTCTACGCATTGCAAATATCCGTCGGATCGCGTTTCTAGTCTTGCAGCGGTGGTGCCGTTTGCAGATTTTAGTGGCTACCCACATCAACAATTAGGACTAAACATGCCAATGTAATCTTACCATCGATCATAATAGCTCACGATTTTGCTTGTCCACAAAAGCGAAAATCTATTCTACAATCCGAGAATGGCTCTCCCGAGGTTAGAAATCTTTCCTGCGGCAATGACGAATGATCTGACAGTTGTTGCCGCAAAGATGAATTTTGATTTCACACTTATGGGATGTGAAGTGCGGGAAGAGTAGCAAAATTCGGGTGATGCTCTTTCAAGAGAACGGATGGAGGCAGATTCGAGATCGTCTCACACTACTGCAATGGGACCGGGCGCTTCTTGAATTGGTTTGTCCGCTTGCACCGAAGCTAATCAAAGCATACAGAATTAAATTATCAGAAATTACACTTGTAGGGAAGGGGAGCGAGCAAAGAATTAAAATGTTTGCAGACAATGTTCGATCAGACGAAAGCTGGATTTGAGCTGCTGTAAATCTTCCTTTATGGTAATACATGTGCAAATCTTAGCTTGTATGCTGGTTTGTGTAGGAACCTCGCCACAAGGGATACTGATTACCTTCGAACTAATCAAAGAAAGACGGACATCATGTATGGACGAGGTAATCAAGTTCTGTCTCTTGAATCTGTAATTTCTGTGTGCGAGTTGGGAACCTGGGCGGTAATTGCGAGTACTTCTGATGCCCGAGAGGGTGACAGACTTCATCTGGTCACGGAGTGAAAGACATCACTATCTGGGAGATTGTGGCCATAGTCATAAAGGATCTGAGGGTTATAACAAGAGCTTGAGATCTATGAAAGACTGGAATAACATTATCGGCAACTTACTAGGAATGTTCGTAACTTGAGCTGGCCGGAAATGGCTTGCTAAATGAGCAGACGCAGCCAGTTTAGCGAGGTCGATAAAATTGGTTCATTTTGATTGGAAAGATATATCACAAAACTCCAGTTCGGTAGTCGTGCATGCATGTGATAATCTAGCATTTCTGCACTGAAATGTAAGTGATTATTGCTACCTCCGTGTTCACCTCTGATTCTCGATAATAGGCAGTTCTAACTGAATTTCTTTTGCTACACTCTAAGGATCTACAAAGCCTAGCCCATTGAATAGAAATCACAAACATCTACCTGGGCAATCGATCTTTTTGATCTGAATTTCTTGACGGCGGTTCTGTGCCAAGATTAGCAGGTGAGAGCTTCTTGTTGTCTCTATGATTTCAAAAGTGAATAGCTACTCTCAACGCTTCAGCACTGCCTGAAATTCTTTGACGTATTCAAAAAGACTCCTTATATTTTATAATGCTATGATTGACGTAATGAAGTATGTTTGTCGTTTCCCCATTACCTTTTTTAAGTGTTTGCTGCTGGGCTCCGTTTGCTCATTATTTGCTTCTATTGAATCTTATGAGCAAATAAAATATCGAATGAAACTTCCAATCTCCCCTACTCTATTAAATATCAATCTTTTTATGGCAGTGCCTTTTATAACAGGTAACTATAGATGAAAATCACTGAATATTCAACCCTCACAAAGGAAGACGGATTCCCAGTGAGATTTTTTCATTGTCTAAGTCTCCTTTAAATACCTATTGATCAACTTACTTAAAAAGTCACCAGTAATGTTACCGCCGATTGATTCATTTCTCAATAGGAGAAGCACACATTGAACTTTTCAATCGATAGACCACTTACCTCAGCGCAACATGTTTACCCAAGCTATGGGACAAGCGACCAGTGTTTCGGAGGAATCAAAGAGAGCAGCCATAGAGCAGCTCAATGAGGAAGGGAACGTTTTATTTGGATCCAGAAAGTTCTCAGCGGGTATGTTGCAATTTTTGATTCTCTACACCGTGCATCTATGCAAGCTTTTTGTATCTACATGATTGAAAGGGGCCAATATTGATGACTAAATACACATCACCTGAGTATTTTAGAGTTGGGAACGATGTCGCCGAACCCTTTTCCGTTGAAATTCTGAAAGATTTTCCTCTAGATAAAGGTGGCATGGTTTCGTTGTTCTTCGCTGGTGGTGGGGATGCCCGCTATTTGTATGCAACGATTATCGATCTCCATGAATCTGGGAAGAGAATAATGCCCCCCCTCCCCCCTCGAGAATAACACTTCATTGCAAATAATCTCAATATGTGCTCTCTGACTCGAGATCTTATTGTCAGGACACGGTTTGATGATTTGTCTGCATTAGACCATGATTCGGACCAGTGATTGATGGTCTTGACGACAATTCTCTTCATTTACAGACTCATTATCATGCCAGGCTACGTCAGTGTTTTTATTAGTATTGCTCGTATTTCGTATATTGGTCCGTATGGTGGTGCATATCAATATTTTCGAAATTATTTATGTAGGTAATGTTGATTTATATATCACTAAAGATATTCAATATAGAAGCAATATTGAATATTATTAAAAAGATATAGAAATATGGGAATTCGATTTAAAATGCCCTTTTTCATTCCAAAATAGACTAGGTATCTATCAATATCTTTTAGAATATCTATTCCAAAATCGAATTCCTATATTCTCATATCTTTCTAGTAATATTTAATATATTGAATATTAATAGAAATGATATAATCCCTTTTTATATATATGAGATATCATATTAAAGACTTGATACGCGCCGCTGTTACACTACCGTATACTAGTACAAACACTGGCCTACATCTGGAAATTCTGATGTACAACAATGGAGACTATTCTTATTAGACTGGACAAGGTATGTATACTTTGAATTTCAATCTTTTACAGTACGGCACCATTCAGAGGCAATACCATACCATACGTCATCCCTCGAAAGGATGACGAGTACCCAGGCTTTCTAATTCAATACTTACTATTTATTAACCTCAGGGGGTTAGTCCTGTTGAGTGGGTGACCCTTCACGAGTACAACATTCCAAAATGCATCGATGTTTTAAATCACTGGGTTAGTAATGGCTTTGGGATTCTTACCATCGGCAAAGCTATCCAAGGCACACGCGACGCACTGAGCCGAAAATCACTCTGTAATGACTCCTGTGACTCCTGAGACACCAGCAAAGTTTGCAACAAAGGGAAGAAGTTTTATGCCAACTATGCGCTCGTTTATCCTCCTTAGAAGGTGCTTCTTTCACAGGAACCACGGTTGGCAAAGCTCATCACGAAAGCATCGAAAGGGAGAAAATACTCCAATGCACTCCGTAAGTTTCTCGAGAACTGGAAATTTAATCCGACCATGTTAGACCAAAATTGGTACCGATGTACACTAAGAGACTATGGCCAGTCCAAGGGTTATGACTTCGGGAATAAACCATTTTCGGCTATGTGGCATTTCCGAGATATGTGGAAAGAAACCAAATCTTCCTGCTTGTTTGATCATGTAGCACCGATGTTCAAGCGCGCAGCCAATGCGATCAAGGAATTAAAGGGAGAATCTGTGTAAAAGCTCTCTGTGGGGATGTCACAGAAATTGCCGAATGGTTTCATTTCGACTACTTAACGACCAGAGTCTCTCGCTCTCCCGAGTTTCCCAAAAGGTTCGACTGTAATCACATGAGTAACATACCGTAAGTCACTTTGTCTCATTCAAGGTTCTCACGTATATATTATTTTGATCTATATTTCTGCGAAAAGATGATTATTCGGCGCTGACAACGTCACCCAGGGATTCCCTGGAGGCGTTTCTAGTAGATTATCAGTGTTTTACCGACAAGGAAACGCTGCGAAAATTAACAGACGTTGTTGCAGCTTTTAAGCCAGGTAGAGATGGATCGTTGCCGTTGATGAGATACAACTTATACTCGCGGGGGGCCTCAATTCATAGGATGCCTGGTCCGAATCACTACCTTTGGCTCAGTGTAAAAGTGGTTCTACACAATGTTTTTCAGGATTGCTTTGCCTCACAACGTAAAAATCACCATGACCCACGCAATCATTCTCTCTCCTCTTAATCTCACAGTATTGTTTAGATTGATGGCTCTGCTTCGTGATTATGGATATCCCTCGCGCTGGATATCAGAAGTTCTTGACAATATCATTGAGAACAAGGTTGTCGCTACCTGTCGTCCTCCTCGAGCCACGCCCACAAGGGTTTCTGCATTGAAGATACAGTACAGGTCCAAGAAGATCTGTACTAGTCCTTTCGCTCATGAAATTTCAACTCTCCCTAGGATCTTCTCGCCGATCTTATCATTCATTCCTGAGTCACAGAAAATTTCTTCAGAGGAAGGAATCTACAAGTACACTTTTTCACTTGATAAATTGGACACTGTTTAAGAAATGCCGAACAACCTTACACTGTTATTTGAGAGTGATAAGCTGTTCAGAGAAGCGGGTCAGGCGGGCTACTACGCGATGCATCAGAACATCCGTTCGCTCCTTGATTCGGCTTAGGGAGACGAAATGGGTGCTCAATTCAAAGGAGTTAAATTCGAAGCTTTTAGGGAGAGAGGCCTGGTTCTGTGGAGTGCTATTGAGTGGAACATAGAAGCATCAGAAGCTAGTGCTTGGATGCCTAGCACTCTAATGGATAGAATAATGAGGGAGAGGGAGAGGGAGAGGGATTGGAGTTGTGGGCTATTCCGGACAGATACGTGGGAGAGGTGTTGGGATATGTTGGCACTGGTGAGTGATGCGAGAAAGGGTAAAAAATGGGAGGAGTATGTTACTTCAGTTGAAGACATCAGGCTTCTACATTTGATCAAGAAGGGTTTGAATCTAGAAAAATGAAGATATGCGCGACGGTGGCATGAAGGAAGTGGAGCTCTATAGTAGTATTTGAAATTAGCTCTAGACCTTTAATCGCACGAAACGCATAACAGTAAGAGTTGAATTCATTATTCTTCATAGAAGCTGTAATTTATGCACATTGACTACCTTCTACGACCCAATGCGTACTCGGAAAAAGCAAAGACTACCGTCTTTTTAGCACACGATATAATCTATGGGTAGTGAGAGATATTTATGCACTCATTGATGCCGATTCTCTATGATCATCATCAATTCTAAAGTTTGCATTAGAAGCGCTCGAAGAGATAAATTAGGAAACTCACCATCATAGCTACACTGATCTCTCTCTGGCTGAGATCTTTTGTCATTATCATAGAGACCTCCTACCGGCTTCTCATCGGAAATGTTCTCTGGAAAGTGACGTCTATCCACCCATGGGGTAGAGAATCGGTTTCTCTTGAAATACTTGTATGGATACGCAATTGGAGGATCAAACCTATTGTATGTTCCACCCACATCTTTACTAGGCTCTTCCGCCAATCTTATCTCACCACCGTCAAAGTTTTCGCCCATTTCCCATTCTCCAGATCCAACCTGAAGAAGGCGAAGCTTAGGCAGATTATTTTGCATCTTCTGAAAGTAGTCGGCCCATTTTGTTTTGTAATGCCAGATAGTGGGAACGCCTGAAATGAGCGTTAGTATTTGTAATCTCAGGTCGTACTCAGACACTATCACCTCCATTATCCATAGGAGTCATCGCATAGTTCTCATTGTCGAGATCCCCCAAGTGCCTAATACCTGCGAGTATTGGACAATCGTCGAGTTTCAGAACTTCCAACGTTTTTCCGTGAGATAGAATCCAATCCAATTGCCAATCGTGCGAAAATGTGTAGTTGCCCAATTCCAACTTCTTCAATTTTGGAAAGTGCACACCCCTCAAATCACACTTTGGGAAATAGCCCCACCAATGAATACAGTGAATAGTGAGCGAGGTGAGATTATCAGCACAGGGCACTAGCCATGTAGAAGGAAGCTCGGCAAAGAAGTCATGCATAGGCGGAAGAGACCATGAAGACTCAGGGGTTGCTTTTTCGTACTCGACAACAATTCTCATACGTAGGTTTGTAATTTTTTTCAAAACCGCAAGGAAGTCTTTCGATCCGGTCAAGCTCGCATCATTGACATTTTGTAGATTCTTGAGGGAAAGCGTAGTGAGTGAAGGTGTAGGATACCTTGGGTCATTCAAGGAACGAAACAATTCTCTGAGAACAGCAGTACGATATTCGTGGCTGTCTTCTGCTGGGATGAGATAGAATCCTCTTTCATCCTCCTCCCCCAGATATGTACAAAATTCTGCAAATTCGACTGCGACGGTGGTAAGGTTAGGGAACCTATTACATTTTTCGATAATTCTTTTCATCGAGATATTGAAGTGCTGTGGGGGGTGTTTCTCCGCGTAGGAATTAAGATACGAATTTGCATAGGGTTCAAGACTGGTGACATAACGGACAGAACGAACTGCTTGCTTGAGACGTGGTACACGGATGATCTTCTCAAAATTGGTGCGTGGAATGGCTGAGTGCATCTCTGCAACCTCTTTAGACTCGTCGTCTCCATTGTCGTTATCATATCCTTCATTTGCATTCTGTATATTCACACTACAGTGCGAGAAAAGCTTTTCAGTGACTAGAATTGAGAGGGGTTTCGAAACCAGACGGAGGTTTTTGAGATCAGAGGTGTTTGTTACCCCTTTGATGATCAAGCGAAAGATCTCCGCTGGAAATTTGTCCATTTTCAATGGATGCTAGGGGGAAGATTCTTGGAGCTTGACTTTTCAAATGTCAAAACAATGGTAGTATCGATAGAGGGTAGCGACGGCTAATACATATACCTCGTTCCAGACGGTGTATTAGGTTTCGGAAAATAATCTGACCCCTATTTCTAGGAGGGGTAATTTTGATCAGTTTTTGGACATCAACCAGGCAGTAACCTCAACTTTAAGACTATTGGGGCTCGCAAATGAATCAAGTACCTGCGTTTCTCAAGAAAACATACTTTCCACGTCGTTGCCTACTGACAAACTTCCAGTCCAGTCTTGATACTTGTTGCACAATTTGTTAGTACCTATAACTTGAATGGCTTTAAATAAATCCAGCTTCGTCTTTTGCAGAACGCGATGACATGTCTCATGAATTGCAACTTGGGGAAGTCGATGTCGCTGATTGATTGAAACCTTTCCCTCCCCATCATGTGATGATATGAGCTTATGTCACGTGATCAAGCTCCAATCGATTTTCTTTGGTTTCCACCCTCTTGATGGATTACAAGCCTTGATTGCCACGACTCGTGGAAACATTACAGCACAAATTATGGGTCAGCAATTTTCCATTCTGAGACCCGATCTACTCTGATCTGCCCTCGTCACAACGCGGAAGAAATTCTCTGGTGCTCCAACAAATCCTAGAGTTCGAGAACCTGTAGTCTGCAGGTCTCGAAATTTCGTAATTGTAATTCGAAAAATTGTGATTTTGGATATCTAAACTCCCAAAGCTCCGACAAAGCACTTATCCGGAGCCATAATCATCTTTTCGAAAATTACATTTACAATCCTATTTATTTGTCGTCTGGTCTCTACCACATAATTTCACAAGAAATATAACAAATTGATTTCTAGCAGTGAATCCTAATCAGGAGGCAATCAATATCCTGGGAAGATCTCTCTCACCCCATGAATCGAGTATGTTCAAGACTTCGTGTCAATCTGACTAGCTGTTGAGGCCCAAGGACAATCATTCGGGGACAGCATTTTGACATCTGAGTTATTGCATCTCCAGGTTGCCATAATTAAATCATCCTTGATTGTTACTGCTACGAGAACACACCATAATGTCGTGCTCTGGATCCCTTTCCAAGCTAGGCATTGCTAGCTCAATCCGAAAATAGTGTTCTATACTGCCTTGGGAGGAATTTAGGTTTGTACTCCGCTCTTCACCTACAAACTCACGAGGTAAATGTACCGAGATCGACAGTACAAGTACAGAATAATCGAAGATAGATGTTAGTGGATCAGTGGGAAACCACGATGTTGTATAGACAAAAGTTTCACGTGACTATCCTTAAAAAGAAAGTTGGTGGAAGTATTTTCAAGGCATCCAGATCAAAGAAACTAAATTGTGTATGGCCCCAACCAAATACCTCGAATACATGGTTTTTACGATAGAAAATTCTGGTAATAATAGTATGCTATCTGCCCTATGACTTTGAGACAGAGACCATGACACCTTCTTCAATCTCATCCATCTTCCCAGTACCTTCAGGGCACGAAATTTATGGTCATAACTACCATATTCAAAGCCCAAATTGCGTAGAAAAAGTTCGAGTAGAAGCTTAGAGCTCTGAAATTCTGGTCCGTCAATCATCACCAAGACTGAAGAAGCAAAGTTTGGCGTGAAAAGAATGATACAGTTAGTACGTGACACATTATCAGGTTTCTATTCGATCAAACAAAAACCTAGCCGTCTTTTAAAATTTCCGTCTTTAAAGGTTTACATTGAAATACTTGCACTTACGAGTCGACCTTATGAAGCTGGTGATTGTGTAAGTATCAAATCATGATAGAGTGTACTCTTGATTGGTGTATCAATTTTTCGCGGCTCTGGACGATCATGCAGATGCACGGACGAACACACGCGAATTTTGGCGACGACATGTCGGTGTCACGCTCGGCTAATACTGAAACGGTAATAACCTCATATACAATGTCCCATAATTTACAATACCTTAAATTTATCAATGATTCAACGAAAAGTTGCCGGTATCTCATTTTTAGAAAACTTTGATCCGAATTTTGAATTAAGCTTTCAATAGATTTAGTAAATTGAATGTTAGCTTCGAGGATCAAGAAACATGACATACAGCGTGACATACCTAACCAACGCTAGTCCAGTCCATATGAAAATCTCCACTTTTTAATTTTATATATATATCTAGGTCTTTCCCCAGAGAATCGTTTTGAAAGCTTCATTCGAATACCAATTTCATAGTCTCATCTTAACACCCACAATCAATTTATCACAATCCTCTATTCAAAACTACACAATTACAATCTGCAATTCTCTCAGGTAGGTTCAAACTTCCAGGGGCCGGAAATTCTTTAATACGATTTAAACATTGACCTAGCTCTAATATTCGAATCAGACCTAGACACTCAAATCTTTTAACTCTCCAGATCAGAATTGAACACCGGGGTCCGCAGGTTTTCCACACATTTACGATCACTGCAATATACAATTTCTTCTAATCGAATCTAGACATCGGTTCTCCCAAGGTGGTTGAGCTAAATTGAAACATGGTCGAACAAACTTTTTTAGAAACTGGATATCATGTAGCTCATTTTATTGCTTGTCAGAAGCACATGAAATTAAGGGGATTAGCGCTCCGAGCAATATTGGATCAATGTACAGATCCGGCTGGCACTTTTGCCAAACGACATAATAAATGGTTGGAAAATAGTATAAACATTGCTGAAAATTGGAAAGGCATGGTTAAGCTCCCAAAAGATCAAATTCTTGGCGGCGCATTCGTGGATGCGCATCGAAGCTCACCAGAAATGGGTAAAATGCTCAAGGAAAGTGCAGAGGCAGAGTTCGAGTCAGAGGTCGAGTCAGAGGTCGAGATCGATCAATGGCATGATATTTCTGATGATGAATCAATTGAAAAATGAATAAGGCAAAATCTAGCCGCAGAGTACCGGCGTAATCAGGACCACCTGGTTTTTATTTTGAGAGAAGCGCATCATTACAGAGATGCAAAAACCCAGATTCGGCTCTGGGTGTCAAATGATATTGAACGTTTCAGGGCAAGTTTGCAAAGAGACATTGCGCAAAGTGGCGCCGATCCTGATCGTGAAACCATGCTCGGATTCTTCGAAGAATGGTCGGCTTGGAATGACATGACCTACGAACAAAGCTGTAAATTGAATGATACAGAGCTTCATCCTGAGTGTCACTTGATCTTCTCGACTATTCAGTTTGCAATCAAAGACATGAAACATCGCCTGAGTATCATTGAAGAAGCTCAATCCTATAGCGAGTATGAGGACCGTGCGGCTGCGAATCAAGCATACATTGATGTTATTGAAGCATATCGGACCTACGAGAATCCTGAAGACCCTGCGGCTTCTGACAAAGTATATGCTCAGGAAGTCGCGAGGCACTTAACGCAACCATAAATTCCGGATAAATATCGAGGTGAATCAAATTCTGCGCCATCGGTTACATGCGTTCCTGAACAACTTTCTGACATTTCTGATAGGGAAAACCCGGCGTCGAGGGTCGGAAATGGACCTTTTAGGGATTTTTCTGGCAGACAGCGAGACAATGGAATGGAGCGGCAAGGACTTGATGAGCTTGGAAGGGTCTATGGACAACACTAGAACATAAACAACGAAAATTTTGTACCAGTAACTTACAAAACCCAAGACTCGAAAAGTTTATTCTCCTAGGGAAGATGAATGAAAACTACATTAATCATCCTTTATATACGGGTTGTGAGAAGAAAAGCAAACGACGACATCGTTCGGGTTGAATTTTGTACGGGGTGGTACAAAATTCATTTGTGGCTTTTAATTGTAGATAGATCATGCAGTTGTCTACTTTGAATATTAAATAACACTTACTGATCTGTTGTCGCTCATTCCTGCACGTCCTTTAAACATTGCGTTGAACAATCATGCGACGAGCTTTTGATGGTTTTCCTCACGTTTCCAAAACTTGGTTGCATATTATTCACGCTTACGATTTCGTCCTCGTGTATTACATCACTCAACCACGGTATATGGATAGTCTTTAGAATGCTTTATGATGTTTAGGTATTCGCAGCAATACCATGAAGATTGATACTCTAACAGATCTCGCCACAAAGCCAGAATCCGTAGTAATCTAATATTGTGACTCCTCTCTTGCAAAGCGAAGTTTCCCTAACAGTAGACTAAAGCCTTCAGGCTACCAGAACCAGTTTCACTGACGTCTCAATCCTCCTCATTTAATCAACTTAGCCGGCTGGCTTTCGGCTTCTGTTTCTTCTGTTTCTTGCTGAAGTGATAGACTTTCCTCATCCGACTCAAGAATTCTCGAGTCTGTTAAGTCGAATGCCGCGGCGTGCCATGCCGCCTCCGCATCATTCCACGCTTTTTGAGCCTTTTTTAATGCCTCTTCAGCCTCGAGGAATGACTTCTCTGCCTCTTGTAATGCCTCCTCAAGCAATACCTCTTCTGCTTTTAACATTCTCTCCTTCTCCTCCCATTTCTCTCTCAAGTTGCGGGCTGCTAACTCTATCGCCTCCAATTCTCCTATACTAATTGATATTGCTTGACGTCTCACCCGTATAGCGAGCTTGTTCTTAAAATCATTCAAGACATTCATATCCTCCTGTAGCTCGTATCCAAGTTTCTCTTCCGATACGAGGCTTTCAGGTAACTGAATGGATAAACGAAGTACTGAGTCCCTGAAGGTTGGCAGGCTTTTGAGAGAATTATTTACTTCCTGTTTGACTTGATCGAGTACCGACCTGAAATACATCTCTTCCATGGTGAGCTGCATGATTGGATGATTGAGATTTGAGGATATGATGGTTCAGGTCGATCTGAGTAGAGGTGGATTAGAGGCTCGAGAGTTGGACAATTTGCTGTGCGACGATGGGTGACGGTGATATTTGCCGATGCTGGAAGAATGGAAATGGGAAAGAAAAAGTACCGGATGACTATATTTATACGAAAATGATTCTGAAGACCTAGTAAACAATGGGATCGTGTTTCATTGAGGAAAACAAATTCGAAAGAGAACGGGCAAGTGGCAAGAGGGGCTTGTGGGCCGCTCTATTGGTGATTTCCCTTTTGGGCTCAACAATCCCTTCCTAGTCTTGCCGGTGGTTTCTCCTTCTTCTCTTGCAAGTAAGAAGTAGTTTTGGTGGAAAGATTGAGTAGGAGCCAGATTTGAACCATAACTGAGTGGTATGAATGAAAAGGTTCCCATTTTGGGTTTGACTCCAGAATCGGGATCGATAGTTGAATTTTAACTTCCATTAACGAGAGTCAATGGCGAGACAGACCTCTGACTAGGAACGATTGCCAAGATTGTGGCATGGATATTTAAGGGTGTAGATTCCAGATATAGAGTGCCCTCAATGTTATCATGAAATAACAGGAAGAAAATCTTACTTTTTCAGCTTTTCTCTATGAACAATAATCATTACTTCTCGAAAGAAATTGAGACCTCGTTCGATTATCTTTAACACTTGACATCGGTTTCTTATTCCAGCTCTTGCGGGAATGTTTCTCAATTTCCATGCCATGATTTTGTTCAAATTTCATGGAAGAAGTTTCCATCTCTGATAATTTTACTTGATTGTGGTGACATTGGATATAACTCGCTTTCAAGAGGGAATTTTCTCACTCACGAAGTTCTTAATGTCCACTTAAGTAAATCCTTCTCAACGATATCCTCCTTTCTCTCAAGCAACTCATCAACATCCCACCTAGCATCCAGAAACCTTCCATTTATCCATTTCAAATCTTTGATGTTCTTACTCAACCACACACAAAATCCACCGCAAAGATCCACGCTATCAACCAAATCTATAGCTTTTATCAGTACTCTCGCAACATTAAGCAGATTAGAAACTTACAAGGTAGGAAAACTTCAGGTGTATTTCCAGCAGCCATCAGCGTTGCAACTGCCCCAGGATGTACAGTAACAGCAACTAATCCTTCCTCTCCAAATTGAGAACCTACCATCTCTAAAAATCTACTCTGCGCAAATTTACTCACGCAATACCCCGTATTGGCAATGGGGCCATCCGTCAAATTTGCAGCCAACGAACCGATCTGTACGAAAACCTTTGCTCCATTCTCACTCTCCAGCAGTAAAGGTATCAAATAATGCGCACAATTATAAGTCCCAATCATATTTATATCGAAATTTCCTTGGAACCATGACGGATCACCTTCAGTGACTTTCAGAGTCACGGGACCCGCATATCCAGAGTTGGGAATACAGACATCAAGGCGACCGAATGTCTCTTTGATATAATTCGCAAGGTCTGAAATATTGCTGGATGATGCGATATCACAAGAAAATATTTCCACTCGAGTTTGGGGGGAGATGACACGAATCTTTTCAGCAACGCGAGTAAGCTCGGAAGTGTTGCGGGATGCTAGAATAACGCCGGAGGCTCCTGCTTGCGCAAATGAATAAGCGATGTGTTCGCCTATGCCAGAGCTAGCCCCTATTACACAGATGACGAAAGGACTAGGGAGTGGGTTGTTGGCTGGAGTGGTGGCGGGCGTGAGTGTTTTGTGTCGGGTGGCTGTAATGGTGTTCATTGTGTTTTTTCGTTTTTAAGATTGATTATAAGGGAAACTGTTCGATTAAAATCAAGAGACGGGTCATGAAAAATATATATTATCTGAACATCTATATTCCATATTTCTGGCACATCACGATGGTTAGGTGGCTGAGCTTTCGACTCATAATGAGCAGGTGGGATGGGACATTTAATTGGCTGTGCAGTAGTGGGGGTTTTCTGCCCGGTGACTCAGTAATTGGCTTAGGCTTATCTATACCCTTTGATATGTTTCACCGTCCACGATTAATGCTATTCTTGAACGAGGATTTCGATGCAGAATCATTGTTTTCTTTAAGACATGTAGTTGGGGGGATAATAATGATACAATGATTATTAGCTGCATTGATTGGGCGAAAAGCCGATGTCTCGTTTAAATCGACACTTTAATATGATCAATACCTACTCCAAGCGAATTCGAACTTCAACTGCTTCCCTACAGAAAGTAAAGTTCTGGATGGTTTACGATAGACGAATGCTAGATAGTCACGTTTTCATGAATACAATTTCATCCATGGGGAACTCTTCAACTTTTTCGAGGAGATTAGAAGGTCCCAGCAAATTCTACAAAAATGTCCCCTCTTACCCGAAATAACAGATAGGATCAATCTAACTTCTTGGCTATACAGGCATGATATGAAGTCAGATTGGACTGCATTGCAATTCTATGTCGCGTCAAGCTATTTTTCGACCGCCATTCGTCTTATCAATATACTGCATGCTATCATAGATCAATCCCACGTTACCTGTCTCATCCGAGATCTGTATCAATTATTTATGAAAATTTCACCTTAAGAGAAAGCGAAAAATGTCTCCTTAAGAAAATGCGTTATGAAAATGTCACTACTCATCTGACTGTTAACCTCGCGCGCCATTAGAATAGTCGGACGAATCAAGCGAGTTGTCATGATCTGACGGGAGGATCAGGGCTATAACCCTACCAGGTTGGATAATTCATCATGTTCGAGCAGGAGATGCAAGCTGCTGTGGTCAAATCCCTAGATTACTCGTTCACCTATCGAACGGATAAAGGTTCTGCAACTGTTCGAGTCGTAGCGAAAGGTTATTTTCAACACTTTCTAAGGGAGCTTAAAGCATGTCCCTCTGAGTGAATATCAATGCTACAAAAGGTTTGAATGCTGAAAAAAAGTCCAACTTGTCTGTCGTTGAAGTTGTCTATAAATGAAGTCCGAGGAATGGCAAATTAATGACACGGGAAGCTTGTGATTCAAACGAGTATTGGTGGACACCAATTCCTTGTACTGACTGCAAGTGCTAGTGATATAGATATAAAAATCACGAGACGCGTTTTGTAGCCAATGTTCGTAAAGACTGTTATGTCGATTGTCAATGCCTATTGCTTTTTGGGCAGCAGCTTGCCTCGCAAAGGTACATTGAGTCTTGATGTTATGCATCTTACGCATGTCATGGGCCGGACGATCTAAGCCTTCAACAGTCAACAACACATTCCTTATCATGTGATCACTTTCTGTTCTTGGACACTACTTCAATTGATAGCAGAATCTTTAGGACTTGAATAATGTCAGCTATTATCTCGACAGGCTTACCAGCATAAGCCATTCAAAGCGCTGAAGATATATAGTATGTACTTCCGAACTTCCCGGACTCCTGTAACTCACTAGATGCCATAATAAATCAGGTAAGATAAGGTTAGGAATACAAACGAGTAATATTCACATTTCATATCCACAACTTGCCGTCTGTGGGGAAAATTCGTGACCACGATATGCACTCCAATCCTTTGTAGCATACAACCAAGATCATGGCGTTAGATGTCGTTAGATGGAGTAAAGAAGTGGAATCTGATAGGATGGGATCGAAATTCTAATGACGCGAGCCATTGAGTCAGAGAACGAACGTTCTTGTGAGTGGACATGGATGTGATCATACATGATTGGGCAGGTGTCCGTGAGACCTAAGATGTCATGACGCATCTAAGTCCTTCATTGCCTCCCAGCATGACAAGACTTTGTTTCTGAGGGATTCTCAGCCTCTATAGATCTACCAATGACAACTCCTTATTAAGGATGAGACTTCTCACTTATCCTGAACCTGCAGTCAAACTGACCAAACAGGAAAGAGCTGCAATCTTTGCTATGCATTCATTCTATTTCATCGATGAACACTGATTCAAAGAGGATCACAGATTCCGACTTCAGAGCAAAATCGCAGAATTCTTTAGACCGGTATTAGATTACCGATTGCGTGCAATCTTTCCTCGCTCGTCTGTGCCAGGAGGTCGGAAGAATTTCGGGGCCGATATCAAAAGTTACTCCTATCACATGACCTTTAAATTTTCGCTTTACGCGACTTTTTATCCAGTCGCGGTCAACGCGTCTTCCATCTATCATCTCCCATCTTTCAACAACACCACAATCTCAATATCTGCCCTCCACACGCTAATAACGTCAATCATGTGTAAGTTTCCCTGCGCATCACTCCTAAACTCAAAACTTACTTGTACCTAGCAAACAACTACGGATACCAAAATAATTATTCAACCACCAGTTACGGCGCACAAGGCGGGGCAGATGGTGGTGGATTTGTTCAAGGAGGATATGGTGGATCGCAAGGAGGAAGCCAAGAAAGTCCTGGAGGATCAAAGGTATGTCTTGCTACTTGTGAAGTCACATGAATATACTAATGAGACATTTAGACATATGGTAAAGATACATTACGACCAGTAACCATCAAGCAAATCCTCGAGGCCGTGCAACCACATCCCGATGCAGATTTCAAAATTGATGGATCCGAAGTTACTCAAGTAGGCACATTCCTTCCTACTAAACTATGCATCAATACCATCTTTCGCCGAACTAATACACTAACCTCTCAACCATTAGCTCTCATTCGTCGGCCAAGTCCACTCCATCTCCACCCAAGCCACAAACAACACCTACAAAGTCGACGACGGCACCGGTCTCATCGAAGTAAAACAATGGATCGACAACGACGCTGCTCCAGAAAACGCAAGACCTGTGCCAGAAGAAGGAAAATACATACACGTATGGGGAAGACTCAAGTCTTTCCATGATAAACGTCATGTAGGAGCTCATATTATCCGACCCGTTCTCGACATGAACGAAGTGACATTCCATGGATTAGAAGCTACTCTGGCACATTTATATTTCACTCGTGGTCCTATCGATACAGCGGGTACTATGACAAAGAAAGAGGGGGGCGATGGAATGTTTGTTGATTCGTACGGTGGCAATAACATGGGAGCCGGAGATGCGTCTACAGGTAGTGGTAAAATATTACCTGCGAAGGTTTCTCGCAATTCCAGAATGGTTTTCGATCTATTACAGTCAGAGCCTCAAAATAACGAGGGTTTGAATGTAAATATGATTGCGACCAAGCTTGGTATGCCAGTTGCAGATGTCTACAAGTGCGGAGATGAGTTATTGGCGGAGGGTTGTATTTATACAACGGTTGATGATGAGACGTGGGCTGTGTTGGAGTACTAGAGGATGGGAGATTACAGCATCAATGGCGTTGTAGGATGGGATTATGGCATCTATGTAAAAGTAATGGCTTCATGTGAATGAAGTATGATTCTATGAGAAGATATACCAGATGAGATTCTTAGATTGCTAGAATTAGGTAAAAACAAATGGTGATATTGTTATATTATCCAATACCCTAATAGATAACAATTAAGACTAAAGCTTGTTTGATTACTTCAACAGGTGCGGATTTGTTCATGCAAAAACTTTACCCAAAGAGAGTCATATCCAATAAACCACAAAAACTTCAAGAATAATCATGGAGACTTAAAAGCGTCAATATGATAAGAAAAATCGATATCAGAAGCAGAACTCAAATCGCAATGACACCACCTACTCAATCATCTTAACATTGACACACTCCTTTCCCTCGACAGTTTCCCCCACAAATTTCGGTTCCCTGACCATAATCTGCATCTTAACCGGCTTGACCCCTCTTTCCATCACAATATCCTGCTTCCACTCAAACCCCAACCTACGATAGTAACTCAAATTTTTCTCCGCACTAGACTCTAAATACGTTGGGCAGTTTTCACGGTCTGCTCGATCAGTCATATGTTGTATTAATTTCTTCGCGTATCCTTTTCCTCGAGCGCTAGGTTTGCTACCGAGATAAACGAGGTAGTAGAAATTCTTGTTACGCTCGCCCATGACGTCGTCGATGGTATGGTGGAGTAGGGGCAGAAATTCATCATAGAAACGTTTGCGGCCTTCCACAGAGAGCTTGAAGTAGAGTTTCCAGAGACCGCTGCGGAAAAAGGTAAGCCAATCATCCATGTCTTGACCAGGAGGCATCCTGTTGGTTTGTTAATTCGTTATTCAAAAAACATGGATCCCAGTAGACGTACCATAGAGCGACTGCATCGTAGTTTGGACCAATAGTAGTCACTATGCCTTTGTAACAATGAGCAGCGGTCATGTACTTGATTATGTCACAATGAAGTTTCCATTTGTAGTCCTCAGAATAAGAAGTCATGTCATCGGTATCAAGGAAGTATCTTGCTACTTCGTCTGTAGCAAAAGCTTGAGCTAGACACTGAGCCGCTCCCTCGCACTCCGAGATGCTTACTGTACGAACTTCCTCCGTTGTAGCCGGGGAAAGGCTGCGCTTCTTCTCAAGAAAATTCATGGTCGTACTATTATCCTCAATAAAATGCGCCATGATTGCGATTAATTTATAATATATCTTGAGATGTTGGAATGATCCTGCAGATTTAATATGTTAACATGATATTTGGAGGCATTTGGAAAGACTGAGAACGAACAGGAATCCGGTTTATTAGCTGGCCTATTTAAATCGCCTGTATGAACTATCGAGAGCTGGGTTCTCGATACCGTTATGTATCGAGATGGGAAACGAAGACAGTTGAGACTTTGGCGGAAATCAACCGACATCAATGTAGATGTTTATCAAACTCGGGCTACTCTTCAGCGGGAAAGGCAGGATGATTCTTCGAGAATCACGCTTCGTCTACAGTTAGTAGATAGAATTTGGTCGTCGATTGTGTAGCTGTGGGAGTCTTGAGCCGGACAAGTGTTGACTTTACTGAATCGGCCGATACGATGTGAATTGAGGAGAAAGAATGCAGTTTATGTTGTCTTGTGTTTCCTTGGGAGACTTAATGATTTATGTTACAGAGAACCTGTGATTGTGATTGTAATTGTCTGCAGAGATCAATGAATTGAATAGCAAGGGATTCCGAGAAACGGCGATTGGGTCGAGGTTTATGTAGTCATCACTACGAACTCAAAACGTTAAGGTACTCCTCAACGATAACCATGCCACAATCAAACGCTGCATAACTCCACTTGTAGACTAGCACGAGGTAAGCATAAAGATTGAGGGCAACCAACAGGATTGAGTCTGTGAAATCCCTTGGGGCAAGTGTAGCCTGCCGCATGATTCTTGGAAAATTCCATAATCTGATTGGATTGATATAAACCCTTAAACAATCAATACATGGATACTTTACTTGTTAAGTTTGACAAGGGACGCCATGTGCGATCATCTGGTCCAAAGGGTCCGTGGCTGGACCTCCCAAATCTGGTTAGATATCGGAGTAATCTTTGAAGGGTGTCGCGCCCCGTCCGCCGACTTTGATACGATCCTACTCCACTCCACTGAAGGGAGATAAGATGAAAAGCGTGGAACAACGACGAAAATAGGAATTGGGTAAGCGAGATAAAGGGATGGATGGATAAGAAAGACAGATAGTATTAGATGAAGAAAGTAATCATAAGTCAAAAGTCAAAAGTAGTGTAAAGATAGAAAAGAAATTGGAAACATGCAAAAATAGGACGTATTGCGTTGCATATTGTCAGACACAGGATGTCCAATAGGAAAGATATTCGGGATTCGCCCGCGTTGATCGTACTGGATGATATTAATTAGGCGTAATCAAGTGATTCGCTTTTCTTTTGGGTATAAACTTTGGTATCGCGATAAACCTCGATGCCAATATGCAATATGCATTATGCATGGTGAAATTCTCAGCTCCTCAATAACTCCTCCATATTCATTCATCTCTTATCCGAATCGCCCCAGCAAAGTCGTCCTCACATTCTTCTAATATCTTGCTCATTCATATACTTCTCAAGATCGGTATCCTTGTGCTCCCACCATTCGAAAAGAAGAGAGTTACAGATAAGCTTGAACCAAGGTGTAAACTTCAAAGAGGGATCGTTGAACATAGTCTTGAGTCCATCGGCAGAAACGTACTGAGTATCGCGGACTTCATTCATGTTTGGCTCGAGGTCGACATCGGCGGTAATAAAGAGGATGTAATCGACTAAAAAGATTGTCAATCGTTAGCCATTGTACGTCATAAAGGATCATAAAAACAGGTTGACATACTTTCATGCTCTCCCCATTTTCCGTCACTGGGTGCTTTGTAGTGGATTCTGGTCAAGAATTTGAAGTCCTCGATGGGTACTTGCGCAGGTTTGATACCAAGTTCGTGATCAAGCTTTCGTTGTGCTGCTCTTTTGACTCCCATGATAGCCTCAGCCAACTCAGAACCACCTTCACCGGGTATGCCAAGAGGATGGGAGCAGCAGGTGTTAGTCCACATGTCAGGGAATGTGATCTTTTCGGTCGCACGTTGTTGAAGGAGCAATTCATTCTTGGAGTTGAAAAGAAAGACCGAAAATGCGCGATGAAGGAGGCCTTTGTCGATGTTTGTCATGAGATGACCTAGAATGATCAGTATACAAAAAATGGACGAATGCTTAAAACCCTTACATATCTTCTTGCTGAAGTTTCCAATAGGCTTATCGTTTTCGTCTAGAACAATGCAGACTTCATCCATCAATCTGATCTGCTCTTCATCGTGTCCTTCGAGTTCTGCAGAGCTCGTGTCAATGTCAGGGAAAAGTCGAAGAATGCTCTGAGCAGTAATAGGCTCAGCCTGTGTAATTGTAGTTGTAGTAGACATTGTGGAATGGAGAGAGGGTGGTGGTCTTATTGTATTTTGAAAGTCCTTCCTTGGGATTAGATTGTTCAGAAATGGCTCAAAGGATTAATAAGGGGAACAGGGACAAAATGCCTCAAGCAATTAAATTGCGGGCGCTATTCCCGCCTGAATAATTGGCCCAAGCCCAAAGGTTAAAATTGGCGGGGAAATTTAGTCACTTGAAGCTGTCAATTAAATATTGATACCTCAGGCAATAGAGGGGCAGAAAAAAAAAGTTTGTTTGAATTTTGGTCGGCTCGGGAACCAAAAGAAATTCGAATCTACAAGTACCTACTTCGATATCATATGGGAAAAAGACCTCGTATTTTGTCTCTCAACACAAGTTAATCAATTCAACTCAACCCAATATCATATCATATCACCCTGATTTACATTCAAAATATCAATATGGGAAAAGCTTCTAGAAATAGGACTAAGCATCGCGCTGATCCAACTGCAAAATCTATCAAGCCACCCACCGACCCAGAGCTTGCAGCTATTCGAGAGAGCAAAATTCTACCAGTTCTCCAAGATCTACAAAGTGCAGACCAATTGAAGAGATCAACCGCTGCGACTGCAATTGCGAACCTCGTTGACGATACAAAATGTCGAAAGTTATTTTTGCGAGAGCAGATTGTTCGAATCCTGCTGGAACAAACCCTTACAGACTCGAGCATGGAAACTAGAATCGCAGGATGGGGAATAATGAGAAATCTAGCATTGGAAGAGGAAGCGGACTTTTGTGTGCATTTATTCAGACAGGATATTTTGACTGCAATTGAGGGAGCTGTCAAATCAGTAAGCAGTCACAGTAGTCCCATTCTCCAATAATTACTCTAACAAAAGTAGATTATCGAAACGATCGATTCAAAAGATACTCCGTTATCGAAAATACCACAACCTCAACAGGATCTTCTGTGGAGTCTTACAAGTTCTGTAATAACACTGTTAACCTCCCTGTCTGAAGCAGAGGTTGAAATTGTCGAAGCTATATCAAAACTGTCTACAATTATCAACTTTTTGTTTGGATTATTGTCACTCGATACAACTCCATTGGAGATCAACAATGAGGTATTATCATGCTTAGCAGCTTTAACAGAAGACAATAAGACCTTGGTCGAATTTATTACAGAGCAGAAGGATTGGTTCAAACTACTGATGCAATTGAAGAACTCTGGCGGATTTAAAGGCGTTGCTACTTGTGGAGTACTTCATAATATATTCACAGCAATGAATTGGGCCGATGACAATGCTCCCATGGACGGCGCCTCGGATGCTATTCTTCTCCCAACTTTGATCGAGTCAATGCAACAAGCACAACAGACCAATGGTGCTTATGGGACAAACGGCCACACGACAAATTCTAGCCCCGAAAGAGTCTTGCAAATGGCCCTAGAAATTACTGCATCGATTGCAACTAGCCTTCAAGAAGCTCTGGAACTTGGAAACGGAAAGGAGGAGGTGTTTGAAGGATTTGGAGATGACGAGGAAGTGGATGAAGACCAGATGGTTGACGGCGATGCAGACTTGTCGGAAGGTGAAGAAGGTGACTTGAGTGACGGAGAGAACGAAATGACACAGGAGGATATCGAGGCCGACATGGATATGGTCCTGGGAGATGACCCAGAAGATGAGGAGACGTCTAATGATCAGGATACACTCCATCAACTTGTTCAGGTCGCTTGTCCCGCCGTTGTAGCTCTTACACAACTATCCGGCGACTCAAAAATGGAGGGTGATGATGTACAAACTCCTGCCCTGGCAGCTTTAAACAACATTGCATGGACCGTCTCATCCATTGACTTTTCCAAGAGCCATCTTGGTAGCCTGCAAAAGTCATGGGCTGGCCTTGCCCAGCGTATATGGGACGAGGTCGTGTGTCGCGTACTTGCATCCAACACGGCGAACGTTGAACTGGCTGCCTCTATTACAAGTATTGCCTGGGCTGTTTGTAAGAGTGTTCAAGGGCGTGTTCAGATACGAGCGGATGAGCACAGAAAGTTTATGGCTCTCTACCATGCTTCCAAGGGCTTTGAAACCCCAGACGAGTCCAAGGCTTCTAAGAAAGACGCAGAAAATCTTGATGATTCAGCTTTCCAGTCTTTGGGGGTCAAATGTATTGGCGTGTTAGGTAGTCTTGCCCTCGAGCCCGCACCTATCGAACTTAATCGAGAAATTGGCATTTTCCTAGTCACTCTCATTGCAGGCGTTCCCGAAACCCCTGCGGCTCATGCGGTGGAAGCCTTGAACGAGATTTTTGACATTTATGCCGACAAAAGTTATTCATTTGATCAGTCGGTTTTCTGGGGAAGTGGATTCGACAAACACTTGGAGGAAAGTTTGCCTAAGTGCAAGAAGATGGCAAAATCAATCGACAAGAGAAAGTCACCAGAGCTTCGTTCGAGGATTGATGAAGCGGTATTGAATTTAGCGAGGTTCTTGAAGTACAAGAGAACAGAAAAGTCGAGCTAAGATGTAGATGATGGGATATAAAAACTAGGATAGTCGAGCTACAACACACATAATATTTCTCCATATGCTAGATTAATCCGACAATGATACCACAAGTCCTTTTCAATTTATTCGCTCAGTGAGACAGGGGTTTGAAAACAACAATCTATGGTTTTGCTTATTTATTCAACCCTCGAAGCTGATCTAGATTTTGACGTCAACGATAAAGAATTATTATGGAGACAAATTAGGCGCAGGGCTTACTCGTCCAGCATCATCAAGACGGGCTGTGCATGGAAGCTCAAGAATGGTTCCGTTTCCCGTTTCACTTCAACAAACTTCCCCGTTTCTGCAACTCTGCATTAAACCAACACATTCATGGAAACTCGTGGACATCGGTGCATAACATCATTTCGTAGAATATTTTGTCAACAATGCTAATTGTCGAAATAGGAATATCGTCATTACATGGTGCGCATCAATGCATCCCAGACTGCGGCTCAGCAAATTCCATCTCACCCCTGTCTGGATGGGGGCCAAAGTTGAAGAAAGGACATTATCACGGCCGCCAAAATCATCAACCCTCATGCAAATTTCCAACAAGCCACTGTCAGCCTCGCGAAGGAGAGCTTCCCTTGTGCAATGTTAGGCTTGATATATGATCAGCCACTTTTAATTGTTCCGTGTAAGATGTGCTTGACACTCCATGGCCTGATACAGTATGTTTGCTCCAGCTTCTCAGCCTCGGTGGCAAATGTTCGAAGAAATGAATTCGTGATGAAGTTGGATGTGATGAAATTGGGAAAAGAAGCAAAGCAGCGGTTTTAAGCATACAGTGTGTAGACCGGAGCGAGCCTAACGCGGTCCCTGTCCGGCTGGACTGAACACATTGTGAAGGCACAAGTACCAGCATGTACATGCAAAAACGACCCAGTGTATCGGTAATAGAGGCGTTTTATTGTTAATGGTAAGGCAATGCTGTGTAATGAGCCATTTTCCCAATCGGTTTTCTCCTTCTGTGTGCAGAGATACTGTGGGGAGAATTCATGCATGCAATATGTAATATGTGAACGGATTTAAGACTTTGTATAAGTAAGATCGTCATCTCGCCTGTCGGGACTCTACTTCCATTTGCTTGTACTTCTTAGTCTTGTTCTAGCTGGGTTAAGCATCTGAGCTACTTGAATACGTATACATGCGTTTACGAAGCGGATTGGATAAGTCTAGCGAGCGAGACAGTCGGAGTCAGCCTGCTCAAGCCGCAAGTCTCGATATGGAGGAACATCGTTTTACAGATTTTGGCTCAAATGGCGCAGATGTTGGTTCGTCGGGGCAGAGGTGAGTTTGTCTACTTTCCTTTGATGCTCTAGTTGCTTGGGTAAGTGATGAGCTAGGCTAACGGCGTGCTGTGAAGTAGTGGATCGCCATCTAGACCCGAAACTCAGAACCGTGATACCTCCAATGGACAGCAGGAACAGGGCATAGTCCTCTCTAGTCAATATGAGGAATATCAAGAAGACCCAACAGCATCATCACAACATACTCAAAGACCTTTCTTGGCACCACCATCTTTCTATGACCCAGCTCTCTATCCCGAAGCCTCAGTTCCTGTGTTACATCCTACTACATCTGCATTATACTTACAGCCTTATACAACTACAACTACCTCTCAATCCCAACCTCATTCTCAACTTCAACTTCAACAAAACTATTCATCCTATATGCCACCCCATACAAATGCATCTCAGCCTGAATCTATCTACACCTACGAGTCACCTCTTTACCCCTCCCCACCACCACCACCAGCTCCTACACCACCACCGCCTCCCTCACACTCTCATCGCTTTAATCCCTCTCAATACTATCCCCCAGCTCATCTATCATACCACCAAGCCCAAAGCCAGCACCACCTCCCTCTCACTCAACCTCAACCTCAAACACTCCACTTCCCCCCTCTTTCTACTCCTCAAACTCAACTCCAGACTCAACAACCCCATCACCAATCTCAAGATAGTCCCTGGTCTCCACTCTCCGCTCATGAATCCCGCAAACGCCGCGCTTCAGATGCGTTGAGCACTGCCGAGTTGGGCGTCACTGACGCCGATGTGGATTGGGGGTATAAGGATAAGATGGGTCAGGAGCTTGATTCTCTAGAGATGCAAAGTAGGAGTATGAGGAGAAGAGATGAACGCGGTGAGGGTAGCGAGAGGCACAATGTTCCAGGAAGCAGCAGAAGAAGTAGAAGAAGATTGAATAATGGAGATGCGGGGAACGGAAGTGCGGGACGAAGACAAGGAGGAAGAGATGAAGATGAAGATGAAGATGAGAATGAATTTGAGTACGAAGAAAGAATGGCGCGAGGAGAAGAGGAAGAAAGCGATCGAGGCAACGGACATACATATTCTTGAGTATGGAAATTCTCGACAAGGTCAATTTGGCTGGACAACTACAGCTATACTCGATTCGCACGCTACAAAGCATACGCCTTTTTCTATTGTCTGTTTGGATACGATATTTCACTTTTTTATTTTTCGAGAATCATTTTGTCATTTCATTTCGTTGTCATTTGCAATTTTCCATTCTATACTTTCCTTGGATTTTTATCGAGATTCTGCAGTACTTATGTTTCACTAGAAGGATTTGAAGGATTTGGACGATTTTTCTGTTTTTTCTGTTTTCCTACAGTCAAAGTGTTTTTACGCAAGTTTTTCGAGTTATTGCTTGGTTAAGTCATTAGTTTGTATTGGTAGATGTTCAAAGAATAGGGAAATTGATATTTAACATTAGGATTGAATTGTGTGGTTGGTGGGTGTTCACATTGATGTTGATTAGATGCTAAGTGTGTTTTGTTAATTCCCCCAAAATTGACGATATTTGACACGAATTTGAAGATGTAATGAAGGTATCCTTTGATCTGGAAGTATGATCAGAGGGGACAGTAATTTACTGCCATTTACAATCGTGGATACAGGCCATACTCTACGAAAGCAAGACCGATTACCAGCCATGTAAGATATGGAAACTGCTGTAGTACGGAGTTCTTATGAACTGCTTACTGTATACATGTAGGTATGTAGGTATGTATGTAGTACGCCCTCCCGCCTACTTGCCGCATGACGCCCCAATGGGTCGCAGTTTGTATAACCATAAGCTTTGAGTAAGAATAAGCATCTGATTTCTTATGCAGTCACTTGATGCGCGACCAAGTTATCACACTCATCCACATTTTTACACATTGCCACAAGGGCCTCAGTAAGTGATACAAACGGGGCGGAGAATACCCATCTATATTTCTCTAAAAAATACACTGCACACGCTATATTACTAATATTTACCCTTCTTCGATGGTCTAGCATTCTTTGCTTTCCTCCTCTCCTGTAGCTTTCTATCCTTTCGAATATCCTCCGTACTCTTGATTTCCGACTTTCCACTACCATCTTTGAATGAGCCCACTCTCTTTTCCTTTGCCTCGGCAACTCTCTTCTTCCTGACATGGTAATCATCACGATATTTATCAGCTTCCTTTGGTGCTCTCTCTTGCTTGTGCTTATATCTTGTACCAAAGCCTCGTCCAACTCCACCAGCACTTGCAGGTCCTTCGCGTTCTGCTTCACCTGTTCGAGGCATACGATCAACCTTGTGTGCTTTACGCCATCTATCGAATCGACCACTTTGGAAACTAGCTGCAATCTTTTGACCACTCTCTCCACGAATGTATTTGGTTCCTTTAGATCCATCCTCGTCGTTGGCTCGAGCGACATATTTACTATTCTTTTTATCCCATCTCATTCCCTTTGCTCTAGCGGGCTCGGCAAAGGATTTCGCACCGTCATCATTAGTGAGATCCATAGTAACGCCCCTAGCTGCTTCAACGAAATTCGAGTTTTGAGATGCTGTATTATATGAGCCAGAGTGAACACCATATCCACGCTCTTCTGCTGTATTGATAGTTTTGGGTGTGTATGACATGAAATTTTCGGAGTCTTTCCAAGATAGGGTTCGTCCTTTGCCTTTTTGGGATGCTTTCGAGAAGGTGACTTCGAGCTCGTTTTCCGATGCCTCGGCCATGTCGTCATCTCCTCCAGTAACCGTGACCTCAAGATCATCATCGTCATTGTCATCGCCATCTACCTCCATAGGCGTATCAATATCTAGTTCTTCTGCTGCTGCTGCTGCCTTTTCGTCCTCCTCCTTCTGTCTTCTTGGAATGATTTTCTCCCTTCGGTGTCGCATGATTTCAGCAGCCTCGCTGTGAGCAGCTTTGCCTTTTTGCCCGATCTCAAAGACAGTCTCGTTAGGTCTGAATCCACTAATTTTTGCGAGCATGTCTAATCGAGCTTGTTCAGCACCATTGGTTACATCCTTGAAAAGTGGATGTAGTTCCATCCATCCTTTCGATGCTACTACTTCCTTAGCTCTCTTTGCACTCTCGCTTGATGCCGAGTTACGGGTCTTAACGTAGAGCTTTTCTCCCTTGGCTGATACATTTCGCAGCGCAGTAAGATCATCGTCATCATAGAGAAGCTTCGTGATCCATTCAGACTTGCTTTCTATCTCATTTCTCTGCAGAGCACCAACAATTACATCTTCAGCGTAGTTTGGCGAATCGCCACATTCACGTCCCAGAAGTAGTCTCCTTCCCAGGAATAGCTGTAGATCGAGAAGATATGGCGCATCAGTATCTCTAACCAAACTGTAACTCCAACCTCGTTGACCAGCTCTTGCAGTACGACCGACTCGATGAACGAAGACCTTTGGTTGTGGTGGAAAGTCGTAATTAATGACATTTGCTAGGACAGGAATATCAATACCTCTAGCGGCAACATCAGTAACTACTAATATATTTGATTTTCCGGTACGGAAATCTTCAACCTGAATATTTCTAGCGGTTTGGTCAAGTGAACCGTAAGCATGAGAAACAGCAAATCCAGACATACGAAGTAGAGAAGCGAGATAATCGACATGATGCTTTGTAGCTGCGAATATGATGGTTGAATGCTCTGTAGGCTTTAACTTTCTACTTGGGCCATCAGGACCTCTCTTGCGCTTCTTGTCAAACCTGTCTGTTGCATTTATTGCATTCTCGGGTAGACCTGTGGGCATTTTGACCAAATCTTGAAGGATGTGCAATAAAGCACCTTCTTTTTCAGCACCTTTAACACTGAAAAATGCACTCTGAAGATCCGGAGAAACTTTGCTCTCTGCATCGAGACGAACCAAACTTGGCTCTTGAAGACCAGCTCTGGCAAATTCCACCAACGATTTTGGCAAGGTTGCAGAGAACAATAAAGTTTGTCTGGAAATTGGCAAGGCGTGAAGAATTTCTCCCAATTGAGCAGCGAAACCCATTTCGAATAGACGATCGGCTTCATCAAAAACAACATATTTCATCGACGATAAATCCAAAGACATTTCAACCTTAAGATGTAAGAATCGACCAGGCGTAGCAATAACGATATCAGGATTTCCAGCCATAAATCCGAATTGTTCTTCAAGACTGTCACCTCCAACAAGCAGTACACATTTAAGGTCAGTTCCTCGTCCAAATTCCTTAACAACTTTCAATGTTTGTAAGGCCAATTCTCGAGATGGAGACATAATTAGAGCTCTTGCACCAACACGCACACTATGAGCTCTCAACTTTTCAATCATTGGAATGACGAAGGCGGCAGTTTTTCCGGAACCAGTTCTAGCCATACCAACAACATCTTGATTATCGAGGACTAAGGGTATCGTTTTTCGTTGAATAGGTGTAGGTACATTGAATCCTTTTCTGCTGATTGCCTTTAACAAATGAGAATTTAATCCTTGGTTGAAAATTAGCATGTTTGCGCAAAATACAATGAGAGAGGAATTTCATACCCATTGCTTGAAATCCACCACCCTTCTTGACACTCTGCCCTTTCAAATTTGAATTCTTTCGATTCGCAGCTGATTGCTGTGCCGATATAAAAGCTCCATCGCCATCTCCATCACTCTCAAGTCCCAGATCCAGTATACCATTAGCATCCAGAGGATCTACATTTTTAGTAGTTGTATTTCCGAAATTGTCATCATCTCCGTCGATATCGTCATTGAAGAGAGATTTTGTGATATCAAAATCATTTTCCGAAAGCGCGGGGGATGCTGCACGACGAGGCATTTTGAGAGTCGTATTTTTCCACAGCGCGCGCAAATAGCAGCATTCAAAGCATTGAAGATATCCAAAATCTTATCAGTTCAACTTTTTTTCTGATATGGCCCGTGCATAGTTTCACCGCCTTCATTAGCGCAAAACCTTAAATTTTGGAGGCAGATTGGAAAAATATATTCGAAATATTTTGGACCTTGAGCGATCAATTGATATTGTACATAAATATTTGAGAATCATGGCACCACCAGCTTCCGGGCGCAAGTCCAAGAACGTTAGCAAAGGTAAAAATGATGCGAAAACATTGAAAAGGAAAAGAGATATAGAAGATCATGAAAAGCTTCAGAAATCAGTTGATGAGCTTGTAAGTGCAGCAATACCTTCCTTATCGACATTTACTGACTCTCCCAGGATGCGAAAGCAGAAATCAAAAGCTTCTCTGAACTTCCCCTATCTGAACCGACATCATCTGGACTCGAAGCATCTCATTTCAAAACTTTGACGGACGTTCAATCGAAAGCTGTACCTCTTGCGCTCAAGGGAAAAGATATTCTGGGCGCTGCGAAGACTGGTAGTGGAAAGACTCTTGCATTTTTAGTACCAGTATTGGAGAATCTTTACAGGCAGAAATGGACCGAATTAGATGGCCTCGGTGCTCTCATTATATCTCCAACTCGTGAATTAGCCATACAAATCTTCGAGGTTTTGCGAAAAATCGGACGCTATCACACCTTCTCGGCAGGATTGATCATTGGAGGTCGAAGTCTGCAAGAGGAGAGGGAACGTTTAGGGAGGATGAATATACTTGTGTGTACACCTGGACGCATGTTACAACATATGGACCAAACGGCGGCATTTGATGTTGATAACCTGCAAATGTTGGTTCTAGATGAGGCGGATCGAATCATGGATATGGGATTTCAAACATCTGTCGACGCTATACTGGAACATTTACCGAAACAAAGGCAAACCATGCTATTTAGTGCCACACAAACGAAGAAAGTGTCGGATCTAGCAAGATTGAGTTTGAAGGAACCCGAATATGTCGCAGTACATGAAGCTGCATCCTCAGCCACCCCCGCAACATTACAACAACATTACTGCGTGGTGCCTTTGCCTGCAAAGCTCAATACGCTGTTTGGCTTCATTCGAGCCAATCTAAAGGCTAAAATAATAGTATTTATGTCTTCAGGCAAGCAAGTGCGTTTTGTCTACGAAAGTTTAAGGCATTTACAACCTGGTATCCCATTGCTTCATCTCCACGGTAGGCAAAAGCAAACCGCAAGGCTTGACATTACTTCAAAGTTCTCTTCATCGAAAAACTCTTGTATATTTGCTACAGATGTTGTTGCAAGAGGTCTTGACTTTCCTGCAGTCGATTGGGTGATTCAATTAGATTGCCCTGAGGATGCTGATACCTATATTCACAGAGTTGGCCGAACTGCACGTTATGGAAAAATAGGCCGGGCAGTCATGTTTCTAGATCCATCTGAGGAAGAGGGCATGCTGAAACGATTGGAACATAAGAAAGTGCCGATACAAAAGATTAATATCCGACCCAATAAGACACAAGACATCAAAAATCAATTACAAAATATGTGTTTCCAGGACCCTGAGTTGAAATATCTAGGCCAGAAAGCATTTGTCAGTTATGCCAAATCCATCTTCTTACAAAAAGACAAGGAGATATTCAATATCAATGAGGTTGATTTGGAGGGTTTTGCTTCGAGTATGGGTCTTCCCGGTGCGCCAAAGATTAAATTCCAGAAAGGAAACGATGCAAAGAATGTCAAAAATGCTCCAAGAGGTGCCATTGAGTCTAGCGACGATGACAGTGAAACCGAGAAGAAACCTAAAAAGAAAGAAGAAGTCCGAACGAAATACGATAGAATGTTTGAGCGCCGTAACCAGGATGTTTTGTCTGGTCATTACTCCAAGATGATCGCAGATGATACCCCTATGAAGGATGTAGATGGTACCGCGGATGCTGATGAGGACAATGACTTCTTGTCGGTTAAGAGAGTAATACCCGTGGGTAATAACGATAGTTCCGACGACAATGATGATGAAGATGTTGCTGCGACCGGGCCATTAGGAAAGGTTATCGAGGGTATTAGCAAGGACCCTATTGTGATAGACTCGAAACGAAAAGAGAAACTTCTGAAATCCAAGAAGAAGCTTCTTAAGCTCAAAGATAGAGGAACCAAATTGGTATTCGATGAAGAAGGCAATCCTCATCAAGTTTACGAATTGGAAGACGAAGAAGATTTCCGCGCCAGAGGTCCAGCAGAGGAGCAACGAGCTAAATTCTTGGCAGAAGAAGCCGAAAGAGTTCGCCAAGCAGATCTTCTTGATAAACAAACTGCAAAGGATAAGAAACGGGAGAAGCGTGAGAAACGTAAAGCAAGAGAAGCAGCATTGGAGGATGACGATGAGGCACCTGAACTGGTTGGTGGTGGAGATGATGAAGATCCTATGGCTCTCCTTAGATCTTTGCCTCTACCAGAAGATGAAGAGGATGAAGATAGCACGGCGAGACCTGCAAAGAGACCTAAGAAATGGTTCGAGGATGATTCAGATGACGAGAGAAAGGTTGCTAAGAGAAAGAGTCGTGTTATTGAAGCTGCGGATGAACCCGAGACATTGGAAGATTTGGAGGCTTTGGCTGCTGGTCTTCTTAATTAATTTTGGCATCAGGAGTAGGAGTAACATAAAATGTAGAAATAGCGTTGATAATCAGATCGGAATTGAATCTTTATATACCCTTTTTGAATTTCTTGTCCTATTGTTTGTCCTTGTCAAATATTTACATATTCATTGTATCGCAAATCAAGACCCCTAATCCATAACCCATCTCACCGAATCTTGGCTAAAACTACCCCTCCAACCTAACCCCCACATTCCAACAAGTAATCACAGCTCATGCCACCACGATTGGTTCGTCGGCCCATGTGAAGCTTACCTCACATTTTTATGGAGCCCCGAAGCCAATTCGACTCGGAGGTAATCCGACGGCGCGGGAACCCTCCCACCCTCAAGTTGTACAGAACTTCTTTTTCTTTCTTTCGTGCTTTGCTTTTAATTATTCTTTATGCCCGGGAGAGTTATTGATTGAGAGATAGATGGGTTACTAGGATAGATAATGATATGAGAGGATTACGCGATATGCAGAACAGAGATGAGAATCATATTGAAAAGCAATGGCAGGCTGCTTGCGCTGAGAGAGGGGACCCGGATACGGATACAAATGCTGCGAATTTGGGGGTGGGAGAGAGGGCGGATGAGGATGGGAATGGGAATGGGAATGGGGATGGGGATGGGGACATAGATCAAGTGGGCAATCTGCTAGAGAGATGCGATGAGGTGGCGGGGAAAGTAAATGGGTTTCTGGAAGAACAGTTTGGAGAGGAGGAGGAGGTTTTGAGGGGGGTGCAGGAACAGACGAGGATTGCGCTGGGGGTTATTAGGGAAAGTTTGGAGAGGTATAGGTAAGGTTTTCTGTGAGGCGATTCTGCGATTGTGTGCGAGGCATGGAATTGAGTATTAAGTACCCATTGAAACTATGCTAACATGTGAGAATCCTCATAGTCTAGAAGAAATATCATTTTCCTACAACGGCGGAAAAGATTGTCTCGTCCTACTCATTCTCCTCCTCGCCGCGCTCTCCAATCACCAATCCTCTTTTTCATCCTCATCCTCATCCTCATCTTCGAATCCCAAACCTAAACCCCTCCCCCTCGCTCTCCCCTCCGTCTACATCCTCTCTCCGCATCCCTTCCCCGAAGTTGACACCTTTGTCGCCTCGTCTTCCGCACACTACCATCTACAACTCTCGCGCTACGCATCACCGATGAAAGAAGCATTCACGCAATACTTACACGATCACCCAGTTGTGAAGGCGATTTTGGTGGGCACCAGAAGGACAGATCCGCATGGTGCGGATCTGACGCATTTTGATTTGACGGATGGGGGATGGCCGCGGTTTATGAGGGTGCATCCGGTGATTGATTGGCATTATCGGGAGATATGGGGGGTGAGTGTGTCATTCTTATTACTATTCGTTCTTGGGGTTTCCCTGCCTGTTCCTTGCTTGCGTCACTTTCTTTTGCTCTCTTCCAGGGACATACTCTAGGGTGTGGAATTCGAGAAACCAGAAAATATTCACGACAAAATTCTGACATAACCCTCACAGTTCATCCGCCACCTCAATATCCCCTACTGTCCGCTCTACGATCAAGGCTACACCTCACTAGGAGGCACAACCGATACGCATCCGAACCCAGTACTAGTCGCCGAGGACAGCAAGGGAGAAGGAGAAGGAGAAGTAAAATTCCGGCCTGCGTATGAATTGGTGGAGGACGAGGAGGAGAGGCTGGGGAGGGATTATTAGGTGTGGGGTATGGGAGGACGTGAAAAGGGAAAAGGGAAATGCTAAAAACGCGTAAGAAGAAGAATCACCGGGGGTAGGGGGAATACTCGGACACTAAATAGAGAGGAAATATATGGCATACGGGAAAGAAAGAAAGAGAGAAAGAAAGAAAGAAGAGGAACGATGATGCATATGCATGATACCACTAGAGACGACAGCGTCTTCATTTCATGAAGAAGATCCAAGAGAATACAGGACACACATCTTGAACAGGGCGGCATAATGTACAGTACAGTATAGAGCACCGAATCTTTACATGTTTTATATATTATTGATGAGTTGGTTCTAGATGTATGAATGTGAATGTGGTTGTGGACATGGATGTGCATTTGCTTCGGGGTCATGTGTAGTTCCCCTCTGCTTTATCTCCATACTTCTCGAAGGAAGAAGCATCAGATGCGTTTCATCATCTTAGATGACCAGTAGTACAGTTAAACACTTGCATATCATATACAAATCACATATACATCATATCACATCACACAAGAAACCACCCAAAGAATTCCAAAAAATACATATTTCCTTCTTCATTACCAACCCCGAGTTACAACTGCCTGCATAGCAAACACACAGACAGGTACGGAGTTCCATGTATAGTAAGTATAGTGTGTGCGCACTCTAAACGAAGGGTATGTATGTATCCTCACACGCCAACCCCCATCCAAATGTGCCCAAAATCCCACTCCATGTCCGTGCAATCCAGCTTTGTTCATGATATAAGTGATCGCGCGGTAAGTAAGATTTCCCTTCCCTTTCCAGTCCAGTGCCATCCCATCCATTCCCATTTTGCACCATACCATATACACCCCTTCCCAAGCAAGGTAAACCCCTCGCCAAACAAAAGCAAATCAAATTCGATAAAGGAAAAAAACGCCCGATGAATTTATACATCTCCCACCTCAATCTTCACTAATCCCCGTGTAAAGAATATTTTCATTTGGCCTCACATCTCCATGTAACCTAAGTCTATAAAGACAAGTATAAGGCACCTTACCATTGCCATGATTCCCCTTACTTCTGATTAAGAATTTATTACTAGCAGACGTATCGTTCTTGATGTTATCATCCGATTCCGTAACAAAATCCCTAAGATCTACTTGTAGCGGAAAAGCTTGAGTGCTTGCACCATAAGCATCGTATGTCCAATCGCCCAGCTTTACCCAGCCCGATTCAAGATCATCGTAATTTGCTTCCGGGAAGATTTCATCAGAGCGCACTTTGACTTTCGCGAATGTAGGGGTGTGAGGGAGATAGACCAGAAGTTCCATGTGGCTTGGTGCTGCGAGAGGTGAGAGACCCGAATTGGCATAACCGGATTGAGGGAAGTGTTCCACAACGACTTGGTCAGGCCAGATATGATTAGCCGTTACGACACCAAGTGTAGGGCCGTTACCATTTTGTTGTGGTGAGCACCAACAATCGCCAATTTCATCCCATGCGGTGAGAGCTGTATCGGCGGGATTCGGGAGGGGAATGGGTTGATTGAAGATCAAAGCAATACTTCTGTGAACAAATCCAAAGTCCATGTGTGGAAAACGGTAAGAAGGCGAGGTGAGACGAGGAATGACAGCAGAATGGGATCGTTTGGCGAAATGGTCCATACGTCGAAGGGGTTGATCGGCCCTTTGGTTGACATTTGCGTCTGAAATAGCTTCGATCTGAGCTAAGCTAACTTCTCTAGCAATTGCTCTTACTTGCCCAGCGGTGAGAGCTTTCTTTCCAAGATTTGTGACTTTGTCTTCCAAATCTGCAATGTATTTTTGAAGCTCCAACTTAACCTCTGCTGTCTTATCTTTCCATTCCTTCTTGATCAATTCGATGACATCATCTCTCGAGGCAATCTTACCATCTTTGATAAGTTGTTGTATTCGAGCTTGGTGAAGAGCGTGAAATTCAGAGCCAGTCCAGCCCTGAATCTTAAGTCTATTACTTTCAAGATATCGATCAAAGTGCTTGGCATTGAAGCCTTCAGCACTGCGAGTATCAGATGGGGAGGGAGAGGTCGAAGGACCATCGGGAGAAGCATCGGAAGTAACATAGACAGGCTCCGGAATAAGAGATGGATCACTTCGAATCTTGTCTCGCATAGCTTGCCAAAGTTTTGCTGGAAGAGCTGGTTTCCCAGCATGGTCCTTTTCAAGAACAAGGAAATCCGGAAGCAATTTCTGGATTTCTTCCAGAGCATTTTTGTCAATTGAAGAACGATGCTTGAGGAACGTTATATCAGCTTCCGCAGCATCCAGACGGCGGTAGACTTCCTTAAGGTCCCCTGGAGCGAATATTCTAGTGGGATGTTTAATTTGCGATGGGATGAACTGTCCAATGTTCGACGACATATCTGTGCCATACCAATGCAGGCTAGGCTCGCCACTATTCAAAAAGATAGTCCATGCAATGAAGGCAATGAGGCCAAGAAGAAATAACGGTATTAAAGACTTGGTAATATCGCCAAAAAGATTGAAGAGGCCCTTTGTAAGCCTTGCAAAACTATAGATAGTTAGTTTGATCACAGAAATAGCAATATCAAATTTTACTTACAACCTGAATGGCCATCTCAGACCCTGTCCGACATCAACAACAGTTCCATCCCTAAGCTCTAATATTGGCCCATCTCGAGCACCACCCCGCATGTATTGTTGTTCTTCCATGATATCTCGTAATGCAGTACGTCGGTTTAGCTCGTCTTCATCCAAGGGGACGAGATATGAAAACCGTAGTCTTGTTGTTGGTATGAATCAGACATAATGCTAGCATTGTCGTACAATTGGCTTTCATTCTGGAAATTTCGATTGGCGCTTGGAGGAAGTCGTCGTTTAACAGGTCCAGTCCTCGAGCGCATAGAAGGGATGTGAGCAGGAGCATAAGGAACTGGTTTGGCAGGACGAGCATCAACTTATAAAATTAGCCAAAAATCCGATTAAAAAATCGAATTGGGTGGACTTACCATCAGGAATTGGTTCCTCGGGAGAATTTGCTCTAGGCTTGGTTCCCTTGCTAGAAGATTCTGGCTCTAAAAGACCTTCAATGACAGAAGAGATATCGTTGGCCAATGGAGCCGCTCTTGGACCATAATTTGGGAGTGCCAGTGTATTTGTACCGTACGCAGTACTTGTAGAAGCTGCCACGGGAGGAGGACCAGCGCCGCGCTCAGAACTAATTGCTGAGCTAGCTGATTTCCTAGGACGTCCTCTACCTGGTGTTCGAGCTGCTGGTATGTCTTCAGGACCAACAGCATTAGATCCGGAAACACTAGTAGCAGTGCGGCTACCAGCTCGAGTAGTACGTCTTGTAGACATTATTTATTAATTTGTTGTAACCTTGCTATCTTAGCAGCGATATCGTGAGACGATTGAGAGTATTCGAGTAGCTTGAGATTGAAATTGAAATCTGCAGGTGTCTGAATTAGTAAGGATCGATCAGATTTTCCAGCGATAAAGTCAATATAAGTAAGCCAAACCAATACACGCAGCTGTTTTATCTGGAAGAAATGAGAGGGAACAGCAAAGTGCCTACCTTTGAAGCTATCGTGATGCGCAATATGCACTTCAAATATTCTCGTCTTGCGGATTCTAGAAGAAAGCAAGAAGCAAAGAGTAAGGAGATATACTGAGAGAAGACTTGAGATGTACTGTTGCTTCTTGATCCCGCAAGCCCGTAGCTCTTGTGAAGCTATTCGGATAAATCTCGAGAATAAGAACAATGAAAGCGCAGATTCACTTTTTCGCACAAAACACGGTGGTATTTTCTTCGTCTACGCGTCTCAGTAAGAAGCAAGATCAATAAAGTATCTCGTGAAGCATTTGAATCGCATGCGCAGTAATTATTATGGTTGATTGTATTCTTTGGCGCGTGTTGATATATTGGAGTTCACGATATCGCGGAACACATTGAACGACACAATAGCTTCAAAGGCCATTTAAGTTGATGATGCAAACGGAGTTTCTCGCTAGGAAATTGAATAAGACCTTTTTTTTCTTGATCGAGTACAAAGTAATGATTGAATTCAGTCAATTAAAATGAAATATTTAGAATACAAAGGATGTTTTTTTCTTTGATTATTTGTGTTCTCTTTTCCCCATTCCTCGGTGTTGATTCTTTGTTCTATGAAGATTATGGAACAAAGCAATCAGTCAATCAGTTAGCCAAATCTGCAAGCTTAATGCCTCATTACTTCAGACGGTTTGACAGCCACGTGACCATGACGCTGGGATTAATTCAATCTGCAGTATCAGATCAGATCAGCCACAAACACTTCATACAAGTGCTTATACGCAAGCTCGCAAGTACCTGTAGGCTCGTACAGCAATTCGATATCCGGTGTGAATAAGTACAATATGTAATACATTTTCAATTGGGATTATTTCAGCATCAATGTTCATTAAATTACAAAATAAAGATATGCTGAATGGTAGGGAATTTGATTTTGTAGCTATAAGTCAATTCATTATACAAGAGCTTCCCGAGTACATGTAAACAAGTATTCAAATCCACCTTGTTAATTTCAATCACCATAATTAAGATGGATTTGATTACTACTATGAATGCAATACAATTGATATTGGCACTTCAATATCATTTCATCACTAGGTACCTCTAACGATGAAACTGCATGTCAGGAATCGTTGAGCCAGTGTAACTATACAGAAGCCAAAGACAGACTACTTACTGCTACTACCAGGATTATATCATAAGATTTTCCCCATGACATATCCTCTTCCTTTCCTTCCAGCACTATATACATACAGCAACCTACTCATCATCCCAATAAGAATCCGATCCAAAGACTCGCATTTCTGTCTTCTTCCCAATCTCAAACGCTTTCTTCGCAGCCCTCGTAGCATTCTCCCTCCACCCCTCAATGAACTCCCTCGCCCTCCCCCTATCCTCCCCAAAAAGAATCTCCTGCTCCTCCACCACCTCCGGCGCATCCCACCTTCTCAATCCCAATAGTGCATCCGACAATGCCCCCAACGAATCCAATCTCACACACCCCGGAAACCTATACGGAATTTGCGAATTAAAAACCGGTTTCCCGCTCGGCGTCGCTTTCGGCGGCATGCACGCTATTCGCGCCAACGTAACATCTTGTACTGTCCCCGCCCCAAGATCCGTATTCGGAAGCGTCGTGTGATCTTCCGCAACACGGGACATCCAGGGGAGAATGGTGCGGCGTTTGGGCATATCGGGATAGCGAGGTTGAGCACCATGGGGTATTTGGGGCATGGTGAAGCGCGCTTCCCCGTGGAGACAAGGTACCGTTTCCCAGTTGAGTCGCGGGGTCGATATAGTTGGGATGCGTGTTACAGCACCGCTTTTTTTGTGGTCTTCAGGTATTCCTGCCCACCAGTTTGCGAGGACCCCGGGTTTGTGAAAGCCAGGGACGATCTTAGTACTGTTTAGAGGAGCTTCATCATCGAGACTCACAGAGCCTTGGACTTGAGCATTTATGTTAAATTCCCCTTTCAAAAGCTTGTTCACATTTTGATCAATGTGTTCGAAGCCACCTGTTGTAGGGTGATCTTCATCAAACTCGGAGTAATTTGCATAACTAGGATATGACAATAAGCTCGTCCAATGATCCGGTCTTAAGGCTATGTAAGTGGCGTAATGTACCGGATCTTGTGATACTAGCTGTTGTGCTATAGAATGAAAAGCTGTTGGGAGCCAGCCTTTGTTTTCATTTTCATGAAAATCTTGTCGAGTGTGATGTTTATACATCTCCAGATCTTCATCTACAACGCGAGCTACTTCTCCATCATTTGCCACCCACCACCATTTGAATATTGGGATATTCACGGATCCCTTCTCGTCCCAGGCGCGAATAGCAGCATCAGAATCCCAACTGTCCTCTCTTGTAACATCCGACGATAATAAAAATGAAAGCGTTCTTTTCAGGAAATTCTCGTCGAAAAGTCGTTCTTGAATGGTCCTCGGAGGCCAAATTGCCTGCTTAGCAAATTTATAATGTCCCAAAGCATCACACTCTTGTTGTACTCTATGTAAATTTGAAAACCAACCACTCGCCTCGCCGATCTTAAGTGCCTTTACAGCATCTTCACCATTGAGACGTGCCGTATTTAAAGCTTTCATTCTATCGTTTAACTCGGCCTGTTTACAGTATTTGACTTTGAGGCCAGACAGAACAGCTATCTTCCGTTGGTGCCTTGAACAAACTCGCGTTAGGTTTCTGATGGTAACATTGAGCATAACCATAACATCGTTGAGAACATTTTGTGGCATACGACGCCATTTATGCGTCCAGTATAGGGTATCAATCTTTAGATGAAAGGATACCGTGCATTGACAGGAAGTGGGCTGGTGAGCTGTGTCGGAAAAGTTTGATATCATAGACTCATCCGAGTCAGTATCAATAGAAGGTGAAAGCTCACCCGCTTCCGCATCAAATCTAGTGTATCTCGATAATTCTCGAGAAGAGTCATTGAGTCTGGTGTCAATGCTAATAGGTCCAGTTTCGTTCATCCCTTGAATATAGAGTGGCTCTGATGCACCTTCAATATGTGATGTATCTGGTTGTACGTACAAACCATTTTTCTCCAACAGAGTTGTCCCATCAAGAATATTGGCAGAGATGTTTATTGAGTCATCTTGATAGTGGACTTCAATCATATCGCTATATAACCCTGTTGATAGATTCCTACTCAATTTTAGATTTTCATACATTGATCTAGGGTGTCTCCGGGCCCCTTCAATGTTTATCGCCCTCTCACAATCTGATCCTTGCAATTGTTTTCCATTCCTTGATCCCTTTTTAGATGTTAAAAGGCGTTGAATTAAAGCATCATTTAATCTATGTAGAGCATCCGGGTAATTGGGAAACTTCTTTGCTACCCTTGCCAAATGAAAAAGAAAATTACTTGTTTGTGATGAATCCTCCACCCAAGAGCATACTCCTTCGTATTTCGACCATCTAGCTTTTATGTAATTTATTCTTTCTATGCGACGCTTGCGAATCCGAGGTATGTTCTGCTCTATCCCTAGGCGAATGTACAGAAGTTGATTGTCGAGGGTCTCTTCAGTGTATTTATCCTTCCACCAAGCTGGGTTGCTTTTAAGTATTTTAAAGACAGTATTCATGTATTTAAATATATCATCTTTGTTGGCATCTAATGCCTCAAGGGTTTCAAAGCAGTAAGTGGTTTTCTCTTCATTACTTCTCATGTGAGCTATCGATTCAAGAAATTTTCTTAAATCTACCACCTCTGAAACACGCTCTTTTTGACTTAAAAGAATGGGTTGTGCTTGGGAGGATGCATCCACCGCGTTGACGTTTTGATTTGAGCATTGCATGTTGAGGTTTAGAGATAAATTTTGACAAACGTTGGGATAATTTGTCAAGAGCCAATGTAGATATATGAAAAGGTAACGATTGAAATCAGAATGCGACGGAAGCGAAAAAAAAGCATCATTAAAAGCAACTACTGCAAAATAAGCAGCTTAGATTTCGTCGACATTTGATTGGGTGCTTTGATCAAGCTTGTCGACAAAGAGCTGGCATTTTGAATGCTCAGTTGGGAACTCTATCCCTCCCCGTCTTTTTTTCTGGAGAGGGGTAATTATCTTGTGGTATCAGTCAGAAACAAAGGTCTAGAAAACATACGTCAAAACAGACAAAGGAAAAGTCGAAGGATATGGGCGAGTACAAGAATGACGCAGCAACTGGTGGAGCTTTAACCAAGAATCACAAAGGAATATTAGCAAGAGTCTTTGAGCTATCGGTCAAGGACACAAAAACGATGGGGTTGAAGAAGATACTGGTATAGCTTGATATAAAGAGTGACGAGTCGAGAATATGTAGATCCCGACGGTAGAAGAGTAGATCTGAAAAGACCATATTGTATGATGGGATGGAAGAAGACCGTATGGAATCGAATACTTTGATTGATTCCCTGCGAGATGCTCATTATCTGCAAGCCATCTCCTAGAACTTTCATAGGTGAAGTCTTCCACGTTGTTTGTACTCCATGACTTATATGGTTTCTTTTGGCATCACGATATATCAATCAACATCAGCGTCTCAATAACTTCAAGGTGATTAAATTAAAGTGACGCTCCGCTGGCTCTCCGAGGGCCACTGCCGTGGAGGCAGAATAGTTGGAATTATGTAAGCGCTACTTCATGCATGTGATTCGATGTCACCAGCCACGGAGCCACGGAGCCACAGAGCCACAGTCTCATAGATAAAGTCCAATCAAAATGAAATGACGAACTTCAAAGTTCAAAGAACAAGCCAGAAGATCAACAGTAGTGGGCTCATCTCATTTCTCCATTGTTCCACCCTTACTCCATAGCATTGGCGTACGCTGGTTTCATGAAAAGTCGAGATCAAAGTTTAAAACACTTCGATAACGTCAGCCAATTTTGAATCATTAGTTCCAAACTTCAGATGGGATATTTTCTTTCCTCTCTTCCATAAATAGATGTTGGGCTAAATGTACCGGATAGTCGAAAGTTAATGAATGACATTGGCATTGGCATCTGTCACTCATGTTGCCTTCCTCCCACTGTTGTCCTGCCTCAGACGACAATCAAGGATCCAGTATATTGCTAGTCCTGCTCCTAGGTATCACCCGTTGACGGCAACACTATCCCCGCGGGTCCTCTTGAGCTAGTTGTTACTCGTATGGATGACTCAATTAATAGCGGCGTCCTCGTAAAGTCTTCTGCTACGACGTTTTTCATTCGAGCGGATAATGGAAATTAAATCTGTGGCGGCGGTATGAGGAGTGGAAACCAACCTGGTACTTTGAGCATGTTCTCGTACTCCGTTCCTATTCTAACCACATGCTATGCTTCTGCTCCGTGTCGTAACACGCCCTGTTATTCCATGAAGCTGCTGGCCAGCTGTTGCTACTGTAGTTGCTACTGTGGTTGCTATTATGCGTGTTCCTGTGAGTGTTCCTGTTGCTCAATACCAATACCAATACCAATATCAATATCAATATCAATATAATTCCATGCATCCCTCCTTTTCTTCCCTCTGTCCTGTCCTGTCTTCATCCGCAAATTAAACACGACTATCATTACTCAAGTAGCCGCTGCTTCATTTTCCATGTATCAACAATATATCAACAATCTATTAGCAACTTAAATTTTATGAGGCAATCCTCGTTAATCCCTGGCACATCCAGCAGTTTCGAATGTTGCCCCACCATCGATCTGCAGGCCCCCCGATGACCGAGAATCTTACATTTAATTTATTATTCCTCTCTCTCGCTGTTTGCTATTAACAATAACATAACTCTCTTCCAACTTTTCTGACTAAAATCCAAAGAATAATTCAATTTCACACAGCAATCATGTCAGTTGGAACAGTCTTAATCACCGGGTAAGTTGTCTTTCTATAATACTTCAAATTCCAAAATCTTCAAATGGTCGATCGAGTCCAGACGAATTGTTGGAGAAACTGGGGAAATGTCGAAATTTAACCCCGCCATACAACCATTAATCGATCATTATCCAACCACCAACGATGAACTACATACTGATTGGCTTCTTTTCATAGAGGTACTGGATACATCGGTTCTTTTACAACTTTGGCCTTACTTGAACATGGCTATCATGTTGTGATTGTTGATAGCTTATACAATTCTTCCGTTGTCGCATTGGATCGCATTGAAACATTATGCGGCAAGCGACCAGATTTCTACCAAGTCGATATTACAGATGAGGCAGAGTTAGAGAAGGTCTTTGCTGCTCATCCAAAGATTGACAGTGTCATTCACTTTGCTGCTTTAAAGGTGGGTAGATTCTATATCGCATGACCAACATCACGAAACTAACCAACTCTTGTGCGACAGGCAGTTGGAGAATCGTCCGAAATCCCACTCGAATACTACCGCGTTAACGTTGGTGGAACAATCTCTCTTTTGAGATGCATGAGCAAATATGATGTCACCAACATCGTCTTCTCCTCATCTGCCACCGTCTATGGTGATGCGACTCGAGTTCCAAATATGATTCCGATTCCAGAACATTGCCCAATTGGACCCACAAACCCATACGGACGTACCAAGAGCACGATTGAAGATGTCATCACTGATCATGTCAATGCGCAAAGAAATAATTTGAAGAAGAAGGGAGAGAAATACGAGCAATGGAATGGTGCATTACTGAGATACTTCAACCCCGCTGGTGCTCACCCAAGTGGTATTATGGGCGAAGATCCGCTAGGTGTCCCATTCAACCTCTTGCCATTGTTGGGCCAGGTTGCTACTGGAAAGCGAGAAAAGTTGCTCGTATTTGGTGATGGTAAGCAATCTCCAGCCTTCTCCGCCCCCCACTACAATTCTCCACCCTCCCACTCTATACTCTCCAGCCTCGGTTCGGCCCTCCTCCAGATTGAGCAAGTGCTAACAAAATTTTCTCTCTAGACTATACTTCTCGGGACGGTACCGCCATTCGCGATTATATCCACGTTGTCGATTTGGCAAAGGGTCATCTCGCCGCTCTAAATCACCTTCGCGAACAACAACCAGGTGTGCGCGCATGGAACTTGGGATCTGGTCGTGGATCTACCGTCTTCGAAATGGTCAAAGCATTCAGTCATGTTGTAGGACGCGACCTTCCATATCAAGTAGTTGAACGCCGAGCAGGTGATGTTCTAGATTTGACTGCCAATCCTACCCGCGCGAATGAGGAATTGAAGTGGAAGACTGAGTTGACATTAGAAGATGCTTGTGAGCATTTGTGGAAATGGGTTAGTAATAACCCACAAGGATATCGTCAAGATTTCCCTGAGAATCTTTTGAGTGATTATAAGGAGAGTTTGAAGAAGAACAATTAGTGTGGGCAGGGCCTATTGAGCACAGTTTTTGCAGTTTGAGGGGGCTATCATGATTAATTTTGAGCATTTACATGAGGTTATATTAGTTATAGATATCAAATAAGTTCATTCACGACCAACTAGAGAATAAAATTAGAAGCAATTTTCCCACGATCTACGTCTTATTGGAGCGGGTTGATGTGTGTGTAGATATGTGTGCAGTCGTAGTATTTATCTCGAAAGTAAGTGAACGAATGATCAAGTGTGATGATTGAATGGGGTTCATAGAAACAGACATTATCCCATACGTAGAATGTCAGTAACGAGCTCAGACATAGGGTTGCGGGAGCTAGTAGAGTAGTGCGATTCAGTAAAGTAGTGTGGAATAAGCTCACCGGGAGCTTGTATAGTGAGTGCTTGGATTGGACTAGAAGCTGATTAGTGGGAAAGAGAAAGAGAGGCTCGCTGGGAACTAGGTGACAGGGTGGTGATTGTATGGATTGTACGGACTGTATGGATCTACGGATCGTATGAGTTTTAGGGAAGTGATTGGTGAGTGGAGAAGAGGAGAAGAGGAGAGGGTCTTCGAGAGCGTATTGGGAGATGGGTGGGAATAGGTGGGAATGGGTATGAGGGATGGAATTAGGAGAGGAGAAGGGAGGGGAGGGATTACTGGGTATCTTGGAAAAGATGGGGAGTGGATTTAAGTAGGTATCTACCTAGGTATCTCTTCATTTTCTTGTTTTTGACCAGAGATACTTGGATAGGTTTTAGGGTTTGGTTCTTACAATGCTTACCTACTCCGTGATAGTTTACTATGATTTAATGGTTTATTAGGAATTTATTTTTCTCTTGGGAATTTTACAACACAATAAATAACCTATTCTATATATTTTTAACAAGATTACCTCAGCTTACATACACTTCAATATATCAAAAACTCAATCACGCCAGTGCGGGGTTCTTTCTCTCTCTTTCCTTACTTCCAGGGGTACCTAGCTACAGCTACCCGAAATACAAAACTGATTGTTAAGCATCTGTATAATATGACGAATCTATACTTCCGAATGTTGGGGGTTGTTGGACCTTATAACTTATAAGATCTCAATTGTTTCTGATTATCTCTCTACTTATCCTGATCCTTTCCATGTCTACACGAATTCTCAAATCTTCACCCGTTCGCAGAAGTTTCAAGGGCATAACTGTTGCTCACACGAATATCACCTTAACCTTACAAGCCCCACGTTCAACATTACCCCTCCTGTTCACACGATTCGCATCCTCGCACTCCTCGTTCAACTTTCATAGGATTAGTAGACCATTCGTCGCTTCTGGGTTTGAGAGTAAGAAATTTGGAAAGCAAGACGTGCAGAGAAGAAATATGTCTGAAGTTCCGCAGAAAATGAAAGGTGTGGTGATTGAGAAGACGGGGGGTGTGGAGGTACTGGATTATAGAACGGATGTAGAGGTGCCGGTACCCGGGGAGGGAGAGGTGTTGGTGAAGAATGAGTTTGTGGGGGTTAATTATATTGATACGTATGTTCTTTCTTTTCTTCTCTTTTTGTGTTTATATTTATGTTTCTTTTGGGGGTGTGGTGTGGTTCGGTGTGGTGTGGTTGGGATGCGTCGGAACGGGATGGATGGAGGGATGAATATACTCGTCGCACAGTATATCCAATATCCAATACAATTCGCCCTTGAATAAGTATTCAAAAACTCATCCGCTAACCTCTTCCCCTCCAGCTACTTCCGCACCGGTCTCTATCCCTCTCCCAAACCCGAAATCCTCGGCCGCGAAGCAGAAGGCACAGTAGTTTCTCTCGGTCCCTCCACAACTACCAATCTCAAACCCAACGATCGAGTAGTCTACATGGGTGCCTCTGCCTACGCCGAATACACCGTCGTCCCCGCAGCAAAAGTGCACACTGTTCCCCCGGGACTTGCTCCTGGTATCGCGGCCGCAGCTATTCTTCAGGGTCTCACGGCCCTGACCCTCATTCGGGAAGCGTACCATGTGCAACGCGATGATTGGATCTTGGTTCATGCTGCTGCGGGTGGAGTAGGTTTGTGGTTGTGTCAGCTTTTGAGAGTGGTGGGAGCGAAGGTTATTGCGACGGCGAGTTCAGAGGAGAAATTGAAGTTGGCAAAGGAGAATGGGGCGACGGTGGGGATTAATAATAAGGAGGAGGATATTGTTAAGAGGGTGCTTGAGATCACGGGGGGAGAGGGTGTTCATGCGGCTTTTGATAGTGTGGGGAAGGATACTTTTGATGGGGATTTGGAGGTGGTGAGAAGAAAGGGGACAGTGGTTAGTTTCGGTAATGCTGTAAGTTTTTTTAATTTCTCTCATCCCGTTTTATCACCCATTCCCCCCAATCCTAAATTCTCGAATTTCCACTAACCCTGATATTTGTAGTCTGGAGCAGTTCCCCCCTTTGCGATTTCCAAACTCGCAGCAAAGAATCTAAAGGTTCTTCGTCCAACACTTTTCGGATATGTAGCTACCCGTGAAGAATTCGAGAGGTACATGGCGGAACTCTTTGATTTTATTATTAAGGATAAGTTGAATGTAAGAATTCATGAGATTTATCCTTTGGAGGATGTGAGGAGAGCGCATACGGATATTGAGGGGAGGGGGACGATGGGGAAATTGTTGTTGAAGGTTTAGGGTGTGGATGTGGGAGCAAGGGGGAGGGGAAGTGGGAGGTGGTGGATGGATGGTATAGATTAGTGTAGAGGAACGTTTATACGAGTAGTAAGATTACAATATCTATGAGGCTTTCACTGAAATGGGAGTGTTTCTTTTTTGATACTCGAGAGTTCCGGAGTGTATCAATCCAATTAAATTTGTTGAAATTCTTAGTCTTTGCTTCTTTTTTGTAGTCTTATAATTCATTAGTTGGGTTATGCATTGAGTTTGGGGAATGGTTGGATGGGATTGAAAGTTGAAGAGTTGAATTTTAGATGGTTGAGTACGTTTTTTATGAATGTTATGGAAGAGAATTTGTAGATTGAGGGATTGAGGAAGGGGAATTGAAAAGAGAGGTGAGGCGAGGTGAGATAAGATGGGGCTAGAGGGAAATGGAGATATGGGGTAGAAAGGGGAGAGATGGAGAGGGGAGATGAGATGAGTGAGTATACTCTGCCTGCTTTATTCTGCTCTGCTGCTTTATCACGAATTTAGATTTCGACCAAGAATATGTGTGTATATGTGTGTTATGAACAACTAGAGATGATGAAAAGAATCAAAAGAATCAAAATCTAAAGATACAGATAAAGATACAGATAATTCCTAGATTTGAGTATGGAAATACAAGGGTTTATGGGGAGGGGAAGTGGGATGAAAAATGGTGAATGAATGAATGAATGAAGGAGATGGAGATGGAGATAGAGATGGATTAGGAGAGGAGAGGAGAGGAAAGGAAAGGGGGAGGGGAGGGGAGGGAGGAATGGGGCTTTGAATTTTGGATATGGATATGGATATGGAGTGTGAATTGGAGTTTGGGATTTGAAGTGTGAGGTTTGTGGGGCTTGTGTGGTTTGGGGGATGGATGAGAGGAGATGGATGAGAGGAGATGGATAAGAATTTGAGAGGGGCTAATAAGAATATGAGAATATAAGAGGAGAATAGAAGAATATAGGGAAATCAAAAGGAGGGAAAGAAGAAGAAATGAAATGTGAATACGAGATGCATTTTCTTTTTCATTTTCATTTTCTTCTTTATATGTGGAGGCGAAAGTTTCGTGGAGGGATTGATGAGAAGAGGCGGAGGGAGGGAAGAAGGAGAGTGGTATGGCGTGCTGGGAAGTAATGTTAGGAGAAAGGAGGAGAGGGAGGAGAGGAAAAGATTATGAGATGGTTATGAGGACTTTTAGGTTCTGTAAGCCGATGAGAAATCGTCGGGAGAGAGAGGGAGGTTCATATGGTTCTGGTGGAATGTGTCTAGGTATGGTTTGAGGTCGAGGAAGGATTTTTCTTGAATGGAATGAGGGATAGGGGTTTGAATCTTATTTTGATTGAGAATATAGTGGGATAGGAGTTTGTGATTTAGAGATAAGTTGAGTTGAGAGGGAATACAAAAATTATACTTATCGAGAGGGGGATGAAGATTGGCGTTCTAGGTTAGCAAAAGAAAGTTACTATGGATAATACGGGAGCAACTTTATCTATATATAAAGTGAATGCTTAGGAGTAATGTAATATCCTAGTTGATAGCTGTAGGAAGATATGTATTCGGTTTTGAGTATGAACATGGAAAGGATAACTCAGAAAGAGAGAAAGAGACAAAGAAAGAAAGGTGATGATGTGATTGAGATTGGAATTAAGAATGGATATAAAAAGATGATTTCACACTGATGTGCACACATCCTTATAAATTACGCTTTTACTTGTTTCTTCATATATCTATCAAAACTAAATAGATGAACAAGTAAATACATATTCGTGTTCGGATTTAATATAACAATAAATATATTATATCTTCCTAGTATCCTACCAAGATAAAAACAAAGCTGTAGTGAAATTGTATAAGATATTTTAAAATCTTGAGCGCGAGTCTTCTCTAGAGGAGGAATGGGAACGAGAAGACTATCTAGATAGATATTTAGGTAGAGAAATGATCCTAGTATTTTCACCTCCTCATTAGAAGGGGGGATGGTGCATAGAGGTGAGATGGATATATCGTATTGGGAGATGTCTCTCTCCATCTCTCTTTTATGGAGAGTCGCCCAATATATAGAAACGGTTGGAATTAATTGTAAGACTTTGGTGCGCTTGAAAAATCTCAAGAGTTGTGAGAGTCAATATCTGTTTGTGTGGCAATTACTATCTTGATCTCGTCTCAAGTTTATTAAATTATAATCCTACATGTTCTCAAACCAAACGCGAAGCTGTATGGTAAGTGACACACCATTAAGACGGGATTGAACTGTCAGGAACTATTTTAGCAAGTCTCAACCAGTGAATGTAATTGAAAAGGTACAGTATTGGAAGAGTCACCATATGACTTGAACTAGGTAAAGACCTTATGAAGAAATCTAAAGGGATGGACGATACACAGACATTTGAAATGTTATTGAGAGGAAAGACGAGATGAGATAACCTTCGTACGTTGTATGCGACAGGAAAAATATAGTTATATGATCGTTAACTCTCCTCGATTCAAAATCTCAGCTAGAATCTGGACTGATCTGTTGACCCATTGTCATCTGCTCTATGTTTTATATCAAGCGTAAATAACGATGTTAGAAGTAAAAAACAGAACTTCTATGCATTCTTGGATCAAATGAGAGATGAAATTGTGGTATCATTCCTGAGACAAGAATGCCGTGTGAAATATAGGTCGTGCGATTTGACTCTGAATATTGATCCTGGATTCGTAGACTGGAGAATTTTCATATGAATAGACAATAAGCAGAGTCAAAAATGACATATTTCACATATGGTGAATATTACTAGGTTCCTCCATGACTCCATCATAGATTAGATCTTATTACTTGTTGATTTGAGAGAGGATTTGTAAATGTTTGTTGATTTTAAGATAACAATGATGCATCTCTACATTGAGAGATTTCGAGGAAAGTGGGAAGCCAGTATTTTCTTTGGAAAAGTAATAAATGAAGATGCCATAAAATCTTGTACTCAATTTCACTAGAAGGTGATGAGTGCGATATAACGTATTCACTGGACTTATCAAAAGGAAAAAGTACACGATATCAAATCTCTCAACATAAAACATGAAAGCAATTTTCATCAAGTCCCACTATTTCCTCTGGATAAAAAGCCATAGAGCTGAGTGAAGCGAACTCGGAGCAATACTCCCATACAAGACTAGAAGCGGCTCTTTCTCATCTATTGAACTCTAATATCCACCCCGATGGCTTAAGACTTTGTGCCAACTTCGTGGATATTTCCCCAAAGCTAAACACGGTGAGTCTGGAGGAATCGGGCCTATTATGGATTATGGGAATCCCGCTCCCCAGCACAGATCAAGTGTCCCGCGTGTTTGACTAGGTGGGATACTGTGAGCACACACTAGGGAGGTGGATTCGTGGAGTGCGCTCGCTTCTCCATCTGGAGATGAAAGGGGGTGAAGCTTTAGGGAGTGTATCATGAATGTATTGATGGGGGTAAATAGTGGATATGGGGAAATTGAGCGGTTGGGGGTAAGTGGATCTGGGAAGTGATGGACAAGAGTCTCGACTTCGTTCCAGGTTGCTAGGAAGTGGATACTTGCGAGAAAGCTCAAAAGATAGTGTGAGTATCTGCTCTAGCATGAAGATTGGTGTATCATCAGGCGTAGATAAATGCGATAAGGCCACAAACAAAATTAATGTGATGAGATGACATTTCAATGATGATGTATAACCCACTTGAAGCAAGCCACAATCACTAATTGTAGTGTGTATCCCAACCATCACGTTCCGATATAGGACAGAGCCTCAAACATCTCGTCGCCTAACACTTTCATATGTTCCTCAATCGTATTTGCCTCCTGAAGAAGTTTCAAGCCACATTAAGATTGTGGCATGATGGAAGTTGCACCACATCAAGCCATATTGAAGTTTTGATAAGCTTCTAGAAGCCTTTTAGTCATTGCATTAACAATAGCCGGCGAAGAATTTGATTTGATTAGTTCTTGGTGAGGCTTGTTCTGAGAGTTTTGGGCGAAGGGAGAAAAAATTAAAGTTTAGCCAGCGAGAGTAAGGAAAGGCTTGATAAAATTTGAAGCATCTTGTTTGCCGATGAAGTGCCATGATTAGCGTCAAAAGATGCTTGAAGATGAAACTAACTCCACGCTAAAAGGAGAATATAGCGCTAGAATTGAACTAGAAGCAGACTAGAAGGTCTGGAAATTCGTACCAGATTGCTCATGGGCGTTGTCTAGATTCCAATATTCCAATATTCAAATGCCATGCAGATGCAATATCAGAGAAATTTCCTCCCATTCTCTTCGGCATGTCCGTCTTTCCACTATCGATCCGTGAGAGAATTACCTTTTCCCATGTTATCGCAATGCAGAAAATATATGTACGGGTATGCATGAGTCCTGAAAGAGATTCAGCATGAAATTCAGCGAGGATTCAATGTTGAGGGGTAATGATTGGAAGAGACGAGGAGAGATTCGAGTAGATGAGAATGAAAGATGCTGATTACATCTTTGATCGTGTAAATGAATGATTATTGGTTGATTCCTTTCGACTAGGTCATGAAAATCCCCCGCGCCATTTTCTCTTCCTTGTCTTTCCTGTCTTCCCTGTCTTCCCTGCCTTCCCTGCCTTCCCTGCCTTCTCCACCAACTTCAGTCCGTGTACAAGTGGATCTATCTTGGAATTTGATATTATCGCCCCTCGTGCCCCTCACACTCGCACCAGATTGCAATCCATGGGGAAATACATAACAGGCTTAGCCCTTTCTTCTCATGCACATACGTGGATACATGCATGCTCATGGTCACTTGACCTCGATCTCATTCAAACCATTGACGACTAGATGCTAATCTGGATATTTCCCCTTTGATCAATGAAGCATTTGAGGTTGGAAATGTATCTTAGTACAACAACTCGATACCTCCAAGATCCATAATAACCCCGATGACAAGGGCCATGAGACTGGGAAGATCATGTACGATGTAGACGATAGTATGGAGAAGAAGAAACTGATCCAATGGAAGGATTGGTCCGGGTAAATGTGCTGAGGAAATCATGCTAAATGGTTAAGCTTCCACATGAAGCTTTTCTCAATTCGCCTTAGTTCCTTGAGCTTCTCTATATTTGCATTAGTTCTCTTAGCTTCTCCAGATTTTCCCAGCTTTTTCTCGCGCCTTTCGCACCTCTTCAATAGATCAACTGCGGGACTTTCCTTGTTCGGTCATATCTTCGGAGCGTCCTAAAACGACTAAAAAGATTCGACTACGTATCTCTCCCTTCAACTAGAAAATTCAATGGCAAAAGAACCAATCAAATCAATTCAAGCCTCTCTTTTGAGACGGGATCGCGTGCTAAAGTAGGAATATAGCTTAGTCGTATTTGAGAAACTTAGATGGTCAAAACATCTGTCTGTCTAGGTATCTACCGATATCCTGGGAGCACGGGATTTGTTTGATTCCATGGTATAGAAAATAGTAAGGATCTTACCTAGACCGAGCTAGGTAAGATTACATTCACTCCGACTTTTTATATCGTTGGAATGATTTGGTATTTCCAAAGTGTGGATACCCTTATGCAATTACATTGATTCACACTGCTTGATTGGATCAAATGATTCAAGGTCTAGGGTTAAGAAGGATAGAGTCGAATGATGGATATCTCCGGTGGGAGATGGAGGTGGATTGGAGGTGGATGAGTGGGTTTATCGATGGGTCTGGGGTAATTGAATGGAGACTGGGGTTTGGGGAAGCTCAACTTTGGAAATTCCTATAAAGATGGAGTAACCCAGCTTCTAAATGCAACATCATCAACAACAACATCATCAGCATCAATTCATCCTCTCTCTCTACAATAAGAACTTCAGATTCTCTCTACACTCTATAGAAGAATTTCATTCTTATTCTCTCCATTCTCTCCACCTCAATAACAACAACCACAACAACAACAACACTCCCCTTCAATATCTTCACAATGGCCGGTGGAATTCCTATCTCCACTACACCCCTTTCAACGGGTTTCCTCCGTGGAAAAGCTCTCATCTTTCCACTTTCCCTCGTCATTTCCCTCTTCTTCCTATGGGGTTTCTCTTATGGTTTACTCGATGTTCTCAATAAGCATTTCCAAACAGTTCTCGACATCACCAAGCTTCAATCTACCGGTCTTCAAGTCGTTTACTTCGGTGGCGGTTATCTTCTCTTCTCTCCTATTGCCGCCGAAGTCATGAAACGCAAGGGTTATAAGATTACTATCTTGATGGGTCTTTCACTTTACTCTCTTGGTGCCATTATGTTTTGGTAAGTTTTTGGCCTTGATTCACAACGTTGTACCATTCGAATCATAGCTAACATGAAATCCAGGCCAACCGCTCATTTCTCTACATACCAAAACAGAATTGCCTCATTTGGTGGTTTCTGTGCTTGTACATTGGTCATCGCGTGTGGACTTGCTACTCTCGAAACTGCCGCTAATTCCTATGCTGTTGTTATCGGTGACCCAGCATCCGCATCAGCTCGTCTTCAATTCTGTCAATCGTGGAATGGAGTTGCTTCATTCATCGGTCCATTGATTGCCGGAAAATACTTCTTCTCGGGCGAAAATGCTCACAACTTGACCAATGTTCAATTCGTCTATCTGGCAGTTGCATGCGCTGGTGTCGCCATCGCCGTTCTCTTCCTCGTCGCCAAACTTCCTGAAGTTTCCGAAGAAATGCTCGAATCCAGCACCGTTAAGACTGAGAACTTGGCCCTCGATGAGTTTGGACATGAAATTGGCCAAGGACCAATCTATAAGCAATACAACATGATCTTTGCATTCATTGCTCAATTTTGCTATGTTGGTGCTCAAGTCACCGTTGCATCATTCTTCATCAATTACGCTACCGAGAATGCATCTTACTCTTCCTCCCAGGCTTCCAACATGCTTTCCTACGCTTTGATCACTTTCACCGTTGGTCGATTCATCGCCACTGCTCTCGCAACCATTTTCCAAGCTGATTTCCTCATGATCATCTACTCCGTCTTCGCTATCGCTTTCACAGCCGTTGTAGCTGCATGGCACGGAAATGGCGCTGTGATTATCCTCATCCTTCTCTTCTTCTTCGAGGCTCCTATGTATCCTACTCTCTTCACCATGGGTACTGCCAATCTTGGTCGTCATACTCGTCGTGGTGCAGGTATCCTCGTCATGGGTGTATCTGGTGGAGCTGTCTTCCCTCCTATTCAAGGTGCCATTGCCGATTCTGCCGGTACTAGAATCTCGTATGTGGTCCCATTGGTTGGATTCATTTATGTATTGGGATATGTTACTTTCCATTGGATTAGACACGGAAGACATATCATGAGAGTCAAGGATGTCGTTGCAGCTGAATTTGTAGGTGGTGCTACAGGTGGTGTGGTTGAAAAAGTTCATTATGATGGAGATAAAGTGATGAGTGTTGAGCAAAAGGAAACCATCTAAACGATTTCCACCGTCTTTAACGATACTTTGGGAAGGATGATTTGGGGTGTTTGGGATGGGATTATGAGCATCTTAATAGATGAAACTTATTGCTTACTGTATATACACACTTTTTACTGGCATTTTCCTGGCTGGCTTTCCTCTCTTCTCTTTATTAGATGAGATCGAATGAACGGATGGATGGATGGATGGATGCATACGATACCACGACTTGAAATGGAATAGAGACATAGATTTCTAATAAATTTACATATTCAATATTTAATCTTCGTCCATTTTGGATGTGATGCTGCAACTTTGAATACGATTTCACATACGATGTTTTTAATTTTTCCCCTCGAGAATAACTAAATTGTAGGTGTTTTTGATACAAACGTATTGATATTTTCCTGTTTCTCTTCCTCTTATCTTTTTATTATGCCGAAACCAACTATACAACTAGCATCTTCATACTACAACCTATGTATATCTTGCGATTTGCATTAGTATTCGAACCTTAAGCTCGTGTAAATTATTTCTCGGGGTGGTCCGTTCGGATTATCAAGCCTCTGTTAGAAAAGGTTTATACACATCAGACGCCTATCTCACCACTTCATCCTAAATCTCACTCACTCTCTCCCGAATCAGGCACCTTGGGACTCGGCACCTTCTCCCTCGCCTCCGCCAAAAGTTCCGCATAAAGCTCCGGTTGTTCATCCTTCAACCCCTGTATCCAAAGCGGATGCTCTTCATCATCCTCCTCATCCTCCTCCAACTCAATGCCAAACCTCAACTTCCTCTCCTTCACCAACAACATCAAATGAAATACTCTCTCCTCATCCTCCACCGCCTTCGCCTCCTCCTCCTCCTCCTGCTCAATCTTCAAATTCCAATCCCGCTCCCACAATTCCTTCACATGCCGTTCCGAAAACCGATACTTCAGTACATTTTCCTGCGAAATCGCCCACTCAGGAAGCGTCTTAAACATATGCGGAATCCTCCTCTCATAACCCGCTCGAAGAAGCCTTCCTAATTTCTTCTCTTCGATCCTCTCTTCCCGATCCTTCTTCATCGCAGCCCGAACAACTTTATTCAGCTGCGCACTATACATCCCCTCAATATTCTCTTTCGGCTCACAATCTTGCACTCGCGTTGCAAAATGATATATCATCTGCCCCACCGTCCAGACATCTGTGCGCGCATCATAGTATTCTTTATCCGGGGTCTCCGCTTCAACGCCCTCTTCGGCGGGAATGCGTCCACCATGCGGGAGGAAATTCGCAGTCCCAAAATCCCCAACTTTGATATTGGGGTATACGGTTCGTCGCTGCTCCGGGGTAGATGCATGGGCCGGCCACTGCAGAAAGACATTCTGCGGCGCGAGATCCATTGTGATGACCATGGCGCGGTTTTTATGTTCGGGGAGTGTGTTGTAATCCGGATGTTCGTTGTGCAGGAAGAGAATCGCGGAGATGAGCTGTGAAAATATATGCCAGAGGAAGAGTTCGGGGGGGTATCGACGTTCTATTAGAGGAGGGAGAGGGAGATAGGGTTCGCGCCGCATGCGCCAGCCTAGGTTGACAATATGGATCATTCCTCTTTCTTCCTTCGCGGCGTCAATTTGTCGATGTCCTTCTTGATATCCGTTTAGGATTCTAAAGAGATCTCCTCCATCGCAGTATTCGTAATACGAGGCGAACATAACGATGCCTCTTTCTTCCACGGCGCCGAATTGGGAAGTGAAATCGAGAAAGGCGTCCAGGGCGCAGATGTTCGGATGTCCGGATTTGATGTATTGCAGATAACAGCGGTTTTCGCGGTAGCGTTTGGAGAGCAGATTGCGGGCGGCGATGAGGGTGGGCGAGGTGATGGTTGCTTCGGATGAGGGGGTGATGGGGGGTGTATGTGAGAGGGGGTCGGGTGGGGTGTGGGGAGTGGGGGGCTGCTCGCGTTTGCGGCGCGAGAGACGTTGGTCGGCTGTTTCGGATTGGAGTTTTAGGGCGTATCGTTTTTGGGTGAGGGTGTTGAGGACGAGATCTGGGTTTGGGGGAGGAGGTTAGCTTGTGAGATTTGGGGATGAGATTATTCGGGGATGGGATAGGGTAGGATAGGGGTAGCGAGAATGCTGTGTTTCTGGGTATCTCATCTCATCCCTTCTTTTGCAAAACCCAAATTCCCTCTTTTTCGCCTAAACTCAAGGAAATAAACTCCTTCTTTCCAATCCAGCCCTATTTTCTTATATATAAAACATGGATAAAAAGGAAGAAAAACATACAAACACTCCCAAACCCCCCAACCCCCAATATCCCCTCAAAAACCTGATTTTCCAACCCCCCCAACTGCGGATCTTCTCTCCACTTATTCCGCCTAATACTCTTCGGATCCTTCTTCAACGATTGATAATAATGCGCTAGTCGTTCTTCAGATTCATAAATATCGCGTTTTGAGAGCGAGCTTTTCTGGGGCGGGGATGGGGGGGTTCCGGAGTTGGAGTCGGAGGAGGAATGGCTGGGGGTCTCTTGGGAGGAGTGGTGGGAAGAATTATCGGATGGTTCATCGTCTGAGGAGGAGGGATGGTCTGGGTCCGGGGGATCTTGGTTATCGGGATTTTCGGGGGGATTGGCTGGGGGGAGTGGTGGGGGATTTGGTGGAGGATTGGTCCATAGACCTAGTGCTTCGAAGAAACGCCGGGATATCTCTTGGAGGGATCTTAGGAGAGGAAGAACCTGCAGGGGTATTCTAGGAACCCCGATCAGCGACGTGTTATTTTTTGGAAGTCGGGTGTAGATTGTGACGATTAGAGCGAGGTAGAGGTAGCAGTAATTAAGTGTGTTGGCTATGATGAATAGACGGGAGAGTTGGGAGATATTAGGGCGATGGGGATGTGTTGGAGGTTTTGGTTTTGGTTTTTGCTGCATGGTTTTGTGGGGATTGGGTTGGGATGAATGGATGTTATTTTGGGGATTGGAGAGCTGGATGACATGTCGTGTGACTGGAATTGGAGTCGCGATAGTGAGTAGGTGCTTAATAGCTCGGAGAATACTATGAGCTACTGATAGTGCTGAAAGAAAATTGATATGTATCAGCTTTGTTACACTTTGATTTGCAAGGAAGATTCATGGGAACAAAGAGATCTTGCCGCATTTGATGGGAGAAGATGAGTTGATGGCTTTGTTATTTGGAATTAATGAATGATACATGTTAGCAAGCAAGATTTTTCTGTAGTAGGTACTGAGTGTATACTAATCAATCGATTACAGAAATTCTCCACAATCTTTTCAGAATAACCTTGAATCTTGGGTTGGGGTGTAATCAAATACTACCTAGGTAGCAATTGTAGGGGAATATTGGAGTTTTCAGAATAAGAAGGTACGATAACAATCATTGTGGTCCCTTGTGGTGAAATGGACGTAAGCGCGTTTTTACAAAATCGATGTATATCCATCCTGAAATTTTCTACACCGTATCGTGTTAGTGCTAGTACTAGAGAACTATCGGATATAGGTACATTCGCTTGAATCGTCTTGCCCCTTTTGTCAACAAGAGGGGAAAATGAACTAAGGGGAATTGTATGAACATAGTGAATAACCTCAATTCAATAGCTACTGTATTATAGCCCTAAACGAATGCAAAAGAGACTAGCTCTTTTTAATATCCCTTATCTTATATAAGGTCTACTATTCCCTGTACATAGCTAGCTCTTTAGACGGAATGCAATTTTGAAATTAAGGACCTACAAATCGTAGGTGCTACGTCATTCGTGTCCTTCTCAAACCAACAAAAATATACAACAAGTGCAGTCTACATTCCAGGTTTCAATAAATCTTGAAAAACTAACTTCCCATTCGTCGCATTAATAAATGGATATGAGAAAGAGGAAAACGGGACATAACCTGAGTCTACTCGCCAACTAAGTGCGAAACTCCTTCAAAACCTAGAGAATAAGAATGAAGCGAAAAAGCTCACTAAAAAGACTTACTATAATAATTGTTCAATATATTATGATAAGCGCGCCAAATGGAGGGATACTAGACTAGCGACTGACCAATTAATTTTACAAAGTTAGGGTTAGCGAGAAGTATTTTAGAAATATATACATCTTAGTTCCTCTACTTGGATTTTAGAGCTGATGTTATGGGTCCTAAAGATTTTCTCTTCTTTTCGACTCTCGAGGCTTTGCTCCAATAAGATAACGATGAGGTATTTGTATTCGTCTTCCTTTTGAATATCGCAAAATCAGGAACGTTCATCGGCTATGATAGCCGTATGTATTTTAAATAATTTCTTCCGCCATTAATAGGAATTATATCGAGGAAACTATTCTTGGCTTTGAAGATTGATGGAAGAGAAAGACATAGGACTATTAAGAAGTTGAAAATTAAGAAATGTAAGACTTGCCATATATAAATATATAGTTCATTTGGGGCACAGTATATTTTGTTGTTCTCCTTCACCCAAAACTTTGATATGCAAGTAGTGTTCCTTTTATGCCCATACCCATATCCACCAGCGCCATCGTTATGCAGAATATTGTACATTTCATTATGAATATCAGTATACAGATCAAACCATGTCTCTTCCCAAATAATTCATCCTCTCATCGTACTCAATCTGAATATTCGTCTGCCTCACAATTCTTTCATCTGGCCTCGAAACTAATTCATATTCCTCATTTTCCCCCTCCCTTCCCCTTTCATTATCAGCAAATCTTCCATTCGGACTCCTCAAGATCCCCTCCTCACTGTGTCCACTTCTACCACTCCAACTCGTAATTGTCTTAAGATTCGGAGATTGCGTATGAATAGTATCCTCCAGAGTTAATTCATCCGACTGATGACTCGCAGTTGGGTCGCTCCCACCAGGAGGAGTTCTCTTAAATGCATTCCAAGAACCCGATCGTGCGCCTCCAGGTTCAGCATCTGAGCTGTGTTCGCTGGTGAAACCAAAGATTTTCCAGCTGCGAAGAAGAGGGCGGAGGGTGGCAGTTGATGCAGCGATTATGCCGAGGGCAATCTCAGTCGTGGACCAGATGAAAACTGGAGTGATAGAATCTTTAGGTTGGAGATTAGATGTTAGTTAATACAGTGAATTCAAGTGTAGATTGCTAGGTTGATGGGGACGCTAGCAAGAAGCAACTTACACAATGGATCTGTAACATTCAAAAAAGCAACCAGATACTTAAGACGAATGATGGTAGAAGCACTTGCACTATTAAGACAAAGCCTCATGTCAGTTTTCTTATGACTATAAATACGACAGATTGTCTCCTTACACGATTCCCAAACTCAGAATAACCATAATAGAGCACTTTAAACGAAGACTCATCTTGATGTCCCACAACATCGGTATTGGCAGCAAGGCAAAAAGCCAATCGAAAAAAATCGTCTCGGCCGAGATGGCATATGCAAAATTCGCAATGACACGAGGTTCAAGACAGACTCCTGGCGTTAATGGATCCCATGATGCTTTTAATGGTCTGCACTGCACACAACTAATAGCAAATGTTACTATTGTCCATATCCATACTATAGCAAGACTGATCCAGATGAGGTATTTGTAGAAGGTTTTGACAGAAGTAATGCGAAGGAGGAGCAACCCGACGCTCGTTTTTATTATGGCTGTGCAAAGAATATAGCCGAGTTCGACGATAACTTGGTACTGGATGTGTTAAAATCTTTCTAAGCATAACGAATCAACACGGGGATATAACTCATAATGCATACCTTTGCAGCATTGATTAGCTGATCGTAAGTGAGTTGAGCGGCATGCACTCCAATTCCATAGTGAACACCAAGGTATGCAAAAACTGATACGGCAGTATACCCGGCCTGTAAGTTCGATTAGCTGAAATTTATTTGAGATTCGAACGCCATCATTCTATCTTCGGATCCACTCACCAATCCAAGAAGAATCCAATAATCGTCACTTCCAAAAGTCCTCGAAATGATTGTCCTAGTGTAACATCGCAATCCAACACTCAACCAGGAAAAAAACAAACCTACGGTCACTACGGTCAGAATCTGGATTTGTCGGCCCTCCATGATATAAATAACCTCGTCGTAGTGGGTAACTATTCAGACGTCAAGAGGATCAATCATGATAAGATACAGATGCAGATGCAGATTCTTTCATGTACAAATTTAGGATTTAGATCCAAGCGGTTCCGCATATATAAGGGGATGAAAGACTGCCTCGACTGCATGTTCGACTTCCGCACTTAGATTGTTTTAGCATATTGAGAAGTCGAGGGGATTTGACGATCCGTGCCGAGATACCATACCGTATGAGCTCTGATGTCAAGTTGGGAAGCTGAGCGGTATGTATGGATGCGAGAATTAGCAAAGTGGAGATTTTCGAAGAGCGGTTTAAATCCATTTTTTGCTTAATTTCCGTCGAAACTCCCGAGATTGGTGCGGAACGGAAGCAAACTAGAGCTAATTACAGTAAATACAGAAAGACTCATTATCAGTTTATTGAGTTTGTAGTTATACGGTACTGGTGATAATTATGCTCGGTTATGCAAGGGGAAGAATTCAGTAAGACTTGCATCCTGAAAATAGGTAAGGAAGGGACCTCGGCTTGGCATGGAGTGATGCAATAAAATTCCCCGAGGAAAAAGATCAATCAATTGAGATTCATACTTTATACACTTGCTCGACTTGCGACCGCTTAGACTTTGAAGTCTGAGCCCTCGGCATCCATTTCTTGACAACCAATTAAACGACGATCCAGATAGAATCCTAGTGGTCGATCTGTGGATCACGAAACTCAATGCCGGGTCAAGACTCAAAAATATCGGAAGGAACGTCTCGTCTCTCCAGACTGTTAGATTCAAGAGATTCATCCTCTTGGCAACTAGGGCCTTCACGATTGGTGTGACTGTTGTGTCTAAAGAATTCGACCTCTGAGCCACACACGAGCCATAGCCTGCGTTATTATATCTAACCCCAGATTTTTTGGCAAAATCATTCTGTGAACCACCCGGGAAGACCCCAAATACCAAGAGACTGAATCTATAAAGTTTACCTGGGTATTTTCCAAAGGGTTCTTTCCGTGGTAGAATTAGCTAGTTAGGTGGGGTATCAAGAGATCATCTCCCGTATTATCCCCCATTCTCCATAGTAGAACACTAGAATCAATATATCTTTTGTACCCAACGCAGTGATACACTAAATTGACTTAGGTAGGTTCATGACGGATAGATCCCGCATAAGCATACGTATATACGTAATGTAATTCACTTTTCCTCTCCACAGGCAACTACCACAAATGGAAAACGTAGGGTTCATTGCCGACCCGTAACGCTCAGATCGAGCAATTGACAGCTCCTTTGTCATCGCTTCATTCTTAGGTATATATATACATCTAGCAATCTAATAGGTGAAGATCCAAAGATATATAATTCGAACAGAATACTGTACGTTCCACTATACCATGACAAATAGACATCTACGCTCCGAGATACGAGTGCCGGACCGAAACTTTTCAACGTTTGGGGAATTTACCGAATTCTAGATGAGCAACTAGCTCAAGATTTCATCGTCTAGAGCAAACCCAGGAAAGAAGCGCAAGTAGCAGGTGACTATCCCCTTAGACTGCCAACTCATGGCGCCATATGGTCTGTGCAATATATCTCGAATGAAGAAGTCTGATTGGTTAGATTGGTTAGATTGACCGTTTTATTGCTTTTTCACTCACTCTTTTTATAAAACAGAATCTTGAATTCAAATTTTGATTTTTGAAAATTATAAAAGAGAGATCTATTTATAATCAATATATGTTGTGGTATTGAAATTTTTGAAATAGAAATTATGTGATTTGGATTTTATAATAGAGATTGAATGTGAATAGCTGGTTAGATTTCAGAAATTCTGACGATCTAATTGGTCAATAAGGTCCTATTAACCGAAAGCGCCATGAGTTGACAGTCTAGGGGATAATGATCAAAGCCCCCTCCGCCCATAACTCAACGTCATTTTTTGAACATCAGATGTATCAAACGTCCAAGTTCAGACCAAACATTGCTCTGTGCAATAACTTGTATAAAACATATCGATAAAATCGAACAAAAGCAATGTTTCAATGAGGCTTTGTCTAAAACATCTATCACTTCCGACCCCCTTACTGACACTCTATATCGCCCTCAGATAAGGGTTAGACATGTTGTATATCGGTATTGTCAGAAAGCGATCGCATGTCGAACCTCGATATCAGAACTCCAGATTCAGAATCAAGAATCTAAGTCTTTTATAGCAGGGAAGACGATACGAACTGCCGGGTCACTAAGATAAAGTAAACTAGTCCGTCCGCATCAACTCCTTCACCCCCACTTCCACCATCTATAGAACACTTTTTTAGCCTCATCCACTACTTCCCACGGAACAATTCCTTGGGATTCTTTACATCATTCAGATGACCCCTCATTGAAACTCGCGAAGTCATATTCATGAGCCTCGGTTCTCTTGCTGAACACTTATTTGGCCACCTGATGATACGATACAGAACCAGTAAGGTGATATCCTTCACAATAACAAGACTTTCAAGCTCCGGAAATTGCTCGCACTTCATATTAAATGTTGAATGGTTAAATTATTCTTTCTATTAATACTATTTACTAATGTATGTGTGATATGATTGATTAAATCAACCAAAGATATCTATTGATTCTCAGTGGCCAATTCATCTAAGCACCAAGCTAGATGTTGAGCCATTTTGACATGCCAGGTAGACCCTTCCGACCTGTATTCCCATGATACGCACTTGTTTATGTAGCAGTTCCTGATTCAATAATCCATCCCAGTGAAATGATTCCAGCAAAAAGTAACATTCAATGGAATGAATGTTCAGGTATCTCAAATGATAAAAATGCAATTCCTTCCCATCCCAAACCGCCATTGAACAAACTCTAGAAGCCAAGCGAACGCCACAAACAAACTCCTCTCCAAAATTATATTGGAGAGGTTGGGCCTAATTATCCCACTCGCCTTCATCGTTACGCTCAACGGAAGCTCCCTTTCCGGAAATGAAACTCGCTCCTTTTGGTTTACCTCGTCCTCTTGAGATTGAACTGGACCTAGCTCGCTTCTTTCGCCCCCCTAAAGCCCCATTGGTACCAGCCTTCCTCTTACGGCCTCTTCCGCTGCCACCCGGCGGACCTGGTGTGCCATCTTCATCGTCGCTTGGTGTGCTCATTCTACCTCTCTCGTCAATCTCATCATTTTCTGCTGAGACCTTGAAGTCGTGATCTACATTGAGTAGTTCCACAAAAGCTCGACATTGCGCTTCCATTTTGTCCTCAGACTCGCAACTAGTCATTCTACCACAAACTTCGCTCCAGAATTTATCTCCAGAGACGCTTGTTACCTTTACCGGAATCCGACTGAGATCTTTGGTTGCACCTTTAACTTTTCCATCTCTATTCATCAATCCAAACTGACGACGAAGATATGTACGAGCCTCCCACAGATTTGTAAGCATGATTGAGATTGCAGTGAGCTGTTGTAGGCGCATTAAATCTCGCTTTGGTACGTCTGGATGAATATGACCATTTGCATCGGTTTCATTTGCTGGTTGGTCGAGACTAATATGAAGGACCTCTGTCTCAATCGCATGAGCAATACCCGTACCTGTACCCGCGACCAATTTCTCCATCGAATCGATAGTTGACAGTAATTCATCCGCGGTTTGATATTCGAAGAAAGCTAGATTTTCGATGATGAATTGCGCGAAATCCAAATGATGTGGTAGATCTTCAATGGCGTCGAGTTTTGCGGGGTCAAAATTAATTCGCGAGCATAGGCTATCGAACAATTTCTTTCGGTTCTTGACTTTGCTAATTTTCATGACTTCAATCATCATCCAGAGTTTCGAAGTGAAAGGATTAAGTGTAGCACCATGAGTGTCCTTGACTACATCTCTCTGGTATGCGTACGCAGCCAAAACAGCTCGCATATATTCCTTCTCAAGAATCGTCTCATGCTTCTCATGAAGAGCCCGATGCTCCCTGAATGCAATGTCAGCAATTTTGCTGGTAGGTGAAGTTTCCAGGGCGATGAGAGTGCAAGCAGTTTCCTTGGGATGAACAAGACCCTGTCTATTGATGCTTGCCACAACCTCTGCAGCAAGAAGTGCTTCCTTATCTTGGCTACCGAGCGCGATGCGAGCAATATCTTTCAAGAATCTCTGTGCGATGTCCAATGCAACACCGTCACCTTGACTGCCGCCCATGACACCCAATTTTGCCTTTGAATCTGTACCAGTGCCGACCGCACCATCTCCACTTTCTTCTGATCGCTTTTCCTCAATCGAAAGATATTCTTTAAAGGCTCTCATCACGATCGTCTCCAATTCCAAATCCTGATCACTAAATACTTGGATGAACGTGGTGTAAACATTAGCGGCGGAAAAGTTCTTCGGCCAAGATTGACAAACCATACCCATTGCATCAAGCGCATGCTTCCGAACTTCCATAGGCTGAGAAGGAGTCGCAAATGGGGCAAATGTATCAACCATCAGTTTTGAAACCGAATTGCCTTTCATCTTTGGAAACTCCTTCTCCTTGAAAACCTCATGCTGAGGATCAAGGTCGCAGTGCTTACCACACATGCCACAAATAAGTAGAAGTTTTGTCAGTTTCTTAACAAGATCAGCTCGTTTCGGATCGTTCAAATCAATGGTTTTCATTTTCTGAATACCAGCCAAACTAGATAATACGACTCTTGTTAAGTTATGATAATCGTCAAGAACACTACTAATGATCCATAAGCATGCAACAATGTCATCTAAAATAGATTTGGGACTGCGTGTCATAGTTGGCAAGAGATGCTTCCTGATCTCAGTGAGGAAACCATGCTGAACCTTGGGTAAACTAGGAAGGACATAGCGGAATATGATAACAACTGAACGATAGATAGCAGCTTCATCACCACTACCGACGTTTGCAACATATGGCTGTAACAATTGGATTTGATCAGCTGTGAATAGATTTGCGTTGGACTTGGCAAATATGGTGAGCACTTCCAGAGATTCTCGAATGTTTGGTGCCTCGGAATCCTCGGAAGCGGCATTATCAATAATTGTCTCAAACATAGCAGCAACAAGTGCTTTGCAGACCTTGAAGTTGGCGTCAGGGTATTTCGACTTTGGTGAAAGTAGATTTTGGAGCACTTTGTCCAACACACCAGAGGTTCCATTTTGTCTTTGAGCCGTCTTGATGATCAAGGTGACGTGGTCCGATATGGCGAGTTTTGCTTGGACTGATGTATCTTCAGATCCAGTTATTTTGTAGAAAGGTAACATCCAAACTTCCTCGATTGTTGACCGAGCCAATTCTTGAACACTATCATCAAGGTCGGTGACCCTGTAAAGGATAGCATCTGCAATTGAAGCCCTGACATCTTTATTGGTGTTGTTCAAGTAGATGTCTTTTAGTAGTTTCATAGCTCGTTTTCGAACACCGACCCCACTATCATTGACACGGTGAAGAATACTAGGAGTCATCTCCACCTCAAGGGATGGTACCAATGAGATGCATTTTCCAATGAGACCCAATGCCGAATCCCTTACACCTACGGAAGGATCATTCGAGCACCTCAAAATCATTTGCTTGGCGGTGGGCTCTCTTTCAAGAATGGTTGGATCTGTTTCCAGAACCTGGTTTACACTCTTCAGACTCTTACTTCTGACGGTAGCTTGTTCGCTGAACATTGATCGAAGTAGAATATCAAGCACACGACCGAAAGATGTGCAAAAGGTTGAATGCAACAAAGTCACAGAGTAAGCCAAGCGGGCATGACTAGGGTCAACCGAGCCATGGCCATATTCTGTAGAAAACCACTTCTTATCTGTAATCATCATTCTAATTCGGTATGCCACTTTACCATAGCTCTCCTCGATGCGCTCGTGATCAGGATCACTGTCAAGAATATTGTCGTATTCGTCTGCCAATTTTGAAGCCCATTCAACAATCATGAGGGAAATACTGCTTGCTAGCTGAGGATCAGCAGAGCAGCGGTCTTCCATGAAATCTAGGCACATGAAGTAAGGTCCACCCCATGTCAAGATCTCGTGAGTATTTGCTTCGTGTTTAAGTGATTCCTCAACCATTCTTGAAAGAGCCTGTCCCATAAGTCCATCTCGATTTTCAAGCGAGGCGGCACTCTTTCGAACATGAAAGTGCAATTCCGAGATTGCCGCACCCATTGACCCAAGAAGGTCAAGGGCCATGTTCTTGGCAGGAGCAGGTGTTTTTTCCGCCTCAGCGAGCTGGACCATTTTAAAGAGGAATAAGCGTAAGAGCAGCTCTGCAGCAGGCCAGTCCGGAGAGTTCAAGCATGTAACAAAGTCTTCGACAAAGAGATCTAGCAGGTTCCGGTATGGTGTATCGCCATTCTTCGTAGATTTAATTGCTCTACTAACAATGAAATTGACCACATATCCCGTGTTCTGTGTCGCACTCTCCAGTAGTGAAGCTCCGCAGTCTTTCAGCTCTTGGATCGCTGTGACGTTCTGCTCGATTGCTCTTCTTTCTGTATCGTATCTCCGACGATTATCAGCATCATTGATTCCATCCTCTTGGCCCTCATCATCTCCAGTTAGAGCATCTTGGGCCTTGCGTCTTCGCTTCTCTTTCGCATCATCCGTCTTGCTGGCACTTGTTTGAATCAGCTTCATAATTAATGCCGAGACAAGTTGAATGCTTCCCCCATCCGCCAATTTAAATTGTCGAGCACTCTGTTTGGTAACAGGAAGCTTCTCCAAGGATGTCAAAATTTCATTGAAGATTTCTGCTCTTTCTTTTGGGTTGTTGTTGAATACTTGTGCAAGCACATCCATCGCTATGACTCTAAGATTGTCGAATTTAGGGATACCAAGTACGGAGTCTTTCTCTGCATGAGCGTTCTCGACAAATATCAATTTGGAGGCTGCATATTCAAGACTGTTGATGACCGTTTCAGATAGATCAATATTGGCCACGAGAACTGCCATGAGTGACAAAAGGCGTCTGCACTGAGCAAGTAAATTAAGAATGGCTTTCTTCTGGGCAGAAAGTAGCTTGAACAATGTTGAAGTCGACCCCGTGCTGCGAAGTTCCACAATTGGAATTATGAAATTCTCCATGATGTTTTTAAAGGCATTCAGAGCGGATTGAATTAGGTCTTCTGAGTACAGCTGCTTCTCGTCACGCCCGCCAGTCATAACTCTGAGCGAGGTGCGAGCAGATTTGAGTCCAAGTTCTGCATTCGAAATCTGTAGAAACAAACTTTCGACATCTGACTCTCCCATTTCCTCGTCGATCTTCAAGTCGAGTGTCTCGGCTTCTTTTAAAGCAGCTTCAGACAATTTTTGAATTCGAATCAAGTCTTCCAAGGGAACCTGTTTGATTCTGCCAACCTCAATAATTCTGTTCAAGAGGCCCTCGAGTCGCGTTTGAGTATTAGCCGCAAGGCCAATTCCCTCGTTCGTCGAAATAAGGAAATTGCTAGAGGTATTAGTTTCAGGCTGGAATTGATTTTCGGCTTCGAAAACGTCTTGAAGATATTCTCGAAGGTTTCGCGCGGCAATATCAGCCTTCTCTCTTTGGTCGATCACTCCAGAGACATTCCCTTCATATTCATCGGAGCCCGCCCGTCTTCGGTTCTTGGCAAGACTTTCAGGCGAGTCTGGAAGAGGTTCTACAACCTTATATTCTTCTGGTTTTATCTGTGATTGCGGAATGACAACGGATATACCTGGTTGTGAGGAAGAAGACGGAATATTCTGACTTTGCTTGCTATCCTGAAACGCGGATGGCGCAACTTGTGGAGGAGGAACCGATGATTGAATATGCGATATTTTGGGACTGATCTTCATGACATGTGAATTTGACGCAGGGCTTGGACTTTGTTTGTGAATAGGCGCAATTGCCTTTGGCAAAGGAATTTCGACCGCGATGTGCGATTTTGCTTTAGGCGCGACATTCGCATGTTCAGCAGCAGGCTTCGTAGTAGTGGCTTCAGGAAATATAGTAGCGTTTATATTCGCAGTATGGGCTTGCAAATTCGTATTCCCATAGCTGCTACTTGGATTTCTCGACTTCGACTGCGACTTAGTTCTCTGCTTCTGGATTCTATGCCTCATAGCTGGCACTTCTAGACGCTCCGCAGTCTTATACTCCACTTTAGTTGATTCGTATAGCATCTGCGCAAAGGGTGAAAGACTTGGTTTCAATGGAGTAGCATCAGGAAGTGATGCGATCTTTGGTCCGATCTTGAAGTTGCTTTTTTGCACGTCAGTCAGATCAAATTGTTTGCTGGATTTCGAACTTACTATATTGTATGGTCTTCTGGTTTAAGCAACTGTTCAAGGTCTTTCAGAGTTCGTTGCAGGCGCTGCGAGGTCTGATATGGGTTCGTTGCTTCGGCGTTCAAGCTTTCTAGACTTCCTCTGCCTTGATGAATTTCTGCTGCATTTGAAAATAATGAAGAGGAAGAACCGAGTCCTATTGTAGGTAATGGAATAATATCTGTAAATTCAGTGTTGTTAGGAAACCTGATAATAGTAATTGGGGATAGGATAGGTTTGAAAGTGAAGAGAAGGCAAGGTACCAGAGTTGAAGGGAACGACAGAGGAAAAAGGTGAATATGGAAGAGCTTCGTCGACGGTGAATGGTCGTGGCCTCATTTGACGGGTTTCACTTGTGGAAGACGCGCCATCTGTCCCATTATGGCCATTCTGGTAGTTATAACCGTAGCCATAGCCATATCCATTACTTGAATCCATGGTGAACTTGTTCGGCGTAGTGAGGCGTGGATGGGCGCAAGGCCGGAAGGCTCGTAGAGCTGTGATGAGATATTAAAGATCCAATAGAATCAATTTACAAGATCATATCGTTGTACAGTCCAAAGTCGTTATCCGCAAGACATACTGATTCCCTTGAAGCATAATAAAGGTTGTCGACGAACGACCAATTCGACATCACCATTGAATATTATTATTAGTAGCCGTCCGTTACAACTTATGTAGGCAGCCTTGCGCTAAAGATCTGGATTGGATGGGCCGTCACTAGCGGCTTTTTTTTCATTTCGACTTTGGGCCTTGCATGCATACCTTGCAGGTGTAGAAATTTATTTTTGAGGAGCACCAAAAAACATCAAAACACCAAAATCTTCAAAACTTGACAATCAAACAGAACTTCAAGATGTCTGCAGTTGGATCTCTAGTATTTTGTACGGATTGTGGCAATCTGTTGGAAAGTTCTACTGGTAATAAGAATACTATTTTAACATGCGATTGCTGTGGAGCAGAAAATAAAGGTACGCGCAATTTGATTCTTGTCATTGTCACAGTGAATAGTACTGATCAAACTTTACTTCTAGATACTGCTTCACAAACAATCGAGACGAGAACGAAAGAAGCATCCTTCCCCTCAGTATTGCGCCAAAAAAGATCAGTCGTTCAAACGGTAGAGAAGTCTGATTATGAGAATCAAGCAATGAGTAAAACACCATGCCCAGAATGCGGCGCAAAGGAGGTCAGATTCACAGCAGTACAATTGAGAAGTGCGGATGAAGGAAGTACCATTTTCTACAACTGTACCTGTGGAAACAAGTAAGTTTGCATTGTATTGATACAATTGTTTCTTCCCTACTGACATATACTAGGTGGACCGAGAACAATTGATTTGCGACGCATGGCGCATGGACATATTACTTCACGATTCACGAATTGTATATCATATGGTATGGGAGACTTTTTATCTGGTGTTTGGTAGGAAGAAATTGTGATATTTTAATGGGCCAAGCACTTTGGCACCAGCCGTCTATTTTAGTAGAATAAATACGACGAGTTTATTTGGAAAAAAATAAAGACTTATGCGGCTGCGACAGCTTCCTTCTCTGGGATCAGCGCATACTCGGTCTCTCCGCTCTGCTCGAACTCCGCCATATCCAACGCAAGGATGACACTATCTCTCACAACCGAGTCCTTATCGTTCAAGAACTTTTTAAGTGTATCCTCGACGCCTTCCTCGTCACCTAAACTTCCCAAAGCCTCGGCCGCTTCATGTCTGACCATACTGACTTCCTCCAAATTACTCAAAGAATCAGTAAGGGCAGGAATGGATGCTGGATGAGACAATTGTCCAAAAACAAAAGCGATTTCGTGTCTGAAAAGTGCAGATTTGTCGTGAAGACCTTTAGCCAAGGCAAGAACAGCAGGGACGGCGGTAGGAAGATCTGGGGGTGATGCAAGATCCCGGAGACCAAACATGGCTCTGTATCTAATGAATAGAGGAACTTTTGTGTTCAAAAAGGTTTCCTCAAGTTTCTCGACCGATAGTGATTCTGAGTTCTCTTCTGCGGTTGGTGGAGCAGGGTCAATGGATGCGAAGTCCCTATAGTTAAAGATATTGTCAGTAACGCAATGCAAAAAGAATCCGAAGCAAGTTAAGGAAGAAATCTCTCAAACATTTGAAGATCGGAGCGTATCGCTACGCTACCTCTGCTATGTGCATGTTCTGTTCTTCTGAAACATATGAAAGGTTCACTCACGATTGTCGTAGTTTTTCTGCTTTACCAGCGTCCGAATGTGCCCACTCGATGTTCTCAACACTCAATTCGCATGTCTCCCTAACCTCAACCGGCTCATTGGGATCATCCCTCCTCTCTTTGAGCAATTGCAGACAATCTCTATCTGCCAAAGCACCCAAAGCCTCAGCAGCCTCATGTCTAACCATACTATCTTCCTCTCGATTCTCCAATACCCCTCTCAAGAATTTGGAACTCTCAAGGTTCCTGGTCTGACCCAAGCAATACGCAAGCTCATGTTTCAAGAGCGCGGATGGAGAGGCAAATGCAGCTGCGATGGCTTCGATGGCGGGAACATTCAAGGGTGAAGATGGCATACATGCGAAATGTTTAAGAGAAAAGAGGGCGCGGAATCGGAGACCGATAGGTTGGGTTTCTGAGCAAAGGGTTTTGCGCAAACTGAGGATGGTAGCGATTGTAGTACTCTCCTCTGGAGCAGGAGATGTTGCTGATGGAGCCATTTTGATATGTTTCCTTGAATATGATCCTAAATGGTGTTGTGGTAGAAATATGGTGGTCTTTAAAGAGATAGACAGCTGGGAGAAATAAATTATCAAATGATCGGCTTAAGGCGCATGAGAAATCAAAAATACAAAGGGTGCCCGCACTAAAAGATTCGAGAAAAAATTGTGGCCGATTCGCGGGGTCTATCTAGATTACGTAATATGACACATGCATCTGCACCTGCTAGGCTTGTAAAAGTGGATCTATACACTAGGAGGAAAAATTCAACATCTCCACAACGCGCGAAAGGTCAGGACGGACACATAGCTGCGAAAAATAGAATTAAAAAAACGGCAAAAAAGCTGGACCGCGGCTGCACTTCAGGGTCGAACTGAAGTAGCAAACAACCTTCGTGTGAGAAGGTCGTAATAGGAATCGAACCAATATCTCCGGAATCAGAATCCGACGTGCTAACCATTACACCATACAACCGAACCGGTTTCAGAGGTCTTTTGTGATGGACGAGAGCTCGATTATAATTATATTAAGTAAAATAAATAATTGTCGTGAAGCATAATAAACGACATACCAAAACAGATTCCCATGTCTATCTCAAATATCGAATCTGATTTCGAATATCAACAGTATTCAAATGTCTAATTTCATTTTGAATATCAATAATATCTGAATGTTGAACTTGATTCTGATTATTGAAGGTATTCACACATTTGATCTCATTTGAAACATCAACAACATCTGATTATCAAATTCAGATCAGAATGTTAAAAGTATTGAAATATATAATCTAATCTGAAATGTTGAAGACATCAAATCATCAAATTCAAAATAGAACATATATACGTTACTAAAAGGTTTACTTGGTGTACAACTTCTTTCATCTGCTGTGTGTCATACATCAGTACTGCCTGAGCAAAGAAGCATCTAGCTGGTATAGGTAGCTAGAGATATTTGTAATCTGATTCCTTGTTCTATCTTCTTCAAATATGATCTTGAATCCTTTGGCGACCTCACTCACCTAGTCTTATGGTCTTCTCATTTATTGGATATTTGTTTTTCTCCCTAGCACATCGAAGTTAGCTCGGCTCAAGTTTCATTCGATACATTGAGATACATTGAATGTATCAGATCTGTCTGGAGCAAAATACTAAGCTAGCGGGAATGTTGGATCTCGCTCAAGGCACATCATACATAGTCTTTCAAAAATTGAGAACTTATGAAGTTGATATGCTACATATGCCTGCCATCGACATTTACTTCTGCAAGGCGCTTCAACACCCACCTGAAGTAGCCGTCAACTTGACTCTTAGCAGGATGTAGAAAGTAAGTATAAATCCTCAAGTATAGCTACCATTAACGAAGGGATTTCAGGATATCAATTTATCAAATCATTTTTGTATTTCAATAGTGTTCAGCACATCAAGTAAATTCAAACATTCAGAATCATTCATCGTGTGACTGTAGTCTGGACTATCGAAACTGTTGCTAAGGAGGCTATTACTCTTCTTTAATATAACTATGTTTTTGCTTTACTCCTGTTTCAGGCTTCATAAACATCTTCCAGTACACGGTACTCAACAGTATGATGCCTGTATAACTCTGTGGTAGACACTTCAATCTGCTTCAATTCATCTCCATCCAGAACAAATGTAGGGCCCACCATATAACTCTCACCTTCGGCTACGTGCACAGGATTCTGTTCGTTGGCCAACAGCTAAGGATCAATATTGGCATGAAAGGCTAGCTAGGTTATGATACTTTGCCGCTGAAGTGACTAGGCTACGTAACGGGTGCCTGCGGGGTGGATGATAGCCTTGATAGATAATCCGCGAATAACGTGTCGGCAGGGTGGGAAATTCAAAATATGGGAAGGGTAACCCGCGGAGCGGATTATCTGCAAATTACACACGTGTGCAGATGGTTTTTGTGCAGCCAAGGAGGAACGGTATCTGAAATTGGTATATTTTTCATGGTACCCTTTGGAAGAAGCATCTTTGAGTTAGTCGATAAGTCCTTGAGAACAATTTCAGGTATTACAAGACTGGCGGTGGCGATGCCGATGGCTTTAACTGCTTCCCATGTGCCCTGTAAGCGAGCATGTCTAACTGCTTTTCGTGCATTGCATATAGAATTGAGAAATAATAGATTATGATCAGTTAGCTATTCCTCTTTTGATATACTTGAACTTATTTGGGAGATACAAATGCTCAATAGATATCAAATACCGGCTCACTTGCAATCTTAGGTGCTCCTCTCAGAATTAGCATCGCCTTTACACGTTCGTTGTACACAAGTACATAGTATCTCGTGGTTCCTTTGGCCAAGGTCGCTTCCGTGTGATTTAAGACTGCTGCTATCGATGGTGTTAGCTGCGCAACGGGTACCCGCGGGGTGGACTATCTGCAGATCACACGCCCTGTACAGATAACTTTTACACAGCCTACCCAGGACTTACCAATCCATTCCCAAGACAATGTTGAATCAACAAGGCCAGAGGGCGCATGTAGTTAACTTCTTCCTTATCAAGAGGAGCAAGATGAATGATATCATCTTCTTGTGTCGTATCTCGTTTAAATTTTGTAAATCTTAGGATAAATTGTGCCTCAAAGTCCTTCTACTGAATGGCTGCGCGGAAATCCTCTATACCCGTGAGGGTTATCTGTGATCTCACTTCCATTAAATTTGAAGCTATTCCCAGACCTAACAGTGATTCAAGCATAGATTTATACTAATATTATACAATAAACTGGCTGGTGGACCCTCATAAGTAATCTGCAGATTTTGAATTATCCGCGCCGCCGACAGCCATCTGCGGATTATCTGTCCAAGCCATTCTACGCCTCGTAGACTCGTGGGTACCCGTTGCGCAGCCTAACATTGGGTTCCGAGGAAGCTGATAAAATGGCGATTTGGACATCTCGATATCGAGCGTCTATAGCATACAAGCTTGTTCTCACAACATCACCTGCTCGACGTGCAAGTGCTGCTACCATAACCACACTCATAGCTTCGTGTAGATTAAATGTTTATAGTAAAATGTGAATGTACCCGATCGATGGAGCTTCTCCGATGCTCACTTCAAACATGCTAGATAAATGTTTTTGCTTCGATGCCACACAAACGGGGCTAATGATGCGCGACGAGAGTGGAAGAAACAATTTATTATGTACAGGACAACGCTTAACTAGCATTAGCTGAACATATATCGATCCCTAGTTAAGAGAGATAAAAGCTAGCTCTCACGTATATCTCCCCTTACTCATGCGGCACCGCGTGTAGAACGCATTGCATGATTCCCTGCAAGAAGCATGATCTACAGCAACGGACAGCTTGGAAATGTTGAATTAGATACAAAAATACTATGAATGATAATCACACTTCTTCTAACAGCTAAGATATCTCGAACGATGATCCCAGAGAAGTGCAGACCATCAATCCAAATTTCTGAGATCTCACCATTCAATAGTACAAAATGATATTTGTTTGGTGAACTGGCGAAACACCAACATTTATCAGATCAGTGATCATAGAATAACATATTACCACAGCCCAGCGGCGGGATATCGTAACATGATCGAATACTACATGTAACAGTCTGGAAAGATTGAGTGATCTGTTGAGGTGTGTCAACGATGCGTGATTCCGCCCATCACCTAGGGTGCACAGAGAGTCGGCAATGAGTGGCACATGTACGAATACTGGGAGCCTCGAAAAGATACATGTAACAAATGGATGTGTTCTTTATTGCAGAGGAGTTCGCCGAAAATTTGAGTGCTATTGCTTATTTGAATCACGTAGTTGAGATGTTCATCCTTCTTCAAGTAGAACAAAGGGAAAATACAAAGAATCCGAATATGTTCCATCTGCGAGTAAAGGAAATATACATCATATCATTATCATCATACTAATACAAGTTTCTTATCTCTGTAAAAGCCTTGCCATTGAAAGGTAGCCTGTAATTTTGGTCAACTTTCATGTCGCAATATACCTCAAGCAGAAAAAGGAACGACGCGGTTGCTGTTTCATTGGCATGCTGTGTATACCTCATCAGTACAGCCTAGATGCGATCCAGCATAGCGTTGACATTGGCATCAAGTGAAAAACTCTAGCTATCCTTCTCTGGTTGACAGGAAAAGCAAATCATCTTTGCGTTTACGAGAGACATTTCAATTTCTCAATCCAAGTTCAACAACCAGACAACAATATCCCATGCCTGAAAATACACAGTGCCTCTAAATATTTGAAAACAAGAAGAACTACGAAACTACAATACAGAATAGGACTTTGGAAATTTTAAAATAGAATCAAACAATCAAATGGCAATTCTTATGGCATAGAATTCCAGCGCGGTATAGTCCGAGCACAAAAGGGTGGGAAGTGAAAGCCAGATGGACAACTATGTCATCGGGATTGGAAGTCAGAGGCAGATATGGTATGGAGCTAAAGTAAACTAACTTTCCGAGTTGCAGCAGAATAAGATATGGGTATACACGACGAGGTTAGGCAGTGGCCCATGAAATTCGGAGTCTCGGGAATTCAAGTACAAAGCCACGCAAAAGGATGTTGGACTTGATAGGAAAGGATTTGAGGACTGTGAAATATCACGAATACTTAGGCTATTCTGCAGAGAACCAAATTTGGGAAATTCTCTTTGCGTTGTCAAGGTAGATCAGTCCCTCATTCTAGGAGCCAAGTATTGAGAGAGCAGAAATATTTCTACTTCCAGGGTCAAAGCTAGGACTGTGTAGAGGAAAGCTTTTGCAATCGAAGAGACCTTGCGCCCATCATCAAAGGGCATTGGGTCGTTCCTAAGCCCTACCTTAAGGTTGACGTTTTGACTTCCAACTAAATTTTCTAGAGTCAAATCAGGGAACCGACCACATCGGAATCGGTATACGGGAGACAATTGTTTCTTCGCCGCGCAGTCAATTATTCCGGGCCGGAGCGCTTTGTCCGTTGTGGACAAGGTTTGGATAAATTCTTAAGAAATGAACTACACCTAGTAGTGCATAATTTAGTTAATGAATATCAGCTGTTTTTAGCAGCCTAATTACTTGTTGGCAGGATCTTACACTTGTTTAACTGCATTACGAACTGAGGAGGACATGTTCTGTCTCTGGTGCAACCAATCACCATGAAGCACGGATTTCAAATCCAAAACCAAGGTCATAACTGCGAAACCTCCTCCTCGAAGAAGAACGATCGATATAGAAGGTCTGAAAATACACCAAACAAAAGATTCCACGTTTGTTGAACTGAGTCGCGGAAGGACCACCTGTTCTTACAATGTACATACACTGTACATGTACATGATGTGTGTGCAAGGTGGAATTGGATATCACATGATCGTCCGCCAGACAGAATCGAGCTCATGCATGTCTTGACTCTTGAGTCTTAGGCCCACATGTGCGAGGTGGGACCCTTGACTTTTATCGAGGGGTTGGTTCAGAGTAATGGATCGATCAAAAAGATAATGAAATATAGGTTAAAGGTAAGACGAAAAAGCAAGAATAAATGTTTGAATATTCATCCTTGGATCTAAGTGAAGAAACATGTTCACCATCCAAGATCAAAATGCCAAAAAGCAACATTTGCCCACTACTGGAATCGAACCAATGATCTTAGCATAACCGTATTCCTAGATTTTTGTCTGGCGTGAAAAGAGTTTGAAAAAGGTTTGAAAATTTTCTTGAGAACCGAGCTACGCTTAGTAGTATGCAACTTAGTTAATAAGCATCAGCAGATTTTGGCAGGATCTTACGCTTGTTTAACCGTACTCAGATATGTATAAAATTATCGGAGAGAAGAAAACATATTGAATCAAATATCACCTACCAATCAAGATTACCATCAAGTCAAACTGAGTATTTCCGATGCGGCACGGCTTCTTTGCGTGCAATGCCCCGCACTGACGTTGAAAAATTGTGATGTATATTTTATTTTCACCACCTCCGACATCAAAAACTTAGCTTCAACAGCCCACTTGGCGCAGTGGTACCGCGTAGCACTGTAAGTTATTTCACCATCAGATAAAACAGAACATAACTAACAATCATCAGCGTATCCCCGAATACGGAAATGCTAAGATCATTGGTTCGATTCCAGTAGTGGGCATCCATTCTTTTTGCCCTTTTTTTTTTGTTCACATTAGTATGAAAACGGCACCTGATAAATAAGGCAGTTGCCGCTACTTCATTACTCGTTCAAAAGCTAGCTCCATTACAACAGCCTATTTTGTCGAGTATATAACGGCACTGAAATCTGATAACGCAATCTTGGTTTGAAAAGTAGGTAGAAGTAAAAGGGAGAATTCTATTGTTGGAAAGACAAGAATGAAGAAATGAGATTGACAATACGGAGATTGTCCCCACAAAAATTCTCTTTTGGTTCCAGTATCGGCAAGTCGATTGCATACTGATGTAGAAACTATCCTCACGATAGATTTCGTCTAAATCCATCGGCTGCTATTTCACCTTGAGAACCTTTGACTGTGGAAGTAAAGAGTTACGCGAAGTTCGAAGACGATGATAACTCACGGTGGAGTTCCTCGGGACCAGCAAGTGCCTCTGGTTATTGTTTCGTAGTTTCGATCGTTTTATATAGAAGTCAACCTTCTCTCTATAGGTGCCTAGGGTTTATGCTTTGTTAGCACGGAGCCCTGTATCAACCGAATGTATTTTGGTCAGGTCTTGTGTGCAATTAATTGCCTGATCATATGGTTTTGAAGAATGGCCCATGGGCAATCAACCATGCGTGATGTTTGCCCGGGCTACAAGTTGTAAGGCGTGCGCAGTATTCATCATTGGCAAGATGAATGGCATCAAAACTTTCCGAACATCGGTGCAGATATCCGGAAACATTCTCTTCCAAATAAGATAAGGCAAAGTCTACTTGCATCCCTAGTCGTTATAGGTAATCATGAGGGGTAGCGATGCTGGCTGTAAGACTGGAGGCCTTTTGATTTTTGGATCTGTTTTGTTTCCATAAGAAGTTTTGTCTGTGTAGAATGGTACAACTGTGAATTAAGAGACCATGGGGAGTAAGAACTCGGGGAGGATAAGTAGTTCCGAGTGGATTTAACTGGCATTCATGAAGAGATTTTTACATGTCTCGGCATACTTTAAATGACAGGCAACTTTATACTATCAAGGGATTTCCGTGATCAATCATGTTTCTAGTGTAAAAGATGGTACTGTTTCCAAATTTTACCTGAGAAGTGATGGTGAAGCTGATGATAGCAAAAATTGAAAACTCGCGCGCCTGCTCAATTCGGAAGGCATGTCTATACTTTTCCCCCTTTTCTTCCTTCCCTCTTTCCTCCTTCCCTCTTCCCCTCCTTTGCTCCACTTTCAACTCTCCCATCTCCCATTATAAATTCCTCCGAACAATCCATCCTTAATTTCCTTTTTTTTACTTCACATATTTTCTTTTTGTCATATATCTCATCTTCCCCATGAAATCCTTCGATTCTTATGGTTCTTCGAAGAGTTTGTTTGTACTTATTGTGTTTAGTACCATTGTTTTAATCTCCAACGTGGAGATACTTCATCGTTATCGATCAAAGACGAGGCCTTGACTGAGGTGACGCAATACTTTATCCACCAAGTCGTTAACTCGTCGGCTTCAATCACTCATGGTCAATGATGACGACCAATGATTGAATGCGAATTCATACTGTTCCAATTCTGCTCATTCATCCCAACGATCTACAATTGTTCCGCCACCGAACGACCAGCTCGACAGAACTCTATGTGTCCGATTTACTGACCAAGGTATGCAATGCAATCCCAATTCATGAAGTAAAAGCTCGTCTTACGATTTTCTTGACTGATTCAATCGCAGGCATACACGATGGAGACTTATACTTTATCTCGCCTTGAGCTTCTTTTTGCCGGCCAATTCATCGACTTCGAACAGGCACTATCAGAACATACGTCAGATGGAGGTGCGAGAGCGAACTTTGTTGAGCGATGCGTTCTAGGCTTTGAGAAGAATACCGACGACGACGATTGTGTCAAGCAAAGCACCAAGCGAATGATCCAGGAAAAGCTGCCAACCATGAGTGTCAGCCGATCTGCGGTCGACGACGCTCGACAATCTAGTCATAAGCGGGTCAAGATGGAAGCTCAGCTTCTGAACGATATCGATGACAGCCAAACGATGAAACCGTCTGAGAACACGTCGCATACGAATAAGCTTTACGTTGTCCCCGACCGCGGGTCGTATTATTGGCAGCTTGCAATCGGAGGCAACATCATTGCCAAACGTCAAGATGATGATTGGGTCAACATCACTTCGATATTGGCGTTGTACAATCCCATAGTCACAGCTAAGCATTTCAAGCACATGGAAATTGATAAATTGAAAAAGGTCGTTAGCGCCTACGAAGTTATTAACATGAGATCAGGAATCTCGGGCACTTACATGCCACTAGAAAACGCAGTGTTGGATAGGATTCATGAACTCGGCTTGTACGACCAAACCAAAGATCTTCTCGATGCTCGTGGTGACATGAGACCCAAACTGGAGTTTAACAAGGCCACATTCTACTCCGAAGCCGACGCTGAGCCTAAATCCATCTCCAGGAAGGGGCGCAATTTCATTTCGATCAAGACGTCGCGGTGCTTCATCTCTCGGAATGTTGCCAATAATTGGATCAATGGTAGCCAGGTAATCCTCGCCGCTGGTGCCTCATCCGCCGAGTACAATGCCATCATTCAAAGATACACAAAGGGGATTGGTGAAGAATTGAAGATGGGTACAAGTCACCTCAATGGATGGTATTTTCCTTACCATAAGGCTATCAAAATTGCCAAGGAGTGGAATGTCATTGATCTGGTTGGAGGTCTCTTGGTTCATGATATGCCGTTTGATGACGAGGCCGAGGTAGAGGATATTTCAAAATTACTGACAAGGAGCTTAAGGAATGGGGAGCTTAGGACCAAATCACACGAAAACAAAACTTACTTGATAAGTTCGTGTGGTGCTAATATCGTTTCTAAGCGTTTGAATGATAGCTGGCTCAACGCAACCCAAATTCTAGCATTGGTCCTGAATCCTGGGCATCGCCATGGAGAAATGAGAAGAATTCACCTTGGAGAAGATTATGAAATTGTTATGAACTCCCGAATCCTCATTGGTACATATATCCCGCTCTCCGCCGGCATCGCTCTTGCACGAAGATATGGTGTCCTGGAGAAAATACAGTGTTTGTTAGAAGACGAGCAACTAGATGATGTTAACGACTCTAGCGATTCTTCTCCCGAAGATGACGAAAATGTCGAAGTTGAGAGCGAAGCCGTGGTTAAACAGAATTGGAGGAGCTTGAGCCTTACTAATTCCACTGGGACATCGTTTCAGGATTCCTTAGACAATGTGGGTCAGATGATTGTGATTAGTAGGAACACCAGCAATGGCTCAGGAAGAAGACCAAGACCAAGGCTTCTGACAGATGGTTTAGCATCCTTCGAATCATTTAAGAAGTGTTTCGCAGTTACTTTCAGCGAGAACCCGACAGTTGTTGGATTCAATGGATTATCCAGCACCGCATCCGCAAGATACAACGTGTCTTCCAATGGGGACAACGTAATCGACAAAGACCGAGAACGTATCATCGACGGTGTCAGAGCCACCCCCGAGGGTACTAAATGTGTCATATTGATACGGGGTATTGACGGCTGGACATCGAATGTCGAAAGCTTGAGAGAATTTTCAAAGGCATTTGAGAACGTGGATATTTGGCTCGTATCTGCAGTTACTAAAGGTTGGGGTCATTCAGAGGCTTGGCGCGAAGAGAGCAATGGAGTTCGGTACAATGTGTTCCCTATGTCAGCCTTGTCTATGTCGTTACCAAGCTGGCAAGTTAGCCACTTTGTAACGGTCCTTGATAAGATTCAACATGAAAAGAAGCAGGGCCGGGGTGCGCATATCGGCTGGCTCACGCGGGGAAGGGCATTTGTTCTCTAAGTGCATGTTTCTCATGGTCAATGGAAGGGTGCATCGGCGCGTACGATGACGATTATACATTAGCTCGCATCTTCTTGCACTTGGACGAGGGAGGAAATGGGCAGTCAATTGATATATTAGCGCGTGAATTTTGCTGGGTTCAAAGACAACGGACGGACAGAATTGTGTCGAAAAAAGGAATGTTGGTGTTAGGATCTAGCTTCGGATTCATAATGGCTTACAATATAGACGAAACGGGATCGTTCATAAACGAAAATTGAGTTTGCCTCGTCTGATGCCTTTTGATTACGTCCGAAAATTTGAAGAAAAGGAAAGTGCACTGTAGACGTTATATTGACCTCCGACCTTTGTCATTGCAAGTGATCAATAACCTGGCCTAGGTGTGAGTCCCAACGACGGCGTTGATACTGTCCCCATTGATCATGATCAGCTTACGTATGTGTCAATTATATTGGGTATTATGGATTCAAATATGAATGGGATTGATGGTTCGATAGTCTAGCCTAGGTAGAAATTAGGTGGTAATCCCAACGTTGGCGTTGGCCTTGTCTCCATTAATCGTGATCAGCTTATGTGCATATCAATCAGGTCCAACATTGTGGCTCCAAATACGAACGGCATCGATCTTGCAATAAGTTCGCGCTATCCTGGATAGTGTCCGTAATAGACAAATGCTCATGTGCTAACCCACAGCTCAAACCGTTGCTTCAGAAAGTCTTGTTGGTTGACTTTGTCAGTCTGCAGAACAATTCACATATGAGCGGATGAGAAAGTTTGAAAGAAATCGTCGCTGACGGCGATGCAGACAGCTCGCGCACATCAAGATAACAACTCTGGAGCGAGGTTCACTAACAATTCATTCAATCACTTGGAACAAAGGCACTGTCTATGCGATGGCGACGGCGATGCTAACATAGATATCGTCCCCCTACCTATTCCCCCAACATTGAATTCCCCGCTTAGGCTCCTGTCCACAATTCCGGCGATAGATAATTGGTCCACTAATCCGGTATACTGCCAGAGCCCAATCCGACGTTGGAGGTGATGTCAACATCTTCGGGGAGAAATTGCAGTCTTCAAGATAGGTGGGTGGTGGGGTAACTCGTCTTTATCAGAAACCCCAACGCGCGGGTCGGTTAGCGACGCTCTCTCAGAGAGCCCTCACGTCGATTAGATTGGCCTAAGGCGTCCGTCCGGTTACCAAATGCTAGTATGGGATCTCGATCACCGATTGTTGGGATTAAGTCATTCATCATAATGACTACATATTTCCAATCCGATTAGTTTGTGATACTTGATTGCCAACCTTTGGGATTGTCTTAGTCAACAGCTTTTGGCATTACTCGAGTAGATCTAACCGATTGTTGGCATTGGAGGTCGCGAACTGATGGCATTACTCGAGTGAATCTGGACCGATCGTTGGCATTGGAGGTTGTCAACTATTGACACCTCTCGAAAATATATTATCAATCGTTGGCAATGGAGATTGCCAACTATTATTGTTGCCCAAAGTAGATCTAACCAATCGTTGGCATTGGACCCCTCGTTTTGGCCGAAGACTTTCGATCAGCCCTACTCCAACTCGCAATATTTTTCCACCAAAACAATTGTTGATATTGAATCTCACCCCAATCATTAAGATTGATTTTAATCACCAATTCTTGGCATTTAAATTGCTCGCTGTAATCGCTCACACATCTCAACCAATTTTGACCCAACCTGCAATGTTCTGCTACTAACCGTCGATACTGAATCCGATCACCTATCGTTGGCAACACCTACCCAGTAACAACTGCTAACAATTTCAGCCGGCCCAATCTTCGGTCACCAACTGTTGGTGTCAGGTTGTCATTCGAGCACTGAGTAATTGGCGGGCTGGGACACAAAATGATAACCATCGTCAGATTCTTATTCGAGAGTCGTATCCAATCTTTCACACAGGCTTAAATGAAGACGCAATGCTACTGCATCGAACAGGCTCTTCTTGATGCAGCTCACAGTCCTATAATTTGGTATAGCTTTTTCCGAATTCCGAAGTATGAGGAGAGATCTGTGGATAAACATTTATGAATTTTGGAAGAGGAAAATAAAGTGTACATCCTACTTTTTGCTTGACTTTTCTTTTTTTAGCATTTTCTAACTAACCTCGACTTGGCCAGCTGCAGAAAGTTTGGATTTAGAAGAGGTCTGTGTTGTATGCTAACGAGGCATCTGTCTTGGTCGATTTTTGAAGTTTTATGATGTGCCCTTTTAGAAGAGGGGAGCTCGAGAGCAGGGGGTGAGAGGGGTTGACATGTGGCATGCTTCGGTGTATCGGCTTTACGATAAGTCTCAACGACTAGGGTAGAAAACAACCTGAGGCGACTATTTTTGAGCAGGATGGATCTCTGTACCTTAATTTTACCGCATCTCAATGTAATGATCCATCTATGGGATACTCGGCAGTACAGCTTTCGATTTATTGCAGTCCATGACAAAGTTAAATGGTATCAATATTACAATAATCTGTATCGTAAAGCCACGCCTGGAAATCATATTCTCCTTACTCCTTGTCGCAAAGTTACTGAGTGGCGAGAGAGTGGCGAGTAGCAACAAGAGCCGCGTTTTGGCACATTGGTGTCTCGCGCCCCACTCGCACATATACTATGTAATAAGGGAAATGAGAGGATCCACAGGAAGACTTCCGGTCTCGATCGATTCCCGAGGAAGACCTGATCAGATTGTCAAGATAAACAGATCCCAGACCGACGTTCAAATCTACGACTGGCTACCTCCAACTTCTCCCATACACCGAGTTATTTCCACTCCATCCTACCAGAATATTGTCAGAAAATTCAATCGAATGAAGCTGGGCAACTTACTGGTTCTCCAGTAGGTTCGAAGCTGTTGATCAATTGGCTGTCGTATATGATTTTGGGATTGCCTTTGATTCCAGTGTCTAGTGTCTCAATCCCGCCATACTGAGCGGCAGATCGTTTCGCAAAACCATCAGTATCCAGCTGTCCCTCCCGCTTCAGCTTTTGAAGTTTGTCCTCGACATTGCTTCGCACGTATTCCAGATATGGCGGATTTCCTGGACTAATAACATTGTCGGCAGCAAGAACTGTTCCTTTTTTGATCAGGCCCAATTGTTCACATAACTTCAGGTCAGTCGTGTATGCTGGCTTATAGTGATCTAGGAACATCATATCAATGGTCTTCAATCCGCGAGAGTGTAGTGTTTGAATTCCCTCGTTGCTAGGACCAACGATCACTTCAACAAATTCTTCGAGACCAGCAAATTCCACGAGAGCAGTGATAACTTTCGCGAACTTCGGACTTCTCTCCAAGGAATAATACTTCGCTCCGCCTGCATTCCGAACTGCTGATCCAAAGAGTATTGTAGAATATCCACAATACCCTCCGAGCTCAACCATTATATGAGGCTTTCTTTCACTGATTATCTTGGTGACAATAGCTCCTTTGTCCTCTCCTACATTCATGAGATATCTCTTGGTTCGTCCATACTCATCGATAGCTTTGAGAACGTTCGCCGGCGAACCTTGAATCTTAGATCGATCGTGATGATTTCGCACAAACTCGACAAGTTCTTCTTCTCTACCGTCATCGAACTACGGGCAAAGTTAGCAGTGAAACGTACTCAAATATAGTCAGAAAACCCACAAATGTTTCTTCCTGTGAAGCATATGACTTCGTCTTGTCAAATGGAGCCATATTGTTGTTTTTGCAAAAGGCGTTGAGGGGCAATTTGATACCTACTGTTGATGCTGCTTGAAGTTTCTTGTCACTGTTTGCTAAGCAGTAAATCTAACACCTAGCACAAACGTCTAGGAATGGCATAGTGAAAACAAAGATATCTTACTGCATACAATCTTCCGAGATTCGTGGCCTTGATTTCTAGGCACAGACGTCGTAATCAGATCTTGATTTTCCCATAGTTTGAAAGGTGTTGTTGTCATTGACTTTCTCGACGTGTCGTATTCGGTGTTCTAATATCGAACTATATTCCCCAGGATGCATGCATCAATGCAGCTAATTGCGCTAAGGCTCAGGCTACTGTTCTAGCGTGACAGGCTATGTGGGGGAGCTCGAGGAGCTTTCCTTTGTTTATCAAATCTTTGAGCAAAGCTCGGTGCTTCGATGAAAGCATACAAAATACGACAAAGCTACAGAAGTGTTACCTTGTAGTAGTTTACAAGATAGCAAAGGTGCCCCAATGGAAATGATAAGCAAACGCACGCCTCCATCTTGAAGTAGTACGAACGGGTAGATGCGGATGCTGTGCTATCATACCAAGTGTCAAGATTTCCGAACAGCAAAGCTATGAAGATAGTGTAAGGTGAACCATGGACTAAATCTACCCGAGATCTCGAACCAGCTGATCGTGGGGTCATGGAATTCGCTCATGCTAGAGCATTAGCATGCCAGGCGCGGGCCGCGAGCCACATCCTTGGCCTTTGCATTCTCTTCGCGCCTGCTTGTTGCATTTCCGTTGTAAGTTAGCGTAGAGCCACGATTTCGCCCGGCAATTCAAATTCTTTGTATTTGCTTGTTCCTGGTTTCGGAATTGACCTCAATATAGTCTGGAACGTTGTTCGATGGCTGAACCCTTCCTGGTTAGCGTGGGGTGATAATGTCATAGATTGAGTTTGTGGACTGGCTATTGTCACCTCGCATGTTTGGCTGAACAATCTCCGTAACTCAACTGCTTGCATTTGATCAATATTGACATGTTACTTCAAAGGAGTTTGATAATCTGCGGTGCACTAATGAGACATAGTTTGATCTCGGTGTATGATAGTCTATAATGGTGCAATATCAGTCGTGCTAATAGAAAAGTCTTAGTGACGTTGACTTCTTCCTATCCCTGTCGAGGGGTGCTTAAAAACACTTCTCTCCCAAGATTTATTTAGAAAACTGCAACCAGATTTTCAACAATACATCTCATCCCTCTCATTCAACTCTTTTCAACATGTCAGACCTCAAAGCAACCGTTTCAGAGACCACAACCAAATCTGGTCATGCCGGATTCCACGTTGAAGGTTATGAGAAGATTGAATATGACTTCACTTTCATTGATGGTGTCTTCAATATCGATAATCCAAATCTTGCAGAGTGCTATACCCATTGGGGAAGATGCTTAGCAGTCACTGACATGAACATTTACAATGTTTACGGAAAGCAGATGGAGAAATACTTTCAGCACTACAACATCAAGCTGGTATTCCACAAAACAAAGATTGGAGAGAAGGCAAAGACCATTCCTACCTTTTTGAGTATTGTGGATTCCATGACCGAATTTGGAATCTATCGCAAAGTTTGTACTCTATCCATCGTTTGATACGTTGTCATGTGTCGTTCTAACATACTTGTAGGAACCAGTTCTTGTTGTCGGAGGAGGTCTTGTCACTGATGTTGCTGGGTGAGTTGCATAATCACAATAATCTTCAAGTCATGTGAATAAAATCTGACAATTATTCATTTATAGATTTGCTTGCGCAGCATACAGACGGAACACCAACTTTATTCGTGTTCCAACCACCGTCATTGGATTGATTGATGCATCAGTGTCAATCAAGGTTGCAGTCAACTATGGCAACTACAAGAACAGACTAGGCGCTTATCACGCACCCATTCATACATTCCTTGACTTCACATTTTTACGTACACTTCCAACTGCGCAGATACGTAATGGTTTTGCCGAATTGATCAAAATTTCATCCTGCTCTCACCTCCCCACTTTTGATCTATTAGACAAATACTGTGAACAGCTCATTGAGAATTCTTTCGGTCGAGCTGATGGCTCTTCTAAGGAATTGATCGATGCCGCAGATACGATTAACAGAGGGGGTATCCACGAAATGTTAAAGCTGGAAACACCAAACCTTCATGAGATTGGTTTGGATCGTGTAATTGCCTATGGGCACACGTGAGTAGTTCACTGCTATGTATTCCAAATTGTTTCTAAGTCTAACATTATTAGATGGTCACCTCTGCATGAGCTTGTTCCGGAAACACCTCTCCGACACGGCCACGCGATATCCATTGATATGGCTTACTCGGCAACTCTTGCCAATCAACGAAAGCTCTTGAGTGATGAGGAGCATCGCCGCATCTTGAACTTGTTCTCTCGTGCGGGTCTTTCAATGGATCATCATCAATTCGATGAAGAGATCCTCGAAAAGGCTACTGCTGCTATCCTCAAGACACGAGATGGCAAACTCAGAGCCGCTGTTCCAAACCCTCTTGGGTCATGCACCTTCTTGAATGATGTTTCTGCCGAGGAGATGAACCAAGCTTTACATCGTCACAAGGAGATTATGAAGGAGTATCCTAGAAATGGAGAAGGACTCGAGGCATTTGTCGATGCCTCTGACACCGGTTACACCGAGAACGCGAAGATGGAAGAAGAAAGAATCATTGAAATGGCAGCGAAAAAGGCCGGTCAGATGAATGGAACCAATGGACACACAAATGGAACTAATGGCCATGCCAACGGAACCAATGGACACACAAATGGAACTAATGGCCATGCCAACGGAACCAATGGACACACAAATGGAACCAATGGACATGCTCCTCACACAAATGGGAAGGCAAACGGTCTAATTAACGGGCACAGTAATGGGGCCTTGTCAAACGGTACGACGGGCAATTATTGATGCATGGGTGGACCATAAAAGTGAAGGTTAAAGTTTGAGATTATAATGTTGTTGGACTACGGACACGACTTGCATGGTTTCTTTAAAGCAATGATTTTTTTCGGAAGATAAATATTATGCTTCCAATTCAATGAATTACTACGTGTGTGATTGCGAAATGTGATGACATTCATACTTCAGTTTAGTACTTTCATGGTACTGAAATCTGTGCGTATTGAGTACTTTATTAGTGTTCTGAATGTAAAATTCGTTTGAGTGATGAGGTTTAATAAGTGTATTGACGCTCCCTTTGATTGATGTCCGTGGTTCATTTAATAGCGTCCGAGAGAGAGTCTATTTGTCAGGTGGGCCAAATAATGTTAGTGCGTCTCAATTGATTGAGATGTGCAACAAAAATTAAAGTTTCATCACGCTTTCTTATGTAATTGATTTGGTGAGGTTAAGGAAAATATTTTGAGGTACAGTGATGTCGGCTCCAGGTTGGATGTGTGCATGAGTTGATCTTCTATTTCATGCAAAGGGTATTATTGTTGTGGATGTGGTTTTTTTTTTCAGAGTTGAGTTAATAAGATGCTTTTTATTATTTGTATTCATTGAAATCTTTCGAATTGTTGGCTGACGGGTGGGAGGGGATTGTAGGAGTGGTGAGATATTTTTATGATGTATAGATATTGTGAAAGTCAAGCAAGCAATTTGTAGTAAAATGCGAAGCACTTCCTACCAAATTGGGATTTTGCAGAATGTTTCATCACGTTAAAAGCTATCTCTATCATGCCCATCTGTCATCTCGAAATAAAAGTAAGTCATCTCAGAAAATATTCTAGACTGCTAAAGGGAAGTTACCTGGCGCCGAACGCTAATACCCGAGTGCGTCCAATTTTATTTTTATCAATGCTCTAAGTAATATGTTTCCTTTTCGAAGCTATAATCTCCTTCATTTTCTCATTAAATGGCATTGTTTTCTGTGTTTTATCCATTGCCATCCTTCTCGCATTCAACGATGTCGTTGGATCGTCTACGGTGAAAGTAGATACATTCTCTCCAGAGCGGTGGTTGGGTTCAGGCTCGGTACTGGCATCGTTTGTTTTGGAGATTGAAGTCGATCGCTTTCGCTTCTTTACGATGGTGTTCCTGCTGAATGTTTCGGTGTCGTGGGTTGTGCTGCCAGGATCCATCGAACGTATTCATCTACTTTCATGATCAAGCTGATCACTTTTGATTCTCTCTTAGCAGCTTCGACTATGTAAGGGTCAGGCCTGGTGTTGATTCTTTTGGTCATCTTGGCTACTCAAGTCAGATAATCGTTGTATTTCAATACTGATGGATACACCTACTCTGATAGTAAATCTTCGACTTGATTCAAAGGGTAAAGTGATTGATTGTGCTGAAAATTCCTGATTGGAAGTCTTCCCATTTGATTCAAGAAGCAAAAAGTAAAGGTGATCGTTGCCACAGGCTTTAGCGAAAAGAGGTAAATTGCAAATTGGGTTGAGAAAATGGTTGGAAAGTTGAGGAAAGAAATATTGTCTTGTGGAGGGAGGTTTCAAAGATTTAAGAGATGGTATGAATAGTTTGATTATCGCTAGGCAGGTAAGCCGGTAGGTTTGAAGATCGAGAGATCAGTTGTTTCGAATACCAGATTGGGACAATGAAAGATGATATGAGGCCAGCAAGCTACCAAGTAATAAGCATATTCACTTTTCTATGTGAATTACACGAGCTGTATGGGACGCGCAGTAAATAAGCGAATATAGCGCAATACTCAAACACTCCCAGAAGCGAACTTTGCAGCCGGGCACCTATCTAATCTCCCAACTACTCTCTCGTTCAGATTTTTTCATTACTTTCTCATTTCGCAAACTCAAAAGTGACAGCAGACAATCTCAACGCCTATCAACTCATTGTCACCACCGAAGCACTAAAGCCTCACAATCTTAAAGCCACCACTGCCACACTACACGCAATGGATAACAAGCAAGCTGTACGTCTATCTTCAAGTTATATTTTACCAACTCTCTCAATTACTTCAAGGGCATTCGTGGTCGCTAATACCAACATCATTTCCTTAGATTGTTGGGCCTGTAGAGCACTACGTCAAGGACTGTATGAGCTCACCCGAGACCCTATCCTTGGCCCTGAAACGTACATTAGCGGTATCTAAGAAAGCCAGAACCATCGAAGACATCAGAATCATGGCATCCAAGTTTCATTTATTGGCGCGGGTTTCAGTATGGTATTTCTCAAGACATCTAAAGCGTCGTTCTAATCTTCGAAAATAGTTGGACAGGGCTGCTAAGCTCAGCCGAGCTTCAAGCTTGCTAACGATATTCGAAGAGAATCCACGTGTAGCAAAGAAGTACAATGTCGACATGATCCAGGTAATCAGGAAATGGAGCGCCTACAAGATCAGTGTTGATCCAGAATGGAGGGGGGAGGCTCAGTTTACTGATGTTTTTGACTCGGTCGGATCTGATGGTGTCTTGAAATTGCTCAATGAGAGTCGTGGTTCGGGTGAGGCTGCACTTTCGTCTGTAGAAGATTATATGAAGAGTTTGTTGAAGTTAGCTGCAGAGAATGAAGGAGAGCCCACTCCTGACGGAGGAAATTATTGTGTCATGTTAGGAAATTTGTTCGGATACTTCCAATGTGGTCTGATAATGGCCCGCGTCGAGGTTTAGCGAGGGAATTAGCAAACGCCATGAAGTTTGATGAAGGACTAATGATGGGTCTCAGATTCGAGAGTTTTAGATTGAATAGAGATACATCTAGCAGAAGTATTCTTTCCGATTGTGGTTCTGCTATAACCGAACATCATACTCATGATTAAATAGCAAGAATGACAATGGTGATTTTGTTGTATTGTTGAGGTAAAATTCCACAGCGATTTCAACGACATTCAGGGGATTTAATATGACTGATTGAAATGTGTGTCGAAATAATATGGAATGGTGAACTGAATGGCATCGATCATTAGAAAATTCCCACCGTGGACAAATTCAACCGTAAGACACTAGCTCTTCCACTCGAGATCCTTCTACTTGATTCGAAAGATGACGCCTGTAACGAAGCATATAAAAAGAAACAGCCATCAATGAATCACAACAACTTCACGGAGCACCACCCTTCCTCGAGCCTTCTTACAATGAGAGAAATAGGAAAATTGATCACTTTCTGTTGGTGATCAATTGATATGTGCATGTTGGTGGGGTAGATTAGAGAAACTCTCGGATCCACAAACTGGTATTATATATCTAAACAAGCCAGATGACAATCAATTAAATAGGCCGGATGGTGTAGTTGGTTATCACGTGTCCTTAACAACTCAAATCTGTTAAATACGGACAAGGTCCTGGGATCGTGCCCCAGTCTGGTCACAAATATGTATTTTTGCAAATTTTTGACGCTGCTATGTTGGAAGTCGTGTCAAGTATGGAGTGTTGCTCTTTTTTTGTTTTTTATTTTTTGTTTTTTTAGCGATGTTGAAAGGGTTTGATGATGTCTGGGAAAACCGAGATGACATAAGCGAGACTAAGTATAAGTATGTTTTATGGAGGGTATGGAGGGTATGGAGGGGCGAATTTGAGGAAAGGGCAAGTGGGATCCCGCTGGCAAAGGAAAATGGGGTTTTGATGTTTGCGGCAATGTCTGTATCAATAATGCCAAGTCTCATCAAAACGTCCGTGCATTGTCTATGTGTATGTAATAACCTTAAACTCGAGCACCAGGAGCTATCTTAGAGTTCAGATAATATCAAATCAATACGAACTTCATTCATATCCATCATTTCTTCTTTTGAACACTCCTTCCATTGATCTTTTGTACTGTTGAATCGCAATTCTACCATCACCTGTATATCCTTATGTGGAGATTCAACTGAAGTTCTTGCCTTCCTTACCTATACTTTCACACTTCCACAATCCAATCTAATTGTTCGCATGGCTATTTCCTTTTAATAAGTGTGGGAAGCGCACATAACAATGCCTCTCCCACCAAGGCTGTTCCATGGTGATGTGGAACTGGGGAAACGAGACGATGATCATAGGCCTGGCTCGAAAACGCCATTGGGAATGGCATGGCAACATCGAAGGCCACATGTTCAGCGTCGATCAATGAAGAAGATTATAATAGGTCTGCTGGTTGGAATTGGTCTCTATTACTTCTATAAGAATATGCCGACAGATCTTCAGAATCCGCGACAGAGACCACATTATATTCAGAATGGAGGAGCTCCTGCGCAAGCTGGTTCGAGAGCTCCATCTCCGCAGCTCAATTCGAATCAAGCTCCTAAACCAGATGATGATGAATCGACCGAGATAGGCCACAACTTTAATGGCCCCATTAAATTCTATCAATTGGCGACAACTTTACATGCAATGTCTAAAGTCAAAGGTTCCGATCCTGTCAATAATAATGTGGTATGTCCTTGGTTTGGCAAATTAATATGGTGTTTCACTGCTAATAAAGTCCTTAGTTATTTGCGGCCTCGAGTTTGAAAAGCGCTTCGACTTTGTTACCGATTGCATGCGAGATGGCATTGAGAGAAAGAAATTATGTACATTTTGCATTTATGGGAAGAGATGACATACCGATGGATATATTGAAATCTGTCAATGGGGTCAATAAGGATTGCCAGATCTTCTTTCATGGTATGAATTCCTTCCTAAGGGTTTGTTTGATATTCTAACATGATTAGACGCACGACCAGATTATTCCCTGCAAAGCTCAGATTTCCGGATGGAAGTCAGTTGTTCTGCAGGTTTCAATCATATCAATACATTCGTCCATCCTCAAGCTGTTCTTATTGACGCATCTTCGGATGAGGACAATTTCTTACTCTCCGCCTTTAGGACCAGGGCCAACGCATTAGACAGAACCTTGATTGAACTTCCTAAAAACATTGAACAGAATCTAATGTGGATTGTTCAATTAGATAGTGCCGCATTGAGTGGTGAGTACATCTTTAAAAGTGACTGTTTCCATTTAGCTAATATCTATAGCCTGGACCAAAATCAGCATTGATATAGTTGTTCACGCGCAACCACAAAAATCTGGATCTTTGATCAGGTTGCTCACATCACTTAAGAAAGCCGATTATTTTTCCAGCAACATCCCGCGATTAACGATAGAATTGCCGCATGACGTCGATGAATCTACTAAACAATATCTTTCAAAATTTAAGTGGCCACCAAAGCGTAGTCAAGATGAGACTAGTCTCCTGACACTTCATCACCGGATCCCACAACACGGACTCACTCCCGAAGAAAATTCGATCAAATTCATGGAATCGTTTTGGCCTGCGGACCCTATGTCCGCTCATGTTCTTGTTCTTTCTCCTCAAGTCGAACTTTCCCCACTCTTCTTTCATTACCTCAAATTTGCACTATTAGAGTATAGATACTCTTACAATAGAGCAACCGGCCAGAAGAATATGCTTGGGATAAGTCTTGATCTACCAACGACTTATCTCAATGATTCAACGTCATTTACACCACCGTCAAGTACAAACCCTAGTCCATTTCTATGGCAAGCTCCAAATAGCAACGCTGCTCTTTATTTCGGAGATAAATGGGTGGAACTCCATGATTTCATAGCTAGATCGATGTTTTCCGAACATACCTTACCCCCACCAGCCACTTTGGGAGAAAAATATGTCAGCAAAACCTACCCATCGTGGCTAGAATATGTTCTTAGATTAGCAAGGGCACGTGGCTATTGGACCCTTTATCCTCATTTTGAAAGTTGGGATGCTTTATCTACTATTCATACAGAACTATACACAGCTCCAGAAGAATACACGAACGAACTAGATGAAGCAACAGATTTTACAGCAAATCCAACCGAGCATCTATCATTAAAACACAAGGAGGAGCCATTGATTTCAGCATCTTTGCAAACTCTTCTGTCGGATTTACCTGTCGAAATAGCTGAAATGCAATTGATTGGTTGGGACGGTGAGAGTATTAACAACGAAGAGCTACAATTAAAAGCCAAGGATTATAGTCGGATTTTTAGGCACGAAATTGGAGGATGTTCCAATGGAGTGGCAGAGAAAGAAAGAATCCACATGCTTGTAGGGGATTTATTTTGTTCAGGAAATGAGCCACTGCAGTCTCTGGAGCAGCCACTGGAACCGCCAGCGCCCTTGGTACCAAAGGCAACTTCCGTCTTGGAGTCAAAGGACACTAATATCAAACCAGCCACAAAAATTGATGGTGTAGTTGCTGTCGAAGATAAGTACTCTACTTGAGGATAAATAAGAATCTGTTTTATGGCATTTCCGTGATGGAAATATCCAGCCATGTACAAACCGATTTTCACGAATGGGAAAAATCGATCTAGAAGACTATTTGGTATTTACGGAGATCAGGCTTGCCTTTCAAGTACACACCTTGATTGCTATTGGTCATAACTCGTACGGAGGCTTGTCCGGAATACCAAGCATAAAGAACACTCCCCACGATTCTCGAAGCTACTCAGGCACCAATTTCGGTTTATTCCTTAACCCTTTCATTTCTGATCCGAGTCTTTTAGCCCTCTTGAAAGAAGGATGGTTCGACCTATAACGAGGGGTGGATCTCTTTAACAAAGAAACGATGTTACATCTTCGACTTAATTGGTAGCGACCTCGTGGTAATCCTGCTTCTTTGTTCAATTCGACGCGGAGAAATCTAATTTTAATCTCGAGACAACGCCGGTCCATCATAAGTTTTCGTGAAAGCCTTTTAGTCTTACTTTCCTGTTACCCCTCTATTAGTGAGTATGTTAGATAATCTGAGACTTTTTATATTCTTTCGGTAAGTCAATTCGCTACGATTCTGGGCGGCATTACTAGTGCTTTTCCTTTATTGGAGATTGCTATATACTTGTTGTGCCAAATTTTCAGACAGCATCAGTGTATCCTCCCTCAGCAGCATCATTCATTTGACTTCTTTGAAAATCGAATTTATATATTTTCACTCACTTCTTGTAACAAGCAATATCATTTCCAATCGTATCTGAAAGCAAACAAAATTCTGTTAGCAAACTCATTATATGCAATGGAAGATCAGGAGACCACATCACCATGCCGTGGTAAATCTCTTGGTAGATCCCTAAGTCTAGTAACAGATCTCGCGCCGCCCTCTCAACAACCTTGTCCCACTCAGCATTCTCAGAATCCTCAAAATCTCAACTCTGCATATCCAGTCTCAGCCCCCCCTTTAGCACACCATAACCAGATCAATCCACTATCCGCTCTCCCTCTAACTCAAAACCATCCCTTTGCAATCCCTCAACCACAACCATACCAAGCTCAACTCTTCAACCCAGAACATCATTATCTTCTCCTATCACTCTCTCGAGAAAACTTCAAAGCACTTTCCCTACGACAGAAAATTGCAGCGGCAGAAACTAGTCTCGCTTCCATACACCTAGCTGCGGAATTGGAGGGTACGGGGATAGGTATCACATCTCCTCTCTCCTCCATCTCTACACCCACGACACCACACTCGGCGCCCACTCGTCGCAAACTGAAGAAACAAATCTCGTGGCTGAAATGTCGGATTAAGGAGTGTACGAGACAGGAGAGGATTTTGATGGAAAGGTTGCAGCAGATTGGGGAAGAGGAGGAGAGGAGATGGAGATGGATGCAGATTGAACAGCAGAGAAGGATTAATGAGGAGATGATGGAGTGGCAGAGGGGGTATTGGAATTGTTTTGTTAGGGCGGGTGGTGCTATTGGCCAGGGTGGCTGTGCATATAGTGGTGGTGGATATGGACATGGGGGAATGTTGAATGCGAGCACTCCTGCGTTTCAACCCGTTGGCGGCGTCAGTTTTGGTGGCGCTTGTTCTGGAGATTCGAAGGCGAGTGTAGGGGGAAGAAAATATTCAAATGAGTTTTGGAATACGGACGCGCCTGTCTTTTCACCAGTTAATTTCTTTAAACCTTCTTCTTCTTCTATCTCTGTTTCTACTTCTACGGCTCCTTCTGGTTTACCGCAGAAAGTGCAGAATGGAGAAGTTGAGAGACTTAGTAGGGGGTGGGATGAATGTGAATTATCGCCATTAGCTGAAGAGAGAAGAGGATCTTCTCTGAGATGGAGCATGGAGATTAGGGGTGGGGATAAGGAGGGGAATGAGATGGAAATGGGCGAAGAAGGAGAGGGTTCTGGGTCTGGGTCTGGGTCTGGGGAGGGAGAAGCGGGAGATTCTTCGACTGAAACGGCGATTACGACGCCGACTCCGCAGCAGAGCGCGAGGATGTCGCCGATGGGAGGCGCGAAGAGTTGTAATGATGTGATGTTGGCGTTTTTTGATGGGGCGGGTGAGGAGGGGGTGGATGGGGAGGGAAAGCGAGGGTTGTGTGGGAAAGAAGGGGGGAAGAGGGAGAAGAAAAGTAAAAGTTTGCCGGGTCTGCAGAGGCAGCGGTGGGAGGGGGTTTGTGGGGGTAAGGGGAAGTTGTATGGGAAGGAAGTTTTGAAGGAGAGGAATGAGATTGATCAGGTTTGGTAGGGGTTGTTTGTAGAAATTTTGATGTTGACGTTGACTTTTTTGGAGTTGGATATATGATGATGTATGGATGTTCTGGATGACTCTAGGCATGACGGATAAGAATAGATGGACGGGGATAGAGTGGAATGAATTGTATAGGATGATGAAATGGGGAACAGGATGAAAAGTTCTGCTTGTTGGAAGATTCGGATTATTATCAGATGGTATATGTGTATTCTTTGCTTTGGAGATCTCTTGTAACATTATATACATACCTGGGTATTTTATGCGGATTGTACATAGAATTGATGTTTTACATGGCGGTTTCTGGATTTTATATTTCATTGTTTCAAAGTTATATTGAGGATATAGTAAGTGTATACCCGTACTATGAATTACATCTCGTTACATGAAAATTGCATGGATAATAATGGTTGAGGCCTTTATTCATTGATATCTAATAGAATGACAATAACTTAAATTTCATTGTAGATCTAGATCCTTTGAACTCCGTTCCATTCTCTAGGCGCCTTGGATATTGTCCTATTACGAGGATTGAAATATCTTGCTGTGTGAATGTGTTTGTTTGATCTTTCTTGGAATCTTTTGTGAAGACTGTAGGCTCTGGTCCAAAGGAAAGTCCTCTTGTACACCCGATTATCAACCCCAGTTCACATCCTGCAGACGACAGTCAGTACTAGGCCTTGAAGATTCCTATCGCTCTCGATTGGCGAGAGATTGAATTCTCATTATTCCTTGGCCCAATTCCCCTATTCTTTCCCCTCTCGTGTCCTTGGGCATCTCGCTTGAGTCTTCATATCCATCTGTCTAGCTTGCTCACGATTGTCCATCAAAAGTCCTCTATTGAAACTCTCCAAACTCTCCGTCATCAAACCCTAATTCCTCGGCAGATGGTTCAGGTATTGAAGGTGCCTCCATATTATTCTGACTTAATCTCTTCTGAGCCTTAATCGCCTGTGCACTTGGAGGTGGTGGTAAAAATGCGCCCATGCCTCCTCCACCCGGCGGAGGAGGTAAAGAAAACCCACCCAACCCCTTCTCAGACTCTTCACTCTTTTTGGGTGTCCTCCTACCCGCACCTCTCCCTCCAATATTAACCGTAATCGTCTCTCCCTCCTTCAAACTAAAATCCCTCTTCACCTCTGATTTCTCCTCTCCTTTCTTCGTTCCCGCAGATGGAGGTTTTCCTCCTCCTTGTTCCTCAATCCCCAACGTCTTCCTCACTTCTTGTAATGCCACACTAAAATCAAATGCTTCCGATCTCTCTTCAAATCCTATTCCCAGAACCGCTTTCATTCCTCCTTCTCCTTGTACTCTGACTGCGAAAAATCGTGAACTATCCAGTACTTGTTCTACCACGCCCGTTACTGTGTATGGAGCTGCGGCAAATAGCTGTCCGTTACTTGGGTCTTCTAGTAAGATATCTGCTTTGACCTTCTCCTCGCCATTTTTATCCGGGATAGCTGTTTCGAGAATACGAACTCGCGCAGTGAAGATTTGTCGTTTGTTGTTGTCCGCAGTCCAGGTAGCAGCTACGTAGCCTTTATTCGAGGTAAGAGGTGGGATGTTATAGACGTGGACTGAAGGTGCAATGAAGAGGATTCGTTGGAGTGCATCGGGTGGTAGAGGTCTACCTGTGGAGGGGTCTATAGTTTCCATGATTTTGGGGGGAGTTGTTTTATTGCTGGGTCGGAGGATCTCTTCCTATATCATTATCAGAAAAACGAATCAGTTGAGACAACCCCCTTTCTTTGAGGTTCCCGATGTTTGTCTTTATGAGTGATAAGAAAGAGCTGAAGGTTCTACATGGTATGTAGATATGTATTCACTCCATTAGAGGAGATGCTAGGTGTTCGGCCTTCTTTCCCCACAGCCTATCGTTGTATCGTAAGGCTACACGTGAAATGACCTCTGATTGGCTGATATAATCCTTACCCTCTCTAATTATGAATTCATTGTTTCGATAATGCTTGGAGTCATCAATTGCATTTACAAAGAATTTCATGACTCTATTGATATTCCATATAACGAGTAATTTTTGAGGAATCTTTACAAACCGACTTGGAATCTTGAAGAAATTCAAAGGATAAACATACACCAAAAATGGATCCAGAACCAGGTATGCCAAATCTATAAATTGTCAATGCGATTTTGATCAACCATTGCTCTAGCTAGCTCTTGCGCCGTCGAAAATCCATTTTGTGGTGCGTCACAGCCTTGCTCTTGCTAACAAAATTTCCCCTCCTCATTAGCAACACCTCTTTTCGAAGAAAGCTTTCGCAGTACAACTCCACCGGCACTTTCTGGATATCCTCCTGCCTTGAAGAAAATGGCTTCCATAGGGAATATTCCTCAAAAGAAGGATTCAAAACAATTCGAGTACATCTCTCTATACACAATTCTCTAAAGAACCCCTCACTGACTCATAACCCCTCTATCAGTATAGTAGAAACTTACCATCGACTTCTCAACGATGACCCCGATGTTACTATGCCAGTCGCTGCAATCGAAGCACTCATCGAACTTCTGGCCTGCTCTCGCGCAGTCACCGTTTACGAAACTCTCGATTTAGTCAAAACCCAGTCCGATTATTTGAAATCTCGCATTCCGAATTCTATATCATTGTCTGCCGGAACGGATTTATTTCAAAGATATATGATACAATCCTTAAAACCTTCAAGCACCGGAAACTTTGAAACAGTGCGACAGCATCTTTTGAGTAATGGAAGATTGTTTGTTACGAGAGCAAAGCAGGCTAGATATAGTATTGCTACTTATGGACGAAACTTTGTTAGAGATGGAAGTGTGGTTTTGACTCATGGAGGAAGTAGAGTTGTGGGAGCTTTACTAGATAAAGCTGCGGAGTCGAGAGCTACTGGTGGAAATGTTAGGTTTAACGTCATTTACGTTATGAATGATGCTAGGAGCGCAGAGAGTAAAGCCGTGGTTACATCATTAAGGGCTAAAGGTGTACCAGTTGCTACAATATCAGAAGGTGCTGTTGGATACGCTATGGGCAAAGTCGATTTAGTTATTGTCGGTGCAGAAGGTGTGGTAGAAAATGGAGGAGTCATTTCGAGATTGGGAACATATCAAATCGCATTATTGGCGAAAGCTGCAGGAAAACCATTTTATGTCGCTGCGGAAAGTCACAAGTTTGTGCGATTATATCCTTTGGGACAATATGATCTTGGTATTGATCAAGAGATTATTGATTTCCGTACCGAGGATGACGAGGGGGATAAAACTCCAAAAATTGAGGAGAGATCGGAATATTTTGAGGCAGGCAAGATTAACATATCGAGACCGGATGCTGTTGATGCGGTGGACTTTACAGTAAGTATTTTTTATCTGGATTTGATATGATACTAACTATTTTGCAGCCTCCAGCTCTGATATCCGCACTTATCACCGAATCGGGGGCTTTGACTCCAAGTGCTGTTAGTGAGGAACTTATTAGTTTATGGTATTGAGCGGCGATTCGGTACGAATAGAGGAACTATGCAATCTAGCAAAATCCTTTCCCACAACCGACAATTTCACGGCGTCAGGAGTACAAAACGACTTTACCGAGACCGAATAATCGAAGAATGATCAATGAAGGTAATACCCATGAACGTCTTCTGAATCTGGTCAGATGATATCTGGAAATGTTGTACAATATGACAGGGGATGGACAAGAGTTGAGACTGAAGTTGAAGGAATACCTAGCATTCAAAAAGATATGGGTAAATTATATCTGGGACGATGTCAAAGGTTTACCTATATATATATCCCTGGATGGGTAATTGAACAGTTCAATGGTAGAGAAACAAATGATAAATATAGCTCAAAAAAGGCTCCTTATACAATCTGAAAATCTGAAGTGACTTGACGAAAATCATGTTTGATAATCTGAAGTTGAGAGCAGAGTATTGAAACAGGCAGAAGAAGATCTGTAATGGAGAATGTTGCTGCGGTATTGATCAGAATTCCTAGGGTTGGAGGTTTCTCTTCATGATTGGTGTAGGTATACGATCACGCCGTTTGAAGATAAAGGATCATTTGATTTGGTACCTTACTGGTAGCTAGGTACTTAACCAAGATACAAAATAACAGTATCATTGCGGATCTAGGTAGGTAGCAAGTATACTACCATGCACCTATGTTGGTAAGGTTATAGAAAAGCCCTAGAAATCAGCCGTGCAGCCCTACATCTATCATGACATAACATAGGTAACATGAAACATCACGTCACATATCACGCATAATTCATATATACTATATACTATTAGGTGTGTGCGACCCTCGACACCCCCTGATATAACCGAGCGCTTACTCCCTAGGTAGGTAGGTACTCACATCATATGAAATCAAATCGAATCAAACCAAATCCATAAGCACTACCTCCAAACTAGAAATATGACCACACAGCCTCGATTCTACACATTTACGCATAATTGATATAAATACTTCAATACGTTACAACTTACCACAGGTGCATAAATACTGTGCCTCTCTCTTATCTTACTTCTGAAACCTTTCGGACAACAGTTGTAATGCAAGACAATGTTATACATACTAACAGTTTGGGTAGGAATGTCATATTTCGATGGATGGATGGATGAGATGAGATGATTTGGAGAGGAAACGAATGGTGTGAGCAGAGCCACGCATTTGAGTGTATCAGATGGGGTTTGGGGGAGGCGCAGAGTGGTGAGGGATGGGAGGTGCATGGGAAGGGAGACGGTAAGATTTGGTATATGGAGTGGTTGTGAGTTGTTTTTTTTGAAGGGAGTTTTTTTTCTTGGTTATTTTGGTTTATCGGAAAGACTTTGAAATTTTTGCCTGAAGATATTGTGTAAAATTCAAGGTTGAAATTTCTTTCGATTCTCTATTGTGCGCAATAGGATTTCAGGACTACATCTTATTGATCTTTCAATACGATCCTGTATCCTCAATCAACATGTCCGCTCTCAAGAATATCCTTCCCATCCTCCTCCTCGCTTTTCCTATGGCCATGGCAAATGTCGGTAGCGATTATCCTCAACCACCGTCGGATTCACAAGAACGAGATTTCAGCTCCGGACAGAAGAGTGCTGTCACTATCCACGTAATTATCAGCGTGATCATCCTCATGGTTTTCCTCATTATCATAGTAACCTTGACGACGATCGGTTCACGGAGACGAAGACAAAGACGCACGCAATACGCGGGAAAGATACATAATGGACCGGGAGCGAATGCGGCAGCTCCACCTTACAGTGTTGCGGATGATGTGAATTTGCCGGCCTACTCATATGCGCCGGCGAATGGGGAAACAGTTGTTTCTCAGCAATCGTCCGGGATCGCACAACCAGCACCAGCGCATGTTTCGAAGGATTTGGTTTGAGGGATGGGTTGTGTATGATTTGATTTTGAGCGAAGTTCATGTAAAAATTGTTGTGTATAATATGCCTGGAGTTTGGGTCGTATGGTGGCTATAATTGCTTATTTCGGTGGACTGAGAAGAGGATTAGATGATGACGGCGTTTATGGAATGCCTTGTTTGTTGATTGAGTGTTTCCTCAATAGAGTATTGGTGATATCCAAGTTACATCTCCAACACCCATCTTAACGCTCTTTGAACTTTTGTGAAATCCTACAAGACTGTTGTATTGGATCTGGCGAGCCATCGCATGCGAAGAAGGGTAACTGGAAAATCGTTCCATCAAGAGACCTCGAGATAAAATATCCGCCAATTTGATCTTTCATACATGAGGTAAGAAATGTGGTTTAAATTTCTTATTTGCACGATCTGCTGCTCGATGCATAAATTGTTCACCATGTAACTCGAAGACCAGTTCTGTGACAGAATTTCCATCATTTTCTGACTCGATGTCTTTCTTAGTCGCTTGGATTGGTACTGTGAATTTGAAAATGGTATTTTCCTTTGGCAGAACCTTCAAATCATTATTCTTCGTAATGACCTCGAAAACCCCCTTGGAATCTTTGATAACAATTCCCTTCACACCAACTCTACTCACACATCTACTTCTTACAACCTCAAGTTCCGCTCCATGATAATCCGCACTGCATAATTTAGCAGCCGCAGATCCAGTAACTGGCATGCAATTTTCTCCTCCTAGCACTTCGGAAATATATCCTAACCACATTTTATTTAAAGGTTCGTAAATGTTATATTTCTGGGCCGATTTAGGTACATCGTATAGACATAGAGCGCGTTTCTCTCGAGCAGATAGGGGGGCAGGCTTCAATTTCTTTTTTCGTAGAGCTAGTTTTCGCTGTCTTTCGAGACGACGACGCTGTTGTTCATTATTTGGTTCTGTGGGTTTTAGATGTAATGGTCGTTGTTTGACTTTTTCGGTGAATATCCGACTCGAAGTATCAGGTGAATGCGCTCGCGATAACAATTGCGTCGCTATATTGTTATCCTTCGATGCCATCTTTTCTGTTCTGTTCTGTTCTGTTCTGTTCCGTTATCTTTTGTTCGTTGTTGAAATAGATTTGTCGCAAAAATATCAAAAGCTTGAGAACAAGCCTAGAGCTACCAAAATTCACATGCTAACACATAGTTCCGCAGTAAGACATGAACGCTAAACTAGTTTTGGTGACCCCAGATTTCGCTGTGATCCTCAAGGCAATGGATGGCGCGCTCCGGCGTGCCTCGCCGAGGCTTAAATATTTAATCAACAATGCTTCATCACATCTAGCAGGCTTGCGATAATAATGCGTGTATTTGTTTTCGGCATTCGATAACACTGTGCGACAACGATAATATGATAACATCACCTTCCCACATCGATCAACATGGCAGACAACAAAACCTCATCTCCTCCAAGGACTTCGGCTCCTGATCTTGAAATTCTGGGTGATCAAGTAACATTGCATCCTAGTGGTTACATCGAACCTCCGGAAAGACCTCACGATGGAGAGAAAGAAAGGAATTTGGTGGAGCATATGGCTAGGTTCAGGTCAAGTCCTTTGGAATTTCTGAGAGAGGTCTCTTTACATGTTTCAGGAGTAAGTACTCTCGCCGATGGGTCTAAATCATCCATTGCTGATATCTAACGCTCTTCTAGACAGGATGGCGTGCCTACGATCATTTCATCGGACAACCTATATTCTATCCTGGATTCTCGGAAAATATGACAGCTGCGGTCATGTCTACACCTATTTTACAAACACGAATATCTGAATTGGCCGAGAAACGGATAGGGATTGAGGAGCAGGAAGGGTTATTGAATAAAGATGATCCATTATACCATTCGAAAAGATCGCAGAGAAAGTCTGCCATCGAACAAAGTTTGCAAGAGCTTTCAGAAAAATTGACGAGCGATATGATATGCAAAATGGAAAGTAGGCCATTTATTCGAGGAGCTTATTACCTATGCACCCAGCTGTTGACAAGAGCATATCATCAAGGCAAGTGAATTTCACATGGTCCCAAATCTTCTCACTAATGAATATGTAGGCATTCATGTGTCCAGCGAGGAAGTCCTTAGATTACGAAATGTTGCCGAAAAGGCACAAAAAGACAAAACATCCATAATTTTCCTTCCGTGTCATAGATCTCATGTAGATTATGTTTCTTTGCAACTGATTTGCTATCGACTGGGTATCGCATTACCAACAGTTGTAGCTGGGGATAATCTTAACTTCCCTGTCGTAGGGAGCTTTCTACAACATGCTGGTTAGTCAATATCCTCGAACGCTCTTGACATATAATAATTTTATAGGGGCTATGTGGATACGAAGAAGTTTCGGAGATGATGCTCTGTATACCACTCTTGTACAGTCATACATAGATACCCTTCTGCAAGGTGGTTATAATTTCGAATGTTTCATCGAGGGAGGTAGATCAAGAACTGGAAAGTTGCTACCTCCCAAATTCGGTATTCTGAGTTTTATCCTGGATAGTATTCTTTCAGGTCGAGTCAAGGATACAATCATATGTCCTGTCAGCACCCAGTATGATAAAGTCATCGAGACCGAAGGCTATGTTGGTGAGCTACTTGGAATCCCTAAGAAGAAGGAAAATTTAGCAGATTTCCTCTCGGCATCATCAGTACTTTCCCTAAAATTGGGTCGTGTGGATGTCCGATTTCATGAGCCTTGGAGTTTACGAGATTTTATCCTACAACAACAAGCTCGATCGCTGGGAATACCAAAGACGCTTGATTTTGAAAGCATCAATGTACCTAGTATTCGGCAAAAGTTACTGAGAACTTTGGGTTACAAAGTTCTATCCGATATCAATGCAGTTTCGGTTGTCATGCCTACTGCATTGGTTGGAACAGTTTTATTGACTTTGAGAGGTCGCGGTGTTGGAAAATCTGAGTTGATTCGTCGAGTTGAATGGATCAGTGAACGAGTTAGGAACAAGGGTGGGCGAGTAGCTCATTTTGCCGGCGCTACGACATCTACAGTTGTTGAACGGGCTCTTGAGGTTCTTGGTAAAGATCTTGTAGGCAGGGTTGATGGGTTGGCAGAAGAAACATACTACGCTGTCGATCGATTTCAGCTTTCTTTCTATCGAAACATGACAATACATCTGTTCATATCTGAAGCACTAGTTAGCGCCAGTATGTACATGAACGTAAAGCGTGGCGGAGGGAAAGTTCACCAAAATATCTCATATGAAGACCTTCGAAGTCAAGTTCAATTTCTCTCTCAGCTATTTAGAGGTGAATTTATCTACCCGACAGAAGGATTGGTTGTCAACCTGGACAACACTCTACACGACTTAGAAGCCGACAATATTGTTGAACTTATCCGAGATCCAGAAGGGAAAATATTGACTGTTGGTTTATCTGACCATGAACGTTCCGTTGGACGTGAAAACTACGATTTTTACTGTTTCTTGATATGGCCATTCGTCGAAGCATTTTGGCTTGGTGCTGTTTCCCTTATGGGCTTTACACCACCTCCAAGCAAACCAAATGCTGTTTGGTTGGAAGTCAAGAAAGCTCATGACGGCGCTCAATTGGTAAGTCTCTTTATGTCGTATGTCGTCTATGACTACTTGCTAATGATTTCAAGCTTGGCAAAACTCTTTATCACCAAGGTGACCTATCTTACTTCGAAGCCGTCAATAAAGAAACACTTAAAAATGCATATCAGCGATTTGAAGATGAAGGCATTGTAATAGTATCAAAGAGTAGAAATTCCAAGATCCCACCACGATCTCGACTTGCTCCCGAATGGACACCACAGCGAAATCCAGAAACTAGTATGATAATCGCAGAAGGAAAATTATGGGATTTTATTGAAAAGATCGCAAAGTCGAGGCGAGAAGGAAAGAATAGACGAGATGGGGCAACCGTATCAACAAGAGTCTTGAGACTTGCTGATGAATTGGGTCAGACATTGTTTGCAGAAGGATCTGGGATATAGGGATGTCGGAGGAGGACAAGGAGGAATTGCAGAGGAGAGAGAAGAGAAGACAGGCGCTGAAGGCTAGAGCACACTTGTGATATATGTTTGGATGTATTGTACTTGATACCAAGGATTTAATTGAGATATTTTATTTGATAACATGGGTTTGTCCTCTTATTTGCTGGCATTGTTTGAAGTTTATTGCCGTCTGTCACGTGGGCTTTGAAGGGCGTCAGGGGCGTATTACGAGGGCCAGTCATCGACAAAGATAATGCGCTGAAGACTAGTTGTGAAGTTAGTTGGGCTAGGAAGCTGGATAGTTCGCAGGCTTCATCAAATATGGAAGGTCGCAAACATGCTCGTGAATTGGTGTCATAGTACCTCTTTCTGTGAACATCTTGTCAGCTACGGAGAACGGGTTGTACGCTTTACTCGGCAAGTGCTTGGTCATTAGCATGTGACTGCATTCTCATTTTATCTCGTCGTAGGGCCTTCTGACTGTCATTGAAAATGTCATTGCACTCACGTTCTGCTGCCGATGCTTTTATCTGATGTTCAGTGCTCTGGAAAGACAGATTTGCAAGAGCGATGTAACTTGCATTGATCGAGCTTCATTGCCAGGAGATAGCAATCGTTCTGAATGATGAGGAAATCTTTTCAACATCCATTGATGACCAGAACTTGAGTGCGCTCTTTCTTTCTACGTTCAGCAATACTTCCACGGCATTCGTCGTGTAACCATATGATATACACCACTTGAACACACTGCGTGTTGCAACGAAATTCACTTAATGTATGTCTATTATTCTTTTCACTTTTGGTAGATCGAACTCTCATCTACTTATGCCCATACCTATTTACTCCATACAATTTCAATCTGGCACTATAAAAGAGCCATGAAGCCTCCAGCTCTGTAGTTCTGCATCTTATTATGAAACGATCACGGAGAAGTGAATGAAATAACTGATGAGGCTGGACTTAAAGGTCTCAATACTTGACAGATCCAAATATGTTGTAATATTTTCAAGTCAGGTCGGGTAGCGCAAGGATAGCTATGAGAGTTTGCATTGGAAATTCATGCCTGCGTCCAGTGACAACAATATATCAAAATACAACAGTTGACTGCACTGTTCTTATGCTCGTCGTCGTTCTTCACAATGTATTCGCCATTTTATGAACCTAGTCGTTTTCTACATATGATTCAACATATCATTATTTCGAACTTTTAGCTCGCTTTTGCGTACTACATTATTAGTCTACCGTGTGGTCTCAAAATTCGATAGTAATCACTTGCCAGCCTAAAAACTCTCGCTGCGTATTGAAGAGGCGGCTCCGGAAAGAAGAGAATGGGCCTGGTACAGAGCTTCCTTATATGCGCTTCAAGCGACTCACTGAATCACGTTAGCTGTGTAGTTGATTCCACACTGCTGATACGATCTTCAAGTGAATACCATGCGTGAATGCAATGAAATAGGGTATGCGCTTTTAACATGTGGATAATGGGAATTTGATCTTTAAACTCGATCTTCATATCTATATAAGTACTCTATCTTCACATCCCTTCATCCATATTCCGCTTGCGAGACTACCTAAAAAACGATATAAGGAGCTGCAAATCTCTCTTCCTGGTAGCACCAAAAGAGTGATATTACGATGGTCGATGCGAGGATTTCTGATCGTCTCGCACGTAGGCTCGTAGAAGTTTTTGAGACTACTTCTCTTGAGTTGGGGCCATACCGTTCATCGCTTTTTATTGTCAATCTCGAGGTAATAAATTATATCTAAGATTCTCTCATCCACCCTCGCTTCATTCAATTTGAGACCCGTCAAAATTTTAAATTTCCGAACACAGGGACTTACCTTGTAATTTAGATATCTTAACCCCTTTATACACCCCACGCGTTGACTACAACTCGCGACGATTGGGTATTGGTGCTATCATTCACGTCTTGGCCTGCGATTTCATGCCTCGTAGCTCTACAAAATTAAGTCTTCGGCACTCTCACTTAGCGTTCTAGCACACTTTCACCTTCTCTCTTCTTCCTAGTGCATCTATCACACCTTGATGTCGCCCAATCACAGTAGAAACAGTTCTTATTTTGAAGCTCAAGTTCTATCTTCTGTGTATGAAGGTACCCCTGGAGTTTTGAAATAAGGACAGGAACAGCCACAAAGATAGTGAAAACCCACCCCCAGAATGATTTCCTTCCCCAATCCCCACTTCATCGAAAGCTGGGTATCTTATCTTCTAATAAGTCTCAATCATCTCATATCTTCATTTTGAGTATGTTTTATCTCATACTACCGTTCTCGCCACTGTTTTGGCTACAATTTCCTCTGCTGCTGTTGTCTCGTCTGCTTACTACTATAAGGAATCCTCTACCTATTTCGCTTGAAATGATCTCAGGCAAGGTGTCCAATAGTCCGGACTGCAGTCCAACAATGAAAATTATCAAATCTCTAAACCAATTAGAACGTTCAAATCTTTAGGATATTGGATTCAGTTGGAACATCGAACTATTTTCAGATTTCTAACTACTTTTAGATATTCAAAACCTTATTGTTGGACTACAATCCGGACTATTAGAGACCTTGATAACCTGTAGCAAACGAGAGCTTTTTTTTACTAGATGAGATATACCACAGATAAGGCACGGGGCAACAGGCTCTAAGCAGATTGGCTTTATGTCTATGCGTATCTGATACGAAATAACTCTGGCTGCAGCATCTCTGGATAACTCTTGGCGTTTGAACCTTTCATCTAAACCTCAGTTACTATCATAATACGAAGAGCCATTGCCTCCATAGCAATGTGCTGAGATTTGCAACAAACTCTTTTAAACTACATGATAGTGAGTGCAGTAACGCCTAGCGTTTGCATAATTAGTGTTCGGCTCTTATGACCCTGTTCACGATGCTTTCAACCAGATGAAGTCATTTAGTGGTAAGTACAGCCGAATCTTTAGGGATTTAATTCCCACAACTTGAGACTATTGGCTTGGGTCTCCATTCACTTTTTGTATTGCTGTAATGATCGTGTTGAGAAAGATGATATAGAATCCGAATCACTTGTTTAGAGAAAAATGGTACTTTGGGATAGTTGCAAGTCAAACGATGAATGATGAAAACGAAGTTGTCTAACCCCTTTGTGGAATGGTGATGAGGTTAATGTCAGGGGATTAGATCGTATCTGCAAGTTGTCAAAGTGAGGGGTGCTCTCAATCATGTGCTGGGTTGAGCGGGGTATCATAAGATAATGATCTGCGATTGGAGAAATTGAGGTGGATTGTAAAATTGCGATATTGGCTTGGTGGTAAATCTATAGGTGATGATTTGTTGTAGAACCATCCATTTTTGTTGTGTTAATTATTTTGATTGAATTCCAATCCAGATATCTGTCGGTACCATTAATACTTATACTTGGGGTAGGACCCATGCGTGAATAGGACCTGTGTAAATTGTATGATTGATTAACCCCCCCCTTAATGAAATCCAATGAACATCTTTTCTATTAATTGTAGATCACATCGTAAATCATTGAATAGTCTTCTTGACTCAACGACTGGGATTGGGATTGGGATTAGAGAAAGAAAGTACAAAAGTCACTCATCGCGAGCACTGAAGTGAGATAGAAACTCGAGTGAACATGTCACTCAAATGATCAATTGAGGGTATGGTAACATTGATACATTCCTATGTCTTGGATGATACCTTTAGATGGCCAGATTGCGGGATATGGCATCTATAAATGATTCTTTTCATTCTTGATTTGCCTTGTAGATTACATCAATCGATCGATGCAAAAGATTAGATCTAGACAATTCGAACTATGGAGAGCCGCCGATCGACAAATTAAGTAGATGGGCGGTAAGGTTATCTAAATTTGAGTCCATAGAAGCAAAGTAAATTAAAGTGCACCGAGGCAAGAACGGTAGAGAACTTCCTATTGCGGAAGGTGGGATGGTGGGGACGCTTTGACTTATATCCATCTAGGAAGGAAAGAGGAATATGGCAATCAAATCATTAGCAGATAAGGCGTGAAAGCTCGAGTTCTTGCTGCAGAGTACCCAGTGGTGTTAAAATATCCCAGTATGCATAAATGTTAATAGCCGGTGGTGGAGCCGGCGTGGCATACGTCGCCGAGACGGGAAGCTACAACTTGGCTAGCGCCAGCAAAGCTTGTATTTTGAACTGATGGCGTTTCTTCGTGAAGATATTTCGAGATAGCACGGGATTAGATCAATTTGAATGAAAACGGCTGCCCCTCTCACTAACCCGAATGTGTGCGGGAAATTAACACCATCAGCTGGTTTCTACAGCCCAGAAATAGAAACTCACGTATATTTGTGAAGTGTGACTTCTTCCCCTTAACATGGCAAATGCCGACATTGAACCTTTTCCATACTGACCTGCCAAGAACAGTAAGTCTTGTCTTTGAAATACTTCGTTTCAATAAACAAACCCCATATCGTTATTCAACGCAATACATGGTGATAATACGCCATCAAAGCTTTTGATCGTTACCTTCCTTTCCGAGATGGGGAGAGGGGTTAGATCAAGCATCAGGTTCACAGGTCACTGGTGAGTCTTGGAGTATAAATAAGACGTCTCCATCTTCCTCTATCTCTTCATCCACACAGCTTCATCTTCTACCTTGACTTGCCTCACCAGTTCTGTACTTCTTGCACCATGTTGTTCACCAGCCTTCTTGCATTCGCCGGCGCCGCTGCCGTATCGGCATCCCCAATTGCCCAAGTCAAGTCTGCCGTTCTTCCGTTGGCCAAACACCACAATGTCAGCTCCATCAAGAACATCGTCGACAAAGGCCAAGCCCGTATCAACAAGGTCAACGGTATTGCAACCACTGCCAAGCGTGCTACTGCAGTCAGCTCTGGCGCAGTCACTAACGAGGATGTCTCCTACGTTGCCCCAGTCGTAATTGGAGGTGCCACATGGTCGCTCATCGTCGATACTGGATGTAAGTTACTTCTCCAATCTGCTTTTGAAACTCTTTACTAATGATTCTACCCAGCCTCCAACACCTGGTGCGGTGCTCAGGCTTCTTGCGAGAAGACCTCAACTGGTGTAGCCTCTGGTGGAACCGTCTCGGTCTCTTACGGTAGTGGTTCGTTCTCCGGAAAGGAGTACACAGACACTGTCAGCTTCGGCGGTCTTACCGTCAAGTCTCAATCCATTGGTGCTGCCACCAGCGCTTCTGGATTCTCTGGCGTCGATGGCATTCTCGGTGTTGGTCCAGTTGTCCTTACTGAGGGTACCGTTTCTGGCCTCACTACCGTCCCAACCTTCTTGGACAACCTCAAGTCCCAAGGCTCCATCACTAGTGAGATCCTTGGTGTTTACTTCAAGCCAGAATCCGGAAGCGATGACGACGACACCAACGGTGAGCTCACCCTCGGTGGTGTTGACACCACAAAGTACACTGGTACTCTTACCTACTTCCCCAAGGCCACATCTGGCGATGCCTCATACTACTGGGGTATCAGCATCGCTGGTTTCACTTACGGCACTACATCCCTTGCAACATCCGCTTCTGGAATTGTTGACACCGGAACTACTTTGATCTACATCCCAACCGCAGCTTACACCAAATTCCTCACTGCCGCCAGCGGTAAAACCGACAGCTCCTCCGGTCTTGCTATCTTCACCACCAAGCCAACAGCAAACTTCTCCATCAAGTTCGGAACCACCACCTACACCCTTACCCCAGCACAATACTTGGTCCCAACCGCCCAATACTCCGTCTACGGTCTTACCACCGGCAAGTACTACGCCTGGATCAACGATGGAGGTGCTTCCGGTGTCAACACCATCATTGGACAGAAGTTCTTGGAGCAATACTACTCCGTCTTTGACACCACCAACTCTCGCATTGGTTTCGCTACTGCCGCATAAAGCAGCATGGCTTTGGCTTAAAGAATGTAACTAGAATCTCTCACCTAGTATATAGTAAATTTACATTCAGTCAATAGTGTTTCGTTTGGATATTGATATTGACCATGTGATTGAACCATTGATTTTCGAAGACGTGATTTCCGCTTGAGTAAAACTGATCTGATGAACAGTTCCCGCTCCCGAGTATTAGCTCGTCAAATAATAACAACATCACATGCAATTCCAAGACGTGATTCCATACAATCAAGTGACATATAAGCTGATAATGATTTATTGTTGCGATAGCTGTCATTATCACAGTCGCAATTCCAAAACGAACAACAATAATCGGTTGATAATTCGAAACTGGTGTAGGCGTAGGCGTAGACGAAGTTTCTTCCACACAATCATCGTCCGAAAGCCTTTCGACGATACTTTAGGTGAAGCGCTGGCTTTCGGAGAAACAGCGAAGCATTCACATCAATGATCAAACGGTCAATTTATAAAAAGTATGATAATAACCTCATATAGCATCATTCCATGTATTCATACCCCAAATGTTAGAGTTTACAATTGAAATTTTGGATATTTCAGTCTCTACCTTTTTTATACTATTGTCATCCTAGTCTTGATTTGATTTAAATTGAAAGAATTCAAAAGATTCAGAAATCATAGAAAATCCAGAAAACACACTCAGAATACGTATTCGATTTTCCCCTTTCAAGACCAAAATAACAATATTCTATCAAACCTAAAATAGATTTTATTATTATTAAAAAACACACACAATATAAACTAGCATATACTAGACCCCAAATAGCATTCATACTAATCGAGACACCAATACATAAAATGTTACTATACAACTTAATCACCGCAAAAAGTATCATCAAAAGAATAAGAACCTCGACCTCATGGCTCGCTACCCTCAGGACTTCCTATTGAATCGTTCTGTCTCCGCGGCAGTGGAGCCGAAGGGCCAGTAGAGCCTCATTCAATTGATTGCAGAGTACTATCAGACCGGTGTTTGGGTATCCTTAATGAGACTGGCCCTGTGAAACTCAGACTATCTGTACCTGGGACTACAACGGCAATGTAATAATATACAATGAACCACTACGTAATAGATGCTGCTGTAGTAGCACTCAAGCTGATATTAGAACAGAATGAGCGGAAATCGCCCCTTTGTGGACATCACTAAGTATTCAGCCACTAGCTTTTGCGAGAAGATTCAATCCAACATACATTTATTTCAAAATAATTCACTTTTCACAATCTGCTCTATCAGATGACCACATATTCGATGACGAGAAAAGCTTGCGACGCGACGCGATGCTTCAATACACAAACATTTAGAAAATCCCCAGCATCCACTCGAATGCACCCGAGATTTACATAAAAAGAAGTTCATCAAACTATCAAGCCCCAATGCGAACTCTGCTTTCAATATTTCGAGCTACAATCCGAAATGAAGACATTCTAGGATCCATTTAGAACCATCATGCACGTTGTCTCTCGAATCATAAAGATGCAAAGGTTTACAAATATGCAAACATCAGAACCCATAGCGCCGGAACCATAGCCGATACAAAGGATCCGAGTACAAGTATGAACAAAATAGGGTTTGTCAAGTACAGTGCCATTTTTGGAACAAAGTGTGTACCGTGCTGCAAATTCTCATGGAAAACAGCCTTGGCCAGTGAAATCTGATCGTTAATTTGATGGATGTAAACACTGCTAGTGTGGGACAAGCAAGGTGAGAGGCCGAATGAAAAGCCACGGATAAAGGTTGCAGAGCGAAATAGGATCAGAGAATCTGGAGCTTTTCGACTCTTGATGTTGTTTTTCTGTGAGTATATGGGAATGAAAAATTCCCGAACATAACATGGAAAGGGATAAGAAAAGACGAAATAAAAGAATTCAGATTGTGAATATCGAATACGATCGAGAAAACTGCCAATGAGGTAGAGTTTCATCTGCATCCCTCTTTCTTAATAGTATATATTCATAATATGGTCAAACAGGTATCCTGATAGTCCCGAATTGTCCTAGTACCCAAGGTAACATGCTTACATGCCTCTACTCGATTTTAATGGCCAACTTGCCAAAATGTTTCTGGTCCCACATGTATTGATAAGCCTCCTTAAGCTCATCCAGTCCGAATACCTTTTCATCGACCACTGGTTTGATTCCATTTGCATCAATCGCCCTGTTCATGTCCTCGAACATTTCTCTGCTTCCCACGAGCAAGCCTCTAACTGTACAGATGTTTATCAAACAGTCCAAAAATCCTGGCTCCTTTTCTTTTGCTTGTCCGCCCACAAATCCAATTATACTGATAACGCCGTCGATCTTGATGGCTTTTAGAGATTGTGCCATGGTAGTAGGACCGCCAACTTCGAGAATATGCGACACGCCAGCGGACTTGGGAGTAAGGGATTTGGCATGTGCACCCCATTCTGGAGTGGTTTTGTAATTGATGACGTGGTCGGCACCGAGTTTCTTGAGTGTCGAAGCTTTTGACTCGGAGGACGTTGTGGCAATTACGGTTGCCCCAGCTGCTTTGGCAAATTGGACAGCGAATATGCTAACACCACCAGTTCCTTGCGTGAGAACCACGTCACTAGGTTTCAGCGGCTTTAATCCATATAGAGCATTCCAGGCTGTGACGGCTGCACATGGCAGAGTTGCTCCTTCGAGGTATGAAAGAGAGGAAGGCATGTCTACGAGCCCATTTTCGTTAAAGATGCCGTGTTGACGAAGTGTACCATCCATGGCACCACCCAAGCCACTTTGCACAGATAATTGATCGAGCGAACCACCATAGTGAGTTTGACTGAAAAGAGTAAGGACCTTAGCACCGGGGGTAAATCGAGTAACTTTCGATCCAACAGCAAGGACTTCACCAGCACCATCGGAGCCGGGAATTATGCCATCTCTGAGTGGAAATGGATATTGGCCCTGAGGAAAAAAATAACTGGTTAGCCTCACCTACAGGAGCAGTGTTACCAAAGACAGCATTGGTCTTGCAAACTTACCTTGGGGATTATCAAATCTCTGTAGTTCAATGAAGCAGCGTGAAATTTCACGAGAACATCGTTAGCACCCAATTCTGGAAGTGTAGCTTGAGTATCATATTTCAAGCTATCAAATCCGTTTGATCCTTCGATTCTCCAAGTTTTGGTAGTTTTGGGGATTGATTGGGACATGTTGATTAGTTGTCAGTGGAATTGTATATGTATATATGTATGGGGGTAAAGTATGAGGTTCAATGGTCTTGAAAATAAAGCTGTTAATGGTGCTAATGTGATAACGATGTGAGCAGATATATAGCAGTACAAAGAAAATGATCGTTTGGATCACCCCGCCTGAGTGGATTGTTAATAATCCACAACCTACTATCTCCTAGTTTGATGATGTAGACGCATCGGAGATATGATTCTTGGCCATTCAGATTCTTTGATGGCATTCTCTTTGATGGAGAAGTTTACTTAATCAACAAGAAACTCAAACTGAAACTATAAATCCTTTGATACTTTAGTAATAAGATGGAGAAATAGCCAGATCAGAAACAAAGATTCATCAGCAGAAAATTGAGCAAACATGTTGGCCATGCGTGTACTGAGGTTCAGGAAGGTTGAAGCGGCGTTACATAAGGAAGTGGAATACATCAAAAAGACGGCCATATCTTGACATGTCTTGATATCCTTTTGAGGTTATTCCCAGTAATGAAGCATGTTTTTGATGAGAGCGATGACGTCTAGAAGCCGACACATGAGCGAGCTAAACTCTATCGAAGATCACATGATATGATATCACTGGACCACCAATCAATCTTCGTTTTGAGAACCACCTCTAATCTTGGCTCCGATGATGGCTGACAAATGACAAAATTTACTCATCACTTTGTAAGCAAACCTCCAATCAACAAAACTTGCCATTCCTTGAAATGGGCTTTAAGTACTATCTATGATGTAGGTCTACATCGAACATTGATATTTGTTCTCTATCTGTACACTCATCACACGCACGAGATAATCTCGACCACCTACCTATATATCGTACATTTACTACCAGCAGCTACTGCATAATGAGACCTTCATAATCCCCGGAGACTTTGTTCCTCGGCAAGATACTTCAAGTACCTATGAACAGACTTTTCGAGTCTCATCATGCTTATCATATTCATCTTATGAAGAAAACACTTAAAACACTCAATTTCAGACAAGGTTGACTGACATTCGGGATCGGGCATACATTCATTATCAATTCGGCTGTACATGTTCGGCAGTCCCCTTTGATATGATTTCGAGAAATAACATATTCACATGCTTGTTATGAAGCTCAATGCCTTCGAGGTACTACCCCTAGTAACTTTTAAAGTACCTTCCCAAGTAGGTAGGATCTCAATACATTCTAGAATTCAATACCTGGAGGCATAACCATAGAGATTCGGCTTAAGTTAGAGAAGTGAAATTGGGATTGAAGAGATGATGAGTCTTGGGTTTCAATTTCTAATCGCCTTACAAGCGCCCCAACTGACTGACCTCGCAACATGTGGTTCAGCGATGGCGTTCCTGGCGGCTGACATTTCAATAGGTTCCAAAATTCGCACCGTTAAATCGACTCTCATTCCATCAAGGATGCTGGAAGGATGACTATCCAGCATTACTAAACCTACGTGGTGGAATCGTGGTGGTACCATATACACCTGGTCCAACCTTACAATACTGCGACATTGATCTCATGTCGACTTCAAATGCAGTACCACATCGCATGAGTTATTCAGAGTGACACGACATCAGAATTGTCACTCGAGTTGGCATGCCATGTCATGGATATCAGCGTCTGACCTCCAAAAGATATCCCAACACTCATTGCACAATTTTGACAATCTCCCTATGAGAGCATCTTTTGCATCGAAAAAGGCGTTTCTGACGGTCTAGTTCAGCATTTTTGTTAACACGTGCGGCTGGGGGGAAATGCATCTTACTTTGTGATCCCACCTCAATTCTATCCTAGTTCCAGAATGGAATGTACTAAGCCATCAAACTGTTTCGAATTCCTCCGATATCAATCTTTCGCCATCGAAGGACCGATATGAGTTTCTACATTGGTAACCATTTTCCGACTCTCCAAATTTGTGTTTGGTGCGATCTAAGATTCAGGTCGTGATCACCATATGTCAAAAAAGCAAGAAATAAGGATCTTCAAGTCAGCTGGTGTTTAGGAGTGAAAGAAAGTCAACCAAAAAACATAAAGATTATCAAGCTGTGAGACTTAGGGCAAGAGGCTCGTCGATCTGGGGTAACAAGGTAAGAAAAAGTGCGGGAACATCGGCCCATTCACCGCAGCGCTTCTCTCACGGTGCAGGTTTCACTAGAACGTGGAGTAATCGGAGATTTTTCCGTGGTTTTAATGCTCAATATTGGTCAACTTGTTCCTGGAAAATCAATATATCAGTACACGGGTCCAGGCATTTCTTTTACTCATGATTCGACAACCTCACGACGCACTTATGAATTTAGGGTTTAGAAAAAGGGGTCCCCGGGATAGTCTCAATGTATGATAATGGCACGTATGTTTTCATCTGGATAACCTTAGTATATCGCGCCAGCCTTAAGATTTCCACCTCGATGGCGGCGGATTTCGGCTCCTGAAGAGACACGGGCCATATTGCGCTTCTCGGGTGGCTGGCTAAAGCTTATCGTCTAACTAATATCTTTTACAACCTAGACACGGAGTCCGAGACGAAATGCCTACGTTATATCTCATCCTGGCACATGATATTACAAGGGACCATGGAAAGCAGGACTATCACATCTAGATACCAACAATCTGCCACCCCTGCCTGAAATGAGAGAAATGAATGATTCGCATGATGACAAAATCTAATGTCACCTCAACAGAGATTGACTGAAAGGGAAAGGAAGTACGTACCGAGACTGGAGAAGAACAGAGTTACTTCTGATTCTCAAGGGAATGGGGGAATTTCACGGGGAAATTTAACATGGATTTCCTCGGGACTCCGCATTTTGGTCCTACTAACAGCTGCACCTGCATATGGCAGTTCCAATTTTCTCACGCTTATCAAGGCCTCGCACCTGGTAATACGTGGGGATTTTTTTCGATCTGGAGAAGGATGGACCTTCAGGATTCTGTTGGATGTGCATATTGCATGCTGCACCCTTTCAAAAGCCTGACGTGACCCGACTGTTACCGACCTTGGAGATCAGATAGAGAGTGAATTTATGAATTGTTTTATTGATCACGGCTTAAAATGTGACTTTGCTTACGAGTTTTTATCAAATCAACACAATCAATATGGGGTCGCCAAGAAGTTGGGGTCGGGCACAGAGTCACATTGGGATTAGAACAACATATATAAACGTGCAAGCGAAAGCATGTGCAGACGAGCAAGCTCGAATAAGGACGAGGAACATCGGACCGTTTGGTGCTTGGATGGTCAAGTAACCAGGGATAACCACCAACAATTCAATGAGATCAATACTGGTCGTACCATATCCGATTCCTTTTCGGTAAGTAAGTATGTATGAGAATTGACATGCATTCAGCACCAGCTAGACTCGAGTACCCAACCTCGCTAACGTACTATTTACTATCCATAATCTTATTACCGTGTCATGAATGTTGTTTGCATGTGTTTGTTGCATTGATCTTCCCAGAACGTGTGTGGTTGTGTTCGGGAAGGTGCTGCGAATGGAATGCTGCGTTGAAGATTGGAAACTGCTGACCATAAAGCCAGAATTTGGATTGATGATTGAAGTGTGGGGATCTTGTGAGGTGCCCGAAAGGAAGTTACCTCGGGCTGAAGATGGCGATCAGAGAGGGGGGCTTGATGTACCTACCTCACATTGAAAACATTATGCGCACCATTACGATGGATGACGATGGAATAATTACTTTACATTCGATAATTGAGTACATGAGAAAGGTATCCAGAATATTTAATATGGCTTCTAGAAAAGTGGGAACTGAATCAAATGTTGATGTTTCATTGGCGCATTAATTGTCAAGATAGAGTTGGAACACAAACTCATACCGAGTACGCACATATACACTACCAAAACATAATATCAAATTGAGAAAGAAAACAAGCAAGCAGGCAAGCTTTCATTGAGAAATGTCCTTGCACATCACATTACGGATCTCAGCACCGTACCATCGCTAAATTAACGCCACCCACTTTCACCTCTTCTTTCGCAACTGTCTCAACTCGATGTACCGAGTATATTAAGATGAAAAGGGGTGTGGGGAAAGCTAATTCTAAAAAGCTATGGAGAAATAAGGTCTCGAGGGGGGAAATGAACACAGATCATTACCTTGTCCCAACAACGATGATTGTCGTCCTTAAAATTTCTTAAATTTTTCCTGGTCACACCAACCTCGGAGGAGGGGGTCGATTTGGGTTGAACTGGGTTGACCTGAGGGGGGCCCTGATGATCACTCATTTGAGAATTTCGATTTCAAAGGATGTGGAATCTGGATTGTCTTGACAACTTCCTGAATAACTCACTCGTTCATGTGTGCTACACGACTAAGAGACAATAGTAGAGATCGTATCCCTGATCCCGTTTTCTTGGGGGTGATTTATTGCGCAAGCTCATGGACTAGAACACTAGAACACTGTTGACAAGATTGAGAACTGCCAATTGAAGGATAGAGCCGTGTCCTACCGAGTTGACTAATTTTCCTTTTGTCCAATCCTTTTCAATCCACTGAATAGAGTTGACGGATGGCAAATATTAAGATTTCGCCAGAGACTCACTCCACTCCGTTCTCCACTCCACCAACAGCTAGCTAAACGAGCTACTATTACATATTTGGACCCCATGTCAACCTCAACCAAGTCATTGATTTAATGGCAAAACGAAACAACGAGATTGTGAAAGTACTGTAGGAGAGAGGAAGAAAAAAACGATAAGTGATATTATGTTTATCATACCCTATACCTACATTATCACTGGCCGCCCTCATTTATATTGAGTATCATTGGTTGAGTGATGGAATTTCAACAAAAAACTCAAACCTTGTTCACACCAACCACCAGAGCATCCTTGATGATTCAATCTTCGATTTCAAGATTTTCGGAAAAAGTATGACCGAAGGAAAAGACATTCGGAGGTGATGCCACCGTGGGGTAGGCTCTCCGAGACCAAAAGACCAGCACCTGCATACCCTGGACTTATTCGCTGATTTTCTTAATCCTTGTTCTCTCCACAAGTTAAGATCAATAAACTTTAGGAAAAGAACATGCCTCTTGTCCTTTACCGGTACTTCATGCGAACCCCGCCATATAGTTCATAGACTTTATTAGTTCATGAGCTCATGTTAGAGACATTGCCCTGTCATCTTGTGGCTATTATTTTAGCTTTTTATTTCCCCTTCCAAGACGGTCCTGCTGATATACAGGGAGCCAAGGTATATGTCAGTTCCATGCCGTATTCAGGAGATATAGATGCTCGAATCGCACTCTTACAAACATTTTAGAACCTTATTTACTTGCATCTTCTGGAAAGCTCGTCAGCTATCAACTATTAAATCTGTCAACCATTAACAGAGCTTCCATCACTGCCAGATTAAGTCTCTTCAAACCAACCTGGTTCTAGCAACTTTGTTTGCGCATCAACTCCAAAATGCTTTCCAATCCCCTTCATCGTTTCTCGGCGTATAATACTATGCCATCAAACAATATGCTGTCTAACGGACACTTACCATCCAATCATATGCACACTTCAGGCTTAGATACTCTTGCTCATGGCTCACAATATGCTATCTCACAGCTTCACCAACATCAAGTGGACATTCGTCAAAACTCACAGAGTCACAGAAATGCTACTTCAAAACATCGACAGCATCCTTATGCAATGGGAATGCCAGGAGGCAACGCTCCATCTGCCAGAGGGACCGGGAATTCTGGACCAATTCGAAGAAGAATTAGCAGAGCTTGCGATCAGTGTAATCAACTCAGGACTAAATGCGATGGGCAGAGTCCCTGCGCTCATTGTGTCGGTAAGTATTTTCATTGAGATCTAACGGATAAGGCTCATGAGGATATAGAATTTGGACTAGGATGCGAGTATATCCGTGAACGAAAAAAGCGAGGAAAAGCTTCCCGAAAAGATCTTGCACAGCAAGCCGCCGCCGCTGCTGCTGCCAATGGACACAAGTCGCCTACCGATCAATCGTCTGAAGAGAGATCTCCAGTGGAGTCCCGCAATGATCCAACTTCCGCCATTTCCTTGACAAACGAAGGTGTTGAATTCCCACGACATACACCATCTAGGTCTTTAAGTCTTAACACAGCCGCAGTTGAAAAGCCTTCAGCTCGTGAATTGATGAAAGGAAGAATTCGTGCCGGTAGTCTCGAAAGCCTCACAGAAGTACCATCCCAAGGACATCCGCCCCACGTTAGCCGCGCAGACGTCGATCAAATCGGGAGTCCTGGGTCCCTGAATTTACATGGCTACTCAAGCATGCACGGTTACCGCTCTACATTAAATTCCCACATGATGAACGGCAGTGGAAGTCATGCAAACTTTAACACCTCGCAGACCGGTTATTCAGATCTACCCTATGCTATACAGGGCCAAAGCCCGCCTAATTTTACGGGTAATACCCAAGGTCAGTTTCGCTTAGCCGAAAGCCCTTTGACCGGTTTTCCTATGGGCTCTGAGGCCCCTTCACCCGGTGGGTGGATGTCATTACCCTCTCCTTCAAACCAGTACCAACACGTGACACATCAGAACTTCAATGCACCTCTACGATATCCCGTGCTACAGCCATTGGTACCTCACCTTGGCAGTATCATCCCCATACCTTTAGCTTGTGATTTACTCGAATTATATTTCGCAAGCTCGTCATCAGCTTTGATGCACCCTACCTCTCCTTATATTCTCGGTTACGTCTTTCGCAAACACTCGATACTTCACCCTACGAAACCTCGGCAATGTACGCCTGCCTTACTTGCTAGCATATTATGGGTTGTGGCACAAACTAGTGACGCAGCTTTTCTAACAGCCAGTCCATCATCTCGTGGACGAATTTGTCAAAAATTACTCGAACTTACTGTCGGTCTTCTTAAACCTCTCATTCATGGAACGTCCGGAAGCAATGAATCTGCTTCCAATTTCTCTAACACTGTCATTAATGGTGTGGCGTTGGGCGGTCTTGGTGTAGCAATGCCCGGTTCGGTATCTACAGATGCACTGAACGAAACAAGTGCTTTTGGTGCAGCTGGCACTCTTGACGATGTTATAACTTATATTCATCTCGCTACTGTTGTGTCAGCTAGCGAGTACAAAGGAGCGAGCCTGCGTTGGTGGAATGCGGCTTGGTCATTAGCTCGTGAACTTAAATTAGGAAGGGAATTACCCCACCATCCTGCACCAATGGCTCCAGAACAACCAAATGAAGGAGCCAATGATGTGGATGCTGATGGAGAAGATGACGATGAATTACCTCGAACTCCAGGACCGATAACTGAAGAAGAGAGGGAAGAGAGAAGAAGGATATGGTGGCTTTGTTATACAGTGGACAGGCACCTCGCATTGTGTTACAACAGGCCACTCTTTCTGTTAGATATAGAATGTGATGGTCTTCTCCAGCCAATGGATGACGCATTATGGCAGGCTGGAGAATACTATACTGGTGATTCAAGCATTCATATTACTTCCCCTTCGGGCACTCATCGTATACGGAGGCACGGACCTAACTTTGAGTGTACTGGACATAGTATATTCGGATACTTCCTACCCCTCATGACGATTCTCGGCGAGATCGTAGACCTCTACCACGCCAAAAACCATCCTCGATTCGGCATTGGCTTTCGCTCTGCTCGCGAGTGGGACGATCATGCCAATGAAATCGCAAAACAACTCGATGCCTATGGTCAGAGTCTACGAGCCTTTGAATTGGAGCAAATTCCCCCCTTGCCAGATGACCAAACAGATCAAAACATGGAAGGAAACAATTCGTCCTCTACACCAAATAAACCTCTCGAACACACCGACATCGGCTCTCCTTCAGTTCATTCAGTTCACACTGTATCCTCCAGTCACGTCTCCGAAGCCAATATCCAAACACGGATTGTAGTGGCTTATGGTACACATGTCATGCATGTTCTTCATATTTTATTAACGGGAAAATGGGACCCGATTTCTTTACTTGATGATAACGACCTATGGATCTCGTCGCAGAGTTTTATCAACGCAACGGGACATGCTGTTAGTGCAGCAGAAGCCATAAACAATATTTTGGAATACGATCCCGGGTTGGAGTTTATGCCATTTTTCTTTGGTGTGTATTTGTTGCAGGGTAGCTTTCTGTTGTTACTTATCGCCGATAAGCTGCAGGTATGTTTCTTTTCCGTCTACCATTTTTTTCTTCCAGAGAAATGATATGAAGTGAATCATGAATCTAACATAAAAAAATAGGTCGAAGCATCACCCAGCGTAGTAAAAGCCTGTGAAACCATCGTCCGAGCCCACGAGGCCTGTGTCGCAACGCTGAATACAGAATACCAGGTTAGTTTCACGTTGATTCATACATCCCACCTCCCTTCGTCCCCTGTCCACACTTTCTATCGCATCTATAGAAAACTAACGCAACACCCCAGCGCAATTTCCGCAAAGTAATGCGCTCAGCACTCGCACAGGTGCGCGGCCGTATCCCAGAAGACTTCAACGAGCAACAGTTGAAACGAAGGGAAGTGCTCTCTCTATATCGCTGGACGGGCGATGGAACAGGTTTAGCTTTATGAAATTTTCCTTTCTTTTCACTTTTTTTCTTTCTTGGTGCGCTTTTGCTTTCTTGCAGTGCGCGATGAATTGAACTGGACGGAATTGGATGGGATGGGATAGGTTGGGAAGGGATGGATACCGGATTGGGAATATGAATATGAACATGAATATGAATATGATTATGGAAATCGGACACCCTCAACTGGAAATCTGAAATTGGGAAGGGCAAAGAAAAGGGAAGGATAGGAAACTCATGAAATGGACCGGAAGGAAATCACGAGATGGGTTTCGAAGGGAACAGAAAGGAAAGGGAATGGAGATTTGATGACCTGGAGTTGGATGTGTGTGTATCTTTTTCTTACTTTACTCGATACAGATATATATGATCTTTCTTGGTGTTTACCATTCAACTGTATATACTATGTAAAATTCTTTCTTACCTTTCTATCTTTTATGTTGATGTTGGATGTTGGATGCTGGGAGTGAGAATGCAGTGTGAGTCTTTATTTCTGAAACAGGCACATACATGAGCATCTGTCATCTGTATGTAATTGTCCCGCTAGTATTCATTTATCATTTTCCATCCGATATATTTTAAAGATCACAACGACACGAAGTAAGATTGTGGCCGTAAAAAGGGAGGGTTTCAATAAATTCACACCAAAATATACATCTCTCCTTCCGCTTCTCAAACTTAAAGATACCAACAAAATTATTATTACTTCCCATTCCAAATTGCCATCCCATGGTAGAACATATACAAATCTTCATCTCATCTCATCTCATCTCATCATTGAATACAAATCGCTCATCAATCGGTCAATCACCAAACCATGCGCCAAGCAATGCTCGCTCATTCGCTCATCAATCATATAATAGCCAATCCACACACAGCCCAATCAACAAACAAGCAAGCAAACAAACAAACATCAAGAAAAAAAAAAGGAAATTCCTAGCCCAGCGACTAAGTGACTAATCCGCCAAATTTTCGGTCACAACACCTGCTAACCCCTTGTAAATATATACAATTATGTACCCGTAACATCATGGGGTAAATTAGTAGCATCTGGATCGATTTCAGTTTCCGTCAATCTCAACGCCTCTTCGACATCTTTGACGAAATGTTCTCTGCCTCCACAAGTTTCCAAAATCCCACTTCGTTCCAATAATCTCCAAATGTGAGTTCCTTCTTGAGGGCCACGGGAAAAGAATATTCTAACACCTCTATTTCTATATCCTCTTACGATTTCCTCTAAAACCTGTGTACCCGAACCATCAAGTCCTGTGACGCCGTGGATATCGAAAATGATATTTTTGTTGTGTTCAGGAGACCGTACGCGAGGTAGTGCAGGATGGGCATTGTTTGTGCCGTATAATTCTAATCGTCTTAGTCGGTTTTTGAGATCACCAGTGTTGGCGAAGGTAAGTGGCTCGGGAATTTTAACAATGAGACATCCCTCGATGAATTCCAATTTCTCTGGATTGTCTTCAGCGTTTTCGAAACGATTGGTACCAGGAATACGACCTAGAATTTGGATACGAGGACGAGTGGAGTGTTTGATAACGGAGAGAAGGGAGAGACCGACTCCAATGGCGATTCCAAGGGTAAGTGAGTAAAAAATAGTCGAGGCAAAGATAATAAACATAAGACCCAGTTCAGTATATCCACGAATTCGAATGAAAAATGCTATGTCGTGAGGAGCTTCTTCAATCAAAGAATAGGCTACCACCGTAATCATTGAGGAAAGAACAGCTTTCTAAGACGATATTAGCTTAGAAAAGATATAAGAGAAATTATGGAGACATACCGGAAGATAATAGAACGCAGGCAAGAGGAACAAAATGCAGAGAACGGTTAACAAGCTTAAGAAAATGCTACTCATGGGTGTTTTTCCACCAGTACTAGCATTAACTTTGCTTCGACCATACCCACCAAATGCAGGAACTGCTTGAAAGCAACCACCAACTAAATTCGCAATTCCAAGAGCGACCAATTCTCGATTTGGACTGAGCTGTACTCCTTGGATCAAGTCTTTCCCCTCTGCACCAGCAAGACTTTTAGCCGCTACGGACGACTCGAAAAAGCCGAGAAGCGCGATCAAGAAAGACGTTCCCATAGATTCTCGGACATGCTTCATATGAGAAATTTGGAATGGCCATCTGAAAGTAAATGGCGCTCCGCCAGTCGATTTTACCTCGCCCAGGATCTGGACTCCGAGGTCTTCCCAATTGTATTTCCAGGCTAGAATAGCCGAAATAACCACAACTAGAAATCTATCGGGTATGTATGCAACACTTGGATATCGAGGTTGAAGGCGCTTTTTCATCTCTCTGAATCAGATTAGCAGTGAACGGAACTAAGGTCTTTGGTCCCACATACCTGAATATCATAATTATGATAAAACTGACACCAGCAACAACACAAGTAAGCTTATGCGCTTTGCTTGCATTGCGAATCAAAAAGCTCAATTTATCAACACTACTGCCATGAGCGACACCTCCCATCTCATCTGCCAGTGCTGCCAATCCCATCTCTGGTATCAACTGGTCGACCATAATGACAAAACCAATCGCAGAAATAAAACCTCTCAAAAATGGTCTGCTTAGCACACTGTCCAGAAACCCTAGGCGAGTTAAGCCAGCAATGAAGATTACTGCTCCTGCCATACCGGTAACGATACCGGCAACTCTTGCGTGCATTAGATCGTCTTCTTCGCCTCCATTGCCGATATCGACAGTAGATTTCACAACCGAGCCAACTAACAGACTTCCCGCGGCTTCAGGACCAACAACCATTTGTGGGCAGCTTCCAAATATAGCATATATAAGTGGATTGAAAACAAAAGAGTAAAGGCCATTGATTGGCGGAACGTGTGCGAGGTTGGATGCATAAGAAAGAGCCATAGGTAGGTAGAAGGAAGCCATTGTGATAGCAGCTATTAGGTCGCCCCGAAGATGTACCCATCTATATTGTCGAATCCAGGTGAAGAATGGTATGTAGTAATTTATGTACCTGTGACGCAGGAAACCGTTAGCAAAGCTCAATATGCGATCCTGGCAGCTTAGTGTTTATACATACATTCCAGTAGTGTTGGTAATTCCATGTTGTTCTGCGAGCCAACTTGTCGTGCTCATCCTCTTTGGCTTTGCCATTGGTCCATTCCTCACTCCTAAGCCTTTAAGTAATCCTCCAATTAGCCCGTCACTAGCCTCCCCGTTGCCATTGGGAGATACTGGTGCAGAGCCTCCAAAGCTCCTTACACTGTCCGCACGACTCCCCAGCCTCGGACTAAACGTTCCATGATTGCAAGGTCCAGGATGTGCCGCATTGCCAATCGGTTCAAAAGGCTTCCTCAGTAAAGCGGTGGTCTCATCGGAGAGTTTTCCTCCAAATCCAGCGTGTTCATGCGTATAGCCGTCTAGTCCATCATCTGTGCTTGCAGATGTATCGGCGCGAGTGGGATGAGCATGCGGTAATGATTGCTCATTATCGTTCCTCGAGTTCTCATCATTCCTGTCATTTGTACCATCCTCTTCGACATGTCTTGTGGCCTCCGGACTCGTCGCAAGCGTAAAAGATTCTCTCAATCCGCTAGGATGTGTCGGTGTGAATTGCGAAACATTTTGATTTCGCAGACTTGGAGTTCTGGAATTTGATTGTAAAGGTGGAGAAGTCGGTGGTGGTCGTGATGAAGTCATGGTTAACTAGGGCGTGAATAAACTGCCCTGAATATAATAATTTTTACATCAATTTACACCTAAAAATGAAGTAATGTTTTGATTAATATTCTGGGGTTTTGGGGGATGTTTGAAGGGAGATGGAGGAATTTGGAGATATTTGGGTGGGGAGGGGACCCTTGAGACAGTTTAACCAATGAAAAGAGTTAAATTGATAATTATGGGTCTAGTGGATTATCAAGCTACCGACTTTATACCGTTGAGATTTTCATTTGTAATTCATTCGTATTAGGTATGTAATTGTACATCGCCAATAGCAACCAACAGTGAGAACTTCAAGAATCAACTTTTCTACAGATAGTTGCATCTCGTGTTGTATCGATTTAAGGGGGGGGGAGAGAGAGAGAGAGTGTGTGTGTGTGTGTGTGTGTGAGAGAGGGAGAAAGAGGTCGATGAGGTTGAAGATACTACGTACTATGTGGCAACCTCAAATATTCTACATTATACATCCTCTCATAAGTACCTGGGTCGGTAGATTTCCTTTGCAGTTTTACATTTTATGTGTCTTTTATATTGTATATTGTATATTGTACATTGTACATCTCTATATTTGAGGGATTTTTAGCTGTGTTATATACCCCGTCTTCAGTGCATTTCTGCATTATGTCCGAACAATCCCGATATTGTGGCATCTTGGCCGACACTGGCGCGTATGCACATTATCAATAAGTCTACCTCTTCTCCCAGAATCAAAATCAGTATACAGAGATATGCTTTTAATATTAAGCGATAGTTCGCAAGCCGCATGGAGAAGGTCTTCGAAAATACTCTCGAAGTATCATTGGAAACTCAAGTGCTGAATGCATGAGAAATCTTTGGGGTGCAGGATTTTCAAGGGAGCATTTGTATGAGACGGTGAGAAGCTATTTTCCGGATGTAGATATGGCCAAGATCGAATTTGGAAAACGTCTTCAGTGGACTTGGTACGAAAATCAGTTTGGAAAACTGGCTACTTGGCGTTGAAACTGGGCTGCTATGGGGGACTGGGCGTACGATGAATCGAATATTTCGGAGTCTCTGGGAGAGTTGGAAGGATTGGAGATAGACAGACCAGAGGAAGAAAATTAAGTGAATAATTGCGTTTGCCGTCGACTGTCATACAACTTTGGAATTCTTACAACTTATTTCCTGAGGCGAGTCAAGAAAAGCTTTTTGAGATAATTCAATATTCTTCCAATGTCTTCGCATTCGTATTCCCAATCTAATCAACACCAATAGAGGGCCCTCCTTCACATATCTGGTCAAGTTCTGGGCCTACCACACTTCTTTGTAATAATAAAAAGATGGATGTACAGACGGTATTCAATTATCCATTTTGCCTTACTAATAACTCTTACACAAACTGATCGTTCCTTGCAGAGTATCAAGTGTTTGGACTGTTGGAAACTCTGATTCTTGGTTCTTCAAAACCTTTGCACAGTCTTCTATGATCTGACATAGTCCTCCTCTATTAAACAAGAGAAGCACGAAAGCCGTGGTCAGATAAATAGAATCGCGCCATCAGAACGAAGGATAGTGCTAGAGAGATAGTGTCATTACATCAGCTTACTTCAATAACAGAACTGTGAAGATCGACTCTTTGCTACAACAGACCCGGAAAGCAGCGAGGCAATGTTTTACCAAAGCGTAGACGGATCTTTATTGATTCCATTTCATAGGTTCACTTGCACATTAATTCGTCAGATGATTTGTAATATTCAGAGTATTTTCATCATAAAGTGCTGTCTACCTAGTGTGTTGTATTAGTTTGTGCATGGGGGACAAATATGTTCTTCGGAGTCAGCTTCAAAAACGTGAACTCGTCACGGGCTACTCAAATCTTGCTCGGCACCCATAAAGGCTTTTTCTTCCCTGCAAACGCTTCTAAACCAATCTGCATATTCTCACCCTCAAACAACTGTTGATCATATCTCTGTGCAACAATCTGTGTAGCTCTTTCTACACTGCCCGTCTCCCAAGCCTCTCTCAACCCTGCTCTCGATACAATTACCGCATCCGGGCTCAAAGCTGCAATCTTCTCTGCGAGCTCCACACTCTCCTTCAATACCGTCTCCGGTGATTGAGCGACTCTGTTGATTAGATTGTATGAAAGTGCTTCCTTGGCGGTAAGTTTCCGATTAGTCAATGCGATTTCTGTGGCTATTTGAAGTCCACAATTGCGCACTATGCGCGGAAGACCACCCGCTGCGGCGTAGAGGCCCACAGCAGCTTCAGGAAGGCCGAATGTTGCCAACGGAGATGCAACGACCAGATCGCTGGCAGAAATTAGTTCATACGTATTTCAATATCCAAGAAGTAGCGGCTATAGTATACCAATTTAAACAAATCTCAAATCCCCCGCCTAGCGCGAACCCATTGACCGCGGCAATAACTGGCTTCTTACCCACCCGCCTACTAATACCACAAAATCCGCTGGGTGGATGCCTACGAGTCGACATTGGCGGAGGATCAATTTTAAATTTAGCTTGCTCAATTAAATCTTGGCCGGCGCAAAATGCTTTTTCTCCTGCTCCGGTGATAATGGCAACGCGCAAATCAGGGGAATCGTCGAACCAGGTGAGAATAGCATCAGCTTCCCAATGGGCGAAACTGGGTATGGAATTCATGGCTTGCGGACGATTAATGGTTATGAGAAGGATTTGAGGTGTTGGGTAGGTGAGGAGAAAAGAGGTGGTTTCGGGGGGTGCGGTTGGGGATGCCATGATCAATTATGGTGAGATGTGTGATAGTTTCTGGATAACTTGGTGGGCTTTGTTCAGTTCTTTTTCTTTCGATTGATGTAAATATGGTAGAGGCGGAGTTAAATTGAAAGGGGAGCATTAGTATGGGGAAGTTAGAGTGGAGCTCCCCCGCAAATGAAGGACACATTCGAGCCGAGGTTTAGTCTGCACGAGAGCACGTGCCTTGTGACATCATGTGATTTATTGAGGAATATGGGAGAAGAGAACAAAGTTGGTTCATCTCTTTCAGCAACATTTTCGCTTTGGGTCAATATCTAAGTAATTTATCCAGTGGAACAGCTCACCTTTTCTTGCGGCTTCTCTCTCCGTTGATCTTAAGTACAAGAGATAATTACGGTACCTGAATTGAAGACATTGGCAAAGAGCGTTATGGACAACAATTCAACTGTATTTCTGCCATTTATATCAAGCGATATACATGAGTTACTGCAGAACTTTCCCCTGCTCTTAGCTAGAAATATCTTTGGGTGATTGCAGAGATGAGAGAGCTCACGGTATGCGTGAAGTCAGCGAACCAAGTTACATATTTCGATGGTGCTGTCCACCGGCTTTCACAATTAGATCCACGGTTTGAGCAGATGGACAAGATGGGGTAAGAACATGTAAATTATCCTGAAAATGGGTCAATTCTGATTTCTAAGACTCATATGATCATATCAATGATTTTGATACCGACGGTTCCGGGTGGAAAACGTCTGGGAACTCTTCACTTCAAGCTTGCGATTAGTTAGCCATGTGCGGCAATCTTTAAAGAGAAATATGAAATATGAACAGCTGGAGATACTGATAATATCCACTCTCTAGGTGATTTAGGCGGTTTCTCACACTTTTCCAGCAAGGCTTTCGATCACAACTTGTATATGTCTGGAAATTCATCAAAAACTTCTAATTACATATTGGGTGACCATACTTCGCCAGCTCATGGTGCTCTTAGATATGCGCGTCGCCAGCAATAAGCCGTTCTAATATTCAAGTGATCTGTTTGTATTAAACAATTAGGCGAAGTCGTTATCATAAACAAGTATTCCTATTCTTTGTTGACACTCTCAGGTAGTATATCAATGTCCGTCTACACACCAGATTAAAGTTTCTCCACGTATGATATCTATATTATCAATTCGGGTTATCACATGATGTATAGGAAACCTCAAGCACTTGCACGAAATATACAAGCACTTCTTCTATCCCCAAGTCCCTTTTGGTGGTCCAAAAATCTCCCCAGCGCCCACCTTTCTCTGTACTGCTGTCTCAAGGTAGTCCATTGTGTTCCCTGGTGCGCTATTACCCCACCACTAAAATGCAATTAGTCTTTCACTCCAACCAAAGTCAACAGGGAGAAGCTCACATCTGGAAACCCCGTTCCCGTCAAATTCAAAGCTGCGATAATAACAATCGTGCAGATCGCCAATCCAGCATCCAGCCCAGCACTCGTAATATAATTGAATCTCATCCACCATCCTCTCCATCGATTCTTGATATATTTCTGGAAGATGAAGCCATACAAACACCAACTTAAGTAATTTAGTGGTGTAGCAGGTGGTAATTCCGACATACCACCGAAGAATATCGGTGCGCTGAACAATCTTATCTTTGATTTCGGGAAAGCTCTTGCGAGAAAGTATATGACGAATGGAAGAAGTGCACCTGCTAGCCAGAAATACTGAAGAGAGCCATAGATAGCTCCAGAGCTAAAAATGCGTTGAGGACCAATCAATCCAAAGATTACGCTGGCATTAAAGAAGACTCTCGGACCAGGGCATGTAAAATTATTTTTCTGATCGCTGGTGCATATACCTTCAATATGACCCAATGCCCACTCCAAAACACCTAATTGAACAAAGCAGCTCCAAACCGTTGCTACCAATTGGCCCCAAAAGACTGGTCTTTGAGGAATCTTGAGGTAATGAGCGAGTTTCAGATCGGATAAGAAAGCATGTGCTTGGTTCATAGTAATGTATCCGTATGTTTTGAACAGCATGAGAGCAATTGGACGACCGGGAAGCATATAGCCCAGTATATATTCAGTGAAGACATTGAGACCGAGATGAATATTGGTGGTTGCGTATATTATACCGATGGGAATGGTCCAAACCAGAGAAATGATGAGTGCGATGATTAATGCCCACCATGTCAAATGCGTAGGATATGCACATACGGCTGCTAGGGCCATAGCCATCATCACGAGGAAGAAGACGATATACCACCATCCGGGTACGGGTTTATATTTTCGCATCATTTTGGTGTGGTTATCGTCTAAACTTCCGCGGATAGCACGAGCGAGTATCCACTGGGGAGTATGACATTAATTTGTGTAAAACACCGTGCATAAAGATCAAGAAGTTTGTACTTACAATCTCTTGTCCATGAAACAAAAGAGTATGGAATATCACCGCAGCAATAGCAGCAAAAGAAAGGCCGTACGTAAGGCCAAAGGTAGTCGAAAGAAACAAAGGCGAGTATTCCTATGATGAAGTTAGTTTCCGCTTACCCCTAGTCATTAAGCGAGAGAAAAAGTACCTTATACTTCTCAATATCGAGCGTGTACTCTGAAGTTAGGATCTTGGTGACATTGTAATGTTTACCAGTATTATCATAACTGTTAGAATCAGATATAGGCAACCATTCCGCATACCAATGTCCCGAGAAATGAATTCCAGCCGTCACAATCATAAACCAAAAGACAGTACCAATAGCTGTGTTGGCAATGGCAAACCAAGGTGGAATAAGTGGAGATTGAAGGTTATACCCTAGAGAATCAGTGAACAGGTATTCGACCAACAGTCCTGAGCTCGGGGGTAGACACTTACCAGTAATCTGAGTCCAATCAAAGGTAATAGGAATAATAGAAATACCAGTCCAACCACCAAAGACCTGATTAAGAACAACATTGTTCGGTCGGATCCACGTAACGAAAGAAAAAACGCTTAAGAATTGTGCGATGTAGCCTGGAAACCAATACCAGGCAAAAGATCCAATAAAAACATAGAAGAAATATCTGTATCTAGCTATGGACCACCCATTCGACTTAGCAGGATCTGTTTTGCTATGGTCGTGTAAGGCATAAATGAAAGAAGTGCTAACGAGATTCTGTGGCCAAATCATAGACGCGGGCTCGACTAGAAACTTTCGCATCATACCTGCAATTCCAAACCCAATACATTGTGTGGAGAGTGCAAGTAAAATGTTGAAGCCCCAACCGAAATTTTGTCCATAAAATCCTCTTTGGGCGGTCAGTGTATCAGTAAAATAAGCTACTCCTTGACCAAATGCAGCATTGGCCATGATTATAATGAGGCCATGCTCCTTCATGTTGAATTTCCCTGGACTAAGATTCCACTTTACCCCAAAGGTGCTGAAGGTTCGATCTGGAAATATCATAGTCCAACCTACTCCTAGGGGATACGCGACCATTTGAACGACGATAGACGTGATTGTTAAAGAGGGAGCTCGGAGTGAAAAGAGAGAGTTCAACCCGGATGCAATAGTATTGAGAACCAATCCGATTACCCAAGCTCGAATTGTGTTACATGGAAGATCTTCGTCATAATTTCTGACCGCTGCACGAACCTATTCTCACGTTAGTTGAGAAGACAAAATAAGAATCACATCGTCTCACCTCAGGATATGGCGAGTTCTCAAAGACTTCATCATAGATTCTTCCTTCAGCATTACCATCTCGTCTATTGATGGCATCATCGATTTCTTCTAGTTGATCTTGGCCTAGATTTGGATCCCATCTATGAAGTTGCTCGAATGCGGTTAATTTGCGATTCGTTTCTGCCTCTTGTATGTCACGAGCAGTTGATACTGCGTCATCCTTCTCTTCTGCCCTTCCGATGGTATCCGGTGGAGTACGTGATTCTGCGATAGAGTCATCCTGTGAAGGAACACTGCCTGGAGCGACGGGATCCCGAGCTCGGAATCTCTTGAAAACTCCAGCCATGATGATGTATCCGGAAAATACAAATCAAGCAAAAAGATGTAACATGAAGAATAGAAACGTAATTTGAATTCAGCGTAGAGGGGGACATATTTAAAAGAACTGTCTACAGGCCACGCACCCTCCTGATAGGCTATATCAGAACATACCCCCTCTAGAATGCAAGATAACAAGTTATAACAATTAGTTTCACGTTTCCAACAATAAAACTGCAAAGTGTCGCTATACAAAACCACTATAGGCAGGTATTCCCATTTCACACCCCTGACAACAAGAAAACATCCAACTGCCGTGCAAGATTGTACAGATGTCGTACCTGTCCTCAACCAATCAGAATTCGAGATCTTCTGCGTATCGAGCATGACCCCGCATGTTCAACCAGGTGGACGATAAGAGCTTCTTTATCAAAAATCTATTATCTTAAGAGGGTCAATCGGAGATAATATGCAATACGATGATACCGAATTTTTATGTTTGTATGTGTAGAAGTCATAAAGCATATCTAGACTGTTTCGACGAGTAGTATTCTCGGGCGACCCACCACGGCTAGTACGGCATGCTTGATTACTGTGTGGAGACAATGAGCCGAGTCCTTTTTCAACATACTCCCTAATCTAAGCAACTTCTTTTGATCCAATCATCCAAATTTGGGTGATGTGTTTCTGTAGTCTTAAAGGAGACAAAAGAACATGGATCAAAGATCTGTTCTATATATCCGTCGTACTTCAATTTCAACCCCCGTTGCCGCACTTAATCTATCGAGATGCATTCGCATAGTGCGATCAAGTTTGTATAGATTTCGGGTGGGAGTAGAATCAAATTCCTGATAGTCATACATCAGTAGAAAACGAATGCTTCGAAGATGAGGTGTTGAAGTTTCCCAAGCACCCAGCCAAGATTGAATTGCCGTGGCTACCTTGTGATAATGAACATAGTTTTGCCATTCTAGTTCTTTATCATCAGTGAGTGTGAGAACCTCAATGCTCTGAGGTACAATGCGTTCAAACTGTAAAGTCCGGCCAGATGGAGGAAAAATGCGAAGTCGAGCATTCGGGCTTGAGATAGATCCGAGTAGAAATTCTAAATTAATCTCAAGTCTTTTCAAAAAGTTGAAATTTACGAGTCCATCTAATGATCCTGTGACTCCGATCCAAGAAGAATATGCGTTGACCACTTCATTTTCTGCGGAGATAGTGAGGTTAGTCAAGGTATTTTGAACGAGTGACAATGCACCCATGATAACGTCGTATCGGATCGTAGTTCCAGAATTGCCATAGTGATGCCATCTCCAGCGCAGAGTCCTGAGTCTGGTCGTAACACTTAGGATGTGATAAAGCATTCCTGCCTTTGCCATATCAAGATCTAGTGACGTGACGGTTGATGCTACGGGTCTTGAATCTAGAGGCCAGCCGTAATCTGCAGGAGCATCAATTGTAGCCGATAGACAAACAATGTTTGGAAAAGAGAAGAACGGAAGGATGTCTTGTGGGTTCAAAGTTCCGCGTCCAAATCGACCTATGGTGATCTGTTTGAAGGTCACATGCTGAAGTTGTTTAAAAGAGGCAATTCCACAATTGCCATCTTGGGAGACAGTCGATCTGAGAACTAAGCCAATGATTTCACTGTCATACGAAAAATTCGGATTTAATTGAAAGTATATCAAGTTCGGGAGTTTACACAGTAAGATGGCCACGAAAGCGTCCATATTTCTGTTTCGCAATTGGCCGATCCAAATGTCTTCATAATCAATGCCGAAGGTCTTGATGACTTCAATCAATTGTTCGAGGTCAGTTTCATCCACGGTGAGTCTGATGTCACGAATTGTAGCAATGCTACGCATGGATTCGCCACCGCTTCTACCGAGCGTGAGACCTGTTACACCAATCGCTAGGTAGGGTCTCGAGAGTATATTTTTGATGAGTGAAATGATTCGGGGTGGTCTCGAATGTTTCCTCCAATTCAATTGAATCTCACAGTACATGAACGGCTCCGAAATCCTATTCAAAATCTTGCATGTCCAGAATAAACCGTAGAAATCTTTGGTGGACAGAAACTTAAAGATCATGCAATGAATTTCGGTGGGACAACGAAGAAGCCCAGAATCTTGGAAGACAGCTTTCATGTTTAGAATCGAAGGCCTTGAGGGCGATATTGCTGTGACGAAAACGCGTATGAGATCAAGCTGCTTTGCATGGAGGGAAGTCCGAAGGTGAAGTTCGCGGTGGAGATGAGATGATGGTATCGGAATTCGCAAATAAACATGATTCAAAGTTACACTGATCTTGCAGGAATAAAAAATTATATTAGTACAATTTCTGTTCTGGAAGGTGCACTTATCTAGATGGTTGCAGTATCTGGGGTTACGAAACTGCGAAACTATCGTTTCAGAGGGAAGGTGTCACTCTTCTTCGATTCAGATCGAAGCGTACAGCAACTTTCTTCCAACCATGAATCTTGATGTTTGGACATCCATTGGGTGGGAAGACTCATTGTAGCAAGTTCACAATAAAAATTTCGCAGATGGCTCTGATGTTATCCCCGTCATGCTAGATGCAATAGGTGTTGTAGGAAAAGACAATCTCTCGAAGAATTTTCGTAGCCTCATATAATATTCACCAATCCTTATCAAACAAGAAAAGTTTATCCAAAATAGTATATGCTCTCACGTAGAACATGCATAAAAACATTGTCAGCACGAGAGCTGCATAGCAGGCACATCGACGGACGAAAAGATTAACAAATTTCCTGACACACACCTGATTACCGTCCGACTGCTAAAAGTTTGCCAGGTTTTGAATGTTCAATTGCTTTCAAATACAGAACTGTTCTCAAGTTTTTGCATTCCTTCTGAATGTCAATTACGTTCAAAAATCGAAAATCCTAGATCAGCGGACCACGGTTTTCACCGTTAGACACTCTGGATTTCAGTAACAGTAGAAGCTATGAGTAGAAATCACACCTCGAAAGAATCGGCCCAAAGATGCAGTGGATACGATTGGAGGCAATTTGACTTTGGATACTTGTTATACATGGGAGACACTCTATGACTAGTATGGTATGTGACAATTTCCCTGAGATATCAGAAGATAGATACAAACAGCAGGATAGTGAATGATTCAAGGACCAGAATCCTGAACAACAATCAGTGCACCTCTAGGCACACAGCATTTTCTTTGAGAACTTTATGGAAAGTATAGAAACTTCTTTGAATATTCACTAATGATTAACCCACTGAAGAATTTACCAGATGACTTCAGGAGAACCAATTCCCAAACGAATTGCTCCAAGATCAAGTTTAACATTCAAGAAAATTGCAGGACAAAGGCCCCATATCGAGCCTGTAGGAAGTCTTACACATTCGCAAGAAATAAACTAATCAAGAATCATGGCTAATATCAAAGAGCAAGCAAGATTCAAGTTGGCGCAAGAACTGAAGGCCAATATGTCACTGTTTGTTATCTCCCTTACTGGCGACAGCCACTTTACTACCCAAGTATAGCGAAACAATTCTTGTTATAAGAAAATGAGTTTTGGCTCCAAATAAATAATACGCACAACTACTCCTCAGCGGAACCACTTCTCGTAATCCTTTTGATCACTCGACCAAATTTGATACGCACATCTATTCCCTTTCATACACATCAATTGATCCAAGCAGCATCATTAAATCGAAAGGTATAGATTGAATATATTCACGAGCCATCTTCGGTGCGGAAAGAAGAATTGGAAGAGTATTTTGAGTAGGTACTATGTTCTCCATGTTGATGTCACGTATACATATCTCTGCAAATGATCCACTATGGTGAAAGGCATAAAGAATGGCCAAATTTAATACCACAAACCAATTCAGCGTGCTTAAATTCCTCACTCGAAGGTGATGGCATCAATTATACTATCATACCTATTTCAAGAAGAGGATACTACATCTAAGGTCACGTGGAATTCTTCAGATTTCTTTAAAGGGGCACAGTTTCGAAAGCAACAATAACAATAATCAGAACCACGCACAACCAATAGCAAGCTACAACAATGCCTATCTCTCCACCTTCTGGATCTTCGTCCCCCCTGGCACGTAACACTGCCCAAGTACGTCATATGTATTTGCACTCGTGACTCCACAACCCATCATCGTACATAGAGTTTAGAAGCAGAACCTCAAAACTCCACTCCACATCCATCACCTCAACATCAACTTCTATATTTGCAACAAAGACAAGACACTAACTAGATATCCGCGAAGTAACTAGTCGTCAAACAAATAGAAGAGAAGCAATATGATAAAGCAAAACAAAGTTTGGATAAAAGCAAGGAAGATAGAAAACTTTATTCTGGAAAGATAGATAGCGAGATAGTGAGATAGAGGAGACAGTGAACATCAAAGCGCGATAAGGAAACCAAGAACTCTCTTTTTGTCCTCCCTTCTGTATCTTGCATGGAATATCACCAGGACGGAGTAGGTAGATAGGGAGCTAAGTAGTTGCTTCCCCGCAGATCAGACATCTCCCTTGTGTATATGATGTATTTAGGGAATTCCGTTGCAAAAACCTGAAGGAGGTGGAGTTGGTTTAAAAAGGGGTTGAATTTCCCTCTACCCCCTGGGATTCCCGATAGCTAGGTAAGCTCCAGAAGACATTTGATAGCTCCATCTTCCAAAAGAAAAAATATATCTCTTATCAGCGGAACGATGTATCCGTCCCTTCATGCTTACCTCTAGAAACCTAACCATCCAATCCTCATATATATCCAATCCTCTCGGCCAAGAAGCCGGCCAAGAAATCGGATGCGGAAAAATTGATCCGGAGGGTAGCCGAACGGGAGCGGATGGTGACCGGTATTCATATTTGACATCAATATCATATCATAGCGTAGACTTCGTACGACCGCACGAACATGATACGATGTTATATATAAATGTAGCTGTAGCAGATGTGATATATACTTGGAGGATGAATTGAAGTGTAATGTTTACAGTTTCACGGACGAGGAGAATAAATGTAAATGAGTAGTTGTCTGGATACAATAACGTTATGCCCAAACCATATTCTCGGGACGATTATTTCATGTGATCGGTACATGCTTGTGCGTGCGCTCCAGAGTTCAAAGAGGGAATCAACGGAGTTGGAAACAAAGAGATTGAACTCGGTAATGGGTGACTATGACAAGACTCAAACAGAATTCTATTTTCAAGAGTCCGTGTGGGTGTGGTTGTGGTTATGGATGTAGAGTAGAGCGCAAATCCATCTATTCACATCTAGGCACCTACCAATTCGCAATACATACTCTGTATCTCAGATACACATCATCATTCTCCATTCTTACCTACCGTCGTACATAAGCTGTACACACCAGCAAACCCAAACTTTCCTTCCCCTTCCTTTACAACTCCCTCCAATCATCAGCCACACAATTTCCAGACCTACTACCCATACCCGAGAAATCGGGAGGGATCAAGGAAGTTATATCGATCAATATCCCATGCCATCCCACCCATCCATCCACACCTCGCAAACGAAATAATTCTGCGGCGTGGATATTCGTGCATACCCTATCCTAACCATCTATATCACTGCTTATTATATACCTCTCTACCTACCTATTACCTACATATCCGTACGCCTCAAAATTCTCACCGACTTTATCTTCTTTCGGGCTTTTGTACCGGTACTGTCCTTCGTATCTTGGTGTTGGGATTTGGGATTGGGAATTGGGATTTGGGAGCTGGCATTGTTGCGGTGAAGGGGTTGGGAGGATAGGGATAGGGATTTGGATGGGAAGGAGGGAATTGTATGGATAGGGATTATGATAGATGTAGAAATGAGCTGATGAAATGAAATGAGGTGAGTCTTACAATAGGAGGGCGATAAAATGTATCTGGTGGAGTTGGGCATGAGGCATGTATTGAATAGAGAGGATGGGGGTGAGATATAGATAAGATATGATAGGAATGGGATGACGGCATGATACCTATAGATATGTATTGCGCTCCCGGCCGACGAGACAATATTACTTTTGGATAGTGATCGACCTGACCTGAGATTTTGAGGATAAGGTGAGTTATAGTGAAGAGGGTACTTGGATATAGTTTTTGTTTTGATTTCTTTTGACATCAATGATAACGATGAAACTGGAGAACTGCTTCGTCAACCAACAAACATAACACGATACACTCACGCACTCTCCACTATATCTCCTGTCAAAACCCGAGTACCTTTCTAGCCAACACATCGAGAGTTTTCATTCTCAACAACCCTGAGCGTGCGTACTATGGAATTGAATTTGTTACAAACAAAATAAGACTGTTTGTCTGTCTATCTGTATGGAGCCATTAAGACTCCATTTGCGTGACCACCATGAATTTGTTCACGGCAAAACAAAAGCGGTGAGAGGGGTTTATTTTATTCACCTACCTACCATCATCCATACTCTCATTCACAGAAGTGATTATGATCACATCGATTTGATTTTGATATACAAAGTTACAAACAAAACCGTACATACCCCTATTGATATAAGCTTAAGCTAAACTAAGCGGACAATAGTAATAATGCAGTGTTGATCTAGCTATTTCATATGAGAGACTAGATACGCGCAGGATTCTTCATCATGAGGTATTATATATTTATTCTCTTACACACCAAGTACCTACTATCCGTGAAAAGGGAGAGGTTTATTATTTCCCTTACTACTAATGTATAGATATCTAATCGATTTTTATATAACTTTATACACAAGGTTGCAATATAAATACAAAACAAACCTTCAGCATCCATCCCACAACCTCATCCAAACTCCTAATAACCACATCTCCAACAATCCCACACCCTGCTCCTCAGCCCTCAAAACATCTCCTAAAAAAAGAATTGAGTCCTCCCCAGTAAGTCACAACGTTCATTCGAAAAAGCAAAAAAAGAAGGCCAAAAAAGACGATATGCACATACGCACGAGACACATCACAAACACTAAACAACACCTACCCAGCCGTTTTGCTGAAGAAAAAATACCGGAGGAGGCGTTGATCGTGGGTTATATTTATATTTATATTTATATTTATATGATATAAGCATGGGTAGTTAATTTATTTACAATTTTACATTCCGTTCATGCTAGGTACGATACATACATACATATACATACATGCATACATACATACGTACATACATATCAGTAAGGAATAATATATAATATCAGAATGATCGATATATATTTCCGTGCCGTGCTCTATCTTTCTACTCTACCACTGGCGTTCGAATGAGAAGTGGGAGGGCGCTCCAAGATTTTGTTTGAAAGTTGGGGCGGAAGGGAGGGAGGGGGGTTCGTGTCTTGATTGGGATTGTTGGGGGGTTGGTTGTACAGCAGGAGATGGATGGATGAGGGCGTCGTGTGTGGGAGTGTGTTGTGTGTTTTGCTGCAGTATCTACCTGATGACTTGATGACTTGGATCATGGATGGAGAGATGGAGTGCAAGAAGGGTTTTGGGGGGGTGGGGGAAAAGGGATTTTGGGTTTTATTGATGCTTATTTGTTTGCTTGGATTTGTGATTTGTGATTTGTGATTTTTGGAGGATGTTTGAATGGAATAAGACACTGTTATTATTATTATTATTATTATTTTGTGCTCTTTCTTCTTGAGTGTGGTATGAATACAAAGATTAGTAGTAACTCTAAATATGCATGTAGTTTGTCTTCCCCGGACATCAGAAGATGTGAGTCAGATTGTCGTTTAAAGTACTAGGTGTGATGTGTGATTGATGATCTTGAGGTCGATGTTTTCGGAATCTAGCAGGTGGCAGGCAGATGGCGGACGTAACTAAAGGTGTCAGACAAGATTGAGAGATGCCATTATCGATAGAGATTTCGATTCGATAAGATTATACAAATGGTCCGAGAACAAAACCAAGAACCTAAGATACCTAGTACATCTCCTACTATATCTGAACCCACCGGACTGTAGGTATCCTCATTCCTACTCTAGTTGAACTCCGAGATCCTTCGGTTGGTCGGCCGGTAGTGAAGCATCCAAAGTACCTAGGTATTTCCTACAATGATATCCATCCATACTAGCTGAGGCTGGACTAATCATGGAAGGGCCGAGAGAAGAAGGCAAAGGCCGACGAAGGGAAATGATGACCTTGGCGTATACGCAAGTAATTGGAAGTAAACCATTCTAGGACTCCGTCATGGTAACGCATTCTAATACAATTCTGTAACCCGTCTCGTAACGATTGTATCTAGGTAATAGGTATAATGTAATTATTTTAACTGGCTCGCTCCCCTTTGCGGACTTGGCTCTTTGAGGAAAGACAGCTCCATCAGTTTTGGAAAGTGTTACCAAATAATACTCCATATTTACCTAATTGTTGATGGTGCTCGGGGAAAAAAAACTCTCCACATCATGTACGGAGTGTGTGTTTCTGTGCTCTGTACCCATTTTGCTGTTTCAATTTCTTCAAATTCTCTTTCTTTGCGGCCCGGCTCGATCTTTGAAAAGGTATTTTTGATTTTAGATCGTTTGAAGTGGTGCTGATGGAGGAGTTGAACTTACTCGCATGTATTTTGCACACTCATTCGGATTCCGTAGTGTATGAGCTTTGAAGAAGCCAGAAACTTACTCTTGGTATCTGAACTCCTCTAGTTTTTATCGGAGTTACTTGTACTAGATGAGGGTCTCTCTTCCTGAAGCCTCCCTTGTTTATTTCCGTATTAACCTTTTGATTAATTTGAAGGAGGGGGAAAGACGAGGAATTTCCTTATTGTGATGGTACGAACAGAAGCACAGGAATGGAGTAGAGAAGCAGAAAATTCTATTCATATCCCGATACATGAAAGGTTTATTTGTATGACCATCAAGTACAGATATGTATGCACTTTGAATATTGGAACCTGCCTAGCAACCAATGACCATAGATATATATTCGTTGAACCTGGCATGGATACGAATTATGAGGACATCACTTGCAGAGTGCCTAATCCAAAAGCTTATGAGAATGTTAGAACGCTTTGCCAAGTAAAATGGAAGTAAGTGCAGTCAGTGTGCACAAGCGCAAGCACGTACAAGCCTATAAGGCGAGGCAAGGTGAAGGAGCTAAGGAACTAGAGATTAGAAAAGAGGATGGTCTGTTTCTTTAAATGGATATGAATTTGAAGTGTGATCAAGGAAAAACCTGGCATGGGCGAACTGATAAGTCGAGATGGGGAGGCCAGTTGTTGTTTCCCCCCTCTCTATTTTGTGTGTGGTGTGGTATTCGAGGGAATCTTGATTGTTTGACTTCCTTCTGGGTTGTATTGCTTGACCGCTTATTCCAGGAATTCCTGATGGAGATAGAGGTATGTATGTAGGTGGAAGGCATAGGTATGGACGGGGTAGTGAGCGAGTAGCGATATGAATGGTATCTTGAGTCGTTGGACCAATTCGATGATGTCTGTATATACGCATGTATGTATGTATATATATATACACCTCGTGATCAACAACATAGCCAAATGTGTTCGATACCAGCCGCTCTAGTCAAGTTTAAGATAGATCAGAGAACTTGAGGCTAAATAATAAGATGAAAGGTTAAGACTCCCAAGATGCTAGGTGTGCTAGGTAGCTCCTAGAACTGAACATCTGCTTATGTACGTACTAGGAAGTAGCAAGCTTTACCAAGTACCTACCTTCCTAGAATCCTAGATGGTTTGACTTTCTCATCTATACTCAAAAGAGAATATCTCCCGGGAAGGAAAGATTCATAACGAGATCCACCACACCACCACACCTTAGACCGACCCATAGACCCATAGACCCATAAACCGAGAATCACCCCATACACCACATCTAACAAAAACGGGAATCGTCTTTCAAAGACATTTGAATCGAAATCCGAATCTGATTCATCAAACCCTTTAACCGGAAGACTTCCAAAATCTTTTGCTCTTCCCCATACACATACACATACACATACACATACACATACTTCTTCTATTCTGTATATCTTCACTTTCTTGTTGCATTTGAGTACTGAGTCTAGGCAGGTATTCAATTATACCTACCTAGATACTCTACCTACCTACCGACCTCCCTACCTACCTATACTTCAAATTTCTTTCTTATATTGTTAAATCATTTGGGGGAAAAAATGGTTAAAATGATGAAGAATTGATTGAAAAATCCAAAGAAATCATTACAAGATTCTTTAATCTAAATTTTGGAGTGAATTTCAACACATTACTCATCATCAACACACTTACACAACACACACACGATATCGATTCACTTCTCATCCACATTCTCATTCCTATCACAGGTTACATCATCGACCACCAAAAGACACGACCACGACCACGACCACGACCACGACCACGACCACAACTACAACCACAACCACAACCATTTCCACTCATTCACCATCTTATTCCTCCCTCGGCTCAATATTCTCATTCTAATTCGTCTTCATTTCGCGTCACCTCTACGGAATTAATAATACCTCAACATCTTACAATTCAATACAATACAATACCCCCAGTCATTTTCTTTTCCGTCGCGACAATGGCCATTCCGAAGCAGCAGTATCGTCATGCCTTCTGCTAAACTCAACTCTCTCAACCTCCAAAAGTCGACAGAATTCAAAAAGATAAAAACACAACCTAACCATTTAAATACATTCGAGTACCTTCCAAGATGTCTCTACTAGGGAAATTGTTCTCTAGTACACCATCTGCTGGACCAACCACTTCAAGATCTTCCAATCCGCTGGATTCTAATCTGGAGGATCATTTTACCTACAATTTACTCTTCCCAGATGCCGAAGCATTGTGTCACAAAGATCAACTCTTCCCATTCTCATCGGGAACTGTACTTGCGCCTGCGAATGCGCATACTTTTGACGTCAATGGAGAAATCGATTTGGACATGCGCGATGTTCGAGTAATCATTATGCAGGAAGCTACATCGACTTCTGGAACTCCATACGTATTATACGATAGTCACACACCTCCGCCAACTTCTCCATCTCTTGAAAGACAAAATTCAAATGGTTCTACATTATCTACAAGGTCCGAAAACCGGCGATCAGTCCCTCCACCACGAAAGACATCCGTAGGACAAAATTCAAGACCGGTCGTTATACAACAGGAAACCACAACTCCTAGAGGTTTTGGCGGCGCATTCGATCGGAGATCAACACATAAATCACATTTAAGTTATACAGAAACTGAAGGCCAACGTTCGCTGAGGGAATACAAAGAGGAGGTTACAACTATCTCAAATTGCATATTTGGAAATTCCGAAGTTTTGGCATACAAAGGGACTGGTACAAAGGTTCACATCTTGCCATCGGAGTCAAGATCCTTTGTAGGACCTAGTTCTTATGCTGCAGACGGTTCTTTTGGCAGATCAAGTATGCGAGGTAGTAAATTGGCACAATCTTTCACTTTGGAAAATGTCGTGGGTCCTACTCCAGCTGGGTTTGCAACAACTGCATCTTCAAGGGGACAAGATCGAAAAAAGGTTCTCATTACTCGCATGTTTCCAGTACCTCTACCAAATGATGATGTTGAGGTTCAAACACCAATTGCAGGACCAGACAAGGATGGATATCCATTTCCAAAAGTTAGTGTTGCTGGCACTCCTGAAAAGAAGCCTCAACCAAAACAAAAACGAACTCCCATGTATGCGGTCGGATTGATAGTCCATTTACCAGCTTCCCCACCTCGTGCACCGTCAGTACCAACCTCTCGATCTAGCTTTCGCGCATCAAGTTCCTACAATGAGCAGGATTCATTTCCATCATCTTTCAGTTCCACAAAACGTGCAGGTTGGACTATGCTTGGTTCTGGTTATGGCATCGACTCTTTGGAGTCTTCGATCCACAGTGATGTGGATGATCGAATTGATATGATTACTCAACATTGGGACATCATCACTCGAACTCTCACTCATCTCCAAGCGGTTGCGACTGAATCTTTGGTATGCCTTCTTCGACAAGCCGATATCAGTTCCCCTGGACCTCGTCGCGAATCACACTCTCGAGCCCCTTCGGCTAGTGTATCAATCGCTGGTAGAAGAGTGGAGGACGCTAAGCCATTCAAATTACCCAAGACGAATGCTAAATTAGTTCAGCTCAGTCAAAATTGCTTGGTACAAATTCACAAAATCCATAAAGAAGTTGATGCTTCACGCCAAAGGATTGTAAGTGGCATCAAAGGTCTTCAGGTGATTACTGGTCAAGGTCGATGGGGAATTTGGCGTGAAGAAGCCAGGTTAGCTGAGAGGTGGGCTGGCGGGAAGGATAAAGGTTTTTTCTTCTTCAACCTACTAACTGGGTTTTTGGGTAATCACACTGAATGGTTACAAGCATTGGGACCTAGTTGGTATCGTCGAAGACACTATCAAATTCAAAGATCTCACAAAGATGAAGATACACCTCTTCCCGCGCGAACCATTATTGTTTCCAACGATAAAATGGCAGCAAGACGATTGATCTTTCTGCTTTCTGCTTTTCTGCCTGCGGGTCCACAAATTACATCTCGAGCTCATCGGCCTAGCACTTCAATATCTTTGGGTGGATGCTCACAATCTCCTCCATCTTATATCATACCTATCTTGAGGGAGGAATCACTTCGCCGCAAGATCAACAAACGCTCTAGTACATCACGGACCGCTCACCCACGATCTGTGAGCTTTCCCGCTCAATCCGCTCAAACTCCACAGCCTTCTAAACCTCTATCGGAACAACCCAGTGGCCTTGGAATTACAGTTCATGACGGTCAACAACGTGATAGATCTTCATCCGATATTTCCCAAATTAAAACAGCGAATTTGCCAATTCCCGGTAGTGATGGTGGAACTCGAAAGAGCAGCACTGCAACAACAAGGACTGCCACACCAATCACAACAGTTCCACATTTCTCCACAAGAGCTCCAGTCAGAGGAACTGGTCCTATACCCAGACCAGGAAGCAGTGGTAGTCTTGCTGCTGATGATCTACTTCGATCTCTCAAGAGAGGCGAAAGCTCAGGTCAATACAGCAACGTAAGCAATGATTCCCAAGGTCAGAATTCAAGATGGGGCAGCATGATTAGTGGTTTCTGGAGTACGAAAAGAAGGCCATCTACAACCAACACGTCAGCGACATCAATGGATGAAGTCGAAATCAATGATCCTTATTACAGAGACATCACTTCACAACCTCGAGGTAAATTATCAAATACCACTGAGATCGAAGCTTCTTCAACAAAGTCAAAAGACCAACAAGAACGCGAGTTGAGGAATTCGGAATCCGGAAGCACCGAAACCGCCAGAGCAATCGAGCAAAGGCCGGAGCAACAAGATGATGAAATTAATGAGCAAATGATTCAAACACCAGAGCGGATACCAGATCCCTCGGGGGCATATGAGTCACCAGTTAAAACTACAATTGCTGATGATGGTGCGATTGAAATTGATGTCCCTCTTCCTGATTATCTGGCTTTCGAGACGGCTGTCAGCTCGCCATCAAGCAGTGGATATCTGTCCACGCCTGGTCTGGGAAATGGCCTTGAAGGTTTTGAACATTATTCACGTGCGGGGCCTGATTCAGACACTACAATAAATGTCGGCGGTTACCTACCACGTTATCACCCGGATTTTGCATTACAGGCAGTACCTTCCCATTCGGATCTCATCGCTGAAATTAAGGAATCAATGAGAGCAGAGCCAACACCTCTTATTACATCAACACCCCATGCGGAAGATGGTCGTGCTGATCGATGGGTCGATATCTCTAGTGCATTGGTAGCTGATACTACCAATTTCACAATTACTCATATCCGTTACAGACGTCTTGTGAAGCTTAAGGAGAATGTGGACCCTACAACTCCAGCTATCTCCACTTCATTAGAATCAAAATATGGTAATGTTTACTCTACCGTACTGCTTACGCCATCTCTTGAAGTGTATGACGATCACGAAGATCAGTTTATCGAAGATCAATTGGTCAGCATGGATGAAACATTGATTGAAGCTGTTGAGAGAATTATTGCTCAATCGGGTCAAGCTTCTAAGCAATCATCAGCATGTTCATCTAGATCTACAAGCAGAAGACCTGTTATTGGAAGGGAAAGATCTAACTCAGATACCAAGACTGTACCTGAGGTTAGGACGAATCTTGAGGTTCCAAGAAATGAGTGCAAGAAAATGGTTCTTAGTGCTCTGGAAGAAATCGTAAAGGAAGTAGCAGAGAGTCGGGAAGAGACTGTTGGAAACCACAGATTAGAGGGCAGAGAGAAAGAAAGTTTCTTGAGGGAAGGAGTCAGAACTTGGTTAGGAACTGTGGAGAGTGTGGAATAATCACCATGACGAAGAGATATTCATGGCATTACTTCTTTTCCTTTTTTTTCACGTTTGTACCAACAACACAACTAAACTAACGGCCAACATCATACGGTTCTCAACGATACCCAACAGACAATGTACCACCAATACCAAACATTAAACATGGAGTCTCATTTTTTTTTTTTTTTAGAATTTTAGCGTCGGCGTTTGGAGGAAGAAATCTTGCTACGATTGGACAGGGCGAAAGCTCGACATGGCAACATTTGCTTTTTTGGCTCACAATTCTTCCATGTGAGCAAGCATTCTAGGTATTTCTGCGATTATACCATTCGCATTTTCGGGAGAATGGTTGGGTGGGTTATTATACATTGGGGTCTGGAATGGGCTGGGAATTTCTTTACACGGATAGGGTGGGTATACAAGGATGGCTGGATGGACATGATAGGGATTTGGTTTCATCGAGGAGTTTTAATGATCGAGGGAGGATATGATGACAGATGAGAGTTACTTTCGCACGAATGCGAAGGATGGATGATGGACGATGAGCATGATATTGTGGCAATAGTCATGCAAGGAATAGGAGCAGAGAATATTATGGCATTGGTAGATTGACTCTTAGGTCGTTCTGGATACTTCGATGCTCATCTTTTGGTTATTTTTCCTTTTGTGGGGTGGAGAAAACTTGCTCTGAATCATACAATTTGCATTTGCTACTATCTGCAATGGCGTGGTGGGCTGTGCACGTGTGCATTTGCATATATGTTTGATGATGAAGCGAATTATCCGTCCGAAATATTACCATGGCGGATGAGTGGGTAAGGTGGAGACATTCAGAGTAGGGGTCCTTCATGGTCGGTGCGGTGATTGGAGAGGCGGGGTGGAGAGGATTTTTTAGAGGCACATGTGCTGTGGAGTGGAGATCTATGGTTGGTTGTCATGCATCAACTTTACATGACATGGATGAATGAAGATTTACCTAGGTATGGATTTACTTTAGAGTAGGTAGGTTGATTAATGGAGAATTAAATATCGGAATCTGATTTGACGCCGTTGCGGGTTCGAATGTTCATGTGATGGATCTTTTTGTGTAATGTGAAGAATGGAAACGTTTAAACGAATTATCGGTATTGTTTTTTGATGAGGCGAATGTGTTAAATGAGTTTAGTGTGTTTTGGTGCATGAGTGCTTGTTGAGTGGAGTATGAGGGATTTTCATGTTGCTGCAGGATCTCGGTAGCTCGAGAATAGTCATGTACGAATTGGTCGTTTGTGCTGGGTGCTCGTGTAGGAGTTGCACTTGTATGTACGGAGTATGTTGTTATGCATATTTAGTGTTTGCATGTGTGTGTGTATGTGTGTACTAGTGTAGCGAGTGCAGTGTAGTGCTGAAGCCTGAAGAACTGAAGAACTGAAGATTGGTGTGTGTGTGTGTGTATATAAAATGGATAATTTGTATGGATAATCTGTATAAATAATATATTTCGTATTATGGATCATGTGTTTTGAATCATGTGTTTCGGGTGGGTGGTAGGGGTGTTGTAAAGGGAGTGTTGTACTGAGTATTTATGGTTACCTAGGTACTGGTTACTGGTTTATGGGGTAGAAGGAGGGGGTAGGGGTAGGGGTAGTGGATGATTTGGAATTTACAGGTGGTGGTTTGGTTATGGAGATTGGAGATTGGAGATTGGAGATTGGAGATTGGAGATTGGAGAAGAGTTTGGATTCTATGGTGTGAGGCTTGGGGTTTAGGAGGTTTAGGGGGGTAGGTGGTTTGGAGAGGTAGGTGCTGAGTGGTGGTGGTTTAGATGGAGAGGGGGAGGAGGGAGATCAGTCGTAGAAGAGATATGGTGGATGAGTCATGGGGAGGAGATATGGGAAATATGAGGGATGAATGGGGGGTGGGAGATGACGGATAGAGAAAAGGGAGGAAGTTGATAGTCTGTAGTTCTGATGGTGAAATGGAGTGGGGTGGAATTGTGATGAGGAGTTTGGGGGGAGGGGGCTTTTGTTTGGATGTTTTAGGTTGGCTTGAACGGAGAGAAAAGGATGTTTGGAGTTTGCATTTGGGCTTGAGAGTCTTCCTCATTTCATTTATGAGTATAGAGGTCAGTGTTTATGGGGGTGGATGTGGCTCTTTTAGATGGGGGAGAGGAGCGGCAAAGAAAACAGGAAAGGGGGAGAGGAAAGGGAGGGGGAGATGTAATGTGAGGGGTTGCTTACTCGATTGCTGTGAGAAGTTAGATCAAAGGTTCAATAGAGATCTATATGAGCCTGGAGTTGAGAATTGAGAGATGGAGAGTGATGGGAGAGAAGAATTGATCATCGGTAAAGTGCTGACTTGGCTTTTGTAGTAAGTGAATAGGTGAGACGAAGGAAGAAGAAATTCTTGCCACTCTGGAAAGGTGTGGAGTTGGGTGGGTGTTTCTGGAGCTCGAGGTGTGGCTTAGGTGGATGGGGTTGGGAAATTGAGGAGAAGGGCAGTGGATGGGGATGGATGGATGGTTATATATTTGTGTGTAAGAGTTGATGTCTTGAGGAGGTGGGGATAGCGGGGATATGATATGGGATGGTGATATATAGAGTAGGAGGTAGGTGGTTGGTGGTGGGTTGACTCACGGAGAGAGACAGGATTGAGGTGAGCTGGAGATGTTGAATAGTAGGGTAGGATGTAGTGGATTGCGGTGGGAGTTGGAAATTTAGGATTTAGAGTCGATGAGTATAGGCTAGAAGATAGTAATAGAATGGATACAAATGTTGGTAGTTTTCGGGATAGGGAGGAGGAAAAATCGAGTGGAGAGACGGAGATCCTTTTGGTAGATAAAGAAGCCTAGTTTTATTTAGCATTAAGACGAGGAGAGGGATTTTGATCCAGAAATTTGTAGAGAGATGGAATTTGGATGATTCGTCGAATTTAGGGAGAGAGTGATGTATTATAGCTACAATTGTGTGTATCTGTTGAAATTATAATTCGATACATACAGCGGCTATTCGAGCTTTGTACGATGATTGTAGTGATGTTGTACCTGGGTATATGAATAGATATAACTTTGTATGTACATTCTTAGAAAAAGGAACCTGTATAGATCATGCATATTCAAAGCATAATTACCTAAAATGACAGAAGTTGTATTAGAATATTTTTTCTAGCATCAAAATCACTTGTGTATTATTTCGAAAGTATGACAAGAGCCAAGTATATTTATTAATTACTAGATATTTCACTTGAATTGTTATGAGATTTTGATGTGGGAACAACTGGATTGTGATTATGACAAGATTTCCAGAATGTTAGGTCAGGGCCACATTTTAATTACAGAAGCTTTTTGATACTGCATTTGAAGAGAAGATTTGGAGTGCTTGAAGGGTCGAGAATGTTTGATACGGTGATAATTTTTCAAACAATCAGATTGGCGTTGAGGATACCACCTCTTCAACTCCTATCAGTGTATAAATACATGTTTTTAATTTAGGAGAGGAACGGGTCTAGAATTTTGCCAAGAGGGCGTGGTGTTGCCTAGCTCGGATAAATCTCAAAAAGCTGTTTTGATACTGGGTGATGGTAGACGGTGAAAGTAGACTCTTAAGCGGATTCATACTATAATTATGTTTCTGTATCGTCATTATCTTAGACATCAGAATGTGAATTTGTTTTAGGTTTCCTAGATCAGGTTGACATAGTACATGGTTGGAACATGATAGAGTGAGTGAGTTGTCTAATGAGCAAGAACTGAGATCGTCACCTGTATCTTGTACCTGGTGATTCTGAAACTCAAGTTTTCATTATTGAATTCTGTATTTGTACTATCTTGTATACCTCGCGTGACTAATATTATATGCATAGTCTTGATCAAGGTGGTTTGAGGATCTAACGACGAATATTTGCATGTTGATCGGTTGAATCATTGTGTCGAGATATTCTGGATAGTATCAAAGTAGATTGAGACGTGCATAGATCGATCTTGGAGGAATAAGTGAGGGAACACAAGTTCGATGGACTTATGGGTCTGATTAAACAGTCAGGTCTAAGTCCTTGTGATGTGACGACCAAATTCAAATACAACTACATGAGTTACATTTGTAGCAAACTAAAAGCTGAAATCATTTTTTGTCTGCTTGTTCGTATATGATATTCTCTTCGGTGATTAGTTCATATGGGGTATCCAACTGAGTGATGATTAGATACTAGGGTTATGAACTCTGTACTAGATGGACTTTCAAAACTGACGGTCAGGAAATGATATGAAAGATAGTGATTAGCAAAATCTACTGCGCGGGTTGTGCTCGTTTTAAAGTCTGCGAGAAAATAACAATGTGAAGATTTGTGCGGAGGACTTTGCCTCCTTTGATACAGTGCGGGAAGAAGGAGGATCTCGCTCTTTCCTCGTGGTAAAAGAAAGAACATGACAATTGACGGAGGAGAAAAGAGAGAGAATAAGAAACAAGAGCTCTGACAAAGTAGGCTTTGCAATAATGTGTGCAGTGCATATCACAATGTATCTAGACGCAGTGTCTTCAGTTGCCGCTGTGAGTTTATATTTCACCGGGTGCAGTTATATCAAATTTCGGCCCAAAGTGTCTAGTGAAATCATGTGACTAGAGTGCGGCGCTGATAGATACACTCCACTCCACATGCATCGCTAAGCCGAATTTTGTGAGGAAAGAAAAAAGAAATGTAAAAAGTCAAAAACCTTCATGTTTGCAATGCTCTCAGCAAGCAAATAAAATAATAAATAGATTTTGCATATGAATTTTTACGGAACTACAAATTCTCAGTCAGGCTCCTTTGCTTATAATGAAACGTTATGCCTTTGTAATAATTTCGCTGTGTGCCATCAATTTTAAGGGGCTGTCGGGTAAGAATTTACTCGACAGGGAGAAAAAAAAAGCACGTCCCGAAGAGAAATCGTGCTTTGCTCCCTCTGCCTTTTCACGAATCATAATTGCAATCCTACTTTTTTTCTTTCTCAAAATAGCGTGCAAGCAAGGAAGGTGCCAGCTATTTCAAAATTTCCAGCTCTATTTTTAGATTGCGAACATGTTCGATTTGAAAGTGTACATATGACATAGTTTGAAAAGTTTGTCAATATATGACTCGCGTAAAAACATGAGAACGTGAGAATCACAGTACGTGAAACAGTCTCTGAATGGTCACCAACAAGAAAATACTAATAGGAATAGAGTTTATTTTAAGTCCACCTCGATACCCCAAGACATCGAGAAGTGAAGATAGTCTCCAGCTACATCATGGAGACTGGATTTAGCTTGGCTATTCTCGGTCCCGAGGACATGATTCTATTCAATACCAAGAATCATTTGCATGATAAATAACATCAGGTGACTCTGGTCCAAGAAATTCCAAGAGCATGCAGAGTTCAATGTTTTTCTTGGGGTTCGACTGTTCTACAAAGTGGACAAATTCTGGAATCCCGTGGATGTGGGAGTTTCAAATCTATCTACCATATCCGTCCTTTCACACTTCATCGATACTACATGAAATGACTTTTGAAAATTAACAACAAGTCATTGAAAATTCTAGAAGGACGTCAAAAATAAATGACGGATACATCCGGTTGTGAAATAAACTTTTAGGGTTGAAGTGGCTGAGAACTCAGTGAGAAGATGTGAAGATTAGATTAAGGTTAGAGTTCAGCTAACCATGCTTGGCGAGGTAGCTTGGCTTGAGGTCGACTCTGTCAAAATCATGTAAACCAATTTCAATCAATTAAATTTTCAGAATAACCAAGATATATTCAAAGAATGGCATTATGAAAGAAACTTTGAACGGGTGCCTTAGAGATGTAGGAGGTAGGAATCGATTTGCTTAAATATTTGAGAAAGTTTGTCCGTAATTTATCTGATCTTCGAATTTGGAACTAGTGTCGGGACCGAGAATATTTGTAAACGTAAAAACAGTCGTCTCGAGTGTGAATCGTCAACGCTAGTTCGTGCCTTGCAATGATACTGGATGAGGGAAATTGCCGTGATATTGGTGGCCTCAGTATTAAGTAAAGGAGGCTAGGGACCATATTTCTAAAAAAGCATTGTTCTGAAATCTGATCTATGCGCATGCTCACTGAAGTCGGGACCGAACTATCTTTCTTTAGCTGAGCGACCGGCATGAACACGCGTCTTCGTTGCATGCCGAATTTCTAGAATAAATATGGAAGGACCTAGTGCACAATGCGAGTCAAATTAAGGATTAGTTGAGTTGTTTCGGCTTTTGGTGAATACAACCTGACTTGTGGGTCATTGAGATAACTTCGTGGAGCGCTAATGGTATCCCACCCCCTATTGTATGGTTTGTACCTGAGCAGGTTGAACTGGGAAAATACCGGTAGCTTCAGCTGACGAGGCTGGTAGTTTTCCGATGAAGTTATTACCGTGAAGGTGAGTTTCACAACCCCGCCAGAATGCGCAGGTGAGATGGCTTTCAGATGAATTTCGGATGACTACTGTAGGTTTTCGTAGCTCTAAGGAGACTGGGAATGGTCTTCCAATACCAAGTATTCTTGCTCGCTTACAGCCAGTCTAGTCCACGGCTCACTGTCGGAGGCTTTCTGGAATAAGCTTATTGTCTGATTGACAGGACTACTTAAAGCCGAAAAATGACAAGTCTTTGTTCGTGAGCTAAAACTTGTGTTTAGTACCAATTGCCACTATCACTAACGTGCCTCTGACGTCCTTTTCTGCGTCTGCTCTAGCCTCTAGGCCCTCGCCTTTGTTCTATTAAGCTCATTCTGGTAAGGTTTTACCCAAAAAACTTTGATTTTAGTTCCGTGCTAAGAGAGCGGTCAAACTAATCTAATAATACAATGGAGACATAATGGAAGCTTTCCGTAGTAAGGTTACTATCAAATTAAGGTTACGCGTCTACGCAAATTTCCCATATTCATCACGCTTCCACTGCCGGCCCGCAAGTCTAGCTAACAAGATCTTGGCCGGTATGTCAAATACGATCAAGGCATTTCATACCCTTTGACCATCAAACGGCTCTACCACAATTTCAAGCAAACACAACTAGACTAATGAGGTTGCGCGTCTCATAGGGCGCAAGGAATAACACTGCGACTTTCGTATTTGCACAATGTATGCTAGGATGTATGGTGGCGTGTAACATCTAATTTAGACATCGATGCTATGCTGAACGTCGATTCGGGATCGACAAGGTGGGACGAATGTTTCCATCTGTTCTCAAAATGTTTATAAGATCTCAGAGTTCTCCCTCCAATATTTTCTCCTCATCATCAGGTTTCAGTCCTCTCATTCGCTTAACGCCCGACGATCTGAACTAATACTTCAACTTCAACGACATTCTTTCTATTTGATTTTTCGATTCCAATTATGCGTCAATCGATGCGAACAGGAGCTGTTGCAGCTCTTGCTGCCTCTACAGCAAAGGCCGCCTCCCTTTCAGATGTTTGCACTGTCGCAAACGTCCAAGCTGCTTTACCAGCAAACGGAACCTTGAACGGCATCAACCCAATCTCATCTTCAGTTACTGCCAACCCTGTTTACAACGCCACAGTCAGCTCGGTAGCTTACGACTACTGCAACGTTACCGTTACTTATGCCCACCCCGGTAAAGATCAAGTTGTCGTTTGGTACAACTTCCCAAGCCCGGATGTCTATAAGAACCGTTTCTATGTTGGCGGAGGAGGTGGGTACGCCCTCGGCTCCGACCCAACCGCAGGTTTACCATATGGTGCCGTTGGGGGTGTCTCAGATGCCGGCTACGATGCTATCGGTGGTACTACTGTTGATGAAGTTGTCTTGACTGGAAATGGATCCGTCAACTGGGATAGCATCTACATGTTCGCATACCAGGCACTTGGTGAGATGACCCAACTTGGAAAGGTCATTACTCCCTTGTTCTATGGCAGCAACTCAAGCGCAAAGCTCTATACCTACTACGAGGGATGTTCTGATGGTGGACGTGAGGGTATGTCTCAAATTCAACGTTATGGTTCCGAGTACGATGGTGTCATCACTGGTGCCCCAGCTTTCCGTTATGGACAACAGCAAGTCGTAAGTTACATCAAAAGCTCAAAAAATCTTGACATGTAGCAATTGCTAATTTTTTTCAGAATCACTTGTTTTCCAACGTTGCCGAAGTCATGATGGACTATTTCCCACCTCCTTGTGAGATGGACAAGATCGTCAACATGACAATCGCAGCTTGCGATCCTCTCGACGGCCGTACCGACGGCGTCGTTTCCCGAACCGATCTTTGCATGCTCAACTTTGACATCAACAGCACTATTGGTGCTGCTTACTCTTGCGAAGCCTCAACTAGTAGCTCCCTTGGATTTGCTTTCGGCCAAAAGGCCAAGAGACAAATGGGCCAAGCCACTGCCGATACCCCTGCCCAAAACGGAACCGTCACTGCTGAGGGTGCCGCTCTTGCTGCTCAACTCTACAGTGGTATGATCAACTCCAAGGGCGAGCGTGTCTACCTTCCATGGCAACCAGCTTGTTCATTCCAAGATGCTACTACCAGCTACGACAACACCACCGATACATGGGGAGTTGATATTGCCTCCACTGGAGGTGAATTCGTAACTAAGTTCATCCAAAAGGTCGACCTCGACAACCTTGCTTCCCTCGACAACGTCACTATGGATACCCTTCAAGGATGGATGAACGACGCCATGGTCTTGTACATGGACAGCTTACAAACCACTCTCCCTGATCTCACCGAGTTCCAAGAGAACGGAGGAAAGCTCATCCATTACCACGGAGAATCCGACGATAGTATCCCAACCGCCTCTTCAGTCCGCTACTACGAATCTGTCCGCTCTATCATGTACCCCAACCAAGACTTCAACGCCAGTATCACCTCCCTTAAGGAATGGTATAAGCTTTTCCTCATTCCAGGAGCCGCCCATTGCAGCACCAACACTCTTCAACCAGGTCCTTACCCAGCTGACAACATGGCTACCATGATTGATTGGATTGAGAACGGTATTGAGCCTGAGAGACTTAACGCTACTGTCGGTAGCGGTACCTATGAGGGAGAAGTTCAAAAGCTTTGCGCTTTCCCATTGAGACCTATCTGGGATGCTGAGGGTACTTTGTCTTGCGAGTATGACCAAGCTTCCGTTGACACCTGGTCTTACACTCTTGATGCTTTCAAGATGCCAGTCTACTAGATATGTCTTAGTGTGATACTAAGAAGTGTACGAGAGATGGAAAGGGTGTGTGATTAGAGTAGGCGGGTGTAACTTTAGCATTTTCTTGGAGTCGAAAAGGTTTGATCTTTCCTTTTTCACTTCGTGTATATTTTACCCTTGCGTATTAGCAGTCTTTTCATATGAATCAATCTCTGCTTTCAACTTAATTTCCCTATAACATTTGAGTCCATGAATAAACTGTACATGTGAACACATCGTATATACCTAGCAGCTCACGTGTGAATGATTCCCTTATTAGCTTTAACCTTGTATCGATCGAAAAAGAGCCGCATGATAGACGCGAAAGACCTAGAATATCAGATGTAACCCCTTTTGGGGAAGAAAAGATAATGAATCCTTTCATTCCACCACGCCAAACTCAAAACATATCAAAAGGCACAGAAGCTAAAGAGCTTACTTGGAAATCGCTTCTTTAGGATAAACTCTCAATCGTTGCAATACAAGACGGGGTAGATCTATGCTAGACGTATGAGGGATTGTGATAGTATGTGCAGGTGCTCATGTACTGAGGTGGATGTGTGTGTTGGTCAAGAGTTCGCATATGTGATCTTCCAATATTCTAGTGGAAGTGATTTTCATGGTGCCGTTGTGAGTAGGTCACCCAAGTGCGATAAGATACCTGGTTACTTGACAGATCTGGTAAAAGAGGTTCAAGAAGATTACTACTGTATTGAGATTACTTCTCCGTCAATCCGTGGTTGGTGAATACTAGGTCATTTGGTAAATCGAGGGGTTGAGGTGGATTGCGCTAATGGTGGGGTTAATTCTATGAGCAGGGTTCGCATGAAGCGCAATTATCTTATTTTTTACTCTGCATAGAATGTGGGGCATAAAATTATACGTTTCATTAATTTTTTATGTGTTATGATGTTGTATTGTGCGTTGTACAATTGTGTTTTGTGTTGATCTGAATGATCCTTCGGGTTTCGGGACGAAATTACCAGGAATTTGCTTGTTGATATGTTGATCGAGCATTAGCGGTTTATTGTAGAATGAGGCGAAAGGGAAGAAAGAGGTGTACGAAGCTCAAGGATGATTGTTGAAGGGAGATGTGAGGATATGTCTGGCAGCTTACCCATGGTTAATGAGGCTCAAGCAGGGGCAAGGGAGACTAAAATCAGGGTCCAATATCTTTCGATAGGAGGGGTCCAGTTGTCCAGTGGCGATTAGAAGGGGATTCTAATTCTTTGTGTCACCTCTGGTTGGGCGAGACAGAAGTAGTGCAAACTCAATATCGGGTTCTCCCGTCAAACCATTTGAATGCCGCAAGCGCGGATGATCAATGATCTGTTTCAGTGGCAAATCCCCTCCACCGGGGGGGGGGGGGGGGGGGGGTGAAAGCGACTAGAATCAGGGTCTAAAGTTCATGTCGGTGAAGAAGTGCTAATGCACTCCTGATAGGCATGTTGATAGGGTACTTACTATGATTCTCAAACGTTGCTGTCGTACATCTATAACCTATAACGCTCATGAATCATCGCGCGCTGTAACCGCAGATAGCACGTTGGGCTTGGGCGTGAGCGGCTGTTGAGGCAGTATTGTAAATTGGAACAATTCATCGTTAGGTGGCCCAGACCTATTGGGCTAACATGCCTATTTGAGTATTTTAGGTCTTGTGGAATGTCGAAATTTCTAACCCTTCAGGGAATCCTAAGTATCATGCACAAAAGTAGCCAAAAATAGTGTTTTGGCCGACTTACTTGATTTGGAAGTAGTTCCTATTCGGGCATGAAAGCTCAGTGCAGTAGTGACTATTGAAATTTTACCAAAACGCAACTAGTACCCAGAATTCAGTCCGTCGAGAGCTTTTCCAGGCCATGGGTCTAAGATAATGCCAATACCTTCTCTACGGGTTGGTAAAACTCATGTGATTCAATATGAACCATAATTTCCAATTAGGTGGAACTCCAGAACTTAGGGAATGCAATCAGTTAGCACCGTAGTGAGCTCAAGAGAGCTCAAAAGAGCTGAATAGGGCCAAGTTGAAAACACATGAAAAACATGTTTGTGTTGATAACATATGGCAAACTTGTCCCTTAGAGTTGAGAAGTCCTATTGTGTAGTTTGAATGTCCTTAAAAATGACGTAAATCGTGAAGGGCGAGAGACGAAGTTGCACATTTATTTTTCGTGCTCGCTTGATAGCCATACTTTTCTGACAAAGCTCAGGAGGTATGCCGCCAACTATGATCCAGGATAGGGATTGAAATTCATGACCTAACTACAAAACAAGAAATTACTAATGACGACAACCGATCTATGGATAGGTTGACAATCTGTTAAAGAAATTTACAGTTGTCCATCACGCATACAATGTTTTTGGCTTTCTTGAAACGAAATACCCGACACCTTTTCTCTCAGTGTCTCAGATTGATATTAGATTCTACAATCTTCCATTGTCCATTACTAGAATTCACTGCTAATCTTCCTTTCATCGTCATCACCATGCAGTCATCTAACTAGTACATAATGTAGTATACTTGGCAAGAGGACATCTATCCGCATCTGGAACGTGAGAAAATTCAAACTTCTCTAAATAGAAGACAGTAGTAGGACAACTTCGCTCTATTACTGATTATCTTTTTACAGAAAATGAGTCAGAAGCTGCCCGCGTGTCTTCATCCTCCCCTTTTCATTTACTTCTCATTAATTCAGGCTTCAAATATAGTATTCTCTGATAATATCTAGACAATCTATCCAGAGCACTTGTTAATCATCTAGTCGATACAACGTGCTATGCACCTTCCAATAACCACATAGTATTCACTAAATAGTGTGAATTTGCGATTGAGAAATTCAAAATCATTTCTATATAAGAAGGGAGATATTATGTTCGATCTACCTTAAAATTGAATTCAAAGATGTTATGACTGTCCACGAGGATGTTCACAGATAAATGGAGTGGGAGATACAGAATGTATACTGTCGTTAATTTTTTGAAAGCTAATCACTCTTTTTTTCGAGATTTGTGAACCGTGATTGCATTTTGTCGCATCACTACCTTCACCACTATTGTTTATACTGTCATCGTTTGATCGTCGAAGACTTATTGTCAGTCAATCATCTTTAGGTATAAACAATTATTGACAGAAAACTTAAGTCAGATCGAAAATTTTATCCAGTCCTATTGTCTGTAGAAATAAACTTCGAATGTGATCCCTGCACTGTGGTGTCTAATTTTTCCTGGCCTTTGGGTGCTCATTCCAGGAGGAATTACCTATACATATATCATAGACTAGCGAGTGAGTTTCACTTCCCCGCACCAGACACTGCGTGTTACAACATTCACCGAGAGTCTATTAATAATTAGTCATTCCCAGCGTACAAGTCATTCGCAAAGTACGAAAGACACTGCCCATAGGATAAGTTCCTACCACATAATTACTCTAGTGAATCAGAACCATCTTCTCCCCGGTTTGATCCAGACTGAAACTTATGTTTCTTACCATAAATATCTGATAAACCATGAGTTAGCACAGTCTTAGAAAACTTGCAATTTGATCATGGAGCATCATGAAGATTTTTCCAGAGAAAATGTGAGTTGCTGTGGTGGTCTCGAAGGACTCACAACTTGCATCTCACGGTTTACTAGAATGGGGTTCATGATCGACTTATCGAATTTGACAGTTATTACTGTCGCCGATCTATTTTATTGCCACAAAATACGCAATTTAAGCAATTATCCAGGATATCGGACCTAATTAAGGCGATATGATACCATTTACGGATCAGATGAGAAGGTGTGATGCATTTGGCAGGGAGTCCTGTGAGCTTGTGGAGAATAGGCCAACGGTTTGATGGATTCAATAGCTCTCCAAATACTCATTTATATAAGCGGATTATGTGCGTAGAAAATTCTGTGTTTCTACCGATCGGAGTAAGCTCACAGTATTTACCCTCAACTTCAGATCAAAAAATTGTATGATATCGTGTATATAATTCTTCATCTACCGCCCCATATTCTGTCACTACTCACAATGATAGCTGACGATAGCAAGAGACACGAGTATCATGCGCCATTGCAACATGTACTGACTGTTGAACAGTACTGTCTTAAAATGGTGATTAATCAACGAGCTATCGAAAGCTTCCTCTCCAATCGCCAAGTGTTAATATTACTGTCACAATACCGTTCTTGACGATCAAAGTCTGTTCCTCAATTCGCATGGCTCATTATATTCTCCAAGATTGCCCTAGATTACAGAGCCATCTCGAAGTTGTGAAATCTTGCCCCTTGTCCCTATCAGATTCACTTGGTAAATCACTCATTCTCATCTTGTTGCCTTTGAGTTCTCCTCATAAATCAAAAACCAGTAATTAAAATGCCGCCAGTAAAACTCTCAATCAGATTTGCATTCTTCCACTCTTGTCCTGTGAAACTTCGATGTAAAGTTAATAACGACAGCAAAACCACCGTACCCCCTATTTTCAAAAACAGAGTATCTTATGATTTCACTATCTATCATATTTCTGATCATCTATTGTAAATCCCAGCTGTAAATGCACTTTTTGAAAGCAAGTCGGCCTACCATTGACGCCGTTGAGACGTAATAAACCACCCATTTACGGCCAGCTACTGTTGTTATAGAATATAATTCTCCATCAGTTTGGATCTCTGTAGGGATATTGATATTCCTTAGAATTGTCAATTCTCTCGTGACCATAGTGGAGTCATATGATAGAAATTTTCTTACCAAATCTAGATTTTGGTTGGAATTCACTCAGTAGCTTCGGAGCTCAGGTATATTAACCTCTAATCTGACGGAAGGTAGTTGTTTATCTGCAACTAAAAGAGACGACGACTCAACGCATCAGGTCTAAGCAATAAATGGTGGAATCCCGACTTCTACCAGTCTCCCAAACTCAATTCTCTCGGCATATTTTCAACGAATCACACATGAAAGCCAGAATCTTTGCGCCCAATTAACGCTATCGATACATATCTGATAAAGATATGAGCTATGATAGCGATACTTCTGAGCTAATTGTTGCCGGTGTCCTTTGATGGCATGATCTTTCACTTTCTCTTGCCGATTTGCTGGATTTATACTATCAAGAAATCGCAACAACTGCAGTTTGCAAATAGCATTTCACTATCATTCCTATACATCAAATTGCTACCGGTAACTATCCACAGATCGAAACTTGCCCAAACAATCTTCCACCAATCTCCAAGCAAAAGCCTCCCGAATCATTGCAAGGTATCCAGCATATATTAATCGAATGCCTCTCGAGAGCCTCCTTGTATTTGGAGAAAACTTTTCTAATCGCTCTGTTTGGGAAGAATCTACACCCCGAAAATCATCGAATTTATACTTCATGAGTTTGCTTAGCAAACGAGATGGTACCATTCTGGTGAGTCACGGTATTCTTATTTCTGCGATAAATATGGCTTCCAGGTTAGACAACACTTCATATTGGAAAGATCTTATCTGTAAATAGAGATAAGAATTATTGAGCAGCAATGGGAATAATTACGATAACCTGAGGTCTTGATAATCTGTGAGATTTGGCTCTTTCAGTACGTGGCTATTTTGTGAAAAGAAAAGACTCGGGTAGCAATAACTTGGACAAGTGACAATAAGCAGTTTTCAGTAGCAACGAACTTTTAATGTCTGATATACTATCGTTAAATCAATAACTTAATAAGATCACAGTATCATCAAGACAGTCAACAACAAAACCACTTCAACTCTCAAAAAGTCACATCGTTATAGGCATGTCAATTTGTGCCGGAGACGGCGTATTTGATTGTCCGACTCTAGATTACTATGCTTCGGAAAGAATTTAGTCTGTAGAAGACGTAACATGATTGATATATCCACGAAGAATGTCCGAAGCTGCCATTTATAAGTGCAATAAGGTAAAGTAAATAGTCACCAATAGCAACAAGATAGCAACCTCGCATCTAGTTTATCATCTCCTTGAGTAAGAGTTTGATGAATGCTGATTCGCCCTCTGAGGATGAATAGACCATCTGTAAAAGTAGCAGAATACATCTTAAAGTTGCTGAAGGGAGTTTTTTTTTTCAGTTCTGCGACTCACGAGCGGTCTTTGATATTTCTCCCATATGAATAATGATAATCCAGTATCTCCAAGAGGTACTGAGTATGGAGCGATATCAGATGCAATAATACGATGAATCTCAGGTATCCTTCTCCAAGAAGAGTTGATAGGATAGATAATACAAATGGGCACGTGAAAACTAAAAAAGACCAGATATCAAACTCTGAGCAATTATTAAAGAAGGCATGAACAATGCCCGGCACAAGCGCCACAATATTGTCTTCCTTCCAAACTGTCCATATAACACAAATCATCTCTTGATCAACTTTCGTTCTCAATAAATAGATACCCATACTTCTCTTACCATATAAGTTCTCTACCAAGCGCACACAAACTCACTTTCCGCTCGACTCGATAATCTCGTCATGATAACCCACTAGCGTGCTTTCCCAAAGTTCATTTTTCGTAACGGTGATTCATTGGCTCCTACCAAAGCTAAAAGTTTGCGCTCGCTCTTCTACTGGTCCCAGAAACTTGATTACGTCAATGTCGAGATCGATCAGATATGCAACAAAACGAAATGGAAGGGTCTAGATTGGGATCTAGATTGTACTCGATTCACTTTTAGTAGTGAGGATACTGACTCTAGAGAATTCCGTGGCCTAAGCTTTATAGTTAATTTCAAGCTAGTGTTTATTGCTAGTATATTGGATGATCATTCACTCGCGTATGTTGGCAAGATGGGATATGGTCATTGTTGTGATAGAGTGATATGCTGGTAAACTCATTCTTTAGATTCCAAGGCCTTATATTTGTGTTGAGCAAGTGCTTGAAAGCTCAACAGGGCTTTCATTGGGAGTACATCAAGTTGAACGGAAGTGTAAAAAGGTTGAGGTTGGGGGTCTAGTCCAAATCTAGACCTACATTGAGCCCCTTTCAAAAAATGAACGTATCCCTGCACTTTGATGCCATTGTTGCAAGTGAGTTCGCTGTCTTTCTTATAGATTGTGTTCATCAGCTTCTTTGGTTTTATTAGATAGGTTGTTTTCGAATTTGTATCCAACCTGAAAATATGCAATGGATACTTCTCACATCCATATTGACTTCATACCGTTCCAGATACTCGCATCTGATGCAATAGCTACGGATAGTGAATGCTGACCCCAACCTGTTATTTAATAGTGACGTAGTATATAAGCTAAAAATATCCATCCCGCTCTCCATGCTTCTTCACCCACCACAGAAGCTAAGCCCCAACAAGTCTTCCGGACCTAAGTTTGCGCTCAAGGATCTATTGGCTCTTTCTACTTGCTTACGTCAAATTCCAGAATGGGTCAAATTTTGTAGATGTGCAACAAATTCTCGGTTCGAATTCTAGATTGTGGACTGTGGTGCATTCAGATGGTCGACTATTCACTTTCACTTTTATTCTCAACCGTTTTCTTCACCCACTCAAAGTTATTGATCTCATATAACCTTGAAAGCAAATACAAACATGTTCGTGTGGAATCATCGCAAATCGGTTCCAGCCGCCTTTCTAATACCAAACAATACTCTGTGACCATGAAGATGACACACTAGATTCTGTTCTACCTCTATTCTTTCTCAAACTTTGCTGCTTATTATCTTCATAGCATACTTTCTGGGTTCATGTTGCTAACAAAAGAAAGTTCATACATCCGCCAGAGATCTAGCATATCTGAGTTCAAAAAGAAGAATCAAAAAATATACTCTCGATATGACGTCATGACTACCAGAACCACCAACACTACTTGCAAGTCGTCTTCACCGTCAAAGTAATTATCTATTATCGCTTTCAACTGCCGACTTCATTTTCGATTATTGGCATCTGTCTAGAGATCCCGAGATTCGGAAAGTGGTAGTTGTCTATCCATCGATCATACTCCCAATCTCCCGCCACCAAACCGTCAAATTCACTCACGATGTAGTCCAACAAAATTGTCCAAATTTCAACGTCGAATATATTCTCATACCATCAGAATGCGATTTCAAAGCGCATCACAGCGCACCTATTTTCATCACTAACATCAAATGGGAAGTGTGCTTTTTCAGCTTTCAGCCATCGACCAATGAGAAAGCGAGCGCATTTTTTCCGATGTGCAACAAGACGTTTTAGACCGTGATGTCACGTGAGTTTATTCACTACCCTGATGCTTGCTCAACACTACACTTCTTGAAATGTGCTCCCGAAGGAGATCAACACAGTAGAGCGATCGTGGGGTACACATCAGGTATTTGTTTGGTTTGTACAAGTTAGAATTATTCGTACTGCAGTGACATTTTTCCGTGTTGTACATGTCTTGGAGATTTAATCGCTAAAGAATAACGTCCACCCTATTGTTTATTACATAATATACCTATTCTCCAGAGTCACACTTCACATAGATACTTGATCGAACATCCGAAGGAGAGAGGAAAGTCGCAATTGAGAATGCAAACAAGATCTGAGAAGGGATGAAAGGGATGTAGCTTGGAATATGAAGTTGGGTGAATTGAGATGTTTAGACTCTAGAGTGAAAGGGACATGAAGATAGGTATTTTCAAATAAGTTTTGTTATTATTTTGATTTATTGTTTGATGTACCACCGATGCACAAACATGATTTTCGTTTTCTGAGCAACAATCAAAAAAATAAAAATAGAGAAAAAGAGAAAAAGAGAAAACCGACATTATCTCCTTTCTTGTATCAAAAGTGTGCGCGAAAAACTGAAATTCCATGCTCAAAAAGGTGTACATTGTCAGTGATTTTGTGGGATAAATTAGGTCACTTTTTGATATTCACTTCAAAGTTTGGAAGTTCCGTAGTAATCCACAAATAGACAGATATTCCAGAGATTCTCGGCAGAGAAACATATAAACTGGCATTTTTAGATGCAAATATCAATCGTGTCCGATACAAGCCAATCAAATATGTGCATCTAGCTGAGCATTTTGATCTATGATTGGTTTCCCATCAAAGACTCAACATAAATCCTATCACGTTGAAATCAAGTATCTACCATCAAGCAAGTCATATTTCTGGAAACAAGCTATACTAATTGGATCATAGCATTTCAGGACAATTTTTGCATTCACATTCTGTCATCACGAATTTCTCTTCAAGCAACTTCAATCAATGAATGGTTAACCGAAAATTGCTTTTCCTTACTCAGACCTAGAAACTCCCTCATACGAGTTCCTCAGTCAAGACAAGTACAGGGAAATGGCTGTCGCTTCAACTTCTGCTATTACTCTTGATCCCGATAGATATTTGATACTGCTTTTGTGTCATAAGCTATGCGAATATTCCATTGTAGGATTCCAAATTAACGCTGGTGCCACAAATATCTTCGGCGACGCGAAAATCTTATCAAATAGAGAAGCAGCCATTCTGCAGACGATGCCAACCTATAATCGAACCCTAACCCTGCCACTTTTCTCCGGTTCTTTAAGCTGCTTCATATGGGTTTCTACTTTCCTCTCAACTTGATTGTGTTTTCTTACACTTTTTGAAGGGTCTCTCTATAAGTTTTTATATCTTCCTCAAACTTTTTTGTCTTTGTTAACTCTTGAAACTTCTCTTTTGCCATTATCTGTTTTTCTAGATGTCTCTTTGCTATCCTAAGCCCCTGCCGTAAAGCCATAGCATCCTCAACATCCTTTACGGCTTTAGGATCCCTTTCAACCCATCTATTAAATTTATTTATCATGACATCAGTATCTTTTATCTGATCCTCTAGCTTTTTCAAAGACTCTTCTTTTGAAATCTCATTTGTTCCTGATGATGAAGACCCCTTGTTTTTACTGTCTTCACTTTTCTTGACTTGATCATTGGAGGAAAGTTTTTGTAATGCGGATTGTTCTCCACTGTTAGAATTTGAAGGGCGAGTTTTGACGGCGTTTGTTGGTCTTTCCTTTGGAGTTAAACTCCTCCCTCCGTCTCTTTTACCTGAAGATGGCATTATGATAATCAGAGCTATATATCTTTCCTTTGAGGTTTTATAAAGAATTTAAGAAGATTGATGTGAAATTTGAAAGCTTTTAATCTTTATCATATTGAAAAATCACACATCTATTTGCTATTTATACTTTCAAATAATTAGCAGTCAAATATTAACAACAATTATCGATCTTTTCAATTATTAGGCAACCTACTTTTTGGTTGTCGACCTAAATATTACCTGCAATAATTTTAGCATGGGGCTGGCCAAAATCAGGCCAAGGTCATATATTTAGCTGAGTACTACAAGGTCGATCTAAGATGACCATATCGAGGCCGCCCTGCCTAACGGTACAGATTTCACTTCCTTGTTTCTTTGAAACACAGATCACTTGCCTCACCAGTCTTCAAAGCTTTGTTGACAGGTTTGGTAAAAAGGGAAAATCCGAAATTTGTCTTCCAAATGAAAGTGTAAGCGCTGTAGTCACGGTGACCAAAGCCATACATGGCCGCTTCAAATTGATCTTGGTGCTGCACGATTTGAAAGTCTTTACACAAATAGCAGTTCAAACAAGCTTCCACGCATTGGATTACTGGGAATGTGTTACATGCGTATCTGAGCCGGATTCTAGATCAAAAGAAGTTGCGGAAAGATTGATCAGAGTAAGTTGCACGGCGATTCATGAAATAGTGGACAAGAAATTCTATTTTGATCTCCCTATTATAACCAAAGTTATCTGCAATATTTTATATCTAAGATTACGAAACATTAAGAGTACTAAAAGTTACCTAGAAGAGGCAGACAGAGAACGTGAGCCATAAACAACTTGAGTTAGATACCAAGTGGCACCGTATTCGTGTATCAAGGCTCGCCTCTGATATGTCCAACCATTTCCTAGCTAGTTTCGCCATTTCTTTCAGTTTCAATTCCGGATCTAGGGCCAATAACATCCCACAGAGGATACTGAGATTCAACAGTTCTCGGATCTCTCATTTGAAGCGCTACTCGACAGGGCCTACTCTACTCTGGATACTCGTCCCCACAGATGAACTCGAGCTTCAATATTGTTAGAGACAAGATGAAGGCGTTTGAAGTTACCAATGGTTGTGAGAAAGTGCCAAATAGGTCTATCAATAGCCATCATTTCTTGACGACAATCTTCCACTCGGTTGAGGCTGTAGATGGACAGATATCGGGCTTGGACCTGGCAGATTTCAAGAAGGCTCTCGATAGTAGATAGATGTCACCTGCGTTCGCCCATAAAGGTTTATCCATCTTAAACCAAGGCTGTTAAGATACATTTCTTTTGCAAAAACATCGACATACACATCTGAGTTGATAGTCTGGATTAGCAGCAACGAGCCGAGACTTCCATCCAGACATTGACTGCTCGTCCATTAACCAAACTTCATCTTTCAGATCTAGCGCATAATATAAATAGTCGCTCTAGATCCTTCGATTGTATGTTTCTTCAAGACAAAGTGTGCGATATTGTTCTGGATTCTTAAGCGTGATTTAGTAATACACCGGCGTTGGTAGGTTTCTGGAAGGACCAATGCGAGGAAGAATATTAAGACAAACACTCTAGTAATGAGAACACTACTTAGATTCAAGATATATCTTAAGAACTCAGAATTTGCAGATTTCCTCATTCAATTAGTGGCTTGTAGCCGCCATACGTAAGAATATGTCGATATTCACACGAGTGTAATCCCACATTGCGAATTTTCTTCTTCTTTTGATGTGAAATTTCAAAGTACCAATCCATCCATACATTATTCATACTTCCATACATCTGAGCAATCTAATCCACGTCCACCGCCCATTTTCCCCCTCCCCAGCAGAATCAATGCTTCCACTGGTCTGGAAGCTTGTCTCCTTAATCACAAGACTCATACAATTCTTCTTAATAGCAATGAGCTATATAGCTATATGACTTTCCTTAATTCATTATAAAATATAAAGTAGGCTCTTAATTCTAGGCGCCAAACAAAGCTGATGAAATATAAGAATATCTCTAGAATAATATTTGAATAGCGTGATTCATCACCGAGTGGATCATATCACCGAATGGATCACTCAATTTACATACAAAATTCGTCCGTGTGTAATCGTGCACTTTCTTTATCTATGGATAGAATTTTTTAAAAATTGACGATATGAAATTTAATTATAAAAATATTACAAAACTCTAGCATTTTTTCGAAAATTTGAATTATTGTAAGAGTTATTATAAGAATAGTTTTTTTGTAATGAAAATCATAACATTTTCAATTTTTCTTGAATAGAATAGAAATGTTTATATAAAAATTAGATTTCTAAGAAACATAATTTTTATTATTCTTTTATATTCTTTTGATTTTTAAAAATAATGATTAGTTATTAAGATAGGAATATTTAAAAAAAGGCTGATTTTTATGCATTTTCAAGTGATCCATTCGGTGACATGATCCACTCGGTGACGAATCACGCTATAACTATGAGTATATACTATTTCAGAAAATAAATAAATAAATAAACAAAAAAAAGTATTAATAAGATTGAAGCAAATTGAGATATTGAAAATAAGAGATATGAGAATAAAGATTGTTATATCAGGTTTATTATTATAGTTGTATCTTTGATTTTACAATACCCGGCTTTCAATTCTGCATGAATGGTGTTTGTAGATCATTCTTTCTGGCGAATCCAGTAGAATGGCGCGGGGTCCTTGAAGAGTCATACCGAAATTGTGAGAATACTAATCTCGGGCTCCCCGGAAAGAGGAAAACTCAATGAAAGAAACTTAAAGATAATGGTTGACTGATTAAGTGCTCATTATCGTAGGAAAACCCCTGGGTTCTCCATCTTATCATTTGACATTCAATTGTGATGGCCGAATTACTTCCGTTAGCGCGCAAAGCACCACCCTGGTGCCGTATCTCGAAATTTCTTGGAAGGTCTTACATACCCAACCTGAGTTGGATTTAAAACATCAACAACTCATACCCTTTCAGCGTCAATTAATAACCCATTTGCAAGTACATCACGGGACATCATCTGGAGAACCGCACTCTTCTTGAAGAGTCTCTTAATTATTACAGGCTTAGATATCATGGCTGCTCCTTCAAGCTCTGTTGTTACCGTCGATCCCGATGGAGATCTGGTACTCCTTTTAGAGCTGATGCCAATTCGTGAATCGAATGAATCCAGCTCAAAACCTCAGATCAACGTTCCTAACGCAAACGTTTTCAGTCCAGAGGCAGCCAACAGCCCTGGAGAAACACAAAATGTGTGTACTCAAACGTTCAAGTCTAAAGTACTGGTCTCTTCAAAGCATATGTCGTTTGCTTCACCAGTATTTAAAGCTATGTTGACAGGAGATTTCAAGGAGGCTGTTGAACTCAGGGAGAAAGGTAGAATCGAGATACCACTTCCAGATGATGATGCAAGTGCTATGATCACATTGGTTAATATTATACATGGCCGCTTCAAATCAGTCACGAAAAATCCCGGTTTAGCTTTGTTTACTGAAATCGCAATCTTGGTTGACAAATATCAATGCCATGAGCCGACCGAGTTGGCAGTTAAGGTTTGGATCGCCAACCATCGTCTACTTCCATGGAGTCAGAGCTGGAGCTGGTACGGTACTGCTTGCTGGATATGTGTGGCATGGGTATTTGGAATAGATGATGAGTTCAAAGAAGCGACAGAGAAGATCATCAGGGAAAGTGGTGTGGGCCTTGGAGCAATACTAAAGGAGAATGATCTAGATTTTCCTATCCCAGAAAGGGTTATCAGTAAGATTTCAAATCGAACGAAGAATTTTCTGTCGCTAACACGTTTTAAAGATAAGATAGATAAAAGCCGTGAGAATGCCGTAAGCCAACTCATCAACGTTCTCAAGGATACAATATCTAGGTACCAGAGCCAAACTTTGATATGTCCCAGCCACAGTTCGCCTGTCTTGGACATAACATCTCAACGAGAAACCTGCGATGCAACAGTTCTTGGAAGTCTCATAAAAAGTGCCACAGAGAAAGGGCTGTTTCCGCTTCCAGAAGCTCCATTTGATGATTCGCTGCGGTATTGCGGAGTCAAGGGCAGCATCGAGACACTCAACGCCCAGACAGCCTGCGATGTAGTTGTACAAGACGAATCTTTACACCACGATATTCTGAAAATGATTCAACAATCGATCAAGTCCATGGATGAAAATTTATCTGGATTGAGTCTGGCAGATTGCAAGTAGGATCCTCACGTGTACTCATTAGCTTTCCTCATACCTTCTCCAATCCTATCGATAAATATCTTCCACAGCAATATGGTCCCTGGGAGATGGATGAGGACAATTTTCACATAAAACGCAGTCATGGACTTGAGTTTGTCCTTGTCTGGTTATTGACTGCGGTCCTTCTATTATAGCGTAACCCAGGACACCGATTTCTATCTCAGATCTGCAATCTCACTTTTGCCCAGAGGAGATTTTGGAAATTACACTGAATTGAAAGATGAGGAGCCTGTTGCCTACATATGTGTAGAATATGAGAGAGAAAATAAAGAACGGGTAGATATTCTAGTTACGAAACAACGAACTGTTGATCATTCGTTCTGGAACGAAGATACTAACAGCTTTATGCAGAATTGAAGGCCGGGCTGAGCCTACCTCAATAATATGCATCTATTCTACTGTATCTTTCTGATATGTGAATACATACATGTTGTACCTATGTTGTGATTGGAATGTCCACCTTTTTGATACGTCAGGATCACTGTTTGACAGCTCCGAACGTTCATTGATCTGTAATTTAGTTATAACGCTTTTTACATTATTGGTTCACTCCCGGACTACTAGGTAAAATAAGTTCTCATTTCCATACACTAGCCAAAGCTAGCTAAGTACACCGGTGTACACAGCTCGCTAAGCCCGTCGGACATACCTGCTATCTCTAGCCCTCAAGCATGTCTATTACTTGTATATCAACAAACACTTCGATCAATAAAGCAAACACGAACACACTGTATGATTTATCCTGAAAGTTTGATATAGGTACTCTACTTTCATTAAATTATAGTGGGTGCTGTCTTTTAACCACGCAAATTTTCCTAGTTTGATATAATACTTTCTGCGAATTTTAGGCGTCTTCGCCATTGCGATACCATTTCAATTTAGGAATGAGAGGTTTCGGAAACCTGGCCCCAGGCTCACCTACTCGGGCAAGATACGCTGTAATGCGGTCGTTTCTCAGCAAGCTAGTGAAAGCCGTTACACACGGACCACATGTTCCGTTACATTGAGGTTTACCCGCCACAACTTCCAATAGGGTATGAATTAACCGCTGAACTACTTTCTAAGATAGGTTGTGATTGTGATTGTGACAGATTGCCCTCACTTCGCGATGGCACAAGATAATTGATTACCACACTGCCCTCTCTAACTCTTCTTTTTCGAACAGTTTCCCCGTCAGACCCGAAATAATTATTATACGATGGCAATGTCTTCGAGCGCAAACATCGTGGTCGATCCCGATGGAGATTTGGTCCTTTTGCTGAATCCCAACACCCCAGATCCTCCAAGTTTCGACGCGATGATGTCTGCACTTAACTCAACTTGCAACACCCCAGATACAGAGACGTCCAGCGATGCCGATGTGAAAAAAAGAGCTTCCCTTGACTTTGAATCTTCTACCAGCGATTCAACCCTATTCTATCATGATCGCATCCTAGTATCTTCGAAGCATATGTCTTTAGCCTCTCCAGTATTCAAGGCAATTATAAAGGGCGAATCCCACGAAGATCTTGTGCTGAGGACCACGGGAAAACTGGAACTTCCACTTCCAGACGACGACCCCCCTGCGATGAGAATATTGATAGATGTTATTCATGGTCGCATGAATTCGGTTCCGTTGAAGATTGACTTGAATTTGTTCACTCAGATAGCAATTCTAGTGGATAGATATCAGTGTCGGGAAGCTGTAAGGCTGCTACCTGCTATATGGAAGGATGAATTGCCATCTAAGTTTTCGGAATATGCATGGGACGATATCGGCCGCTGGATATGCATAGCTTGGCAATTCGAGCTACACGACGAATTCCGAAGAGCTACACAAATTGTGCGAGAAAGTTGCACTTTTAGTTTTGAGGTGTTGATGGCAACGATCGGATACGACCTACCGATTCCAAAATTCGTGGCTGGTAAGTTTTCTGCAATATTGAACATTGAAACAAGCATGTCGTTAACTTTGAAAGATAAATTGGAATCATCTCGAATTGAAGGAATTCACAAAGCTGTGACGATACTTAAGCATACTTTATTGGAATACCAAAGCTCGATCATCAATTGCAATTCGTCTGCTGTCCCCGACGCTGTCGATCCACTTGGACGTCAAACTGACCGTGATCTATCTTCTTATAGAGTAGATTGCGATTCAATGGTGCTTGGATCTCTCATCAAGAGTGCTGCGCGTAATGGATTGTATCCTTTTCCAGAATGGCCATACATTACATGGTCACTAGGATCAATTACTGCCAAATTCGATCTCCTGAAGGCCGATTCGCTGTGCTTTAAATTGGAAAAAGGCCAAGCTGCTAAACACGATACTATCAAAAGAATTAGGAACTCTGTTCAGGCTATCGACAAATCGGGGTTGAGTGCAGCAGCATGCAACGATTTTGCCCTCATTAGCTGATTTGCTACACTACTTCAATTAGCCACGCAGATTCAAGTCATTGAGGGATGAAATCCGTTCGTTGCCTCTTCCATGCTATCTTAATAATTCACAAGAATTCTCTACTTGTTACCACCCTTTCATATTTAAGTAATCCTTAGTGATGTCAGGGTTTCTTTTATGGGGGTTGAACTCGGTTCGCGTGCGTTCTAAATGAAATTCATCAGTGCTATGATGCAGCAAGAACGACCAAAGCCTAGTAGATGATGACCTACTTGAATAAATTTTACGATTTACTCTACTGTTTTACAAGCATGATCGAATAGAAGTACCTACTTATACAGTCATTCCATCATGAAAATCAACATGCACTTCTAGTCCCAGCCACACCCCGAAACCCCCCAGTCAGTGCCCACAATATGCATTTGAAACAATCTTGATATGGAATGTTTGGCTAATAAGACGCCTGTTAAATCAAAGCTAAGAGCCAATATTGTTGTTATGTGCCTAAAGATATCAATTCAAACAAAGATCTCGTCATCTATTCCTCGTATCCCAATAAACCCAAATATGTCCTTCTCTCAAAATCTTCATAGAGAATATTCTGCGAATTTGTATTTCTAAAGAACCGTCGCATGATTGCTAGCGACGATTAGACGAGAGTCAATATCTGAAATTAGGTGTGATGGAATGAACCCACGATGTTGATGAGAACAGTGATGACATCATACTTACCAAAAGACATGCTACAAGTGCTTCAATCTTCGTATCAAAAGCTATGTAATCAAATCAGGAAATAGTTATGGAGGTATCGAAATCGAAAAGCGTGCAAGTACAAGCTGGTATTTCTCAATGCATAATAACTTAGGCAATTCTTGAGACTGGGAAAATGGAAATTTTATGCATGATGCACCTCCCAACCGGAGGCTACTACAAACCCTTTTGTGGCATTGCAAGAATGATATAGCGTGATGTGTTTCGGTAGTGTTAAACTATTCAAGAATAGCCGCAAACCTGGTAAATATATCTACCAATGTATTTTATCTACTTATCAAAATGTCCGTGACGTCTCGCAAACTCATGACGACAGATTCCTAAAACGATTTGAGAGGTGGAGACACTTCTGCAGATGGCGTGCATAATAATCGTGTTGACACCTATTTGACAACACTCCACACAATGAACCGACCAAATTTATCGATCTTGACCATGACCCATTAGCTTTCGATTATGATTCACAACAAGGATCAATGATAGCGGGCTCGTAAACAGCCTTGATGAATTTTTGGGGGCGGCACTGATGCCTAATTTGGTAGTTGAGGACCTAGAAGCCTTTGGATGGAGTTCATATGCGTCATGCAGGAGAGCGAAAAAGATGTCCCTACGAGGCACCACCCATGATACTATTTGCGGAAACGTCTTGCATAGAAGCAGAGAAAATCCCCGAACCTGATGCTGTAAAGCTTACTCCCCCCCCGAGAATCTTAATCTAGATGACGCACTGCTTCTAGAACACGTAAGTCAATCTACATGTCCACGATGACCAATCCTATTATAAATCCCAGTGTCAAATCAGCCCAACTGCCAAAGCTGTGTCAGATCAATCAGCTTGGCTGGGTCACACAGTAAAGGAACCTTCCGAGGGAAATACTTCATTCTTCAACATATGAACCGGGGTGGATATGGGAACAAATGCAGAGCTGGCTATGCAGATCTCTGTTCTGATGGCTACTTGGTAGATTCACGACGATCATCTTCTATTCCCTCTCATACGATATATCTCAATTCCTGGGTGAGTACCGGCGACCTAACATCAACTCTTACAGCTATAAGATATATGGCGGAACCATTACTACCGATTCAATATAATGGTAGCAGCGGCTGGTGCACCAAGTCAATTCGGGAAATACTTTAAGCCCCTTCGTGTAGTCAGGCGCCCAATCAGAAACTATAGAGCCCCAACACACATATATATGAGCTGGCAATACCACAATACGAACGATATATTTTTCAAAGTGACGCCAGCATGTAGATCTACAACCAATAACCATTCAAAGCGGGACTCGGCTGAAGTGCCTATACTCAGCCGCCGTTACACACTAATTATCGGTTCGGCATAATGAACGCGGCTCACAACTATGTACCGGGAATACCCTCCAAGTTTAAGTTACATATATTGCGATTTTTTCCGAATTCATCACATTTCCCCACAATCGCTAGGCGGGGAACCTGTGTAAGATTTTGGGAGACCGGATTTCAATACTTACTGGCAATCACCCCGCGTTTCGCGAAAGTATATCCTTACCCATGTCACGGGAGGGAACATAAATCGACCGGGTATCTGCTGCTCGTAAGTCTTGATTAGGAAATCTACTCGGCTATCAAGTTGGAGAACGTGACAATGAAAGTCTTGGGATCTCCGAATGGTTCTTCCGGCCGTTGTATGAGAAAAAGAATGCGTGGATACTAGATCATCGGCGAAGACAAAATGTAAGCTTCAAAGACGAATATGTCATGCTTGATACGCCGCGGAAAGGACGTGCAGTCAGGACGCGGCTTTGTGCCGTTGAGAATCATAGCTGAAGTTCGATAATTTTATATGTTTTTAGCTCGTCGCGCTGCCGCAACTGCAGCTTGTAGATTCGGCGAATTACTGCAGGAAGGCTGCAACGTCCTTGAGATGACTGACCTTGGCTTACCTCTTCCAGGGTCTCGGATTGTCTAAGCAATTGTTAAAAAGACTTCCTGTACTGCATGAAATGCAGACTCTCCGTACGTGATCAAATATGGGATGCAGTCTGAACCTACCATAAATGAGTTGAGTCGTTGCTGAGAAGTATTTTAGTTGTGGTAGGTAAGCCAACAAGCCATTCTACAGAGTCCGAGACTCTGGCGCAGTGAAAGTTTGGAGACGAGAAATCCACGGCGAGGATTCCTGACACGTGTTGAGATAATTTTTGCAGCTCTTGAGCTTAATTTTGGTGTGGGAGGTTGCTTGATGTGTGGATTGATGATTGTGTTGCCCCTTTTCCTGCCGTGATCTTTTTCGTCAAGAAGTACAATGGATTAGACTTTGGGTTGAAAGAGAAGAGTCTTTTGATATGAGGATGTGTATTGAAATATATGGTTCCAGACTTCAAGGTAAATAAAATCGCCAAATAGATTTTCCGATATTTCTCTAAATCCTAGTCAACTTCCCCACTCACCCCCATTCTTGTCCCCAATCAACTTCCCCAAGTTTTCTCCGCCTATCCGAGATTGGGACTGCTGCGTTATACTTGCTTTTCGACGTGTTAATTGGCCAAGCGTAGTACAGGAACCGTGTGGGGAAATTGCTGGGGGAAAATGGGATCGTGGAGGCGGAAAAAAGAAAGATCAGATGAAATTTGACAAGTAGAGTACTTTCCCCGTAGTACGACAGGTCTGAATGGTCTAATATAGTCTTCGATCCTCAAAGCTATACAAAACTGGAGGGATCATCAACCCTCGTGTCCAACAGATCTACAACGACTTTTATTGCTGAACACCAACAGAAAATGTCAATCTGACATAGAATCCAAGCATATGATTCTTCATTAAGACCTAATTGAGTATCCTACAAAGACTATCCCAATTTTCGTTTCCCTGTCAATGCAGGAAGAGGTTTGGAACTTGGAGTACCTTCCAAGCACGAGATCCAGTAAGGAGGAAATCAGCTCATGTTCCTCGTGAGGATCTGCATATTCATATATGTTGTGGCCAGAATACTTACAAGCCCCACGGTTGCATTAAACGACGCCAGGAAGCTTTCAACGTTTCACAACTACACCGTGGCAGATATAATATTGCAATATATCCAATATATCAAGGATTTCGGCCAAAAGAAGAGTCCTGCTGCCGTCAGCGAATGTCAGCTTTCCCCCAAAAACGACGTCGGCGCCTTCATCCGTGACCGTTGGTTTGCCAGTATTTTACGAATTGAAGTTTACCGGAAACACTGCAGTCATTCCCCGTACCTCCAGCGTTCTTGAACGTCTTACCATCAACTCACGCACATGCGATTTCTCAGCTCAGAGGCCAAGGAGATACTATTATCGACATATTTTTGTCATATTTCATATTGAGTTGATAAAGCTGCACTTGCTGTAATCAATTCGCAACTTATCCCAGACCCCAATCCGATCCAAATCGAATTCTATTGAGGTAGGTCGGATATTGTCCTTCGGACATCGGCACCCAGTTTCATGCCTTCATCAATTGGTTCAACAAAGATGTTTCATACTTGTAAGTATATATTCAAAAAGAAGACATCCGAATTACCGAGTGGAGTAAGAAAGTCCCATGCTGATCATTGTTCCAACGTTGTATTAGTTCAAGGACTGGCGCCACCCCGCGAAACTTTAAGCACAGAACAATCAATAGTTGTAAATACCCCCAAGCCGACGACGAATGGAGTAACAAAACGAATTACAACTCCACACGCATGTGCAGAATGTAAACGTCGTAAAATTCGATGCGACGGCCGACAGCCTTGTGGGCAATGTGTTGGATGTCGTTCTCCCAAACCATGTTACTACGATAAACATAGACAGAGAGTAATTCCATCTCGAAAGTACGATGATTGTGCTTCCAAATGCTGCTTTAAAGTACTGATTGAAGTAGAACCCTTGATACTCTCTCTCAATCCCTAGACGAATGTCGTACCGTTTTACGGCGACTTTATCCGGATCAAGAAGTGCAACAATTGTTGCCGTTGTCGCGAAACGAACTCGTTGCCCTCATCGACCGGTCCCCGCGAAGTGCGCTCTCGAATACATCCCCATCTGCTTCAAATACCTCTCCAATATCACAGGAGTATAGATCACCCTTGAACTCTGGGTCGGACGAAGATAGGAGCCTAGCAAATCTCGAACAGATACCAAATCAAGATATTGAATGGGATGAGGAAAGAAGAAATCGAGATCCAATACCTACAGAGGCGGATGATGTAAATGCTTTGTCTCTCTCAGTTGATAGACAGTCGTCGTACTTAGGTGCGACTTCAATTAAAGCCGCACTTTTGGTTATGCTCAAGGTAGCACCGAAACTACGATCTCTCTTTCTGGCACCTTCTAACAATAAGCAAATTTCAGCAAGTAGTAACTATCCCACGCCGCGATCAGGAAGCTCTGCCAAAGATTTACAGGCGATCTCATGGTCATCTAATGGCCAGACTCTTATTGATGCATATTTTAACAGAGTACAAATATTTGTACCAATGCTTGATGAACCTACGTTTAGAGCCGACTTTTTGAGTGGGCGACGTCAAGATGCCCCGTGGCTTGGTCTGTTAAACATGGTATTTGCAATGGGAAGTATTGTCGCAAGCAAATCAGACGATCACAACCATATCAATTACTACAATCAAGCGAAAGACCACCTAGGAATTGATTCTTTCGGTAGTGGGCATTTGGAAACACTACAAGCTCTTTCATTGATGGGAGGTTTTTATCTTCACTACATCAATCGTCCAAACACGGCCAATGCTATCTGTGGAGCTGCTTTAAGAATGGCTTGTGCAATGGGCTTACATCGTGAAAGTATGCATGAGAACAGCGTTGAGAGCAATTTGATTGCAGAACAGAGACGAAGAACGTGGTGGAGTTTATTCTGTCTTGATACATGGGCGTCTACGACATTAGGAAGACCTTCCATGGGTCGCTGGGGCCCTGCTATTACCATGCAGCCTCCCGAATCAACGATGAGCACTGTTTGTAAATCCCGTTCCAATTTACTTGTTCATAGCTAATGTTATCCTAGAATCAAAATATGAATATTACTCCCCTAATGGAGAACATCAAATTTTGTAAAGTTGCCACACAAATTCAGGACGCTCTTGCTCAGACTCCACTTCTCCGAACTGACGACCTTGCAAATCTCGACAGACAGCTCGTTGAATGGTATGACAATCTTCCTTGGATCTTACGCTCTACAGAACCTTGTCCAGAATCAATTCATACGGCTCGATGTGTCATGAAATGGAGATATCAGAATCTTCGCATGGTGCTTTATAGACCTGTTCTTCTGAATCTTGCGAATAGAGGTAATCAAGGAATTTCACCCACCAAGGAAGAACTTACAGCCGTCCGAACATGTCGTACAATTGCTCAAGAAACCATTGAAGATATAGCACGTGAATGGACTCCAAATCAAATGCTAGGATGGAATGGTGTGTGGTTCATGTATCAAGCATCCATGATTCCACTTGTCAGTATATTCTGGGAATCATGGAACACAAATCTCGTTCGGATTTGGCAATCACAGATTGAAGTTGTGCTCGAAGCATTTGATGGTATGGCTGATTGGTCTTTGGCTGCTAGACGAAGCAGAGAAGTGGTGAGCAAGGTCTATGAAGTCAGTAAGCGACCTCTGACTAGACAATCGAGTCCGGGGTTGAGCCACATGACAGATGATTTGAATCGAATGGGGGGGATAGATGGGAGACATTATATGGATAGTGATATGTTGCAGCAGGTTGAGATTATGGGAGAAGAACAACTAATGATGCTTGATAATGGGGGGATATGGGACCTGGATGGCATGTTATGGGGAAATTTGCCGGATGGATTGGATATGCCTTATGATGGTTTGCCAATGCAGTATGATGATTCTGGAATGGCACAATTCGAAGGACCATATATCATCCATCAATGACCGATAGGTTCGCGATTGAGGTAGGACATTCTGCCGTCCACACAAGAGCTGGTCTCATCATCATGGGAGATCATTTGGGCATCTTATTTAGGGTAGCGAGAAAACTTGATGGATTATGAATAGCTGCGGATGGGAAGTTACATCTTTGTTTGCGTATGGGATATGAAGTTACGCTTTTGTAAAAGATATGATACGATATGATATGATACCACTATAGCAATATATGATTTGACGATACGATTTTCAAGCACACATGGATATGCAAAATTCAACTACAAGAGATGACAAACCTCGTACCTTTTCGAACCCATTCTTGATCTCAAAAGCTAGTATTGAATGTACCTCGGCATGCAAATCTCTATACCTAGCACCTACATATCTATCCAAAGTAAACCTCTACATACCTAGAAGCCACAGTTACTTTCGCTTCCATGCATCACACCCCGCTAAACTCGGGGTTCATCTAAATCGAGAAAGGGATGCAGTAATATCTAAACCCACGGCTAATTTCATGCTCACCGTTCCCAAATAGTAAAATCGCCAGTCCTTCATTCAGCTCCCAAGAATCAAGATACTCTGAGCGTGAGGGGTAACCTTATTTATTATTAGCGAGCTGTTGTCAACATCTAGAATCAGCATTCGAAGATTATAAGCCACATCACAATTAATATGAAGAGAGATTTTGTGCTCAAGATCAGGTGCGTTGATATGTATTTATTTCTTGAAGAACTGCTACAATTTCGACATTGCGAGTGCGGGGAAATCTACCTAATATTTTTGATAAAACGTCCTAATTTACATTCAAGATTCGCCTCTATTACTCACTAAGTAAAAGATGAATATCATACGGAATCTCGGGCCGAAACTCCTTACACTGTTTCTTTCTCTCCTCTCCTTCTTTCCAAGTGGTTTTAACTCCTCTTACCTAGGACTCTCCTGGCTTCCCCGCATCCATACCCACGAAACAATCCCAGCCCAGCCCATCCCATCCCGTCGATCCCAAAACCAAGCCTCCCTCACAACTCATCTGCACAACCCCAATGAAAATCCCCCACCTCATCCAATGGTCCAGCCCACACCCACACTCACATCCCCATCCACACCCTCACACAAAACACTATCGACCTATCCTCGCTACCAAATTTTCCCTCCCTGTTGCATCCGAACCCCACATCTACGGAGAATTCAGGACAATCCCACATATTATCCTACATTCCCCTCCAGCAATAGCGAAGTGGTGTTCTGAAATCTTCTGTCGTGTAAAACGTTTTTACTAAGACTACGTATGTAAGTAGACCATCAAGTCCAGTAAGCAAGCCAGCAAGCGAATGCGGAAATGTCGTACTAACTGTGTTAGAACTGCACGGCAGATGTATCACCAAAAAGAACCGCCTTGTATAGTAACAAAAATGCACTCCATGCTTATCTCATGATCTTCTGCATGCATGAATGTGGTGCGACTCGTAAGATATTAAATCTTTGGCTTCATTTTGATCCGCGTGATTTAGATGTATGATTATCACGCCTTTGAAACGCCACTCTTTGAAAATCTCGAAAACGTTATAGTGTATATTGATTTGGTATTTAACTGATCGTGGTATCATGATTGCTTAGCCATGGCCGGATGACACTCGCAAATCTTCGTTAATCTTATCTATTCCTCCACATCTCCATATGCATGTCATTCCCATTACCGGATCATATGCTCTCATAACCTTTCGCGAAACACCCCTATTCGCTAGCCTCAGATTAGGCAGACTTTATCCGATTAGATCCTCAAAACTTGTGCCCTACTCGTGATACCATCAAATATGCATGTGTTGTCGATCGGTACATACTGTTTAGTGATAATTTTGATGATTTCTTGTGCAACCATACCCCCAGTCAACGAAGAAATGTTGTGTAATTCACCTCCTTTGGCTCGTGATACTTCTTCAGCAACTTTCTTGACACGTGGATTAGAGGATACATTCGGCACTTCTTTGTCGATTTGGGCTAAGATCTCAGATGAAGTAGCTGCTGGTACATGAGCAGTTGCGTGAAGAGCCAAGTAAATAGGGAAGTTTGATAATGGCATCATCGTGAGAGGAGCGTTTGCATCATTTTCAGATTCCGAATCTATCAACACGTTAATTCGCGAGCTCTTGAGCAGGAAGTATACACGGTTATCATACTTGCTATTTTTTGTAGATCTGTTGTCGGATCCGAGCCTCGGATAAGCTTGATGAAAGCAGCATTCTTGCAGAACACCTCTACTTCTTCTGCTTTAATCTCATTACCGCGTGCATGTGCCCGGATAGTCTCTAGTATTTCCTGAATGTCTTGTCGAGCTTTTGCTTTATAAATGTTCTGAAGTCGTACGTATGTACTAGATTGAGCCTTCATGTCCGGAACTGATCCCGGAAGTGGAAGCTCATTATGCTTCTCATGAAATTTTTTCACAGCATCAGCGATGATCCAAAAATCAGAATTGGATTCTGCCTAGAGTCAAGCTAGTTAGCATTACACTCGCTCGATTGGGTCATCTTCATCATACCTCGGTTGGTGGGTATTCGAAGACTTCCTTCACGGAACTTCTCAGATCTTGTACGGATATGTTCTTCATAACAGCTGCAACAGCTTCATCGAAGTTCTCCTCTCCACCCTCGGCATTATTTCTTCTTGTGCCATTTGTAACAGTCGTCCTGAACGCTGTTTTGTCTTTATAGGAGCTCGGATATGAGCCATTTTCTTCTTTCCATTTTGCCAGGAAATGCAAGAGCAGGACTAAGTAAGGTATGTGGCCATGCTCATGATCACTAAGAGTGTCGATGTCTTTAGTCAGATCTGCTGCGAAATTCGAAAGTTCTGGCCATGGCTTTAAAAGTCGTAAATCTGTTGTTGCGGTTGAATCTGGGTGAGTATCAACAATAGGGAAGTTTCCTGGTAGATGTGTTTTAAAATATGAATAAAAGCCTGCAGAGTGTATGCTGACGAGAGGCACTTTGTGCGATGCGCTGTATTTCTCTGCAAGTGCGAGGATTCTAGGGTCGATTGGAAATGAATATATTATTAATGTATATCTTTCTTCATGGTTTTCCGTAAACAATTGGTCTAGTTTATCGTTCTGCATATATTCTGTCAGCATATTTCATGGTAAACAAGTAGACTCGCAGGTTTACCTTGAGTTTTGGAAACCAGTCTCCCTTCACATCTGGATTGAGCTCTTGTAGAAGTTTCACACATTGTTCTGCCCTTGATTTTCCCAAACTCTCTTCATCAAGGAAGAAATTGACGCCCAAATCAGCCTCATTAACGAGTTGTTCGTCCGCAATTGTAAATTTTCCAATGCCTATTGCCGTTAGCTGACTGCATATTTCCATCGGCTTGTCACATACCTGGAAGAACTAAATTCTTTAAAGTCTCAACACCAACTGTGCCAGAACCAGAATTTAATAGTAACAAATTGGCATTCTCAAGGGCTGCCTGTCCAGAAGCTGCCCATAATCGTAGTTGTCGATCATATTTCTTCTCCTTGTCGGAAGGGCCCTGAAGAATAGGAGGGTTCTGGTCCATGATTATCTCCGTCATTGTTTACGGCCACAGATTGGAAAGATAGAGAGTGTATAGTATCGGATCTGCAAGGGTAACAGTCAAGAGCTTCCCTAAATATCCTGAAAATGTATGAGTGTGTATGGTAGATATGATACAGTAATAAATCTAATCAACCAACACTGGACTGTAGCAGAAGCCTTGCTTATCTAAGAATTGTTGCTCTTATCGGCACGTGCAAGCAGATAGTCGAGCTCTTATCTTAGCGTCCGCTCACTCCGGTGAAACTCCTCAAGGCTGTATTCACCGAGCTTTCACTCCGAACACTCTTCCATTCGGATCGGAGCGTCATCTTATTCAGCAATGTCGCATGAATTTATCCAAAAATCTAGTCGGGCCATCCCACTTGGCTAAGCTGACCCCACCAATTTGGGCACGTAATAAAATTATTACTATTTCATCACTCTCTTTGAATTCCAAAATAAGATCTTACATTTCCTAACCCGAGTATTGATGGAAATAAATTCTCACAATCTTGCTTTCCGACTCTTTCGCTCTCATACATTGTCTCATTCGATTGTACGTTCGAGTGTACGTTCAGCTGGACTCAAGAACTCTACAATCTCCACAAATCGTTCATTCGCAGGTGTTTGTCCCACTACGGCTCATTCCCGCAGTATATATCGCATATTTCCACAATTTTTGAATATATCTAGAAGCAGTTTTTCGAGCATATCTAAGCAGCATTATACGAACCCAATGGCTTCCAACAATCCAGCTGTTCCCGGTCAATCCGCGGCCTCCTCAAATCCGACAGTTCCAGCCGCCGAAAATGCTACTCCTCACACTTATGATTACGCAAACCTTTCCCCTGTAGAGGCCTCGAAACGTCGAGCTGCATACAAAGCAGTTGAAGATCACTTCGACCCTTCTTACAAATACGTCGGAATTGGATCGGGTAGTACTGTGGTTTACGTAGTGGAAGCTATCGCTGCTAAAGGTCGAGATATCACTTCAAAGATGATCTTTGTTCCCACTGGCGATCAAAGTAAACAATTGATTATTGAAGCAGGTCTGCCTTTAGGAAGCATCGATTCTTTGCCTCCAGTAGTTGTTGAACCTCTTCATCTGAGTGGAGATGCTGCTTTCGATGTTTCTACGGGTCTACAAGATCTAGGTTTGAAGGGAAAGCGTGAAAGTCTTGATGTTGCATTTGATGGAGCAGACGAAATTGACGAAGATCTCAACTGTATAAAAGGAGGTGGAGCTTGTCTTTTCCAAGAAAAGTTGGTTGCAACTTCTTCCAAGAAGTTCGTATGTGTAGCAGGTCAGTGAAGCATTTGGGTAATATGTTTGCGACTTTGACTCAAATTAACAATGCGTAGATTACCGAAAGCTCCAACCTCGTCTCCTCACTTCTTGGAAAGCTATTCCAATCGAGATTGCACCATTAGCCGCTCCAACCATTAAAAGAATTCTAATTACGCTCGGCTCTCCGGACCCAAAAATCAGACAAGGCGGAAGTGCAAAAGCTGGGCCAGTAGTTACAGATAACGGCATGTGGATCATCGACGCGCCTTTCCCAAGACTTCTGATTCATTCAGATTTGAAGGGCAATGATAAGGGGGATGGAGAAAACGGCACTTGGGAGGTACACACCCTTGGAAGAAGATTAAAGAGAATAGTGGGTGTACTCGAGACTGGTCTTTTCCATGGTAGAAATGGCGCCCAGGTTGCCAATGCTGGAGAAGAGGGTGGTGGACAGAAGCCAGTGGCTGCATATTTCGGTATGGAGGATGGAAATGTTGAGGTCCGCACTGCTACAGAACACGGGGTGAAGTCGAGACCTTGATTTCTTGTTAAATCTATAAGGAGAAGTGGAGCGGAGAGCTTTAGGATGATAAATAACACTGATATAGGTGGTTAGCGAGCTATTCCCTTGATTAATTGAAATTTTGCTTTCACATTCGCACTTTAAGAGATATCAGGCGATCATGGGATTCTTGTTTTGGTTCCCTTCGTCAAATGAGACTCAATTTCCTGTCAAGGAGAAAGACAATTGTTTACTGCTTGTCAAAATGTAGTCTTTCTAAAGTCTGCAACTGGCATTCGCAGATGATTGGGCCAATACAAGAATCAGAATGCAGTTCAAAGTTTCTCATGTGGTGAGCTTCTCCCTCCGCTCTAGCTTCTCTTCGTATGCCCAATACTTTGAAGCTTGTTCAAATGTAATTTTGACAAGATTTGATACCAGACAACAGTAGTAACATGGGTAGGTCAAATCGACACCTAAACAACCATAAGATTCATTTTTTGCTTGCTCGAATATTTCAGCTCATCCGTCCAAAATTCTCTGTACAATTGACACAATCCAACTCTCCGGAAAATGGTTAAGTTGTTGACATCCAACACTTGCTGAAGCGCCAAACTCGTCAGGTATCGTTTAGTTCAACGATTGAATGAATCATTGCCATCAGGCAGACGAGCGAGCGTCAATGGAACCTTGTTTGAACTATAGTAACCCAATTTTCCGTTCCTTGCCATGCTCATATTCGACGAATCTTTGTCGTCTTCTCGCATCAATAAAATAGCCAAACTGTTTACCCTTAGGCCGCTAGCTACTGTGTCTGAGTCTAACGCGATGAATCCAATTATTTCGCCTTCACCAGAAGCGATGGTCTTCAATTGCACGAGAGTTCCCGGCCAGTGACCCGCAGACACGTTTGGTACCAGATACTGGTATCGTAGCCGTAATTGTCAAAGTGTACTTGAGCTCGCTTCAAGTGACCTGTCAGAATCATATGACCGGGCAATGTTTGTGTAAATACATTCCCTTCGTCTGGATGCGGACAGTCAACTTCGAGACAGTGGCTTAGCGGGCCTCCGGACGGTTTCAATCCCGAGTGACTGTACAGAAAGTTTATCTTCTCATGCTCCAGAGAAGTCCATGACTATGATGGCGACTTGGCTTTGACTTCGTCTCCCTTTCGGAGATTAGGAAGTGCCGCTTTCAGGTGCTGGGCTGTTCCTGATGAGCTAATGGACACATTCCTCAAGAATGGCGTGTGCGTGGCAACGTTACCGATTGATAGCTGATTCATTCCTTCTGCTACAGATGAGGCGGCTTTTTGGTATGCTTCTACCTTTCTTCGGAACAAAAGTATAGTATTCTTGGCCCAACGAAGATGGGAATTCATACTTTCCACTACTCATATTGGGCTGAGAAGCAACATACCATAGCAAGCCATACTCTAGGTCTTGCTTCCACAGACCAGCAAGATGGTCATACTTATGAATATTATGGATTTGAGTTGCAATACCAGTAAGTGCAGGTAGCTTGTCTGCGTGATATGTCAAATTCCGAACAGTGAAGCTCGCTACAGCTTCATACCAGTCTTGAGAATATCGTCGTTTCGGATCCAAGGTATTAATTCACTGTGGCTTCCATTCTGGACAATGAACCCAAGTTTTAAGCCTATAATTCAGTCTATTGGATGGATGCGAATTGCCATTTGGTGTAGCTTCTGTGGCAGATAAAGTAACACAAGACCAACGAAGACCATCAGAACAAAACTTGAGAGTTCGAGCTGAAAGCACTTCTTCCTGGAAAATCCACCCACGACTGTCCAGTATTGTTCCCTGTTCATCGTCTCGAGGGAGTTCAGCGAATATCTGAGTTCTAGTACAATTGTCTTCTATTTCATAGATAGGACAGGGTCGTTGCTGATGTGGGGCGCGCTTCGCAAAAAGTCCAGCGTCTGCATGGTCACCATTGGCAGCACCAATCGCAATGACGGACCGAGAGTAAAAGTCACCCATTACAGCAAGCCCTCTCGACTTGTCTTCGGCTGAATCTTGGATAATGCACAAAGCATCTACCCAAAGATATTTGATCGACAGTGCTCGAGTAACTCTAATGGCGTCTTGAGTAGTCTTGGAAAGCATTTGAACAGGAAGAGCGTTCAAAAACTGAACATGGTTCACTTTCTTCAATCGTAATTGACCATTTTTGCCCCAACAATAACTCAAAGCAGCATAGGCGACGGTCTGTCCTTTTGGTTCTACGAGACGCGGCGCAATACTGGGATTCTCGTCGATATATATGGAAATCAGCCAAAGAACACTGTTGGAAGCAAGATATCACGAACCGAAAAGTTTATTTAAGTCCATCACCACCGATAAATCACCAAAGTGAACATTGAATGACCCAGACCAATTGCTTCCATCGTTAATTTTCACGAAATTACGACCATCACTCGATTTGGAAATTTCTCCTTTCTGTGATAATATCACTCGCGTCCACCGACCGAGTGAGTTCCACAACAAGTAATCTTTTACATCCAAGACCGTTAGATCTAGAGCTGCAGATAGTTTGTTACTCGAGGATCTATTCACACTGCAACGGAGTCGAGTAGTCATTAATTTGCAAAGCTGGCAGTCGGGTCGAAAGTTGTCCCATCCTAACAAACGACGGAAGAAGAATCGATGGATAGAGTACGCGGCTCGTATTTCTTCAGTCGCATCTTCTTGGAAAGTAATGCCAGTCTGCTGCAAGGGAACGAATGAGATGTTTTGGCAGGAGGTGCAGAGCATGGTGAGATTACAGTAGCAGGTACTGGAAAACGGTAGTCTAGTTACTGACTTCGATAGTAAATGCAGACGTTTCCGGAAAGCATTACACGAACTTTATATGTTGCTTGTATATCAAGAGCTGATCACTGTCCAATGTTGAGGCGTTGTAGCTTTCTTTGTGTTTCTTGGCAGATGTCAGCGTCGATATTGACAATCCAATAGTGAAAAGAACCGCTTTAGATGAGCGAGTTAACTGCCTGCTTTATATCCCGCAAAATATAACGAATTTATGGAACTATTTGCTTGGGCTAGTTCATCTCATGAGGTGAAGATTTTAGCAAACCAATACAATCACATTATCACAGTAATTCTAGCATTCAATGACCATTCAAAACGAAACGACTTGATAGTTCACATGATAGGTAACTTAGACTGCGATACTTTTTAACGCAATGCCTCAAGCCTCGAAATAGCGCTACTTTTCAATTTTACCCATCAGCGAATATTGTAACCAAAAATGGCGAGACATATATTAAATTTCCGATTCTTTACCCCACCAAATAACCGAGAGATCATCTACTCCGAAGCAAGTAAAGAGCTGTTCCCAATAATCTCAGCTGCCTGCTCAGCAAGAGCATAAATACAAGCTTGATAATGAGCCGCGATTGGCAATGGAATCACACTAGCATCAACGACGCGTAGTCCTTGCACTCCATATACACACAAACTGCTGTCGACGACTTTACCCATTGCAGCAGTTCCGGCAGCATGATATACCGTCCTTTGAAAGATATCAGTATGGATTTGGTTTGAATAGAGGAGGGTAACACATACTTTCCGCGTGCTTTGATGCGTTTATCAATTTCCGCATCCTGGGCCTTCCAGTCCAAAGGCTTCTCTCCAGCTGCTACGGTTTCTGTTTCTATTATAGCTTTTCCCTCCGTAGTGCTTAACATAGCTTCCATTATCTTCCTCATTCCTGTGCGTAATACATATCGATCAGCTTCTGTTGAAAAGTAGTTAGGATCAATGACCGGTGCCGCATTTGGGTCAGTAGATGCCAATGTAACGCTTCCTCGCGAAGTTGGAAGACCGCCAAACACGACTGTGGTGATATGACTTCCATTCATAGGTATCACGGGATCAGATCTGTTTGTCCCAACATATACAGTAAAGCATTCTATATGAGAGCGAGCTGGCGTTAAAAGTGGATGGAGGTCATCTACCGTTCCTTCATCCGTAGCCAAAGCGGCCTTAAGTCCATCATGAGGAACTGGAAGTGTGACGAGCCAATCAAGGGGTGTTCCTTTGGCAAAACTGGGGTTGTTGAATAAGGGGGATCCTAGAGCATATCCTGCTTCTGGATTTTTCAATTTCCACCATTGAGATACTGACATGTGATCATGCAGATTCTGTCCGACGTGAGGCGAATCGACAAGCGGCTGAATACCATGCTTGGTTAATTCTTCGAATAGCCCAATCCCAGATAGTAGCAGAATCTGTGGAGTGCGGTATGCACCTGCAGAGATAATTATTTCATTTGTGGCAGAAATCTTGCGGCCGTCTGAAAGTTCAACGGCCGCCGCCTTAGGTGGTGTTTCTAGGTTGTCAAAGATTATACGTGTTACTAGGGTAGATGTCATGACTTGAATGCCGGTAAGGGAAAATACAGTGTTAGCAATCTGTCTTTGCCCATCCTTGCGATTTTCAACAAGCTCGCCTAGTCCCTGTGGTGACCCAGAGTTGGCATCTTCGTTATAGTTTATACCGAGAGATTCCCATGCTTTTCGAATCTTTTCACGCAAGGGATATTCCCGACCAGTAGACGATACTGATTGCGTATAAATAGGTCCTTCGTAGCCGTGCTGGGTTTCCAGTCCCGGTTTGTGATAATTCTCTGTCCGACGAAAGTACGGAAGGAGCCCTTCATAGCTCCATCGGGATCATCGACTAGCTTTCCCCATGCGTTGTAGTCATTTGCATCACCACGTATCCATCCGCCTTGATTGAAATTTAGAATCTGAATGTGCTTATTCATCATGCGTTAAGAATGTGGACTGACCTGCATTGATAGCTGATCCTCCTCCTAGAACTTTCCCAGCGCTATTGGGCAAGACTCTGTTATTCAAATGACGTTGAGGAACTGTGGAATATCCCCAATCTAACTCTGATCCTACGAGAAAAGGCCCATTCGCTGAGTCAGTCACCAAGGGATTGTTGGAGGCGTCTGGTCCTGCTTCTATGAGTAGGATAGACAACTGAGGATGGCTTGCATGAAGGCGAGATGCTAACACCGTGCCAGCGATTCCACCACCGATTATAATATAATGATAATCCGATGTGTCTGTCATGGTTTGATATTGACTTAGTTGACGTCAGGCTCGTATCGTGAGTTGTTGCTTTACTTATATCGTAAATTGTTAATGGAGCATGCATCAGTCGACCAATCATGAAGCTGACAGTCAAATGAGGTTACATGTCACTTGTCAATTCCAACTGTTGGTCATCATGCACAATCCCAGGCATTCTGTTCACAACTTCCTCATTATGAGATGATATATTATCATCGGAGCCATCGGCGTCAGCATTTCCCGCCCAAGTAGTGTCATCTGTAGCCGTAATTCGAGATATATCTGCAGGAAAGTCCTTTTCCGGCAAATGCATTTGAGTAAGCCTCACTTGGGCATTGAAGCAGAATAAAAATATTGAAGATACGAGCATGTCGAGTCTTGGTATAAATGAGAGCCAGGATTTTCGTCCATAGAGCATTAAATAAATAAAAAAAGAACACATTAAACAGCTCTAGAGATTCAGAGATGATTTTCAATACATATAAGATTCACAAAACATAGAAATGAACGTGTCATGCAATGAGAAGTGAGAGAATTATCGTGACTGTCATAATATTTGTAACGGCGATCCTAGACTCGCCTTCAAATAAGAAGGCGCTTACGACAATTGTCCAAAAACATTAATAATGAAAAACTTCTAGAATAAGTTTAAATTTACATTGTGACTTCATATACATAATTCAATTACATTATATCAATAGAGAAGTAAGTTATAAACACCATTTCTCGAGATTTTGATGGTAAGTGGTGGTCCAAAACAGGGTAGTCGACTTATCATCAAGATAAAGATATACCCTCTCTGAAGTTTGTGAATAATTCGCTTTGTTCGTATTTCGTTATTGTACACTCCCATGATATTTTGATTCACGCAGGTCTTGAAATACTAATTTCAAATCGTATCTTTCATTTTATTCGTATCTTCACTTGAATGCTTTATCCTCTTATTAATCCACTTTGCTTTCTTCCTCACACGGCCTCAAGACCACAACTCTCTATCGACACCACCCCAGTTAATAAAGTCGATCCCCTCCTTCCTCCATGTATCATCTTCTATAAATGTCTTGTTGCTGTTCAACACCATATTTTTCGGCGCATCTTTATTATAAAGTGGCCAATATGGAAGGTTTGGGTTGATACTCGTACCATTTGAGATAGTGGATAACGAGCTGTTGGACAAAAGATTTGGATCATGATAATTCACAAAAGAGATATAAGCTTTACCGATATTTTTTGACAAATCGAGATAAGATTGGTATTGCGGGAGGGGACCGAGAGCGCCCGAAATGTTTTGAAAGGAAAAGACGACATTTACGACTTGGGGATATTAGCTGTGTGATTGTAATAGAAGAACAGGGGAAACGGTGGCGAGACTTACAATGCTTTGCTCCATCGGTTACCGCAGCATTCCAGAGAAATGTATCGACTGGTGGGTGGGAAGAAGGTTAGTTTTGCAAGAATATAACGTGGGGGGGGATGCAGGTTTCGGGGATGAGACTTACAGCGATAGCTATATACTGATTGAGAGGCAGCGGCGTAGATTTCGCACAGCTAGATAAGAAGCCTTGAGTTAGAAGCTGGTACTACCGAGAAAATAGGATTGACAAAAGCGTATGTTTACCTTTCGACGACCGGATATCATAACCAGATCTCCTGCGATAGCGGCACTACGTCTCCATCTAGTTCTGGCATTAGTACGGAGTGGGCAAGAGTATTCACATCTCAGGCTAACTCACTGTAGTCCCTTGGACGGGAAGATTGTCGCATTGGTAATGTAATGTGGAGGTTCATTTGCAGGATCATTCTGTCACTGTCAGTTTTGCTATTGTGTACTTGATCGACCACTTCAAATAACATACAGGATAAAGCTCAAGCAACTTTCTAGCAGTTGGCGGTGATAGTGCATAAGCATTTGAAGCCCGGTATACTAGTAAATTGTTGAAAATGGCTGTCTCATTATCTAGCCCGGCAACACCAAAACTAGTTCCTTCATCGCTATTAGCTCCAATTAGAAGAGGAATCTTGATGAATTTTCCTTGGGGTGTGAGGCTACTGGGGTAGTCAGTTAAAAAATCACCATCGACCTGAAGTAAAGTTAGTGTTGTTTGAAAATATTTGATTGTGTGAGTATCGAAGTTGACTTTGAGACTGCAAATGCTTAAGTGAAGAAAAGGTGTGACTTGCCATGGGATTCCATTGTTGGCTGACTTGTGCTTTCCATAGCTGATCTGAAGTCAGACTTCGTAGACAAGCGAGTTTGTTGGTAGATGTCCAACAACCGGTGGCTCGAGTTAGATTCTCGGTTGGTACCGTATAGTAACCGAGGGGGTTCCTATAACGGGTTAGAACGTGAGCTAAAGCAGGAGGGCTGGGATTTTGAAAAACAAATGATTGCATACAAACTAGCCCCAGTGGGGCTTCCAGATTCGATTATTGCTGCTTGGAACAAATCATCATCTCTGCCGTCGTAAGAATACAGATGATAACTAATGCTTTGACCGCCAGCGGATTCTCCCCAGACCGTAATTCTTCTCGGATCTCCGCCGAAAGATGCAATATTCTCCTTTATCCATCTCAATGCTAGTCTTTGATCAAGTAGTCCAGCATTCGAGCCACCTTCAGCAAGGACTTGAGGTGTTTGGAGAAAGCCCCACACTCCAAGACGATAGTCCATGGACACTACCAAAGTTAGAGATGTTTTGAACAAAAATGCGTGTAAATATTACCTGTAATAATAGATTGCCCAGTTTGTTGCCCGACATGTGTGATGCCAGAAAGATTGTACCTGGGAGTTATTAGAAATGTAGTTAACATCTAAAATACCCTCAGAATACTGACTGGGGATCTGCTGTCGCTCCAGTATAGAATCCACCGCCGAATATCCAAATCAAGACAGGCAAGTTGCTGTCAGGTGTAGTCCCCGCTGGCCTTATAACTAGATTGCGCAGTATTTAGCAATTACCCAGCGTGTTCTTGACTGATGACTATACCATTGAGAGTGAGGCAGTCCTCAGAAAGATTGAACGTTGTGCCATATTGGTAACAACTATAACCATAATGTGTTGCATCTCGATATCCAGTGAACGAAGTGTTCAAGGACTTTGGTCTAGCAAATCTGAGATCTCCCAAGGGTGGAATAGCATAAGGTATCCCCAGAAATTGGTCTTGCTGCCATTCAGGGACGTATTTCCCAATATATGAACCATTGGTGACAGTTACAGTAGGGGAAGTAGTATTGATTCCTAACACAGATGGTGGAAGAAGGATACTTGTGGACAGAACGGCCAGCAAAGAACGAAACTTTTGCAACCGCATCTTGTAGTACTATTGAAACTAGTCTGGATTCCAAAACAGCGACAAATTTCTTTCAATCAAAATGGGAAACATGATTGACAGATTTGGTGAACTTATGCTATTTGGAAAACCTTGGCACCTGCACTATAATTTCCATTGAGATAAATGATTTGCCAATCATGAGTTTGTAAAAATGGGAGGCAATGATTTCAATACAAGTACCAGGTGTAGAATCATACAGTAAGATTATCCACTACTAGGATCAAATCATCCGCGCAGTCAGTTGAGGTCATTGAAGTATTCCCTTTTTGCTAAATGTATATTGACTTGCCGACCAAACACCCAGAGGTTGTACCTCGAAAATGAATCCCAATACTTGATTGGTACTCTTCCAATGGAAGAATTCGAACTTGTCATAAGATATGCGACCATCCCACCATTCCTCCATCCTACATGTCACTTTTGATGGCCTATACAAGGGTTTCACGGAGAAACTATTCCCATGCATACCGGACGTACCCCGGATGAAGATGCACCAAAATGATCCCATGCTCATGCTGCATGCACCAGGGCATTGGTGAGAGACTTGGCATGCTATCAACTTTTGATGGAGTATATCCTCCTGAGTAATTGCGAGTATAAACATCCGGTATGACCAGAGAATATAAGTATACAGCTCCATCGCATTTGATATCGGAACACGAAACCTATTTTTGAGCCTTTGCTGTGTATCACTTGTCACTGGCAGCTTACAGAAATTGTGGGGTAAACTTTTGTGCCACTTTTGACCGCCCAAGAATAAGATTTCACTTAATGTATTCTCCGTTCGGCTCGGCCCGTTTTCTTCGAACTCAAAATATCACGTTCATCAATTCTATCGACCAAGACTTGTCTGTATTGGAACAAGACAATCTATCTCATCAACTGCTGCTTTTGACTGGAGATTAAAAACTACAATTATCAAGATGACTATGAGCATTTAATGTAGGTGACGAAGAAGAATAGCTCTGACAAGGAGCCTCGTTCGGTGACTGTGTATGCACAAAAGAAATGGAGTTTATTCTTCGCTGTAATGCATTGAAATGCAGGAAAGAGTTGAAAGATCATGCAGTGGTCACTACCTGTAGGTTCGTCTTCCATTGGTTTCCGGTCTCACATTTCATATTCACAATTTCATCCTAAATTTTCATTACTTATTCTTTATAGTCATGTTTTTTGCATCGAGTGTGCAAATCAATCCCAGCTTTCAACAAGCCCACGGGAGAATCGACGGACAACATGTCCCGCATGCGATATGCACTTACCAAATCCCGACGATGTTGTTGTTACAAATTTAACCCCGAGTGAAGACTATAAGACGAGCGTGTTGAGTGGACTCAATCCAAGTGTCATAATGGAGTGTGCAGGCCGAGCCTTAAGTTTTTGGGCATATCAAACAACTCAAGAGATGTTTGTACCTGAAGTCTAATGTTACAAGCTTTACTGACGAACTTGAAGTGTTTATCAAGAATACCTTGCCAAAAGTTTGACAGACAAGTATTCAACGCTGAATTTTCAGATGGACAAGATAATACATGATGCAAACAGCGAGATATCGAACCTTCGCAATAAAGTGCAGGGTGGGATTCTACATGGTTTTCTTCATTCCTAACTGAATACTAAACACTCATGTAGGGATAAATTCGGACAATGATGCTTTGAGAAGAAAGAATGAGGAGCTCCATCATGATCTCAGAGAGAGAAATAAGAAGTTACTTCAGACTCAAGAACTTTACGATAAAATAAAGCGTAGAGGAATGTTGGATCAAGTTCAGACTGCCGCTTCGAATGCAGTTGATGATACACTACAAGCAACGTCAAATGGCAATCGCTTCACGGACAATCGCTTTACGGACAATCCAGGCACAAATGAACACAGACCACCTCTTTACGCAAATCACCAGACCGGTGGACTGAATCGTACTGACGGTTTTCACGACTCAACCATGCCGCCCCCACCTCAAAGAAGACGACATAGTAGCGAGTTAGATACTATTGGTAGCCAAGGGCAAAGTCGTGTGTCTCAGAAATGTAAGAAAGCATCTTGTCGTTACTCAAATTCAACCCTGAATTACTTACGAAGAATATTACAGATAACCATGTTCCGGCGACTCCTTCTTCTCATCGGCAGCCTTTAGCATCCAGCAATTTTCCTCCTACAAGCATCGGCATAAACAATATACAAAGCCATATGGCTGGAACACCTTTACCTTTACCCCATGGACGAGCTACCCCTCGTCGAACTCCACTGTCAAGTATTAATGTTAATTCTGGTCAACCGTCCGGTTTTGTAGGCTATGGTATGCGAGCAGGTCTAAAAGTCGGAAATCCAGGAGCATCTTTAGCATCAGGCTTTTCTAGACCAAGTGGTCGATCAGGTATATTTATCTGTTCCGAACAACTTTTACAGGTTATGCTAACTTTCCTACAGTAGCGCAGAGATCTGGCTCAAACCTTCCTTTTAGTCGTGACTCAGGGCTTGGAACCCCCTCAATTTCTCGTGGTGGGAGTAACTACTATTGATGTGGTTACTGATATTGCTATTCAAATCAATCATGTCTTTGCTGATCAAACTAGATTCAATGATTTCTGATGCGACTATACTATCAAGTCTACAATCTAGCTGCGAGTTAGAAATAATACAGAGCTATATTTTATTACATGAGCTTTCTTTCTCAATTCCCAGCGCAAAATTATCCACTGGATTTTTCTTTGTTGGAATTTGAGACACTTGGTAGTACCTTTGTTTACATTGTTCCCTCAATATCTTTGTTTGACAATGAAATACAAAATATCTATAATCGTACTTTTGGGAACAGAGGTTGAACAGTCAAAGTTCACGGTTATACATAATGCATTCTTGGAATTGCTCGCAAATTCTCCATAATCTCTCTCAATCTGCATCTCTCAACAGCCATTTCAAATAACCCATCCTGATAGTAAGTGAACACTACAAAATCTTAAAGAATCTTGATCATCCACCTCTCGAAAAATCAAGACAATAGGTAGGCGAAACTAATATCATGGATGAATCGTTTTGTCCAAGAATGGTCAGACGCATATCAGGAATAGAGAGTCTCAGAATCAATACTTCCGTGCCACAATATGTGTCGCAGGCGACAAGTAGCTCGGCACCGGAATGTCAATATCCCATATCAGATTCTCTACGCGCCTCAATAGATCTTGATCTTGGAGAAGTCGGACACCGGGTCAATGTCGCCAACCAAAAATCGTCTCCAGAAATACTTTGGGCTTCATCGTCAACATACAAGGCGTATAGTTGTCATGAAGAGGAAAATCATGCGGAGAATCCCCACTCCAATTAGGACCACTATAATGGCTTTCCGGGGACGTAGTTCGACTAAGATTAGGCAAATAATAGCGGCTGAACCTTTCAACGTCGCAAAAATTGTTGATGGCCAACCGGTGCAGATGTTTAGATATCATGAGTTACCAGTAGCTCCTAGAATGCCATGCCTTCCACTCAGCTCGAATCCGGTCAACGTAAGTGAGCTCGAATCGCCAAGTCCAAATTCACAATCCTCATTGTGTCTTCAAAATAGCTTGCCCCCATGTCTCACTATTAAGCTTCCTAAATTGACAGCAACCACTGTAGAAGGTAGGAAAGTCGATCCTTTAATCAAACCACACCGTTCAGTCAGAACACCCCCCATGTTCACCAGAGAAGCACAAGCAACCTTGAACGAAACGCAGGCTTGGAAAATCTACGCGGAAAAAACACACAAGGCCTATATCAAGCTCAGCAACGCAGTCCAAGAAGTCGAAAACATGGACCGACAACTTGAAGAAGATATTCATCAACTCAAAGACAAGAACGAACAACTTGAGGAAGAGGTGCGAAAGTTCCGCGCGGCCCGTGCTGCTCCAAGCCAACAAAAAGCCTTTGCAGAACACTTTAAGATGTTGTTCGAGAGAGAATCGAAAAAGGTTGAGTCTCTCGAAAACGAACTCCAGATTGCACTCAAACACTCAGCTGAAGAGTCCAAGAAGGTCGTCATGCTTGAAAAAAATGTTGAACTCGCAATCAACCTCGCAGATGCATCCACAGCATTAGCCGAAACCCTCCAGGCCAATTTTTCAAAGCGAACAATATTACAACGATCATCGGAATGGACTGAAAGCTGGAGCAATTCGGATGAAGCAAAGTTCAATGTAGTCAAACTTCTCGCTTCATCCTCATCGTCAACGACTCCTTCGCTCGACAGCTCACCGATGCCATTATCCTCTAATAATTGCACAGGCTGGATGACAGCAGCGCAAATCCTGGAGCTCCCTGTACCAGAGGATTATTCAGATCTTGAGGTTTGCGAGGAAATTCCATCAAAAAGCGATTCTCCGATTCTGGTTGAGCTCCCAATCATTCTCGAATCTCCAACCGAACTCCCAGGCACCTCCGAATTCCCAATTCTACCGAGCCCTACATTCACCCTCAATAAGACTCTCTTTTGTCCTACCGTTCCCCGCATCTCCATTTCTCCATCTTTTACACTTAGCTCAGCTGCGTCCGCAAGTCTAGATTGGTGTCCGAGTTTGGCTACATGGGAATGGTGCAGTGTGCCGGATTTGAGGTTGACAGACTTTGCGAAGGAAGACAAGAAGAGAAGAAGATGCTCCGGGAGAGTTTTCGAAGGAACGGAGTTGGCGAGTTTCAGATTGGGTGATTGCTCTGGTAGCTGTGCTTGAGAAGATGAGAAAAGAAGATCAAACCCTTGACAGAGGTCTTGGGCAGAGGAATAAAAGGTAGGTGAAAAATGGTTGGACACGAAACAAGGAAAAGTTAAGGAAGACAAATAAACCTGGTACGAGGTAACGAGATATGCTTTACGACTTCTTGCTTTACAGTTTGTCCCATCTTCTGACTTTTACAATTTATTCACGAGACATGATTTTTCTTTATTTGCTTTGAAATATCCGCTGGCCGGAGACTCTTCAGTGTAGAAACAAAAACTTTGCAAGATTATGGCACAAAAATATAAAATGAACATTGATTCTTTTGAAACCGGATAGAAAATGTGATAATGATAACTAATGAGTAAGAAAAATTAGACGGCAGGGATTGAGTTGTAAATAAGTGTATATAGTAAGTATACTTTGGGAGAGTAGAGAGTTTGAATAAGTAGCCCAAATCCACAGTGTCTGTTTCAATAGTGTATGAAGGATTGGGTTTTGTTTTCCAAATTCAAGGACTTCTCTTTTAGTATGCCTTGAGATTATGATATGTTCGATGGTAATACTATTAGTTCGTATTTAGAAATCAAGACATGCTGTTAATAAATCATCTTGAAACATCATGTTCGAGGCAATCCAGCATAAGAAATATGACTTAGCAAATCTATCACAATCAATCTACTAGTTTCGAGGTAGAGACCTCGTAAATTCAGCCTGTAGTGAGTTAATTGATGGATGTTGTACTGCAAGAGCTTTGCGAGATAAAACAAAGAAATGAATAGAGCTTTGAGTCTGACATTTCTTTGTTCTCAATTTTTTCAAAGAGAATGTCTGTTTTCTGTCATTTGTGATATTAAACAATAAAGAAGGATAGAATGAAGTATAATAGAGAGTATTTGGCGACACTGGGTAAAAATTGACGAGTTGTGCAATCGAGTCTGTCGCTTAGGACAAGTTCTGTATGAGAAATGGTCGGTCACAGAAGATTCATCAGAGAAGATATGGCTCAGAGAACTAGTTACCAGGGAACAATGTTCGTTTTGCTGCAAAGGTAACAATTTCTGTGCTCAACACTGAGCAAATTAAAAATTGGCGTGTGAGATAGAATTCCTATTTGCGGAGACTCATCCGGAAGCTGTTCCGGCTTGTATGCTGTGGAAACATGACGACGATATGTTTCCTTGAGCATCATCTCGTACGCCAGACAAAAGCATACTGTCATGCGAATTTTGGAGATTATATGTACACTGCAGGAAAGATGTGAAACGCAATTAATATGTGCGCCCCAAAACGCACGTATCCGCATTCTTTCATGCTTTGTTTTAGAAACCTTACGAGGAAATCTGTCAAATACAGTTACCCGCTCCATGGTCCTTCATGGAAAATCACGCGAAAGGGGAAGAGCGTAGTTAATATCTCGCTCTCCTCCGATGTAGCACATATTGAATGTGAATCTAGAGCCGAGTCCAGGGAGAGCCATGATATGTGATCTTAGTGCTGACGCAGTTGCATATATGGGCATGCAATAGAATCAGTGAAGTTTTGGCTCATGTTGCGGTAAAAGAGCAACATTTCAAACGAATCGAACCCCAAACTGCGGAAAAAGCTTGAGCCTGATCAATACCTGTAAAGTGTGAGCTCCAAATCCTTGGAATAACGTAGGCGAGAAATTCAAATCCTTATTTGCTCAGCTGGCTTCCCGGTGTATATCTGTCACTTATCAGATGTTTAAAATCGGGATTGGCGAACGGTACGGTAAGACCTAGAAGCCCTGCACGAGGCTCAAGTAAACCATGCTCAAGCCACGAGCATTGAAAGGGCTCTTGACTTCAATGCATCCAATTATGGGTCTTAATGTAAGTGAGTGCTTTTGCTTCGCAGCACGGCTATAGCTGGGTGACTGGTGACGAAAGTGTGCAATTTAATCTGTAGAGTTTATGAACTGTTGGTGCGAGTGTTTGAAAATGCGTAGTGATGGTCATGTCGTGAACAGAGAACTGTTCGTTTCTTCTGCGATTACCCGTCTTGGAAACAATGCTAGATTTTGAATAGGAAGATTTGTTCATGAGAAGGCTCAGGTCATGATCTCTCGTCTCACAAAGTAATGAGCCGGTAAAGTTGATTGTGGTGTAGACAAATCTAAGTTGGTTCTAAACCTGGAAATTCATGAATGGAAATTTGCATTACGTAAGCAGAGTGAACATGAACGTCTTAGTGTCCCACCCGTTGTCCCCCAACGTCCCCCAAACATTTGAAACATCAAAAAATAGACATACAGCACTAATCAACTAGTTGACCATATCGGTTGTTGAAGCAGATTACTATTTTAAGGACAAAGGTTTCTACAAAATCACTTGTATTAATCATACCGTTTCAGGTTCTTACCACCTTCCAAGTCCGACTGCACAAGTTGCAAATTACTTGCTGCTTCATTTATTCCCTCGCTCTAGATCTTTCGAAGCTCCAAGATATATTCTTCAGACATCCAATAAGGTCAAAGAAAGCAGGGGCCAGTGATATGAGCCTCGTCTCTACATTTACGATGATGGCTGTCTGCGAGCACAGCAGGTCTGAAACGGGCCGCTCATGACCTGCCTTCCACGACATCTGGCCAGATTTGCATGGTTAACGTGCGGAGAATTTATTTCAAAGCTGTTGAGCAAACTGTGTCTCGTAAAGCTCGAACCATGACGATGCCACTTTCTACTGCTCCCCCGAGGTGCTTAGTCGAGGTGCATAGCCGATACCCATTGAAAGTCTTCAACGGAATCAGCACTTACATCTGCCAATTCATTATTCCCCTAGCGGAATTACCCATTTCTCTGCATACTGGATGTTTTTCTAAATACAAATCCATACCGCCATTGCTGGAAATATCAAACAGAGCGCTCTTCATATATCCAATCACGCCCCCTTGTTCGTGTGGTGTCTGGTTATCTAAATTCATAGCCTCATATTGTTGATGAACTTGAATTTAACTAGCTTAGAATGGGGTCATACTTTCGAATGCCTTCACTCAATTGAAGAAGAAGCTTACATAGCCATACCGTCGGGCCGTTCCCCCTGCGTCTTGCATTGTAGATATTCTACCTGCCATTTGGAACAATGCTTTGTTGATCTTTTCTTAGATTTCCAAGAGAAAGGTTTGTCAGAAGTTTTGTATAAAGTTTCTGATTTTCTTCATTCTATTTCCTCTGCGCAATCATTGAAATTGAGATCTGCGAAGATTGTTGTTTAGGCCACTATCATCCGCCTTTTTCTCAAACTACCGATTATCTGGCTCGCATCCTCTTCATTCTTGTGATCAGTTTTATCATCAAGCATAAAACCTCACATAATACTTCTCACAGCATGTCGTCAAGCTCCGCATCATCTCATAGGCAGGCTCGGAAAGAATCCGACACCAGGTATGTGGTACCACAAATAACATCACCTATCTGTGACTATCTTACTGACTTTCATAAGCACTGAGAGTAGATCTCTTCATCAACAATACCACCACAACACTGATCTCAGTCGATCTCGCAATTCTGTTGGCCCAAAAGAAGAAGGATGTCCCCATTCCTGTACAGCATCTCCCGCTAGTTATCACTCACAGTCCACCCACTCCGATCATCGACCACAACAAGAAGAATCTTTCGCAAGCAATGTAGCTAGCTTTGGTGGCTCCAGCCATGATGCTGGCTATATGTCAGAAAATGACTTGCATGAATTGGAAGCTCAGGCGCATGAACCTAGTTCTCAATATACTTGTCGTCACTTGGGTTACTTCTCACACGACTGCGCAATGGCGTCGCACTACGACAATCAACTTACCATTGAGGAAGATCCGAACGAACAGTATAGTCCTCCCCAATTGGAGATTCAATGTGCGAAAACAATTTCGACCGCAGAGAATGGCGTACAAGTATCGAACAATGAATTTGCAGAAATGCAAACCTATTCGCCAACTACCGAGATGTGGACTCTGCACGAGTCTCGAGATGAAAGAATACGTCTCGGCTTACCCGGTGGCCAAGAATTCCCCTCATATCTATTTTATTACGATGAAGAGCTTGTTACCGAGGCACGTTGAGTTCTTTGCGCCATTCATCGGGGTTCCTTCAAATTCAGGCTTTTGCCAAGCACGCACGTCAGCTCCACATCCTCTTGGAAACTCGAGTGCCAGAGTCTTGACTGCGATCCAGGCCACACTTCTGTGAATTTGACCCAATTTCTTGCTGTTTTCTTTTCTTTTAATCCCATCTTTTAAAATCGCGGAACCTTGTCTGCAGCCAAAGATGAATTTGATCTCTTCACTTTTCTTGTCATTCTTGTACATAGGGATATTAGCTAGTGGGGTCACAACCATGCTTTCAGCACATCAATTGATTCATTGCACCAACTTCCTCTTCTTCTTCCATAATCATCAAGTTCTCAAAGCATTTGCATTGATACTTCTTCATGTACAAGAAAAACTCGCCAATCAATGCAAATGTGGTTGCGCTGCTTACCACCCCACCAAATGTACTTTTCCCGCCGAGTACGAAGCGCAGCGTGAGATATTTTCTGTGATGAATTCACTTTAAGATTCCTGCCAATTTTCATGGTCATTCCAATTCTTGCTCTAATCATCGTAATGGTATCTTTCCAGGTTTCAGTACACCCATACATTTCCAATCAAATCCACCCCGCTCATTCGATGCAAATTCCTTCCACAAACCCACGTAAACTTCATAGAATATACCCTAAACATCTAATTTTCGCTAGATCTTTGAGCCTTTAACACCTAAAATATCAAGATAGAGTCAACATCCTTACCTAATCACAGCACCCCATCATGCAGTCCCCCCCCCCTCACGATCATTAGCATCCATCACATCTCTATTTTGGATCTCTTGCCCCGTCAACGTACCTTGATATGACCCTATCATCTCTAGTCTAATCTTTATATCCAACTTTAGAATACGTCTCTACGAGCTTCATCTAATCCTCCCGCTGCATCAATTTTCCCCCTTTGGTTAGGATTATATATCATTTGTCCTTTGCTTTCCTCCCTCTGGTTGTCGGTAGTGAGATCGGGCATGCGAAGCATATCTCAACGAGGAATCTAGAAACTAACAATCATCTCTTTAAACAAGTGATTCTTTCCCAGTCAGAGAAAGCGAATTATCCCTGTGAAATGGCAGTAGTATTCCTCATTAAAATCAACAAAATCGAATGTGTTCTCTACGGTAAAAAGTCTTGTTTTTCCTTAGAGGAACAATCACAAAAACAAATACATCATTAGCTTTATCAAGACAATAGCCATCCAGCTATATAGTAACCAATAATATTAATCTAATTCTATTAATGTATTAGCATTACAATCTGCCGAGGAAAATTCGCTTTTCCCGACTATGGATGCTTGAAGAGCTAACTATTATACTGATTTTTATGTTAAGTGGATACAATGAATTGAGCTCAATGATCTATTGACTTGACGTGTTAATGTCCAGGGAGATGAGCTGATATGCCAACTTGAATCGATGACAAATCTCACCCTATAGCCTCTGTCCGTGTCTAGTCGCAATCAGAATGCAAGGTTCAACCCCAAAGTCATCTTTTGCTTAGCAGAATTTAAGACTTCCTTCATCCCATCCCATCTCAGACTCTATATCCTTCAATACTGCGCCGATGGGGGTCGCATATGTAACATCACCAAAGCCCGAAACAACCGATCCATGATGGTTACCACCCCAAATCATAGCCATGGGTATGAGGGCCGCAGCATGCCTCTCGGAATTCGTAGTGTCAATATCGATATCGTAGATCAAGGCACCAGAATCACCTCCGCCAGAATCACCTCCACCAGATGCTGCTCCCCCGTGCAACGCGCCAACAAATACACATTCCTCTGATTCTCCATGGCCATTTTCGTGGTGGATGTTTCTGATGGAATTCAATTCACATGCCAGCCAGCCCAATGTTCGACTTGGTGCTTTGAAGTAGAACTTGTTTGTGCCCAGAGCCGAAGATGAGCTCGGATGCTTGATATTAAATTCCTGCGAATCTTGTAATGCTTGACACTTTGAATTGAAAGCTTGGCACTCATCGTTTGACCACTGGTGTTCTTTTTGTTTGCTTTGAATCAAACTGGAGATTTGAGCTTCTTCTACGAATCTTGTTCGAGGTAACTGCGATGAAAGTTAGTATTCTTGTGCGAAAATTGATCTTGAAAAAGAATCAAGGACTTATTGTGTTACTGGTACCAACGCAAACGTTGTGGATGATAGCCCAATCGAGATTTCCAGTATAACCAGAAACTTTGCGCCATGCCTCTGGGGCAGCAGAAACATAGCCAGCATTAGGATAGTAGTCTTCAGCAGCGTTGTATCGAGCGAGGGTCAACTTTCGACGCATTTCTTGTCTCTCTATGCACAGCATATACTCTTCGTCAATACTGGCCGCATCCTCGAAGCGCACATTGTTGGTTTCGAATTCGATGTTATCAAGAGCGAATTTCAATTTGCTCTTGGTTTCAGCATGATCCTTCATTGCAGGTATAGATACTTGCAATTTCTCCTTCCCATTCTGATATTTGTAACCGGTCCGAAAGTTTTTGTCCGGAAAAGCAACGTGTCTGCAAGTGAGACTGTAGATATCATCGTTATGTCTCAGGAAGCCAGTCAAGGAACCAGCAGCACTGTATTCTTCGCGTCCGATCGAAAGACCAGGAAGTGGAGTGTATTCTTCATATATTTTCTCAAAATTATGAGTGAGATCAACACCTCGGTTGCTTTGCAATCCGGAGCTTCTCAGTGTTGAACTATAAATTTGACAAATGTCGATGAAGTATCTAAGTATGACATGTCAGTTGAATATCCAAATGAATAACTTGAAGTGAGTATAAAGAAATACATACTTCTCGGGACTTTTCGTATTCTGGGGGATGACCCATTCCATGCCTTCCAGGACCTTGATAGCATTGTTTCCATGGTCGAAGAAGTAATCTGACTTTTGAATGAAAAGGTGCATGACAACTGGATTATCGCATCTATTATTCTCGAAGCCGAGACGCAGTATATTCAAGGTCCATGTACAATCAGATAGCTCGGAGACAAGAAAATCTTTGATTGGAGAGCGAATGTTGGTTTCGAAGTCTTGAATATATTGCTGATCTTGTTCGCCCTGAACAGCAAATACGTTCTTCTCTGGAGGATAATGGAAGTTTGGTGGACCGAGGACGACATTTGGTGCTTGATTGGTGGCAATTACCTGCTGCCATTGAAGACCATAGTTGCAGCGGTCTTGTTCTTGAACGAGCCAAGGATGAGACATTTTGTGATGTCGAATATTTTTCTGTTTAATAGGAGTTGAATTTTCTGGAATGGTTCTGTATGGAATACTAAAGAATGTCTTTCTGAAAGTATTGTTGATGTTTCTGTAATGGGAAGAAACAAGCGAAGACTTTATGTCTTTGCCATGTCGATGCATTGTCGTAGACATGAATGAAGTAGAAATAGCGTCCATCCTGCGCACAGACACACTCATAACCCAGATGATTTTAGGTTTAAGATATGCCCAAAATATGATCAGGAGGTATGGGAGATTTGGGTGACTAAATTTGTTCTCCGGCAGAACACCTTTTCAAAGAAAATAATGAGGGTAAATACTACAGTACGGCACAGAACTGCAACATGATGCTGTAATTGCGAGGAATTACCAAATGCGAGCCGCAAATCATTCATTGCTTCAAGAGTATACAAGTATCGCGAGATTGTCCGGTTGATACGTCTGGCCGTACAGTGATAAGCCAGTCGTTGAACCCGAACCATAGATTATTCACAGTTGGTACTCCAAATGAATACGAGGCTATACGAATAGTGAGAACGATACGATTAATACATTTAGCTATGTTATAAATCAGAGATGTATCATATTCTCAAATCCCCTCCTAACCGAGTGGAGAACCAACAACTGGACCCCCTTCCCGCCAGTTTATCAAACGTATGAGTAACTTCCAACATACAAAAAGCTTCCAACATAAATTCCACCAAAAAACAGTCCGTAGATCCATAATACCTGATATTCGAACTCCCAACCGCTATATTACTCTTAGTCTAATCGGTGTAAATTTCGCCAGATTGAAGCGAGAAACCCTGTGGATGCCTCTATGCCCCTCTCTTTCATCCCTCTCAATCTTTCACCATTTACTCTTCGCTTAGTGTTCCCCTTCTCCTTCCTTTTTCTCCTCTTCGCACTAAATGAGTTGAGGCTAAAAGTAGCTAAATCCTCAACTTAGCAGTTCTCTCCACTCCCCAAAACACGAGAAAGATTCCTCAAGAAACTACCTATCTATTTATCTATCTATCCACTAACCATCTCTCAAACCTTATCCCAAGAAAAAAACGAAAAAAGAAAAAAAAAACAAGTCCTTCGCCTTTACCTCAAGTACAATCTCCACAAAACGACAAAAGTACTCAACCTAGCATCTCACAACCAGCAATCCAATCCAATCCGCCATGAAGATTATATTATTATAGATACACCTCCCGAAATACCAAAGCTATACAATCTAGATATCAAGAGATTCCTCTCAGGGAGTTTCCAAAGTATTGGATGAGATGAAGGATCATTTACGCGATCTATACAGTACTCAAACTAAAACCAGCTGAACGGCTGAGACTACCCCTGTGGTGGCAGAATCCGTGGTTGACGAAGTGATCCTTTCGTAATTGCCATAAATTCTATAATACCTTTATTATGTATTGAATAAATCGTTTTTAAAATATTAATATAATTAATCTAAATCTCTATACCTTACAAGGTTTATTCTAATCAATAAGGTTTTAATGAAATTTTTGAATTTAAAAAGCTTTTAAGTTTTAGCCTAAAACAATTATTTTCAAATTGAAATATCTATATATATTTAAATTAGATTGTTCTCTTGTTTATTTAATACATTCTATATTGTATAGTATAATAATAAAACTTTTGATTGAAGAATAAATTGAAAGTGAATGGTAAGTAATAGAGATATTTTTTTTAGATTTTTGGCTAATATTTTCTATCTATTTTTTAGTTTTTATGTTTATTTCTTTCTTTTCTTTTTTAGCTTTAATTTATCTCTTTGATTTCTCTCTAATTTGTATGCTTGCTTTTTTTCATCCATTTTATTTACAATTCTAATATTCAAAGATCTCGAAATTCCTAAGATTTTTTAGGGCTCTTATTTTCTTTTTTTCCATTAAAATTCAATAATAAATGGGTTGCAAAAAGAATTGATTTGATTTGTTAATAACGAAGAGCTTTATTTATTATTAACAAATGTATATATTAATATTGTAATATATAAAATAGAAATTTGTATAGGGATTTATATTGAATTTATCTTTGTCCGGAATATTAACTTTACCACTACAGGGTACTTCGAAAGCCGGCTGAAAAGACTTGTAATGTGCTGATCCTATAATCCTACACCTACAACTTATTGGCGCTTTCTTAGACTTCTACAAAGTATTCCCCCCCCAAAATCTCCAAATCTGAAAACTTTTCTACATCCCACAAAGAATTCCCTCGCTTTATTACCTGAGTATACTAAAAAAACAATTTCTACTATAAGATCTAATTCCTACTACTAGCACAATAGTATTCCTCATCTAACACATGAATGATTCTCGAGACTAGAAGAGAATCTTACATATTGAGAATATGAGATTGGAAAATGAAAATGAAAATGAACATGAAAATAATGAGTTACCCACAAGCGATTGAAAGCAAACCGAACCAGTCTCTCAAGAGATAGAGTTGCGAAGTGGAAATAGTGTCGGTTCATGTGCATGTGACGGAGAGAGAGAAACAAGATATCAAAGGTACTTCTAAATTACAACCACAATCACAACTACAACCACAACCACAATCACAACTACAATCTACAATCTCAATTTGAAGCTCCTTCTCCTTCTCCCTCGCGCTTCCCCTTCCCTTTCTCTTTCCTAATCCATCAAAGCAAGACTCGCAATGACGAGAAGTAGATTATCATCCACTCATCCCGTCATCTACAATCCAGCCCGATTCACAATTTCAAATCAACTTTTTCTTTCTCCCATCTCCTTTCCACCTTTTTCTCACGTGGAATTATTGGATCTGGAATTCCTTACTCTCGCTAGATTATCGAAGACCTATACTTTACTTTGAGGTTTATTGGGCCGATGGAGTTGATAGTGTTGATGGAGTGAAGTCAAGATTTGAAGAGAAGTAGAGAGTGAGTTGGAGGACGATTGGAAGGAATTCGGGTTAGAATGTACTACAGAGACGACAGAAACGCATACAAGCAGTTGAATTACCGAGCTAGTGACCCACCCACCTAATTAACTCTCCCAAGAACAAAAGATAGAGAATACAGAATAATCAAAACGACAAATCCACCCTCTTGTATCGAAACAACGCCAATAGAATTCCCCATTCATCCATCCATTCATCCCTCCTACAACTCCCCGCCACCCCTAATAAGCTAACGCCCACTCCGTCTCCCCTGCGGATTCGCCAACTTCTCCAAAACCCTCTGCACCACCTCCTGCGCGCCCCTAACCCCCTCTTCCCAATATCATCGGGGATGAGATTCTCCGCCAACAAACTCTTCGCGCGATCACTATTCAAGAAATCCACCAACGTCTGCGTATTCTCCAATTGTTCCGTCCAGGCCCTCTGGAACTCATCCGCGAGTCTCGTGCCATTCTCTACCGCGGCCAAGCGATCATTCTCTAGATCAATCAAGCGCTGTTTATATAGATTTTCGAGCGTGGCGCGACGAGCTTCGAATTGACGTGCGTCTGCTGCCCGAGTATTCGCGAGTGTTTGTTCGCGCGAAGTGAGTTCTTGGGATCGGGCGTCGAGATCTGCAGCGCGGGTATCGAGTTGTTTGCGCTGGGCTTCGAAATCTTTGCGTTCCTTGGCGAGACTTTCGCGGTCGGTCTGCAGCTCGATGGCTTGTTCGTGGAAGTCGGGGCCTTCGGTGAAGCGTTTCCATTTTTCTTTCGCGTTGTAGACGTGGGAGCGTTGGAGCTTGACTTCGTTGAGGAGATACGTGCGTTCTGTGTTTGCGACTTCGGCGGCTTCACGTAGAGATGCGTTGTCCCGACGGAGTTGACGGAGTTCTTCGAGATCGTCGCGGGTTTTCTTTTCCCAGACCGAGACACGTTCGGGCCAGACGGGTTTGACGACGCTGACGACGGTGGGGTTGCGTTCCATTTCGCGAGTTACTTTGACACCGGGATGTTCGGCGTGCGCGGGGATTACGAAGATGGTCTTGAGGGAGTCATTGCGGAGTCGATAGTAGCGGGTTATGACGTCGATGGCGGTGATACCACGGGAATACTCTTTTCCACCTTTGGTTTCCCAGAGACGTTCCCCTTCGACGCCGAGACGGAGATGATTTGCACGAATTTGTTCGTCGACTCGTTCTTTCTTTTCGAATTCATCATTGAGAAATTGCCAGATATCATCGCCGGAGTTGACGAGTACGAAGCGGTCTTGTGGGTAGACGAGCTCGCGGCCACTACGTCCATCGGGTCCCACGCGGGAAAGTGCTTGATGAGGGACGACGGCTTCACCTTTCATCACGTCCATGGCATTTGCATGAAGACGTTCGAGGTTATGGAGACGTGCGACGAGTCGTTGGATGTAAAGTATCATTTGACCAAGGAGAGTTGTTTCTGCTAGGGGTCGATTGTGATCGTCATCTTCATGGGGAAGCACACCCAGTAAACCTCCCTTGGCACTATATTCATGGTCGATGAGTTCGAGTACTTCGTTTGCGTGTTTGAGAAGCGCTTCATGGGTAGCATATGGAAGCGATGGACCGTCAACAGGAGTTGGATCCACTTCATGTAATGGACAGACGTCAATCTCGACAAAGTGATCTGGTTGTCCTGGATTTACCATTGTTCCCGGTTCGACATACTGAGGTTCCAATGTATTGAGCAGAGTAGGAAGTGGTAGATTGTGATGGACTGTATTATTCTCATATACATTATTCAAATCATTGAGAAAATCGAAAGTTTCATTTTCATTGAAACTCGGGGCTCCCTCAAACTTGGTAACCGCTTTTTGATTCTTACTATCGACAGTTCCTGCGCGTGTGGAAAGAGTGATTTGCTTGAGGAGAATAACCAATGCTTGCGCATGTTGTTTCAATTCCAGAATTGTAGGCGCATGACCTTTGGTAGACAAATAATTGCAGTTGACATGTTTAAAAAGGGGTATTAAGTCTGATTGATTGAGTGTAAAGATGGAACGGTATGCTTCTGAGAATTTTGTCCGCTGTACTGCTCCTCGAGCTAGACCACTTGATCCTCTAGGAGCAGGACCTATCGTGTCAGGAGCTCTCATTCCGCCAGTCCCTCCTCCCGCTCTTCGTTGCAAAGCGGCAGCACCTGCAGCCGCAGCTGGTGCATCCCTCATTACTACATCGGCCATGACTTTTTGTAATGTTTTATTGATTGGTTATTAGCCTGGGAAGGTTGGAATTGTTGACTTATCTGTCTTTACATGTAGCTTGAAGTTCATCGTAGCAAATAAACAAATCGCAAAATGGGAACAACACGGTGAAAGAAAAGATCAAGTAATAGCAATGACGCTTTAGGAAATGTGTATACCGCATGTTGTGAAGCTTCAATTGAGATAATGAAAGATAAGGAATGCAGTTCATTCAAAGTCAAATCCATCGAAGCATTTCTTTGATAGTATGAACAATGGATGTTCTGCTTTCAACGTAAGAAGGTTTGCTTGTTGGAGGGTATTGAATGGAATCATGATTTCTTGGCATGAAGATTTTAGTTCTGATGGAAGTAAACATTGAGATCACGTGAGCTCATCTTAATGCTTCACACTGAACATTGTACACCAATCATGACAATGTTATTTATCCATTAACCGTGAAGAACTGACTTACACTTGCAAATGTTTGATTGTCGTTCGAGTTGTCTCCCGGCATCTTGATCAATTAAAATCGGGATAGGCATGGTAGTGGCCCAAGAGATACTGTGGCGATAGTATGGCAATCGTACCCGGTACATAGCAAGAAGTTGGTCACTTGAACAATCATATTCTTGTATACATCTAGATCCGCAAAGTATTACCATCGGGAACTTCCCATCAATATAAAAGTATGAGCTGTGCTCTCTACCAATAATTCAGCAAATATCAGCGGGGTGAAGTACTATAGACGATTCAGCTCGACAGGCTGACAGGACATGATAACCATGTCGAGCTATGGGGTAAGTGATAATTCTGCAGGTACAGGTAGGTTACTTGGTATCACATATGAGATGGTGGCTCTAGGTGAGAGCAAAGAATGAGCTTGAATCCGAAAGAGCAAGAATGAATGTGGATTATTCTCCGTACGGTGTAGATATTGTATTGACGTTTGGAGAACATCAACGTCGACGTCAATACCAGTATCAAAATCCAGCAACATCAATACCAGTATCAAAATCCACCAGCATCAACATCAAATCAACCCCCACCTGCACATGCACCACTCAACCCCTTCGGTCCCGAACCCTCAAACTCAAGTCACTCACTCAACCATCACCTAAAGTACCGGCGGCTCAAAAGAAGCTGAGATTTCCAGGGACCTCCATAGTACACCTCCATAGCTCTTCCAGGATATTTAGATCGAATGGAAATTGAGGGTCCAACGGGGTTCTAATCACGGTCAAAGTTCTTTAGTTTGGGTTCTTGGAATTTTTGGCACTGTTAGTGGTATTTCTTGATCGTTAGCACAGCTCCTGTAAGATTTAACGCCGACCTTATCCACTGGTGACAGGTGTTACGCAGACTGATAGGTGCTAAGTAGTTGACTAACTCATCCGAGAGTCTAGGAAGTGACAATTAAGCTTTTTGATATCCGAGAGTAGGTGGGAAAAAGTTAATATTCTCAACTCCACTTACTTCAAACGTGTGGGTAATGTACCTCCTTTTTATGAAGAGGTTGAAGGGAGATGAGGTGGACTGTGTTTTCACGAGATTATGTCTATATTATGCTTTCCGAATCAACATTGCCCCACGAGTACACAATTTTATAATACAATACCTACATCGGTCCTCTCCTCTTGGAAATCACAGACGATTCATAATACCTAATACCACTCAACACGTTGTTGCCCATCACAAGTCACAATGCACAAAGCACAGCACACCTCACAACACATCTCGACCGTGGCTGGTGGCTGGAAACGATTGAGTCTGATGTGGAAAGCCCAACAGTAGTACCGTACCACGGAGGTATGTACGGTGTACGGTGTACGATGCAGCTATGCCACTCATTCAGCTATACAAGGATTATCCACTCCCGCAACTTATCTCCATCCACCCATCGGTTATCTGCGAAGCACCTACGATCCCATGTTGAAATAAAAATGGGAGATGGGAAATTGCATTTTTGGTGCTTGGAGATTTTCGTTGGGGGGGGGGATTTTTCTCTCTTCTCTTTTTCTCGTGCGGGATTTGTTGATTGGATTTGATTGGATTTGATTGGATTTGATTGGATTTGATTGGACCAGATATGGAAGAGTAAAGTTAGTGAGGGAGGAGAGAACAGCGGAAATGCAGAAATGCAGAAATGCAGAAATGCAGAAATGCAGAAATGCAGAAATGCAGAAATCCTACTAGCTAGTTCAGCTGATGTGAATTGAATGATGAATTCAATAGACGCGGGCGCAGGGTTAATTTGGAGAGATGGAGAAATGTAAATGGGAAATAGATGGTCTAGAGCAGCTTCAAGACAAGTGCACTCTCATCTTACTGGACAACCAGAGGGAACATAGGGATAACTACTCGCTACGCTCTTTGTCTTGAAGCACACGGCGATTTTCTCCAAGCCATTCTGATGTTACGCCTGTGAGAGTCATCGATATATAATAACCCATCTCATGAGTACAATGGAATCTTCTTTCATGCATCATTATCTGATTTGAAGACAAACATACCATTCGGATCATTCAACATTCTTGTCTCTTGTTCTTCCATTCTTCCGTGCAATAAAATCACAGCCATCGACTTTATTGCATATGCAACAAACCAACATATATCGTCATATTGAAGATCCTTGCCTCTCGATTATTTTCTTTGAATATCTCATCCCAATTCCAAAAAAAATCCTGGATTTTGACCCAGTTATCGCTTCGAGAGATTAAAACAAGGACCTCAGACAAGGGATCTTGGTCCAAGCTTGCGAATCAGAAAGTATCCCAGTCGTCCATCACGTTTGTCTCAGTCTTGCCTCTTTTTATTTCCTTCTTTCCCCCCGTCGAGACCTCGATTTCTTTCCGTTCTCTTTTCCTTTCCGAACCTCGACTCTCCTCTCCGTTACTTTTGCTCATACGAGCAGGAATAATATTCATCAATTACAATCCTCGAAACCAAAATCAATTGCGACTCTCTACGATATCGTGAAGATATCACTTGATAATCATGGCCGATGATAGTGGTGGATCCAGTTTATCTGGTTTGGTAGCTACTTTGGTTCCGACCTTGATTGTTGCTGCCGTTTACTTTGTAATCTTCTTGATCTTGCGAAGATCTAACGTACGATGGTATGCTCCTAGAACCTATCTGGGTGCATTGCGCGAGGAGTAAGTACATTCATTCATCACAAAGAATTCGATTCAATACTAACATCAAAATAGAGAACGAACTAAACCACTTCCATCCGGATGGTTCAATTGGATTGGTCCTTTCCGCAAAATTCCAGATATCTACGCCCTTCAACATCAAGGTCTCGATGCCTATTTGTTTCTTCGATTTTTGCGCATGACCGTGGTTATTATGTTCGTCGGTTGCTGTATCACATGGCCAGTTCTTTTCCCAATTAATGCGACGGGAGGAGGTGGCGCCAAACAACTTGATATGCTCTCTATGGGCAACATTGATAGTTCTACATCAGCTGGAAGAGATCGATACTATGCTACTTGTTTCATTGGATGGATTTTCTTTGGATTGTAAGTTCCATTTCCGTTTTCACTTTGGCACACGCCCACGTCCTTTCCCCAAGTGTCTCTCGATCCTCATTGGAATGCTCGCCGGCCGCGACCTGAAAATTTACTCACATCAATCATGTAGTGTTCTTTTCCTTGTCACAAGAGAAACCATCTATTACGTCAACCTTCGACAGGCTTTCCTCCTCAACCCAACTTTCGCAAATCGCATCTCTTCAAGAACAGTTCTTTTCATCTCGGTTCCTGCGCCATATCTCGAGGAAAGCAAACTCCGAAAAGTTTTTGGAAGTGCAGTACGTAACATTTGGATCGCTGCAGATTCCGAAAAGGTCGACGAACTTGTCGAGAAGCGTGATGAAATTGCCAACAAACTGGAAAGTGCAGAGGTCAAACTTATCAAAACAGCAAATAGTGAAAGACTCAAGGCAATCAAGAATGGTGCGAGTCAAGAAGAACAACCTGTCATGGAAGATAATGGTGAATCGGGATCATTGGCCTCGAGATGGTTACCTCAAAAGAAGCGTCCCACACACAAGCTCGGCAAATTTGGGCTATATGGAAAGAAGGTCGACACAATCAATTGGGCTCGAAGTGAATTGGAAACTCTCATCCCGGAAACTGAATCCGCTCAAAGTACTTATTTGGCTGGAGAGACCAAGAAGGTTGGATCGGTATTCATCGAATTTGCTCACCAATCGGACGCTCAAATCGCATTTCAAACTCTCGCTCATCACCAGGCCCTTCAAATGTCCCCTAGATATATCGGTGTTCATCCTAGCGAAGTTATCTGGAAATCTTTGACCATCTCATGGTGGCAGAGAGTCGTTCGTAGATTTGCTGTTGTTGGATTCATCGCCGCTCTCATCGTTTTCTGGGCCATTCCAGTCGCGGCGGTTGGTCTGATTTCAAACGTCACATACCTCGAACAATTCAGCTGGCTTTCGTGGTTGAAAGCAGTCCCCAGTTGGATTATGGGTGTAATCTCTGGTCTCTTGCCTTCTGTCGCTCTCTCGATCCTCATGTCCCTCGTTCCTATTATCATGAGACGTAAGTTATCTTTATCAAAATTGAACGACCTATGCTAATCCGAAACAGTTTGCGCAAGACTCTCTGGTGAACCAACTACTGCACGCGTAGAACTCTTTACTCAAAACGCATACTTTGCCTTCCAAGTCATTCAAGTTTTCTTGGTTGTCACTATCGCATCATCGGCATCATCGGTTTTGTATCAGCTCATCAACAGTCCCACTGGAATTCTTTCCCTTCTTGCGAACAAATTGCCCAGTGCTTCCAACTTCTACATCTCTTACTTTATTGTCCAAGGTTTGACTGTGGCCGCTGGAGTCATTTCTCAAGTTGTTGGATTCTTCGTCTTCAAAATTCTCTACAAGTTCTTGGCCAGTACTCCCAGAAAGATGTACCAAAAGTGGACCAGTTTGAGCGCAATCTCATGGGGCAGCACTCTTCCAGTGTTCACTAACATTGCTGTGATTGGTATTACTTACTCATGTATCGCGCCACTTGTTATGGGTTTCGCTACTGTCGGTATGAGTCTGTTCTATCTAGCTTACAGATACAATATCCTCTTCGTGACCGACACTCAAATCGATACCAAGGGTCTTATCTATCCGCGTGCTCTCCAACAACTTCTCACCGGTGTGTATCTTTCGGAGCTTTGCTTGATTGGTCTTTTCGCCATTGGTAAAGCATGGCCACAAATGATCCTCATGATCATATTCCTCATTTTCACCGCTTTGTACCACATTTCTCTCAACGCAGCCATGGGTCCACTTCTGCACACCCTCCCTAAGACCCTCGAAGCCGAAGAAGAATCTATCCGCGGCGAGCTCGAAGCCGGTATGAGCGGCAGCCCCATCGTCTCTCACGAGAAACATGACGAGAAGAACGGATCCAGCGACCTGACTCCTCACTCCAAACCCCCAGGCGGCATCTTTGCTAAATTCTTTAAACCCCATATCCATTGCGATTACGCTAGCATGCGCACGCTGGTTCCCCACGGCAACTTCGATCCTGAAAATCTCTACGATGATGTCACTGCTCGAAACGCATACTTTCCTCCCGCTGTTGTCTCTGAGGCACCGCTTTTATGGATTCCAAGAGATCAGGCAGGTATCAGCGCACAGGAGGTGGCTCACACGAGTAAGATTATTCCAATCACTGATGAGGGATGTACGCTTGATGAGAAGAATAAGTTGGTTTGGGATGTTGAGGGGGCGAGACCACCGCTTTGGCAACCAAAGGTTTTCTATTAAATTATGAATGGAGAGAGAGGGAGGGAGGGAATGGCAAGGTGGAGGATTGTTGATAATGGATCCTTCAGGATCTAAATTTCATGAAATGAGATTGGATGCGATGAGTTAAAATGATTTTTATACCCCGGGAAATCGAACGGAACGGAACGATAAATAAATACATAGACGGATGAGGACGGAGTTGGTAGTGTTTACCATGCTCTTTAATGTTTTCTACTTTAATTTGGTGGAGGTTGGGATGGATGCATGGATATCAGGATGAAAAGAAAGAAGCTTTGTTCTCTCGAATTTGAATCTGGAATGTTTGAGTCTTGAGATGGCGAGAGGGAGTACGAGGTAGATATCTAGTTAGATACCCCAAGGTCTGAAAGTGAATTTTTTTTACACAAATTCTTGGCATTTCAATGAGATCTGATGTGAAGTAATGATATGTTGTTGTATCGATCAATCATCCATATGCTTGTAGAATTTTCATCGTTTATATATATGTTTATACGTGATACATACATGCCCATTCACTTTCTCGTCAAGAAGGGGGGGGGAGGAGAGGAGTGGAGTAAAAAGTGTTGTGTTACTTGAACTCTATGGCAAAAGAGAGTGCAGAAGCGAGGGGGGATGGAGGAAGCGAGTGGTGAGGAGGAAGGATTGGAGAAGCGAGAAGCGAGAAGGAATGAAAAGCGAGAAGGAACGGAGAAGCGAGAAGGAATGAGAAACGAGAAGCGAGAAGGATTTTGAGAGGAAATATCGAAGCGAGCGGCGAGGAGGAAGGAATAGAAAGGCGAGAAGGATTGGAGAAATGAGTAGCGAGGGTATGTAGGGGAATGGAGAAGCGAGGAGAGGAGAAGCGAGAAGCGAGAAGCGAGAAGCGAGAAGGAAGAAGGAAGAAGGAAGAGAGGGACGGATGGATATATGATGACTTGTGTGACGGATAGATTTCTGCTTGTTTGTGTGTAGGTGGACTCTTGGGATACTTTGTTTATGGATATGGATTTATGGATTTATGGTTGTAGAACTAGGTATTACTAGATAGTTAGATGTTGAGATATTGAGGTATCTAATTATTTGTTTGTTTGTTGATTTCAATGAGATTTCCGAATGAGATTTCAAGAATATGGTCATGAAGTATTGCCACAATATGCTAAGTAGCTCTGCTATGCATTTCGTGCTTCGTATCTAGAAAATGTGATGTTTAGATATATGTATGTATGCATGTATGAAAGATGTAACTTTGACTCGTTCTCTCTCTCCTCTAAAGATCTGTTCAGATGGGAATGATTGATTTCGAGCGACATCATGATGGCGAGGAGGATTTTCCGCTTAGTATATTCATTTGAATGAAATGATATGATATGACTATTTGTCAGAAATGACTTGTAGTCTTCCAATACGGGGTAGAATGGATAATAGATATCCCACTCATTTCATAGTGATTACTCCCACTCGGTAATCCCTCGCTATCCGTCCTTCCAATTTGCATTTATAAAATTAGGTCTTGTTCCATCCACACAAACCAAAAGCAACTCCCTAACCCAAAGGCTTGACCTTCTTCTTTTTCTTCTTCTCCCCACCCCCCGCTCCACCCCCTTTCTTTGCAAATTCCCTCCAACTTCCAATTCTCTCCTCCCTACTCTCCTCCCACTTAACCTCACTATCCCTCTTTCTCTTCCTCTCCTCCCTCTCCTCCTCCACTCTCTTTTGTTCCCTTCCCTCCTCCTGCATTTGCGCCTTCACCTGTCTCCTCCTCCTCTGCTCATTCTCAATCAACACAAATTTTGTTTTCTCTCTCCACTCCCTCCTAAACTCCTCACTCGGTTCCTTCACCTCCGCACTATCTCTATTCAATCCCTTTTCGCGCATCACCAGCATTCGCGCATCGGCAATCGCTTCGTCTAATCTTTCACGATGTTTCTCATCCATTAACTCTGTTTGTGCTTTTTTTAACCGATCGAACGCATCTGGGGCGAGGGGATTGCGCGTTTTATCCGGATGGATCAAGAGGGATTTTACACGGTAACATTTTTTGATATCTGATTCGCCGACACCGGGTTGGAGGTCGAGGACTGCGTAGCTGTGTGATTTTGTTAGTTGATATGTTTGGGTCCTTCCGACTTATGTTCAATGTCGTTCATTTTCTTTCATTGAGATAATTCTGAGGAGGGGAAGACATACGCATCTAAACGAAAAGCTTTTAATATCCTGTCGATTTCAGAATCCTGTGCAAATCAGTAATCATTCATTCTTTCACTCATCTTCAACCGCGATCCCAAAGCATCTCCAAAAACAACCCATCCATATACCTCCCCCAATCGTCTCCCCAACCCTCCCCTATCCCCAAAATAAGAAACATACCTTCACAAACTCCTTCGCCTCACTCTCCAACCCTCCAGCGCATCCAAATCATCCTGCGCATCTCCATCTGCATCTACATCTTCCTTCTTCACCACCACCTCTTCCTTATCCTCTCTCTTCCATTCCCCTTGCGTATTCTTCACCTCATCCCCCTCATCCCCCTCCCTTTTCACCCTCTTCGCATCCGGACTCGTCGCCGTCATTATCTATTCCGCGATTTCGATTTCGATCTCGATTTCCCAGTATATAATTCCAACACAATCAGATCATCAAACCTCTTATCGAAGAAAGTAAGTCGTGCAGAAGAATCGAGATTGGTGAAAAGGTCAAAAAGGTGAGGTACTTGAAGAATTGAAGAATGAGGTTGATAAGATTAAGAGATTGAGATAGCAGCTTTGGATTGTCGAGCTAGCGCTCGGGCCATTACTTAAGGATGCGGGCAAGGCGGGCCGGTTGACGCTATGTAGGTGTGTATTTTGTTGTGTGGCTTACATAAGTTTTGAGGGTGCTCCCGGTGAGGAGGCTTGATGATTTGATTTAATTCCTGGTGAGAGGACGAAAGTTTGTCAGATTTCCACACAGGTAGCTACGAGGTACACACATACCTAGGTGCCTAAGGTCACTCAGAATAAATTTGGACATCTATGGGAACCTGGAATAAACAGTATTTTCATTCTCATTTCCATACCAAATATCCACAAGTCCCGATCTTGCTAAACGCCATACGTACATACATAAATACATCTAGACATTTAAGTGCACACTTGCATATCCATGCCACCAATACCACTTCACATGAATCCATTTGACCTTTGCAAAAGGATTTTCTTCTGTCATTCCTCACATCAAATCCACTACTCTCCTCAAATGTTATGTCACTATCATACCATGCCATAATTTGTGATATGACATGATATTATGAGAGCTCGTGTGAAACCCTCACAAGAAATAATCCGCCACCGGTTTCTTGGCCGGCATGCCCCTTGAATCCTGCGGCGCCGCGTGGAAAACCCTATATCTTCTGGCCGGTCCACTCAATGCTACTTTTTCTTTCAATAACGGCGCATTAGCACCATTCCCTCTACTAACTTCTCCATTACTCCTTGCCATAATTCCATTTCCTGTCCCATCCTCTCCTAATTCCATAATTGCTGCTACATTTCCACATCTATAGCAGTAATTTGGCGCAGACCATACTGTAACAATACTGTGATCGAAAGTCTCTTTGAACCCCTCCATTACTAACTGATGGGCTCGAGCAATCATTGAAAGGTCGTTTGTATGGTTGAACATTTTGACGATATCGGCTCCGAATAAAAACCCGGCGCCACGGGGGGAGAGACCCCAGCCATCTATTTCATCAGGGTCGGACCAGAGAAGATCACACATGGCACCTTCATGAGGAACTTCTTGTTTGCGGTCTAAGAGACGGATTTTATCGACTGCTTGGATCAGAGGGGAAAGACCTCCATGGACACAGAAAACCGCGCCGGAGGGATTGCCTGAACTGCCTCCACTGTAACCTGAAGCCCCAGAGCCAGGAGCACCAAGACTGGTGGGGAATTTGCTTTGGGGGCTTGGAGAACCCTTATCTGATGAGCTCATCTCGGAATCTATAGAGGGCTTTCTTTTCCCAATCTTGTCCCTGTTTCGTAGAAATTTGTTCATAATACTTCCATCAACATTTAAAATCTCGATTTCCACATCCTCGTCATTGAATTCTTGCGTCGAGGAGGCACTGTGTTCGCCATTTGGCATAGATGTAGGTTGAAGACTATTTGATGCTCCAAGCACAATTGCACCGAGAGCAAGATAATCGAATACTTCGCAACAGTATCTCCATACATTTGCGCTTCCATACTTTCGCAAGCATTCGTCGTAAAATCCGTAAACTGTTGTAATTTGTCTAGATTCGTGATTGCCTCGAATTAAGGTCATTCGATCTGGATATCGTACTTTGAGACACAGTAGGAGGAGGAAAGATTCTAAAGAGTAGAAACCTCGATCAACGAAATCACCTAGGCAAGTCAGTCAGGATCTGCCATGAATGTCGTTTGAAAGGTCGTATCTTACCCATGAATAAGTAGTTTGTATCGGGCACATCACCACCAACCCTGAATAGTTCCATGAGATCATGAAATTGTCCATGAATATCACCGCATATCTGCATAAATTCGTCAATATCGACCCATCACTTGCGTAAACACATGAAGCCGTACCGTAACTGGAGCTGTTACTGTGACCACATTCCCTTCCTCTATCAACAACTCTCTCGCTTTATGACATAATTCTCGAACTTCTGCTTCTGGGATGGGTCGGCAAGCTCGCAATTGCGAAATGGCTCTGAATCAAAGTCAGATTGAAGTCTTTTGAAGGAATTCGTAGAAGCTGTACCTATCCAAATCACTCATCTTTCTTACTCGAATCTTCCAGTCAGGAACTTTTGGGGGGGCAATGTATTGAGTAGGATCAGATTGGCGTCTACGGAGTTTATGCAATGTAGATAGCTCCCAGATGTCGATGAGGCGCAATGTCAATCTATCGGCCGATTTGAATCTGCAACCCAGCTCATTCGAAAGAACCAAGATTCGAATCTGAGAATGTCCAATGTCTTGTGTCGGATTCGTTTCTGAATAACGCGTGAATGTTAACGGCGCATCGAGGTTCTATGGGGGCGCAAACGAGATGGCGAAATATCCTGTGTATCTCAAGGCTGAAGAAATTCACAATTCAGGAAAGAAAGACCAAATAAAATCCCGCTCCAAGTGAAATTCGAAAACAGATTATATCGCTGTTATTATAGAATTCATTGATGTTTTAATTATTATTGTTATCGAAATTGTCGGTTGAATTATAATTTTCCTCAGCCTCGAATATGATAAGGTACTGACTGACTGGTCTGATACCTCAAGATGACGCTAGTGTTATGAGTGAACATTGAAGCTCAAATTAGTCTGGGGTGGCTCGGTGGGAGCGTGGGAGCGTGGGAGCGTGGGAGCGTGGTAAATTTAGAGCCTCAGACCAAAATTATTTATTATATTACCCGATGATATCCCACCATTTTCATGTTCAACTGCGGAACCCTACGTCAATTTAAAGACAGGACTATTAGATACTTCAATTGAGATTCCATGTCAATGTTTTCACAAAAAATGAGATAACAAGTGAGGAATCTTCAACACTCGAAGGAACCCCATTGCTAACACAAATTAACAGGCACGATTCATTCTTTAAACAAAACTCACCACATTCCCTTGCAACCAAAATCAAAAAAATCATGCCGCCTCATCTTCACCCCCGCTCCAAATTCACATCTTCCCTCTTCGCAGGCACGCTCTTTGCTAGTTTCTTCGTCGTAGCACTACCGCATGTTCTTCCTTGTCCAGCACCGCGCGTCGTATATGCAGATGATGGGTCGGGATCACAGAGGCCGAGGAGGAGAAGGAGGAAATGTCCTGTTGATGAAGTGGGGGAACAGGGAAAAGAACAGGGACAGCTACAGATGCAATTGAAGACTGTGGGAGGAGATAGAGAGGGAAAGAGTGAATACAAGGATTTCAATGAGAAGATACGGGAGGAAATGGGTGGTAATAGTGGGGAATCAGATGATAAAGAGGAAATAGAAGGAAGCAGGAAACTTGCTAAGCGCGAGTGTCCGGTGCCGAAACCTGGGGGCGTACTAGGAGGAATATTGGGCTTTAAGTCGAGTGTTGATGAGAAGGGGTCGAAACCACCGTGAAAGATAAGATCATCTTTGGAAGGGTTTTGATATAGGGTGGTGAGAATTGGGGACTGGCAGGATTGTATATATGGTGCGGTTGTACATATTGTGTGCTACTCTGTGTACTTTATGATCTGATATCGGGTTCACGAACCCACATATTGTGGATAAACAAATGAAATATTCGGATGCATGTGGAATTGTGAATCCACAAGACACCCACTCGGCATGCCGTCTATTGCAAGAGATGAAAGGAAAAACGCTTCACGTTCTTGGAACGTTCAAATACAACGGCTCTCTACTCTTTACCTTGAAGTGTTCTCGCAATCTTCACTTCAAAATGAAAATCTGCAGAGCCCGTAGTGCATTCCAAGCATTTACAGAATAAAACTTCCAATAGCCGATACATGTTTGCAATTGAGGTGTTTCTGTCAGTCATTTGCCAATCATGCACATCAAACTAGGTTCCCTATCACTCAAAATATCTCACTAGTTCACCAAATGAAAATTGTGTCGGAGAAGGAAGGAGCCGCCTACCTTTTACACAACTTCTCCTTTTGCATTCCACTAAGCGAACGCAAAATTCAAAACTCTCCATGCCAAATATTTCTCGACAATTCAATACCATATCACATATTTAATCAACAGCCCGAAGACAAATCACATACTTTTAGCGATTAAAATGTTTCATTGTCATTAACGCAATGCCAGATTACGAAGGGGATCTACAGCTAAGCGGACAAGTTCGCAATGAATTTACGTAGTCACTAATGCTCCAATTCTCAAGCACCACGCAGATTGAATGGTTGGAAATTAAAGTGAAAGTCAGATTCTATGGCCAACACAATCATCCTATTACTTTACAACGCCAACATACAGAGAAATCCACGCATATAATAACCCATAGATACTGATATACTCAATATGACTCACAGTTCACCCACCCATTTCATTTTACCATCATACGGATTTACCTCCTGCTTCCTTGGTACCATGCCAAATTGATCCGGATCCTGAAGATGATCGGAATTCTGGATTTCGTCCCAATTTGGGGCAACTGGCATGTATGAAACAACGTCATCCCAACTGGCAAAGTCGCCTTCCTTTGTTCCATCATATCCAGAGACACTAGCAAGTAAAGCTCTTCGGAAATCATCTTTGGCTTTCTTGGCATCTACAGACATTACATAATACGGTCCCTTATGCTTGTTAAGCTTCGTAAGGTAAGCATTCGCATCAGCGACTCCGTGTATGTTCTTGAACCACTCGTCAATGGTCATTCCCATTACGTTAGCTGCTGTATTGGCTGACTCGAGGTTTTCCTTGTCTCTCTTGCTGTCGGATGCCTTGTGAACCCAAGTGTTATGGTCCGTAGGGTCAAATCCAGGGATTGATGTTTTTTGGATAAGGTCATCTAAACTGAGACCGTTGGATTGAGCCCAGCTCAACATGGACAGCTGTTTTGCCATTTCAAGTTGCTGTTCTTCCAGCTCTTTTTCTCCCTTTTTCGACGCAGCTTCGGCCTTCACAACATCACCAGGTTGAACTCCGTCTTTAACAGCTGCAGCGTGTTGTCTGTCCTTTCTTACTTGTTTCTCTTTTGACTTATACTTATCGGCCAGCTTCAAATAGATTTTCATATCCCTTGCATCTTTCTCTTCCTTTGCTTTGATTATCAATCTTCTCTCTTGTTCTTTTCGATCGGCTTCTGTCATGGGTGTAAATCCGAGTGCACCTCGTTTCCGTCTTTCCGCAATGCGTTTTCGTTTCAATCTTTCAGATGCATTTTGGTTATTCAAGGCTGATGTTTCCTGGACTTCTTCATCTAAACGATGTTCCTCCCTGTGTCTCACTATTGCTTCTAGTGCCCACCTGTTTGCAGGTAATGTCAAGATTGTTGAAGGAGCGAGACCCGCAATGGGGTCTTTTATGGGCGGAATTTGAATTTCGTGCGCATCCTTCCTCTGTTCATTGAAGAACACTCTCAGACGCTCCAATTCCCGAACTCTTCGTAGGGCTTCTCTTGCTTGTGCCTCAGCTTCGGCGTCAGATGCTGGCTTCCACAGATCAAGTTTCGTTGGTTTTGATCCAGGTGCGGGCCCTTCGATTTCTTTGACTCCCTTGTTTATTTCATCAACCAATTCCTGTACACCCATTTCAAGCTTCTCTCCTTCTCGCTTTTCAATTTCCGCTATTTTCTCTTTTTCTCTTTCTTCTATGTTTTGTCGGAATCTTTTGGCATCGGGTGGGAAATAGCCATCATTATCAGCCTGTCGTTTCAAACTCTTGGCTTCATATGCAGTTTGCTCCTCTTCGATTTCATCAAAGAATCGTTCATGGAATATTTCAGAAGATTGTGATTGTACCTTTTCGGCATTATCTTTATGACTTTCCCACCATTGGTTTCTCTGATCGTCGGTGGGACCATTCGAAACGTCTCCATAGTTTGGGGGGAGTCCTCCCCATGCTGTATCACTGGTTGGCTCAACCATTTCTGACCTAAGCCATGAATGGGCAAGAAACGTCTCTTGAAAATGAAGCTGTGCGGCTACCCACTTAAGCTCAGCTTCTGGGCTCTCAAATGGCAAAGGTCCAGGCGCTCCCCAGTCCTCATTCTCCTCAGATTGAGCATAGTAATCCAGAAAACCGCGGTGCGACATGAGTTTGACAGCGCAGGGATCCGGTATATTTGTGTTTCTTGCTGGTTTTGCGTTCTTCCATCTTATCCACTTGAGATCTTGCTCTCCTTCGCCCTCGTCATCTTCCATGATTTTTCCCACAATTGCATTCTGCCAGTAGTATCCGGCGGCAACGCCAAAGTATTCATCTCTCAAAGTTTGTCTCAATGAGCTCCATTGTCGAGACCAATCTTTTGTGCTAGCATCAGCTGGCTGTAAGTAAAATCGACCGCCAACACCATGCCAAAAAGATACTCCACCACCCTCGCTTTGTATGATAGCGAATTCTGGCAATGGGCCTGCAATTTCGCCTTTGGAAACTGCGATTCCATTGATTGTTAGAAGTCTTCCGTCCAGATTAGCCACAAAGTATCTATGCTTCAAATCAGAATCTTTGTCAATTTCATCATTCCAAAGCCTGACATCTTTCGGTAGAAAAGATTGTGTTTCATCGCATTTTGGAGGGTAGTTTCGAGGTGGCATATCTCGATAATACTTTTGCTCAGGCGCAACCCACCAAGGATCATCAAATCTCATGGGTCTGTATTCCTTCTCCTTCATTTTGAAGGATGGCTCGATAATGTTGTCTTGGCCTCGGGGTTCAACTGCCTTTGGACGCTCTTCGCCGGGATTGATCGGAGTTGGAATTGCTTCGCATCGCCTAATGTCCAAGGGGAATATGTCCGGGTTTTGGTAGCTGTTGCTATTCTCGAAGGATTCTCTGTGATCGCGATCTTCAATTTTATCTAGAGTTTGTTGATATATGTTTTTGATTGGAATATTGAAGATGGTGCCTGTTACTTTATCCCAAAACTTTTTGATCTTCAAAAGTGATCCGTGGTCTTTGGGTTTAAGCATGTAAGGTACATTGGGCTGGTCATCATCGGGCATTTTGACTTTGCTTTGTGCGTATCTACAGAGAGGGCGGAGAAGCTATGGTTTATTTTATCAGTGGGATACTTTCCAAAGCAGAGAGAGAATCATACAGGATAAGGACTTCTTCCGCAATCCACACCACCATCAATCTCAAACTGAGAATTTTTTAAGAAAGCATCCGGTTCCTCATCCATATCAACCTTAACATGATGTTCTCCGACTTGCCTTGGTCGCCAAACACTGTTCTCAATGGGATCGTAATATTCTTGAAAAGTCTCGTCGTCTTCATCTGGGACAGCGTACTCGATAAAATTCTTCATGGCGAAGAAACCTCCACTAGATCCATCATCTTCGATTGGAAATGGCCTTGTGAGGTCATTAGGATTAAAGTTTTCGTCATCCTCTTCATCGCCATCGTCAGGCTCACGATCAATAGCCGTCGCGGGTGTATCGCTCTCAGGTTTTCCCGGGCGCGCTTTATCAATGTAATCCTGAGGGTCGGGCTTTTCCATAATCGTCGGATCTAATTCTCCTCCGTACGCTTGCGTAGTGATATTGTAATGTGCTTGCTGCCATGAGAGCTCAATATATCCCACGCCCAGTCTCTTGTTTTTCTCCATGCGATCTTTGAATTCATCAACGACGGCAGGACTCGTCCTTTTCATTGCGAATTCGATATACTTCTCCTCTAGACTTTCAGCAGGTCGATATGTTTCATTCCAATTGGGTCGACTGGTTAATTTGCATCGACGAACTTCGGGTAATTCTTCCCATTTAGCGAGAGCAATAGCGTACTCGATGGAACCAGGCTGAGCTTCAGGTTTAGGATCTTTCTTCCAGAATTCCGAGCCGAGAAGCTCCTCGACCCGTTCTTGCAAACTCAATGGTAGTTCATCACGGACGTATTCCATAGTCAAAGGTAGATACTCCGGCGCCCATTGCTTGTAATTTTTGAAATCCTCCCATTTAGGTGCATCCCAATTGCGTCGTTGCCATTCGGCCAGCGCTTCACAAAACTCTATATATCCATCTCCCAAATTCCGATTTTGCTTAAATAGCGCCTTGAGATTCTCAGTTGCACGTTCTTTCCATTCTCTCCTTCCTTGCGCTATCTCAGAAATACTCGTTTCAAATTGTTCGAGCGCTTTAGCTTCCGTCCTATACGGTTTTCCTATCTTCACCTTTTTCCTCCTGTGCTGTCTTCTCCCTGCTGGTCCCTCAAAGGGAAGCTTCCCCTTCTTTTTCTGTTGCTTGATATAAGCTTCCCATTCCGCATAGGCGCGCGCAACCCACACTTCATTCACACGTCCTTCCATGTAATGATTATTCCAAATATCCCACGCGCGTTTCCAGGATTTCCACACCTCGTGTCCGTCCCCGGAATAATTGAGTGCATATGGCGATTTGTACTTCCCCGACCCGAGAAGAAAATCTCGCACATCTTTTATGACGGAGGGGTGAAGGTTTTCGGCTAGGGGGGAAGGAATACGTGTTGCGGGGATGGGAGAGATGAGGGGGATCTGGTGGCGATTTTCGCGCATGCGGTGCAGGACGGCGGGGGAGGAGAGGAAGGGGGTAAAATCATAAGTAGTGTATTTGTTTTGGACGACGGTGAGGGTGGGTTTGTTGCGGGGGTCGATGACGGCCTTTGGGTCTGGGGCGGGTTCGGGGGGTGGAGGGGTGGGAGTGCGCGACATGGTGATTGGTTGTGGATTGTGGAGAGGTGATGTGATGTGATGTGAGGTTATATTAGGGATTGTATGATTAGATTCCTAGTGAAAGTGCGAGATGAGAAGATGTAATCTGATGAGTACACGATTGAGAGGAAGTTGAGCATGCGATAGGTATGAATAGCATCGACTTCGAAACAAAACGCAGTTCATGCAGCATGCACGAGTTTTCACGGGATCAATAAGATTAGAGAAGGAGAAACAAGGTGAGGGTTGAGATGAAAGAAGCTTTGAAGGAAGTTTGACGCAAAGGAAAACTTTGAGACATTTTCTTTGCTGAGGTGCTCCATTCTTTGCCCATTGATGATAATTCCGTATCCGTCAATAGAGAGGGTTAATAGTTTGATGCTTTAGCTATACTTGGACGGAAAGGGATTAGTGCTGGGTGTGAGGAATGTTGGGGTCGAGGGGGGGGCTGCGAGTGGTAAAGTGCCGTATTGGAGTAGATTGGAGTACAAAGGGGAAGCTCATGATCAAAGGAAATTTGAGGAGATGGAAATTGGGGATTATGAGATATGTATATGTATGAATGTATGTGAATTTTCAGGAATTCTGACACTTTTTGGGTAATTAATTTTAGACGTTCTAAACGTTGTTCTGAAATTCAACCTCGAATGGCAGGGTTACATCAGAAAAATCAAGCTGGTTCACTGAACCTGCAATTCGAGTTAAAGTAAGTAAGGACTACCTGGGTATTCACTCATTAACAGATACCCAATAAAACGGGAAAATAAAACACATTTTCAATTATTCCAATCGCTGTCCGTGAAATATGTAGAAAGTGAGGGGTATCTGAACACATAAGAATTACATTAAATTTTGATTTCGCTCCGTCCTGCAATTGTCATAAGCCTACACCATTTTCGCTATATCGGTCCATTACATGGAAGACTAGCTGGTTGTCCACATTGCAATCCATACCGGGCACGCAGCCCAATTCTGCGCGAACTACGGCGGGGTCGCCACCGGCCATGGTCGTTATCATATCGGTTGCAAACACGCAACTGTTCAGGTTGGTTCCGTTATTCTCGGAAGGTATGTTTGTGTTATATGTTGATGATATGGGAGGTGACATTTGATGAGATGAGACTGATGAACGAGAATTGGGATTCGAATTTGTGTGAGATTGAAGATGGGAATGCATTTGAGGGGTCTGTGGGGAAAGTGTGTTGTACGATTGATTTGATATGTATTGCGACTCGAATTCGTAGATTTGCGGAGATTGAATGGAGAGACTCGATGGTGTGTTCTGCTGTTGTGAGTTGGGTAATGTTATTGGTGTCATATTGAATCTTTGTTGCTGTTGCTGTTGCTGTTGCTGTCGAATGTGGACAGTTCCAGCCGTGCTATGATTTTGGCTGATACTGCTATGCCGACTTGCCACACTACTTCTTCTTGGACTCATGAATTGTTGCGCCTGTGAAAACCCTTTGCCGGTCGATGTTGGTGTCTGTCCTACGCTCATACTCCGCGAGGGCTGCACTGGGTCCCATACCGAATGGACAGTGTTTCCACTGTAAGAACTCTCTCGACTTTGAATCGTCCGCCCCATCGTTGTTGTACTCGTTGGGCCAATACTTCCATCTGCACAACATAATTTTCTCGCCTGAAGTAATTGTTCTAACTGTTGTACCGAAGGACTTTCATTCCCATATTGCGCCGATATCATTAAATCTTCAGAACTCATTTGTAGATATGTTTCCACCATTTCATTTCCTACCCCATGTTGTGCCAGGAGACTTCGTAATTTCTTGTTCTCATCTGCTACTCTTCTTGCTGCCAGCTGAATTTCGGAAGATGCTTCAATACCTTGGAGTTCACATTGGCGCAACCGTGCCTCGAGCTCTTGAAGGTACTCTTTTCTTCGAGCGCGGGATCGTCTCTGATTGTCTCGTATGCGCGCAAGGTTCGCCTTTTCCTAGAACATATAATTAGACTTCAGATCGATCAATGTACAAGTTATTGATGGTATGTTGAGAGCTTGTCTAGAAAGGGCGTGTGGTGCATGTGCATATGTCAAATGTCAAACGTCAATTGAGCTTGATAATATCTTGGCAGTTGATCTCTCTTCGCACTCTCCAATTAAAGAAAGACGACTCCCAAAGGATGAAGCATTGTTTACTCACCGCAGCCGTCGACATGATGGATTATGGAGTGGTCAAAATCTTGGGGTATTTTACTCATTCCAAGTAATGCGCAATTGATTTGATTGAAATGATTGCGAACTATCAATAGCCGCATCCCCTGTTTAGCGCGGCTTGGATTTGAATGTTCCCAATTTTTCACACGCGTAAAGTCTCCTTTGGCATGGATCTGAAACGGCGAGTATAAAGTTATAAGTAGATGGAGGATAGAGACTGGTTCGGCAGTTGCGATTATATATAGCTATGCAGTAGTATATGGAGTATTGAATGCAATATCTGACCCCTATGTTCCTCGATCTGGCTGTTCAGTATGGCCTTTGTAGAGTTAACATCTTTTCTCTAGCTCGTAGCTATCATGCGCCTAAAAGCGTGGCTGTGCTGTGCGTGCTGTGCGTGCTGTGCTAGAAGTTGTTGTTGGGAAGAGACTGCTAAGTGCCGGCAGGGAGTATGTTTTAAATAACAAGCTTTACTCCGTCTCCATGGTAGAAGGTATATGGCATCTGGCATATGGCATGTACGAGAAATGGCATTGGTGGCATTGGTATTACTTCATGAAACCCCTTCAAAAGAAGAACACCTACCTGCCTAGTACGAAGTATACATTAATGAATTTGTGTTCATAGGCCAATCATGGCGATGGCTGTGTATAACCAGATTCTGGAAAAGGATAAGTCCCTAGTCCCTGGGTAAGCAAGGAAAAGCAAAGCAAAGCAAGGTCAACAAGGTAGTTGTGGAATAAAGCATAAAAGAAGCATCAATCATAATAAAAGAAGCCTCGAACGGTCTCCGGGATTTATCCATCAGAACCTTATTTCTCAATCAATCGGGCGGAGTTAATTTACCCGGTCGGCATCTTCGTGTAGAAATTACCGAATTGAGCGAATGGGTTGAAGACAAATATATACATACTCACCTGCCTACCTTGGTAAATGCTCACTCTCACAGTCTGTCCTAAACGCTTCAAAGAACCAGAAGCTCATCCCACTTCTTTCTTATACAAGCATGTATGTATATTGATATTCCCAGCCCGGCAGAATGGCCTAGGTCTTTTATTGAAATAACTGCAAACTCAAGACTGGTTGAACAAACTTCGGGAGTTCTAATACCGGTAACCTTAACATTTACCTTTTGGATCCAATGTCAAACTGGAAATCAGATCATTGCTTTCTTTTCTCCTTTTCCACTTTCTATTTTTGTTTTGAAGGCTTGGAGTTAAACTTCTTACAGCTATTCGGGATTCTCTAGTCCTTTCAATGTGTGGCCCGGATCAACGGAATCGATCCCATTTGCTCGAGATGTGCCGCACTCATTCCTACCCGTCAAAAATCGTCCGAAACATCTGAATCACTGTGTAACCTTTAAATCGACATCGACGATCATGTCACATTTTACAATCTGGGGTTCAAGATCTCTAAGTGGAGATATCACAGAACTTGAAGTGATAGGATCTGTCGGTTTGGCGACCTTCGGGTCAATGCAATATATTGTGACTATATTCTATCCGTGTCACACACCACTACACACCACTACACATTAGGGTCGGTAGAAAAGAAAAGAAAGACTCTGTACTTCAATGGTATCCCGTCTTGACTTTTCGTGATCTATCGTAATTCTCCCTCTACCTCCAAGATATCAATGTTTGTTTGGTAAGGGGCAACTTTATTTCACTAGTGAATCTGTGAGTACAGATTCAAATGGCCATATCGAACATCTCTCCAATTGTATGCATAGGAAGCCCGCCAATATCTTTTTCTTGGGCGCAAATCTTTATTCACATGTGAAGAAACTGTCACAGGATCAGTCGTCTATTCTTCGATCCGGATATTGCCGAGAACGCATGTAGAGTATACACTCAAAGTCTGGCAAAATTCTGACTGAATTTAGACACTGTTTTGAATTGTCAGTGACTATATTTACACGCGAAAACTTGTTGTGTAGTTGATTCGATTGTCATTGACAGCACATGCAGATTACATATGTATGCACGACTGTATAGTAAGCAAAATATTTTTCGTGAATACCGGGTTATCAGTAGTCGTCCCTAATTAACGCACTTCTTGCGCCACACTTTCGTTCCATCCAAAAATTGAGTATTGTAGAATTCAATTATAACATCGAATTGTGGTTGTATTTCTCAAAAACATCGTCAGATATATCGGTTGTGCGAAGAAAATGCGGTTGGAATTTGAACATACGGGTAGAATACTCCTACTTCTATTTCAAACATAAACACAAACACCAGTTTCGTTTGCCGAAACTGCCAATAATGCCTCCTGGTATATAGATGCGGAATACTTTATCTCTCTCGTTGGAACCAAGTAAAGACATGAATCCACACAGAGATTATTCTATGAGTTCGGTTGAGAAAATGATTTTAACAGCTGTATGGTACACCGGCAGGTGGAGTATCTACCACTCAGATATTTATTGTTCTTTAAGAGAGCATAAAGCATTGTTCTCATTATCATTTGATACTGTGATTTAGTCTATTCGCCGTCGATATTCAATCTTATTACCGGCGTCAGAGTCTCTAAATAAGGAATTACCTTTCATCCTCAACGTCGTTGTCTTTCCTTATACAACCAAGAGGCTTTGAGATCGTCGCAGCTGACTTAGTACGTTATCAACGTGAGTCGAAGCAATTTGCCCCTGAAATGCCAAGTGTTTAGTCGGTATTCTTTATATTGTCCTATTTTAGTAAAATATGATCAGATGGCACGCATAGATTATTGGCTTAGAAATTATGTTGTACGAGAAGAAGGTCAGTAAATGTCAACGAGCTAATATGTGTTCGAAGATGGCTCGATGTGCATTCGTAGGATTACACTATTGTTACAAAAGAACGTCGTCGCATGCTGGCTTGAGGGGTCGTATGGCACCCCAAGAAACTAGCTCATAGCAGAGAGTTATCGAAGAGAGCTGATTTAGAATCCGCAGAGGTTGATTTTATTCTCATTGACATCCAGCCATGTTTGATTCGAAAGAAGAAAATCATATACTGCTTCAATAATAACGAGAACTGGTATACAGATCTGACAGCTAGAGTTGAGCTCGTATTTTCAGCAAATTCCCTGTGCCTCGAACTGGGTAGCCGGAGTTTGAAGGCTATGAATCATCTAGTATTTGTAAGAGACAACTCAATCTTATTTAATTGTATTGGAGTCTGATGTTCTAGTTTAATCGCGATATTTCGGGTAACAGAATGCGCGGTTTGATAGTTCAAGCTGAAGATTTGGGAACAAAGTGACATTAGAGTATTTTGAAAGCGAAAAAGGGGTCTATGTCATTGAATTTTTATTTTGCAGATGTTGTATATGTACCTAGTATGCAAAGATCTTGTCGACAGGTACTAGATTAAAGCTCGTTTGCTACTACGAGTATACTCCAATCTTCGATGTATAACTCTGATACCGCCGTCTGCTATGTTGCAGGACCTTAACTGGAATTCCATAGACTATAGATCAAATAGCAAGAGAACAATATGAATTCAATCTATAGATCAATCATTCAACAAATGAAGAGGGGTAATTTGTATATATATATTCTCACCATATCTTATTTACGGCTGTCGTTTATCTTGCCGGACGCAGAGAGACATCACGATTCCCGACAACGACGACTAGATAACGAGAACCACCACTCGCGCCTTCAAAAAACACACCTAATAGCGAGACTCTCGAGTGGGAGGAAACATTCATGTTGTTGTCAAGACAATTTGGGCCTTCAAACTATCCTTGAACCATTATTCTATAGACGAGGCTTCGGACTCTCGATTTCTCCTGCGCAACTCAGCAATCTCCTTTCCAAGTGTAGTGTGATACACGGTATCTAAGATCTGTATGGGGCTGTTTAAATACTATGATGTTAGTTGGTGATTGATATATCAGTCGGCTGTCGATGACTCGGCCGTCTGATCTCCACGTATAGTGGTTGCTCTTCATCTCCCTTAATATTTAAACGCTCTTGTATATCAAAATCACGGAAATCAAAGTAAGGATATCTACAGCGTGGATACTTTAGTACTATCGCCATACAAAAATGTTCCCCCGATATGATTCTGTGGTGAAGAGGAATATGAATGAAATATCGCCGTGGGAATGCTGTGAGGGATTTGCTTGAGCAGATAGTTTGGTATCTCTCAATGCGAGGGAAGGGGTATGTTTGTTTCTTCGTTTGTTTCTTCGTTTTCCCCCTCATAAATCGTGGAATCTGAGTAGTCCGTCGAGTGTTGTTGCTAAGTTTGATCATCATTTTTGTTTGTTTGACTATTCATTGTCGAGTAGTTAATTAGTATTACTAGCGCTCGTTGCATCGAATAACAGGTCAGTCTAGAACATTACAAGTATCTGCGCCGATATCGTCTCTACTATAATTGTTACACCCGTCAAGTATAACTTGTCGCGTCGACGACATACGACTTGACAATAACCACAGCAGCTCAGTCAAGTTTGAGAAAAAGTCAGGAGGAGCATGCATAGTTTCCCTATTCTTTCAAAACTGAGCGGGCACAAGGGAGAGTCAGACTTCTCATGAACAAATCCCTTGCTGCCATGTTTTGGCTATTGGCTGCCTGAGAGTTTTGTGTGATTGAATAGCTTGAGGTGAAGAGGAGTTTATGTACGTGGGAAAATGAAATATAGTTGGAGAAGTGGAACGGATTGGATGACTCAAAGGGGAGTTTGGAACCTTAATTTGAGTATTCGAGCAAGTTCTATGGATGCGATCTACGATACTTGGTGGTGGTGGTGGAATGTTGTTTAGAAAATAAAGCATAAGTATATAAAGCCCGGAGATACACATTACTCTGTGCAATACTGCGAATGAAGAACAAACACTCAAAAATCTTAGGTATTCCTAGCCTTCAAACACATTCTGCGTGTTTCCCCATTCCAAGAATTGTGTATCTGGAAGTATAGCCAATCAGGCACAGAGGTATGTAAAAGCTACAGCAGATAAAGTGACAGTGATCAATCTGATTTCTCGACAACAAATTCCCCTCTCAACGGTATATGTTTTCAAGAAGCAGAGACGAGATTCTGGATCGCAAAATTTCGGTACATTAATCAATCATTTTCTCGTCTTCGCTCAGGAGTTAGCTTTATGGCTCGCTTGAGGTTTTCACTTGCTCGAAGAGCATGATGATTAGGATAGTATCTGTTTCCTGTCTCTTGGTCTCTCCTTGTTCCTCTGATCATAACCTTTCTCTTTTGTATATTTGCTACCGATATCTTTCTATTCAATATGGTTCAACCATCATCAAAGGTTCCGACCAACGCCCATTCACCTACTTTCATTGTCATAAAACACCCCGATTACCAATAGAAGGAATCAAAGACTACACTCAGAAACTCTTTCTAACCTCTACATCCCCCCTTAAGAATAGAGAGAATTTGAGCTCAAGAAACGAATATCTGCTTTGCAAAAAGTAAATCAATTCCAGTTTTCGAGCGCCTTATTTTACGTGGGATGATTCGATCAGAATTCATTGGCAAGAAGGTATTATTCTCATTTCATAGCTATTCATATACTGAAGTAGTGGAGCTCAATGGAGTATGAAGCCTCGGGACGGGGCTAGAAGAGAATCTCACGTGCGAGGAAAGTTTAAATATAACGAATACCTTCTTATCTTTCTCCGAACTCATGTAATCCTCACTCCGCAATTCACGGCTCTCCATGTCCTGAACCCACCGCAGGAAACTAATGCAATAGTATAAAAAGTCCCTTCTCCTCTTTCTTTTGCATTCATTTGTGCGAAATTGGGAAATGGACAATTCAAACTCACAGAGGTTTTCTGTGAAATACAACGATGCTTTTCTAAAAGTAAATCGTTGTGAAATCCGAAGTGATATTCCATTATCATGATACCAAAGTCCTATGAGAAAGTAACAAATGACAACGAGTATGCGGGATATACCTAGGAATAACAGTACTCAAAAAACTTGCTTTTTGGTATTCCCCTCAAGAAATATAAAATCGATAGTACGTACATATTACACGATGAAAATCCATCAAATCACAACAACGAATATACTTAGACAACGATATCAAACATCTCACTCTTCAATCCAATTAACACAGCCGATGCACGTCCATCACTAGCAATACGAACACCAGCACCAATACCAACCACACAAATCCCAAGCAACACCTAAAATCAATTCAAACAAGGACAAAAATATTCATTCGTTAATTACAACACAAGTACAATTAATAATACACCAAAAAGAAACCCCCAAGCCGCAGAATTTCTCCTTTTTTTCTTTCTTTCTTTCTTTGACTCCTAAGCCTCTCTAAATATCTAGTACCTAATATCTACCATCTGCCATCTCCCAAACCTTATTCCTCACTCATCCCTCCACAGACAACCTAGTCCTACTCCTCTCTCAAAACACGGAAACACCCTCCTCCTCAGATCGATGGGTTTGTGCTTCGTGTATGTGTGGTTAGTGCTTACCCCGCGTTACATGGTGGAGGCGAAAAGGAGATCTGCATGCTAGCTTGGCGAGCTTGACTACTCGTGCCGTCAAAAAGTGTCTAGGTATGGAACACTTTGTTTAGAGAAATGTACTAGAAGGCGGTAACCTTTAAGGTGATTGGCTGTTGGTGTTCAGCTGGTGGGTGGTATATGTTTTGGCGGCTGGAGGGATCGAGAGTCGTTGTGATGATATAAAGTTCTCAAAAGAAAGTTCAAGAACGAAAATTCTCTCCGTAGGGAAAAGATACTAAAATGATAATGATAATTATCTGTATAGATAAGCATTCTCTTTCTTCGACGTCTTTTGTCCGTAAATCTTGTAGTAAGAGTAACTCATAGATTTGTGAATGTACCTTTCAGAACAGCAACGTGGAAGAGAATTGAGATATTTTGATTGTTTCCGATACACTTGTGGTATATAGGTATATTGAATTGTATCATATGAGAGAGATCAAGAGAGCATTCCCAAGTCTTCAGAGTCCCATAGATTGATCGCACGCAAGCTGGGAATGGGTTGAGGTGCCTTGGAAATTCATTCCTGGGGAATCATACAAGAGGTGAAAGAGAAAGTGCAAAGAGGTAACAGAGAGTTGTGAATACTGGGGAATGATATGATGATAGTCACATGTTGTGTATATGGGGTGTGAAGTTGGCATTTGACTGCGGTGAAATCGAAAATTAATTATCACTTGGAGAGAAAAGAGAGCAAAGATTACAATAGTGTTGTGCAAGCGAAAGTATTGATTGCAAGTCCATATGGACACCATCAAGAAAAGATAGGGTAAGATGAGATGCATTCCAAAGATTGAATACGATTACATTAGAAATAATATTATCACAAACATAGAAGTCACCAAGTGCAAGAGGAAAGAAGGTATTTGTTTGAAAATCATAAAACATATTATTTGTATCATGCATGCGTATATACAATGCCATAAACTCGTAAAAGACCACTCGTAAGGATATCCTAAAAACCCTCTCGGGACCGATTGACCCGACCAATCCAGGTCCCCCAAACACCGTGAATTACCATGGTAGTATCACCCTTAAAACAAAACCGCCACTTTGTTGCCACTCGAATTTGTCGAAGTGTTTATTACATATATTTTTGCTACTCAGAGTTCGTAAACTCATCTAAACCTCGAGCTTTTGAGCTCCATGTTCAGCGTGTTGAACATGCTCAACACCAGTCTTGTCAGTCATGCCCATATCAGCGGCATAGGTGGAGTGAGGAACCCATTTGGCGGAGTTACGTGGGGTAGTCTCTTCCAACATGCGGTCGACTTGCTCGAGGGAAAGACCCTTAGTTTCCGGAATAAGGAAATAAGAGTAGACCAAACAACATGTGCAGAGGGAACCCCAGAGGAAGAAGACCTTAGCACCCAAGTTTGCTTGGCCCTTCTCGGTACCGACGAGGTAAGGAGTGATGACGGCAATGATACAGTTCCAGAGCCAGTTGGAGGCGGTGGAGAGTCCAACACCACGGGATCTGATTGGGAGAGGGAAAATTTCACCGATGACAACCCAAGCTCCAGGTCCCCAAGTGGTGGCGAAGAAAGAGATGTAGATACAGATTAATGCGATCATGGCGGAAACGGCAGAGGTGTTGTTTTCGGATGAACGACCAGCGGTAACACCGATGATAGCAACCATGAACTCGCAGATTAACATACCAAGGGCACCCCAGATGAGGATGGTACGACGACCGAGACGTTCAACGATGTAGAAAGAGATTGGAGTGGTGCAGACATTGACGAGGGTGGTGATCAAGCCGATAAGGAAAGGGTTGGAGATCGTGCCGAGAGCTTGGAAGAAGGTAGTACCAAAGTAGAAGATGAAGTTGATACCGGTCCACTGTTGCATCATTTGAAGGGAAGTACCGAGGATGGTTCTGCGGAGGTTGGAGCCTGGGTTGCTGAGTCCTCCCTTGAAGCAGTTCATCCATGAGCCGAAGTAACCAGTTTGGGGAATGACGGACATTTCGTATTCATGGTTGGCAATGATCTCAGTAAGTTCTTGTTGAATGTAATCGCTTCCTTCGGGTTCACCTCTGAGACGAGCAAGGTTGGAAGCAGCAAGGTCGAGCTTACCCTTCTTGACGTAATATCTTGGAGATTCAGGAAGGAAGAAGAGACCACCACCTAAGATAAGAGCCCATGCCATCTGAAGACCAATTGGAATTCTGTAGGAACCGGTATCGAGGCGGTTTTGGGTACCATAATCGACACAAGATGCGAGAAGAAGACCAATGGTAACGCAGAACTGGTAACCAGAAACTAAAGCACCACGAACCTTCTTGGGGCAAATCTCGGACATGTAAAGAATGATGGTAGCGGAGACGAAACCAACACCGAAACCAGCGATCAAACGACCAGCGACGAGAAGACCAAGACCAGTAGAAGCAGTTTGCAAGATGACACCGACGATGAAGACGAGACATCCGAGGATGACGGTAGTTCGGCGACCAATCCAATCAGCGAGATCACCGGCAATAATAGCACCAAAGAAGGTACCGGCAGAGAGAATAGATGTGATCAAAGATTTATCAGAGGCGGGAAGAACGAAAGCAGCAATTTCGGCATCTGAAGCACCAGGACCGGGAATTTCTTTGCCAGTCTGAAGGGTAGTAGGTTAGCTAGTGTTTGTGACTTGGGGTAATTGAAGTCATGACGTACATATAGTCTAATGAAATAGTTCATTCCCATGACACCAGAGATATATCCAGAATCAAAACCGAAGAGAATACCACCGAAGGAAGCAAAAGCACACATCATGTATGCCTTTGCTGTTACGGGTGCCTCAATGCGGGCGACATCCGTGGTTCCAGCCAATCCCGCTGTCATTGTTGCGGTTGACTTGAAATGTATGCGAGGGAAGAGAGAGGGAAAGGATAGAGTAGATGTAGAGTGAAGCTGGCACTCGGGATCAATTATTGATCGAAGGAGTATTGAATAGACTTTGTTGTTGAGACTGATGAGAAATAAAAGATGGATTTGGGAGGGATTTCGAGTCCCTTTTGTATCTGTGTCCCATGGGAATTGGGGTACTGGGGTACGGAGACAATTGGCATGGTTTACACGCTTGTATGGGGTGCTAGGGTTAGTACGGCCATGTCGCCAAAAAAGTCTTCCATATCGAATTGACTCCAGATGGAGACGCCGCACTCCACAGCAAATAGCGTTACCCCATGTCTTCGATGATCTCTCTCCAGACATCTAGACATGCATGCAGCTATGGCCCAGCCGAGGAGTTAGTCCGTGCGTGCAGTACCCCGAGTAATCGGTCCGTCTTTGTAAGGGATCAAGACTAACTATACTAGGGACGGAGAAGAGTGTGAAAGTAGATAGGTACTGGACTAGGTAGCATCCTCGGTTTTTTGGAATAATGTTTGATGAGTTGCGAGTATCATTTGGCGGTAAGTATAAAAGTATAAATGTACTAACAGTATCGAGTTAGACGAATATGTGATCGATTGGTTGATCAAGGCATTGTATGGTGCTAGATGTTTAAATCAGTCCTTGATTGAAATCTAATGATTATTAATTTTCTTTTTGCTTTCTCATCTCATTTGCTGAAATGAAGGATTTGAAATTTCTTCTTTCGGGATTGCCCCCCGTTCATGGTGTTGAATCGATCCAATCCTGTGGTTCGTACCATTCAAACTAACACTCAGAGAAGGGAGATCACGAGTCTAATTGGTTTTAACTGATAAATGATAATCGATTTTAACGATTTATGCAATTACAATAATCCTAACTACCAATTTCTCTCAACGGTATAGCCGATAGATTCTTAATGAGGATCATTTTGGCCCCTCCACAAACTTTGGATCTTGAAAGTTTCATGCACTTGAGATCTCTCGAGCCTCTTTCGTGGCAATTTGGAGTTAGATATTTCTTATACCAGCTTATGGGTCTTCAACAGTAACGTTGTCGAAGAACATTACAATAGCAATAAAGATATGCACACTGGAGGCAAAGTATGTACATAATTGACCGAATTTCATAAATATATCAGATATCCTAGTTGAGGATCATTTCATGCATCAACCCCCCATGTTCAAGACTCCAGAGGCAATGAAATTCAAGCCATCGACGTGATCAATCGTTGTGTATGAAACTAATTCGGCTTAGTACACTTGGTTGTTGTTCCTACATACTTCAATCTAATGACTTGGGGAAAAAGATACCTTGAATAGAGTTACCCATTTATCTACCTAGGGACTTCCTCGTAATTGATCAGTACAAAAAACCACGTTATTACGAATATAGTCTGAACTCTGGTACAAGTCCATTACGAGCGTCTTCGAATCAAATGACCAATTCATTTTTAAATCCAAGCTTCTGGGGCGAGGTACCGGTAGGCCTTTACGGCTTCATGGGATTTAATATTTTTCGATGGAGTGTGGGAGACTGCAAAGTGTCAAACATGTAGCGGCGTCGGCTATTAGTCTCAATTTGAGTGCATTAGTATTAACTTTGTAGGAACTGAGCCACATTGCTCCAGCATTTAGTGTTAAAACTAGAATGATAAACTTATTTGATGGAGAACCATTTTTTTATGGGATTTGTAAAGCATTTTAGTGTCTGATGTATAGTCTACAGTCTGGATTTTACGGGCAAATCCGTTGACTTGTTCTGGAATCTTTCCATGTCCCAATGCTGGAGTACTAGTAAATAGTCTAGAGGCTTCAAGTTTTAGATCGAGTATCATGTGAATGCAAAACAGTCTGATGAGTCTGGACTCCAGACTCTGGACTCTGGGCGGTGGACGGTAGATTCTGGGGATTATTGCAAGTACACACTCTCGTGATTTAACCATATCAACTAGGTAGGTCCGTATGAAAAACTTTCTCAACATTTTACCCATAGATGTGATTAAGCTATCAAGGAACCCCGAATGTGAGCTGTCAACGAAATAAGAATATGAAATGAAATGGCCCGAAGAATATCCCAATTCCGGCACAATATAACCGTAATTCTACCAAATGCCCTGGTGACCAGTGACTGATCACTAGTGACCACGTCCACGTCCACGTCCAACTTTGAACGGAGCCATTGATGATTGGGCCCCCTCACCCATTGTTTTCTTGCGGGCTCGGGTGTACCAGCTTGAAAAAACGTGTTGTGATTCTTGGCATGTCTACCCCCGGGCTTGTAAACTGCTTGGCTGCAATGTTAAACGCCGAGTGAGGACGTGTTTCCTGGTTATGGCGCTGGGATAGTGTCAGATATTGATATTGCGATGAATTCCGTTTGTGATGGCGTCTATTCACATGTTGGAAGTCATATGATTTTAGATTATGGATCTTGGTATTGTTGTCGTTGGAGTGTAAAGAAGTAGATGAATTAGAGTTCATATAGCGTTATCCTTCCATCTATTAGATTAATCATCAATACCGATCAACGGTACTTTGTTCAGTGGAGAGAGAATCACAATGTGGAATGTGAGTATCTTCCTATCTGTTTGTTTCCACCTTTTCCCTTTTTCCCATCTATTCTGTCCAATTTTCCTACTCGCCTTTCCTTCCCTATTTTCTTTCGTTCTATCATCAGAAACCCACTCATTCATCCCACTCATCTCCGACATAGGTAGTAGCTACTAGGTACGTACTCTTTCCTGCTTTTCCCACAATTACTCCAGAATTCAAACACTCCAGAGTCCAGAGAGAAGAAAGGAATAAGAACCCCCAGGTTCCCCACTCCCCGCTTTCCTCACAAATACGATACAATCCAAACTCCGTAGACCACATTCCTGCTTTAAAGCAAAGGAGATGTCCGCATTTACGCATAAGCATATGGAGGTAATCGGCCCTTTAACATACTTGCTTCAAATTTTCAATAACCCCAGGGCCCCGTATGAATCTATTGTATCCACTTGTACATCTCCAGACCGTATTATTAGTTTCTCCACTATTCATTCCCCTGTCCCCCAACTTTCCACTTTGCTATACCACGAGTACCTCGAAACATTCGTTTTTTTTTATGTCGTCGGCCGAGACCCCCGCCCCACCTCTTACTCAAAATTGGGAATATATCACGAGATAAAGGCTGATTGTATTTGTACTCGAACGGGTATCAGCTTTCACGAGTGTGTTACGAGCCTTACGAGCTGAATGGATGGACTGATGATTGATGATATGAGGCTGGATGACTGTATCACTCATCCATAAACGCCTCCAAGCTGAAGCCTAGAGACATTCTGATCTGAACCGATATACAATCATGCCATCTCATTCTGTACTTTTCGGGCGGTTTGTAAAGCACTGTCTGTGCTGACGGTACCTTGGATTTGGTTCAACCTTACCGCCATACATCCTCCTCCTTTGCAGCCAGCGGCACATATGTTCCAGTTCCCGTTCACCGCAGCAACGCCGATTGGACAGTCAGGTTTTATCCCTTTACAAAATGTAACTGTTTTCCGGATATACAATCTTCCCTTTCTCCGTACCAGCCACAAATCTTCATTCGCTTTGAAATATCGCGAGTTCTAGAGTTGAAGCTTTGAATCAATAAATCATGTTAATCCACAACAATGTCGGCACACGACAATGGAAGGGGAAAAAATTCAGACGTGGGACCAGGGGATACAAAAGAAGCTCCAAGCTTCGATCCAAAATATGCCCCTTCATCTGGTGGCGTGGCGCCTCCGGCAATCACTTGCGGATATTGGTTTACGTATTCTACCGATTATTTTCCTTGGTAAAGGTGGACGTCGGGACTCGGAGGAATAGAAGTAGAAAGGGCTTGAGACTGAAATATGATCCTGAATATCTAAATGGCTTCTCCGTCTCCTTTCTCAAAAATTCTGGGGAAGCACACAAAGTCGCGGTTGTTCGCTAGTGCGATGCCTAGTAAGTAATGTAGGAAAGTTACCATTCAATTTACTGATTGTTCAATTATTCTTCGTCAAATTGAACTCTTCACATGCAAAGTATGCACTGCTTGCTAACTTACTTCTTTGTTCTGACCGATTATTGCATTATCGCAATCAAAGAACCACAGCATCAATGACACGAACTTGAATATGTCCCTATCTATCTTCCGATTTCAGCCGTGTCTTACTCGGGTAGAGGACAGTAACGTTGCGAAAGGTCCGGACGTACGAGAATTATGGCGCGGTGTACAAAGTTGTTCTGGAAGATGCGAAGAAGAATAGGAAACAAGATAACGATCAATAGACAAGTACAGGTACGACTGATCTACGGTATGATATGATATCAACTGTTTCGATTTATCGATGTTATCTTGTGGTCGCAGCACAAAACCAACATTACATCCTACTGTGGATGACCGAGAAGACTCGTGCAGTATCGTACTGCTTTTCGATAAAGTGCTCATGGAGAGACTGCAGTGTTTTCTGTATACTCGTTGTAATATATTCGGAATGCAGCGTAGATGACGCAAGGTGGGTTTATATGAGGGAATCAAGTACTATGGTATTCATACACCTAATGGTCACCTTCCATATGCTATATCAACGCAGGAATTTATTGTTCCAGTTGCGTTGTGTTGATTGCGATCAGCCTATACTTTGGCAGACAAATGGTTTCTTGCAGTGTGATGCGTGGGGACTATATGTTACGAGCGGAGATGCCGAGTCGATACGTGGGGGAAGTATGATTGTTGTCATATCATACTTTTTCGACGTCCCTTTCAATTCTCTGCCGGTTGCGAAAGATGGATTTTTGTTCAAGGATGCCCAAGCTGTAAATATACTTTCCGAGGATAAGCAGCAATATTTTCCCCCCCCAAAAACACAAATCTCGTTGCCTGTGCCCTCCAGATGTTGAGCGAGCCACAGGTCCTAGCTTAGTAGGTGTAACAATTCAAATTCTCGTTCTTCCCTTTGAGAGGTCTTAGTTTCAAATTGAGATGTTTTCTTTTTTACCGGTCTGCGATCTTGAGTGTTACCGTCATTGTGAGTCTTTCTCGTCGTCATCCTTTTTCGTTCTTTCAATCATAATGGAAATCTACTACTGGTGCAATACGTGTATATTCAAATTTCATTTCTTACTGCTTTATCTTGCAGGCAATCTATCTGTGACTGATATGTTCATCGAGTCTTGGCTTTCGATGTCTGTTATTGTCACAGCTTAATAGTTTCATCTTTTCATGCAGTCCTGTTGCGTCATGACTTTCTCATCGTCAGCAATCTCAATATTAACCCCCTTTCCAAAGCTATCAAGATGTATAGAGACACTGCGCAAGGATATCCTAGAGTGTAAATCAAATAGTTTACTAACTCTCTCTGGAAAGAAAGAAAGAGCTATTGTACTATCGATTGTGACTCCCTTCATTTGTTTACATCGGTCTCGTGCCTGTTGCTACTAACTACCTTGGTTATTGTAGTAGGAGGGAGAAATGTCATCGAAATTGTTGTTGTAACTGTCAGTACGTCGAATCACAGTATATGTCCTCTTGTTGGAAGTATAGTGATAAAATACATGTTCCACTTCCCATATCAATCCTTCATTCTCGTCTTCCGGTGTTCCTTCTCTGTACTTGAATGCTCGGTTTGACGGTGTGAAAATGACTAATTCTCTGAATAGTCCTCAGCCGTGAGTCTCGCTACTACTACCACTTTTACATGAAAAATTAAAATAAACGAGCTAGCTCAACTTATATACTTTATTTCGGGTTTGGGATTTGAATCTTCATGAGAATGAGAATAGGAAAGCGAATCTAAACTTTGAAGATGTGGACTCGTGAATTATGGGATTGGGAATTGGGGATGGGTATATTTGTCTCTGCTCCGGGATATTCGAAAAGTCAGAAGAGATTTGAATACAAAAGCTGATTGAAGAGTTAGGTATGGAAAGAGGGATTATTTGCGGGTAACGGGGGTTCAGGAATTGCGGGTTTTGAGAGTTTTGAGCTTGAGCTTATGGTTGAGTGATTTGCAAGGTAAGAGAATGGGAAGATGTTCTTTTGTGTGGTTTATTGTTACCTACTACTTGTTGCTTGTTACTGACTGTTTTATTGTTGGTATGTCAAGATTATTGTTTTGTTTTATAGATTGATGGTTGTATTTTGTTGTTTCTTTTATTTGCTTCTTTTCGGTGAACTCTTAGGTATAGTTTAGTATCTCCTCTCATGACAGATTGAAGGAGATTGATAATGTTGTGATGATAATACGATTGGTGTATAAATGGCGCAATATCTCTTTCTGCTTAATCTACCTGCCATTTATTATGAAGTTATTTAAGAGAAGACAATTAGGAAAGATGTTGATCTTGACAATCTTTTTGGTTGAGATCGTTGTTCAGATATTCTGCGTTTGAGTATCCAGTGGAGTGAACAGACAATCTTGAGTTTTATTTTCTTCATCTGTCTAGCTTCGGAACTATAAAACCTTTGGCAGAGAAAATGCATGTCGTTCTATAAAATAATCATGGCTTCTTCTCCTCGTTCTCTGTATAAACTTAGACTACTGTTCAAGGCTATCTCAAGGGACGACGGTCATTTATTGAAGTGCACGGCACTTTAGAAGGCTTTCGTGGGGATCTGGAGATGAAAGGAGTTCATTATATGATGGATGGTTTCAAGTGAGAGGCGCTTCACTCTCATCTCATCAATGTCAATCGTTGTCGTCAATACTTAATTTTCATCAATCGAAATCCAGATATTAATGCTGTCATCCCTCATTAAGCTTTAATATCGAGATCTACCATAAGTGAGCCACATTTAGTCTAGATAGAATCTATAATTTTGTGTTAGACGAAATATCATGTAACTACCTAACTAACTTAATCAAATCTTCTGATATCCCACACCTGGTCTATAACTCATTGTTCATCAAGTGTTGGTTAGATTTCTTTCGTATGAGAGAATCGTTGATATATATACTTCTATACCCCTTGTCCCATCTCGGATTCCCCAACTATCCTTCTCCAATTATTGTCTGGCTGAAATCTTGATTCTGGAATATAAAATAAGTATATCTTCTTGATCTGTTTCAATATTACACCTTTGGATCTGATGAACGTATTGGATTAATGAAAGAAATCTGTGTGTCTACTTGGTTGTATAAAGATGGAAAGAATGGATCGACGAGTTTTGAGCTTGGGAGAGAGCTGAGCGCAACAGAAATTCGGATTCTGTTTGCTGTCGCTATTTTTATCGCCGTTTTCGTTCTCTCCGACAGTTTTTCATTTAGAACTCTTTCACTGTTGATGAGAAGTCTGATCACTCGGAAATAGACTGATTGATAATATTCATATTCATTCTTCCATCTGAATCACCCTGAATCTGATACCTTTAGTTTAGTATATTTGATATCTATAACCCATCCACTTAGACGCACGATCAATCCTTACCTCGTATGTAAATAGATCATAGTTCATGTTCACAAAGACCATTTACCGGTTTGGCATGTGCTCACTTCACAAGTCGCATCATTATGAGATTCAAGACCGAACCTTCTCCTCGTTTAATCCAGGTATCCCTATCAAAGTATCCCAGTATTCTATGCATATGTGCGCATTCACGTCAAACTCCCAAGTGTCCCGAACTGATGCACAAGTATAATACCTCCTGAACCTCTCCTTTTAATAACCTTTCCTTTCCTCGTAGAAACATATCATACAATTTTCTGAAATCTTAGGATCTGAGGGGACATCGGCGAGGTCATTTGAGGCCCAAAAACTAAACCCCTGGTCCATAAGATCTTAGCGATAGCAGATGAACAAATTTTCTTACTAATTTGCTATCAAGTGAAAGCTAGCGTTGTCATTTCAAAGCCATTTCATCCTCACTGCTTTAAGATGATTCACATAGATATAACTTACACAGAACCGTTGATCTTGGAACCTGTCTAGAGATATCGAGTGAAAGATCTCAACATGAAGTAATCTTCCACTGTCCCACATTTCATATTTCCGCCTTGGCTTCTTTCGTTTTGTGTTCTGATCTTATAATCTGAAGGACAACTTGACTTTTGGAAGCGATATATAGTAGAGTTTTGGATTTCAACTCGAATTTGAAGTGAGGAAATCAGGGCGAATGTATGTATAGTGAATATGAAGACCTCTGACCTCCCCACTACTACCTACCGGATTTGATAGATCTTAGAAGTATTGGACGATCTTCAATGGGGTCTTGTACCGAGTGACTATATAAAGCACATACCATTCAATTCTTATACCGGTAGTATCATAATATTCGAGTAGACACACTGAATTCAAGCAGATGTACAAAGTACGGAGTAGGATTCGATTTTCTTTTGTATCCAGAACCACAAGTAAATCCTGTCTCTTCTTCTTCTCAAAATATGTGTGTAAGTGTGAGGAACAAGTGGTGATAAAAAGGATGTTCGGGGTATTGTTGACACTGAGTATTTTGATAGCTAGCAATGAGAGCGAAAGTAGTCGGAATGAGCGATGATAATGGTGAATGGGAACTCAAAAAGGCCATAGGCGACAATTGAAAAGTAGCCATGCAATTGGATACATCGATATTGCTTGAACTTAGTCGGTATTTAGAACTGACTTGATCGGAAAATGAAGTTGAGACCTTACAAATTTTTGCCGTAAGGGAGTAAGACTATGTGATTGAAAGGATAAAGTGTCACAAGCTCGACTCTTATAGAAAGCGGTTGACGAACAGTCGGTAAAAGATAGTGAATTATGATATCAAAAAAATTCACATTTTGTATTTCCTACATCTTCGATCTGATAAATGCATATACTGTTTCCTTCATTCTTCCCTTTTTTTTTCACAATGAATACCAAAATCAAGCAACAGTGACGAAAAAGTTACTCTGCCCCTCCATTCTCTCCACCTTCCCCATCTCACTAATCTCATCACCAACCGCCATCCTCAATTTCTCCACCGTAGCCGGACTATCCAAATTCCATACTCGTTTTACCTCTTCCGAATTCATTCCCAATCCATTATTCTCTCTCGCACTCCCCACAGCCATTCTCAACGCAAAGAATACCCCCGCTCCCAAAAACAAGGGTGGTTCACCCACCCCTTTACTACTCTGTACACTTTTCAACCCCTGCCACATTTTTTCTTTTCCCTCCTCATCTTTAAGGAAGGAAACATTGAAAATCTGTGGAATATCCGCAAACCCAGGTATCTTATAAGTACCCGGACCTTTCGTAAACAACTGTCCCTCCTTCGTCCAAAGACTTTCCTCCATAGTATACAAGCCCAATCCTTGTACATAAGCTCCCTCAATCTGACCATAATCAATTGCCGGATTAATGGATCTCCCAATATCCATCAAAATATCTGTCCTTAAAACTGTATGGTGACCCGTGAGTATATCGAGTTCAACCTCCGTGGCAGCTACCCCTTGAGTAAAATAGTAGTACATATCCTTGACCTTTTCTTTATCATAGACTCCCCATTCATATCCAATCCGTGGCATCTTCCAAAACCCGCTCGCACTTAGATGAACTCGGTCTCTATATGCCGCATGTGCTAAATCTTTCATATTCGTGTCCTTTCCCAGCTTTTCTCTATACGGCGCTAAGCGTTCATTTAACTGTTTGCAAGCATCCATAATTGCCATACCATTCAAATCACTTCCCGAACTCGCAGCAGTAGGACTTGCATTTGCAGTCTGGTAACTCGAAGTATCTTGTGTGAAGACTGATGATACTGGAACACCCAATTCTTGTGCGCATATTTGAGTCATTTTAGTGTATAGCCCCTGACCCATTTCTGTACCTCCGTGGTTAAGGAGAACCGAACCATCGGCATATATTTTCAAGGACGCGGACGCTTGGTTTAGATGAAGGGCTGTAGCAAAAGAAAGACCGAATTTGGTTGGAAGAAGTGATATACCTCGCTTACGGTACTTATGTTCTTTGTTGTATTTCTCAATTTCAAGGAGACGTTGGGGGTACTGTGTTTCGTGCTTGATTTTTTCTAAAAGACGTGGGACATTCCAGTCTTGATCAATGGTCTGGAGGAACGGTGTATGATCTCCTTCTTTATAGAGATTCATAAGTCGAAGTTCATCGATGGGGATGCTTAGTCCTTCGGAAATAGCAGTCATGTATGTTTCGGCGAAAAACATAGCTTGCGGCCCCCCAAAACCTCGAAATGCTGTGTTACTATGTGTATTCGTTTTGCACACGTACCCCCGTAACAATACGTGAGGGATTTCGTAACAATTTTCAAAGTGCGTCAAACATCGTCCCATCACTGCAGCCGACATATCTTGTGAAAATCCAGCATTGTTGTATATATCCGCTTCAAGTGCAACTAGCTTTCCATTGGATTGGACACCAACCTTCCAACGAGCTTGTATAGGATGGCGTTGTCCACTTGTCATCATATCTTCGTCGCGATTTAACATGCATCGAACGGGTCGTTTGGTCTTCTTAGCTGCAACAGCCAGGAGACAAGCAAGTTGAACGCTACGGGATTCTTTGCCACCAAAAGCTCCTCCCATACGTTTCACTCGAGCATTGACACGAGAGCTGGGTACGCCAGTTACTTGAGCTACGAATTCTTGGGTTTCCATGCTATGAGAATTCTTAGATATTGTTTGAGCTGGAGAACACTTGACTTGACTTACCTATTCTGCGTTGAAGACCACACTTCATATGTTCCATCTTCCTTATTCGGAATCACCATTGCGGCGTTGGTTTCAAGGTAGAAATGTTCTTGGCCGCCTATCCTGGTAGTGCCTTCGAATATCTTGTCGCACGATGCCCAGATTTCGTTCATTTTGTCCTCGATCGCAACTCCTTTCTTCAACATCTTTCCATAAGGAAAATAACTATTCGCCTTAATTGCTTCATCAATAGTCAATATGACAGGAAGATCTTCGTACTCAATTCGAACGGCTCTAGCAGCAGCCTGTGCTTGTAGAGCGGTTTCTGCGAAAACCAAACCTATAGGCTGACCATGAGAAAACACTTTCCCGTCAGCAAATAACGGTTCATCTTTTACAATTGATCCCCATAGATTCAGATCTATTGGAATATCGTTAATATCGACGTAGCCTAGAGCAAGCCCTGATTCAATCGCAGGCGCCCAATCTACCTCCAATAATTTTGCATGCGCACGACTAGATAAAACCATAGCACCGAATAATTCTCGATGCTGTCTAGGCATATCGTCTATGTATTCTGCTTCTCCTGTTGTCTGTTTGAGGGCCGATAGATGTGGTATTTGTTTCCCTACAACACGTTGCTCATACGGGTTATAATTATCTCTAGTGCCCGAGGAAATCTCTCGATGTATTTCGTTGATAAGATCAGGATCCACCTTTCCCAATCCAAAGTCCGAAACAACTTCATGCCAGAATCTGAAGAATAGGGATATAGCCAATGTTCGACGATATGATGCCATTCCACCAGGAACGTCGTATTTCAGATCGAATTCTTCGGCTAAACTCTTCATCGATTCATTGAGAGTGGTGGAACTGTACCATGTTTTGCCAATCAAGCACTTCATAGTTTGGAGGGCCATAATAGTTGTTGGTGCCATTCCGCCATAGACTAATGATACTTCTGAGACGATATCATCCTTGTCGAGTCGCACACGAAAGGCAGCCGTCACAATTGCAATATCATCATCTTTCCTCTTGGCTTGCTTATACGCTTTGGTGATTTCTTTCTCGTTCGGTGGTGGCAAGGGAACTCGAACATCAACTATCACCGCATCGACTGGAAGCTTTGTCGTACGATATGATACGAAGAAGTCGGACATAGGTAAATCTTTAATCCCTTGAGACTTGCTTTGAATTGTCAAGACAGCACCTGCTGCCATAAGCACAGGATTGATGTCAGAAATGGGAGAAGCAGTAACAATATTTCCTGCAAAAGAAGCAACATTGCGAATTTGTCTTCCAGCGAAGTAACGGAGTTGCTTTCTTACTGCCTCGAAAACCGAACCTCTTTCACCAAGTCGTCGAGAGAGCTTTCGGCAAGTATCCTCTACATCAGTCAGAGAAGCATTGGCACCGAAGACAATTTCTGAACATGATTGAAGGCGCTCATCATCATCTGGAACATTGATATTTCGAAGCTCCTCAACATCCGAAACATAAATTGAGACTGGGAATGAAGAGTATTTGAATCGGACTTCGACCTGAGTTTCGCTAGCTCCGCATACAAGCTTAGCTGTGGGGTATGATTCTTTTATTAGAAGAAGTTGTTGAAGCGTTGTTGGTAAGAGCCAGGCATTTGTGTCATTTCCATAATACAACGGCTTTTTGGTAAAGTTATGGAGAGCTGGTGGAAATATAAGTTCAGTCTGAGCACGGTAAGGAATAAACGAATGTTGAATATCTTTCGGATCAGACAGACTCGCGGTATCAGGAGCCATAGTTTTGTCAGGGTTCGAGCTCGCTGAACTTTGAGAAGAACGGGTGGGGCTCTCCTCTGAAGAGTCTCCTGGAGAACTAGTACGAGATCCGCATGAACCACTGTTTGGTGAATCTTTACAGCACCCACCAATTCTCCCACAAGAAACACTGTTTCCTGCATCGACAGGATTAAGGTACGAATGTAATGGAACATTAGGAAAATTTGCTTCGGATGTACCCTCATCAACAGTATCTGACTTAGGAATGGACAGTTTTCCTTTGAGGTCATCAGTGATGAAGGTTCTCGCAGCCTGTAAAATAGGTTTATATCCGGTACATCTGCAAAGATTACCATCTAGATGACCTTCCAGCTCCACATCATTTGCAGATAGTTGAAATGACTTTGACAGAGGATCGTAGGAGTTTCTGATCAAGGCATACAATGACATGACAATACCAGGAGTACAAAAGCCACATCTAGAAGATTACAATTAGTTTAGTTCACAGATTATACTGTGGTAGTAAAGTATCTTACTGCGACCCGTGCAATTTCGCTATGCGTTCTTGCAATGGGTGAGGATTTTCTGTGCTTCCAATGCCTTCGATAGTGATAACATGCTTCCCAACGACTTTAATTCATTAACTTTGGAAGATCGATGTATATTTATGAATAATTACCTCCTATTAAAGGGAATAGACAAGCGTTCACGGCAACGTGCTTTATCTTTTGATTTTCGGAAGACTTATTAAAAGTTTGAAGCACAACTGTACACGCTCCGCATCCTCCTTCGCCACATCCAAGCTTTGTACCCTTGAGATCATCCTGGGACCTGATGAAATCTAAAAGTGTCCATTGAGGATTTGGGTTATGAAGATTTATTCTTGTTCCGTTTAGATAGAATTCCAGTGTAGAATCTTGGAAAATAGATTGAATTTCCGATTTCAGCGGTAGGATTCCCATAGTTGATGAACGTACAAAGTCGAGTGCAACGACGAGCCAGAAGACTGAGGGAATTTTGTTTGGATAGCCATATTGATCGAGTGGCTTGATACCAAGTTAAGCATTGCACAGCTGATAAATTCGGATTGGCTACTCAAGTTGTTGAGCAACGAGGATGGATGATCATGTCTTCAAAATGGATGGTGTTGTGTATGCAGGGCGTCGTATTGGTGGTAGTAAGATTACTGGGCAGAGAACGATAAGCTTAGTGCCAATCCGATAGGCTATCACGTAAGCTACACGCTCCCCTGTCAGAAGAAGAAAAACCATATCAGCACGACAAACCACTCCACAGTCCACTCCATATCGTATCCAACCACAAACGATCATTTTATCATCAATTCGCATTCGTGAATGCAGGACCGCGATAGCTTGAATATGCACTGACTCGAATGTCAAATAGTTTCTTTGGACATGTTACTGATAGTGGGCTGGTCTATTCTACATAGAAAAAGAGTCTGGATGTCTTGGGAAAGCTATGAGGGCCAAGTCAACACTCATCATGTCGTGTGCGACGTATATTGGAGGTGTTGTTTTACTACCTGAAAACTGCCAGAAGGCATTGGTGCATCCAGAAAGTATATAACCCCGAAGCTAGATGCACATACCACAAGATGGCAAACTACAAGAAGAGTAATCTTTATATCCTAGCGGCGAAGTTGCATAGTTTCTCGCAGCACGGGTGCTAGGTGTAAGTTCCATAATAATGGCCATTTTCGAGACCAATGCTTTGGATTGCTTTATTGCAGTCCGATATCACCGTTCAAGGAGGGGTCGAGTGCCCACAATTTGGATGGAAAAGGAAGGAACATGCTGGGTGCTTGCCTTTCAGATGGGAGGCACCTTATCAATCTAAAAGTTCTCCACAGCCCGTCATAGTCCTTGTACTGCACTATCTTTCATTTGTCTTTGACACTTTACTTTTCCTTCTAAGTGCAGCCCACATCACAAGTCGTTTGGCAGGCTCCATGAGGTCTACGTATTTCAAGAGTTATCGCGTGTTGTCTCCACATTTTCTTTTTGAAGCATGGACTTAAGCACAAGAGAACTTTGATGCCTTGAATATTGTAAGATAATTTAACACAAGGTACATGGCATTTGTAGTGCATTTGGCAACGACTGTCAATGAAATGCCACGATTACGCTGTTTCGACGCCCTAACGGAGCTGATTCCGTCAAGCCGAAGAATTCTGGTTGATCGGCTTTTGTTTCTCAGTCGAGGAATATCACTGGGGTCGGGCAGGGGCATACTTTTGTTCTGCACATAAAAAGTGTTCAACTTTGATATCGAGGAGTTGTCCGCGGTATCCTCCTACCATGTTCTTCTCCTGAAGGAGTGAGCCACTCAACCAATAGTCATCCATCTTTATTCGCTGTATAGAAAGTATAGAAATGTATAAAAACACAGAAAATATACAATAGCGAGACGTCTCTGGTGGTCATGAGAGGTTGATCAATCATTTATTCTGCGCTCTCATACTGCACATAAGCCCAGAAACATAGTCCTGCAGAGTTAGTTACTTGTGCCGTAAAAAAATGGTATGAGGGACATCTTCACGGTCCAATCACGTACCTACAGATATACACTGGGGTAAGTGTTCTGTTACTTAAGGTGTATTCAACTCTATTCATTCTTTAGGTAGCAGCTTCGTTTATTGCTTAGACGTTTTTGGTTGAGTTTAGATCGTCAATATTTGAGACTCATTTAAGATATTCTATTGCTTCATTCCCGCATGGGAAACGTTTCTTATTTTAAATCAGTAGCCTCACAATTGGGTTTTCAGGAATTCACTATAGTAGTCCTCCAACCACTTTGCGACCTCGACACCAACATCTTCACTTCCGTTACTAGACATACAAAACATTTTAAGAGAACCAACGTATCCATCGGGTCTGACATTTAACACAACGATCTCATCATCTTTGACGTCGCCGACCCATTTTTTCGTATAGCTGTCTTTGTATAAGTAAGAATCTCCAGCGTCTTGAGGAATATCGTCCAAATAGATTGTCCAGCTGCTTTCTTGCAAGCTTATTGGTAAATCTGCGATCTCGAACTTTTCTCTATCCATCTCCGTCACCAATGCGTACGTGAACAGCCTACTTACACCTATATACCTGATTGGTTGAACATATTCATCCACTTCAGTCTCTCTTTGTATAAAAGAATTTGCGGCAACAGAAGTGCGGTCGAGGGCTTGTGTAAGATTAGAAAATCTTTGGAGAATATAACCCAGACAATCAGACCATCGATGAACGTCTGATACGAAGAAAAAGATGCGGAATTGCCCAAGCAGAGGAATATCAAGCTGTAAATCGACAGGGTTTGCATCAACATATCTGGTCACCCTAGCGGGTGGGAGCAGCGCACCAGGTCGCAATACACCACCACTTCTTTCGCCGCTCAATCTTATTTTAGATCCTTTGGGTTGTATTTCATCAGCTTCTGCGTTCAAAATATTCCTGCCATATTCTGCAAGTCCAGAAATAAATCTAATGTTTTGGGCAAAGTTCTCGGCAAGCGCTACTGGGTCTCCAGCAGAGTAAGCATTGGCATGTTCGAAATCGAACGCGAGGAGATCTCGAGCAACAGCCTGTCGTTCTTGTGTATATGTTTCCAAAAGACAGGGGAGTGCAACAGATTTGATGGTAAGGGCCAATTTCCATGAAAGATTGAATGAGTCGTGCATCGATACATTCATACCCTGCGCGGCTTTTGGGGAGTGGTTGTGTGCAGCCTGTTCTGTTATTAGATTCGGATGGAATTCAAGATAGTGCATGGCCACTTACATCTCCAACAATGAAAACGCGCTGTGTATTATCTGAGAAGCGTTTGGCTGCTCGCTGTCCAAACTTATATACAGCAAACCATTCTATAAGGTCAGTAATATTTACAGTCATTAGGGAAAGAAAGCTCTCTTACCGATGCGCTTCCACGTCAGTTTATATGGACTGAAAATCTCCTCGGCTCTCTTCATCACAAAATCTTGAATAACTTCTTTGGAGTCCTCCTCTGCTGTGTCCTGCAACTCAATATAGAGTCTCGTCATATTTCGCTCTCTTGGAATGGAAAGAATTGCTCCTTTCTCCGATTGAACTATAGTCTTACTCCATAAGTCCGGAAATTTCGTTTCGATTACTGCATCCAAGATGCCCCACACACTCCCACTCTGATCTCCTTCCATATCTGCACCATCAATGCATTTTCTTACATTCGAATGCGCTCCATCGCATCCTACAAGATATTTTGTTTTCAAAAGCTTATCTTCACCTGTCTGGACATCTTTGTACTTTACGACTATATCCTCACTTTCAGAGGTCGGCTGTACGAGTTCAACGAAAGAAGAATTTCTTTGTACCTCGACTCCCCGGGCTCTCAGATCCTGGATAAATATATCTTCAATCATTCCTTGGTGAATGAGTAAAAGATTCGGATCCAACAAATCGACTATATCTTTTGGGTAATGAATTTCTCTGGCCGTACGATGAAGCTTTTCATCCGCTGTGGATTTCTGCCCAATGTTAATTTTCCGTTGCGAAATCAGTGACTTAACTGTGAAGTACTTGCCCAGTAACAGATATCGTACACCTTGACACCTCTATCAAGTAAAGAATCCGCAAGACCGAGTTGTTTGAGTGTCTCAATGGTTTTAGGTTGCAGGCCATCGGCTCGACCGGTTGCAGTTGAAGAAGGTCTGTCATCGAGAATAGCGACCTGGATTCCGTAGCGTGCAAGAGTGCAACTTTTTTGTGTCAGTGAGGTGTAAATAGGGGAATGTAACGGACTCACTCACGCTAGCATGAGACCTGCTGGGCCTGCTCCGATAACAGTCACCTGATTTGCAATATCCACAGTAGCATCGCCCATATTGAGATCCTATTCAGAAGTAATTTTTACAATATGCAAACCAGTAATTCGATTAAATCGGGATCCCTTCATTAGCTATAGGTTCCAAGAGGCATAGCAAACGACGGCGCAAATGTAGTACATCAAAACCAAATCCTTGTCAAGTTCCCCAGCTAGGAAAATTGCCTAATCTAGCGCCGAGTACATTATTACCTATCAATTTTGCAAGAGTCAAACTTCGGCATTGTGCATCATGTAATGCCAACACATGGTATTTCCGGTGTTCTTGCCCAATCAAGAGAGGTCCTGCGCGTGTGAGGGGCAACGCCACTAGTGAGCTGGGCGCTGTGGCGATCAGATAGGCGGGGTATAGATGCCCTGATCATTGGTGAGCTTGTGCTACGATGTAACTCATCGGTGAATTTATCGTGCATATCGTAATGATACTGAAGAAGTCCTTGAGACGTTATCGGGAAGCTTATCTTTTTTGGAATTTCCAGCTACTTGATTATGGAATTCCGTTGAGGATTTTCGAGCATCAGTCCTTCGATATCAGACAATATATATGATATTTCATTATTAGATACTGCTTTGGCCGATTTATTGTTATTTTGTGTACGCCACAGACTTAGTTTCATATATTTCAAGTACTATTATGTCTACCTCAAGCCCAGTGAAAGAGAAAATCTTCCGCAATGAAGAAAATAAGCTCAAGGTGACTTCAATTCTGGCTCCAATATTTTAATCTCTGCCAATAGCACTAAACATGAAGCAAGGTGATAATAGTCGGCGCTGGTCTCGGTGGTTTAGGCGCTGCAATTGCCATATCTCTTGCCGGTCATTCAGTTACCGTCCTCGAATCTGCCCATGAAATAGGAGAAGTACACTCTAATTCTCTCCGTCCCAAAATACCATTTTTTTAGCCCAAACAAACAAACAATTAACTAACTTCCAACTCGGCACTGACAGGTAGGTGCTGGCATCCAAGTTCTCCCTCCCACATCTCTCATCCTCCGTGATTGGGGATTGCTCCCTTACCTCTCTGCTCACAGTACCTCTCCAACAACAGTCAACATGATCTCGTGGAAAGGAAACTTAATTTCCTCAATGGATTTTAGAGAGAGTGCGGCACAATATCCGGGCTCCGTGTATTGGGATTTTCATCGTGCAAATCTACATAGAGGACTGTATGAACGAGCGTTGGAATTAGGAGCTAAGGTGAAAGTAGGAATGAGAGTTGTAGACGTGGAGATTCTAGAGAATGGGGCTAGAGTAATTGTTGAAAAACGCAGAAGCGAAGAGAGGGAGGAGGAAGAGGAGGGTGATTTGACCGCGGATCTAGTGGTTGGTGCGGATGGAATATTCAGTAAATTGCGAGAAGTGATGCTAGGGCGAGAAGACGAGCCACATTTGACAGGAGACTTGGCTTACAGGTTGTTATTATCTACTAAGGATATGTTAGCTGACGAAGAATTGGCGGATTTCGTAAAGAACCCGCAAGTGAACTATTGGATGGGTCCAAAAATGCACGCTGGTACACATCTTCCTCTTTTCCATCTCGGATTGCGCTGAGATACCATTGAATTGACATGTGTGCTAGTGAACTATGTTCTTCGAGGTGGTGAACTCTTCAATATGGTTCTTCTCGTTCCAGATGATATGCCGGCTGGTGCCACAACCTTGGAAGGCAATGTGGAAGAGATGCGTGCACTATTCAAAGATTGGGATCCAAGGTAATTACTCGCTTCTCCCAGGATACCGCTCTTGGTGATACTTCGTCCATTGACTTTGGCTTAGGATTCCAAAATTGCTCAGCATGTGTGAGTCCGTGTATAAATGGCGTCTTTGCACTCGTCCTGGTCTCGACAACTGGAGCCATCCCTCCGGTCATTTCACTCTTCTTGGAGATGCGGTTCATGCTACACTTCCTTATCTTGCTTCTGGGTATTTACAGCTTTTCCTGTTCTAACTCTCAGTATTTCCATGATTCCTCGAAATTCTATTGTTGCATATTTAGTCAATTTGCAATGGTCACTTGAAATATTGAGCCTCTCAGTTGAGAGACTCACCTGACCTTCACTACGAAGATTCTTCCGTGCATGATGAACTCCGAAAACTCAACCGTTGTCTCATCATCCCATCTCATTTTCTATCGCTATCAAAGACCTAACCTCTCGACAGCGCAGGAATGTCACTTGAAGACGCCGCTGTCCTCGGCGAGCTTCTCTCCCACTACCCCAATTCCTCCTCCACTGTTTCTACCACGTCGAACCTCAAATCATCCTTCCTTCGGCATACCCTACCTATCTATCAAGACCTGCGCGCACCACGTACTCAAACCGTTGTCGAGCGAGGAAATACCCAACAATACCTCTATCATCTTCCAGACGGTCCCGAGCAAATTGAACGAGATCGAAAGATGCGACAGCAAGAAGAGGGAGAGGCATTGGCATGGAGAGATAAGGGCCTTGCGCCATGGTTATTGGGATACCGGGTTTCGGATGCGGTGAGTAATTTTGATTTTGGCTTCATCTCAATTTGATTTATGGTATGAAAGACTAATAGTCTCTTCTAGGTTGAAAAACTGTGGATTCCTTTCAGAGAACGGGCCGAGGATGAAACTAAGATGGACCTTGAGGCCAAGAATGACCGAGAAGGTCGAGATGCTAGATTATAATATCAAACGCGTGTATATACATATACAACTGCCTTCATTATTCAACCCAAAGACACCCGAGACGGTATACGTGAAAGCTTCATCGATGGCTGAAGTAAAGCTACGGTGAGTATGAATAATTCTAAATATCACAATCCAGGCTAAAATTGTTAAAACTAAGGTAATTCCTTGGAAAACTCTTACTCTGTGAAAATACTAATAACGGAAATTCTTAATGCATTGAGATATCTCCTATGGTATGCGGGCGGTTTGTTCATCGTTGCTTGACTAGAGATTTCTAAATTCAGGTCTCATGGAGCCACCTCTAATCCTCTATTAAATTACTGCATATGTGGTCATGATTCCTCAGTTTCCGTCTTGTCTCTTTACCTGAAGCACTATGCTAGAGAAGTACTTTGGATGCGACTACACAGCCGCGAGGAGAACTTGACTTTGAGGCTCTACCTCATCAGGTAGCCTTCAATCGGCAACTCTTCGTCGAGCAAGGTCGTTAGAGATACCTAACGAGACTACTTCCTATTACATGACCGAGTCCTAATCATTGTATTCTGAATTTGCCCGCGAAACTTATCGGACCAATAAAATGTCCATAATTTGTTTGTATTTCTCCGATTCACTTGATCGGGAGTTCTGTTTGGAAAAATCATCACAAAGATAGGCAGACTTCACATATCAGCATTCCAGAAAATTTGTTTAAAAAGGTATCATTCTCGCTAGTAAAAAATGTAGTTCAATACACTCATTCCATCCATCCACACAAACACTTTTATAACCAACGCTATGCCTTCGGCTTACTCGTCAATTTCAACAGATTAACTACCTTCCCCATCTGATAATGACACAGGAAGAGCTAGGCCCACCATTCCTACCGAATCCCTACGACCATGAACCATCGTTCGTATACACCAAATCGAGAATCCAAAACATGGATATGTATGCACCGAGAATTAAAAGGATATTATACACGTGTAAAGATTCTCCATGCACCTTGGTAAAATATTGTTAAAACTCATCATTCGTAATGGAAGAAAGGAACTTCTATCGAAGGGAGTTCATGATTTGTGAAGCGCATTATATTTTGCTCACAACTACGTTAAGACAATCCAATACCTGTAATGTGTTAGTAAGTGTAGTGTGCTGAAGTTTGGATGGACTTACCCCCTCGGCAATGACTCCTTGGTTGTAAAGATGCTTGCTAATTCCTTTAACAAGCTCCATTTGTTCTTCTGGTGTCAAACCGTTGATCACTGTTTCGATGACACCGCCAAGTGAGACTTTGTAGATAGCAATGAAGCTGTGGAAATAGACGTAGGCGAAGAAACCCATGATAAATTGACAATCCATGCGATCAGTAATTCCACCGTGTCCAGGTATCGAGTCGCCGAAATCCTTGATTTTGAAAGTCCGTTTGAGTCCAGAAGCAAAGAATCCGCCAAATGGTGCAATGAGTGATGCAAAGGTACCAAATACAAGGATGTGACCCTGCATGGGTGCCATGGAGAAGGATTTCCAGACTGGAAACCAGATAGGAAGCTGATAGGTATGAGGCAAGAAAACTGGGTTTGGAGTGCACTCAAGACCAGTCCAAAGGTTGGCACCGAGATCCTGTCGGGTGTTAGTTGCCGTACGAGAATCTGATTGAAGAATCAACTTACATTTACTGGACAAATGAAGTATTTGTATCGCATGAGGACATTCGTCATACCGACACCGAAAATGACTGTCAGAATCCAGGCACCAACAAATCCTTCCACGGTTTTCTTGGGTGAGAGTTTGATGAGTTGTGTACGACCGAATGTGATACCACAGATGTAAGCAAATATATCATTGCAGATGACAAGAGATACTGGTAGGAAGAACCAAATCATTCCCTCGAAAACGTTGTTCATGATGAAATGGGCTTGAACCACAATTAGGTAAAGGGCCATGTGAGTCCAGGCAAATTGCGTGAACTGGAACTTGTAATGCCCCGCTTGGAGAGAAGCGACGAAAAATACAAACCCTTCACACTGTTAGCATTGCACGCTCTCTTTCCAAGATATCTTCCCTACCAATAGTATAGAGCATAAAGCTGATAAATCTGTGATGTGTCGCAAAGGGCAGCAAAACTTTATCCACCAATACAATGTGCTTAAAATAGTAAATCACACTCTCGCCATATAAGAAGTACATCGTCGTCGCCAACCAATACCAATTCAACGCCTTGGTGAAACGCAATCGACGAGCTCGGCTGGGAACGTTTGCAATCGCAATGACTTCCTTGAACGATATTATTTGTACTGCGGTGACAATCGCAATGATGTATATGTGCCCCATGAACATAGATGCAAAGAATCCTCCTATCATCACAAATGTCCATATTGATCGTGTAATAAATGTCTGTTTCTTCTTCTCGTATTCCGACGGCACAACTACATTACTCTGCGGCCCAAAGTCATTAGCCAGCGCTCCAAAATAATGCTATAGGCGCATATCTCACCTCCTGGTTTTTCTCATCGCTTGCGCCATCTGTCTTCGAGATCTTTGGAGAGCTTGGCTCCGAGGCGGCCTCGCTGATATCTGAGAAACTACTTCTGCGACCATCACTACCGGCGCGACCATTTCGATGGTTGAACTTGATTCCCCTTGGTTTTGTCATTTTTGCAGAGCTCAACGAGTACGAGTTTGCAAATTCTAAAGAGGTCTTGGCGGTGCGATTTTCCTCTTCGTCCTTTCAATTATCCGTATCGCCAAATCCCGGATGCGTCAAGAGTGTCTTCTAGTCCCACCACTCCACATTCATAAGGATAAGTTATGCTTGAAATAGAACTGCACCGAGAGCAGAATCAAATAATATGGTGATCTTCGTGAAATCAGTTGAGAATGGGGTGGTCCTGAAGTGGGTGTACTTTTTTGGGGAGTGATAGGAAGTTGTGGCTCCTCTTCGCTCCTACGTCAGCCAAAAAACCCTGGAAAATCAGAGTGTTTGCTTGTGATATTCGCGTTAATTGAAGCCTGTTTCTAGTGATGGAAAGCAAGAAAAAGATGTTCAAAAATTTCAGAATGGATTGGGAAGTGGTTTATTCTAATAATTCAAATTTTCAAAGGAGATTCACTTCATGCAAACATTTATAATACGTATCAATACTCTTGTTATTACCAGGTACTTTTATTGTTGATCTACGAGTATGGTACCGGTACCAGCAAAATAGAAAAGCAGCATTTCAAAGAAATTGCTACTGCTCCACAATTAAGTGCGCAGATGGATAATTTAGTTCCGATCTCCGAAAGGCGGTGGCAGAAAGTCGCAAGGCTGTGGCTGCATTCAAGTAATATTAATTCCAGTTAAACATTTGGATTGATAACATACCTACAAATAATTGCCACATCAATGTTTTCAGATAGTTCGATAATTATAGGGATGGAATGGCTCCTCACGAAGATGGAGAGAATAACTTCTCCGATGATGATTTTCTCAATGATATACCAGCAGATGCCCTAGACGAACTCGAGAATAATGCTATAGCATTCACCCAAGCCCAGATTAAAGCCCCTCCTTCTTCTGATTATGGGGATGAGTTTGACGACGATGATTTGGATGATGCAGTCGTCATAGATGAAGCCAGAAGTGCCCCTGCGGTTGTGCCATATATATCTCGAGACAATGTAAATCAGGCTGTTCGACACGAACAATTTCAACAGCAACTTCATGGAAATGCAGAGATTGTGGACAGGCCAAGAGATTACATTGGGCCTGCTCGTCCTCGACAACCAGATCACTTACCACAGCCATTTTCAAATACAATTTCACGAGAGAACTCGAACCTTTCTCGGCAGGCGACTCAATCAGTAACGGACGGTGACAATGAGGCACTTTTAAAACTAGTGCAGGAGGTATTTCTGGTCGCAAATTATCATCTTTGAATATGCTCACTGACTACTCTTCAGTTGCAACAGAAAAACAAAGCTCTCGAGCAAGAAACTCTATCGAAAAATGGCGAAATCTCAATTCTACGTGGGAAAATAGACAAATCAGAAAAGGAATATGAACGCACACAAGCAGCGAAAGAGAAGTTACACGCGGAACAGTTAGCAAAACTACAAAAAGATAGGGAAGCAGCTGAAATCGCTGCGAGAAATGCTACAATCGAGCGTGATTTCACGAAGCAAGATTTATTCGAAGAGACCGAAAGAGTCAAAAGGTTAAACAAAGCAAAAAATTCTAAGGATGCACAAGTTATGACCCCGAAGAAGACAGAGCCAATGCCATTCAGGGACGGGTTTGATGATGATGAGATCGAGCTCCTTTCTCCTAGCAAGATGTCCCCATCGAAATTTCAAAAACGGCAACCTGGAACGCCTTCGAGAGCAGCAAAGCGGAAACGCAAAGCTAATGACAGCCCTTCAGCTAGTGCTTTAGATTTGCTGCCTGTTCCAGATTTACTTTCGCAAGCACAGAAGACTCCATTGTTGGATGAATCAATATTAGAGAGACTTGTTCTACAGGATGACCGATCGGATTTCCTTGCGGCCATGCTAGATCACCGACCGAACCGTAATCACTTGAGGACTCTAGAAGCATTTGGCAAGCATTCTCTACCATCATCCTCAAATGAATCTTTTTCATCCCTGATTCTTGGAGAAATGCCCAGGATCGGTATGAGAAAGCCTATTTCCGAAGTACCGGCTGAATTTTGCTTGTTCCTAATACAATTATGGTCTAAGTGCATGGATGAAAGATGTTACACGCCCATTTACTTGTTTGTTGACATTCTCACCTTTGCGCTCGAGTTAAAAACGCTCTCGATTGTACCGCATATCATTGATCAACTCATTCCCCTGGTGCAGAAAACGGCTGATCTCGTCGCAATTCCTCGTTTCAAAGGCGAGCCTTGCGATCCTTATGATAAAGACATTAATGTATCCGCTTGCTTAGCTCTGACTCACCTCGCTGCACTGGGCTGCGTTCCTGAACAAGAACATATAACCAGATTTTGGAAATTGATGAGGTGGGACTTTGTTCTTCTTATGCTTAGTCAAAATCAACCCCCAGCAGATTTCGAGTGGATGTTGCGAATTCTGTCCACCGGTGTTCTGAAAGATACTTTTGGTAGCAATCCAGACGATAGTCCAAAGTTTAGAGCATCTACAAACGCTGGTCATATTATAGAACGTCTAACATACCCACTATTCGAGGTACCTTGCCTACCTATGAGTGTGGCTAAAGCTGATCCTGATGTTGTCCTCAAATTGCGTCTTCAAATTATATCCTTAATGACCGGTATGACTCGATCGCCCTATGCTGGAAATGCACTTGCTTCCCATCCAACTGCAATTGGTAGACTCATCAGTTTAATAAGCGATGAATTAGATGGCCTATATGACCATAAATCAGGTCGTGAGGATAGGTACGAGATTCTTCAGTTCTTGCGACTACATCACTAACATTCCCCAGTGCCCGTCTCATCAGTCTCGCAACTCGTCTTTTATTCCACCTGGTCACTCGGTACGAATTCGATATGCAAAAGAAGTTATCAGTCATTCGCGGCGGGTCACAAAAGTATCTTCTTTGTTTGGCTAGACTAAACTTTTCAGAGGATGACCTGGTTCTCGAGTCAGGTATTGACCCAGATATCCCTGGCTTTGCATTAGAAATGTTGGAGATGGTCGTTACCCCCGAAGAAGGGGAAGCCATACAAGAAGCTTTGTCGAATGGATAATTGTTAGTCTGGTGTATTTTTAAGGCATGTATGATGGTATTCTGGTTCGAGTTGGAAATTTCTGGTTATAATAGATTTGGGTTTAGCGAGGCGCTGTGGATTGCCTTTTCTTCGGTCTGGCACCCGTTTTTGGTGATTTTTAACTAATGCAAATACAAAAGAAAGAAGTCTTTTTGTGGAAGAATTTAAGAGTATGAATGTATACAAGCTGTGGTTTCGATCAAGGTCTAGAATCTCTTGCTCTTTACAGTTGGTTATGTATTGCTAGCAGAATTTTGTAAGTGACTCGAGAGAGAATTGGAGTTAAATTCAAGAACGGGAATCACCGCGGAGGATGTCCAATGTCATTGTTAAAAACACGTGTTATATTTACGCTAGTGCTAGTTTACACGCTAGTGAGGCTTGGTTCTATCTTGAGTGCAAGAATGCTATTCACTTTGGGGTGTTTGGATATTTGCATGTAGTGTGAGATGTGGCAAGATACTTAGCTTGGGGTTTGAAGTTATCGAGTTCTTGTGACATTTTGATGACTCGAAGTTTTGAAAGAGAGTAGATTTACTGGTGAGAAACAAAGAGCAAAGTTTTTCTTAATAGGTGGTGTCGCGAGTTGCGGCATGTATTTGTGGAGTTAGGCTCGATCCGAAAATAGACCTGCATGTGAGAAGATTGGGGTTTCTCAGTCAATCGCATCGGACTGCTGGACTTGAATTGATTTTCACAGAGTTATCTTCGCGCGTGGTATTCAAAGTTTCATTTGCTATCGATATAGAAAATATCACGGCTAGTGCCGCACATTCAAATTGTAAAAGGGGGGTATGAGGACAAAGAGGATTTTTTTCGAGCATTGTTTCTTTTTGGGAACATGTTAAGCTTTCGGTTGAGTGACATGCTTGGTCTACGTTAGTCGTTGATGTTAGGGTTATTGGGAGCGTTTGGTATGGAGATCTCCGTGAGTACATCATTTTTTGTAGGATTTGTTATAGTGAAGATATGTGATGTCGTTGTTTCAGTCACTGATCGTGGTTGACTATCGTAGTCGACCATCGTGGCGTTTGCCGTGCAATAGTCTTTGTTTGTATCTATTAGTCTTGTAGTATTATAGCGATTTGTATCTCAAGTAGAAGTATCCTCCTCTACCTAGATTTATCCATTCATATACCACGGCTAGTTCTCAGTTGCTTCAAAATAACCTTGATATATCTACTCTACCAAAAGTTTCAAATTTTTTGCCCACTATCAACATGAGTACGGCTAGCGAAATACTGAATTTACCACCCGAAGTCCTTGCAACTATTCCCGTTGGGACGCCACCCGCGGGAGTCCAGGCCCTTTCCCTAAATCCAGTCAGTAGGGGTTGGCTTCTGATCTCTGTCAGTAGTATTCTGTTCTTCATGGCGACAACATGTTTTATTATCCGTGTATATACGAGAGCGGCAATCCAACGAAAGGCGGTTCGAAGCGATTGTTAGTCATTATTCGTTTGACCCTTTCATCCCAATTTCATTAGCTGATTAGATTATAGTTATTTTACTAGCTGGTTTCGTAGGTGACACTCTGCTCATCAGCTTCATACATCAATCTAAGATTTTATTTGCCCTTAGGTTATGGCGATAATATTCTATATTGCGTCGATATTATGTACAGATCAATTTCTCCCTGAGTAGCAACCCACTAACACTTGTATAGTGGTTACTTCTGGTGGTACCACCGGCGTACACGAATGGGATAAATCACTGCTGGAGTTATTTAGTAAAAGAAACTTAGTGGCAAGTCTCATTCTGTTTTGCAAACCTCAACGCATTCATTTCTCCGAACGTATACTTATTTTATCAGCCATTCTACATCAGTGCCATTGTAGTCAACCCTGCCTTTGGCCTTGTGAAGCTCTCTATATTCGTTATGTACCTTGAAATATTTGCAGGTTTACGCTGGATGCAAATCTGCGTTTATATTGGCGCATCGTTCTCGTCCGCCTTCTACTTAGCTGTTACGATCCTCCTATTTTACCTCTCGACACCGTTTGGCAGCGAAACATTCGCGTCGAAGATATTAACGCCTCAATATGACATGTATATACTTGTAGGTATACCCACGTCTGCCATTTCATTTGGAATCGATATTTACCTTCTCGTCTTACCACTCATTGCGGTGAGCAATCTGTGCATACCGAGGAAACAGAAGATTTTTGTGATGGTAGGATTCGCTGTAGGATTGCTGTAAGTCTGAATCATCTTAAAACTATGCCGATGCTCTGGCTTTGCTAATGATGACATGACAGCGCTTGCCTTGGATCTCTCTTAAGTATCATATATCGTGTGGTTATCAACCGGAGTCAGGATGCTTCATGGAACGGTCTCACTGTCGTCCTCGTAATGTGAGCTCAATTTCTACCCGGAATTTCGCGCTGACAATTCAGAACACTGATGAAGAGACAGATTGGTAGAATTATTTTGTGGCATAATGATCGCCTGTTTTCCGTCTTTGCTCCTTTTTTTCCGCAGACACCACGAACATTTTGCCAAAACTGGTGCGGCTATATCGTCTTGGTTATGCTGTACCCGATACAGAAAGTCAAATACAACAATCAAAGATTCTCAGTATTCAAGTTATCCTTCCGAACGAACACCAGCCGGTGAAGTGAATCTCTATCCCGATCTTGACTTCTTGACAACGCCTGGAAACGTTGAACGCACTGCTTTGGAAAAGAGGATGGAGAATAGAATTGGACGAGATGCGATCGCCGTGTGATGGGGTCCCAAACGTTCGCGTATTTCTTGCTGGTAGTACTGCTGCTATGGAGTGTTAAAAATGGATAAAGGTGACATGATATATTCTTCTGTGTTGACACAGACTGCGCCGGTCAATCTATAGACTATAACAACGCAGAAGTCGCGGGAGGCAATTCTGTGGAATTTTGGGAAGCTTGGGAATTGCCCAATCTAATATTCTAGGCACTTTCAACCACCCTTCTTAGACTGCCTGGAAGTCATCGGAAGGTTATCTATTACTGGGAAAGGGTGTAAGTAAAAGCTTATTGTTGAAATAAATCTTGAATGTGTAAACCACAGTCCGCAACAGTGCCTTGCATGAAATTGATCGTCGTTTAATGAGAGGAGACATGCAGTCTTCACCATCAACTCGAATTTGCTAAGAGCACAAGCATGAATATGAATTCATTTGTGCAATTTGTTGCATTTGAACTCACATCATAACGTCGAAGTGAAAGTGAGCTGGCAAATTGTCAAGTAGATGCAAAATATTCCTATCTCCTAAGATCGATTTCCTAGCTCTGAGCAGGCGGAGCTGGCATCGTAAAGAGTCGCCGCTACAGTGTTTCGCGAATCTTTGTTTGAATAGACGTAATCCATGATCACTGTGAATAAGTGATGAGGGGACCCATGCGTTGAACGAGGATAGCTTAGAAGTTGTTTTAACCGGGTTTCCAAAAGAAATAGGTCCAAATTGAATGTAAGATATTGAATATCTTGAATGTATTGTGTCATAATTCGTTTTGTAATAATAGACTACTTTTACCTGTAAAATTGCTATTCATAATTCCTACAGCATATGTATCTCATATCTGTAATTGGTATCCCTGCAAACCCTTATATTCCAGATCTTATTCCCGCCGTCCCAATCCCCAATAATTTTCCGTCGTAACGCCTTTAATGAAATCGCTTAAACCATAGGAGCAGCTCTCCCTTCACCACTCAATGGACCCTGACGAACAATCGAAATCTGTACCGATCTCAAGATTCCTCGTTCCTCATCAACATGTTTCATCTCCAAATTCTCTCCTCCATTTCTCATCCCCGTAGCCGTCGCTGTATTCCCCAAGCTTACCGTCGAAAAGGTAGCATTATGTCCCTCCCACTCCTCCAACACATCGTAGCTTTCTGTCCCTCTTCTCTCACCCCTTGGCCCCGATGGCATCCTGCGATGTTGATTCCACAAAGAATTACTGCTCCTCTCCGACTCTATAGACTCGGCAGACGACTTAGACGACTTCGAGAGCGAGGAGACAAAATTACACATCCTTGAAACACGAGGTATCTGCGACATCGTTTTAAAGAATTTCGGTAAGGTCGGTAGACAACTCGTGATGATACCGGCTCCTAGCTCAACATATGACGGGATACACATGATGCTCGTGTACCAGGAAGCGTCAGGATTTTTCAATAGTTTCAAGGAAACAAATAAGCGAGCCATGGATGCTATGCAAGCCCTGGAGGATAAGTTAATAATGGGGGACATGTATGTACCAATATGAGCTTACAGAAGTCCCGTTGAGAAAACGGCGGAGACGCCAACGTGTTCTTTGAAACTCATCTGAAGCTTCCAGATGATCGGTTGCGGAAGTAATATAATAAGAAAATCGGTTATGGTATTGGCTGTCCCAGTCGCTAGGAACAGATAATTCACATCAAGGCAGTGACCCGTGGTATCCAGAACATTCCAAAACTTGGGTATAGGGGTGCAAATGAAAATTGTCATGAACAACAAGATCGTATAGAACACGATGGTTATCCACATAAGGGCATGGCAGCTCCAAAACATTAGATCTCGTGTTCCTGCAGTAAAGAGCCGAATGTATTGTAGCAGTATGGAGATCTTGATTGACATTATCGCAAGACCGAATGATATCGATGTAATGTAGGTGCCCTGGTCACTATGAGCTACTATAAAACGACAAGATACAGTATACATACATAGAGAAAGATTTGGTAATCCTTCAATCTAATATCCCATTGATGTCGTCCGAAGACATTGGGATCAAACCCGGTTGTTACGTTAAAAACAATATAACCGCACTGTAGTTTACTACTCAGCATCTGAAAGAGTATCTAGAGAAAGATTTAAGTACCCATGCTGCAACCGCAATATCTAAGCAAGTTAGCGCCGAATTCAAACGATCATATGTCATGATACATACAATCTTCCAAATGTACCTCTCGAATAATTCTCCACTTGGTATAAACACGTATGAAAATAGCCAAAGTAGCTAAAATAGTAGTCACTATCTTGACCGCATCTGCTGCCGGCCGAAGGGAATAAGGGTTATCAAAATTCGATGTAACACCCGGTGGAGGAGTCAAAGCCGGCCCTTCTAATAGCTCAATCTGAGATTGCGACATTTCTATCATAATAAAACTTGGCACGCGTAAAAGAGAGAAAAAGTCAATTCATGAATCGCAAGTGAACAATGATGTGAAGACTGGCACATAAGCTCCTGATAATATGTTGAGAATTCGTCTGACATCAGCCGGGTCATGACCGGACTTGAGAAGAAAGGCTGTGCACCTTTCGAAAACATTGTGTAAGGTGAACGGAAATATATCATACCACGACAAGGTTGATTGGTAGATATTCCTCCACACTGATTTCTGGCTCTTGGCTTGCATGCACTTACTGTTCAGCCCTACCTCGACTCTAGCTCGAGTACAGTTCAGCTGCCTGAAAGAGTTCACATTGTAACGTTTCAAGAGCACGGTTGCCGAAATTGAAAAACACTGGTGTGACTTTCTACATCTTTCAAGGTAGGTACTTTCACACAATATGGATCACGTCTTTCTCGACATTGGAAACATCACTTCAAACTACCCGTCGGGCCTGTGTTGTCGCAGAGGAAGAAAGGTGGCGCGATGTTACACATCACGTGTTAGTCCCGTGATTCTAAGTACTTTATTGTGCTAATGATCTTCCCAAATTTCCACTACTGCTTGATATAAATATAAAGCTTCTCCCGAGTGAAGAAACCATGTTGAATAAACATGTGAATCAAGATTGACATTGCCTAGAACCCGATGAGGAGCAGATAGTATTGCCATTGTTAAATCAAGACTCAAAGTCGTTGCATACCAACTCTTTTCTCTTTCCACTATGCAAAGGACATCAGTATCAAATCAACAAGAGAAGCCGACTTTCAAGAAACTTACATCAAAAGCAACCTGCACATCTCTGAACAACGGTTCTCCGAAAATCCACATATCTTCCATTCCATTCCCATCCACACCACCGTTTCCAAGTACTCCACTTTGGCTATCCATATTACCAAACCTGCCCTCTACTACAATTCCCACACAGTACCCACTGCCTCTCTCCATCCTTCCCAAACTGAATCTTCCTCCAGGTGAAAAACCTCCTTCATCCCCCTTGCCATCCAATACCTTGACCCTCAAATTGCCAAACTCGACTAGTAAGTGAGGTGGGTTGAAACACGGGTAGGCATGGAACTGATCATATGGCGGTGAAAGTTGTCGAGAGCCGGATATGGAAGAGTATAGATTGCGGACCAGATGTGGTGGGCCGATTATGTAGGGGGTATTAAGCTTGGAGAGTTAGCGGCTTATGGAGAATGCAGAAAGGAGAGGGAAATTAAAAATAAAGTATCTGGCTTACATCCAAAACTACTGGCTGGTTCTGTATAACTTTATTTCCGTCAACCCAAATTCCTTTCATGAGAATCTCCCACCATCCATCTGCACCTCGAACTTTACTCCATTCCCAAACACTTTCATCATTAGACTTCTGAGCCAAGTCATTGTTATCCAATGGAATTTCATCTCTTTTCATCAATCCTAATTCTGAATCTCTCTTTATTTCATCGTCTTCAGGCTGCATTCCCAATCCATCCATCTTCTTGAATTCATTGTTTCCAGGTTGCACATCATATACATCAGGCCTATTCAATTCATCATTTTGAGGTCGGAAATCACTTGCCTCACCTGCCTCGAGTCTCTTCAATTCCTTCTCGATCATTCCCTCCACCTCTCTAACTGCCTCGACCGAAGATCCTCCCACACTAAGTACCCCTTCATATCCATTAATCAGCATCAAGCTCCAGACCTCAGCATCAACAACACCACTCTTAACAATCTGCTCTAGCAGTCCACCCTTCCAACCCCCAACTTGTCCCAAACCCTCTCCTACAGCCAGCCCCAGACTTGCACCACTCTTCCCTAGACTACCAACCCACTGTTTCTGCGGTCTACAATGTGCAAAATTAACCGGGATATATCTTTCTCCTTTCAAACCAGCAAACATATCAAACCCCAACGGTAATCCCACAACATCCTTCCCACACCTACAACCCGGAAAATTTATCCCCTTACCCTCTTCATTCTCATTACTAACACTATACGTCCCACTTCTCTCTTCAAGATAGAAACTTCCCTTTCCACTCGGCGTACTAATAATCGCAAAATCCGCCGTCAACATATTAAGATCAAGATCCACATTCTGGGACGGCTCGCCGATTTTCAGCGACGTAAACCAGGTTTCAGAATTCCCGACTTCACCGAGAAGAGTAGTTCCCGGTTGGAGATATGTTCCAGATCGGGGTTTTGAATTTGTGGTATTCGTGATTTGGCCATCGTGCCATTTTTTGGGCACTCTGACGACTTTGTTCCCTTTCAATATTCTTTCGGAATTTGTGAATCTGGCGTTTATGTCTGCGAGTGTGGATTGAAGAAAGGTAAGATTAGCAGTATCGGGAGCGGGGAATGAGCCGCCGCGGCGAGTGATGGTGTAGTGTAATGGTGGAAGTGTGGCAATTGTGAAGCTTGTGAAAGAAATGAGGAGGAGGATGGTTGAGAGATGGAAACCTGAGGTATACATCGTTGAGATCTTTGTTGAATGTGCGGTATCAGGGTGAATTGTAAGAGATGGGATGAGTGCAGTGAAATTGAGAGAGCCATGTTAGACATAGTATCGGGAAAGTGCAGTTCACAGGAAAACTCAAATGAGCGGTACTTACATCGCCTCACACGGAAAGAACATTCTCTTGATTGGAATCACCCACTTCATTGCCACAAATGAATGAATCAAGAAGGTTGCTAAAGAATAAGTTGAACAAACCACGCAGTACAGGCGCGGAGAACATTGAATGAAAGAGAATATTAAAACAAATTATGTCAAATATATAAACGTACAGGGTGCCACAGCCGCCAACAATCATAATTCATATACGCTCCCCGCCATCTTCACCAATCTCACATCATCTTGCAATCAATTGGTATCGAGCTTTGAGTCATATCTCTCCAACTTCAATGCCGCCAAATCTAAATCCTCAACACCCCTTATCAAATCTGCTGCCTTCTCACCAATCGCATATGCAGGCATTTGAGTATGTCCTTGATTAAGAAGTGGCATGACACTGGTATCGGCAACCCTAAGATTCCTGACTCCTCTAACTCTCAGTTCTTCGTCGAGAACTGCCATTGGGTCCGATGCCTTGCCCATTTTTACTGTTCCTCCAGGGTGGTAACAGGTTGTAGCGTTATCTTTAATATAGGGGACCCATTGCTCTCTTGATGTGTATGCATGATGCGTTAAGTCTTTAGGCCAACTTCCCTCAACTATGTCCTTGGTGCCTTTTCCTTTCATGATGATCTCATTCGCGTATCTGCACGCCTCGCTAAGAACCACGATATCCAGGTCATCACTCAAGTAATTGTGATCGACGACCGGGTTATCCTTTGGATCTTTAGACTTTAAAGTGACGGTACCTCTACTCTTAGGTGCGAATAATTCAGCAATAATGGAGAAGGCATGAGATTTTTCGCCGTCGGGAAATTGACTGTATTGTTTTGGGCCACCGTAGCATTCTGTGGTAAAGAACTCGACATTTGGTTGTGATTTGGTTAATCCCATTGGATCTCGGCCTGGTCGTCGTGGTGCTGATGTCCAAGCTGGTTCCGAAGCAAGACGCTCATCAAGGCGAGAGTATGCGAATGCACCAAAAGGAAAGGTAGAGAGAGGTCCACGCTTTTCTTCTTTCCATTGTCTATAAGCTTCACCCAAAGCATTTGGACGATACAAGAGGTAATCATTGGTAACATTTGGCTTGGTTGTTTCATAAAACATGAACACAATCTGGAATTTTGTTAGCGATATTACACTGAGAGACAGCAAGTCATTACCATGTGATCCATAAGATTTTTCCCAACTCCAGGGAGGTCAATTTGACAGTCAATACCATGAGATTCAAGCTCGGACTTCGCTCCAATACCTGATCGCATAAGAATGGTTGGAGAGCAATAGGCTCCTCCACTAATGATAATCTCTCTTCTGGCTCTGATCTCTTTCTCTGTTCCATCTTTCTCAATTACTTTTACAGCTGCAGCTTTCAGCTCATGAGGAAACGCGTGGCTTTCGAGAATCACCTTATCGACAATTGTGCTGGTTTTTATCGCAAGGTTTGGGCCTTTTTTAGTGAAGTAGTTGGCCGATGTAGTTCTATCTCCTTTGTACACAGTTCTTGGTGCATGACCACAACCATTTGGAGTCTCGCCAGTTGAGAACATATCTGGATGAAGTGGAAGGCCTTGATCGGCCATTGAATCCAAAATCATGTTGGATATAGGGGCCTAATAAAATCAGTTCACTGTATCAACGATCACCTGTAACGCCACTTACCAGATCATGAGGCTCAACATCCAGTAAACCATCATGGCCATGTACCGAATCATTTGCTTCAAACCAGTCTTTGTTATGGAAGTTCTCTGCCTACATAACTATTAATATAAGGCACAATTAAGTAAATTGTGATCCTACCTTCTTCATGTATCCAAAAACCTCCTCTCCACTCCATCCTGGCATTTCCCAGTCATCATAGTCTTGTGGTGTACCTCTGATACACAATGTACCATTGACTCCACTCGATCCACCAAGGAACCTGCCACGACTGGCTTTGATTTGACGATTGTTAATCCCCGAATTTGGTTCCGTGGAAATATTCCAGTCTGCTTCCGTGTCGAAATTTTGTGACCTACCCATGATATTTGAGCTCAACTTCATAGAACGAAAAGAAAAAGCTCTTACCATCCACCAACCATAATAGTGTTCTCGAGAAGAGAATTATGCTCTCCTGCTTCGATGACTAGAACAGAATTGTTGGGGTCTTCTGCCAATCTTGCTGCAACAACGGCGCCTGACGTCCCACCTCTATATAGCGTTCATCAGTGATGTCCATGAATTCGTGTATTGAGAGATGAAGCATACCCGCATATAATATAGTCATATTCAGTACCTTCTGGCTTTACTGTGACAACCATGATGAAGTTCAACGTTAAATGGTATTATTAGAAATGGTGCAAAATCAGATGATATTACTAGAAATCGAGGTTTGAACAAAAGAACTTTTAAAAGAGGTGCCATCTTCGATATTATATGAACAATTTTGAGTCTAGAACGGTACTAGGCTTGCCTAGATATTTAGTACTCTCCTCAAGAGATATAATGAGGCGAGTCGGGGATACCTAGTAGTTCATGGTTAAGCACGCTAACCCTTATTGGAGTTGATGATCTCCATTTTGATCCATTCTCCAGCCGTGTGCTAAGTCATCACTATGCATGTAATATCACCCCTTCACCCCTTTCAGCCAATGAGAAGTCACGAGGAGTAATCACTGCACTATTCATGTGGATCCCAGACTATGTATTGGCTTGGTCATCACTAGACCTTATGCCAAAACAAATCATTCGAGTGCTGATACATGAGAATCATCAAAAGCCATTGACATCTATCTAATAAGCAGGCTCAAGACAGGTGAGCATGTATCTGCGCAATCATTCCGCTCTCGTACCCGGCTCAATTGCCAATCATTCATATTTATTCCTACAAGTAAAGAAGGAGTTTCTTGTATGAGATGGTGTTTAGGAAAGAGTAACAAAGTAAACTATTTTCGCGGGGGGAATGCGGGGTTGTTCGAGAGATCCGTGCAACGGAAATCTCCCGGCGTGTGCTTTTACGGAATTATGGCCGCTTTGAAATTATCATCGATTGCAAAACAATCAATCAATGAAACAGCTTCGACGTCGAGGAGCCCTCATATCGGGTATTGCCCATGCACACATAAAGGCTCCGGCTTGGCAGAGGAATCAAGCATTTGATACATGGCCGTTGTTGAAATGACAATAACACAACAGCTTTTTTGGCTCTGAGGTTGTTTGAACTTTGAACTCATCAGCTTATGGTTAACCTCACGGCGACGATGACAAGTAAGAATGGACACTTAATACAAAGGGATTGTTGACAAACAAGGCACAATGGGTATTCTTTGTTGTAAATCTATCAACAACGTGGTGTATTTGATTGGCTCTTTAAGATTGTTTCGCTTGTTCTCTCAAATTTGATGAATGAAGAGTCGAACATACGTTGTAGGCAGCCTATACAAGGACAGAACAGACCGTCTATCCAAAGATAAATCTTCTCAAGCCTCCCCGTAATTCAATTCAACAGATAAGTATTTTGGAAAGGTTCATATTCACTGAAACACTCACACGCGTACTGCATTCCATCAACTACCAGCACATCAAAACTAAACGGGCTGCAGTAGTAAGACTACCACTCAATAGTGCCATCATATAAAGAGATTGGTCAAGAATAGTGCCATATCAAAAGGGTAGTCAAGATGTCTACACCATTTCTCTCTACTGATTTCACGTTTGGGGTAGAATTTGAGTTTGGCATTCGCTTCAAAAAAGGATTATTTCCTGACTACACGAGGCTTGGCCCGGGTAAGATCCATAGTCTTATCAAAGAAACTTTGATCCTTGAAACTGGGCTTGAGCTTATGACAGAAGCAGAGATTGACCATGATTCTCCCCCTGTTTTCTACCAGAACAAAGATTTCCAAAAAATATATCAGCAAGACTTATTCAATACATGGGCCATTGGCACAGATACCACTATATCATTCAGGGCAGAGGAACATGCAGACAGATCGTCGATGTTCGTCGAGCTTGAATTGATAACACCAGTCATGAAATTTGGTCCAAAAGCCCTAAAGGAAATTGACAAAATGCTGACTGCTCTCAAAAAACATTTCGAAGTTATTGTCAACTTATCATGTGGTCTTCACGTTCATGTTGGCAATGGAATTGAAGGGTTGTCTTTCCAACCGTTACAACACCTCATGGCAACCATCTGGACTTTCGAACCTCAGATTCTCTCCCTTCTTCGAAAGTCAAGGAACAATGGTAAGTATTGTGGATCCCTTCATGAACGCTCCCTTCTTGGTGTGTACAAATTCGAGGGGAGCTTACTCGATGTCCTTCTCAGTACATCTGACGCCAACGAAGTCGTGGGCATGTTCGACGGATATGACTCTTTTTGCTACATGGCTTTCCAACTTGAATATCTTCTCCAACCTTTTCGGCATCCTGTTAAGAGAACTATAGAGTTCCGAGCACACGAAGGAAGTATGGATTCAGAGATCGTCTTAAACTGGGCGAGTTTTGTTGTTGAGTTGGTGAGCTGGGCTCACAAGATCAACCGTCAAGATTTAAAGATCTTTCTTTCAAAACACATTGACTCCAAAGTTTCATCGATAGAGGATCTTTTCAAAGAGATTGGTTTCCCACAATCAACTGTTGAATTCTACCGAGAAAAGGTCAAAAGATTACGAAAGGTTGAGAAGAAGGAAGCTGAGGAAAAGAGAGCGATCAAAAAGAAGAAGGCCGAGGAGAAGAAGGCTAGAGATGCAGCCAGCGCTGCAGGGGAAATGGTTGACAGCAAAGACGACAACGACAGCAGCAGCGACAACGACAGTAGTATCGATACATTAGAATCGGGATCGTTGGTCTTCTGAGGCGGAAGTGCATCAAGATCGCTTTCTCCCTATCATTTCATGGGTTTGCCCTGTCTTAGTAATTTTAGGCTAATAAGCAAGCAGTTCCTCGCTTTCCCCTCACAAATTTAAATCATCAATCGTAATTCAATCAATAATTTTGACCAATCAACTTTCGTTTCCTTTCGCATTGAAATAATCCTTTTCTTTTTCGTAACGCAAAAAATCTGCACTGACAACAAGATTCGTTATTTTTCATGTATGCCATCCAAGTGGTATCGCTATTGTACATGTCAATGACTAAATAACCTAAATTCAATACTTCCTTCCATTTCCATACTGATATGTCACATTCTCGTTAATTCATTCAATCTTCAACCCAGTACAAGTGATCAACACGGAAAGTGCAACTATGTGACTGCATAGCCCATAAAATGTGTGATCCAGGACAGTGTCAGGAAAAAAGATACGGTCTCAAAGTCTACTTCTTGTGGAAATGGGGCATACAATATTACCAAATTTCTTCTCATATTCGAGTCCTTCCAAAGTGAGTAAAAAGAAAGCAGAGGCTTGGAGAGTCCGGAAAGCATAGTTTAGCCAGGACTGACCAAAGTCCTAATATGTGACTGTCAATTCATGTCTACTTGCTGTTTTCAGTCATCAATCCTTAGATCATCTTCCATCCTCGCACTTTCCTTCGCTTAATCACTTGTTCATCCCTATTCATCCTTTCAATTCTCCCCGAATCCTACTTTTGACAACTAATTTCTCTACAATCGTTATATCAATTGCTCAACTTCATTTATAATTGTTACATTTTTACGTATTTGGATACCAATTTTTTTTATCTTTACATTATCAATTCGATTTGACAAATCGCGACTTCTCAAGATGTCGAGATTCCCAAAACATATGACAAGTCACTTTCGAAACACACCACAAGTTCCACAATCACCAAGACATTCAATAGAGCTTGACGCATTAGATGCCAATGGAAGATCCTTGACTCCTCCAAGGACTGATCAAATGTTACATGAGATTCAGACTGGGGTGTATGTATCTCTTCGTACGACGTCATTATGGACGCCAAAGTCGTCTCCCTTCTGCAACCATTCATTAGCTAAACTGAACTGTCAGATATATCTGTCCCATCTGTCAAGATACTATTACAGCTGATATAGCGGAGATCTGGCACTGTCATTGCTGCTATAATGTCTACCATCCTAGCTGTATCATGGCCTGGGCCAACAGGTCGACCCGATCACCAGGTTTTGGCACTTGGAGATGCCCTTCATGTACTCAAAAACGTAGCGACCGCCCGCTACCCTCTTGCTGGTGCAGAAAACATAATTCCAAAACCACGATGATTAACACAGGTAGCTGTGGTCAGTCTTGTTCAAGAAAAAAGCGTTGTGGTACTCGGCGCAATTGCCCTTCGTATACATGCTCAGCGATATGTCATCCTGGACCATGCATCAAACCCGAATGCACCGATAGCTGCGGAGAGGAGATACGCCAAGAGCCAACCATTCAACACCGAACAGCTTTAGACGACGGATCAAATGACATTCGGCAACAACTTACTGATGCAATTGCAGATCTCCAAAAAAATCTCTGGTCTCTCGTGCCTATTTTTACAATCAATTTCCTTGCAATTTTCTGGACTGTAAATCGTATCCGGCGATTTACAACACCACTCGAACACCAAAAGTGCACAGAAGGGGACCTTCGTAAGCAAGAGCAAAGCCTTTCTTTCATAGCTGCTTCTGCTCTCTTTCTTTTAAATTCGATTCTCTGGGGCTCTAATCTACATAGCATTAATAAGTGTTTCAGGATCTATCTAGGTTTAAGTACATCGAGACGGGTGCCTACGTCATATTCTATCTCATGGAGAAGGATAAGAATCATCGCTGCCAGGGTGGTTCTTACTATCTTGTGGATCATATTCATGATTCTTGTCGTTGGTATTCCAGCAGTGTAAGTATCAATTTTTTTCTTCCCTTTTTTTCTCTATAACTGACGCACCCTCCGACTACTCGTCGGACCAGGCCTTCACTGGAAGCATCAAACAAGCGGCACATGCGATAGCTTTGACACACGTATCAAACTCTCTGACCCATCTGTCGATTACTTTGGTCTTCACAACAGAACGACGAAAGAAATAAGAATCCACAACGACCATTTATACACTCAAACGCCTGATCTGTACCCATATCCCTCCTGGAAAGACTACGAATCTTACAAATCTGGCATTGATCTCTTCAACATCACCAGAATAAACAATACAGCTCTACGCAGCCCTAAATTATCGACCAGTAAGCCATTCGACCAATTCTGGCGCATCATGGGGATTTACGGCAATAAACCCCTACATATGGATTTCGATCTCTTACATCGCTCTTGGCGTATGAAAGAGGGAATCGTAATAATCGACTCTGAAGATCCCAGTTCCTCTTTTTACAAAGGTGGAGTCTTATTCGACCGACTCAAACCAGGGGAAATCTATGACTCAAACAAAACCGCTCACCTAGTCCCTAATTTTGGCATCGCGATTCAAAATCTTCACGAAGTACGCAATGGAACATGGACAGATACCGATGCCGGGAATCTAGAGCTTACATTCCCCGAATTGGATCTACATATTCCGTTGTGGGGACTCTTTGAAAAACATTGTGTGTATCAAAGTTTTATAAGGGTTTTCCGAAGGCCAACTGACGAGATTCGGAAAAAGTGGAATACTTGGAGCAAAGAAAGCAATGGGGAGGAAGTTATGAGAAATGCGAGTTTTGGGTATGGTGGAAATGAGGGATTGGAAGCTTGTGTGAGGAGAAGGAATTATACGTGGACTAGTCATGGGGTCAAGATAACGGAACCGGGGTTGGGAGAGGATCTTTTGGTGCCGTTGGGGTTGATGGCTGTGGTGAGGATGAGTATGAGGATGGAACAGGGGAAGATAAGAGATGGGTGTCATTGGCCGGAGCTCTGAGAGATTTTGATGTCTTTGTGATTCTTTTCGATGAGCATTGGGGTGGGTGAAGAATTGATAGAGATAGCTCGATCGAGAGGCTACAGCGTTCTATTTTTCATAGTCACTTGTATGACAAAGCGTAAATATCTCATAATGGGGTAGCAGTAGATTTCATTCTGTTATGTATCAACTTTGATGCAGCCTAAGAATGAATTTTCAAACATCGTCCTTATCAAAGGGCGTAATTTCAAATGGGTTTGGATACCACTTGGATGAGATTGCGGATGGTCCTGAAAATGACCCTTGTGCCATCGATAGTTCATGAAATTACTATGCTTCAACTGAATGTTTTACGTATATCACTGATCATAAATGATGCTATATTGTTTATTATAGCCTGAGATGATTAATTAGATCGGTTTCGCAGTTGGATTCGTGTTTATTTATGTTTCTATGTGAGTCTCTTAACATGACCGCAGTTTGAATCTTCGCATTTTATGATACTATTATGAGAACTCTAATGATCATACTCACATAGAAGTTTGCCAAATTCCTGCAACTAAAGGAGCGGAGTCGATTCAACAGTGATGCCTATCGTGCCATTACGTTTCAAGTATGACTGTCTACGGTATAAGGCGGGAAACTTAGGCTACAATATGAGGGCATTCGGAGATTGATTGAATTAGGTGTACTAGCTAGCTACGAGGATGAGAGCTCTTACTAGCACTGATTTGAGCTAGTTTCCCCTGTGTATCAGTCGAATGAAGTACTTAAGATATCCGCCATCACAAATTCTCCATCTCTCCTTTTCTCCTCTACAACCAATCAACAGTTCTCCAACACCCCCGTCGAGTCTCAGCAACAATGACAGACCTGAGTAAAGCCAACGGCTTCCCGCTCTTAAAGGACTCTATTGATCTTCTGTTGCTTCTTCCACACTATCTCGACATCATTGAAGATTTCATTCATCTTTCGTTCAGTTGTAAAACTTTGTAAGCTTCACTTTAGATATATTTATTGCAGATGGATGACCATGAAGACTAATTATTGGCACTTTTAGGCACAATATCTACACTGAGCATCCTCCACTACCTGGATTACTATTTGAGCCCAAGCCTCATTTCCTCATTGCTGGTGTCGCGCGCCAAATTGGTGAATGGGCTGTTCAGAGTATGTGACTCGAAGCTGTATGATCGACAGTCTGTACTGACTCTATTTGCGTTCCACAGCAGCAGAAAATCGTATTGAATTTCATGAATCCTTCAGAACAGAAGGAATTTTTGGATTGTTCGAGCTCTGCAAGAAGAGGGGAAAGCTGACCCTCGACGAGATCTGCGACCTGATTGATCGGAAGTCCACTCTCAGGTCACTTGTTTCAGTTCACTGGCAACGAATGAATCGCATAGTAAATTCCGAACATATAGCCATGTTACCCTATCTACAAATCGCAATGTTTGGAGGTCTATTCGCTGCTAGCGTACGCAATTTTTGCGAGCCAGGAGTTACGAATCCATTGCACATAAGCATCAGATTAGACTGGTGAGTGAAGTGTTGCCCAGATCTTTCGTGCAATGATAGCTGGGATATAATCGATGCACAGCCCTCTTGGATGGGAGGCCTTCAGATGTACGACATAATGAAAGGTAAGGGTCATAGCGAGGTAACGAATGCTGGTACAATGACTAATGGCCGGATAGTCCTTCAAATTACCGCGACGCTACGAACCTCCACTTTCATCTCATTAATGAAGCAAATTCCTGACTGCTTCGTCACTTCAGTGCAGAACTGCAGAGATATTTCCTATGATGACACTTACCACGATAGAAACTTTGCCTTCTCTGCTTTCATTTACCTGCAAGGCTGGGACTCACTGGACTTGATGTATCAAGTTGAGGTAGGAACAACTTCACTTAACGCACAAGCGGCAATTGAGGCTGCAATGATTGCCTTTCGAATGGAAAACAGCCAAGTCACCAACTTCAAAATCATACGTGATGATATGATAGAAGACATAATGCAGGACTTGGGTACCGTAGTGGACATTGAGCTCGATACATATTTCGTTTGCGATCGCGCCCTCTTGAGGAATATGTTATATTCGCAGGTCAGCCTGTAATAACCAGGTACATTATGGTGTTGTTGCTCATCGTTTAAAAGCTTCAAACCCAGAAGGCCTAGCAATCCCTGCCATTACCACAACTTGATCTGGCTAAGCGTACACTAGACTTCAGTTGATTCTTCAGATTGAATACATGCAATTCATATGGAATTCCTAGATATTCATCTGTTACCAATGGTTTCTGGATATATCCGAGGCAAAATTGAATGCTCTTACTACAATTTTATCCTGACCATAATTCCCAATAGTACATAGATATTCTTCGTCAGGTGGACAATGAAAATGCGATGTACTGTAGTTGGACTGTGGCGCATCTCCGAGCTACATCCAACCTCACTCTCATTCCAAAGACACATCCTCTGCTCGAGTAGTCAAGTCCTATGTTCTACAGATAGACATGTATCACAGTCTACATGACTGCAATATTCTGAACCGATCCATATACTCGCTCAGTCAGTATTATCTACGTAAGCCGCCAGTGCACGATTCAAGATCCAACTCGTGCCACATGATTCAAGGATCGCCTCATCCATCAAACATGATTTTGGATACAGCATTACCTAGTACTTGATTCCCCTATATGTTCCAACAAGACTTTCCAATCTATCTGAAGTTTATAGTTGTGATTTGAACACTAGCTCAAATAGATTATACCCATTCCAATTTGCTTCTCCTTAACTCACAACCCCAGAATTCCTCCCAATCTATCTTGAATGCTCTTAACCTGATCCATAGTCATGACTTGACTTCCCATAAGGTACACCACATTCCCCAGTATTCTCGCGTGAATATTCCATTCCCCATCTATGCCCTCAACTTTACCATCCAACATACTTTCTCTCACTGCTTCTGTGACTCTCGACGTGTAGCCTCCTCCTTGCTCATCCTTGAAAGTGATGGCTAATACACTACCCAATGCAATCACTCCATCAACCGATTCCAGGTGAGAGATAGAGGTGACGAAAGATTTACTCCATATACTCCAGACCTGGTTGTTCTCATGTGCCTTATCCATTTTTATGGCAGATTTAGAAACGGATTTTTTGGTTTCGGGGTCCCAGTCATTTCTGAATCCCTCCCATGCGCCATTTTTATCGCTGTCTAATCTGTCCATGGTTTCGAGACCTACACGTGCGACTTCACAACCGACGGCATGACCGGTGTAACTATGTCCATGTAGAAGTGCTTCGCTTTTTTCGTCACCGAGGAATGCTTCATAAATGCTCTCACTAGCGACGGTTGTGCAAAGGGGTAATAGACCTCCGGTTAATAGCTTGGCGTGAACTGAGATATCTGGGTGAGTGTGTAAGAGTGTAGACGGACTGAAGTGTCCGAGACGGTAGAGACCTGTGAATACCTCGTCGTGGATAACGGGAAGTCCGGTCCATCGGGTCGGGGAGGACTTGTAACCTTCAGGAGGAGGATTGGCTTCACCGAGTAGTTGTTCAGGAATTTCGCGGATGACGTTTGTTAGGGTGCGTTGGAAAAGGGGGTCGCTTCAATTTTTGTCAGAAAAGAGCTTGCCGAAGAATTAATGCATGACTTACCAAAATAGCATACCACCTGCCCCGAGGATAATCGGCTCCAAGACCAAGGCACCGAATTTCATTCCCTGTTCATTTGCCTTTCGAAGTTCAGCCAAAATATGTTCTTCATACTTTTTCTTCAGCTTGCTATTATCTCTCTGCGAATTGAACACACTTTCCAATTCATCAAATGTCTGTTCAATTTTCTGGCCAGTTCCATCATAGACTACCCATTTACCATCTTTCATCCAGATTTTTGGTACGTCAAACCATAATCCTCTTCCTTTGTACCAATGTACTTTTTCGTTATAAACGCTTCCTTCACTCAAGTCCATAGCTCCGATAGTATCTCCGTGGTAACTACCTTTCAGTCCGATAATTCCCACCTCTCTACTCTTTTCGGGACTATTTCCCCAACGGTAATGTTTAGTAGTAGCAGTCAAGGCCATTTTAACAGCGACTTCCATGCCGGTACTACCATTGTCAGAGTAAAAGACTCGAGAAAGACGCGGATTTTTGAGATTAGTGAGAAGGTGCTCAGCGAGTTTGAGAGAGGGTGCATGAACGGTGGATGCGAAGATGCAATGTCCATAACGACCTGATGCATAGGCTGCGGCTAAGGACAAGGCAGGATTTCCGTGGCCCAAACCTTGGGTCCACCAGGATCCTGAACCATCTAATGTGGGTATAAGGAGATTCTCTCGGGTTGGCTCCTGAGATTTGGATGCGTCTTGGGTTGACAGAGTTTGGAAGTAATCTCCGTATGCGGAATCTATTGGAAGTATTTTATCCGCTGAGAGATGCTTCATTTGAGTGAATGGATACCAGATTTTTTCGTGAGCTTTTGTGGCCATCTGTTCCAAATCTTCAATTCGTGATATGTTTCGTTGATGGGAAGCTTCTAGTAGAGCTTCAATCTCGCCGGATTGAGCAACACTCGAGTAGTAAGAAGACATAGATTCTTCATCTTCCTGGAGATTTGGTAACTGATTTGGTGGAGGCGGGATAACTGTTGTGTTTACACCTCTTTCTTGGAAGTATTTAGATAGATATGCATAATTTCCGTACTTTTCTTCCTGAAATATCAAGACGGAGTCTATGTCATATCCCCGGAGATGTAAACCTATCTCATCATTAGTCCAGCACGATTTTCGAGAATGATTTTACAGTTATCTTGATATTTTATCTGTGTAGAAAAGTTCACTTACTCTCCCAAGCACTAATTGTTGCAGAAATTCCGCCTAATTTCGGATCACCAACGAGAAATACTGGCATCCTCAGAGGTCTTAATGCGTCTACTTGACTTGTACCAGAAGGTGTTGGCGAATGTACACCACCAGCACCTTCCACTATGATCATTCCTTCTCCTCTCCTTTCATTACCTCTTGTCCATTTCTGAACTTGATTTGAGATTGCTGTAACAATCTCGTGATCATTTGGTGGCTGCACGTGTGTCCCAGTCAGCGAAGGAGAATTCCTCGAACATACATTCTTTCCAACGATTAAGATCACACAATACTATGTGGACATAGAGTATCAAGGTTCTTAAAATGAGACTCGAATTGAACCCCTCCTGATTATCAAAGAAAGTTACTAAACACACCTTCACACCCCTTGCCGCTATATGCGGGCTAACAGCTTCACCATATCTAAATAAGCATGCTATTTTTGAACCCTTTGCAAATTTCTCAATATGTACATCGTCAGCTTCACTCAATGGTCCTGTCGAAACTGGCTTCAAATAATATGGGATTTGCTTTTTGGCGAGCAGTTGTCGACAGAGAAGTGTTGAAAAGATAGTCTTCCCTAAAGATGTGTTGGATGCCGTTAGATGATAGACAGGAAGCGAGCGTGAAAGGAGAGAGGGTGGTGGTTTATACATCTTGACAAAAGGGAGGGGGAGGAAACAGTCGAACAAGTGAAAAGAAGCTCGGAGTTGAGTCAATCGCTGATTGAAATTCGAACAATGAGGGGTGAGTAGAGCATGGTGGGGTCGCTTGCATAAATGACTAATAGATGTTTATCCGATTTTCCAATCCTCCTACTTACCCCTGAGTTATCTCCACAATAGCTTAAACCCATGCTAATGTGATCTGCGGGAAATATCCATGCTGGCACGTATTCATCAATTCTGCTAATGTGTCGTTTCTGGATACAGCATGTCACCAGCTAATGCAAAACGAACTCTCGGCAATACTTCAACAATTTTTGAACAACGGACCCGAGTCTCAAGGCCATGACTCACGAATCAAATCTTATTATCTCTTTACCTGTATCTATCTGTACAACTTTACCACAGTTCTAATCACACATCATACATTTATCTTACAGCAAACCAAAAATGCCTACACTGGAAGAATCGATGACCTCGGCACTCAAACGCCGAGCTCTGAAATCCTCGCTCCGAAATCTATCTTTACCATCTACTATGCAAACTACATCTGGTGTTACACCAATCGACTTCTCATCTAATGATTTTCTCTCACTCTCAACATCCACACTTCTACATAATGAATATCTCTCACTTCTCCGATCTCATTTAACACCTCCCACATCTGACTCTGAGAGTTCATCACCATTTTCAAAATCAACTCCTCCAACTTTAGGTAGTACGGGTTCCCGTCTTCTAACCGGCAATTCTGCCCTCGCACTTGATCTTGAATCTCAAATTTCTACATTCCATCACTCTCCGCATCTTGGCTGTGGTGCTCTTCTCTTCAACTCAGGTTTTGATGCTAATTCTGCATTTTTTGCCTGTGTTCCTCAAAAAGAAGATGTCATCGTCTACGATGAACAAATCCACGCTAGTGTGCATGAAGGAATGAGAGGATCACGTTCTAGGAGATTTATTGCCTTTGAACATAATGATGCATGTGATTTGCGGAGGGTTCTAGATAGTGTAAAACGAGAAGGAGGAGAGAGAAACGTATTCGTGGCGGTGGAAAGTTTGTATAGTATGGATGGAGATTTATGTCCTCTGCGCGCCGTGGTAGACATTGTCGAGGATATTTTTGGGTTAGGGGAAATTACTGAAGGAGGAAGAGGATATATTGTGGTGGATGAAGCACATTCGACTGGTGTTTATGGGCCAAATGGACGGGGACTGGTTTGTGAACTAGGACTGGAGGAAAAGATATTTGCGAGGTTACACACTTTTGGAAAGGCACTCGCGGGAAATGGCGGTATGTTCTTCATCTCGCTTTTTCATTGGATTTCTCACTGTACACTCAATTTCGCAACATGATGATGAATATGCTGAAATAAAAAACAGCTATCATCCTAACTACCACATTAACACGTCACTACCTCCTCAACTACGCACGCCCCCTCATTTATAGTACCTCTCTCTCCACGCCTTCTCTCCTCCTAATCGCCGCCTCTTACTCTCTTCTTTCGTCCTCCTCCACAGCTCCCCTCCAATCTCATGTTCGTTCTCTCTCACATTATTTCACTTCTTTACTTTCCCAACTTCCCCATTCTATCTACCTCAGACCGCAGCACCAAAACTCCAACCCATACGCCGAGGATCTAAACTGGACACCCATATTCTCTCTTCAAACACCTGAACCCAAGGATCTAGCTGCTTTTTGTCAAAAAGCGAGTTATAACGTACGGGCAATAATGAGTCCAACGGTTAAGAAGGGAACTGAAAGAGTCAGGGTTTGCTTGCATGCTGGGAATACTTTTGAAGAGGTTGAGGGATTGGTACAGTGTGTTAAAGAGTGGATTGAGGTAATGGAAAAGAGATTCAAGGGCCAGATGGATGAGACCCTGGAGACTTTTTCTCCGCCCATATCTAGTCCAGCAGTGGTTGTTCAGAAGATCAACGGTGCCGATTTGGGTGCAAGTTTCAAGGGTAAGACTCCAACAGAGAGAGCAAAGCTATAGGTCTACCGCATGGAGAAACCACGTCGTAGTCCAAGATTAAAACTTTCACACAACAACGTAAAATTACAATACAGTAAAGTAAAAGAAACCAGGAATGTAGCCAAGCATCATCTAGAATCAGCTATCAAACCAGACATTCTTTTCCGAAACAAAACTACTGGACAACACAACTCTAGAGCGGAAAATACCTTGAGGTCTAAAACATCCCAAGAAATTTGTGAACATCTTCAACGGGGTAATTAATAGGATGTGCCAACGGATAATCAAAGTTCCAAGACTTCCTATCTACCAGTTGTCACTCGGGTCTCAACGCCAATGCTATGCTATCACCACGAACTTTAGCCTCGGAGCTCACACATGATTGTCACTACTTCATTCTCGCTTAGTATTTTCTCACTGGTACCGTAACCTTGTTGCTAAAAGAATCTATTTTGACGTCCATCTGAAGAACAATCAATCACTCACAACTATCCATCAAATTCCCAACAATATAACAGAGTTCAACTTCTCGGTGCTACTCCAAACGCCGATGCGATATCCGGAAGATCTTCTCCATTTCTTACCTCGGCAATGCCAAGGATCACTCAGCCCAAGCTTCTGCACGGGCCGATCCACCTTCACATCGTGACAGCGGGGAATATCTCGCTTTTCCCCGCCAATCAGGTGAGACGATTGACAAGTGGACAATTCCCGTAGACATAATTTGTTGAGCTGCCCCGCTGGATCATCTGGGGTTACATGAATGAGTTGTGTAAATAAACCCCTCACTTAGCTTGGTTTCGAGGTTTGATTTGTCTCCTTCCTTTTTGTCTCTCGTTGAGTCACGATTTGGTTTAGCTAAATTTTAGGTAGTAATGGCGATGAATCTATTGGATAGTAGCTTGATTTGGAAGTTGTAGATATTTATCATAGATTTTGGTTTCTCTTCTTTAATCCGCGTTAATTTACCTGCTTCATAGAAGAAGGTGAAGAGTGTGTCTACCTACGTGAACTCTCTACTTCACTCCAATATCATGGCAATCCTCCGGGCCACCCTCTTTCGTCCCCTCCGCTCCAACACCCACAAGCTCCCCTCCATTTCTCTCCCCCTCCGTCTTCAAGCCCTGAACTCCAGAAACTACGGCACTGTATCATCTGTTCCTCCCCAAACTACGGAAAACACTGTTACATCTCAAAAAGATGTTTACCAAGAAGCTCTCAATGCAACTGAGCCTCGCACTAACTGGACGCGAGAAGAAATTAAGACGATTTATGATAAACCATTAATGGAGTTATGTTGGGGAGCAGGAAGTTTGCATAGGAAGTTTCACATACCTGGAGCCATTCAAATGTGTACTCTGTTGAACATTAAAACCGGTGGTTGTTCGGAGGATTGTTCTTAGTGAGTTTGTTTTCATTTCACCTCGTTTTCATATGTGTTATCACCGTCGTCTTCTTTTACACTATCCATGTGGATGAATGTATCTCCTCATTTCGTCTCGTATTTGTCCGCTATTCATTAGACCACAATGCTAAGTTCCAACCCCCAGCTGCGCCCAGTCATCACGCTATCAAACCGGCCTCAAAGCTTCCAAAATGATATCCGTTGAATCCGTCCTCGCCGCTGCCCGGATCGCTAAGGACAATGGCAGCACCCGTTTCTGTATGGGAGCCGCCTGGCGCGATATGCGCGGTCGTAAAACGAATCTCAAAAATGTTAAAACAATGGTTAGCGAAATTCGTGGCATGGGCATGGAAGTATGCGTTACCCTTGGAATGATAGATGCGGAGCAAGCTCAGGAACTCAAGGAGGCAGGTTTGACTGCTTATAATCATAACGTGGACACGTCAAGAGATTTTTATCCAAAAGTTATTACAACGAGAAGTTATGATGAGAGATTGAATACAATCAAGAACGTGAGGGAAGCGGGTATTAATGTTTGTGCTGGGGGAATTTTGGGGCTGGGTGAAAATAAGAGTGATCATATCGGACTTTTGGAGACGGTGGCTACGTTGCCTTCGCATCCAGAATCGTTTCCGGTGAACATGTTGGTGGCCATCAAAGGAACTCCATTGGAAGGAAACAAGAAGGTGGAATTTGAAAACATGTTGAGAATGGTAGCAACAGCTCGAATTGTCATGCCGAAAACCATCGTACGATTGGCAGCCGGAAGAGGGGAACTGAGCGAAGAACAACAAGTTTTATGTTTCATGGCCGGTGCCAACGCTGTATTCACCGGTGAGAAAATGTTAACAACACCCGCCGTTGGATGGGGAGTCGACTCTGTTGTCTTCAACAGATGGGGCTTGCGACCCATGGAAAGTTTCGAGGTCGATGCCTTGAAGAACGACAAACCAGCTGCGGTCTCACCCACAGAGATTCCAGTGGAGGAAAGTAAGGCAGAAATGCCAGGTACGGTTGCATGATTTTTTGTTTGATTTGGATACCCCATGGCGTTTGGTGCGCTCATCATATCGAGTTTATCTAAGGAGATAGCATTCGAACAATGGAAGTGCTGTTACGCCACCATTGGGATTGGCGTATTGGACTGAGATCGACTGTACCGCGAAAATGTTTTGCGCTATCGTGTGTTGTCGTCTCGTGGGATTCAGCGTTGCTTTGTGTTTTCATTTTGGTTGTGTTTGAAGTGATGGGATGATTATATAGATATGGAGAATATACGTATACCTCTGTGTGATTAGCAGAATATGTTGTTCCTTTGCATCGTGAATACAATTACGAGGTAATATAGAATGACAGCCGGGCACCTCAAGAACTTCATTACCTCCCACTAACTCGGGAAGAACTTACAAGTACACTGCAATCAACTGAAAAATACATAGAAGGAAAAGTGGTAAGCTTTTCAGAGGGGTATCAGCCATCCCGGTGGTCCTTTCCTGGTCGTACTCTTTGGTATCACAGAACAACATCAGAGAACTACATGCTAAACTTTAAATCTCAACCCATTTTTATTTCCTTTGGAAACGGTTTATGTAACCGGAAACCCTCATCAAATGAGAAGGAAAAAAACAAACGACATATCTCTCGAGCCGGTTTCGAGAAACCTAACTCCATCGACTCGAGAAGACTCCTAGCGAGGTACCGGTGATTATGTGAGATGAAAGTTGGAGAGGAAAAGTAGCAGAGGAGGTATTTTGCATACTATAGTAAGACTTCTACTATGTGTCTAACTGAGAACTATGTTCTTATATATGGGCGAACAATAAATGGAATCCAGCATTCTTTTCCTTTCTGAAACTTCGTGCTTTGTTTCCCATTCAGCTCTAAGTATATTCGTCCTGTTATCTTGGAAAAAGACCAGCCATCGAATATGGATGGTATGAAACAAACGTTCATGCCCGCACAGAATAGATACCTAGTAACTACTTCCAATCATTCCACCTTGATACTCACATGTTCATCTGGCGCTGAGTATACGAGTAATTGGGCCGTTTCCAATCACCCCTGTTTATGATTTCTATACAATATGTAAGTAATATAATCAGTGGTTTTATACTGAAAGTATACAAGTCGCACCCAACACCGTGCTTTAACGCCTGGCTCCCTCGCCCATTTTGTCAAAAATAATTCTTGTACAACGATCTATTTCAAAAACTTCTTCATCAAACAGGCAACACCCTTTTTCCCTTCGCATCCTGCTGCTGTTTTCCTTCTAAATACGCCCCCAGAATACCGCCTGAGCACCCTATCACTATAGCGGATACACTGCCCATGTTTATCGGATTCGAATACATGTACATTCCTAGCAAGGCTATTGCCATTTTACTTGAAGCTTCGACAATTGAATGGAAACCTGAAGATGATTTTCGAACAATTGCGGTGGAATAGAATATTACAGGGAAGACTCCAAAGCAGGTATAAATTATGGCCCAAATAGTCGACGTTCGTATCGAAGATGGGAAACAATCGTTCATGTTCTCGTCGGAGAAATCCTCGATGAGGAAGGAAAGCGCTGATGTGATGATAAATATAAGCACATGGTTATATAGGAAAACTAAGATATGTCAGCTAGCCGTCCATAAGTTCTTACAAGGAGGGAAGACATACTATCCCATTGACCAAACTTGAGATTCGGCACAATCTTTGCCTTCCATGCTTCATATGTGCTGTACAATAAAAGATGTATGACCATGAAAATATATCCAAGAAATAATATCATGACAGGGTCTTGAGGTTCCAAAGTTTGTTCGAGTCGTCGGTCCCCATAGCTTGCTTCTGCATGTGCGTTTTCCGCAATGACTGAAATTATTATGCCGGAGAATATTAGGAGATATGATTTAAATGCGAACGGAGGAATCGGTGTCCCAAACAGAATGCTGTCGACGTAGGGGACTGTGAAAATAGTCGTAGTAGAAAGGAGTATGTACGTAGGTAATGAAAGACATTGAAGCGCTTTGTAAGATATATAATTCGAGACGAGGAGTAATACAGCTAAAGGAAGCCCTGTACAGAATTTTAGTTAGCATCTGCAATCCTCAATTCCTTCAGGTCGCGCAACCCATACAAGTCTTCAATTTTTGGAACTCTAGCCCGGCTAATTCCTTGAAATATCCGCCCCTTTTTAATAACCATATCACTGTGATAGCAGTTCCTGACTATTGAAAACCCAATGTCAGTTTTACGCATTTTCCCAAGCCACGAAGCTTTTGTTAAAACAGCATACCTGAAGCGACAGTAAGAAGAAGTTCAAATTCCAGTATTGACCTGAGACGGCATATTTCAGGATCAAAGCCAACAGGGCACTAGAACCTCCGTATGCCATCACATCGAGCCATTTTCCTGATTCTCCTCCTCTTCTCCTCGCAGGTAGATATCGGTCCTTCTCCTTTTCTTTGCCCTTCGAATAACCATTCATCGTCATCGGCTTTCCGCGGGGTATATTCTTCTTCTTCGATGGATATTCGGCGTCGCACTCATAGTACAGGACTGCACCATTAATTCCTGCCCTCGATCTATCCTCCTGCAATTGAGATGGTTTGGTTGGTTGGGTTTGTTACGTTTGTAAGGAACAACGAGATAACAATTAAGGATCAAAGAAACGGCGCCAAGAGGTAGGTAAGCTCAGACTGGTGGGTCAAAATTTCGCGTAGGTTAAGCTCATGGTGCGGTGCAAGCACCGTGTTGAGGACCCTGAATATTAGTAATTCGGCATGTGTTGAATTCAATTGCTATCCTTTTGATCCTTACAGAATGTTAATGGAGCACACATAGGTTAAAATTGAAAGGCATATTGAAAGTCCTGTATCAAGAGTTGCTGTTTGATGTCGATAGTTTGAGGAGAGAGCAGCAGTCACATGCTTACTGATTAGGTAAGCTATAGGTACGATACAGATTGAACTTACCAATTTGCGTTCATGTAGAGTCACTACTATCACGATACACCCTACGATTTAGTCAATGGATTTTCCTTGAATTTTCTTTCATTTCTTAACTTTTGTAAAGCTACTTTGGCTATTTTTCTATCTGATTGACCACCTAGGCCGGGGCGGGGGGCTTAGTATACTTGAAAGATCTCACAAGTCATACAAAAAACACTGCTGGACGCACTCTCCCTTCAATGACGACGACAACTGCACTGTTTCTTGACGATTGGTCCAAGGCCAACCACTCATCTAACCTCTTGCATTCGTAGCACAGTTTGTCTCCTTGTTGAGGAACTTTGATTATGACCTCGGGAATCATAACTCTACGATATTTACGATTTTGTTTTACAAAGAATCGCCTGAGTCCTTCTCTACAGAGCACTCGCTCCGTGATATCTTGCAATCGATGCTTTCGCGAACATTGCAGGTCTTGGACTACGAAATTCTGCACATGACAGAATGGAAAAGCGCCTGTATTACCGTGATAAAGTTCCAAGTATCTATCTATATCGACCAAGGGGGGTCTAGTGTCGCAAATCCTGGCAGAGCATTGGATAGAATTTACAATTTTTGGGTCCGTGAACAACGATGCTGTAAACAAGTCGACAGCGTCCATCATCAATACTGAGTCTTGTTGGGTGTTGAAGAAGATGGCACGATCGTCAAGGTGCGTCAATCTCTTGTAGACCTTCTTAGCTTCATTATAGCTCAGCCAGTTGATACCAAGAAGTACCTCGGGAGTCTCAATCTCGAATTGGTGGGAAATTAACCAAGTCACATCATGGACAACAGGCTCTGCGATGGCCTCTTTCCAGATCATAAGTTGAAGTTCATCTGGGAGCCTCGAGAAGGCGCTGACCGTATCTTTTACTGTCAACTTTGCGAAAGCTTCGCAGAGTGAGTTCATATCTAATGCAGGATTACATGACATGATTGATGGTCTAATCTTTTCTTTTCTGTAGTATGTTCAAGGTGATGTTCTGGGAAAGAAAAAATGGGTTACCTCTTGACGCATTATATTTATACACGAGGAAAGTCGTTGTTCTTTACATGATCTGCTTGTAGAACACATAATCAGGACATCAAAACAGGCTTCATAGTATTGGCGGACATGGTCCCGCAGATATACAACACAAAAGTCAAACTAGTCGTCAAGTCTATCGGACCCGGCCACGCATGAAGAAATACACCTTCTTACTGTTCGATTTCTTTGATACATCGCGAGGAAATCTCTTCTCTTCCATAGGCAAGATTGGTGGATATCCGGCAGAACAACGTGATGGCTGCATCTGATTACAGGAGTTGAGCCAGTAGTGTTAGAAAGAAACTCTGTCCAGACATTGTTTGTTAAGAATTGGAACAACTGGTTTCGGTTGGACTAACTGCCATTCGATAGTCGAGGAAACGACACAGGGACAATTGGCAGTCTACAATAGCCTAAGGCAATACGGGCGACTTTGGAGGCTTCGAGTTTTTGTATAATGGTCAAATGTGTTTGCAGAAGAGATTCTTTGTCCGAATTGAGGTCAAGCACGATATTGTTCTCTGTACAAGTAAGAAACAACACTTGCTCTAGAGATATAGATCTCGCATCTTCAGCTTTCATATTTAATTTTGAAATATCCAACATATACTTGGGAACACAATTTAGGAGTAAATCAAGTCGACATTTCTATATTCAATTAGCAATCTACTAAAAATAGGACCAACCTATATTTACCACAAGATGTCTTTCGGAACATTAAAAGAACGCGAAGAGGAGCGAATTACCACTGATTTGTTTCAAGACCTGTCCAGAATGTCATTACAACGCCAGGATGAAAACCAAGTCGACGAGGTCGGCGAGCGGGAGCTGAGTCTTTTCGTCACCCAAAACGATGATATTCAACAGTCGATCTGGAGTGAGATTCTGGCACTAGAAAATAAAGTATTGACAGATGAATTCGATTTCAGACTCTACGCAAGATATCCGACCGATACAGTCGAAGCCCTTCGTGAGAGCGTGCATCAAATTGAATCCATTACGATGCCATCCAGAATCATTCCGAGTTTCAACCAGGGTGCACGACCCGACATCCCCCTTCTGCAATATCTCAGAGAATGGCATCAAGACCACGAGGAACCTTTTCCTTTTCATAATCTGACCCACTGTGTTATCGAAGATCCTGCTTGTCACCCCACGGCCACAGACCATAGATTGTTCTCATCTGAATATTGTACATATGTACGTCAACAAGTCGTAGAATTTTTCCGAGAGGAAAATCGACGACATCCTGAAGTCAGGATTCCCAGAGTTATTGTTTACTCCCAGCGCATAGGACCCGATAGATGCAGTGATTGCATTGCCGAGATCAGACGAAGACGGCTAGGAAGATTATTGGGGCATTAGTTAGAAGAAGGTAGTTCCATCTTCTAATTGTGTCGCATATTTCAAATCCCTGATCTATCAACCTGTGTTCTACCTTGAATTTCTTTTCTTGCTACTTCCTTGGCTTCGAGTATCTTTTCTTGCTATTCCCTTGGCTTCTTTAAATCATACTCCGTTTCCTTTTTCATTAATATAATCTTTTCTTTCCCCTTGATTTTTCCCTCCTGTAAATCAAAACTTAGTGACCCTGATATGGAGTGATGTTGATATTGTACCTAATTAGAAGCCGCGTGGTAAGATATGAACAACATGCAGAAAATGCCAACTTAAAAAGTATGTGGTACGCGAAGTTTTTGCCACAACATGCGTTCACTCACAAATGCTGTCAGATAATCAATGAATCGAAAAGAAACTTCACTCCAGATCGGCCTCTTTGTAAGGCCGAATTTGTGATTATTATTTGAGGACATCATTATTCGCTTGCGGATCATTACTGGTTCAGAAAACATGTCCAACAGTCGGCTTGAACATTTGAATATAATATATATCTGAACTCAGCACAGAACCTAGTCCACCACAGCCCAATCATCAATTCTGTTAGTGTACTCGGCTCGTTGCCCGCGTTTCGAAACTCTTCTCCTTCTCCTTCTCTCCAAAAGTGACCTCTCCTTCCTCTTCCTAATGGAACGAGAAGACAATCAGTTGTAATTCATTTTCGAAGGAAAGCAATATCATCGGAATTCAATATGATATTACCACATAAAGATTTAATTATCGTTTCCACTTTCTTACTATTTGGATCGAATTGAAGTTTCTCATTTTCTAGCTGTTTTCATCCATGACTATTCTCTCTTTTCTTCCATAAATTAGAAGACTTTATCCTCCCTTCAACCTGAAGGGATAAGAAAGATCTGTACACGCCAACAATTACACGTCTCTTTCGTCATCATCTACCAAACCAATCCTGTTCTTGGAGAAAAGATACCCAACTCTTCTCTTACAGTCTAAATAATGCTCAGCATTGGTGATTTTGATAAGAGGCCCTCGACGCCCGACTGAGATCAGACTAAACTTTGAACCACAACATTATTCGCAACCCAATCAATGCATAGCTCAACTTCTAGCCTCTCACGTTTGGAAGGATCACATCGCGTTCACGTCCATTTAACCCTCTGCTGATACGACGGGCTGGTATTTGCAAGCGTCTTACGTGGTACCAGACCTTCTACCTATCTATCAAGCTACTCTACTACTGGGTTTGGCCTTCTTTGTTGATTGTTTGTTGTTCTTTGTAATCGTCTCCGCCAGCCTTATTATGTCTCTTCTTATCGCGAGAGCATTTGCTCGTGAGTTGATTGACAGCGTTGGCGGGCATCTTCCCATCTGAACCAGCAGCGGAAGTTTTTATCTGACATCATCGGTAGGCCGTACCTTTCTGTATCAATTATTAGCTAATCAACTGTTCCAGAAATTCCAAGAATTAGGGGCTCGGAAGTGGAAATTTTATCTTTCAAAAGGCCATTTAGCAGAAGAAGTCATGAAAGAAATCCTTGAAAGAGCGGAGATAGAAAAGTTCATTTTCATTTCCGGCAACTACCACCAGATAAGATTAAGATTTCCGCTAGTTAGCAGCTCATCAGTGAGTGTGTCGAGATGATAGTGTTTTTCCAATGAGTTTGCCGGAATTCGAAGCTAGCAGATAGATCATAGCTGGCAGATTGACATATCAGCCACTCTGTGTCTGGCCTAGTTTGATATCTTGATGGCATCTCTTGGCGGATAGTTCAATGGACTATGAAAGGAACGAATTGAAGAAAGAGAACAATAGTTGGTGAGTTATTTTTGTACAACATTATCATACGATTATTGTGAGATTTCTTCATCTTTTGTTCACAATCACAAGTGTACGTTTTCAACTGCCTTGTCCTCAAGACTGATTCATCCTTCGAGGCCCAGTTTTGTCTACCATAACAAAGGTCTGTTGTCCTATTTCTTGTCCTTCAATCGGTCCTCAATATTGTATCTTACAGTGGTATGCCCGCTGCATTTTGGACTTGCTTTGATGGTAGAAACGTATTGAACTCAAACACGAAAATTTGCCAATAGGAACACTTGAAAAGTATCGCCCTTCAAAATTCTCAGACTTTTATTCTATAAACAAACAGACTCTTCAATTCGAAAGCATTCGCGAAGATATGTCTTCGTTTCCTTTGCAGCCATCCGTTCCTTTCAATCCAGATATAGATATCTTCAATTTTAACAACCTCAAGTTCAATGAAGACCTGCAGTGGGACCACCAAGCAGAATCTCTCCTTCTTTGCGAAAATGTGCCACTGCCTGCGGATTGGAAGCCTTGGCGTCGCGCGGATGAGGTGATGAGAGGCTGGTTGATTCATCCTTGGGTTGTCAAGAGAGTTCAAATCACACCAAAATCAAGATTTTGGCGGTGTCTAAACCACGACTTTTCTGAAAACCCAATCCTTCAATCGCAACCTGTAATTTTTACAAACTTCATCTTCCAAGATCTTGATGAATTTATTCTTCAAGATGCCGACTGTATACTCTACCACAGGTTTGACTTGCCAATTAATCGAGATAATTGGAGTTATATTATGACGATATTCAGAGTTGAAGCTTCCCATAATGAATTTGCGGCCATGAGAGCAGGCTCCAAATTCAAAATACCAAAGGTCACGATTCTGCCTAGTGCCAAGATTTCAACAAGATGCAAGCGTTGTATTGAGAGACAGATGTTCCCCCGGAAGCATTTTGAAGACAGAAAACGTTTGAAGTATTGGAATAAACAGTATCAGCTCAGAATGATTGAGAGATCCAAAATCGACGGTTTCCGCTGGTGAGTAAGTCGGATCTCCTTCATTTCTTCTCGTTCTATTTCATCAGTCTTTTCTATAAAAACAGTCAGTAAAATAAACCCCAAAAAATTTCATATATTTCCTAGTAAACGCTTTCTTTCTAATTATACACACTCCATGTGAAATCATTCCACCTTCTAATGTGCATTTTCCATTCACCTTCCACTCATGAAACCACTGCCAAAACATAAAATTCCTAGTATTTCAAGCTTTGTACGGCTGCTTGAAATACTGACAGCGCAGAGCTTTTGCTTAAAATCTACCTCGAATCAATCGCACCTATCTCATTACCTACATTTCGTCTCTATCCAAGTTCCATATTTCCAGCAACAGTGACTCAAGCAAACCCCGAATTTCTCGGTAAGTGTGACTAACAATTCTATGATCCCGTTTTCGTCTTGAAAAGAGTGTAAGACGTCTTTTCAGTAGAGGACTCACAGTTTCTTTTGTGATGTACGTTTGAAAGAGGTGTAAACACCGACAAGAAACACAGACTGGCCCCTACACGTATCTTATTATGATAAGAGACCCTTGAGGTACGCCTGGCATCGGAGCAGAATTCATAAAGTAATCTTGGTTGATGCTGTTAAAAATCACCTCATCGTCGCAAATTCACTAAGTTCAATTCTGGACGCATGGATACCAGCCGGTTTACATCATTTTTGGGGAATATCAGAAGTTCTATACTAACCTTACAGCGCTCTATTTGATTTTTTTAGTCATTAATTCTTCAAACAAGATTGGTTTCTGAGGTTATCACTTCAAAATTTCACCCGTGCCAGTCATCCAATGGCACCGATGCCCAGTTCTTTGCCAGACATTTGTCATCACTTGCCTCGAAATGTTTGACCGCAGTCATAAAGATATTGATTTAACTGTCCTCGCAATCACTTTCGGGAAGTATCTTTAGATGTGTCAATAAAGTCTCGCTCATTGCTAATCTCAATACATATGTTACAAAGCTCTAATCACATATCCTCCATATCATTCCTCCAAAAAGTGTAAATCCGAAAACCTTACCCAAGTATGTTAGAATAATGCGGGTTCCTGTGGGGAGGAAACCTTATTGATTGGGGTCTAATACTCATAACGATTACCCCAATCACCCGGTATTGACTGTATATTAGGGTCTGGAGGTGTTATCCGTATAGCAGGTTGATGCGAATCTTGGCGATAATGATGACTGGCAGAACTTGATCTCCTTGGATGATTTGGCGCATCATGAGGTCGCATTGGACGGTCACTGTGGGATGAACGGCGACAACGTAGTCTCTCTCTCGAATCCAGAGCATTGGATGCTTGAAGCGAGCCGTTACTGTCAGAACGGGCTTTTCTGCCATATGAACCATACGATGAACCATCTTGAGCACAATTCGATGTATTTGCGGCCCAATCTTCGATCTGTTCGGACCAACTTCTAGACGCAAGAAGCTCGTTTTTCCTTCTCTCCAATTCTTCTTCTGCTCTTTCAAGTGAGCCCTCTCTTAATGAGATCACACTGTTCCGACCTTCAAGATACTTGCTCATATCAGCAAGTCGATCTTCCTCTTCGGACACTTTTACTTCTCTCTCAGACACTTTCATTTCCCTTTCGAACACTTTTCTTTCCCGCCTTGCAAGCTGTTGGATTTTGCGACCACTCTCAGAGGTATGCTGATAGCATCCGCAATGGTCAGGGCAACTACGAATACAGTAGATATCGTAAGCCTCTGCTACCTATTTGATGAATTTTAGTGATAAATGTATGGAATGGGCAACGGTTGCTCACTTTGTGAAGGTGTCTTCGAGAGCACTCAAATCTTCCTTCCTGAAGGACTTGCATGGTTGACCTGTTGATTGTTATGTATTAAATTATGGTCTTGGGTCTTGGTTATGATTCTGGCCTAAATTTGTTGGTTTGGGGTTTGATTTGGTTTCCAGACTGGCCTGGGGAAGGGTAAGGACATCAAAAAGTTAGTCCTGGCTCGCATACTATGAACTATGAATATTTGATCTGGCGGATTCATGCATTATTATTCGAGAATCAAAAGGTTTAGTTCTCTTCTGACTCAATCTAAGTATCTATTCTAGCACACAGTCATCTGGCAAGGAAGTTGTATTCGAGTCATACAAGGGTGCATCTTTTTCAATTTACTTCCAGCAGTGATTAAAATTGTACACCTATTTCGATTCTGCCATATTGCGAATCACTGCTGTAATCTCATAAAAATATAGTGCTGAAATTCTTCTACCTTATAATAATGATCACTGATCGTCAATCAGCTGCCTTTCCTCCCTTTATCTTCCGCTTCTCTACTCCATTCCCTACACAATCCTTTGCCATACTTGTTGCACTCTCCATTCACAATTCACCTACAAGCACTCGGCAACCTTTTCGCAGTCTCGAAAAACCAAGTGCCCACACTCTCCACACTTGTTTTCCGCAAGCAAATTCTTTTTCTTACACTATCAAGTCATGATCAGCAAAGACTTGCCCATCACTTCCTTCCTACCAGAAATAAAGAAGACATAACCCACCAGTCCCTTAACAGCACTCTCCATCATACCTCTCATACTACCCAAAACCGTTGCTTTCTCTGCAATCTTATTACAACAAGTCCAATAGAACCCATAGAAATGATTCGAACTCGCACTCGCACTTGGTGCAGAAGTTAGATTCTTATCCCCATTTCCGATGTCCACTCCTGGGCGAAAGTTGAGTCCAATGACTCCCTTCATGATTCTATCGCTCTTTCGTTCCTTTTCAGGGCTCAGGGTATCTTGTCTGGGTATATGTAATGGATCTTGGAATTGTGGTCCAGAAATCGAGGTTGAAAATCTTGACGAGTAGAAGTTTGGGTGAATCTGGTAGAACGTGTCTGAGTCTGGTGCTACTGGTAGTGAGCAGCCGAATGACTTCGTCATATCTGCGTCCATTTTGTTTGTATGGGTGTAATATAGGCCTGAGAAATTCTTTGACTGATATCATGAAAGTGGAGAGAAAATAGAAGACCATGTGAGTTAAGACAGTTAATCGTTTGGAATTCTGAAAATATTGTATGATGTTTTGAACAGGCAAGAGATCACAAACAGAGGGTGATTTAAATAGAAGAAGACAAAACCTTATAAAAACACAAAGGTCTTACTAGCCGTACCTGGCTACATTTGCAATATTAAGTCGACAGCAGCAAGAAGTAGATGCCCGTACGAAGTCAGTACCGCATTGCGAGACAAAATCTTACACGAAGAATAAACCAGTTAGCAAGTTCATCGAATATCAATGCCATAAAATTGTTGTACTATCAATACATGATATCCATCACCCTTCCTGCCCTACCTCCTATGTAGCTCCTCGCTTATCATTCTCGGCTCTCCACTTATCCTTTCTACATTATCTAAGTGAGCATGAATTTCGACGGAAGTGTCTCTGCTCATATGTTCTCAAACAAACTATTATTTTGGTTGAAATAGATCTCGTCGAATGATATTGATATTCCATGTTGGTAGGTTTGGTAGCTCGAAGTATTCTCGCTTGTAATGGAGACTTGGATCCGAAATTCTGGTACCTACGCAAGATGGTAATAAAAAGTTGGATTCAATCTGCATTACCCATATGGTGTAATCTGGGGTTTCCAGCTGTTGGAACGAGCTACAAATCGATAGAAGAGAATCGTTGAAAATTTTACGTTATGGAAGGAATGCTAAAAAGAGAGAAAGAAAAATAGAGAGCAAAACGAGACTTTTAGTGTTATGCAATCTTGTGCCCGGGTTGAAATGTATACAGAATGCGGTAAGTTAAGTATTTAGATGACTTCACCACTGGAGATGAAGGAGGGAGACACTTCATACTTCATACTTTATTAGTTGAAATTTTTTGACTTTTATTTTAGAAAGCTGTATAGAAATTTCTCACAGGTTTACTTGATATATTTACTATTCAAAGTATGTAATCCATGTATGTTATATGTAGCTAGCAGCAAGATTGCCAACATCAGCTAGCTGTAAATTGGGTGCTGGTGACTGTGCTGAGTCGATCCAATTCTCCCAAAACTTCACTCCTTCTATGCTTACTTCCCTACACAAAGCACCCCTCTCCTCAGCCATTTCAAGCTCTTCTTCAGCTACTCCTATGCTCCATCCAAAACGTTCTGCGGCGTCTTGTGATGTAACCCCCTGGCCAAATTCTTGCCAGTCCCATGGCACTTCCTTCTCTGGTGGAAATACGTGCAAATCTCTCAACCATGCCAGCAAAGTTTTGATGGTCTTTTCGTCAGTCCTATCACTGCCTTGAACCACTAGTACTCCACTACGAAACTGTCTCAATCGTACAGGAAGCTTCAGCTTCTCCCACAATCTTGCAGCCTTTTCGAAGTCCAACGGACTAACGAGTTCAACACCACCCCGAGCACGATTAAAAGTAGCCCATAGATCAACCAGACTAATAATACCTCCAGTCTTGCGCAGGATTCCTCTAGCATCATCTGTGAGAAATTCTGCAAGATTCCTCGACAACTCGGAAATATACAATGACTCGGAATTGCTCCCACCACCAAGCATATCTTTCGTCGTTACCAAACCAAGGGCACTTGCAACTGCATTAGATTCAGTATTTCCATTTGTATTATTACTGCTGGCAAACGATTCGGCAAGAGCAATAATCTCTTTGGCCGAAGCCATCAATGCGTCGAGATCTTCAAAAGCATTTCCTATGACAAGTTCATTATTCTTACGGACTTCAAGACGTCTTTGTTCCAGGCCTGCGATTCCAACCGTTTTCGTCCGCTCGCCACTTGGTGTAGAACTACCCGAACCCGATCCACTATCTGTCCTAACATGGCGATTGGTTTTAGGTATCGGGGGAGCGTTTTGTAGAAGCCATTTACGCTGTGTCATGGATGCTTTGAGACGTTCGAGGAACACTTTTTCTCCACCACCCCGAAATGACAATTTGATGCTTTCATTGGTTTCCGTCCCAGGCGCTGGCAGATTATTCAATGTAGGGCCTGGGGACAATTTACGTCGTTGTGAGGGACTTAATCCAGTTGGGAGATCTTGTGACAGTAGTGGGGCCCCACAAAGCTCGCAAGCCATGAGTGATGGATGGTTTAAGAATGTGCATCTAGGACAAGCAAAGGACGCCTCGTTAACCCCACCTGAAGGAGACTCATCCTGATCGACTCCGAAATGGCTTGAAGGTGTGTCCCAAGAATCAGATTGCGGACGAGGGGCATCTGGACGACCTCTTACTGGTAAGGGTGTCTTAACTGGGGCTATAGTAGAGGGAGCCGGCCTATTGCCCGCGCCAGATATAGCTGCCTTGAGAATATGAGCGAACGGAGGTTTAATACCACATGCCAAGCATGGAGGCAAAGGAGTGTTTGCATTAGATGTGACTGGATCGAAATTCGAGGGGACGGGATTCGAGAAAGAACAGATAGGACAAATCCATGTGGCACTACTTGCGGGTGTAGGCTCAGGAACTGGCAGATGGAATGGACTATCGGTTCGTGATAATGGAGATGATGTTGCACTTCTGGATGGAGAATGTAGACTTGTTAGAGCTCGATTTTGGACTGAGGATCGTTTCGAAGGCTTCGGGACAAGAGTAATCTTGGCGGATGATTTCAAAAAACCAGCCTGTAACGATGTTAACTATGTATAGCCTCAAGAATATAGCTAGTAGCTCTCACGTAAAATTCATAACGATCAACGTCTTTGAGATCTATTGCTGTAGAATTCCTTCTTGGGTCATCATTGTCTACATAACATATTCGATGAGATGTCAAGTAGACCTGGCCATTCTGATGATCAGGAATTTTGTATTTCCTGTTTACAATTTAGGTAAGCAACTGTCTTTCTCAAATTGCTTGCTTGAGCAAACACTTACCCCTCATAAAGCCCAACGTTGTCTTGGACAAAGAGGTTGACCTCATCTGGCAAATAGGAAGGCCTCAAAGCAGTCGTGAGGTCTAAATGTTTTAAAAACATTCGTCCACGCAAGCCATGTACTGAGAGTTTTTCTGATATCTGTCTAAGGACAATGCAGTGCACATCTGCTGGGAACGATGAGAACAATCGATTGCAGCATCTGCAGGTCCTTGTGGAAAGCTAAGACAATTCATGTTCACTATCATTCCCTTATCGTGATGCAATCATTGCTGCTGTAAATTGGGCAATCCTGATTACTTGGACTACCGTAGCAAGTTTTTCCGTCCTTTCTACCTCGTGACTGATCGATTATACGCCAACTCATTCGGTTAATTGTCCATTTCAACCCAGGCAAACCAGCCATTCTTACAAAACATTCCATCACTTCACAACCTCGACAACTATTCTGAAAAAAATCCAGATACATTCTACACAACATCTTCTCAAGAATCTTTCTAATCGAAGACCTTGTCGCGTTTCTTGTATCGCATCACTAATATCTAAGAGCGTAAAAGCATAAGTTCTATATGTACAATACGATGGCTTCACCATGGAACTCTAATATTCCACCGCCTCCAGGTACGACAGGCTCATATGGCTATCAGCAAGGTGAGCAATCCACAGCTCCAGCAAGACGTTTTTGTTCCAAAATCTACATACCGGTTTCTGACAAAAATTCCACAGTCGCGCCGATAGTTGCCCCAGCTTATCATCCAGTGCAAGTTCGACAATCATTTAATCAAGCCCCACCCATAATGTATAACCCAGCAGTAATCCCCCAGCAATCACCCCCTCAATCAATACCACCTCCTGTCCAGAAGAAGAGAGACTGGCCACAGTCAGTTCGTAATTACGTTCAACGTTCATTTGATGTCGCGCATGCCATCGCCGGTATTGAGCGTCCAGACATGGAAAATATGTTAAAAAAGACCATCACCGAGGCATCCGATACCGATACACTCTTCTCCCGTGATTGGGACAATTATCCACTCCCTCAACAATTAATACAAAGGGAACGATCAAAGGCAGCCGCTGCATGGCAGCAGGAATCTTTAAATTTTCAACTAGCTACCACCGGTCTTGCGAATTCGGCCAAGAAGAGGAAATCTATAGAAGGAAGCAGTGATGAGAACCTCGTAGCAATGCCGCCCTGGCGTGCTAACAACCGCACGGGAAATGATGATCGTGCCAATTTGACACCCTCCAAACAACGATTTGATAAACGACAACAACCATTCCAAGACGATCTCTCCCATAAAGGTACAAGTAAGTTTCAGAAGAACCTAGAGAAGCGACAAAAACGATTTGATGGTGGCTATAAATCTACCTATAAATCTAAGACACCAACACCGGAACCAATGATGGGTCCCTTGATTGGTACGAATACAACGTTAGAAAAAGAGTACTTCCGTTTGACTACTGCACCCGTTGCTTCACAGGTTCGCCCTGAGTACATCTTACGGGAAACGCTAGATCTGTTGAAAAAGAAGTGGAAAAAGGAAGGAAACTATTCTTATATCTGCGACCAATTCAAATCTATGCGACAGGACCTTACAGTTCAGCGTATCAAGAATGAATTTACAGTTACTGTCTACGAAATTCACGCGCGTATTGCATTGGAAAAGGGGGATCTCGGTGAGTATAATCAATGCCAGACTCAACTTCGGGCTCTTTATGCCCAGAAGATTGGTGGTAATCCGGTGGAGTTCAAGGCATATCGTATTTTATATTTTATTCACACAGCTAACCGCACGGCATTAAATGATGTCATTGCGGATCTAACAAAAGCAGAGAAGGAATCGGAAGCGGTAATACACGCATTGAGTGTACGTTCGGCATTAGCATTGGGCAATTATCACAAATTCTTTAGACTTTACCTCGATACTCCGAATATGGGAGCATATCTTATGGATATGTTTGTCGCCCGAGAACGTTTGGCTGCTTTGTCGAAAATTTGCAGAACGTAAGTCAATTCAATCCTAATCGCTTCAAAGGGCCAACTAACACATCGTAGTTACAAACCCGAGGTCAAATTAAGGTTCGTCACGGAAGAGCTAGGATTCGAATCCGACGGCGATGCTGCCCAATTCATTTGTGACCACAATGGACAGGCCTTGTTAGTAGAGAAAGATGGCGACCTTCGATTTCTTTCTGGCCAGGCCGGTCAGATTTTTGAAACTGCAAAAGCTGAAGCTTTCCGCGCGATTGATATCAAGGGCCAAATCTAACACTTTTGTACTTTCCGAATGGGTTCATATATTGCCATCTTTCACCCATTTCGTCATTTTTTTTCTCTCCGTGGTTGTTCAAAGACGCCCTTCACGTTAAATCTATATGATTTAATTTTCCTGATTGGCCTCCCCTCACAGAACGAGATGTGGGTCTAGATGACTGCGCGTTCCGTCTTCATCCGCTTGTCCTTTCACAGAATGGATTTTCGAGTCGACCAAGAACATACTCGAGTTTTCTTTTCCCCCTTCTTCGGTTTCGAATGGGATAAACCCCTTGCATTGTTACTTTCTTTCTCTTCTTTGATGCACGGTGAATATCTAGGTGGAGTTTGTGGTTTTGGCGTATAGTGATGGAGTGGAGTGCTAGCCGTTAATGGTAAGCACATTGGGGCCAGGAGTTCAAAGTTCTTTTGTCGCTTTGCATGGTGCCGGTGGAGGGAGCGTTCGATATAGTCTTGCATGGCGTTGCACAAAATTGTGCTCCAGGCGGTCTATGCCGCCTTTTCTTTATCATGTTGGCTTATAGAACCCTCGTAGCTATGTACATACTGCAACTTGAGGCGAGGGTTTACATTAAGTAGTACTGACAAAAGTTTAAGGCAATGGATGGATACAAAATCTCATGAATACTGAAAGTTAACCTTAAAAAGTTCCAGTGTCTCTTCAAATGAATGTCAGATGTGCATGTAGAATTTCTGACATCATCGTACGATGTTTTCAGTAATTCTACATTTCACAACAATAATTCTCGATATGCGAGAAAAAGCCTTTCTTCATGCCTAGAAAATTCTTTTCCCGGACCCTTATGCCTTGAGTGTAAAAGCAGAGCTGCTTTAATTCAAAGCTCACTTTATCTCGACTACTAACAATACCTAGTCACATTTCCAAAATAGCTCGTTTCAGATAGAGCTTTTAGTGAGTAGTAGCGTCTGTGTGATGAGGGGACACGGGAGATTCCAGGAAGACTAGAAGCTTGAGGGAAGGTAGAGAGAAGCTTGAGAAGCTTGAGAAGCTTGGGAGAAGACGGAAAGAAGGGTTGCTTGGACGTTGATTTGATGTCAAATGGTGTAATGGCATATGACATATGACATATGTCGTATGTCGTATGTCGTATGTCGTATGTCGTATGTCGTATGTTGTATGTTGTATGTTGTATGTTGTATGTATTGGGGATGGTGGATGGTGGGTGGTGAGGGGTCCGCATTTTGCGCTTGGGGATTGGGGAGTGATTAGCTGAGGTTATTGGGGATTGGGGATTGGGGATTGGGGATTGGGGATTGGGGATTGGGGATTGGGGATTGGGGATTGGGGATTGGGGATTGGGGATTGGGGATTGGGGATTGGGGATTGGGGATTGGGGATTGGGGATTGGGGATTGGGATCTGGAGGGGGGAGGAGTGGAGATGGAGCGTGAGGGTGAGGGTGATGGTGAGGGTTGAAGGGAGAAGTTGAGATGAGTTGAGTTGGGAGTGGGAAGAAGGTGTGGATGGATGTGTACACATAAGTATGGGTATGCATCCGGCCGATATCAGCTAGCTAGCTAGATAGATAGATAGATATCTTTCACAATAAATACATTATGGTTTATAATTGATTGGTGAGAGTGAGTTTGTTGTATACATGCTTGGTCAGTGAGTAACATATTAGGAGATTGATAGATTGATAGATTGATGGATTGATGGATTGATGGATTGATGGATTGATGGATTGATGGATTGATGGATTGATGGATTGATGGATTGATGGATTGATGGATGGATAGATAGATAGATAGATTGATGAGAGAGTAACGGAGGGATATGTAATAAAATCGGTTATAGGAAACGATGACGTGGGGGATTCGGATTTGGATTAGATTCTGGAGGTTGACATTTGGGGATGGGGGGAGGTGAGGGTTGAGATGAAGACATTGAGTAGCAGATTGCAGAGGGGATCCGAGTATAACTTGTGTCTGTGTAGAGTTTTAGACTGTGGGGGTTTTCTGGTATGTATTCTGTGGTTGTTTAGTTGGTTGGTTGGTTGGTTGGTTGGGGTTCTGGATGAGGGAGGTGTGGGGATAGGAGGTGTGGTAACTCGGATGTGATGTGAGATATAAAAAGGATTTATGATTGTTGACTGGTGGGCGTTTGGAGTCTGGATAGTCCCTGGGTATATTGTGTACGCGTTTGCGAGTGGTGAAAGAATGAAAAATTGCAGATTTCTATTGATAAATTTCGTTTCTTGTTGTGTTGGGTTTGTATGGTATTACTCCACGAGTTTTTTTCGGCAGTTCCACAGCATATGTATAAGAAAAATCGGATTTTGCCTGTGTCGCACGTATTTTCTTTACATCTATCTGTATTCAAGATGAATCTCGTAGTACACTTTTACAAAAACCCATCGGTGAATTGGTGCACAAGGGTTCTCTATGAAGTGTAGGTGTGTGTGACGTACAACTGGGTGATGGGTGAGTTGGGATGGATAGGGAGATCAATAGGTACTCCTAAGTAGACAGATAGATATCTCGAGTGGACACTTCCAGATACTTTGAGCAAATCATGAGAGAGATGTTATGAGAGTTGTTGCTGCTTGCACGAGAAGGAAGAGGGGAAGCAGAGATATTGATAACATAACTGCTTGTAAATATCTTTTATCGGCAGTGTAGAATGAATGTAGATGTATATCTACACATAAAATACCCAATCATAGTATGATACCTAATTGTAATCACACTCATACCAACCCCAAACAATATCTCTCTTTCACCCCCTCCCCCCTTTAGAAATCCATCATCATCATCATCATCATCATCATCATCATCATCATCGTATCCTCCCCTCCCCAACCATCCCTCCTGCAAAACAAAACAAAACAAAATAAAACAACCCATCCCATCCCATCCCATCCCATCCCGTTACATCATAGGATCCTCGACGCGTTTCAAATCTCTCGCTAAATACCACCATCAAGCTACGATATCTAGGCATGGGAGTCAGGGACTCCACATGCTGCATGTTGCATACGGTTTCATCTTGTACCTGCGTTTTTGCTTTCTTGCCTGCTTCCTTGCTTCTAGAATGTAAGGAGAGAAGTACAAACGGGGTAGAGAGTGGGAAATGTGGAGTAGAAAATAGATGGCAAGAGTTGGATTTCGATGTGATATGTGCAGATGGTTGTTGGAAGTTGAAGGTTGCAATTCGTGATTGTTAGTTGCTTATTTGGAGGACATGTATACGTAGGGAGAGTTACTGTGTAAGTGGGAAGTTATATATGTTCTTTTTTTTTTCACGATATATTAGATGTATATATGACACTTCCGATCTCAATCTTAATCTCAATCCCATCAAAGCAGGAAATATAAACAAAAATAAAACCAGAGTCCAACGAAACACAAAAGGAATAATCTATTTGTACACTCAGGTAAAATCTAGACGCGGTGAAAGATAGTATTACCTACTTTGTAAGAGACATCTAAGGCACGGTACAGGAGGTGGCTTTACTTCACCATTACATCACCTAGCCTCCTGGTGTGTAGAAGGAAGTGGAGGTGTTCAGAAGAAGAAGGAAAAAGGAATTGGGATTCATTTATGTAAGACGGGGGATTGGGGGTCGAGATGTTATGGTGAGATTGTGAGATTGTGAGATTGTAAGATTGAAAGTATAAATGGACGGATGTATGTATGTATGTATGTATGTATGTATGTATGTATGTATGTATGTATGTATGTATGTATGTATGTATACACGCCATGATGTATTCGGGAAGGAAGAAAAAGAAGGAATGGAAATGTTACCGAGATAAAGGAAAATATACAAAAACGTATCGATATTAAAAAAAGTAGAAATGCATAGAAATATAGATGAATACATACATACCTAGGTATACATTCAAGAAGTAAGAATGTATAAATATAACTAAAACTATCGACAATCTTTCTTTCACTTCTTTCCTTCAGAACCGCCATCTCCAACGATTATGAAAATTTACCTCCCGCGACCAAGCAAGCTCTCACGGTACCAACCTACCTACATCGAGCCTATCTACCTTACCCACACTCCCACGCTGAAAAAAATAAGAAAAAAAGCACACACACACAATGATATACTCCCGTAGGCCAAATAGATAGACATAAACGGGCACAACCAAGCCAAACCAATCATCGAATGAAAACCCGCTCAGCCCTGAAATGATGGGGCTTTCACCTAGTGAGATTCCACTTTCCACTTTCCACTTTCGACTTATCGTGTGAGTCAAGCGTGCCGCCGTTGAGGATGGGTGGAGATGGTGTGGAAGAGAGATTGTTATTGGAAGAGTTTGAGACATGGTTGAGAAGAGGAGTGGTGATGCAGGTCCCAGGTCCTTGTGGTTAGATGTTTTTTTTTTCGAGGGATTTGTGTGTGTGTGTGTGTGTGTGTATTGCATTATGTGGGTGTGGTTGAATTGGAATTATTGGGTAGGTAGGTAGGTAGGTATATCTGTATGTGTGTATATATGTATGTATGTATAAGTACTTTGGATATACAAGTACTTGGGATATATAATATTGATGGGATAGGTAGAGGTAAGATATACTTAATCCTATGTAGATTATATCTTGTAAGGAAGTGTTTACTTTGGTGTATTATATGCATTGTATGTACTATAGTAGTAATGTATATGAGAAGCAAAACTCGGATGGCATATTCATCATTGAGTACCTTGGAACGAATACATAGCAATTTCTCCACGATCGTAAAAACCCCTCACCACATTACAATTTCCAATCACGATATCGACGATGCCGATCGCGATGACGACGACTATGACAATAACTTATAGGGATATCAAAGTCTAATTAATGAAACCCTTTCCATCCGAGAAAGGGTTATGCTTTCTGCTTTCTAATTTTGAATTTTGACTTTTTTATCGTGTTTGAGAGGAATGGAAGGCTCCCACTTGCTTCCCCGAACCCCCTGGTCGAAAGTTTACTTGGGTACGGACGGTACTAGGGACTTCTCATGTACATCGATCAATTGGTTTGTGGTAGGAAATTGTGAATGCATCTTCTCAGCCCGACGCAGGAATTGCAAGGGCGCACTGGTTGTGTGAAAGCGAATGAGAGGGAAGAGGGAAGAGGAAAGAAAAGAAAGGATGGATGGATGGATGGATGGATGCAGAATTTTGATCGGATCGGATTCGATCTGATACCTAAATATTTCATCGGAGCGCACAATGGATTGATCATGTTCAGAACGTGGAATTGGCGTGTGGTGTATTGTGTATTGCGTATTGCGTATTGTGTATTGTCTTTGGCGCATAGTGGTGTGGTGGATTATCTATGATGTAGGTACCGCATATGTCCCAATGTATTAATAATACCTACCACATGGAGTCTTCGCACACTTCCAAATCGAATGGTCCGTCCGTGTCTGTCCGTGTCAACCTGGAGAAAGTGAAAAGCACGAGGTATGAGTAAGGCATGACGAGAGACGAGAAGCTTTAGCTATCGATATCGATAAGAAATCCAAATGTCATTCAGAAGCAGAGAAGGGATGGGTGGACCAAGGCGCGTAGAGGGACAGTGTAGGTATGCAGTAAGGGTTTATTGGGCTGGGAATGGAAGGGAATGCATGTGTGACTGCTTTTTCCGTTTTATTGGCAGAGATACTTGGATTCTCAGATAGGTAATTGTTATACTTTCAGTCATCACACTTTCCGTGATGGAAAGACTTCATTCATGACATGTGTAAATAAACCTCATTGAAGGGTTCATTTGGTCTATCGTATGCTGTTTAGTATTCTGCTACTTCTTACCCGGACTACCCAAATAAAATTCAATCATTCAACTGATACCAAAGTCTAAAAGTCTCCCTCGGAACCAAGGGTAAAAAGGGTAAAAAGGTAAAATGGTAAAATGGTACAAAGGTAAAAAGAGTACAAAGTGTAAAAAGTGTAAAAAGTCTACCATCATTCCACCTTCCATCTTCCATTCCAGAATCCCAAACGAACCAGCCAAAAAAGCGGCATCTAAATTAAAGAAAAGTTCCTAGTGGCAGTTAGCCTGACTTAAGAGAGTGTATATCAAACCTCTAGTAACGGTAATTGTGGATATCCTTCAAGCATCCCCAAATGAAGATGTACAGAAGGGAACGAGAAAGTCTAGAAGTATTGAGTAATTTTAAGGAGAGATCTTGGAGAGAAAGAGAGAGAGAGAGAGAGAGAGAGAGAGAGAGAGAGAGAGACTTTTGGCATGGGATGGGAACGAAGAGAAGGAAGAAAAGAGAATTCTAGAATTTGTTCGTCCCCATGTTCTGGGTACTAGGTCTGAAGACTAGGTGATGAGAAGATATCTATCGTTCATTACACACTCTTCTGACGCTTTATCTACCCACATACCTCGTACTCACATCGAAATTTGATATCTCTTGATAGCCAAATGAGAAGAGCAAAGACATTGTCGTCGAGGTATGCATGTATTATATCTGATAGAGAGAGGTATTGGAGTATATATACATACACACTCATGTATACGTACATCCTACATACATATATACATCCTACACACACACACACACACACACACATATCACCAATCCCATCCTATGAAAGAAATGATCATTGATTATCATCATGCACACTCCTTTCCTCACTGCAAGCCAAGCATCCTCACATCCTTTTGTGGAAGTATTCCCTTGCCCCTCTCCTCTCCTCTCTCAACCCAAAGATAGGTATCCTTTGATCCAACAAAGAAAAGGCCGTAGAACAGTAACGAGGTCAAGCTATTCTGACTATGAGTATTGTCTCAATCATCTATCTGTCAACATATTGAGCTTCCTTGAGAAAATCGGCATTTGTTGGTCCAAACTAAAGTCCGCCACTTACGACGAGATTGATATCAATACTCTGATGTTCAATGCATGATCAAATCTCCATGCTCAAAATATATTGAACGCGATCCTAGCTATTACTCAAGAGTTAGAGGCGATTACATTACCCTTCATATCCATCCTGATCCATTCGAAGAGATATTAGAAAATCATTTCCTCAAAAGAGAAGAAATATACCTCGTTTTGCAACTAGCGTATTCCTCTTTTATACCACCCCTCGCTCTCTTATTGCACGCAAGCCGGCCAGCCTTCATCCCATTCTGTCCATACGTACTTCCCACCAACCCTTTTCCAAATCGTCACATGCGACGCGCGCAATACATAGGATTCTTCTTCTTACCATCACCCCATCTATCTCTCAATCCCATATTATACTACATATAACATAGCCATAACCCGTCATTCCACCGTCTTTTTTTCCGGTGCAGGATTCACATCGTCTTAATCACCCCACCTTATCAGTCCCCCCTTCTTGGATGCTAGCTCGAGGCTAGCTATTTCGTAGTGTACAGTAGTGGACTCGGAGTAGCGCTTGGGGTTTTATCGCCGCCATAAAGAAAGTTGGAAGGGTTGCATTGAGAAAAGGAAAAGGAAAAGGAAAAGGACCGGAAAGTTATTCAAGAACCAGCAGAGGAAGCAGAAGCAGAAGAAGAAGAAGAAGTTGAAGAAGAAGCAAGAGCAATCGATACCTAGCCATAATATTATTTACATCAATTCTTGTCGACAATCATAACTGCTGCCCTCGATATCAACAATTCCAAAATTCGAAAGCTTTTCTTACTTTCTCTTCCTTTTATTGTCCATTCATTCATTCATTCACTCATTCATTCATTCATTCACCTACCTACCTACTTACCTACCTACCTACCTACCTCCCTCCCTACCGGGCTTGCATTCTCGAAGAGTACGACATAACGATAAAGCAATCTGAATAATGAAGGTCAGTACACCACCCAACCAGTTTCTTACTTCATCAGAGGATTGTAAAAATTCAAGTTGGGAGGAGTCATCGCTAACAGATTATGTTTGTCTATCAGGCTCTTCGTAGGTCGATTAAAGGCGAAAAGCCCGATTCAAAAGTTCAGCACATCTCTCTAACACCCAAATCGGCCGTCGCGATTGTCCCTCCAAAAAAGGTATGCCGAATTTCGTGCGCATGAGTCGCAACTGCATCAATTTCGCATTTCCTAACGATCGGCAATTATTATAGGTTATTCGCGCATTGTACGATTATGAGGCAGCATCAAATCAAGAATTGGGTTTTACGAGGGGCGACTTCTTCCATGTTATAGGACGAGAAAACGATACCGATTGGTATGAAGCATGTAATCCTGCAGTACCTGATGCGAGGGGTTTGGTACCTGTTGCATACTTTCAAGCGTTAGGAAAGACTGAGCGGGATAGTGGTCAATCTCTATCAGATAAGTCGCCTATGGGTACGAAGGTGGATCATGATTCGGGTTATTCCGACATGTCCGGTTCAGGGACACTGGCGAGTCCATCAGATAGCGGTGGAGGTCAGAGATTTTCAAAGACAATGAAAGGCACCGGCGCGATGGTTTACGGAGTGGTTATGTACGATTTTGCGGCGGAAAGGCCCGATGAACTGGAAGCCAAGGCTGGAGAAGCAATCATCGTGATTGCTCAATCGAATCCAGAATGGTTTGTCGCGAAACCAATTGGGCGACTCGGGGGTCCAGGACTAATACCAGTTGATTTCATCGAGATACGTGATATGGGCACTGGGAAAGCTGTGCCAAATGCGCAAGAGGCGGTTCAGAGAGCGGGTGTGCCAAAAGTGGAAGAATGGAAGCGAATGGCCGCCGATTATAAGAACAGTAGTATTACCTTGGGCAAATTCGAAGTTCCCAATGGCTCTTCACAACAACAGCAGCAACAAATGCAGCAGGGCATGGAAAGAATGAGTCTGCAACAACAGAACTCAAGGCAGAGTCAGCAGAATGGTCAAAGCTATGTATGTACTGAGACGCGTAGTTGGGAATTCAAAACTAACACAATGTCAGGACCAACGGCAATCCCAACAAGCACGAGCTGCTCAACCCGCACAACAAGTTCCGCAAAACCCATATTCCGTGCCATCCAAATCTACTTCCCAATTATATGCGCCAATATTAGCGCGGATACCACGATACTGTTTCGCTGAAGATAAATACTGGTTCGTGATCGAGGCTGCTCTGGAAGATGGGAGACATTGGGAACTTTCGAGATATTACGAGGACTTTTACGATTTTCAGATTGCTCTCTTGACAGAGTTCCCAGCGGAGGCAGGAAACACTGGCACGCAGAAAAGAAGCTTGCCATATATGCCAGGACCTGTCAACTATGTTACAGACGTGATTACCGAAGGAAGACAACATAATCTGGATGCCTATGTCAAGAGCCTCTTAACCCAACCGCCATACATCTCAAGATGCACTCTTGTTAAGCAGTTCTTTGCACCTCGAGAAGGGGATTATGAGATGGATCCAAACGCAGTTGAAGAAGAATATCGTCTATCGGGTGGTTCACAACAGTCATCAAACGATTCAAGAACACAAGCAGCATCTAGGCAATCTTCGAGAGGCGATTTGAACGCTGAAAATTATTCGAGCGGGGCACCCACCGGCTTGACAGCCGCTCCAGGTCATCAAAGGGGTCAATCATCATTATCCGTCAATAATGGTCAAGGTCCAACACGTCAGACCTCATCTCTCTCTCAACCATCTAGCAACTCATTATTATCTCCAGCCAATAACGTCAACGGGCAATTGCCATCTCCATCTGCTATGAAGGTCAAGATCTATTTCGGTGATGACTTGATTGCCATTCGAGTACCTACCGATATTCAGTTCCAACAGCTTTATGAGAAAATCAGTGATCGCTTGAAGATTCCACAAGGGGATGAAATTGCACTATACTACAAGGACGAGCCCAGCGGAGAGAAGCCCAACCTAATGAGCGACAATGATTTAGACATTGCTCTACAACGGAACGACAAGCTCATTATTTACGTCGAATATCAATAGTATTATTGATCATAACTTTTACATCTACATGTATCTGGTACTGCACTGGCAATAGAGAGCAAATAACTCTCATCTATTCTTTGAACGAAATGTTCTATCGCTACTTTTTTTGCGCTTACACTTTCTTAATCTGCTTCGGATGTACAGACAATTCTTCTGTGGGGGTTGGTAATAGTTGCTGGTACACTTTTTGGCAGCCAAAACCGCACTCATTTTGATGCAGATCAACACCTTTTTTTAAACACAATACCATTCTTCTTACCTTTTTCGTAAACATTCTATCGGGGATAAGAATATTAGGGAGGCACTGGGCGTTATCATTATGGCGCTTCTTCTTTATCACCCCTTGTTTTTTTTTTCTTTTTAACATTTTGGGCTGCATGACGGACATACCATGGAAATTTCATTTGTTGGAGGAAATTAGTTACCAATTGATTTTTTAGTTACGGGGGATGGAGATAGGAATCGGGATGAGGGAGAGGAGGAGGAGGAGGAGGAGAGGGAGAAAATAAAAGAGATGATGATAGCGACGACTAAGATCTTATTTAGTGTGTGTGAATGAATACCTAAGCAGCGAGCATTTAAATATTCCATTGAATGGACTGAAAAGTTTGTGAAGTTTCGAGTGTGTTTGTGATAGTATCAGTATTATATTGATGTTGATATTGAAACCAAGTAAAAAGATCCCTAGGTCGTTAGCATCATCACCCGGTGAGCTCGATAAATGCTTACAAGTGACAACTCTTGGTGAGCTTATTCTAAATCTTCCGGTGAGCTTCCCATGTTCACAAGCCAGCTGATACTCCAAAATGACATACCAGGATTAATCAACCAACATAACCCCTGCGAAATCTTACCTAAGAGATGGATGATCGTGCCACTTTATCTTCTTCCGAGCATCCTCCATCCCCAAACACCCCTCTTCTCTCATCTTCATTACCCCGAATTATTTAACTTTTTCTCCACCGAGCTTCTTTTCTTATCTATCAAACGAGACGGATGAGACGGATGCGACGACGTCTGATTTGCTGTTGAACAAGATTTCTGAACGATTGTTTGGATTGTTTTTCATAATTGTTTAGGGGCTTTTTTGTTGCTTGGGGGAAAGCGTGTGTTGATTGATTGATTGATTGATGCGAGGGGTGAGTTTATTTATACTCGGGTGAGCTCGAGCTTGAACTTGAAGTCTGACTTGGACTTGATCTCCACGGCGCGTTGTGAGGCAGCGGCAAGGGTAACGCTAGAGATCGCCCTGTGGACGCTGGATTTACTTGGTACTTTTGAGTTTTGAGTTTTGGCTGGCCAGAAGAGTTTTTGGAATCGTGGAGAAGTGCTTGGATTGTTGAATTAAGCTTCGTAGAGGGGTTTGCGATTGAGGGTACTTACTGGGTCGCTAGATAGCTACTGTAGAGTGATATTCTGCGTTTGGTGATAGCGCAAAGGGGATTTCGATTGCGATTTGTGCTTTCAATTGGGGAGATTGTAAATCAAGGAATTGGTGGGAATACGTGATTGGGATTGAAATTTGGAGGGGTGTGGTGTGGATTGGATTTGGTTCGCGAGTTTTGTACACGATTCAGCGCAAGATCGGAAGCATTGTCTTAACATCACAAATGCCACCTTTACAACTACGACAGGAATTTCCCTCTCTGAAAGCTTTTAAAGAAGCACTGCATGCTTGGGCGATTGAAGCACATTTCGAACCGAGGATTCTGAAAAGTGATACTGGGAGAGTGAGGGTGGGATGTAAGAGGGATCCGGGATGTCCTTTTGTGGTGAGATGTAATTGGGAGAGGAGGGGAGGAAGAGAACCGTTGGCTAGGGTTACGGTGTTGAGAGAGAGACATACTTGTTTGGATGATTTGGTTAGTGTTGGACATCCGGGTGTGGGGGGGGTAGGGAGAGGACAGGTTAATGGGGGATGGGATGGGAGTGTTGGGGGGATGTCGGTGGGGATGGGACAGAATGGAAATGGGGGAATGGGGGGAGTTGGGATGGGGATACCACCTGGTATGGTTGTTAGGGCAGGAGAAGGGGAAAATGGACATATCATTCCCGGAGCGAGAGTTATTGAACAACATAATGGAGGAAGTAACGGAATGGCAATTTCAGGCCAAGTCCTACCTGTTCTACCGAAAGTGCAGAGGAATAGTGCTAGTAGATTACCGTTTCTCATGGGGATCTTGCCAAAACTAATGACGATTACGAAAGATACGGCACCAGTGGAAATTCGAGACCGCATGATGAGGGAATTTGGAGCCGAAGTACATTTACAGCAATGTAGAAGAGCAAAGACGGAGATCTTGAAGAAAGCAGGCAGTAGAGATGAAAGTAGTGGAGGGCAAGGTGATGGATTGGGGAGTGATGGTACAATCTCTAGGAATGGATCTGGGAGCGGTAGTGGAGGTGGAAGTGAAAATAATGGCAATGGTATGCAAGGAAACAATAACATGCCACAAAACCAAGTTCTCTTCTCCGATATGAACAATCATGGAAATGGAACAAACAACAAGGTGAACACACCCATGAATAATGGAGCACCTACAAATCAAAACGCAAATAGAGTCGAAACTCCCATACCCTCAAATGCAAACCGAGCGGGGGGTAGTGGAAGTCCTCAACAATCTTTCATACTACATACCGCACAACGAATTGTAACACCGGCAGTCCCGGAACAGAATGAAAATTCGCTGATGCAAGTTGGGGAACAGCCGATGAGGTGTCCGTATTGTATTAATCAGAGATGGATGAGGAGTATTAAGGACGCGGTGGAACATATGAGTATGCATGTTGTGGTTTGAGAATTGGAGAATTCAAGAATGGGTGGATTGTATGAGGAGGGAATAGAGTGTTGGGATGTGGGATGTTTGGGATGTGATCCTGTTTTTGGGAGAAGGGGAAGGTTGGTTTGAGATGGTTTGGATATTATTTAGGTATTTAAGTATGCTACTTGATGAACAACATCGGATGATATGTTGAATACGATTGGATTCGAAAATATATCACGCTGTTTGGTCGGCTTCAAACGCAGAATGACCTGAGATCTGAGGTTCTTCGAAGACTGGTAGTTTATTCGGTCGGGTACTTGTCTTTCGATATTATTGGGGAGAAAAGATGAAGTCTTGGATATCGGTCCTGGGTTCCTAGACGTTGGTTCTAGACTTGGCGGTTGTTTGAGTGAAGTCTTGACGAATAGGAAGTCATGTTGCTGTGGGATGAGATGAAGTGTGATGAGATGAGATGGTATATGCAATTCTCTTCACACAAATATGTCTTATCTCTGATCTTGGATCGATTACAATCATGAGATGATGAATAGGAATGAGCCTCATGATCTATTGTCAAATGGCAGGATCTCAATTAAAGAATCGTCTGGTGGAGACGAGATAGTAAGGAGGTTGGCAAAAACGAGATGAAGGGGTGAAGTGCGGTATGGGTAGTAGGCTGTGGGATTGGTACCTTTTTGGTGGGGGTTTGGGTTGGTGATTGAGATGGATGGAGGTGGAGATAAATGCGGCAGGAGCTGGAGAAGGAGGTAGAGATAGGAATGGAGATGGAGATGTGGATGTGGATGTGGATGGGTATGAGAATGTCGATCTGAGAAGATGATGATATTTTGAATGTGGCTTTCATATTTTTCTATTATACCCTTTTTTATGAGTAGTTGTTGAATATATGTTTTTGGAGATTGAATCTTGATATGTGGATGTGAATGTGAATGTGAATGTGAATGTGAATGTGAATGTGAATGTGAATGTGAATGTGAATGTGAGCGAGAGAGGAATGGAGTTGGAGAGGGATAGAGGGATGGAGCGATGACTAGAATTGTGTGGTGTGGTGTGGTAGAGAGATGCAAGGGTGCAGGGAGAGGGAGAGGGAGAGGGAGAGGAACGAGACAAGATGAGACAAGATGAGATGAGACAAGACGAGGAGTAGCAATATAAAAAATCCATCACCATCCTATCATCCCATCCATATAAGAAAGAGGGAGGAAAACGTGCAAGAGAGCTAGCTATGCGAGAAGTTTTGCCTAGTTGGATAATTTAAAATATAATGAGTGAATGAAGATATATATAGATCGAAGAATGGATATGTAAAAATGAGTAGTTGGAAGAAAAGAGAGATAAGTATTCCGTTATTGTTTTTTATATATGTTATGTGTGTAATTGTGTAAATTGAAATTGAAATTGAAATTGATTTGAAATCTTCTTCTGTAGGATTTGGAATATGTATTGTGTTGTATTGTGTGATTTGATTTGATTTGATTTGATTTATATTGCTTTTTGGAGTTGGGAGTTGGGAATTGGGAATTTGAATGGGTTTGGATGGAGGTGGATGGAGGTAGATGGAGATGGGATTCGGAACTGGGATCGCTGGTGTGGATATGGTTAGTAGTTGCTGGGTGTTGAGATGTTAATCTATTTGTTTAGGTATGTGAATATGAGTGATGGTATGTATGTATGTATGTATATATGTATGTATGTATGTATTGTATATAAATAGTTAATTAAGTTTGGGAAGTTTGGAATATGGGGAGAGGAGAGAAGGGGAGTATAAGTATGAGTATGAGTATGAGTATGAGTATAAGTATGAATATGAGTATGAGTATAAGTATGAGTATGAGTATGAGTATGAGTATGAGTATGAGTATGAGTATAAATATAAGTATAATATAATCAGATATTGAGATTTGAAATGGCAAGGTGAAATAAAGCTATGAGTTTCTGCTCGAGAAGTAGATACATGGATTTTGGATTTCTTTCCTATTGAATCTCATATTAATATACCGGGGAGATGAGAGTGAATATGTTACTATTTACATTTCTCATTACAGGAGGAAAAAATCCAGAGGAGGTATATGTTATTAACTTATTCAAATGTGGTTTACCGAGTACTTAGGTATATACCGACTATACCCATTACCCATATCGATTCCAATTTATCGAACCACCAAACTGTTCATTCAAAAATTCAAATGAAATTCTACAATTGTATCTGGAATGTTCTTGAGGATGTACAAGAAGAGATAAATATAACTCTGGAGACTCGTTGATAGATAATCCGGTGAGGTATATTACAGCTATAGATAGTAACCAAAGATTGAGAATGAAATCGAGACAACTCCTACCAGTAACCACAATCCAAATAGAAGATAAGATACTATTTACCACCACCTCACTACAGATGCTCCGATCCAAAAATTCAAACTCCCCCATAGAAATGAAGATCAAAAGCAGAAAAGAAATCTTTCATTCTCCATCAATAAATCAATCCTGCAATTAATTCGCCTACTCCTAAACATTCATTCATCTCCCCATCTCTATCTAAATTTCCCCTATCCCACTTACTCACTAGCCGCACCAAAATTTACCACCAAACGAACCCCTCCCACGTCTCCATAACCCACTCACTAAGCGAGAAAAATATTCGTTATCCACTATTTCCTGTAGACATTTTATTTTTACGTTTGATTTATATAAATGAAATTGGGCATGAGTATATATCAAAAAGGCCTGATAGTTCAGTGGTAGAATTCTTGCTTTGGGTTATTGAATCTAAATTGTAAGAGGTCTCCGGTTCGATCCCGGATTAGGCCCTGAGATATTTCTTTTTGCTTTTCATGGGTGATCGTGAATGGGGGGTTGGAGAGGGTTTCTTTTTGTAGGAGAGGGAGGGGTAGAAAAGGAAGAGTAAGTAAATATGAGATGATGAATTGGGAGAGGGGAGTAGAATTTTTTATTCGAATTATATTGTTATTCGATCTATAAGTGATTTTTTATTGATACAGCAACATATATATATAACTCTGGACTTGAAGGCTCAATACATGATATCTTCGTTTTATAATCATGCCCCATGAAAACCATAACTCAATAATTCATACTCATCTAACATCTATCGATACACAATTAAATCTCCATTTATCCCCTCACCTCCCATATCCCAAATTCCATTCTCCTCTTTCCAAAAACTCCATTCCCACCACTTAAACACTCATCTTCATATCGATCTTCCCATGTGGTTTATATCCTCTAACCTCAAATTCCTCTGGCTTCCATCCATCTACAACTCCACTGCCTTGATCCTCCCTCAAAATTCCCAATTCAGGAAATTCTCTGGGTTCTCGCTCAAGTTGTACTTTTAATGCATCGACATGATCAACATAAACATGTGCATCCCCCATTGTGTGTGTAAATGTACCGGGTGTAAGATCGCATGCATGAGCGAGAATATGCGTTAGCAGAGCGTAGGAAGCGATGTTAAACGGGACACCAAGTCCCATATCGCAAGAACGTTGGTAGAGCTGGCAATGAAGAATGCCTTTAGGTTTCGATTCTGGGTTTGAGGGATTTGTATTCGGTTCCGAAGTTGAGGAAGTTGTAGAACTTTTCGGGAAGGAAACATAAAATTGCGCAAACATATGACAAGGTGGTAATGCCATCAACTTAATATCTGCCACATTCCATGCACTCAAGATTATTCTTCTATCCCATGGATTATTCTTGAGCTTCCATACAATTTCTGCTAATTGATCAACACCTTGTCCTGTATAATCTGTCTCGGCATCAATATATCTAGCTCCAAAATGTCGCCATTGAAATCCATAGACGGGACCTAAATCTCCTTCGGCACGGTGAGAAAGACCGATGGAGTCTAGATATGCGCGGGATCCATTTCCATCCCAAATTTTTATTCCGGCAGCGGAGAGGGGCAGAGAAGAAGTGGATCCGGATATGAACCAGAGGAGTTCAGTTAGGACGGCGCGAAGAAATACGCGTTTTGTCGTAAGGAGAGGAAGAATGGGGGCTCCTGTAGGGGATGTGAGGGAGAACTTTAAAGGTGCGGGGGCGAAGAGAGAGATGGTGCCAGTTCCTGTTCTATTTGGGGTTTTCGTCAGTTATGTATTCTTCTGGAGATTATAATGAATGTGAAAAGAAAGGATGAAAGTTACCGATCAGGACGATGTTCACCGGTTTCTAAAATTTCGCGGATTAAGTCTAGGTATTGATATTCTTCATGTTTCTTGGGAGTAGAAGTTGAACTTGGAGATGGTTTTGGTTCCGTAGATTCCTTTGTAGCAGGAATTTCGCGAGGAAAGGTAGAGAGTTCTTCTTCAAGTGATGGTGACATCTTGATTCTTGCTAAGTTGGAAGAATTCGATAATTGGTATGAAGAATTTGTATTGTTGTTCCAAAAAGTTCTGTGAAATTAAAGTGCAATGGAAAATGGTGGTGAGACGCGTTTGGACGCGTAAAGTGGTATTTCGGCGCTAGGTGTGATAATCATGCCTGAGGCTAGAAATATTCAATTTTATGGGCTGACATTGCCTGAGGAGATTACCATTTTCAAATTAAACAAGCCAAATGCATTGATCTCTGCAATTTGCAAGAACATAGCTTGCAAATCCGCAATCGTTGTCAATTCTCAATTCAACCCTTCCTAACAATCATTAAGTCTGCTCTACTATCGTCACATGATCCAGTTGCCCTCATCTAGATTAATGTCCAAGAGTCCAACCGCTAGTTTCGGCTTGATCAGTAATCATCCCGTGGACCAAAAAGTCAATTTAAAGCCCATTCATTCTAGTACAAACTCATGTCATTGTTATGCAAGCAGAAATGTGTGTTTGTAAAGTCACGGTGCGGAGCAACTTTGTTTCCGAATTACCAATATGTCGTTTGTATACACTCTAGAAGGGAGACAAGGAAATTCAAGTTGAATCCGAGCAGTCAGTTAGAATCCTGAGAAATTATATAAATACGATAGTTCGTTAGATTTCTTCTCAGATCAATCAATCATCTCATAATATTCATCTTCCATTTGCAGTCTATATATCCAGGCAACACAAAGACAGCTTCGCTGAGAATTTGGAATTCCAAACACAACATCTATCCGCATATCCATACAAAACGATGGCCCCCAAAACAGTTTTGATCACTGGCTGCAGTGAGGGTGGTATTGGAGATGCTCTCGCAAAATGTTTTCATCGCCAAGGTCTTCGAGTTTTCGCTACAGCTCGAAATCTTGCTAAAATCGAACATCTTAAGAAGTTAGGACTTGACACACTTTCACTGGATGTCACAGATTCAACTTCTATCAAGGAGGCTGTTGATTCGGTATCACTAAAAACTGGAGGGAAATTGGATTTTCTCGTTAACAATTCCGGTGCTGGTATGTTTGAAGAATTCATATGGCTAGACCAGCATCTCAAAATAAAGCTGACAAAATTTAGGTTACGCCATGCCACTGCTAGATTCCGAAGTATTAGTTGCTCAGAAGATGTTCGACATCAATGTGTTCGCTCTCGTAGCAGTAACACAGGCATTCTCACCACTTCTCATTTTCTCCAAAGGGACAGTTATTAACATCGGCTCAATCGCTGGCATCAGCCCTGGATATTGGCAAGGATATTACAATGCGAGTAAAGCAGCGGTAAACTTAATTACTGATCAACTCCGCCTTGAACTCGAACCTCTCGGTGTTAAAGCTATTCTTGTGATCACTGGTGGGGTGAAAACCAAATTTTTCGACAATCAGCCATCGGTCAAATTACCAGATAACTCGCCGTATGCCCCGGCGAGAGATATGGTTGAAACTGCTGCGGCAGGACATATCATATTAAGTACTGCAGTGGACGTCGACGTTTATGCCAATAAAGTAGTGAAGAACGCTTTGAAGAAGCATCCACAGACACATCAATTGGCTGGTGGAGATGCTTGGGCGGTTTGGTTCCTCTCGACCTTCTTTTGGCATACTATTTGGGTACGTATCAAATCTTCTGAGTGATTGATGATACTAACAAGCAATAGGATTTGTTGCTACCCTCACGATGGAGTATACCAGAATTGAAGAAGAAACTTTTGGCGACAAAGAGAGGGTAGTAGGTTGTAATAGTTGAGCTGCTGTTTTGTTTTAGGTGCTAGGCGTTGATCGGTAATCTAATGTAAATTTTGAGAATTAATATTGCTCTGTCCTCTTCCTTCTCACATATTTCTGTTCTTTGCCGCTATTTAAATCTCAATGTTTGGCATGAAGCATTATGAGTAGTCTCTATGTGTTACTCTTGCGGAATCAAAAATTAATATTGAATGAATGTTGAGCTGCGGGGTTATGATCTATACACAGAGTTTTATCTTATGAACTCCATTTATCATCTCTCAGTTGGCGAGAAATTGATACTGCAGTGTTGTTCGACATGGAGATTTTAGATCCTGCCAGAAATGTTTTTCTAGGATCTCTAGCCATGACTCACTGCTCTATCTGGGAAAGTTGTCAATCAGTGATGATCCAAAGCTAGGCCTCGCTGCCAGATTAGATCTCTGCGCCTGTTATTTTCGGTCATCAGATTGACTCAGGTGAATAATTACCTTAGTTGGCTACACTGAAATGATATGCAGAGCTTTCCTAGAATTTTTTGGAGAGTATACCTTCGGACTTTTGAGAGACTGTATTTCAGAGTGAGATGTCCCGATCATTTGAGATATTCACCACGAGAACTTGTTGTTGATGATTTATGGGATTCGCTTAGTCTAATACCGCCAATTGATAGTTCAAAAAGCTTGTAGGTGATGTTTCCTGTTTCTATTTCCTTAGAGAGTACGTCTATGAACTTTGACGCAGTTTGACTAAAATACCTTTTAATCTCGTCGAGAGAAACCCCTCAAAGTCCCAAGAGCTGTGTGCTCATCTGATTGCCGGCTGGAGAATAGTCCTTTTAACACCTTCCAAAGGAGCGGACTTCAACATTGTCTTCAACTTTAATGCCAGCCCGTATTCTCCCCAGCCTCAAGATCTTTGCCCCAGCTCCAATGCGTACATTATCCTCAATTATAGCACCTGTTTCAATGATTACAAATTTTCCAATTTCAACATTCCTTCCAATTATGACATTTTTTTCAATTGATACATTTGCGCCAATGCGTACGTTCCAGCCAATGCTCACGCCGCATTCCACGTTTGTATAATTGTTGATCTCTGTTTCGCCAGCGATTTGGACATTTTCGTATACATGTACACCAATTCCAATCACTACACCAGGACCAATGTAAACATCGTTGTCAATTCTGCACCGGGGTTTTAGGATGATCATTTTATCACTGGCGTTGAGATGAACCATAGAGCCAATTATACCAGGTTCGCAGATAATAATACCTGATGCGCCGCTAATCTTAATACTACAAGGTGAGCTGTCAGTAGATCCTTCGTTTCGGATATTGACTATACTTTACTTTGATGTATCGAACCCATAGCAGTGTGCATCTACCGCCACGGTATGATGCCTAGTGAATATTGTGTTGGTGGCGGCCAGCCCCGCTTCAGCTTTGCTGCTATAAATTTGTAAATTTACGTATCCATAAGCATCAGCGCTGGTAGAATAGACATTTCGGCCTGTGAAATTAGCCATAGCTTCCCGCTTATGCCTGCCAAAATCGATATTTGGTGGTAAATATGCCATTGTTGATTTTCCTATTGATACGAATACTATTTTTTGTTTTTCTATGAATGATTAAAGAGTACACATAGATTATCCACAACTTTAATACCAGTGGATTATCATTTTGGGAAACAGAGATCGGGTTATTGATTTATAGTTCGTAATGTTCACTCATTCAAGAAGCCACAACCGAAACTTCTCAATTGTTATGATTTGTAGACGTTTCAAGAAACCACAAGTGCAGGCTTGCGACTAGTTTGAAATGCAGTTCATCAGAAAGATACTTTTCTTTTTCATTCGATGAGATCATTCACATGTTTGGAGATACTTTCTTCTCTTTGCGTATTAAACCGCTGTAAAGCACTGAGGACTTTGATTTAGTCTCCCGACCTGGATTGTTGGGCACTATGCGCAATGAGCAGGCGCTTTCATACTAGTCGTATTTACACGTTAGTCAACCCAAGTAACGAAGGTTTAATTCAATCATAGTCGAAAGTTTGAGCTTTGCAGCCATCTTAGGAAACCACGAGCGGAAGCTTTAGTGATGCATGTAATCAAGCCACTCCAGGAAACCAAGATTAGAACTCCACTTTTATTAGGTGATTTATGAATTTGTACCACTTTGAAGTTGTAAATCACAGAAAGTAGACTATAAGTTTGAACGTCTACGCAAGTTTATCAATGTATGTCTAGCTATAGAATAACAAGACTGGAAAGTATAGCAGCAAGGACGTTTCCATGCCTGCTACACTAATGTGCACCATGAACATCAGGAATATGCTTCTTGACTACTTCACCTTCTTCTAAGGTGGCCCCTCTACCTATCTGTACTCCTCTAAGCACATCAGCATCTTTGGTTATGCAAGTTCTATCTCCAATTCGTGCATCTTGCCGAACTGTAGCGCATTCCTTGATCAAAACTTTTCGACAGAGCTTAGCTCCATTGAGAACCCACGAATCTTTGCTGATTCTTGTTCTATCTCCGATGTGTACTTCACTCTGTATGACTGCGCCAGTTTCGATGGAGACCCCCGCTCCAATAACACAATTTGCTCCAATCTTCACCCCTTCACCAATGTGAACGCATCGTCCAATCTTTGCATGAGATCAAATCTTAGTGTTTCGCAAGATTCTCGTTTTCTCCTCAATTTTTGTGTCATGGTCGAGTTCTACAATGTGATGAAGGTAGACATTTGCTTTGAGATGTGTTTTAGATCCAAGCACGCATCCAGCACGGACTTTAATAGGTCTAACTTTACCGTCGACAGCACTGCGTGAGTTGAGGGTGATATGATCACCAACTCTTGCTCTCACAGAAATGTAGTTGGGCAGATTCAAGGTCGACTTACATCTATATGAAAAATTAGCAAAGTAGAACTGCTATCTAAGCGGATCATGGAGACCCACTCTTCAGCTGCCGTGATTGAAGCGTCTTCTCTTGGAATTTCCGTCATGTTTGGTCAAACTGGTTCTTCGAAATTCGACACAATCATTGTAAGTGTGCAAAGTATTGTTCTCCAGTCTCAATATTTTCGAGTAGTAAGGAACATAAGCAAAAAGGAAAGAAGAGGAAAGGAAGGGAATTCCTCGAACCCTATGAGGTCCCATTTAGCTCCTATTTTTGATTCATCTCCTGAGTTGGCAGTCATTTTAGACTCATTATTCTCAACTCATATACACAAATCCTATTGATAAGTGTTTTTGGAGTCATACTTATCACACCATAAACGGTACGTGTCTGAGCGGTGTAGTAATAGTATTGAATGTCAATCTGTGGAAGGGATTGAATGACACGATATCAAGTGGGATTTGTTTTGTAAAATCCTTCTCATGTTCAAGATAGGATAATCTTTCTTCGGATCATGGTTCATGAAGAAAAGGCAAACCCCGAGATTTGTAAAACCCCATGGTTTCACTCAAAAGGTATGATAATTCATCGCCGAATTCTACTCGAGTGTTTGAAGAGTAATGATGAGTAAGAGGTTGGATAGAAATTTTGCACCACTACACCCAGGAGTCATCCAACTGGAGATCGAGAAAGGAACAACTCAGCATTAAATAGATAGGTATTAAATTGTCGCAAGTGTTATATGGGAATGTGATTCCGGAGTTTCCAAATTCTAAATGCTAAATGATAGTCCAAACAATGAATCCTGATATGGCGTGATTTTACGATGTTATATTCTCAGACTTACAGTTCTTAAGGGATTTTATATTCAAAGCTAGATTCGACATACTAATTCTTACACACGCATGGTGCAAAAATGCGTTCTTGTTCACTTCTATACACAGTTATTGATATTTACCGTCAAAATGACCAGGTTATGAGCACTTGTTTCAGTGCTTCACCACTATCACTATACTCAAGAACCCTTTGAAACGTCAAGTTCTTCGGGTCTTTAATACAAATATCAAAAATATATCAGAAATTTGCAGACAACATGCCGAGCTTGAAGACCGCGCCAAAGATCCGCATCATATTTCGAGGCCACTTGTATGACTGCCTATGATCTTAGAGCATCAAGTGCCAGAAGCAAAAGAACAATACAGTCTGGGAACTTGCTCTTGGTTCAAGTGAGCACAAGGATCTTCAATATATCTAGTGATATGTGCAGACTAAGTGCAACTATATAAGGAAGCCCGAAAACATCAACGATATATAACCACCGAGGTAACAATATTACATGCGTAGAGTTTTACCTGACTTCAAATAATCCTTCACGCCCCTCACAATCCAAAAGGATATTTCGCCCAGATGGAAAAAGTATCGAAGCCGAAGAAAATTACTTTGGCAACATAGCTTCGTTGTCAAGCATCCTGATAATCTTGGCAGGCACACCACCAACTAGACAATCTGTACACGCATCAATATCCAAGCGAAACGATTTCCCAACCCGATCTATCGCACGTGCTTGAAGTGCGCATCATAAGTGAAAAGCTGAAAGACCGGAATGAGGAAGGCACAGTACTTACTTGCTTCAACATCCTTGACCACGACAGCCCCAGCTGCAACCGTCGACCCATTCCCAATAGTAACCCCTGCAACTATAACTGCTCTCCCCCCAATCCAGCAATCGTCGCCAATAACTATTGGTTTTGCATAAGACCCCATTTGACTTTGTTTTCTCGACACAGCGTCAAGTTCATGCGTATCGGTACATATACAGACACCGGGTCCAATGAGAACACGGTCGCCAATTTGAACTGGTGCGCTATCAAAAATCGAGACACTGCAATACCGTACTTAGTAGAATCTTGGTCAGATAGAAGTATGTGACATACTCCCTGTTGATATAGACATCTTGACCAATAAACGTGTTGCAGCCCCAGGTGCAGAATAATGGAGCTTCGATATTGGTATCCAGACCAAGTTTGCCAAACAAGGTCTTGGCTACGGCCATTCGACGAATTTTGAGGTCGTCAAGAGTATCTTCATCATTTATGGAGCTGTCGTTGAATTTAAGTAAATGCCGACGTACGTTCAACTTGAATTTGGTCATACAATCGGCTAGACATGCCTTGAAACTGAACGTCACAAAAATCAGTGATCACATCAATGTATTGTTGAGTCAAGATGTACTGACTTCATTCCTGAAATCATCTTCTTGAACTCATCACACATAGGCTTCGGAATGTCGGCACTTTCGACCATTTTCATCAAGTCTTGGTTAAATCTTACGGCCGCCATGATGCTGTTCCCTTTTGAAGCCAAGTAGAAAAACAAAAGACATTTCCGAGATTTATGAAGGCACTGCAATGAAATCAAAGTGAATCAATCACATTCATGTACTATACCTCAAATTTCTATGGCGCGACAATTCCAATCTGAAAGGTTGAAAATCCGTCTATCTACCATTCAGATCTCAAGTAGGCAAGAAGAATAGTGTTGTGAACCAATGTCGGAATACCAATTGGGTCGTTCGTAGGATATTGAAAAGGCTGAGAGAGTACAGCCACTCGGCGCAGAATATGTCGATCCCGTTTCGTAAATGTAGATGGAATTTAATGGAATCGTGAATCATGAAATTGGGAAATTCTCTCGTACCACTCTTTGGAAATAGAAGTATACTTGAGTGTGACCAACCTTTTGCGTGTGAGAAACCCAAAATAATGGAAAAAAGAAATCATCACAATTCGAAATGGAACTGATATTTTGCTGAGCCAATACCAATAGAGATGGATGTCTCCTAAACGCCATGCTCCAATTTTTGAAAGTAACTATTCGTCACAATTCTTTTTCTTTCTTCGACTTCTCGGGTCGCTCTAACAAATGTTCCCGACCTGTGACAGGTGCGTTACCTACGGCAGGTTTACCGCCGAAGGTCTCGAAGCCTTTATGGAATACAAATTCAACTGCTTCCTCGACAGGCTTGTCAAACAGGAAAGGTAAAGCGGGTACAGCAGCCAGTCCCAGACCTATGGGGCCCCATGTTCTAACCCTTACATTCTTGACGTTCTTCATATATTTACCGGAATACCGCACAATTGAATGAATGGTAAAGGCGGGTAGACCTGGTCGCGTTAGTGATGGATTCTTGGTGGAGCTCGTCCAACATCAATATCGGCATGAATGCAAAAAAGAAAAATCAATGCACCTACCCATAGAAGCGATTCCTTGAAATAGGGCACGCTGTGCCATTACTGTCCTATAATCATCCAGTGGCGCAACTTGACGAGGTTTCGATGAAACCATGTTCTCATTGGCGACTATCTTAAGATCCGTCTTTGCATCATTGTATCGATCGTGCATTGCTTCTCGCGGAAGTTCCGGATGTAAAACCTCCTGGTTCCTACAGTATGCCTTGTATCCCTCATGTGTGACATCGCCAATGAGATAGGCCCATGAAACGCCATAAGCTGCCCGAACCCAGTTTGGATGAGCTACCGGTCGAAAAGACTCCCCAATATCTGATGTATAAGCTACGTATCGTTGCGCAGACAATAGGGCTATCAGAAATCTTAGCCAAAATTTTGGAACTGCATGCCGTATGAAAAAACTGACCTGTTCGTATGCGAGTAGCATATGCCGCGTATCTAATGTTGCTTTCGGTGGTCTGAGGAGCACTGTGGCATCACAATTAGCATTTTGTGAGTAAAAATAGTGCTTGACGAGTCTATGTGAATCTCGAGTGCAAGAGACTAGCTAAAACAAGAGTCGCGTGGATACATACTATCCATCATAAAGCTCATCATAGAAGTTATCCTCCTTATCTGCTTTGTCTACGATTCTTTGCATTCCATCAGGAAGCTTTTCCACGTCCGGTAGACCAGTCGGGGGTGGACCTCGAGAGTTATTGTTATCCTTTCCAGCCATTTTTCGTTTCTATACTGAGGAGATTGAAGTAGAAAACAAGTGAACAGTAAATAGTGTATCAAGTAGCTTCGAAAATCTGACTAGCTGTTTTAATTGTGAAAAAGGATACGTTGTATGTTTGATAGATTCAAAGACTGGTGTCTTTTGTCGCATTCCTTTTCTATGACCTCGGACGGAAGAACTCGTCAAGTATTAACCGGTGTTCTCGTCCGGTCCTGGCATGGGGAAATGACGATACCCACGAGTGGGGGGTTGATTGTTCCTGGTACTCCTCTAATTCCCAGACGCTAAAAGGTGGAGTGGAAAGCTGGAAGCGGAGCCCTTTTGCTTGCCTCCTTGCTTTGTTCTGTCCCTCAACGCGGGACGGGAAGACAATCGGCATCTCGGAATCTTTCGGTGCGCGCTTGGCGCTTAATTCGCCTAGCTTGGAAATTTGTATGGCTCCAATTCAATCAAACTGTACCGGATCAATACTATCACGAACCTTCACTCCGTCACCGCAACCATATTCGAACAATTATCGATTTAGTCAAATCTTCGAACTCGTCAAAATGGTTTCTTACTACCAAATCGCCGGAAAGCAAGTTGGCTCCCACTACGTAGGTGGCCTATTCCGAAGTCCTCTACTCAAAATCTTTGATTTTTCCTTCATGCAATTGAACAGGCTACGCAGTGAGCAGAAGTCAAGGAGTATTACTAACAGGAACCGCGATACTAGTTAGCTATGGCAGTTCTCGGTTCGATGGCTGGACTCGTCACTTTGTCCACTCGTGGTGGATCTGCTGCAAAGAAGGAGTCAACTCCACCAATTAACGCCAAAAGTCCAGATGAGGAGAAATACATTAAGTAGGTTCAATGAGGGGATCTTTTGATTCCACAGGCATATATCATTTGCATGCTCTAACATCTACTAGGGACTTCATGGCAAGCATCGAGGGAAGCAAGAATGGAAACAACGCAGACTTGACCAAGAAGGATGCAGGAAGATAAAGGATATATCATGAATTGAAAATGAGCGGCTGAACCTTTTTGCCAATCGACTTCGCAGGTTCGGGTGTAAATATAGAATGCGGTCAGATCCCCATTAAATCGAGCAGACATGCAGATACCATGTTAAGATCTGAATTCCACGTTCTTCCTTATATTCTCCACCCCCATCTTCATACCAATTACCAGTAGATGAGTTTCAAGAGGAGTCGACATGTACTTGCATTGATTGGAAGGAAGCATCGCCGTTGTGATTAAAGAGACTACATTCCCGCAGCCATCAATAGACGTTGTTCGCAGTATCATGATTTACTGCTTTGCTTTTCGATTCATTTCACGGTTAGGGCCTGCTCAATTTTTGTCTATCATCAGCTTCTGAAGGTATTTTATAAAAGTCGCTTGTTTGTAGATTCCGATATCCATTAAATCCATATTTCTTTTCCGATTTCCTTGCTCGATTCACAGAGTTTGATTCACAGAGCGATGGGAAATACGAAAATGATACTCCTCACCCTACCCAATTCCTCCGCTTAACTTTTACTGTACTTATAACGTTTTTCTCAATAAAAATCTACCAAGTAATTTCCTGTGCTTTACAAACTTCAAAGGCCACTCTGGATTGATATAAGACCCTGTCCAACCTTGCCCGTCTAGTGGCCAAGCACTATGCAGCCTCAGCAATGAAATGATGTCAAACAGCAATGTCAAAAGCACGGTCAATTATCTTCAACCCACCACTCACCTTTATTAAGCAGGATTAACAAGGTTAATTTGACGTTTCAATACAAAGTTCGGTCTGTTGGCCGCACACGCAATGTGAGTTTTTGGGATTTACCAATTATACAACGATACTAGAGATTTGTGGATATGAATTCCAGACAACACTGTTGACATACATTCCCTGTGCTAACATATGTTTTCTCTGTCGATGTGTAAGTTCTCTGTTGATGTACATGCTCTCTGTTAATGTACATGTTCTGGATAGAATGTTGGGAACTACATGGACTCTCATGGCTTATCCTGAAGTAGATCTGTGTTTGTATAAAAGGTCTGCGATTCACCACCGAAGTTTAGATCAACATCAAGCTATCAATCAACATTTCACTTTACTCTCAACTTCAACTTCTATAACATAAACTATTTTTTTTATTTTTAAAAAAAGCATATTTAGCCCGGACGTGTCTCCTTTAGTATCTCCTTTGTTTCACCATATTCCTACAACATGCCACCATATGAATTTAACCCGCGTATCACATCAGGTAGACCAAATCATCCTTGTAACTATCTACCGGCGAAGAAGATTATCTTTAAATATAATGGACAACCTCCGGATCGAGATTTATCAGTATGTCACCCCCAATTCTCATACATTCTCCCCAAGTGAGAACAAGCATATGGATGGGTTTCTTCCAATTCCAACACGCAAGACAGAACTAATCAAACCCCACAGAAATACGGTCGCGGCTCTGAGGCTAAAGACAAATATGCATTGGCCCGCTATGACTATATGGAAAGACTTTTATTCAATGATAGTGAAAAAGGGCAAGCTGAGAGACAGGCACAGGAGGATGAGAGAGTGAGAAAGGAAAAGGAGGCAAAGCAGAAACGGAAAGACGACGAGAAGAGCAGAAAGGAGCAGGGTAAGAGGCTCAAAAATTATGGAGAGCCGAGCGGAGGACATAAAGAGGAGCGCCATGGTTTGCTGGGTAGTTCAAGGAGACACTAGACATTGTGAGGCATTTTCGTTGAACGGAGTCTGATAAAAACCCGAGTTTTTTATGCTGTTGAGTCCTGGCTGGATCAGGCTGGAGTTAAGGTCGAATTGAAGGACATAGCAGGAATTTATGTGGACTCAAATATCATTCATTGTTTGACAGAATATATATATATATGTGTGTGTGAGTGTGTGTGAAAGGACGTTTTCATTGGGGCACTTGGGTTTTATCAGACACTCCGTTTCCGCCGCTAGCTGTCCATTTTCACAAAATCAACAAGTATTGTTATCTTGTTTCCCAACTACGACTTGGATATTCGCACTTCGAGAAACTTCTGTCGAATCTTTACCCAGAAATTGTTTAACACTGTCCAAGAATTAGTCCACATACTCTTTGGCATAACAGATTTCAGTGTGACAAGCGGTAGTTACGCATGTCGTCTGCTAAGATCACTGATACGTGGCCAGGTAGCAATAGAAGATTTGTCGATACATCCAATACCACTGAGCGAGGGGACACTGGGCATGATTATTCCCGGGACCAGAGGTTATGAAAATGCAAGAACCATCATCCCGCAATATTCATCATGGAGCGGGAGAACTATCCCGTGAAAGTGTCTGGTTGTAAAGTTTCAGTAAAATCTTCGATTGCGCAGGAAATTTGGCTGTAACCAAGCATGTATTCACCCATTGACCAATCCCTAACATGCTTTTGGAACCCTGGCACATAACACCAAAAGAACTGAAAGTCGTGAAGTTTTCCGCCAAGAGGAACACTGAAAATCATTTCTCGTGTGGCAACAACTATAGCAGCATGTGAGGCAGCGGTTCCTTAGGGAAAATATCCCAATTTGACCCAAGTATTTTATCGGGAAGTTCATGAGCTACTTTGACTGGTAATCCGATGGGGGTCGTCTTCCTCCCATATCTTTAAATAAATTCGTTGCTTTGACAGAAATATCTGATGACACCTTCACGAAAGCCCTACTTGCTTCTTGTAGACTTGGTTGAAGATTTTCCCACTCTTCTCTAACTTTTGGCTATGTGTTACAAGCAGACGAAAGCCCAAAGAATGCGTTTATGATGTTAAACGCCTAGATACCATCTACCAGCCAATAATGGGTGTGCATCACTATCTCGGAGCTGTTTTGAAAGTAATATAAATAGTGATGTTTGAGTCAATATTTGATCAATATTTGAATGGTGAAATTTAAAAGATCTGGTCGTAGAAATGGAAAATGAAACTATCAGATATACCGTCGAGTATTTGAGGGTTTAGTTATATTAATCCATCACCACGACATTAGCTACTCGCTTTCCATTTGGAACTGCTGCGAAGACCATAATCAAGCGTTACCTGTCCTTGAAAGACCTGTGAATATAAACATGGTCTGGCTGATGTCAGTGAAGGTTTTCATGAGCTCATTTAGTATGCCCCATATGCATATCAACTGTCGACATTTGGACCCGACCACATGAAATATATTATCCTTCACAATATATGGAAGCTGCCTTTGGGAGCTCATCATTGAAGCTGTTTTGGCATTCAAAAATGACCACGGAGCGAAATCGTAACTTGCTAAGCCGTTGTTCCGAAACAGAAGAAAGAAGTTAGGGTTCTGCTAATATCGTACTTTCGATCTGAATCGGAGACATGTTTTCAGTTCAAGTTGAAATAGGGATCAAAGAAATAGAAAATCCACGTGTGAATGGCAAGGTTGACGAAAACCAAAGAGCCTTACACACGTATGGTCACAAGTTAGATTGTCAAGGAAATTTTCATCTGCCTTATTAGAGAAACAAAGTTAGGGGATTACAAACATCAAAAGAATAACGATTGCTTAGTGAGTTTGAAGGGCAGACATACATTATGACGTCCTTGGGCAAGCCTTATGATTACAAATAGTAACATTTAGACAATACTATTCGTGACCGCAGATTTGACCTTGACTATTTCATGAATCGAAACTTACAAAACGGCTCTCGATATATTAATGCGGTTGGAGTTTGAACAATTTGCAATCTTGATAAAAAACCAAATCCAAGCCCCAGTATTGCTTTGCCTATCCTATCAATGCCACATTTAATATGTATTCAATATCACTGCGATACATAAAATCAATTGGTGATTGTCCTCCCTAAAAATGATAGATTTAAAGTTTAAAGTTATTCACGGCCGTACTGAACATGTTCAATCAACATCTAACCTACAACCTAACCGTAGGCCAGAAGAACTAGCCCCCTCTAGCTTTGCACCATGAACTTTTGTTGCAGCATATATAAATCTTGAAGATTAATACTCCAAACCCTTTGAAAGTATCACTCTGCAAACGTTATACAACGACGGCAAATCCATGCAAATGGATAATAAACTTTACACAACATTTCACAGCCAGCAACTAGTATAAGAGTTGCTAAGCAACATGCCTTACCTTTCAAGCATCAGCGATACAATGTGGATGTGCTGTTATAACGCATCGAGGGATAATCAAGGGGTGAGTTTATTCCCAAGAATAATACAAGAAGTTAATAATGTGCTAACTAGATTCAAGTGCGGCGAACGTAACAAGATGAAGTTGGACAATTGTAGCAAATGCTCTCACGAAAAATGCGCTAAATGCAGGGTAACGCGATTACAGATGTTGATGGAGGACTTCATAGACACCGATAAAGTAAAGGAGGCGTTGGAGTCGCAACTAAAGGAAACCCCAACAGTAAGATCTATCGAAAAAGTAAATGATATATAGGGGCAGTGCTGGTCGACAGATATTATGCGAGATTGGATTGGGTGAGGTTTCCTGCAAGATCAAAGGCATTCGAAATCTTAGGTTATATTCTCAAAGAATAGAGAGGCAGGCACAGTATGGAATCACAACGAGAACTAGTCGCATTTAATCGGTCGAAAGATGGAGATAATATTTAAGGGCAGTCAGTGCGATATACTGAGGGAAATCTGTGTCTGCACTTGCAGATAGATCTATGGCATGAATGCGATTTTGTCTCTAGCGTTTCAAGACTACCATCTGACATCGAATTCGGGGTGAATGTAGGATAAGTACAGAATGGCTTGAGTGCGATAACAAATGTTCTGAGGTTAATTGGAAATTCACAAAGTTTGATCGATATATTGCTGTGTAACAACATATCGTCATTGGTATATGAGGACATAATAGATGCCTCAAAAAAATAGAGGGTGGAATCAGGATGCATTAGCATGGGAGGTTTGTGCAGCGGCGTACCTCGAATGAGTGCATGTTTCAATATTCCTGATAAAGTAACATAATTCATCACTCTCCAGCACTGCATATATGTCGCTGGTAGTCTCTGTGCTGTGTTTTGTTTGAAATTTGTACTATCTCGTTTGAACAATCGCTCACGAGACTTCTGTTACATCAGCGCGACATATACGCCCTGACATGCTTTATTTGTTCATAGTTCCATGATATCCTAACGCCATAACGTACATTCGTCGCAAGCCAAATACCTCAGAAAGCTGGAATGGCTCGTTCTAGAGGATCCCTTGCTGTCTCCCAAGCCAACCAATCCGACCTTGTAGTACTGCAGTGCCATTAGCATTTTACCCCGAGTCATTTGTACAGACAACTTACGGTAATAATCCCATTCCGTTAACCTTCCATATTCCTAGCGCCAAAGCTATTACTTGACATGCAACATATGCCAATTTAACTACACCCAATTTTCCTCTTGTTCCTTCACTCTCAAAACGTTCAAATGCTTGATTTGTAGCCATAAGCCCCATCAGGGGATTTTTGAATGCCATAACCACCATCATGATGGAAAATATTTGAAGAGAGTTTCCTGACATGTACATCATAATCGCCGTCATTGGAAGTTGTTTGACAGGGGCCAAAGCCACTTCCCATGCTTTCTTAAGCTTCAGCGTATCCATTTCAGCGGGAGTCGGAGGTTGTCGTGGGGTTTTGGTGGTTTGTTTCTGGAGAACACGATTTTCAGCAGACGGTCAATAGTATATGGGCTGGAAATAACATACTCGGTTTGAAGAAGAGGAAGCTGTGTATCCTGGAGGATCTGGGATACCTGCAGATTTTGGCTTCGATAATGGTGGAGTATTAAGATCTACAACCCATTGAGGGGGAGGGGGAGGTGGTGAAATCGCGAGCTCCGCCATTTTGATAGGTTTTACGATTCGGCGGTTGAAGGATAATAGAATAGCCCCGTATTCTTTGTAGATTGTCGTCGTCGCACGTCGTGTCAAATTAGGTATTAAGGCAGAAACTACAAATATTAATGCCTACCTAGCAGGTAGCAAGGAAGCCGTACACTGTTCATGGAACAAGCTTCCCACGCTAGCTTAAATCCGCGATCCCGAGCTTACTAGAGCCACCCCTTTAGGTGATCTTTACTTCACGTCGTTCTCAAAGTCCGTACTGAGCTTCACGAATTACAAACATTGCATTCTCATTTGATAAAATTACATCTGCCAAATTTAAGATTCCTCAAGTCGATGGAGAGATATCTGCGACAAACTCAAATATTATACTGTCGGTGATTGTGGCGCATTATCGATTTACCCCGTGGTGCCGGCTTGGGAAACAAACGATCTCAGTGGTCGACGCATTTCTTACGAGATTGAACTGGGAGGGGTTTCGTGTACGATCGAAGGTACAGCGACAAAGTCACCATACACACAAAGGGATTGAGGCTCGCACATCATGAGCTCAGGCGGGGGAGATGCGAAGCTCTTTGCAAGGGTATGTCACTTGGATCAATTATCATACAATTTCACAGTTTATTATATATCATTTGCGCCTCAACTTCCTTTCATGTGCTCGCCCGATCTGTTGCATATTGGTAGCACCTAGGATGCTTGGGGTCTTATAGTCTGCAAGATTTCAATCATCTCGGAGTTCACAATGAAGGCGCACCCTGCTATTATGTTTCTACCTTCCTATATACCACCAACCGGATATGGATCAGTTGGCTCACTTTATAATCGTTCTCCACAGGGCAAAGTCGCAGAACTAAGATTGGAATTGAATAGTGGTGGAAAGAAAGACAAGAATCATGCCGCGAAGAAGATCGCCTTGAAGAAGATTGTAGCCAATATGACTATGAGCAACAATGATATGGTCGCTCTGTTTCCAGATATTGTTGGGTGTATGCAAATACCCAGCTTGGAGATCAAGAAGATGTGGGTTGATTAATTACACGGAAAGTCGCGCGAACGAACAACTGACGCAAAAGTAGGTGCTTCCTGTTTCTGGTCAATTATGCTCGTATGAAACCAGATGTCGCTATCAAGGCTTTACCTACTTTGCAAGAGGCAAGTTCCAAATTCCGCCCTTCCCTGCTGAGACTAACCATTGCGGACTAGGATATTAATGACTCTAATCCTCTTGTCAGAGCTCTTGCATTGCGCACAATGTCATACATTCATGTTCGAGATTTTGTCGAAGCTACAGTACCACCTACAAAGCAACTCCTTCGAGACGCAGACCCGTATGTTCGCAAGACGGCAGCTTTCTGTGTCGCAAAACTATACGATCACGATAGGCATTTGGTTGAAGGCTCAGATCTAATCGACAGATTGAATTCGATGTTGAGGGATGATAACCCAACGGTTGTGGCTAGTGCATTGGCCAGCTTGATGGATATCTGGGAGAGGAGTGATGCTATTAAGTTAACTATTGACTACGGTAATGCCTCTAAGATGGTTCAAATTCTCCCAGACTGTTCCGAGTAAGCATCCTACTCCCCAATTTTCCAATGAGCAATCTAACATTACCAGGTGGGGCCAAACATATATCTTGGAAGCGTTGATGTCGTATGTTCCACAAGAGTCCTCCGAGGCTTTATTGCTAGCGGAGCGCATTTCTCCTCGTTTATCGCATTCAAATTCTGCCGTCGTTCTTACATGCATAAGAGTAGTTTTGTACCTCATGAACTACATTAATGATCAAAAGCAAATATCGGCATTATGCCGGAAGCTTTCGCCCCCTTTAGTCACTCTATTGGCGAAGGGTCCAGAGGTTCAATATCTCGCATTACGGAATGCCCTGTTAATATTACAAAGAAGACCTGAAGTTCTACGCAACGATATTCGAGTATTCTTCTGCAAATATAATGACCCAATTTATGTCAAAGTTACCAAGCTGGAGTTGATCTTCATGTTGGCGAACGAAAAGAATATCCAAGAGGTGCTTACCGAATTGAGAGAATACGCCACAGAGATTGATGTTCACTTCGTCCGCAAATCAGTCCGAGCAATCGGAAAGCTTGCTATCAAAATCGAGCCTGCGGCTAGACAGTGTATTAATACATTGCTGGAGCTGGTGGCCACAAAGGTCACATACATTGTACAAGAAGCAACAGTGGTAATTCGAAACATTTTCAGAAAGTACCCTAATCAGTACGAGTCCATAATTGGTACATTGTGCGAGAATTTGGATTCGCTAGACGAACCCGAAGCTAAGGCTGCCATGATTTGGGTTATTGGACAATATGCCTCTCGGATAGAAAACTCTGATGTATTACTTGAAGATTTTCTCTATTCATTCGCGGATGAGCCAGTGGAAGTTCAACTTGCTCTTCTCACGGCGACCGTTAAATTGTTCATTCAAAGGCCAACAAAAGGGCAAGAACTTGTTCCTAAAGTGTTGAAATGGGCCACAGAAGACACAGATAACCCAGATTTACGGGACAGAGGCTACATGTACTGGCGTCTGCTATCTTCAGATATGGCCACAGCCAAAGCTATTGTTATGGGTGAGAAGCCTCCGATCACAGCTGAATCGGAGAAACTCGACCCTGCCACTCTTGAGGAAATGTGCCTTAACGTTGGAACTCTTGCTACTGTTTACCTTAAACCTGTCCAGCAGGTATTTCGTTCCGCTCGCCCACGTCGCCTCACAGACTCGCCAGCTCTACAAAAGCAGCATCTTCCAAATGGGGATTTGGATGCTCAGAAATCACTTTCTGCATTTGGAAACTCTCAACCTATGATGAAACCCGGTGGACAAGGTGACCTTGCTGCAGCAGTCGATGCAGCAGATGCATTCTTTGCCGGTGTTGGCCAGCAAATGGCAAGCATGAACTTGAATGGACAGGATGAAGGATTTGGCGGTAGTCCTACCGTTGGTAGAGGCGAGATGCAATATGTGGTTAATCAGAACGCACCCGAGCAAGTTTATCAACCTGCAGTAGGACAGGGTTCCAACGGTGATTTGCTTATGTTTAATTGAAAGTTTTTAGCGACTGATTTCTGCTACGGTATTCGGAGAAGGGTTTTATGGCTAAACATATTTGTACTCGATATGATATACTAAATAAATGGGAATCTTCTTTTTTCTTCAATTACTGTTCTTAAAATTTAGGATAAAATAATTACGATTAATTGACGAGGCAGTATGCTTTAGGTCCGTATCAATATTTAGATGGCACTGATTATGCGCGATAGTGAAAATTGAAGAAATACGATCAAGGTATTCATTACTCCACACTAGCAAAGCAGATGCAAGCTTCTAATATTGAAGAACTTTTGATTTTGGAAGAATAACTACATTCCACGGTGCCACGATTGATTCCCAATCGTCCTATTTTCCCGAAATTTCACACGAATTGGCTGACAATTATTCAGCTCTAGACTAATTGGTCATAATCATCGGGAAAGTTGAATGGAAATATCAGGATACCTGTGCAGTCATTACCCCGCGGAACCACAAACTCTGCGATATGCAACAAGAGACTTCTTGACTGGGGTGATTTGTAACTTGTGTAACTGTTATCCTTGGTCAACCGTTGTCCCTAACCGAGCTGGTCCCCTTCATCCTCTCACAGAAGGTCTCAGTGCCACCAACATCCGCCACATCATCCTTCCAAGTTTTTTAAATGCGTGGCTTTCGCGTTGATCGCAGTACTTTTCGTCATCAGAGGTGACTCTAACACATAGAGATTCTATCACTTTTCGATCCGCTAATTCATCTGTATTAATTTCCCATTCGGGATCCGATTTCAGTAACCTGGTCAGCAACCGTGTTCATGATGTATCCACTCCTCTACTTCCTTTCAGCACTCATCCCATGCTCGATTACTATTTCAATTGTAGTCGCGCCACGTGCGAATTGCGATTCTCCTGCATACTGTACAATCACATGTTTGCAACAAGCAATGTAAATTTCCTGTTGTCGATTCTTCCGACCGTCTCTCTGCCTACTAATACGATATTGTTTCTTCCAATCGCGACTTATGGGCGTATGGCACAGTCTCCAGAGCCGTTGAAAATGTTCGATGACGAAGGCCATGTCGTTCCACTTACCAATTCTAGTATATCTATATCGATGATTCGGCTTATCTTGCGCTTGTTCTCGATTCTTTGCCTCTTAGTAAGGGCTTCGAGGTTCCAAGCTATGTATTTTCTGATATTATATCTCAAGATTAACGGGCTGGAAATTGTAGAATCTCAAGTAGCGATTTCAATGACGATGATAAATGCCCCAACACCCTGTTTTAATATTTACAGCCCTGGTCGTTCGTTCAACTGGTCTCTCTGCGCTCGCTTCAAAATAAAGAAACGCTATGATAGACATCCAATAAGTCCTGCAAGGGCTTGGACAGAGGACGGGGAGGAGTGGAATTAATTTGGTCTCCAAACTGCAAATTTCAAACGCGCGACCCTGGGTTGTGATGCAGCTTTCCGGCACGGAAACTCGGAATGGAACTGTGCATTTGAATGATACCTGGACATAGAGGATATGCAGTTTTCAACTTGATCAAAAGTAACAGCATTTTCTTTGCCGTGGAGCGTGTGCGTATATTCCCAAAGAAGTAAGCAGCTGGTCGACCCTCGATACAAACACACATTCCTCCGAAAGTAACTTCCCGTAGCAAACAGAAGTAACCATGAAATAGGATTCTTGAAAGCTGCAAATATTTACCATTTGCGGGAGACTACGTTGTAAAACTGACTTAGATGCTGGTAACGGAAGCATACACAACCACACACCCGGAGAATTCGAGGAAAGGCTGTGGATCGGAAATACTTGTGATAACATCAGGAAACGGCCTGAGCCATCCAGAAAGCCATAGTACCGTCTCACGCCCTAGAAACCCCTATATCTCTACATATATCTAATCTCAAGTCCTCGACTTTAGTTATTTCAAGCGCAGCGTGTATTGTTCCTCGTCCACTCTCGACCAACTTACATGCTGATACTAGTGCCTCTCAAAACAACCAAAAAATCAATGAATATCGAAAATGACCAGTTTCGTCTCAACAATTAAAGGTGGCTGCAAAGTACTTTTCACCCCCTTAACTTCGTCCCTTTTCAGCTTCAAAAATTGGTTTCATCGTGAAGTCAGGCCAACGCTCGAAGGTATCATTTCCGCAATCAACCGTTTATACCGTATTCATGTGCGTCCCTTAACATCACGCTATGTTCAATTCATCTACGAGCACCGACTTCCAATAGCCCTTGGACTTCTGAGCATTATCGTGATTATCTGGCCTGACATCGTTACCGCACCATTGCTTGCTCTCTTAGGTTTTATGATTTTAGGTCCTGTTGCTGGTAATTAACTTCAAAATCTTTAACCCTTCCATCATTTATCTCCTGTTGATGAGCTTTTGTAAGCTGTTCCTTCCTCCGAGATAGTCGACTAATGCAGGTCTACAATAGGATCTATAGCCTCACTTGCTCAGGCGATCCTCGGAAAAATCGCTGCTGGTAGTGTATTTGCGGTATTGCAAAGTGCTGGTATGGCTGGCTTTGGGTTGGTATTGATTAATGGTATTGTTGTTGGGATTGCTGCTTCGGTCTTGGTTATGGTTATCATTCACTTGATTGCGGAGTGGCGAGTCTAGAAAGAGAAGATGACGCGAATAGGAGCGTTGATATGGTAGCCAAGTCGGTTGAATGGCTATAAGCTGTCATGAAATGGTCGAGATGAATAATTTTAATGAGCTTTGAGGCTTGCGTAGATGAGAAAGGAGTAGTAATTTACATTTTGGATTGTTACCTCAGATTCAGGCAAGTGATTACTCAGATATGATTGAGTCATTTGAAACAACGGAAATGAACGACATCTTTGGGGTATGCTAGTCCCACAAACCTAGCCAGGTCTTTCATGACTAGTTAGCAATGCCTGATCCGTAGATTTTCACAAATATAAGAAGATTGCTCTTAGATTTGCACATTAAGAAAGATCCATGACCAATTCGTAACCGGGTGCCAAGATTCGTGTACACAGGTACTGCCAGAAATGGAAGTTAAGTGGCTCCTATATTTATAGACGATTCACACATCTCTTCGAATCTTGTAAAGCACGAGAAATTAGAGCTGAAGTGCAAACCATGGCTTTGAAATATATTAACAAATGTCGAAAAGAAAGTATCCTAAACTATGTAGCTCTAACATCGAATTTTGCCGAGAAACAGGGTATTTGGGGCGAAGAAGCTAACAAACAACGCCTGCATCAAAGAAACCCAAGGAAATCAATATGTCAGACTCATAAACCGACCTTCCCATTCGCTCCTCCCTCCATTTCGAATGCCTTCTTCATAAATCCACTTTCCAACCCCTCCTCGAGTTATCTGATATCCAATCTCCAACTTATCCTCCTCTTCCTCCACCTTCTCCACCGCATTATTCTCTCGCTCATCTTCACTCTTTCTATACCCAGCCCCAGGGAACTCCCATCCAATCTTGACCACTGTCCTCTTCGCTTCCCCATTAATCAACAAACTCGGCCTAACCACCATCCACCTCTTTCCTTCTCCTTCTCCCGCCCACCTCACAATTTCCTCCTCCATTCGTATCTTATCCTCAAACGGGGTTTTTCCAAGGCTGTACAACGGTCTCATCTTACAAGGGATATCTCTTCCCTTCTTACTGATTCCTGTCGTGCTCACCACTATCACTTTCGTCTTCACATTCTTTGGTCCATATTCTACTTCTAGAGAATCCAATGTGCTCAAGATACTTTTGACGCCATCCTGACAAAGAGTTGGATCAGACCATTTCATTGAGAAAGTGGAGGAACGGATGAGAGTCATGCCTAGAGAAGAGACGACGATATCGACGGGGAGATTGGTGGCTGGATCAATAAGTGCGGTTTTCAAGGCGGTAGCATCGCGAATGTCGCCTTGAACGATGTGAAGGTTAGGATAGATTGTTTTATTGGAGAATTGAGAGAGTTTTGACGGGGTACGACACAAAACATTGAGATGAGTGGTAGATGAGGAAGAGAGGATTTCATTGAGTATTGCAAGCCCCGTTCCACCCGTCGCACCAAAAAGGGCGATCGAGGGGTTAACTTGGGCTGTAGTGGTAGACATGTTTGATATAAGAATCTTATTTGGGTTTTATGAAATGAAGGCTGGATGATGTGAAGAAACAAGTTTGTAATTTTTGTACTTGAATTGTGAAATGAAGTGATGATATCGAAATTGAATCAAAGGGACATACCTCGATTTATACTTAATTAATTTGACATCGTGTACAGACTTATAATTAGATATATCGCTGATCAGGCCAAATTCTAGGACGACATCTTGAGGCACATTGTTACGCACGTACACGAAATGTACTTTACGCGCGCAGAGGAAGCGAATCCTTTACGTCAAAGAAGGACTTTATTTAAAACCCCCTAAGAGTGGGTCAGAGAGGCAAGACTGAGTGGTGGAATTGCCGTGGCTGTGCGCAACATTCCCCCGACTCCGTACGGAGCTAGCTGCGTGAGCTGAAATTGCCCCGACCACGTGACAGCTCGGAGAGAACATAAGTCTGAGCTTGTCTTTTCAAATGATTGAATCGCGATGGTCTAGGTTCATTTCAATAACCATACAGACAAGGACGATTGAGTTTTGCTGTAGGGATGAGATTTCGGATGTATTCCACATTTCAAATTGTTCAAATTTCAGTGCTTAAAAATCTGTCGGGTACACATGTACTCACAGTTCAAGAGTTCTTTTCTGATCCCTGAAGTGAACATGATATTCTACGATAGAAATAGTGATCACTCACATTTCCCGACCGTAAAAACAGCTGAAAGGATACTAAAATCCTCATTTTCCGAATTTCCTTTTCGAAACGTCTTTTAACCCAGCCGGTGGCCTCCTCAACCGCAATTCCCTCCTGCTTCAACGGACACTGCACCTGGCCATTCCACAATCAAATACCCCGTTCTCAACGGCCAAGTATACTACATTACCAACCTTCGTATCAAGAAACATATAGAATTATGTTAAATTGGTCTTGTATTCTGGTTCCTTGGGATGAAAACTTTTTTCATAAGAAAATCTACATGAGTGTATATATACTGCAGTTTGCTTAGTGTAGTATAGGAGAAATGACATAATTCGCTTGGAAAGGAAAGACTAATGTTCTGGAGAGAATAATCAAATTTGTATTTCGAGGAAATAAAATCTTGCACAGGGTAGCTGAGGAAGGCAGCGTGAATGAGGTTTGATTGCATCAATACTGTGGGCGTCATTGCTGATATGGAAGGTGGCATCATATGAGTGTTGTGAATAGAGAGATGAAATATCAGCCCTGGAGTCGAGCAGGCATATCCTCTTCGTATCGATAGAATCTGGAGTTGTCTACACAGACACGCACAGCCTGTAAGTATTTCGAGCTTCCAATCTTCTGAAAATTCAGTAGAGTAGGTGCCGGGATGGTAAAGGGAGAATCAATCGCCGGTCAATGCAAGCCAAACACTCAGCAGTTGTCCTGATCCCGTGTGATATCACAAATTGATGATTTTTGAACGAATTCAATCTTTGGACTGCCAATTTACTCATCATGCCAGTATCTCCGGCCACAATTACTACCACCATGATGCTGATGTGAGAGTCTGTCACCGATCAGTATTGGAATCAAGAGTCCTACGAGGTTCGGATGCAGGAAACATAACAAGAGAATGACTCAAATGCTGAGATTCAGAGGGGTTGACTTTGAATTTGATGACTGCACAGAACTAACTGCGTACGATATCGTGCAAATGCATCGACGCTCCAGCCATAACCATGAGGGCCGATCCGGAATACTGGACCTGATCGATAGCCTGACTGCTCAGTGATGGAAACGGGTAGCAATTTGCGTTTCTCAGCTAACCTTGGAATACCTCAATGATGAAGTTCTATCACCTGATATGTGATCGCTTGATCCAATCATTCTTGGTTCATGTGACCAACACACGCAATCTTGCCATTTTGTTGCATATCTTTAAATTGTGTTGGTTTTTTGGTGTTGTTCGTTTGCTTACACGTCCGAGTTTTATCCGAAATGAAGCTAAACAGCCCACTTCTCGTCACTCATACTCGTAGTTTCCTGGTCTGACCGTCTGATACTCAAACCTTTACAAGTTCATATCTTGACATACAAGGAAACACCCCGCTCTTACTATAATCTCGACAGCAACCCCCTCATTTGCACTCCTGTCAGATACGCATATATCGATTCATCCATATCTTCATCATGGTAACATAACCTTCCTACTCCTGAAAGCGCGCAATTAACCAATTCGATCAATCTAGTCTTCAGAATCGCGCCTTTATACATTCAGCACCGAAACGAAGGCACATCTACGTAAATTTAGACTCGGGACTTCGCGCGCAAGCGATCCTCAAGCTGTTATATGTTTGTCTCCCTCTCCCTCTCCTTCCAAGATATTTGAACGTTCCTCCAACCAAATCACCCCACAATGATTACACACCAGTTGCACCACCACCTTCATATAACCCTCGGGTTATTGCTGAGAAACAACTTTGATATTATTTAGATGAGTATGGGATATACAAATCATCAAACTGCTAGATTGTTATATGAAATGGAATGTCTGCTGATTCCCTCTTATCCCTTAGATCTGATTGATAAAAGCAATCTCGAAATAAAACAAGATGAAGATGGAGTTGTATATAAAGATCTCGAATCTATAGGCGACGACCTGCCAGATCATTCGCCTCGTTTTATCCTCCTAAGCTATCCTTGCACACTGGTATATTATCCATTTGCTTCTTTTATACTCATCAAAAGCTTACCTACCCTAGCCCTCCGGCCGTCTCTCCGTCCCATATGTCCTAATCTTCTACCTCCCACCTACAGTCAATGCCGAACAGCGAATGTTGTATGCTGGGGCCAAGGAGCTGATGAGGAATACTGCGGAAGTTTCAAAAGTGTTGGAAATTGAGAGTGTGGAAGATTTAGAAGAGATACCTGGTAAATTAAAGGGCGATGAGAGATAAACGATGAATTTTGGATAGGAATGAAGCGAATGATGATGGATAGTGATGAATCTTGGATGAATAACGACTCCTGGAGCGATTCGGAGACTACATGATTCAGTAGTTCGAGCTTTCTCAGTGGAGCCTCGACATTGGATACTTCCATTGTCCAACCTTGTATTTACTAGGTTAAGGACCTTTTGTAAGTGCTTTGGGTCTGGAATTCCCCAAGGCATCGAAAATATGATGTGGTTCGGGTGAAACATATAGGGCATAATATACCATAATTTCCGCTTGGGAGAGTTAAAGAGATCTCAAGATCCAACTATAAATGTAATATTTACGCAATGAATAACACATATCATCACTCCTAGTTATTGACATCACACAATTTTTCTTTTTCTTTTGGGCCAATTTTGACCATCGATACAAATCACTCTTTTCACCAAGACCACTCTGTATCAAATGACTCAACGGAGGGACTAATGTTTTCCGCACTGAACCATTCGGGCAAAAGTTTCTTCCTCACACCCTGTCAAGTTCCTTGATAAGGACTACCAGGTAGAGTTGGTCAATTTATATAACTCCAGGGGTAATTTTATACCTGGTGATTCCATATTATAACGCTTCTTGAGCCAGACTCCTCTCAGTGAGCCTTTTAAACCCTACCCAGCAATTCACCGCGATAGTCTTCACTTAAATTGTGGACGCAATGGGTTGTAGAAGAGTATTTATAATTGCCCTAAAAGCCACGATGCGCATACAAGATGGAAATGGGCACGCTGCAAGCAGCAAGATATAGTTTGTCATGTCATAATTCATTCATCTCGTAGGGAGCTATTTATTGACGTATAATCATCCAACAATTCAAAGACCGTATCCAAGCAATTCATTCCCTTCGTACCTTCCACTCCACCCATCGTTTTCCTCCAAATCTGTCTTCAATCAATATTCCTCGCAGTTCCCTTCTCCAACCCTGCATCCACATCCTCAGTTGATTCGTTCTCCACACCTCCATTTCCCCTCATCTTCTTCATGCTCTTCTCAATTGTATCATGACCTGCTGCTGCAGCCAAATCACTGTCTTGTTGAACATCAAAGCTCCTTCTTAGATACTCCGGTCCCACAAATGTCAAAATGATCACATAGACATACACACAACCCATGAAAATACATATGACCTTTCCGTATTCAAAACGAGCTGTTTTGCCTTTAGGTGGAAGAGGGAATTTTTCTCCCAATTGAGCCTCGATAGTCGAACTAGCGGAGGAAACGAGATTTCCGAGTTGGTATGCGGTACCGACAACGAAGGTTCGGAAAGAGCCAGGAGAAAGTTCCATGAGATGGATGGGAATAACACCCCAGGCTCCTTGAACACAGAATTGCTCGAAGAAGGCTGCGGCAATGACGGCGCTGGAAGAGGTGTATGTGTAGGGGTAGAGAAGAGCACCGCCGAGGATGGATATGACAATTATGGAGAAGCGACGACCGAAGATTTGGGAACAGTAACCAACCAAAGTACCACCGGTCATGGCACCAAGATTAGCGACGACTTGGATGACGGTAACAGCATTTGCGGAGAAGTTGTATTGATTTTTAAGCATGGTTGGGTAGAGATCTTGGGAACCATGAGACTGGATTTTGGGTTAGTATGAATACTGTGAAGTATCTTGCGATCAGTGGTGAGGGGAAAGCTTACCATGAAGTTAAAACCAGCCATGAGAAGTACCAAGTAGATCAGTAAGAGCCAATGCTCCCTCAATGCTACCTTTCCTTCAGCAATGAAGGTAGCTCCGATATTACCTCGCTCATTTCGAACAAGAACACGCTCCTTGTACGCATCTGTTTCTGGGAGGCAGAGACGGAAGATGATGATGAGAACAGGTGGGCCTGCACCGAACCAGAACAGAGGTCTCCATCCATGACTAGTGGTATTTACCAATCCTCTCGCAAAAGCTGTTGCGAGAAGATATCCAAAAGCATATCCTTGTTGAAGTATACCAGACATCAAACCACGAGCTTCTTCGGGACAATCTTCAAGCGCGGTAGCGGCAGCATTTCCGTACAATCCACCCATTGCAATGCCGAACAGAGCTCTGCACGCAAGGAATTGCTTGTAGGTTTGACAGAAACCGGTACCAAGTTCGAGGATGATGAATAGGATGTTGTTGATAATGAAGGGCCATTTTCTACCATATCTATCTGCTGCGAGTCCGAAGACAATAGAACCAACAGATCTCAACATGAGAACCAATGTAATACCCCATGTGATGTCTGTAGTAGTCTTATCAAACTCCTCTGCGAGGTCCGAAACAGTAAGACTGACTGTAAAGAAATCGAACGCATCCCAAGTCTAGGCAGAATAGTTAGTGGGAGAAAGCTAATGGTGTCAACGATCCAGAACATACCCAAGCAACAAACGCCACAAGGAAGAATAGCCATTGTTTTCCATTCAACATAGCCAGAAGTTTGAATGGGTTAGGAGCCTTGTGCATAGGAGGCTTGAGTGTGGAAACTCGGGTCCTACAATACTCCCCAACGGACATCTTCTGGGGAGATTGAGATTCGTTCGTATGGGCATCATAGCCTGCAGCACCGTATTGGTCTGCCATGTTGAGCTTTGATATCTGCGAAAGAGTTATTAGCTTTTGATGTAAAATTGTCTGCTGTGATAAGCAGGATTGAATATATGTTGGTACCTTTCGATTCCCTTATTATTCTGATTCGAGTCTTATGTTAAGATATCCAAGCAATTAAGAGATCGATGTCTATACCAATTGGAAAGTAGAGTTACAATAGTCTGTATTCACTCCAACAGAGGAGTGATAGCCCGTGTACACACGAAGCTCGGCTTGAAATAAATGAAGAATGAGGATGATATGATGAGAATATTTCAGAAATGAGAGGCGGAAAGCTACCTACTTATCTGTCTCTCATTCGAACGCGCATGTAGCACAAGGAAACGTTCCAGCGATAGTTAGACACCAACTTTTTTTACGATCTTTCATCTGCTAACCATGGATACATGCATGCTTCCATCATCTCCTCTAGGACTCTGATTCATCAGCTGATGATTTAGCGTTCGAAAAATGTTTGATTTGTTCTTAGCGCAGCCATCATCAACAGTAAATCCTAGCGCTCCCCGCATGGAGAATGGGGGGGAAATGGAACGTAATCCAGTGAATAAGCTTGTTTGATCCTGGTTTAGTTGCTATTCCTCGGCTGAATGCAGGCTTGCCATATGCTAGTTGGGTGACAATATCTTCTTTTCTTCTGACTAGGGTTTTTTGACATATGGCATGGGCTCCCATGATGATTAGTATCATAGCATTGCATGGCGAGCATGGTCGAAACGACGACGATGTGAACACAGACCAAGTCTCCCACTCTGCTATACCACATCTTGGAGTTACTGACTAATAGAAACATGTCTAGACTTTATCTCTAATGACCAAGTCTATAAATTGGTATCGTTTTCTTTGCCGATCACAGTGACATATTATTTGTGCAAGTGTGGGGATCCAACTGCTCTGGCTTGGAGCTTACTTTACTCCGTAGGAGACTAAGAAGAATAGGTCGCAAATTTTCCAAGAGCTACCTCAAGCCATAATGTCCGATCCCGAATGGAACGATACACCCGCACTCATTCTGTACTTACTAGGTAGGTACCGTACACAAGGCAAGTCTACCGAGAACACCTAATACGGAATCAAAACAAAACAACCCCCGGAATTACAAATAGGTTGCAGATTCTCAATTCTTCTCCAGTAGATAAGATTGGGATGCCGACGGTCTAATGGAATGGCGGAGTGCATATCCTTTACCAAACGTATTTCGACCTCGCTGTCGTATTGTACTGGGTGATATTTTGAATCCGGTGACACCCTTGCCACTGATGGCGTCCGTACTCAACACCCAGTAAGCATTGGCGCTGCGGTGTGAGCGAAAGGGAGCTGAATAGTTTCGGTACTTCATGATTCGATTCACCTTGGTATCTTGGAATCGTTTCAAGCTTTTATCACCAAGACGGAAGGCTTTGGCAGTGGTTTAGGAGGGGTTTTACTGCTCGAGAAACCAAGAACTCCTTAAAATATATTTGGGAAATTAAATAGGTCTTGGGACGACGTCGGAACACACCGCCTGCCAAAGTTTGATAGCTTCTTAATTTCCGAGTGTCAAAATGTGTCAAAATGTCATGTCAGTTTGTGACTAAAAATAAGATGGGTAGAGGTCGATCCTCTTGGGTATTGTTTGATATGTTTTTGCGTTCATTTTCGTTTTCTTCTCTGGCGTCTTGGTAAATTCTGGGCAAAAATCTGGGGTAGAGGGGTAGAGGACGATCTTTTAGGGGATTGTTTGACATATTTTTTGCGTTCTTATTCATTCTCTTCTGGCGTCTTGGTATTCGCTGGGCAAAAAGCTGGGGCAGAGGGGCTCGGGGTAAAGCTTTCGGTCAAGAATCTCGGCGTGGGTGGTGGAGACTTTGAGAGTCTGGGGATATTCTAGTGGTGTCTTGGGACCCGAGAGAGCCAACTTCATAATTCCAGCAATGTTTCTTCTTTCTTGGCTCAATATTCGAAGTTCAATGAATTCCTCGAAACTGCATTGAAATTTGATCACAAGCATCAAAGTTGGACAATTGTATCATAACAATAACACCACACATCTGGATATTGTAACGTGGTACTCGCGCCATTTAGGTTCTAGATACAAAAGTCAATTGTACGATGACATTTTGCACCAGCGTATGCGTGCGCAGATGTCATCCGATTTTCCCCTTCATTTCAAGCAACTTCAAGCGAATAGGGTTACCTTACAGATAAGATAGGACGAAACTAGGTAGTTTTCCCGTAGAGTCACGTGAGTGCTACAACATGATCTTGTGCTTGAATCAAATCTACAAATGCTAAATACTGAAGATTCATAATTACTCTCCCCGGTCTCTACTTGCTTTGTTGGGATATCAGTCTGGAGTTTTGATATTGGTGTTACCCAAATGAATTCCGGAAGTTTGGAGGTTGGAGATTGGAGATCACCCACTTAGGCACAAATACTGCACCGGAATGCAGTCTGGGTCTAGCTTATCATCAATTTTCTACAAGATACGAAATCTACTTCTTTTTGGGAAGGTACTTCTTCTATTGAATTTAAAGATTCTACTCGAGTAGCGTTTAAGGTTGCTTCCGGAATTGATGAGTAGATGTTACCGGAATCGTCCACATCTGGGACGACATTTCGGGAAGTTACTTACAATTGTATCAAATTTGAGTTTTTCGTACCTCAGAGATTATCGATTTGCGTTTGTACCACAGCTAACATCATATTTCTTGATCGAATTATATTTCTGCGCTCAATTTTAAGTGGTCTAGAACCAAAGACATATCTACCGAGGCGGCCTTTATCGATTGTTTCCAATCATTGACCCGGTAATGGAAAGCTCCATACCATCTGCGCAAATTACGATGAAGGCCGTTTCTTTAATTTCTCAACCATATCGAGGACGGGAAAACATTGCATCTACAGGACCGTATTCAAAGTTTGACTAAAGTCAAGGTTAGGCTCATGAATATGAATACGAATCGATGAAGATGACATGGAAATTCATCATACTTGACGGGCTCTACAATGCATTGTTGATCTTCAAATTCTCGATCTCTGAGTGATTGAGGCACTCGGTCAGCGAAGACTGCAGATGGGTGAATGTTCACTCCCAAAACAATCTAGAGCTACAGGCATAAGTTCAGAAGTCTGAGCTTTAAGACTGTTTCTTATGAACCGCCATACAGGCCTTGCCATCGATGAACCTTATCTTAGTATTGAAACTCCGTTCCAGCTGCTCAATTTTAGATCAATTGACAAGTCTCATTGATTTGCTTGAGACAATGAGCAGATAGTAATCTTTCTTGCGCCGTTTATTTCTTGAATTTGTATCGCGAGCCTACATACTTATTTATATATAAGACTTTGATTCAATTACGTTTGAACCCGCCGGTTTTTCCCATACACACTAACTCTAGCTTCTCCCATGATAGCTTCAGGAGCGCAACTTCATACACACAAACGTTCAGAGAAATTGGGAAACAATTTAACAGAATCTCGGTCAAGGTTTTAGGTACTGTATATTTCTATCAAAGTATCAATTAATTCAGACACAGCACAAACGCTATGTAAGGGAGCAAGCAACTGAAGCAACCAATCAAGTACACCTGGATGCTCAAAATGGTCTGTCCTAGTCACAAAACGCAATATTTTTTGCCTCTCGTTTGAAATGGGGACAATCAGAGCTAAACGTGTGAAGTAGGTGATGTAAATTAGATCTACCAAACATATGAAACCATCTGACTCGATAGAGCTACTCTCTCAACGTTAACTAGAGAATCATCGGCCCTGAGGCCTTAGGGCTACCTCGTTTGAACACTAACAAGTTCATGATGACTTTGGATGAGATGTGTTTTGTAACTGCGAACACTTAAGGTGAGATTAATGCGGAATAATATGTCGTTATCGTTGATGTAACGATTGGTACATAAGAAATTAAGTGACTGCTAGAATATAATAATGTAATTCTATGTAATAGTTATTAAACAACTCTACGGTAAGGTGCGCATGAGAAATCATCCATAAGAAACTCTCGACCTATACTCTTCTGTTTCGTACCTCGGGTTGAGTCTTTCCATGTCGCTGTTAAGCCTAGTACTTAAAGTAGTATACACCGTTTTCTACATAAAGCCCACTATATTGAAGCAAGTCATAATTTCTACCATGCGTTTCAAAATGTTCATCAAATGTTCTATCATCAGATTTTCAATGATGCTATATATCACTGAATAGATATTAAATTGCCGAAATTCAATATATTATCTCTCAAACAGGCGGTTACCGAAGCAGTTTTCACCGAAAGTTATTGAATCTCTCTAGGTTTTCAAAGGAATGTAATTGAAACTCTTGGGATCCATAGTGGGAATCTTCATCAGCATTTTGGTATGTTACTAGTCTTATATAATATAGCTTATACATATTGCAATGGATAATCCAATCACCAATATGTACTGATATAGTATAGAAAACTCCAATATAAGCTTGCCTAATACTAACTTATACTACACTCGTGACTGGCCGGACCGCTATTCCCGTTATGCAGATGCTTTTGAGGACTAAGCGTTTTTGAACTGCGGGTGTGGCCGTACTACAAGAGGCTTAGTATAGGAAATATTTCTGGGTGTCAATCTAACCGGTGCTCCATGAGATGTAGATTCACTCGGGTCTGAGTCTTTACTAGTTCCGCTTTGAGGCAATTGTACAGGAATCATATACCTTTGCTTCTCAGTAGCTCCAGAAACGTCAGAACCATATTTAGAGGATACTCGTGTGCTGGCACTGTAATCGGATCTGGCATCGCTCTTCGCTCTGCGATTCGCCAACACAGTATCATTTGATATAGTAGATATTTCAGAACCAATTGAACTTGGCGTCCGAGTTGAATGGGAAGCTGTGCTTGATGGTGGTGCGCGGGAACTAACACTACTGATAATAGACGGAGCCACTGAATTCCCAGAATCTTGTTTTCTGGTACTATAATTGGATTCGACTTCGCGCTTCTTTCCTTTTCCGCTGTCACTCTTGCGATCCGTCGATTTAGACATAGTGGATACACGAGAACGAGTTGGAAGTGGCGTCAAAGTTGAATCGGAAGCTACGCTTGATAGTGGTGCGCGGGGCCCGACACTACTAATACTATCAGACGGATCCAACGTATCCAATGAATCCGTCGATTTCCCTGCAATGCTGGACGTATACCTATCAATAGATTCGTCTCTTCTCCGACTATCTTCATTTCCTTCTCTTCTCCTATCTCTATCTCTTTTTCTTGTCCCATCTCCATTTTCTTCTCTTCTTTTGCGTCTTTCTCTTCTCGCTTTTCTGTCTTCTCTCTCTTTTTCATCTTCTCTCTCTTTTTCATCTTCTCTCTCTTTTTCCTTTCTTCTACTCCTCTCTTTCTCTTTCTCTTCTCTCTCCTTTTCCTTTCTTCTACTTCTTTCTTTCTCTTTCTCTTTCTCTTTCTCTTCTCTCTCCTTTTCCTTTCTTCTACTCTTCTCTTCCTCTTCTCTCTCTCTCTCCTTTCTTCTACTCCTCTCTTTCTCTTTCTCTTCTCTCTCCTTTTCCTTTCTTCTACTCTTCTCTTCCTCTTCTCTCTCTCTCTCCTTTCTTCTACTCCTCTCTTTCTCTTTCTCTTCTCTCTCTCTCTCCTTTCTTCTACTCCTCTCTTCCTCTTCTCTCTCTCTCTCCTTTCTTCTACTTCTCTCTTTCTCTTTCTCTTCTCTCTCCTTTTCCTTTCTTCTACTCCTTTCTTTCTCTTTCTCTTTCTCTTCTCTCTCCTTCTCCTTTCTTCTACGTCTTTCTTCCTCTTCTCTCTCTCTCTCTCTTTCCCCATCATCGCCTCTCTCATATCGTCCGGACGGTTGTCTAGACGCTTTCTCAGAGGAAGAAATGGTTCCATATTTATGTGGTTTTTTTGAAGACACCGTACGATCTGAAGTATCGCTTGGTTGAATCGATTCTTCATATTCAGACTGACCACTTCTGCTAGCCATACTGATAGTTACTTTGCGGCTCTGCCGTTACTTTTCCGCCCTTTTAAGTTGGGTTGAGAGGGAGTTCTTTCACTGTCTGTAGTTTGCGCTGACGATAAGTATCTTTTCTCGAGGCTAGCTCGCTGATGATGATGCTTTACAGCTCTGGTTGGATTCTTTATTCCGAAAGTTGAAAATGGAGATGTGATAAGTGTATATTTAAATCAAGTTAAGTGGATGATTTAAGAATAGAGTTGACATGGTATGATATGATGTGCTGAATATCGTACACAGATGGTCAGGAGATCAAAGGTATATATAGTTCATTCTATCTGGGATCAATGTCTGGAGCCCAACACAAACATTACTATCTGATCATTCTTCTAGAATGTATCTATGGAATTGACTGTGGTGTATGGGACTGAAGGTCCTACATTGGCCGGGTCTAAGATTTATTAATAGCATCAGGACAATCTTGCTTGAAAGTAACCGTGTAGGCGTGGCCTAATGTTGGGCCGGACTGGAGTCTGAGTCTCAAAGGATTGACTTAGGTTTTCGGTTATAATTCTATTAATTGAAATGTAGAAAGGGGCCGTTCTTAAGGTCGATGAGTTTTTTTTGATTAAGAGGCCACTCGATGTCGACGTTGGAAGTGAGATGCGGATGGCCCACAGTGTGAACGCAGAATTGCAGGCTCGAGAAATTTACAACGCAGCATTTTGATATCTGAATTGAGGGGGAGGTTGGTCTAAAAATCGAGTCAAAAATTGTGAAAGAGATAGGTAGCTTGATGAGAAGAACTGGTAATGTCAATTAAGTTCCATATGAATTTGAAAATTGATTTGATCGCAGAACTCCGAATGCAATGTACATAAATTATAATGTTGGAGCAAAATACTATTCTAATACATACATTAGTAACATAATAAATAGGCTTTCAAGAGATTCAAAAGGTACTTTATTATCCAATTATCTATCTCTTGGTGAATATTTCTCGAGCGTATACAACTTCAACTACTTCCCATCTTAACTTTCTCGTACTTACCGAGTTCTTGGGTGCAAGTTTAGAGCAAAGTTAATCGCTACGCAAATTGTTAATAGGGGTTCGGAAATCGTGTGGGATATGTTGAGAATGTGAGTGTAGTGTGTAGTGTGTAGTGTATAGTGTGTGCACAGAATGATAATATCTCAATCAACTCCATACTGTAATTTATCATGCGTTTGTCCCCGAAGACTAGCTCTCCATAGATAGATAGGCTTTTCTCTGTAGTATCTTGCACTGCACGCTACGGAAACAAAATACAGAGGTGGCATATATAAACACAAATACAAACACATAGGCATACACACACATACACATTGTGAATTTTCATCAAGTCAATCAATGAAGAGAGAGAAAAATCTCAAACCCCAGCAATTTATTTATATCCAATCTAATAACTCCCAAAATCCCACGACAAAAAGACAAGCAAACCTAAATAAAGCAGTGATTGGAGTAATGTAAGTTAGTATTATAGTGGCTGATATTGAAGCCTTGTATATTATATTAATATTTATAAATGATTGAAATACCCACTGGAATATGTATAGGGTGTATTGGATAATATTAGTAATATACTGAATCATTGGAATTCAATGAATTCCTAAGGATTTTTGGTTATATCCCTATGGTGGCAGAATCCGTGGTTGATGAAGTGATTCTTTTGTAATTGTCATAAATTCTATAATATCTTTATTATATATTGAATAAATTGTTTTTAAAGTATTAATATAATTAATCTAATTGTCATATATAATGAAAGTTTTTTATTTTAAAAGTACTTTATTGTTTTCAATAGAATTTATCACCCCTTTTTATATTCAAATTTAAATATTATTATTTTTTATTATATTTGAAATATATATTTATATACAAATCGGTTATCACATTTTGAACCATATATTTATATAAAAATTTGAAAGTATATAAATTAAGATCTTATATAAATTGTAAGATTATAAGTAAAAAATATATAAAAATAGTATTATAAGTTCTATAATTAGTTTATCCCTATTTCTCCTTATTCTTTTTTATTTTTAAGATTGTAATACTTTTATTATCAAGTTTCTAGATTATATATCTATTTGATTTTTTTCCTATATTTTAATATAATTACTTTTTTTTTGTTTGATATCTGGAATTGTTAGAGTATTTTTTTGAATTTTCTTATTTTTTTGAGTTGAACTTCTGTCTTAATTATTTCGATCAAATATTTTAGATAGAGAAAGCTCTAATGTATTATAGCTTTCTTTTATTGTATTACAATAATAAGAGTATATTATTCTTCAACTTTTTTTTGTTTTTTTCAAATACAAATTATTATATCCTTTTTGTATATATTTCTTTTTATTTTCAAGAGGCTCTTTATCAATATTATTTTATTTATTAATATTTTTTTGTTTATTAATATTAAATTATTTATTAATACTCTTTTGTTTATTAATATTATTTTGCCTTTCGATATTTGATGAATTCTTAGTTTTCAAATTGTTTTTTTTGAGATTATGGATGGGTTGGGGTTGTAATAACAAAGTTCTTGATAAAATTAGTATTGTTTTTATTGGGTTTGGTATTATACTTAATCTTTGAATATTTATATTGTTAGTATCAAAAAGAGGTAACAATTTTGTTTTAATAGAATATATAATATTTCTTTGAATATCTTAATATTATTAATCTTTGAAATTAGATATTAAATTTTTATTCTATTTAAATGTTTTTATAGAATATTAGATTAAATAAAATCTGATTTCTTTTAGTATAAAACTTATTTTTTGAAAAGCTTATAGAGTTTTGATTTTGATATCTTTTTTTCTTTAATATTATAAATCTCTTTTTATTACTTTATCTATTCTGTATAATAGTAATACAAATAGTATTTATAAACCATAAATTCTTAAAGTTATTTAAATTAGAAAACTTATTTAAAGTATTATTTCAAATATATTATTAAAGAGTAGGTGGTAATGCTTTTCAATTGTAGAAATTGTTTTATTCTTGTATATACTTTAATTGATTTTATATATAAATCTAAAAATGTATAAATATATTAAAATTATAGCTATCTTTAAAATATCAAACTAAATATTCCTTTATTATATCAAAAATTGTCTTGAAATTCATTATTATTTTTTTCTTGTATTTAGATATTATTATATTTGATATCAAAATAATAAATAATCTATTAATAATAATTATATAAATCAAAGAACTTTATTGTTCAAATTGATTTTTTCGAATTAAGATTTAAGATAAAATTCTATTATGTCTTATTGAGGCAATAAAAAATCATAGTATATTAAATATAACTTTATTTAATAATCTTTAAATAAATTAATAATATAAATAATATTAAATTATTATTTAAAGAAATATTTAATATTTTTAAATATACTTAGAATTATTATTATTCTATATCTATATTCTAACATCTATTCTAATTTCATTAATACTCTTTTAATAACACTTTTGCTTATATTTAGTATTCCTAATTTACAAAAATAAGCGAATAAAAATAAATAAAAACAAATAAAAACAAATAAAAATAAGCAAAAGCGAGTTTAAAAAAAATCAGTTTTTGTATCCTCAGAAATCTTCTTATATTGTAGCAAAACCAATATTATTAATTCCTATAGCTTTTTTTAATATTTGTTATAATAATTCAATATTCTTTTCTATAATAGTAGTTTGTTTTGTATATCATACTATATTCTATAAAACTATATATTTTAATATATATTTATACAAAAGGAATAAAGACCTACTATCAAAACGAATAGTTAATATTATTTCTACAATCTTTTGTAATATTTCGATTATTGAGAATTGAAATTAGAGATTTATTTTAATCATTTAAACTATTTATTATATAAACCTTATAAATATTATTTGGAATATAAGATTTACCCAAATATTAATATAAAACTTAATCTCTCTCAACAAAAGCTTTATATAAAGTTAATTTAATAATTCAATATCTAAATTTGATAAACGATTTCTATTTACTCAAATTATAAATTCTCTTTCCATTAAATAAAACCCTTTTTGACTTATATTTGAAAATGAGTATTTTAGATTTCTTAATATTCTTTTTAGCCTTAGGCTTTCTATTAATAATAAACTTTTTTGTTTTAATGTTTTTGATTGTTTTGTTACTATATTGGCCCCTTATATTATTTATATAATTTTCAAATTCAATAAAGGGGGAAAATAGAGTAAAGAAGTTTTGATAAAATAGAGCAAGAGAGTCTTAATAAGATGAAGTAGGAGATTGCTTTTAAAAATATTTTAAAAAATAAAAAAGAAAAAAATCCGGCTTATAAATCAAAGCATTCTAAAGTCCTTATAAAATTTCTTGATTTGTTATATTCCCTAATCACCTAGCAATCTTTATTCTTTTTAATTTAGTAAGTTCCTATAAATACTATTTTTATATTAATATTACAAAATCCTTTATATTATTAAAAAAGATTAAAACACTTTGTATATAATTTTAAACCTTTTAATAAATAAAAATGTTAATAGTACTACTATAATAAAGTTGGGAGTTATATATATTAAAAAAAATAATTATAATTATAATCTTTTTATTGTAATATTATTTCAAATCAGAAAAGGGAAGTGTTTATATAAAGAATTCCAAAATTCTATTTATAGAATGAATAAAGCAAATATAATTATATAATTTAGTATATTATCTATATCCCTTTGCTTTTTAATATTAATCAAAATTAATACCTACAACTAATTACTATTTTTCGAGTTTCTTTGCAGTGAAGATTTATTCTTTCTTTTAATTTAATTTATATTTCAAATATTAATTCAATTGAATCAAAATAATTAAAAGACATTTATATTTTCTATCTAAAATTATATCTTTTAAAAAATTAAAGATATTGTAATAATCAAAAAGCGTTGGTAATAAAACTTCTAGTAAATATTATAAAAATGTAAATAAATATTTATCCAATTTTTATTTTATTTATAAATAAAAAAAGCAATAGAATCTTTCTTTTAATATATATATAATATATAAAGTTAAAGAGAATATTGTGACGAACCTAAAGCTCTCTTCTTTACCATTAGGCTACAACCCCAAAAAGGGACAATTTAAGAGTGAAAGCTCTTAAAAAAAAGAGTCTATATACTAGAATAATGTAACTCATCATATCACCCCCTCGTTAAGAATCGATCGCCTTTGATTGATTAGTACTAATTACCTATAAGAACAAATCAAATCACTAGCAAGTATGATCTAATCCTAGCTCCTCGATATTTATTCTCAGAAGACTAGATTCTTTAAAGTCATTCCTTAATCAATCTGAATAGGTTTCAGACCCACATATTGGAAATATATCTATTCTGGTACGACCTTTAAGGATTTCAAACCCAGCCTATACCTTAAATTCTATTAGGAATATACCTACCCTGATATAACCCTATAAAGGTTTCAGATCCACATATTGAGAATGTGCCTACTCTGACACGACCTATCCTAGAGGTTTCAGACTCACTTCTTTCCTAGAATAGGAATATGCCTATACTGATACAACCTCTGTGATTAGCTAAGGAATAACCTGTGACTCTTAAATAATGTGATGAACCTAAAGCTCTCTTCTTTATCATTAGGCCACAACCCCAAAAAGGGACAATTTAAGAGTGAAAGCTCTTAAAGAAGAGAGTCTATATACTAGAATAATGTGACTCGTCACAAATATAAGAATTAAAATTATTTATTATATTAATAAATTAAAAAAATCTTTATTATATCAAAACATAAATGAAGATAATTGAAAAATATTAAAAAAGAAAAAAAAGAAAGAAATTCTTAATTTAATAAAAATCGAAAAGTAGATATTAAATTATAATATTCATTAATTTATTTATTAACTTTTAATAATTTTAGACCTAATTTAGAAACAAATAAGCTTATTCTAAATAAGATTAATTTATTTAATTTTTTAATTGAAATTAGTAGTAATACCAATTTGTAATCTAAAATAAGTAAATAGAAGAAAAATAATAATCTTTTTGATTTTAAGGTTATTAATAATAATAATAAGGATAAGCTTAATAATAATAATTGTTTAAGTAAAAAAAAGGGAAAGGAAGAAATAAATAAAAAGAAGAAAGAAAAAAAAGATAATGAAATGGAAATAAATATTAATAATTTTAATAAAAAGGAAATAAAACAATTAAAAAAAGAAATAAAATTCGAAATTTCTAATAAATAGAAAAAATATATTAATAATAATATTTAAAAGAGATTAAATAAGATAGATTATTTTTCTATAAATTTTTAAGCTTTAACAATTTAAATTAATAATAAAATAAACTATAACATGGATTTATAATCTTTTATATTAAAAAGATTATTAGAGCAAAGTATATTACAAATTGAAAGCTACTTTATAAGCTTTAATCTTCAATATATCATTATTAAATTATAACTAGATAGTTTATTAAGGGGCAAGATTAATTATTAATAATAATTTTTGCTTTTAAACTTAATAATCTTTTTTATTTACACTTTTTACTTACACTTTTTACTTACATTTTTTATTTACATTTTTTATTTATATTTTTTACTTACATTTTTTATTTACATTTTTTTATTTATTAAATAGATATTTTGGAATTTTTGTTAATACACTTAGATACTCCAAGAAATTATTATATTAATTATTTGATTACTTGCAAAAAGCTATTTAATGAAATCTCTCTGTATAAATCCCAGAAAAGTTAAATTGATTAATAAATTGGCTGAGTTTTAATTATCTTTCCCTTTTTAGCCTATATGGATAATGAGTTTATTTATAGAAAAAGCATAAATATAGTGCAAAACGATATGGGTTTTAGTAATTAAAATAAACTATAATTTAAAGAAATAAGAATGTATAGAATTTACTTTTTTTTCCAAAGGAAAATAAGGATTCTAAAGAATACACTAAGTTTCTATACATTTTTTTAAAATATAATATAAAAAAGCTGAATAATTGTTTTTATTTGTAATTTTCAAAATAAGAGGGATATACAGCAACAATAACAATAACAGCAATAATAACAACAACAATAATAACGCCACCGCCAATTACAACATAAATTCGAAAATTGTCCATATAGGTATTATTACGGTAAAATATAATCTTTGAGAATTATCAAAAAATATATTAATAAAGAGTATTATATTAATATACAAATAAACAAAAATAATCAAAATATTTACCTTTTTAAATCAAAAAAAGTATATAATTATTGAAAATATTTAATTAGCAAATTAATTAATCAAACTATTTTTTATAAATATAATCGAAAGGAGCAGTCTTTTAGTATTTATATTATTAATAGTAATAATCGATATTCAAAAGAGATATTTAGTTTTAATATAAATAATAAAAAAAACAATAATATTATTTAGGGGTATACAAAGAATAAAATTAGGAGAATACTAGATGAAACCCAGGTAATAAAGGATTTTTTAGATAAAAAAAAAAAGGGAAATATAAGAGGGCAGTAGATTAAATTAAATATAAATCTAGAGTTTATAATTCGAGAACTAAATTATATATAATATAATTTAAATGAGGGTCTAAATAATGATAATATGGATAATAATAACGAATCTAATAGCAGCAATAAATCAAATTAAATAAACTAAAGTAATTTAAATATTTATATTCTATTTAATAATAAACTAACCTTTAATAGATACCAAAATATTAATTAATTAAATTATATTTGAAATATAAATTACATGTATTGGATAATAAAAGATAATTGAATTTATTATGAAATATAAAGATTATATTGCCAACGCCTTTAATCCCCTTCTAAGTGTTTAAAGAAAGAATATATAGCTTCAAAATAAAACAAGTTTACAACCTAAATAGATTAATTGCTATATTAAAAGCTATATAACCTATACTAGAAGCAAAAGTACAGATGATTTTTGTAACTATAGGTCATATAGAGAACCCAGATAGCATAAAGAAATGAATAAAAAAGAAGAAAAACATTTAAGAAAGTAATATTTCTTCTTTCCTCTGAAAAGAAAATTAAGTATACAATTTAGGTTTTCTAAAACTGAATATTTAATAACTTATAGGGCCAGTTTTGATAGAATCAAAAATCGAAATAGAAATAAAGAGTGGGAGAATATCTTTGATAGTGATTTATATCAGAATTACCATAGGAAGAAGCTTAATCTGTTTCAGAAATAAAACGCTTTTATATTCTATCTTTATAAATTAATATTAATTAGAAATATAATAGAAGATATAGTTCTAGTACTATTTGTTATAGGAGCTGCCTTTAGGGTCACATAAAAGTATCTAAAGATTTCTTAAGGTGATTTAGACTAAACTTCAAGTAGGAATTCAATAAGATTATAATTTGATTACAATTCTTATAACTATAATAATAAAACTAATAATTATTCTTGAATACAAAACTTTATATTGTAATAAAATCTATTCCCTTATATAGATCTTTATTTCACTTGGATAATTAGAATAGTTGGTTGCTCCTAGAGTACTATCATTCTTAAACTATTCATCACAAAATACTAATCCTATAACTCTTAGTATTCTAACTTATTCTTTTATCCTAAAACTAATCCCCTGGGATATTATTAATTCTAATAAAGCCTTTTTGTTTATTATATTCTATTTTTTCTAGAACCTATTATCCTAGGAATTATATTCTAGGTTTCTAAGGTATTCTATAACTAATATTATATATATACCTAAAGCTTTCCTTAAATACCTAATATCCCCTAGTATATTACAATTGAATTACTAAGGCCTATAATATCATTATAGTCTATATATTAATGATTCTATAGCCTATTACTAATCTATTATAATACTATCTCCTTCTTAGTTTAACACTTATCCCAAGTGTTTATATTAATATGTTTTCCCTTTTATATATTTTAATGATTATAGTATTTCTCTTCTTTATTATACCTTCTTTGAATATTAATAAAAGAAAAAAACAAATCCGTTTTGCTTGTTTTATTAAATAAAAAGATTTCAAAATGTTCTTATACTTATTATGTAAGTGTACTAATTACAAATATATTATTTCGCCCTCTAATTCTTTATAATACAATAAATACATTTATAGTAATAAAAAATGCAATGTCCAAGATCCATCTGAAAATAATTGGAAAAGTTTATCCTAATAAAAGAAAAGGTTGGATTAAGAAGAGGAAAAGATTATAACTAAAATCCTACAATTGCAAAAATAAAAGTGTTTTTTATTGAAATATAAATCTGAGATGCTTTATTATGATTTATAAATTTTCAATAAATTAATAGAAATAAAAAAAAAGGAGAAATTAGAAAAGGAAAAGATTGAAAAGAAGTATATTAAGAAAGAAATAGTAAATATTAATACTATATCTGCTCCTATTAATTTCTTTTCCTTTAATTTTTTCAATCCTTTTTTGCCTGAATTATTTAATATAAATCTTAAGGTTTTATTAATAGATATAGATATTTCAAATAAAATATCTGTAGCTTTTTAGAATAATTAAGATTTTCCTTGAATTCCCATATGTTTTCTAAATATGGATAGTTTAATTATTTAATTAAATATTTAACCTTATTTCTAATATATTTATAGTTTAGTATTGTTTTGATATTATATATGGCGTTTGGGTTGATTGGTTCAATTTCTGTAAATGGTACATTTAGCGCTTTTGGTGATACTGGTTTGAGTAAGGATATATGGAATACTAAATGAATATTTATTATATCTAATAATTTCAATTAATAATTAACTGTTTTTATTACTTTATTAATTTTAAATAATCCTAGTTTTCTATAATTAAGTTTATTACTTAATCTTTTGGTCTCAATATTTCGTTATAATAAATAAACTTTATTCCCCTTTTTAAATATAAATTCCATACTATATTTTGTATTATAATATACTGCTATTCTGGAAGATATGAATCTTAAATTAAGAATTAATTACTTTTAGAGATCTTTCAGCTATTTGATTTATACTATTATTAATTTAGTATTAACTTCTTATGGTATTAGGATTTTATATACTTATAAATTAAATCCAAAATTAGCTTATACTGAAGTGATTTTTGTAGTTTTTGTTTTTAATATATTATATATAAATTGTACTATGGATAATAGTTCTATTTAATTATCTTATCAATAATTTATATAGCATCTAAGATATACTTCTATTATCTAATTAATTCTTTTTGTTTGATTATTTATTTATAGATAGAAAAATGTTAATAGCTTTTTTTTGATATTTATAAATACTAACAAGATAATTTAGAATTTCAAAATAAAGAGTTTATCTCAATCCAAGATTATCTCATTTGATATTTTATATATACTTACTATAATTCTAAGAAACATATATACTAATTACTTAGTATTCTATGTTTTCTTAAATAATATTATATATATAAATTTCATTAGCCTATCTATTATATTAAGTATTATATCATACTCAATTTCTATAATAGGATTCTTTAAGAATAGTAATTTGATTACAAAGTTTTATATAATGAACTTTTATAATTGAAAAAGTATATCTAGAATCTAAAACTAACCATATAGCGTATATTATAATAATTTGTTGTATATACAAATATTATAATTTCTAATAATTTCTTTAACTATCGTTTTTATTTATAGGAAATAACTGATTTTCTATATTTTTATAAATATTCTTGTAATTCCTTAATGTTTATATATTAATAACTTATATTATTCTATTACAAATTCTTTAATCATTTAATTTGAAATATATACTTTTTCTTAAAAGTATATAATATTATTTGCTATAGTAAATCTTAGTTCTATTACCTTATATATATATATAACTATAGTATTTTTGTTATAATATAATTAGATTTTGATTCTAAAATAATTATCTTCCAATATATAAATAATTATAAGTTATAATACATTATAAATTAATAATTCGCCTTCTTTCTTGAATATAGTGTATGATTCGTACAACTTATTCTTTTGATATTCTGGTTTTTAATTAAGAGTATTCACTCTAGCATTTTCTGATTTTTTGATATATGAAATTTTAAAATTATAATTGACTATAATTTTTAATTATTTAACCTATCATCTATTTAACTACTTTATTATAATAAAATAAATCAAGTTTTTATAATCCATATACACCTATACTATATATTTTGATTTTTTTAAATAAACTCGCCATTCTCTAAATGTATTGATTATTACTAGTAATTCTTTATCATATATCTTGTAATTTAGTTTGACTAGTAATAGTTTTTAGAAATAAAATATGATTAATTATTATTTCTCATTTTAACCCAATTAACTCAAAATTGTTTTTATAATAAAATTCAAGGAGTCCATTTCTATTATAATTTCTTTTTCTGGATTGAAAGTCAATAATATTAGCTTTTCTATTATTATTTATTTGAATATATTAAATAACTCCTATATTTTGATAATTTATTTGAAACCTTTTTAATCTTTTCTGATTAATATAATTAAAGGTATGGTAATCCCTGAATAACCCTTAATAAATCTTTTATAAAAATTAATAAATCCTAGAAAGAATTGTATTTCCTTGATTATAATTAATTACTTCTATTTGAGCATTACTTTAATCTTGTTTTTGTTTATTTTGAGTCTTTAATTTGATATAATAAATCCTAAGAATTCTGTTTTTGTAATATAGAATTCATATTTGCTTGGCTTACACAGTAAATCAGTTTTAACTAAACTTTCAAGAATATTACTAATATTCTTGATATATTAGATCTTATTATTTAAATATATTAGAATATTATTCAAATAGTATATACAATAAGTATCTAGATATTGTAATAATACATTGTTCATAAATCTTATAAAAATAGTCAATATATTAATTAATTCAAATAATATAACTTAATACTTGTATAACCTATATCTAGTTTTGAAAATAGTTTTTTATTCTTTATTTTCCTTTATTCTAATTAAATGGTAATTATTATATAAATCCATTTTAGTAAATATTATTATTTCACCTAATTGATTTTTTAATTCCATAATTAATAAAAGTGAATATTAATCCTTTTTTATAAGTATATTAAGCTTTTTATAATTTATAATTAATTTATCAAATCCATTCTTTTTGAATACCCACATAATTGGATTAGTTATTTGAAATGCAGATTCCTTAATTCATCCCTTAGCTAAATTATCGTTAATGTATTCTCTAAATATTTTTAATTTATTTATTAATATTAAATAAATTGGGATATATATAGACATTTTGTCTTCCTCTAATATTATTTTATAATCCTATAGTTTATATTCTAATAAAGCCTTATAAATCCCTAATTCTTTGAAAATATATTTATATTTTTTATACTATTTTAATATTATAAGCTCTTTTATTTTAATTACAATTTCCTACTATATCATCAGCTTTTGTATTTATAAAGAAAATATACTAACCTTCACTTTTAATAAAAAACCCTAAACTAAATATCCTATATTACCTATATTACTTATATTTAATTTTTCTTAATATATATTATATCTCACAAATATTTTAAATATATCTTTATAACTATTCTTATACTAATCAAATGTTATTGTTTTTAGTAACTAATCTATTATAAGATTATATACTCTTAACTATAATATCCCTAAAATAATCTATTATTAGCTTAATAGTATAATATTAAATTATATAACTTTTAAGTATTGAATTATATTCATTTATATTAATTATATCTCCTATAAAATATTCCTATTAGATTCTATTAGTTATTTATTAACTAATTATAATTGATAGGATTTCTGTTTTTATTGAAATAGAACTTCTAAGTATTTTATAGTTTTTGATATAATAAAATTTTCTATAATTTCTAAATCTATTATAGTAACTTATATTTATTTATTTATTTTGATTTTGTAATAGATTTGTATTATCTATTCTATAGTATTCAATTATAATATAACTTGTTTATTCTTATTACCCTAAGTAATTTCATTGGTAAATGTTATTTATTAAAATTCTTTTTTTTTTAAATATATAGTATTTGTTCCTAATTTTGTTCTATTATCAAATAAATCTTTCCATAGAATATACCAATAAATCCCCCAAATAACTTTTATTATTATACTCATAATTAATAATAATAATATAACCTAAGCTTAAATATAATATTCTTTTTTGACTTTTCGATATAAAAATAAGTCTTTGTTTTTATTCTATTTGAATATATATTAATAGAATATTTTCCATAACTCTCCTTTATCTAACCATTGAAAATACTCTATATTAATCCTTTCTATAAAGAATATATTTATAATAATCCTAAACTATAGAATTTAGTATTAATTAATATATTTCATTTTATATATTTCTCTTTCCTCAGTATTTATTATATTAAGATTTTTGTTAATAGTTCCTTTATCTATATCCTTAAATTTCTAGATATAATAGTTTTATTAATTAATTTCCCAAATTAATCATAATTCTCCTAACTATAGGTTTTTGTTTACCCATAAAAAACACTCAGCCTTTTTTTTTTCTTTAAACTTACTTTTATATACTAATAATGGCGTAACTAGTTTTATTATACTTATAATATACAATTATAGTATAAAAATAATATTAAATTAGCTTTTACTAAATTTATTCTTAAAATTACTCTTTTTATTTTTTATTTTCTTACTTTGATATTTTATTATTTAATACCTTGCTTTTCTATATTTAAAGTATAAATTATTTTCTTATCTTTATTTCTTTTTTTAATTCTTATTTCTAAATATATGATACATAATATCTAACTCCATGAGATTCTTATATTTCTATAAATTATAATATAGTTTACCCTTATTCTTATAATAACACCCTTGCTTTTGATTTCCCTGGGGTTTATATAATCTTTGGCTTTATTAATATTTATAAAAGTAATTATCTGATTCAATAGAATCCTAAATTAAGTCGTTCAAGTTTATACTCTCAGCAAATCTTTCTAATTCTAATTTGATTTCTAATTTGAATTCTTTATAATAATAATTTATAATAATAATATTATCCTATTTGATTATTTCTATATATTTTCGGAATTCTATAGTATACTTTAATGCTAACCCTATCTATTTAAAATTAAAGATTTTATTTTTTGCTACCTTTAACTTATTAGAATTCCCAAAGATTCTATAAATTTCTATTTTAAAACCTTTAAAACTATTAAAGATTATTTATATAGATTATATATAATCCTTATTGTTATACTCAAAATAGTCTCACAAATATAATTGAATTCATTTACTTGTTTTTTCTTATAAATAGAATATAATTTATATACTCTTGGATTCTATAACTATAAACTTATTTTTATTAAATCTAAAATAGATTTCTAATTATAAAAGGAAAGTATTAAGTTTTTGTCGATTATTTTAATATTTATCTAATAAAGTTATCTTAAGAGTTTTATTAATAATAATCTTCTTTAAAGCATTAACCATTTTGATATTAGTAATATTTACTGTTGGTATAGATTAATTTGTAGCGAGATTTCTGGATACTATATTTAATGATAATTTATTGAATCAATATTTGAAATAGAAAAGATATTCAAAATATTACAGGAACTGTTTTTAGGGTTATATGGAAATATTTAGAAATCTTTTAAAATAATTTAGATTAAATTTCAAATAGAAATTTAATAAGGTTATAATTTAATTGTAATTCTTATAACTATAATAATAAAACTAATAATTATTCTTAAGTATAAAACTTTATATTATAATAAAACCTATTCCCTTATATAAATCTTCATTTTATTTGGATAGCTGGGATAGCCGGTTGCTTTTAGAATACTATTATTCCTAAGCTATTCATTATAAAATACTAATCCTATAACTTTTAGTATTTTAGCTTATTCTTTTGTTTTAGAACTAATTCCCTGGGATATTATTAATTCTAGTGAAGTCTTCTTATTTATTATATTTTATCTTTTTTAGGATTTATTGTTCTAGGAACTATATTCTAGGTTTCTAGGGTATCCTATAACTAATACTATATATATATTTGAGGCTTTTTTTAGGTACCTAATATCCCCTGGTATATTACAGTTAAATCACTAAGGTCTATAATACTATTATAGCCTATACATTGGTGATTCTATAGCCTGTTACTAATCCATCGTAATATTATTATAAGATGGTGTTTAAATAATCAAAATCAATAATTATTATATATACCCTATTATTCTACTCAATCTCAATCTTTCTTTAAATGAGTAAGTAAAGAAGTAAAACTTTTTATTATCTTACTTAATACTAGAACCAAGAAAGGTTAATAATTTAGATTTTTTTCTACAATTTATAATAGATGAGATACTAGTTTTAGATAAAAGTATTTATAATCTAAATAAATATAATAGTTTTAAACATCAGCTATATAATTTTTTTATAAAAAAACCATTTATATTATATGTATAGATTATTATTATATTTAGGGATGGTTCTGAGAAAGCTAAGACTATAGGATTAAAGGAGCTTAGTAATACATATCGCCCATGTTATTATTATATAATCTATAATATTTACAAATTTAATAATAGTTCTTATTATATTCCATACATTATAGCTTAATTACGAGATGGGGGTCTAGAATTAAGAAATAATATTCGATTTCAATTGAGAGAATAGAAAGGAATATAAATGGATAAAATAGTAAAAGATAAATATTAGGGGTTTATACATAGTTCTATATTATTCAAACTCAAGTTAATTTATTTTATAAAAAATACTAGGATTAATATAATATATTATATCTTATAGAATATAGTATAGAATCTTTATCTTCTGTAGGGAGATAGATAGTTCAATCTGGATGATGAGAAATTCTATAAGAAAAAGGTTAAAAAGTTAAAAAAGAAATTGAAATAATAAGAAGATAAGACATTATTATTAATATTAAGAGGAGAAAATCCTTCGCTATATAGAATAAGGAATGTGACCATATCACAGATTATTACGACGGATTAGTAATAGACTATAGAATCACTAACGTATAGACTATAATAATATTATAGACCTCAGTGATTCAGTTGTAATATATTGGGGGATATTAGATACCCAAGAAAAGCCTTAGATATATATATAATATTAGTTATAGAATACCCTAGAAACCTAGAATATAATTCTTAGGATAATAGATTCTAGAAAAGATAGAATATAATAAGTAAGAAGGCTTTATTAGAATTAGTAATATTCCAGGAGATTAGCTTTAGGATAAAAGAATAAGTTAGAATAATAGAAATTATAGAATAAATGTTATGTAATTAAAAACTAATCAATTTATTGATTGACTTGTTAATCGATTTGTTAATCGATTTCAATATAAAGATCTATATAGAAAATAGATTTTATTATAATGTAAAGCTTTATACTTAAGAATAATCATTAGTTTTATTACTATAATTATAAGAATTACAATTAGTTATAACCTTATTGAATTTCTATTTAAAGTTTAATTTAAATTATCTTGAGAGATTTCTAGATATTTTTATATAACCCTAGAAACAGCTTTTATAATACTTTAAATACCTTTTTTGTTTTAAATATTGATTTAATAAAATATTGCTAAATATAATATCTAGAAATATTGTTATAGGTCAGTTTGCACCAGTAGTAGATATTACTAATATTGAGATAATTAATGCTTTAAAGAAGATTATTATTAATAAAACTTTTAAGATAGCCTTATTAGATAAGTATTAAGATAGTCAATAGGAATTTAATATTTTTTTTTTATAACTAGAAATCTATTTTAGATTCAATGAAGATAAGTTTATAGTTATAAAATCCAAAAATATATAGATTATATCCTATCTATAAGGAGAAGTAAGTAAATAAATTCAATTATATTTATAAAACTATTTTGAGTATAATAATAAGGATTATATATAATTCATATAAATAATCTTTAATAATTTTAAAGGTTTTAAGATAGAAATTTATAGAATTTTTGAAAATTTTAATAAACTAGAGATAGTGGAGGATAAAATCTTTAATCTCAAGTAAATAGAATTAGTATTAAAGTATATTACAAAATTCTGAAAATATATAAAAATAATCAAATAAAATAACACTATTATTATAAATTATTACTGTAAAGAATTTAAATTAGAAATCAGATTGAAATTAGAAAGATTTATTGAGAGTATAAATTTAAATGATCTAATTTAGGACTTTATTGAATTAGATAATTGTCTTTATAGATATCAATAAAGTCAAAGATTATATAAACCCTAAAGAAATCAAAAATAAGAGTATTATTATAAAATAAAGATAAACCATATTACAATTCATAGAGATATAAGAATCCTATAGAATTAGATATTATATATTATATACCCAAAAATAATAATTAGAAAAAGAAATGAAGATAAGAAAATAACTTATATTTTGAATATAGAAAAGTAGGGTATTAGGTAGTAAAATATTAAAATAAGAAAATAAAAAATAAAAAGAATAACTTTAAAAATAAATTTAACAAAAACCAATTTAACATCACCTTTACACTATAATTATATATTACAAACATAATAGAGTTAATTATATTACTATTAGCTTATAAATATAAACTTAAAGAAAAAGAAGAAATTGAATATCTCTTATAGGTAAATAAAGATCCATAATTAGGAGAATTATGATCAATTTAAGAAATTAATTAATAAAATCGTTATATCTAGAAATTTAAGAATATGAATAAAAAAACTATTAATAAGAATCTCAATATAACAAATACTAAGGAAAGTAAAGTATATAAAGTGAAATACATTGATTAATATTGAATTCTATAGTTTGAGATTATTATAAATATATTCTTTATAAAAAGAATTAATATAAAGCATTTCTAATAATTAAATAAAGAAAAGTTATAGAAAATATTTTATTAATATATATTTGAATAAAATAAAAACAAGAATTTATTTCTATATCAAAAAGTCAAAAAAGAATATTATATTTAAGCTTAGGTTATATTATCACTATTAGTTATGAATATAATAATAAAAATCATTTAGAGAATCTATTGGTATATTTTATAGAAAAACTTATTTAATAATAAAACAAAATCAAAAACAAGCATTATATATTTAAGAGAAAAGAAATCTTAATAAATAATATTTACTAATGAAATCATTTAGGGTAATAGGGATAAGTAAGTTATATTATAATTGAATGTTATAGGATAAATAGTACAAATCTATTACAAAATTAAGATAAATGGATAAATATAAGTTATCATAATAGATTTAGAGGTTATAGGAAATTTTATTATATCAAAAACTATAAAGTACTTAGAAATTCTATTCCAATAAAAACAGAAATTCTATTAATTATAATTAATTAATGAATAATTAGTAGAATCTAATAGAAATGTTTTATAGGAGATATAATTAATATAAATAAGTATAATCTAATACTTGGAGGTTATATAGTTTAATATTATACCATTAAATTAACAATAGATTATCTTAGGGATGCTATAGTTAAAAGTATATAACCCTATAATAAATTGATTATTAGAAATAATAATATTTGATTAATATAAGAATAATTATAAAGATATATTTAAGGTATCTATGAAATATAATATACGCCAAGGAGAATTAAATATAAACAATATAGGTAATATAGGATATCTAATTTAGAATTTTTTATTAAAAGTGAAGGTTAATATATTTTCTTTATAAATGTAGAAGCTAATGATATAACAGGAAATTGTAATTAAAACAAAAGAGCCTATAATATCAGAATAGTATAAAAAATATGAATATATTTTCAAAAAATTAAAAATCTATAAAACTTTATTAGAATATAAGTCATAGGATTATAAGATAATATTAAAGAAAGGCAAAATGTTTATATATATTTCAATTTATTCAATATTAATAAATAAACTAAAGATGCTTAGAGAATACATTAATGATAATTTAGTCAAAGGATGGATCAGAGAATTCATATTCCAAATAGCTAATTCAATTATATGAGTATTCAAGAAAGAGGGGTCTAATAAACTAATTATAAATTATAGAAAGCTTAATACGCTTATAAAAAAGGATTAATATTCACTTCCATTAACTATGGAATTAAAAGATTGATTAGGTGGAACAATAATATTTATTAAAATGAATCTATGTAATAGTTATTATTTGATTAGAATAAAGGAAGGTAAAAAATGGAAAACTACTTTCAAAATTAGATATAGGTTATACAAGTATTAAGTTATGTTGTTTAGATTAATTAATATACCAACTATTTTTATAAGACTTATAAACAATATACTATCATGATACCTGAATACTTATTATATATATTATTTAAACAATATCCTAGTATATTCAAACAACAAGGCTTAATATATTAAGGATATTAATAATATTCTCGAAAATTTAATTAAGGCCGATTTATTATGTAAACCAAGTAAATGCGAATTTTATGTTATAGAAATAGAATTCTTAGGATTTATTATATTAAGTTAAAGGCTTAAGATAAATAAGAATAAGATTAAGGTAATACTCGAATAAAAGTAGCCAACTATAATCAAAAAAATATAATTCTTTCTGGGATTTGTTAATTTCTACAAAAGATTTATTAAGGGTTATTTAAGAATTACTATATTTTTGATTATGTTAATTAAAAAAGATTAAGAAGATTTTGAATAAATTATTAAGACATAGAAGTCATTTGATACACTCAAATAAGTAATAGTAGAAGAGCTAATATTATTGATTTTTGATTTAAAGAAAGAAATTATAGTAGAAATAAACTCCTTGGATTTCATTATAGAAACAATTTTGAGCTAATTGAACTAAAATAAGAAATAACAATTAATTATATTCTATTCCCAAAAACTATTATTAGTTAAATTAAATTACAAGATATATAATAAAGAATTATTAGTAATAGTCGATGTATTTAGAGAATGGCGAGTTTATTTGGAAGGATTAAAATATATGGTATAGATGTATACAGATTATAAGAACTTGGTTTACTTCACTATAACAAAGTAGTTAAATAAACAACAGATTAGATGGTCAGAGACTATAACTAATTACAATTTTAAGATTTCATATATTAAAGGATTAGAAAATGTTAAAGCGGATGCTCTTAGTCGAAAATTAGAATACTAAGAAAATAAGTTATACAAATTATATGCTATATTCAAAAAAGAAGGCGAATCACTGATTTATAATGCACTATAACTTGCAGCTACTTATATATTGAAAGATAATCATCTCAAAATCAAAATTCAATTATACTATAATAAGAATATTATAACTATACACATACACAAGATAATAGAACTAGAATTTATTATAATAAATAATATTATATACTTTTAAGGAAAAGTATACATTCCAAGCTAAATAATTAAAGAATTTGTTATAGAACAACATAAATTGTTAGTACACAAATATCAAGGAATTACAAGAATATTTATAAGAATATAGAAAATCAATTATTTCTTATAAATAAAAATAATAATTAAAGAAGTTATTAGAAATTGTAATATCTACATATGCAATAAATTATTATAATATATATTGTATAATTAGTTTCAAACCCTAAATATATTTTTTTAATTATGGAAGTCTATTATATAGAACTTTATAATCAAACTACTACTTTTAAAGAATCCTATTATAAGAATTGAATATAATATAATATTCAATATAGTAGATAGACTAATGAAATTTATATATATAATATTATTCAAGAAAATATAAAATGCTAAGCAATTAGTATATATATTCCTTAGAATTATAATAAGTATACATAGAGTATCAAATGAGATAATCTCGAATCAAAATAAGTTTTTTATTTTGAAATTCTGAACTACCTTATTAGTACTTATAAATATCAAAAGAAAGTTATTAATATCTTTTTATTCATAGATAGATGATCAAATAGAAAGGATCAATCAAATAATGGAAATATATCTTAGATACTATATAAATTATCAATAAGATAATTAAATAAAACTATTATTCATAGCACAATTCGCATATAATACATTAAAAACAAAAACTACAAAAATCACCCCAACACAAACTAATTTTGGATTTAATTTATAAGTATATAAAATCCTAATACTATAAAAAGTCAATATTGAATTAGTAATAGTATAAGTCAAATAATTAAAAGATCTCTAGGAGCAATTAGTTTTTAATTTAAGATTTATATTTTCCAGAATAGCAGTGTATTATAATATAAAACATAATATGGAATTTATATTTAAAAAAGAGAATAAAGTTTATTTATTACAATGTAATATCAAGATTAAAAGATTAAATAATAAACTCAATTATAGGAAATTAGGATTATTCAAAATTAATAAGGTAATAGGAATAGTTAATTATTAATTGAAATTATTAAATATAATAAATATTCATTTAGTATTTCATATATCCTTATTTGAACTAGTATTATCAGAAACGTTAAATGTGTTATTTACAGAAATTAAACCAATCAATTCAAACATTATATACAATATTGAAACGATATTAGATTATAAATATGTTAGAAACAAGGTTAAATATTTAATCAAATAATTAGATTATTTATACTCAAAAAATATATGGGAATTCAAGGAAGATCTTAGCTACCCTAAGAAACTACAGGTATTCCATCTGAAATATTCATATCTGTTAATAAGGCTTTAAGCTCTGTTTTAGATAATAAAGATAACAAGGGATTAAAAAAGTCAAAAAAAAAAGAATCATTAGGAGTAGGTGTAGCAATAATATTTACTAACTTTTTTTTTATATATTTCTTTTCCAATTTTTCCTTTTCCAATTATTTTTTTTTTTTAACTAAATTAAGCTTTTTTAGTATATAAAGATTTCAATGAATTATCTCCTTTTTATACTTACAAAGAAATTCTTATTATTTACATAATCAAAGAATCTAGATATTAATCTCCTATAATTAAGTGAAAATCTTTTCTTTCTTTAAACATAGTAATTCCTGCTATTACTCTAAGGATTCATAATTTATAGATATTTCTAATCCAAAACAACAATAACCTTTTTTGTAATAAATATATTTGGCATAATACTATGATAAATTATTGTTAATGATATAATAACAATTAGATTTTATATATAAATTACAAAAATCTCTTTCAATACTAAAATGCTCAACACAATAAATCAAATTGAGAATATCATAAATAAAAACTATTCGTATAAAAAGCATAATAAAAAAAAAATACCACAATTATTTAAATAAATAAAAAGAAAGATATATTAATATAAACACTTAGAATAAGCATTAAACTAAAAAAAGAATAGTATTATAATGGATTAATAATAAACTATAGAATCACTAACATATAGACTATAATAATATTATAGACCTCAGTGATTCAGTTATAATATACCAAGGAATACTAAATACTCAAAAAAAGTCTTAAATATATATATAGTATTAGTTATAGAATACCCTAGAAACCTAAAATATAGTTTTTAGAATAGCAGGTTCTAAAAAAGACAAAATATAATAAATAAAAAGATTTCATTAGGATTAATAATATTTCAGGGAATTAGCCCCAGAATAAAAAAATAAGCTAAAATAATAGAAATTATAGAATAAATGTTATATAATTAAAAGCCAATCGATTTATCAATTAATTTATTAATCGATTTATCAATCAATTTTAGTATAAAGGTTTATATAAAGAATAGGTTTTATTACAATATAGAGTTTTATACTTAAGAATAATCATTAGTTTTATTATTATAATTACAAGAATTGCAACCAGTTATAATTTTATTAAATTCCTACTTGAAGTTTAGTCTAAATCACTTCAAGAGATCTCTAGATATTTCTATGTAACCCTAGAGGCAGCTCCTGTAACACAGATATCAGATTCAAAAGATATTAAATACGATTTAAAAGATTGAAGAAAGAATGGATTAAATAAGGAAGTGTTTTTAGTATTATATATTATATCAGAAAAAGAATGGCGTTGATTAGATATTATTCAAAAAGAGGTAAGATATACAATTCCCTTGTAATTTGGATAAGATACTAGATATATAGATAGATATTAGAAGGAATATAAAGCTATAGAATAGGAGGAGTTTCTGGTATGGGATGAAACCATTCTTTTAACAAATCTACTAGGGTTTGAACCCTATTTGGAGAATTTTACTTTATTAAAAGATATATATATTTTATATTGTAAAAGATTAATATTAAAGGAAGATATAAATAATCTCGAATAGAAATCAAGGGAATTTATATGAACATTTCAAGAGTTATATTATTAAGATAAAGAAGATTATATAAAAGTGTATAAAATCAATTAGTACTTTTTGTTTTATTTGGATATGAAAATCTAATCTCTCAAATTTTTACTTATATATAAGTAGAAAAATTCTAACACAAAATAACAATGCAAATTAGAGATTTAGGTTTAGGATAAGTATTTTAGGTATAGCTAATAGAAAGATATATTAGTATTTATAAAAGTATAGTAATTAATATAATTGATATAAATAAAGCTCTATCGAATTGATTAATATAAATGGAATATATAAATCACTTATTAGAATTTAAGAGTTGTTATGGATAGAAGAAGAATTATTTAAAGTAAGGTTTAGAGTTTCTAATAATATTTAAGATATCTTTTAACATAAATCTAAATCATATGTAATTTAGTTTAATTAAATAGCATTTTAGAGGGGAAAATTTAAAATAATAATTAATCAATAAGGATTCTATAAAGCTCTTCAAAAAAGCAAGAATTAATATCAATATAATAATAAAGACAAAAATTGGGTAAAATATTTCAATAAAGAATTGTGATGATTTGTATGTGCAGTAGTATTTAGAAGGAAAAATTAGGGAGTAATATAAAAAATATAAATTATTATACAAAATTATAATTAAAAAAAGATTATAATAGTATAGAAGTTTCGCTTTGTATGAAAATATAGGAAATAGGACTTTTTAATAGTTAATGGATTTGTTAATAAGAGATTTGGTAAATTAAAAACTATAAAATTGAAAGAAATAAGAAATATCATTAAGAGGATAAAAGTGACAGGGGATTGTGAAAGTTATTAGAATAGATTTATAACATTGATTTTATGGAATAGGCTTTATTTTGATTAAAAAATAGAAAATATCTTATATTACAATAATATTACTTTTATATTTGTTTATAATTAGATTCAAAAACAATCAATTTTATAACTATATTTTCATTTTTTTTATTAAAATTTAATAATAAACGGGTTGCAAAAAAAACCAATTTGATTTATTAATAATGAAAAGCTTTATTCATTATTGACAAATATATATATCAATATTGTAATGTATAAAATAGAAATTTATATAGAGGTTTATATTGAATTTCTCTTTGTTCGGAATATTAACTTTGCTATTACAGAGTATTTCTATAGGAATTCGGAAGTATTCGATAAATTCCTTTTTGAATAAGTAATATTGAAGCTATTTTATTGAATTCTGTATTTTCATATCTCACTAGTAGTTTGTAATGTTAAGTAATAATCTCAATAATTCTAGTGATATGATATTCAATATTATATATTGAAATATGTAATAAAGAATATAATACGTTTTATCATAGTGAGGCATAGAGAAAATATGTTGTATACTATCTCAATAACTGAAACAAAGTCTCAAAAACGCTAACAAGATATTCAGCCTCAAATCAAATCAAGCAAATCCAAGCAAAACGTGCAGCAAAAATCCCAAGATAACTCCCTTCAACAGTCCCAACTTCCAGCTTTCACAACTCGTAAGAGGAATTCATCATTTAGATACGCCCCAAGACTCAGCTCTCTTTTTCTGATCTACTGGCACCTTGGGTCAAACGAATGCCTAGCGTCTTGTGGTCTTGGTTTCCTTGCCCATCCTTTTGAGTTTGTGTATTTTAGCCCTCTTACTGCTTCTTCTGAGCCAAGCACCTTCTTTTCTCTAGGGTTGGTAGATTTCGCCATTGCCTTGTCCCCCATGTTCGTGGTTGATCTTTGGACTCTCCGAGGTTCAACCGCATCAGCTTCTTGGAGAGACAATTCCTCAGAATACTCGGACTCTTCCGGAATGTCTTCAGATGGATAAGCTTGATGTTCATCTGCATTTCCCCTCTCACTTCTCTTCTTATCTCTCCCACCATCTCTTCCACCATCTCTTCCACCATCTCTTTCATCATCTCTTCCATCATCTCTTCCATCATCTCTTTCACCTCTCTTCTCACTTCTCCTCTCACTTCTCCTCTCCTCTCTTCCATCATCTCTTCCATCATCTCTTTCACCTCTCTTCTCACTTCTCCTCTCACTTCTCCTCTCCTCTCTTCCATCATCTCTTCCATCATCTCTTTCACCTCTCTTCTCACTTCTCCTCTCACTTCTCCTCTCCTCTCTTCCATCATCTCTTCCATCATCTCTTTCACCTCTCTTCTCACTTCTCCTCTTATCCCTTTTACTATCCCTTTCATCATCTCTTCCATCATCTCTTCCACCATCTCTTCCACCATCTCTTCCACCATCTCTTTCACCATCTCTTTACCATCTCTTTCACCATCTCTTTCACTTCTCTTCTCACTTCTCCTCTTATCCCTTTTACTATCCCTTTCATCATCTCTTCCATCATCTCTTTCACCATCTCTTTCACTTCTCTTCTCACTTCTCCTCTTATCCCTTTTACTATCCCTTTCATCATCTCTTCCATCATCTCTTTCACCATCTCTTTCACTTCTCTTCTCACTTCTCCTCTTATCCCTTTTACTATCCCTTTCATCATCTCTTCCATCATCTCTTCTACTATCTCTTTCACTTCTCTTCTCACTTTTCCTTTCATTCCTTCTATTATCTCTTTCACCATCTCTTCCACCATCTCTTCCACCATCTCTCCTACCATCTCTTTCGTCTCCCCTTTGGCTTTTAGAACCATCTACTGTCGATCCCGAAGGTTTTGTACTTCTTCTTACCCGTGTTGAAGACTGTTTAATAGTTCGTGTGGATTCTGAAGAGCTTTCGCTATCGCTTACCGAGTCCGCATAGCGAGATCTACTATCATCTCTTGTTGATTCTGTATAGTAAGACTTTTCATCGTCTTTTGTTGATTTTTTATAGCGAGGTCTACTATCATCTCTTGTTGATTCTGTGTAGTGAGATTTTTCATCATCTTTTCTTGGTTTCATACGGCGAGATCTTCTGTCATCTCTTGACGATTCCGTATAGTGAGATTTTTCATCATCTCGTTTACGCTGACTCGATAGTCTTTTATCTTCATCTCTGCTCCTCTGCTTATTTGTTATAGATCTTTCATCTCCGTCAATTTCATCACTCTCTTCCCAGACACTTGTCCCTCTAAGTCTTTCATCCTTCCTCGTTACTACCGGTGCATGCGTGCTTGGTGGTTTAGACGATGTCTTTGATCGCACTTTTTGACCAGAATGATGGCTTCCTTCTACCAAACGTGTCTCTGCTCTAGTCTGAGCATTCCATCTTTCAATATCTTTTTCAGAAGGCATTTTGAATTGAAATGTTTATTGAAAGCTCGATAGCTGTCTGTGTTTGTACACTGCGCCTGTGAATGCTGAATGCTGAATGCTGAAAGGTTTATCTAACTTTTGGACTTGACTTTCAATGTAAGAAGGTAATTGTAAAATAGTATTGATGATTTAAACGAATACTATTTGGACAATCAAAGTAGTTTTATAGTGTAGAATTCTTGGCCAACTCGTTCAGTCCACAAACCAGTTTGTACGCTACCCAGTGTTCAATTGTTGAAGCCTACAGGTTATTCAAAAATGAACATTTCGAAGACGTACAAAGAATAAGAAATGGAGCCTCTGGATACCAATCCATAGGCTGAGACCTTCCCGTCGTGTACCGTCGCTTAAGTCATCTATAAATATGCTAGGCAGCACAGTTTCATGGGCCACAAGATCGGTGATTTGAAATTTATGGAGAAAAATGATGAAAAGAGATCTATGAATGACCCGGCTGACCGATCAACTAACAATCAATACAAGAATGTTGGAGTAGAGACACTAACATTTTACCAACATTAGGCATCTGTCATATTTTAATAGATAGGAAAAGAGTGTCACCAGTAATGAAAATTCTAGGAGAATACGCTTTTATACTCTCTCAAAGAACAAAATTATTGACACGGGGATGTTCAATTGTGACAATTGAGACTGTCTACAGTCCACCAACTCAATTGTTTGGTAAAAGCTTCACCAGTTTTGGGTAAAGATTGAAATAGAATTTGGATATAACGACATTTATGAGAGTGCCAAACGCAAAGATACATGTTTGGGAAGTTCGAGAACAGTTATCACATTTATAGAGTATATGTTGAAGTTATTCATGATCATGTAGTAACAGAACGTCAAGGGAGCTAGTCCCAATCAATACTAGTAGAAATTTCACTCCATAGATTCTTTCCTCTTTAGCCATTCTAGAACAGTGTAAATGTCTTCATGTTCTGCACCTCATGCTTCCATTCAATCCCCTATGAAGAGCTAAAATTCTCAAAGTATATGTGGTTGGTGCCGTTTGACATTCATCCAAAGTAACGAGAACAGACGGCGCACGTCCATGTATTACGCGGCATGGTGTCTTTTCCAACTGATGTTTGAGAACTATCTCAGTTTTCGGAAAAGAGACGTATAAACACTACATGCTTATGTATGTTTGTGTGCCAAAAGTATGAGATTCAAGAGGAGGACCATGTGAATGAGACGTCAACGAGTAAAGTTCTTGACTAATAAGATAGCCACTCTAGAGCCACACATGATTGCTGGATAAAGTTGCATGCTATCTGGACCCCATATAGGAAGGTTGATATATCTGTGGCGAGGGTGTGAACGTGTGTGGATCATAGAAAGACTAGGGAATCATGAATGAGCAACTAATGACTAGTGGTTGTAACCGTCGTTGGTTGGAGTTTCAGTAGATCCTAGAGAAGCCCGAAATTACGTGGCCTTTCGTATTGATATGTAGCAAGTTGTAACCAGCATCCAAAGTTTGCAGTTGGGGTCGTTCGTATATGTGCAGAGAGGGCATGGTAAGCAATGTGCTCGAATCAAAGGAAGAGAGACTCCACAGACTGGTATTGTTATCCCCAACTTCTCGAGGAGGGGTTTTCCTTCTCAGAAAAAGGAAAAGAAGTTTGTTTGGTGGATTTGGTGGATTTGGTGGATTTGGTGGGCTTGGTGAGCTTGGGGGCATTGAATAGAGTGGGGAGTGATTGGTTGGTGTGTGGAATAATGGTGGTGCACCATGCAAGTGGACTGGACGGAAAAGGTTATTACTAATAAGGTTAATGATGAATGTTTTAAATATAGATCTTGTGGCCTTAGATCTGTCTGGACATGCATTAAGGCAACCATTATGCTATCTAGCTTTCGCTCTCATCCAATCATATCCTGTAATCTTCCCAAGCTTTTATACCAAATTAGGCGGTTCTTGGTAATGTCTTGGTCCTGCGATAAATCCATCCGTACCTACCTGGCAAGATTACCTAATCTGCAGCAATTCACCAATTCATTCACACTCGTTCATGCATACCTAGTACCTACCCAGCCCTGGTATATCATCGCTATCGCAATACAAAGAAGCAAGTATTAAATACTCTCTTTAATTAATCAATTAACAAACAAAATAAAACAAAACAACATCAACACTCCCACCTATTTTCATGCAACAAGTACCTACCTTACTTTGATCTCAATAGTTTCATTAACTGGAGATCATTCCATTCGTTTTCAGTGTCCTCTCCGCACATAACATACAGTACACCCCTTTCGCTCTTTCCGTTGGAAACTTTCGACCGAATGCATTCAAATTCATAGTCTCGACACTCGCGTCACTTCCGAAGAGATAAGGGATTGAGGGATCCTTGGAAAGCTTCATCGGCTGGAGGCGATTCCTACTACAATCCGATTTACCTCACATCTCACCTCACACATACATACATATACACTCGTAATCTTAATCCTCGCAAAATATCGAAAAGATAAGGGATTGAAGAGATCACCCTATCAAGCATACCAACCACCCTTCCCATCAATCCACCCAACTCACTTCGTCTCTCAACACCTCTCGTTACCTCGATACCTTTTCACCGATTTCAATCGATTCCCATTCTCCTCATGGGTAAATGTAAATTAACCCTTCAATAAATCCGTCAGCTGTACTTACACCACAATCAACCTTTACTAACCAACAATTGTCAATAAATAGGGCGATATGGTGTCATCCTGGACGCGGGTTCGTCAGGAACTCGAGTTCACATCTACAGATGGCTGAACAGTGCCAAAGCATTACAGGATCCCGACGCCCTCACCCTACAAAGTCTACCCAAGCTAGAAACCAACAAGAAATGGACGAAAAAGATTAAGCCAGGCGTATCGACGTTCGGCGAAACGCCTCAAGATGTTGGCCCAGAACATTTACAACAGCTCCTCGACCACGCTCTCGATATCGTCCCGAAAGATCAAGTGTCCGATACACCAATATTCTTGATGGCAACAGCTGGTATGCGATTGCTACCTCAAGTTCAACAAAATGTACTTCTATCCGAGATTTGCGCCTATGCTCAAAAGCATACAAAGTTCGACTTACCAGATTGTGGTTTACATATCCAAGTTATCCCCGGTGAAACAGAAGGACTATATGGATGGATCGCTGCAAATTATCTACTCGGAGGTTTCGATACACCAGAAGAACATGCCCATGGCAAGGGACACCATACGTATGGATTCTTAGACATGGGTGGAGCGTCAGCGCAAATTGCATTTGCGCCCAATACTACCGAAGCTGAAAAACATGCAAATGACCTCAAGTTATTGCGAATGCGGACTATGAATGGACAACCCGCGGAATATAAAGTTTTCACTACGACATGGTTAGGATTTGGTGTCAACCAAGCTAGACATCGCTACGTCGAAAGTCTAATGGATGCTTCTTACACCAAGGATACCAAAGAATTGCTCGACCCATGTCTTCCAGCTGGCCTCAAAACAACATTAGATGGAGATGTTGTTGGCGACTTGAAACTGACAGGAAAAGACCCAATCTTATTAGGTACTGGTCGTTTCGATCAATGCTTAGCAGCGACATATCCCTTATTGGATAAAGATGCCCCTTGTGCCGACCAACCTTGCTTGCTTCACGGGCAACATGTTCCTGCTATCGATTTTGATGTTAACCATTTCGTTGGAGTTTCTGAGTACTGGCATACAACTCATGAGGTTTTTGAAATGTCACACAAAGATAGAGCCTATGATTTCACGAAATATCAAGCTCTGGTAAAAGATTTCTGTAGTGAGGAATGGGACGACATTGAGAAAGAGGTTAAGAAGAAGAAATGGGGAAAGAAGGTAGATGCCAAGACAGCGCAAGAAGTTTGCTTCAAAGCTTCATGGCTAATTAATGTTCTTCACGATGGAATTGGAGTACCGAGAGTCGGATTGGAGAAGCCAGGACCAAATTATAATGCGACGAAGGAAATGATGCTTCACTCGAAAGGCAAAGGTTTCTTGGATCCATTTCAAGCAGTCGACAAGATTGATGGAGTAGAAGTCAGTTGGACATTGGGAAAGATGATATTGTATGCATCTGGTCAAGTTCCTCCAGCAAGTGAGGATGCTTTACCAGTCGGCTTTGGTAGCAATACTTTGGGGGTCCCACAGACTTTCAATTGGCTGGTTCTAATGCAAATCCCGTACCTCAAGACGACGATGACTGGTCCGATGCAGCTGATGATCTCATTGAGAAGGCACATTCTCGATCCACTCCCGGGCTTCTCTTGTTTTTCTTTATTTTGGTACTCTTCGCCTATCTATTCCGCAAGAGAGATAGAAGACTCCGGTTATATAGGGGTTTCAATACAATTTTACGTCGGAATCGTCGACCAGGTAGCCCAAAGAAAGGTTCTCGTGGTTTCTTCGGCACAGGAAAGTTATTCGGATCTCGAGGCTCCACTAGTTACGAACGCGTATTGGAAAATGGTGATTCCGCTGCTGAGTTCGAATTGGGTGACATTGATTCATCCGAAGAAAACGACAATTCGGATGGAAGTGAAGGATCTCGAGTAGGAAGATCTTCTGGGTTAGCAACGCCGAAATTGAATGTGGTTAATTTTGAGGCGGCCAATTATTTCGATAATAATTCACAGCATGGCCAAGGTATTGGCCTTGGTCTGGGAAGCGGCATTCCAAATGCATGGAGTAGAAGTGGTCTGGTAGTCAGAACGGAAAGTCGAGAAAGATTGGCTCCTACTTTGCATTCTTTGGGTGCAGGAAGAAGAAGTAGAACGGGCAGTCCGACGAGGAAAAGCCCGCTGATGACACCGCTTGAAGAGTCATGACACGAGAATTCGAGAATGGATGAATCGACAGACCAGTGAAAGAGGAAACAAGTTCTAATTCGAAACTGGGAAGCTTCTCTCTTTATCCTTATTTTATCCTATATTCTTCTTTTAGCATGGCGCTTTTACTTGGAATGGAACAGGAGTTGAAAAAATGGCGTTGAAAATGATGGATGGTGCTGATTAAGTATAAATGACTGCAAGCTTGGCTTGACATATGGCGCAACTTGTGGATATTCGGTCTATTACAGAGAAGGACTTTTGTACATACATATTCTTTAGGATACGCATGGAATTGCCATTGCAATCTTGATGTGGTGATTGCGAATAGATGGATGGTATATCTGTACTGCACATAGAGTATGAGATGAGTGGCATCATCGAAGTATGCCGATGGATTAATTCAGCTGATATATATTCATTTTCTCATGCACGATTTTTGGGTGCTAGTGATATCATCTTAAGGGAGCAGACGAGGATGTGACGCAATTGCTTTCACAGTATTGATTTCTTATGTGTATCTGGTATGTCATCTAAAGGAAAGCAATTGAAGAGGAAAAATTAATAGCAGAAATATCGGTTTCTATATCTTGAAAAGGGATAAGATGGTGGAATTGAATCAATTTAATCTAATCTGATTTGTTCGTTCTATTCTATTCCTATTCCCATCTACACCCCAGCTAAACCGGGAGAATGAAACTCGAAACAAACAAGCAAACAAGCAAGCAAGCAATCACCACTGCGACAATGATAAGTGAGTATTGGGACGAGGTGACTGGATAGGGTGAGGTGGAGGAAAATCAGAGTCGAAAGTCGTGTTAGCGATATTGTTATGGTTGTAATCATGATTATGAGTATGGTATAAAGGTAAAGATGAACAACTCGATACAGACGGAGACGGCAGTGGAGGCGAGACTCGTGCGATGCGTTCGGTGCCCCACAGATGCCGGTAGGATTGGTATGTATCGGCCCAGTTGTAGGGTTGGGGATGGGGAGGTAGATGGGGAGGTGTGAATTTTGATGGAGGAGAGGGAGATGAGGGAGAGGGGGTGGTGTTTGAGGACTTGGATTTTCCGTGGGGGGAAGCTGGAGGGGCGTAGATGGATTTGTAGGGTGCGGTGTAGGGATTTGGGTATGCGTATGCGTATGCGTATTGAGAAGAAGTACCAGATTCGTGTAGGGAATCGCGCAGAGGAGGACGTGTATATGTGTATTCTTCTGCACGTCCACTACGACATGGATCCCGCATCTCAGAACATGAATGAGAATGAGAATGTGCATCTCTGTATCCCCCTGCGGTTTTCGACGCATGTCTATGTGATGTTATTTCTCTACTTGGATTTGTATTTCCATCTCCATTTGGAGATTGAGATTGAGATGGAGGAGTGTGTCGTTTTCCCATGCCTCGACGTTTGGCTAGCGGCATCTCGTCTTCGGAATCGGCGTCTTCTTCGTCGGCGGTGGTGGTGTGCTCGTGGAAATTCGAGAGGCTACGCTCGGTGGAATAGGAGGAGAATGAGGAGAAGGGGGAGTAGGGTTCGAGTTTTATTTGGGGGTCGAGGGGGTGAGCAGAGGATGTTTGGAGAGGGAGTTGGTCGAGGAGAGTTTGAGAGATGGGTTGTGATTCTAAAAGATCGCTTTGCGAGATGTTAGTTTGGGGAGCTGAAGCCGCGGGATAATTGTGGATGTATGGGTGAGAAAGATGCTCGGTTTGGGGGTGCGTGGAAAGTTGGGTGGAGGGGGGAGGATTTGGAGGGAATGGAGATGTTGCATTGTTGAGTGTAGAATCGTTCCATCCATGGAGCTGGAAATCTGGTTCCGAGATCGCGTCTGCGTCCGATTCAGTGTTATCTTCAATTTCCCTCTTTCTCTTTCCTTCTTTTTTCTCCACTCCACCATGCAATTTCATTTCGATCCCCATCCCCATTCTGCCTTCCACCCCATTCCACTCTTTAGCTTCCACTTTCTCCTTCTTTTCCACACCCTCTCTCTCCTTTCTCTCCTCTTTTTCTTTCTTCTCTCTCATCTTCTTCTCTCTTTTCGCCTTTCTCCTTTCTTTCTCCTCTCCATTCCCTCCTCTCTCATCACTCCCACCCCCAAGATTAATATTCGCATTCGCTCCAATAACCCCCTTTTCAATCTGGCGTTTGAGTCTCGTGTAACGCATACGTGCGGCGGGAGATTTGAGATTAGTCGTTTGGCCTACGGCTGCGAAATCAATCTATAGAATGGGGAGAAAGTTGTCAGAGTGAGGAAGGAGAATCATGGGCATTGATTGACTTGGTGGGAAAGGGAATGGGAAAGATAAAATGGGATAGAGTGTTGAGATATCTAGTTTACAAAGATATCGATATATAATCAAAGCACCAACAAAACATCCTGTCTATAGATTGTACTCACAGTCTTCATATCTGACTTCTGAAGACAAATATACAAAAACACCAGATTTTCATCAAGTTGAATTTTCGAGGGCATATTTGTTGCTATTCGCCTTTTCCTTTTGACTCTTTGGCTTGCCGAATTTGATGGTTGGTAAGTAATTGAATTGCTGATTCGCCTTTCCGAGTGACACTGAGGGGCTGGGGAGTTTAGCGACTTTGGAGATGTAATTTGAGAGTGAGATTACAAGATTGTTTTGTATTGAAATGTTGAAGTATGGTGTTTGAGAAAGTAATCAATAATCTCTTCGACCTCTTCATAAAGTTGACATGGGATTTGGGAAGTTTGGTCTTCTATATATCACAAGATGATGAAAGCGAACTGTGGATACATGAATGAAACGATAGAGTTTGGGGGTGTTTTTATTTTGGGGAGGGTATTGGTATGCAGCTTGGCTTATGATACTGCCTGCTTTTCATGTGAAGTGAAAGCTTAGGGTTTGTTTGAGGGATAGATTAAAGAGATTCTCCATGAATGATTTCTGAAACTCTGTAAAGATGGAAGGACTGTTTGTGGAACTCTTTGATTGTGAAAGATGGCGAAGGGGTTTCAATTGGAATTTTTGAATTGTTACTCATTCATAGGATAACAGACAATATGAATGCTGGAACATACAATATAGAATCAATCATGTAAAAAAGGTGTACCAAGAAGAATGTGTATCCATGTTTGAAAATAAACAATGACAATTCCGTAATCATTCATCGTAGATATCGAAGCATAACTTTCGAAAGATCACGAGAAACTCCTCGCTTTCATGCAATAAAGTCCTGATTTCCTTTAACGCCTTGTTCATCCTAAGCCAATGCTGGCTGATGATTACTCTCTTTTCTAACGCCCAAAAACTCCAATCTCAAATACACGAGCAAGCATTGAAAGTACAGTTTCATCTTCTGAATTTGATATCTGCAGTTTCCTTCAGAGCCCCGAGGAGAACCCTATGTGCTCCCAAAGCTGCCTGCACCGCATTCTCCGTAAGTTTTTCATAAGATGGATCATCAGTATTAGACTCAGTTGAATGCCCAATATCTCCTTTCACCCAAAGGTCTGTAATCTCATCTCGAGCTGGAAGATATGCCACAATACATGCAGCTAGAATCTCCTTATGTTCAGATGGTACTGGATCCAGAACCAATTCAGTAGAGCCATCCTGCTCTGCAGTGGCCGGTGAACGTACTAATGCGGCAACTCCGCCAGAAACAACATCAACGCAATCGATTCCAGCATCGGCAATAGCTGCAGAAGCGACAGTAATACAACCACTGAGTACACTCATCATACCCCATCCACCAGCAGTCAACGAACCAAAAGATTTATCATCACCCCACCAATGATCCTCCTCGCCTTCAAGAATTGTAATATTTATCTCCACTCCACTCTTAGGCCATCTATCACCAATGATTACACCTCTCAGTGCCGTTTCCAAATGCACTCCAAGATCCCTTTCACTTGTGTCTCTAACATATCCTCGTCTTCTTCTAGCTGCAAATGGCGCATATTTAACATGAGTCTGTAGGATCATATGTGGTGAAAATGCGGCGGATTTAGGTAATGGTCGAGGGCCATGGACGGTACATGCAAGTTTGAGACCGGATGTAGAGAGGGAAGCAAGGCCTGGTGCTGATTGATTCGAGGGTTGAGATGGTTCAAGTTCGAGATATGCGGATCCTGAGGCTGATGGTGTCACACCGGTTTTCAAAACTGGTGGGAGATGAGTTTAAAATCATTGGTATTGAAATTGATATATACATACAAATTTTCCTTAGAACATTGGGTTGCCTGTTCCTCGAAGGTCGTTCTGGACGGTTCTTTGAATCTTTGGTAAGATACTTTAAAAAGACTGGTGGGTTTGTTCCACCAGAGGGGCCATTTATTCTCCTTCGATCAGACATGATTGATATGAAAATTGGTGAGATTGGTGAAATTGGTCAACCTAGATTATTATCTGTCGTATCGTCTTTTTAGTTTTTACTTCCATCGCAAACAGCTCTATGCGGTAGGAACTACCAACATTTTTTGCCGGGAAGTTCGGAAAAATAGACGGACCGACATAATCCTTGCAAATGATTTTAGCGCGGTTGAAGCTTCTTAAATTTTCGCGAAGCTCGACCAGATTTTCTCTTTTATACAATAAAAAATATTCTTCTGATTTGGTATCGAGATGGTTACAAGTTACCTTCTTTAACATCTCGAACCTCATCAATTGCTTCTTAAGCAATGCAATGCAATGCAATGTATCAGCAATGCCTGGTACAATGGTATTAACGGATAAGAAGTTCAAAACTTCATGCACTAATATCTTCAGTCGCAGCTGGACTATCGATTTTCAATTAACTTGGTAAGTTCTTACATCCTTTTCTTCATTCACATCTTCCTGGCCCGGATTCAAACTACACACCTTTTAGTTCTCGGCGATCTCCTGAGCCACGAACAAACATGCATCACCATATGAGCCACGATCTAAATGCTCGTATTTCCATCAGAAATATCCATCTTTTGCAATTGCTAACAATTGTCTCCAGATTATAGATGATGATTGCTTCAAGCAGCACACATTCCGATAACACTGCCCCGCCATCTATTGCACCTGAAGCAAGAGTCTCCTCATTTGTAAGTTAATTTATCTTCCAATTTCGCGCTCCACACCGTCTTTATATGATGAAAAAAAATTAATCAGTTCTGCTTCTGAACTTTCATGTTGATAACCAATATACCAAAACTTTTCTGATCCAAAAAGACATTACCTCATTTTGCTTTTAACTATCTAAGCATTACAAAAGCTAATTGTCAATTCAGTCACAGATTCTTCTCACGTTTCACGCATCTAAGGCGCATCAACGATATTCACAGGTACGGTATACTTTATATCACCTTTAGCACCTCCTCGTTATGATGATAACAGCTTATCCATTCCATGAATGCTCATCAACCGAACCCTACTCCCGCACCGGACTGGGCCTTCAAGCTTGGGATGATAGGTTGTGGAGCTGGGGTTTCAGAGCTTCAGAGATTCGTCTTGCGTCTTGTAGTTCAAATCTCTGTCGCCGGTTGAAGTGCTTGATTTAAACGGCTTTCTGAACTATCTTGGAAATTCATACTCAGCATTAAACATCAGTATTAGTTCTATGCTAATTGATGGGTGCTATTAGGTTTATTTGAGTCATTGACTTTAAATGCTTGACATGTTAATGTATTCTGGCTTGGATAATATTCATAGGTAAGTTTGGATCAAGGTAGGTCCTTTTTGGTTATCAGCACTATGGAACGATGAAATTCCTTCAACGGCAGGATTTGTGCAATATCAGATAGTTATAATTTAAAACATTTGCCAATTGCAACATTCGTTGTAACATCATTGACATCGTGATTTTATAAAACCGGAAAAGACTATTTTGTAGCAATTGTATCTCCATGTGTGTTTGAAGTCCTTTCGCATTGCGGAAGATGTCATATTTCATTAGTCAGCATGGCCTTCTACCTCCAGCTCTGAGAATAGCATGAAGTAACATCTCCTGCAATTTACAAGTTACGGATCGCGGAAACGGAAACTGCATCGATATCTTATAATTCACAATGCCTGCACTTTGGCCCTTGATTCTAGTGATGTCAATTGGCATTACGCTTTTCATTGGCATGTGATTTTATCCCAAACCATTCCCACCACTCAAGCACTAATAAAGCTACAGCATGGATGATACTCACCTCATGTCTAGGTGAGGGAGCTCGTCGTCATATTTCGGGAATGTCATATAATCCCCGAGAAGCCATATATGACAGTAACTACATGGGAGCCATCACATCCAATGGGCACGGTACTTGGAACCAATTCGAGATGCAAGATATGTTAGGAGATCATATTGAACATTCCGATTCCGAGTAAAGTTTCCTATCCGTCTCAACGCCGGTGCTATGCTATATACAACTTTTATCCATACATTTATTGGATGGGGGAATTATGATAATCTAAAATTCTATATCGACTTTGGTGGCTTTTCCTCCCTTTCCATCGATGTCAATCCCGCCCTTTTGTTCTTCCCCTTCGTCTTCAACAGGTGGTAAACTGTAGGGTTTGATTACTAGTCCCTTTCTTCTACTTAACGAGAATGCCAAATCGTCGCCAGCGAATCCAGCGCTCCCGCCGCCCTTTTCGTGGAATATGGGTAGGCGGTGGATTTTGAGCATGCCTTGTGGAGGCTCCTCTTGAGCGGGATTGGAGGAACTGGAGGGTGTGGCTTTGGGGATGATGGCTATGGATGGGAATGGGGCGATTTCGAGGACACCGTCGCTGAGGAGCTCGATCCATTTTGTGAGGGCGGTAGTGCGGGGGTGAAGGGGGAGAGGGAGAGTGAGCATGAGGGTTAGTCGGGTGGGGTATTGGCGGAGTAGAGCACGGAGAGCGTGGAGGAAGGGGATGATGTGGTGGGGGAGAGAGGCATGCGAGGGGTATAGAGCTGGTGAGAGGAGGGAGGGAATGATGATGCGGTGGATAGTGGTAGGAGGGGTTCGAGAGAGTTGGGTCGAGAGATGTTGGAGGAATGGTGTGAAGGGAGATTTCGTTTCGCTTGTCGTACCTGCGAATTCGAAGTCGGGTCTGAGAATCGTGGGAATGAAATGCATTTGAGTAGACGAAGATGGAATCAATCGTTTACTAAGATCGAAGTCGTGACAGAATATTGAAGGCGGACCTGAAGAGCCAGCACTCGATTGCACAGTGTTTCTCTCTACACACAAATAAGAGCATTAGCTTTTGTAATTCGATATTATATTCTTCTACGAATCGGTCAAACATATGTACAAAGGGCCACCCACCTCTAGCACCACTCGCCCCAAATTCCCCCAATCTCTCATATCTCCACGCAATCTTCATCTTATCATCTGCCGCCTTGCTCTCCGCATCTTTCTTCGAAGATGATCCCTCCGCGACACCCATCCCGGGCAATTCTCTTCCCCATCCTTGGTGCATTCCCAAAACATGAATATGATGTCCTTGCAACACTCCCTCCGCAGCATAATATTTCAACAACGTGCCCCCAAAATCTGTAGTTCCACTCTCCTCAAGTAGTAACGATGTGCCGAGTGCAAGTCCCGCATGACCAGCTAGTATAGAATCGAGCGAACGGATCCCCGTCGATGTCGTTGGACGACCATCGAGAGGTGAGGGACGAATACCAGGAATGGGTGCTACTTTTTCCGGAATAGGAGTCTGCGAAGTTTGGATTCCTGGTTGCGCGATTGCTACGTTACGTTTTCGAAAAGCCATTTTGGAAAAAATTGGTGGTGTTAATTATGACGAGAATTGATTTCGATGGCCGCGGGGTAGGTATTTTAAATCCCACCTAAAAGCGAGCGAGCCACTTGCTATGATTTTTTTTTTGCGCCGGAACATTCGTTTGGCCGATCTCCGTCTGGATTTTCGATGTTTTTGGAAGAGTGCAATATTTTGCGAAAGACAAAGCTTCTTTACTGAGTATTTACTTACAGCAACGCTATTTATACCACACTCTCGAATTGTTTAACAAAAAGTCCGACAGAATTCTACTTTGATACCTTGATCACTCCACACCAAGATCAATACCAAACCCTAAAGATCCTCAAGTCCAAATACTACCATCACAATTTCCACAATTTCCAATTTCTAATCCACAATGTCTGGACCTCAAGACGCGCAACTTTTCGACGAGCACTTCACCGTCAACGAATTAGACCATAAGAAATATGTACGAGTAGGACGTATCAAGGCGACCTCCACGGTCGATCACTCGGTCTCCATGCTTTTGGATATCAATACCGAGCTATTCCCATTAGCCGTCGGTGACAACATTCGCGTTGTGCTTGCGACATCTCTTAATTTGGATGGCACAAAGGATGATGGAAAGGGATGGAGAGATGCTAATCGCATGGGATTGGGGGGTGAGGCTACGCTTGCGGATATGTTTGATTATGTTTGTCATGGGAAGATTTATAAGTTTGAGGATCAGGAGAACAGTGATCTTATGTAGGTTTCTTCTTCTTCTTCTTCTTCTTGAGATTAAGGATTGGGTGGATTGTTTGCTCGCTATTTGGCTATGGTATCTATCTATGTATGAAATGGTTGACTGACTTCTGATATAGTAAGGCATACATCTCCTTCGGTGGATTGTTAATGGGTTTGGAGGGTCCTTATAAGAAGCTTACACCTCTAAGAGTCGACTATGTCTACCTCCTCATCAAGAAATAGATAGCTTTGAAAAACTGCTTGGGAAACGGAAAACGAAGAGAGGAAAGGACTCGCTATCTATGTTGTGGTGAAATCCTTGTGAGGAATCTGGCAAACGAGAATCGATAGTGACAGAACCCGGTTTATCGTATGCATATGTGGTTTTGCATTTGCGTGGGGCGTTGTGGATGGGAAATTGAAAAAGTCTTGAGGGCGTTCAAGCACCAGATACCTTTTTCAAATCTGGAATACTAAAATATTCAAATATTGTGTGGTCCTAGAAATGGCAAATTTCTATGAATCCTGCTGTTGATCTCATCAAAATCGCTCTCATTTTCCCTTGTCAATATGCCGTATCTGATGAAGAAGTCCAATAGAACAATTCCGCAATTGGATTTGAACTCTCCCATTTTCATGTGCTCCTGAACTTCCTCTACTGTCCAAAGGTAGAATTGTTCTACCTCGCTATCATTTGGCTTAGGAATGACATCAGCAGGCAACTCCAAATCGTAAATGTATTCGCATTCAGGCTGCATCAAACCCGTTTCTCCTCCAGCAGTGGCTCCCCGTACATGGAAGTACGTAAGAGCGCCATGAGCCTTTGCATTTTTCCTCACAACATCTTCTGGGAAACTGGCTTCTTCCATACACTCTCTCACCAAAGCCTCGAATTTATCTTCTCCCGTAGACATTCCTCCTGCGACTGTGTTGTCCAACATAGATGGATATGTCTGTTTTGTCGCCGAACGTCTCGGGACCCACAATTTCAAGCCATATCTCACTTCGGGACAGCGTACATATGCCATCATGTGAATTCCATAACCGAGAATACCGAACAAAACCGAAGCGCTGCGTTCAATGGACCAGAGTACTTCATTTCCGGGACCATAGACGGGATATAGCTCATCACGCCAGCCGGATAGAACTTCGAAGGTTTTGTTAGTGCGCCAATACTCGCATGTTGCTGCAACGGCGGCACTGCGTTCGGGCTCGGTGGCTTGCGTGAAGAGGGATATGGTACGTTGAGATTGGTTGATGCTCATTTCTCCTTTGATGCTGGTGGGGACTTTGAGGAGAGCACGGTAGATGGGAAGGGTGATGTAGCCTAGAGGGTAGGTGGTGGATGTGGTGGCCTCGTGGATGAGGGTGTACAAGGTGGAGCTTAGAGTTGAGTGAGCAGTAGCATCTTTCTCTGGGTAGGGAAATCTGGGTTGATATTAGTTGGGGGCGCGGCTTGAAAGGGCGATGATAGATAGTGCGATGAAATTTTTGAGGTTCAGGATAGGATAGGATTGGTTATGGTTATGGAGTTGCGTGGAATAGTTGGTATGTTGAACTTGAAGTTTGACAATTCGCTCAATTCAACAACGCTCTTGGGAACGTTGGCTCCTATTCATCCTTATGATGAAGTGTATCTTCAAACCGATTGAAACTTCAGTTTACCAACCACTTGGCTGTATGATAAAATATTGTGTTCTCCAAGAGCAGTCCAACCCCCACCACCTCCCTCAAAAGCCACCACTCCACCATTTCCATGCAGTGATACCGTCTAGCAATAGCCAAGTTAATGAAAGAACCCGAATTAAAAATACTTACGTATCGCACTCATCAACGAGATCTAAATAAGTCTTCATGGTGTCTCTTTCTCTAGGTATTTTCTTTCCAGAAATGCGTGATTCGTATGTGTCGAATGAAGTGTATCCAAAAAAAAAAACTTCTAGTAAGTGACAAATATATTCCTATATCCAATGTCCAAAACTTAGATTTCTCAGTCTTATAAGAAAAAGAGTATCAAAGACACTCTATAAAAATACCTAGGTATGAACACAGTAATACTGCTAGTGCAATTATACCAAGGTGTATTGATGAATCTCGGGAGTCAAAATTAGCAAAGAATGACTGAATCCGATGGCTAAAATTACTTTGCAGTGTGCACCCCCACCACGCACAAAAAAGCTGCCCCGCTCAAGCCCCGCAATCTCATTGTTAGCTACTCATGGACACAACGAGAACTTTCGCGAATGACGTTAAAATTCCTTAAGCTTCCCTAGTTCTACTGAAAATAGTTACCTCAATTCGAAATTCGCATTTATTTCTTCAAACTCAATCTACAAGCAATTTTTATCATTTGCAAAAGCTACCAATTCATTTAGATACAGTCATTGTATTGTGTTAATTTCGTGTGATTCGCATCATTTGAGCACAAATTGGAGCTCTGATCAGCTACATACATACATACTGAGGTAGCCATTATTCCTATCACACGTCACATCCGGATCGCAATCACATAACGCGCGAGAATATTACCAAGCCACCATGGAGCAAGCTCCCCCTTCACTACCCCAATTATTTGGCATGTAAGTTCGTCTCTTCCCAGCTCTAACCCTTCAAGCTTTCTTCCCAGCTAGCCCAACAAACAAAAAGCTAACCTCTCTCCCTTCTCCAGAATTCCTACTGGCCTCCCGCCAATCACCACGCCTACTTCTGCCCCCTCCCCAACATCTTTTACCTTTACCCTCCCCGCGCGCTCCTACCAACACATCTGCGTCTTCATCCTCCCCGGAATCACCCTCCCCCCCTCCACCGCCGCCGCAGTCTACATTTCTCTCCCCCCCTCCCCTACCGGCGCATCATCCGATCCTCCCTTCAAATTCCTCGGGGGCATCGGTCCCGGCAAAGAAAGCGCCATATTCAAAATCAACCGCGACATCTCCTCCTCTCAATCCCCAAACAATGCCCCCGAAATCGACATGGACGCCGAATCCACAACGCCCCAAATGCAAGGCGAAATCACCATCGGAATATCTCTCGAGAGCGCCGAATCAGTATCTGCGCAAATGGCACAACTATCTCCTTCCCATTCTTCCGCAGGTGCATCGTCGTCAAAGCCCGGAACCTCATTAGTTCTCTCCAGACCCCAGCCTACGAATACGGATACGCTAGTCCTGGCGCAACGCATAATAAAAAATGCATTTAATTTCCTCGCGAGTTTCAGCGGTAATATCATGGATGCGGGAAATGGGAAGGGAGTAGAAGTGGTGCCTCTCAAGGCATTTGAAGAGTGGTGGAAGAAGTTTGAGGCGAGGGTGAGGAATGATCCGGGGTTTTTGGAGAAGGATGGGGATTGAACTTTCGATTTCAAGCAGGGTGGTAAAGGAAATGATGAAAAATTAAATGCGCTGAATAGAATAGATGTGGATTGGGTAGATGGTGAGAGATAGGAAACTCGGATTCTCCAATCATACTCTGAGCATCTTTGCGCGGAAAGTTGCACAACGGGGCCGTCGAAAAAGAGATAGGATAGAAACAGGAGAAAAGTAAAATAAGCGGAGATGCGACCCCCCGTGTGATCATATTCGATCATTTCAGGACAGAATTGGGATTGTCAGAGATCACACAGAGCTAGGATATAAAGGCGCTATTCGCACGACATAGTACACGTCAGGATAAGACGGAGATATCACAAGATATTAAATCATGATCATTTCAAGCAAAGATTTACTGAATTACATGAATGGAACGAATTAGATTTTCGTGTAAAATTGGTGGTGAAAATTATGTGCGTTATTTTGATATGTGCTCATGTCATGATAAATACTACTGACTCACATCACATCACATAACATAGGTTAATCTAATGATACAAAAGAAAACGCAAAACTTTGTACTACTCCTCGCGATAAAATCCCCACGCCCCTGAAAGAAAAGAAAAGAAAAGAAAAATTCCACCCTTTGCTGTCAACTATGAATATCCTCGTACCGCACGAATATACTTCAGATCTACATTCCAAACTGACGTGTGCCATAGCTAACAAATCATTCTGTGCACCCATTCGCACCCATCCTGCCAAGGTCCTGTCCTCGTCCCTATGGCTCCCCACTACGGAACAAAGATCCTACTAAAACTCACCACATCCCTCCTGCAGCAAACACACTTATCGAAATTGTTCATCGCAAGCGTAACACGACAATCATCGCATAAGCTCAAGCAACGACAAGGCCACACAATAACGCTTCTAGGCGAGCTTTGACAGACCACACATTGTGGGCCATTTTCTCCCATGCCGGATGCACCTTGCATCCAGGAAGCCGGTTCTTGGGTAGCTTTTTGATAGTTGCGTTTGGAGATAATGAGATGCTCGAGGATTTGGGCTTCTTCGTCTGGAGAAAGTTTGCCCGATGGATCGGAGGGGATGAAATTTGGAGGGCGTTGAAGAGTGGATGTTAGGACGTGGGCTCGTTCTCTCTGAATGATATCGCGGTAGCGGGAACGAGTTAGGATTTTATCGCTTGAGAGGTGGAGTGAGAGGGCTTGAGCTTCTGCTCTTTGTTCGGGGTTTCGAGGATGTAAGAGTTGAGCTAGATCTGTTGTGGATAGGGGTGTGTCGAGAAATGGACTAGATTCTCGCGATGGATGAGGTGATCGTTGTGTGGGAGTTCTTTGACCATCTGTTATGGCATCGTCCGACTCCCAATCTCGTTCATCTTCTGTCGAATATGAGATTACACTGGTCATGTCATCTTCGATATCCTTTTTCTCGGGACTGAATGTTCCACTGTTATCATCACTTCCCCACCAGCCGCCATTCAGCCACCATTGATATAGACTGGTGTCCAACTCGGTCTCTCTATGTCGACTCCAATATTCTTGGCTGGTCTTGAGTCGCCTTCTCATTTCTACTTCTACATCCACATGGTCATCTTTGGGTAGAGTCAATTCTCCATCGATATTCAGAAGCCAGAAGTTGAGTGTATCTGGGTCATTTGCTTGCACGGCTGTGCTGGCGGGGTCTCTTTTTGTTCGCGATACAAGCCAAAGAAGCCAGCCTGGGCGGCTTTGAATTCCAAGCCAACTCATAAACATTAAGATACATATTGCCCACCTGCAATCCATAAATTAGCAATTGTCAGCATGTACAAGGGTGTGGCGTGCGCGGAGGTGAGTTTGGAAATAATTAGTTATTGCGAGCAACTTTGTGATACCATTCTGCACGTTCCCAATAAAGTCTTCCAGTGTCAAACTGTAGATGAATGGAAACTTCTGTGAAGTACAAATGATGGAAAATTACTTACCAGCTAAGAATTAATCTATTGATCCCAAGAAAGAACTCCAATGCCATTACCCAACGCCCACTACGCTCTGTAGCACCAACACCATCTCTGACTGATCGCTCTTTTCCTTTGGACTTTGCATTCTTTTGTGCAGTCATCTCGCGCGCATAAGGACTGTTATTCTTTTGTGGAAGTACCCTCTGATTAGTGGCCGCTACGAGACCAACGTTATGAGGCATATGATCATCTATGGCAAGCTCAGATTCATGAGCTTTAAAACTTGGACCTAGCCATTGTGCTCCAGTCTCTTCAATCTCACGTAGACGATCATCTTCGAGCCAGGTGTTAGGTTTGACGTTCACCCCTCGACTCTCATTCAGATAAACAGCTTCACTAGCCATAGTCATAACAGCAAATCCTGTCCTTAGCAGAGCCGTATAGAAGTCCATGTGCATTGTTATTCGGATACTTGACAATGGGACATTCGCTTGCATGTTATGATGTGCATTGATCACTCTCTGCGAGAAGGATAATCGAGGGCGAGGAGTATCTGGCAGATTTTGTCCAACTGGAATATTGGACTCGTCGATACCACTAGCAGGGGCCAATGTAGACAAGATCAATGCAACGCCGTATATGATTGAACATATGATAATACCGCACAGAACGAGAACATGGGGTATAAATCCAATAATACAAACCGTAGGAAACCTCAATAATGCTTGGCTTGAAGGGTGATCGAAAGAAAATGACACGAGACTCCAAACAATCACAAACATGAATGATATGCCCCAGAATCCAGTACTAAGTAGTCGATATCTTCCTTGGATATCGAATATTGCAAGGATGTGACTACTCAAGTGGTTCATAACTGAGAGAAATCCAACAAGTAGGACTTCTGGCGTGGTATTTATTTTCTTCATGATCATGGAGCGTGTAACAGTAAATTGAGTGGGTCCAGCATTTGAGTCGTCTTCCGCTGGAATCTTAATCTTGGTAAAACCAACGATTTGAGCACTAATGGCGGCATCGGCCTCAGCAAAGGCTAATGAGTGTTCGAAGAGCGTCATTCCTGTTTCAGCTGCGACCTGGCGACCTGGATGTTGTTAGGTCACGCACTTATGGTATACCCAAGCTATTATAGAAAATGCAGAAAAATTTGAACACCATAATCCTCTAGCACTATCTACAGCATGCAAACAAAAAGATGATTGGAAATCATATGGGGTAGGCTTACCTTGAACAGCGCAGGACACCGTTTCGACAAATTGACTGAAGCTAAATGTTTTAAATAAAGGCCATAGAAGTGATAAAGATCCGGAAAGATCGTATGTGGTGGGGATTCCCTCCTCAGAATTGGTCTCGTTCCCCATGGTATAATTACTAGGAATCATACTCACCGCCAGACATGAGGATGAATCCTTAGCACCAAACAGAAGGGCTTGACTGAACGTATACAGAGGACCTCCATCCTGGGTGAACAGGAGGTTATGGGATTTTGAAGAATTACCCCACCGCAAGTAACCAAAATCAGGGGATGTCTGGCATTGTATTGATTGCAGCAACCATCTGGCTTGAACGAGAAGTAGTATTATAGGTATGATTCGTAATAGGAAGCGTGGTTTCCATGTAAATTCGAGTGGCCTTCTCGTGCTGGCCATTATATGCGTGCGATTCAAAACGATGGCCATCACTATACACCCAAGGGCCCATTTGCTTGTGGCATAAGCAAATAAACCTCCGAGACTTCGCGCACTCTCCAAAGAGAATCTTGAGCTTTCCATCATATTCTCTTCCGTCAATGTTTCCGAGCTGGTCTCTACAATCTGTCTTACACCCGCAACTGCTGCGGCAGTTATCGTTTCTGCGGGATCAGGTATGCCAGATCCAGTAGCTTCTGGGATTATTCGTGCCGCCATCCTTATACCCAATATATTATCAACACTTTCCGGAACTGCAAGAAAGGAACCGAGTTTCATGACCATTCGCGGTCCTGCCAAAGCAAAATCCCTTGCAGACGGCACATATTGCGTAACATTAACTGCGGTCCAGTTCGTCCATGAAGCAATGTCAAATTTTGTACCATTATCGAGCATTGTTGGAGTGGCCATGATAAGCTAAGATTCGAATCAATGCAAACGGTTTAGGTCGTCACAAAGAGATAATTAGTCGATGTTTCTTGGTCTCACCGGACCATCAAAAATTCCAGATAAAGGGCATCCTCCTGGGCTAAAAGGAAGAAGAATATGACTGAGATGTTGACAGTCAATAAAGTTTATGTCGAAAAGAGAAATCCAAACATCCCCATGGACTGACTTATTGATTGTCTGATGCGACCTCATTCAATGTTTCGGAATATGTTGTTCCGGCCGATTCTAGAATGCAAGGTGCCGTAGTGATGTTCAAAAGAAGCTTAAAGGTTACATTATCGTAGGTGGGAGGGGTGAAAGAGATGAAACTCTGATTAGCACTTCGACATCATTGACCTCCACAAATCAAAATGCAATGTATTGAGATATTGAGAGGCTTTCAGTTGGAAGGCTCCTTTCACAAGTTGTCATAGTTCATACATTGATCTTGAAGGCATCACTCGGATTTGACATGTGCAATTGAAATTCATTTTTCATTCATTTTTCATCAATATGGTAGGTATATCATTCTGAAATTACATGCCACCCCATTCTATACAAAAGGTTCTTACTCCATCATTTTCCTCCTCAACAGATTTCTTGTTAGGGCTTTCGCCACCAATCAGGAAGCCCTTTTTGACACCAGTACCTAACCTACCACCTCCGACTATGTCCAGCAACCGGATTTCTTCATCCCATTCATAACCTGTCGCTACGAAGTGACTATGAAAGCGTAAAGGATCTCCTGGATACACAGTATAGTCGCACCCGAATCGGAGACCAGGTGTCATGAAGTAGTCACGAGAGTGCAAGTGAGCAAATAAAGGATAAGATGAAGGAACGGATGGATCTGAACTTGATGGAAAGGTTTGGGGTGAAGATGATGAGGGATATGAAACAGTTGGTGTAATACCCCAAGATTTCGTGGATGAAGATGCTACAGATGAGGCTCGAGAGGCAGGGCGTTCATCCTCGAATAAAGGGTCTGGTTCATTGGAAATAGTATCTTGGGGATCATTACTTGCACGAGATGTACTTGGTAACGATCCACTCCCACCTTTCAAAGCTTTCTTTGCTAGAGCATTCTCAGTGCGCTTTCTGGCTTCAGTATCTGCAGCTCTTTTTGCTTTGAATGCCTCTGTTTTGAGGGACTCTAGGTATTTCTTCCTGTCCGAGCCTTCCAGCGAACTGAAGTTTTGTTTATGCCAAGGGGTATCCTCAACAATGTATGCAATCTTCTTATCAACGAGGACTTTGGCCTCTTCTGGTAGCAACTCGACGGGGAGGCCAAGGAACAAGTTCTGTTGTGGAATCTGCGGAATGGTGCCAGTCAAAACACCACAGATATGGTAAGTCCTGCGAAGGTGAGTCACGACATCTATGTCGAATAGCAAATACCGGCCAGCAATGAATGATATGGCAACGGGCTCTGAAACAATGTTCGGAGACATTTTGAAATCGAGCTCAAGACTATCAATTACTTCATTATGTTAGTAATGATTCTATTGTCAAAGTGGCAGAATGTACAATGATAAATTTGAGGTTCGATGAATCATGAATTAAAACATATTTTAAGACATCATGTCCAGATAAATCTGGTTGTCAGGGGATTGACAGATCGGTTTTGTAATCATATCGAAAAGAGGGGAGATGAAGAGGTTGCATAGATGACACTTACCAAAGATTGTTGATTTATTGTCGACTTCCCTTCAATTGAGAATTGTGGAAGATTGAATGTTTTGGGATCAAAGAAACTTTTAATTTTTTGTGCGAAGAGAATTAAAAAGAGCTTCTCACTAGCTTATGCGCTAGCTTCGGTAATTTGACTAAACCTTTCCCGGAACTCATGTAGGCCTGAATAGGTCTCAGGCACCAAATGCACGTGAGAGGACCTGAGCACTCGGTGGACCCCTTCTCGAGACTTTTAGCTAGAGTCAAAAGGGTACAGCTACAACAGAATCTCCATACTTAATGTCGACTTCCTTATGTGCCAAGCTTGTTCTTGGGCCATTGTATAACTGTCATATCCGAGAGATCTTAACCCTTACCAAGCCCCTTTCAAGATTTCCGGCACATGTAATCTTACTTATTAGGTATTCTGTCAAGGTAAAAAACTAAATAATTGGTGAAGCATAAAACTTCCTATTAGATTGCTGAATCAGCCATAATCACACCTACCTGCCTAGATAGATATGTGAAATAAGCTCAGCATTGGCGTCTAATCGCTTAAATTAAAGTATGGCTCGTTCGACGTTTCAGACTTTCAGTGATGGGTGGTTTGCTGGAGTAGCCGTTAATGAAATACTACCTAGTAGGCAGAGAGGTACTCTATTAGGGAGGTAGGGTCAATCAATGATAGATAAACTCTATTTATCATTTCTCCATGGAATGCCCAATTGGAGACGTCGAGGAATGAGCAGACTTGATATCGTTCTTGCATTACATACTTTGTACAGTATCTTCTTCAATTGTGAGTTGAAATGAATGAAAATTACAATTGATTATTATTCCATCGTATAGTACCAACAATTACATGATTCATTACTATGCAAATATGATTGGCACGTACAAATTCTAAGTTCAATTACGTCGTATAGAATCCCCTGTAAATTGTGTCCCGTATGTAGGGAAGTTGTGGCTAAGGTTCTTTTTTGGGTTTGAAGTAAGTTCCACTCAAGGAACACGAATCCACTCAGCAATCCCCCCTGCTCTCTCAGAAGTTAGAGATGCTCATACTTTGAATTAAAGTATTCTATTCTGATATACTCGAGTACCCATTTACACAACCTTCAAATTTCCACAACCAACTGTCAACATTGACATTCGGCCATCTGGGTTCATTGTAACTCTTTTGATTGTTACCCTCTTATGCATCTGTATCCTCACCCAAAATGATGCCCAGGCATCAAGCAACCGCATATTCTAATGGATATCCTCGCAAGAGCGATCCATACTCTAAGAGCGACACATACTCCATATCACCACATAGGTTCGTGCAGATCAAATTGAATGCCCAAAGTCATCGCCACGATTGTATATTTCATCTACTAACAACTTTTCGAATACAGATTCCAACCAAGGACATCACCGCCAGCGCTGCGCCGTCGAAGGCAGCTTCTCGTTCGTTTGACTCTCGTCTTAGTATTCGCATTAGTAGTTGGACTGTTTATATGGCCTGGTGCCGCGGTCCTTCCAGTATTATCTTTTGGCCTCATATCTTCAGGGGAGGACTTTCAACTCGAAACCGTTCGATATTACGATCTTTCCAATGTACAAGGGACGGCCAGAGGTTGGGAAAGAGAGGAACGGATCTTACTTTGTGCTCCCCTTCGTGACGCCGAGCCCCATCTGCCAATGTTTTTCGCGCATCTTCGTAATTTTACATACCCGCATCACCTTATAGATCTTGCATTCTTGGTCTCTGATTCCAAGGACAACACCCTATCTTTGCTCTCGGAGCTTTTGGAGAAATTACAAGCCGACGAGGACCCAAAACAACCATACGGTGAAATATCTATCATCGAAAAGGATTTTGGTCAAAAGGTCAACCAGGATGTAGAGAGTCGTCATGGTTTCGCTGCACAAGCAAGCCGAAGAAAATTGATGGCACAAGCCAGAAATTGGCTTTTAAGCGCTGCATTACGTCCTTATCACAGCTGGGTTTACTGGAGAGATGTGGATGTCGAGACCGCACCTTTCACAATTCTAGAGGATCTGATGCGTCACAATAAGGACGTCATCGTACCTAGTGAGTAATGGTGTATAATTTCTATTACAATTGGCTAATAAGTTTTAGATGTTTGGCGACCATTGCCAGATTGGCTTGGAGGAGAGCAACCTTATGATTTGAATTCATGGCAAGAATCCGAAACGGCCTTAGCCCTAGCTGATACTCTTGACGAAGATGCAGTCATCGTGGAGGGATATGCGGAATATGCGACATGGCGTCCCCATCTGGCATACTTGAGAGATCCATATGGTGACCCTGATATGGAAATGGATATCGATGGTGTTGGAGGTGTTAGTATTTTGGCCAAAGCCAAGGTTTTCAGATCCGGTGTCCATTTCCCTGCCTTTAGTTTTGAAAAGCATGCCGAGACTGAGGGATTCGGAAAGGTTCGAAACTCTTTCTACTCTCTTATTATGCTCATGCTAATTAAAAGAACAGATGGCAAAACGAATGAAGTTTTCGGTAGTTGGATTACCTCATTATACTATTTGGCATTTGTATGAGCCAAGTGTTGATGATATTCGTCACATGGAGGTCAGTTGAATAACATTGGGCTTTTGACAAATCACTTACGATTTCTAGGAAATGGAACAAGAGCGTATTGCTCGCGAAAATGAAGAAAAGGAAAAGGCGGAACGTAATAAGAAGATGAAGGAACAGTTTGATGATCCAACTCCACAATGGGAGAAGGATAAGAACGTCATCGCAGACGAAGCTCTCAAGGAGAAGAAGGAGAAGGAGAAAGCTGAAGTTAAAGCTAAGGAAGACGATGGTGCTGCAAAAGCTCCAGACTCCAAGGCCGAAGAAAGTAAGCCAAAGGACAAAGTAAGAATGTTATAAAACTCAAGCATTAGCATCGTTGTTGACTGGTTTAGGTACAATAACGGAATTTATTTGAGGGGCGTACAAGGAAACTTGGTTAAGTGAGTAACACGCATTAGCTTTTGGCTGGGCCAGTTCTTGACAAGGCTACGAGGATATTTAGAAAATTATCACAACCCGGCGAATTATTTCTATCTTATGGGTTGAGAGAGGGTGGAAAAGCATTCTTGATGCCGAATCGTAAATACGGGGTGGCCTTTCAGCACTTGAGTCATGACTTTGAAGTGTAATCTAGGATGGAGTTCTTGTAAAAATACACACAGCAGTACCATAGATTTGAATTATTGATTAACAACCCATCTTACGAAATATCGAAGCAATATCTTTTCTACCTTCTCTTCACTTCTTGAAATTTTATTTCACCTTGTCTAAGATAACCTGGAAGGTTATTTGGCTGTCATGTCAAAGAACACAGTATCGCTACTCGGGTACCCGTAGTTCTGCCATTACAGACATCTGTGCTCTTCGAATTTATGTACCTGGTAAAGTTTAGCCTACAATGACATCGTAGGTATTAGCTTTTGATATCCAATCTAGTTGACGTTTTCGTATTTGTATAATACATACAAATAGTTCTTTTGTTTTTTGCGACTCGAATCTATCCAGATAGAATCCCTTATATCGTTCAAGACTGACAACACCCGCGCGTGCTTCACGTTGGCGAATTAGTCCTTATGCTGTGCTCGGTGGGTAATCGACATACAACATGAGCAATAATGCCCCAACACAAGATACAGCTTCAGCTACCTCTCCCAAACCTCATTCAACATCTTCTACAGCTTTGCGCCAAAGCATTGATAGTGTCGCCCCGCAACGACTCAATGGTAGCATGGCCTCGAATACTAGTATGATTTCAGTAGCTGTCGACCCTGTCACCCTTATCATTCAAGAATGTCGTGCTGTTACTTCTGCCATGCGGAAACATCCTCGGTGGGCGCATTCATCGGCTTCTTCTATATTGGGGGGGCATTCAAGTCCGCTGAGCGCCGGGGTTCAGAACTCAAGGCCTTCTACACCGCGAGATGAGCCAGGAACTCGCAGGGCGCCGAAAGGTTCAGTGGTCTCAGAAGGGAATGATGATGCAGGCTTGGCAATCAGATGGGGTTTGAGGGGAAAGAAGGGGAAGAGCATGCAAGATAATCCTCTGATGGCTGGATTTCAGCGCCTCAGACAGGAATTGACTGGATGCAAAGGTAGGTAAAGTAAATCCCTTTTGAGCTGGGCACAACTGATTTTATGATTCTTCTACCGTTAGACATACACACATTCGATGCACCATCTTTACTCCACCCTTTTCTTCAAGTTATGGTCATCGAAAATCCCGCAACGCCGTCGCCGATCACAACTTTAGCCCTGGCTGCCATCATAAAGTTCTTCTCGTACAACTTAATCAGTCCAAGCTCCCCTCGACTTTCACAGGCAATGCAGTCTTTATCTGCTGCCATGACAAATTGCCGGTTCGAAGCTCGAGATACAGTAGCTGAAGAGAAAGTGTATCAAAAAATATTGAAACTTATGGAAGGAATGCTGTCTGGCCCTGGCGGAGATTTACTGAGTGATGGAAGTGTTTGTAAAATGATGGAGACGAATTTAAATATGTGTTGTCAGCCACAGCTATCAGAGTTATTTCGTGGGACTGCCGAAATGACTATGGCCAAGATGTGTCAGATCATTTTCGAGAGACTGAAGCATTTAGAAATTGAGGCTGGGGATGATCTAGAAGCTTTAGATGAGAAGACAAAGGAAGATATGGACACTGTCAAAATGGCCCCTTCAGCAGCGAGTACAAGTGCTATCACGAAATTGACCGCATCTCCTGCCGGATCACGGCCACCTTCTTCAAGCTTTGATACATCACGGCCGTCATCTGCTATGGAAAAGGTTCCTCTCTTAGAGTCTTCATCTGAAGCTGGAATTGTGGCGCCGGCATCAGAGGCTTCGGATGATACTCCCAGCAAGCCTTATTCTCTCCCATCTATTTGTGAGCTATTCAGGGCTTTGATAGATTTACTAGATCCTCACGATCGAAAACATGCCGATCCTTTGAGAGTCATCGCTCTTCGTATGATCAACGTAGCTCTAGAGATAGCAGGTCCTTCAATTGCCAAACATCCAGCTTTGGCAAACCTTGCTGAAGACCGCCTTTGTCGATATCTATTCCAATTAGTCCGATCGGACAATATGGCTATCTTACAGGAGTCGCTCATTGTTGCTGGCACTCTTCTCTCGACGTGCAGAGGAGTCTTGAAGTTGCAGCAAGAGCTCTTTCTGTCTTATCTGGTTGCATGCTTGCATCCTCGCGTAGAAATTCCTCGGGAAAGGGGAATCGATCCCTCTCTGTATGCTGGTATACCACAGGCTCCAAAATTGGTTAAGCCCCCACCATCACAAGCTAGCAGCGGTCGTTCCACGCCCGTACCTGTGAAAGATCGTCGAACCTTAGGGTTAGAAGGTGGGTCGCGTAAGCCGGATGCACGTGAAGCAATGGTGGAAAGTGTTGGGGCTCTTGCGCGGATCCCGAGCTATATGGCTGAACTATACGTCAATTATGATTGCGAGATTGACCGAAGTGATATCTGCGAGGATATGGTTGGACTTCTGTCTCGCAATGCGATTCCAGATTCTGCAACTTGGAGCACGACAAGTGTCCCACCACTCTGTCTGGATGCTCTCTTAGGTTTTGTTCAATTCATTGCAGATAGACTTGGCGATGAACCGAAATATGATGGCTACCCTGATCAAGCAACACTACGTGAGCAGAAACGAAGGAAGAAGATTATCATTCAGGGAACGGTCAAATTTAACGAGAGTCCGAAAGCTGGAATTGCGTTTTTAGCGTCACAGGGCATCATAGATGATCCGAGAGATGCAAAGACTGTCGCAAATTTCTTGAAGGGAACGTCTCGTATCGACAAAAAGCAATTGGGCGAATTCATATCCAAGAAAGGAAATGAGCCCATTCTAGAAGCTTTGATGGATTCATTTGATTTTGAAAACAAGAGAGTTGACGAGGCGCTGCGTGAACTCCTCGAGACCTTCAGATTACCTGGAGAATCTGCTTTGATTGAACGGATTATCTCGACTTTCGCAGAAAACTATTGTTCGGGCACATTACCTGAAGGTATCGCGGATAAAGATTCCGTATATGTTCTAACTTATGCCATTATCATGTTGAATACAGATCAGCATAATCCGAACATGAAGGGTAAACGCATGGAGCTAGAAAACTTTGCACGGAATTTGCGTGGAGTTAATGGCGGGCAGGATTTTGCTCCGCAATATCTCCAGGACATCTACGAGTCTATCAAATCAAACGAGATCATTCTGCCTGATGAGCATGACAACAAACATGCTTTCGACTATGCTTGGAAGGAATTATTACTAAAAACTGCTTCCGCGGGTGATCTCACTATCTGCAACACTAATATCTTCGATGCAGATATGTTCGCAGCTACTTGGAAACCGGTAGTTGCAACTCTGTCGTATGTCTTTATGTCGGCGACTGATGATGCTGTGTTTGAGAGAGTTATCACTGGTTTTGATCAGTGTGTCCGTATCGCAGCCAAACATGGTTTGACTGAAGTCATTGACCAAGTCGTGTATTGTCTGAGTCACATTACTACACTTGCAACAGAGATTCCATCCAGTACTACTCTCAATACGGAGATACAGGTTGGGGAGAATAGTGTCATGGTTAGTGAACTTGCAGTCAAGTTTGGTAGAGATGTGAAGGCTCAACTTGCGACTGTTGTGCTTTTCCGTGTTGTGTTAGGTAGTGAAAGTGTGATAGGAGAAAGTTGGAAGCACGTAAGTTGATCAATATTCAAACACTTACTAAGATTTGCTAATCACGTGTACAGATTTCTAGGATTTGGTTGAACTTATTTGTTAATTCTCTGATACCCCCTTCTTTGCTACAACTAATAGCATGGATATTGCTCCAATTCCCTTACAAAATCCTTCCCAAGTCATTGATCGCGGGGCAAAACCCAGCGACACCGGTCTTTTCTCTGCTTTTGCGTCATACATTACTAGCTATGCTGCAGACGATCCTCCAGAGCCATCGGATGAAGAGCTCGAAAGTACCCTGTGCACAGTCGATTGTGTGAATGCTTGCTTCATGGGCGACGTGTTCGCAAATGTAGTGTAAGTAATATCTACTCGTTTCTTCTGACTCGTTCGCTAATGTGATTAGAAACATGCCTATTGATTCCTTACGACCTCTCATACAAGCATTGATATCGCAATTGCCAGATGACCCTTCATCGGTCGTCATAAGTGTGAAATCGGAAGTGGAGCCTCCATCAAGTCCTACAAATGGCATTAACGGTGCACCATCCGGTCCTGTGTATGATCCATCAATGGTTTACATATTAGAGCTGTGTACCGTGCTTGCAATGCGAGATAATGAAACTACCAACGCATTTGGGGCTGAAGTTGCAGAAGCTTTACAAAACGTTCTACGAAACTCTGCCAGTTGGCATCCCTTGATGGTATCTAGAACAATATTTTATCTACTGCACCTACTGCACGCAAGCTATGTTAGTACATCTTATCTTGTCTAACCAATCAAAGCTAATATATGTAGGAACAATCATACATTCGTGTTCCTGTGGTGCTTCACGCTATCTCAAGTTTCAAGAAGGATTTGTTCGAGAAATCTGCCACATTTGTTCTTCAAGGATTAACACAATGCATAAAAGAGCCAGGTCCATTACGAAACGAAATCATGACTTCCCCCGACTTCTGGGTAATTCTTAAAAATCTTGCAACCAGTCCTTCTTCAGCATCGGCTGTGTTCGAAATCCTTGAAGGCGTTGCTATTGGTTCTCCACCAACTATAATGGCAGATAATTATGAGTCAGCTGTTAAGTTGCTCAATGATTTTGCCACCGCCGGGAGTGTAGGGTCTACCGTGGAGCAAAAACAGGATAAGAGGACACGAAGAGGACAACCAGTCAAACAGCCAAAGCCACAGGTGGTAGATGCGGTCGTAGCTAGAGGAGTCAAGGCTATAACGATGATATATTCTTTGACGTCGCGAATTCCTGTCCTGATGGAACAATCACATCTTGAAAGCAAAGAGGGTAAGTGTAAATTAATCCATCGCATCAACTTTTACTAACTCACTACAGCTTGGGCAAATTATTGGTCGCCAATCTTCATGGCTTTGACGACACAGTGTACCAATCCTTGCCGAGAAATTCGACATCAAGCATTCTCTTCGTTACAGCGTTCGTTATTATCACCAGAATTAACGTCAGGTGATCACGAAGAATGGACCGCTATATTCGGCGAGGTTCTCTTCCCTCTCATAACTCGATTGCTAAAGCCAGAAGTATACTCATCCGATCCCATTGGCATGAGTGAAACTCGTGTTCAAGCCGCCACGCTTCTCTGTAGGATCTTCTTGCACTACCTAGTACTGTTGTCGAAATGGGAGGGTATGCTGGATCTTTGGATTAAGATACTTGACATCATGGATCGTTTGATGAATAGTGGACAGGGTGATAGTTTGGTATGTCAATGGAACTATTCGATGGTTGTAAATTTACTAATAAATGAAATAGGAAGAAGCAGTACCAGAAAGTTTAAAGAATGTCCTTCTTGTAATGTCTAGTAGCGGATACTTGGTACCGCGTAGTCAAGATGAGACGCAGGAGAAGTTATGGACCGAAACTTGGAAGAGAATTGATAGGTTTTTGCCCGATTTGAGGAAGGAAATTGATTTGGAGGGGCCGGGGGTTGAGGAGAATATTAAGGGGAAGGAAAATGAAATTTTGGCGACAAATGTCAAGAGTGATACCGAAGCAGGAGTTGAACAAGAGAAGACGGATATCAAAGTTTGATTGTGAGGAAAGAAGAACGATGGATTGTATTATTAAACCAAGTAGTGGGAGTTGCGTTTGCGTTGTACAAAAGAAAGTTGGGAAACAGGGAGTTTGGATGAATTTGTGATGTGAGGGATTTGGTTGTTTCGAAGAAAAACTCGTGTGCGTAGGCGAACGGGAAAAAAGATGAGATGTGGGGTTGGAGATTGATCGCTGGGAATGAGAGACGGACGGAGGGACGGAATGAAAGAAAGATGTGCATACATAATTCACTATATGGGATATGTAGTTTGATTCATTTTTGGAGAGGGGTAAGGTGGAAAGGTTGGAGATGAAACGAGAGATTCATAAGACGGATAGCACAGAGGACGGAAGCTGGTGGAATCAGATGAGCTAAAGTTTGTATAGCGAAATCGATTAGGGATCGAGGGATGCATGGATAGGTTTAAAAATTTAAAGTAATAGAAAGAGAGATGTGATAATTATACATTGCTTGTTTATGAGAGTTTTGGAAGTGTTTATTGTGTGGGATGTGGAAATAGAATGGCCGGATAATGCTGGAATGTTGGAGGGCTGTAGATAATTTATTTCAATTTTATGATAATAGGTGTCGACGAGTCGGGCATCAACGATGCTGATAGTAATGACGGTGTTGTTACATTCGGCTAGCATGGAGGTGACGAGGGTATCTTGATCTGTGCGTCGGAGTTTAGTGCGGCCGGCGCTTTTGCCGGAGAATACATTCAAGAAAACGAGACAAACTTCTGCGTTAGTAGCGTGTGAATAAATGTCTTGACTGAGGACGGTTCCATCGCTAAGTCTTGCAGCTCCTCTTTCTCTTCCTCCAACGTCATTACCAGCACCTCCGCCCAAGGTTCCATTCATTTGGTACAGTTCCATCTCCACTAAAGTCTACTGTCGTCTGCCGCTTCCTCATTTCACCGCTAACACCGCCGGAGATGGTACTGGAAAATTGCTGTTCAAGATCCAACGAACCATGGTACCGTCCTCTCTGGCTTCAGTCGTGAGAGCATGTTGGAGAGCAATAAGATAAGAGAGAGAAGTCTGACCAGATACAGATCCATCTGCAAGATGGCCTTCATGAATCATTTCAGTTTCGTCGATAGTAAATGCGTAGTTTTGTCCGACCATAACTGGACCCGCGAGTGAGCTGAAGATGCCCATGCTTAATGGCTTAGAAGAGCTGAAGAATTTTTGATATTCTCAAGCAAAACTAATAAAGCTGCGCCGTTCTCTCTCGCAGTAGCACTGTGATTGGCGTGAATATCGCGGTATGTTGTAGATATGGTATAAGAAGGTTGGCGAAGTAGTAAGGACTTATCCGCTGAGGCCATACACTTTCGCGTATCAAGTAAGAATCCGTGAAAATCGAGATACATTGGAAGCTAGCGCATACCAGTACAGCTCATCTTTGAAACTGATACGTTGGCTACTAACCAAAACAGTTCAAAATAGTGAAGAATTATTCTTATAAATTCATAGAGATCTTATCCCCATCAGGTGACTTTTGAACAAACTATTCCACATACCATACCCCTTGTACACTTAAGTGTTCAGCCTTTGTCCTACTGTTAGGTATGTGTTATATAACACAACAACTATTTTGCTTAAGTCGATATAAAAAAACACAAACAAGTCTGAACAAGTCTTAACGATATAATACACCAACTTCAACAATATCACAATACCCCATTCTCTTACATTCACCTTCATTCATTATAACATCATGTCTGCTTATAACTTCAATTTGTCAGATCAGAACGAAGTTCAAGTTGTTTATATTCAGGATCAAGAACATCAATCTGATAGCGACGATATGGTTAATATTGGCGAATTGAATATAGAGCTACGTCTCGAAATTACCGAACTTCGTCTAGAAAACGTCATACTTCTTGTAAAAAGCGCCCGACTTGAGGAACGAAATAATCAGCTGTATATACGCATCGATGAACGCGAGAAAATGTATTCGAAAATTACACGTTCTATTAGCGGCTGTCTTAGCGGCTGTTCTACTCGCATTAATGGCTGGTTTGCTCGGAAATCATTGAATATGCACGCGTAAGTATCCTCAAATTTAAAATATAATCGAATCTCTAACATTTTTCTAGAATATTCCCAAATATATTAATCTATTCCAAAAAGTTGTTTGCTCAATACTCATAACTTTGACAACAAAACCAAAGCGAGCGACTGGAGCTTGTTTGCAGGAGGAAATTTTAGACAGATGTACAAAATGGCTTATGCCCCAAAGGGATACTTCTCTTAGTTTTTGATTAAGGGGTAGGAATCTCATGGATTATCCATTCGCTTAGCATCAACATTTTTAGAGTTCCCCAATTCTACGCCTCTCTCTTTCTATTGATCTAATTCTACTTTGTGGTTTCCATTACCATTTATTGATAATTTTATAATGTGATGTAATACAGACTTATATCAGATACTAAGAAATTAGCCAATTGATAATTGTCTACACAAGTCGTTCAGGGGCGGGTTCTTGAGACCTTTAGATGCAATGATTGGGGTAGGATTGGGATTTTATTCAAGAGTGTGCGATCTTCAATTTTGGCGAGTTAGAATTTCAGTACGCAAAGTGTGAACGATTTTGTCTAGAATTCAAGTGAGCTTAATAGTAGTATTGATTTAAGAGACTCAAGTAAGAAAGTTTAATATATGTAAGTCGAGATACATTCGAGACAAAAATGCAATCTTTTTTTAATAAATATACATCTAGAGACGACCAAGAATGAATAAAAATATTGTTTTCAACTCACAATCTATGATCGGAAAAAAAAACCTTCTATTGATGTCGACATATCTTGAAGCTGGATTTTAAGGCCCAAGAAATCTTGAATCTAGAACTAGCAAGCAAAGCTTGCTTTAGTATAGCTTCAATGGTCAATCACACAAGTCAGAAATCTCGTATAACCATTGTATCGGGTTGTATGGTCACAAAATATCATATCATAAATTGCCTCATTCCCCTCATTTGAACCAATAAAAGGATAGAGTTAACATTGATATATGTATTTCAACACTAACTAATTCAATCTTTTGCATCTCACCATTAGGAATATACTACAAAAATCAAGATAGAATCCTTCTAGTCGTTACGATTTGGCAAAACAAAACAATCTTTCTTTTCCTTCTTCAAAAGATGGTGAAAACGCGTCGTCTCGTCCATCACTGCCTATACACGAGGCCCTTAATACTAACCACATTGTGGATACTTCTCGATACCTCGCTTTGTAGCCTAACAATCAATTCTTCATAGTCCTCAACTATGGGGGCTTGATTCCGTAAAGCTTTATTAGAGAAGGTATAGATCACTATATTTCATATACATTTGTTCTTATCTCAAGCTACCACAAATAGCGAGTACACCATATTGAGTGATGGAATTTGACTATAAGAGTTCTTTGGAAGCACAGGTTTCCATATAGATACTTTTTTAAGGCTATTGGAGACATTGTCGTGATTCATAATTCTCACTTGGTCCTGTTTGTATCACCAAGCCATATTTCTTATATGAATCTCTCATTATATTGCATATATCGACTTTGATAATATGACGAGCCGACAGGAGACGCGAGGCAGCCCAGAGTTTTGGACCAGGAAACTTCGCAAGCAGGTGGACAGCAAAACTATCGATTCAACTGCGTAAGAATTGAATAGCTGAATCTTGACTTCAAAAAAGCATGGAGAACAGAGGTTTAGCTTACACATCGCGGGCCTGGTGGACTGACTGCACTCGTGGCTATCTAGGTATCTAGCTTTTGATATTTGACAAGATATGCTAAATAGAGGCAAGATAGGAGAAACACCGAGCATTAATAATGAGGATTCAACTCTTGACTATCATTGTCCAATTTCAATCATTGAATAACATTTCATCTACACAATTAAAGGGAGTTTTTTAAGTCCGTCTCGCTATCTACCTGTAGTGATCTATATACCCGCAATCTACAGCTATCGGTAGATCCACGCTGATATGGGCTGGAAGCTGAAATGAACATTGATAGACTGACATATCATTATTTCATACTCTGATATCCAGACGAACACATAATCTTTCAAAATCAGCCTCCACTACCTTACAACCTCAAACCTCTCCTCGGCTACCCCTTTCTCCTTGAGATCCAGCTCCGTGTCTTCATACCCTGTGACATTTGCATGAGATGGCCCCTCTTTGAGATCTGCGCGTAAACTTTCGATTTGGGAGGCAGAACCTTGAGCCTCGCCCTTTACCTGTCGGATTATGTTGGTTTTGGTTTGAAGTAACAAGATTGGTAAGAGTAGGGCTTTAGGGGACATTGGGGGAAAAGGAAAGGAAATCAAGAGGTATGAATAGATGGAACGTACCTTTCCATTATCTGTATTTCGTACCCAACCAACAACTCCAAGCGCCCTCGCTTTCTTCTGTGTGAACCAGCGAAAATTGACTCCTGAGAATTCTAGTTGTCAACAATGCTTCTTAGAATCACAGGGTGAAGGTGATGAGTGAGGTACTGTCCATGTGCATAATTGACCAGAGGTATATTCTATAACGAACCTTGAACTTTCCCGCTTACTGTAAAGGCTATCTGTATGGATTTCAGTTACGAAATAGAGTTATCAAGGGAACAAGATGCTGGCGGTGCTGAAGGATTCAAGTGGGTGAGGGGGCCACGAGGAATCAGTGACATACACGTTTATCCAGTTTCTCGTCGTGATCCATATCTGATGATAATTCTGCTATAAGTTATGAAGTTGAAACTTATCTGAAGTCTGTATAAATTGGGTTAATAGTGCTTATATTTAATTTGAATGAAGTTTTATTTCATCTCCAAGTCTGGCCGGTAAACTCATTGTCAGACCGAGGATCTACAAAAGGCATTTCGTCATTGTTGCCAGGGAGTGGCTAAAGCTGTGGCTGACTGACTAATCAGCGTCAATACTCATCTCACCGCTTTTGACCTCCACCGGCAAAATCCCGCAATCTCGAAAAAAAGTTTCTCAATTCCTAAATCCAGTTCTCCAAGTTCTAAGCTTGTTAATTACACATTTTAGAAACTTTCACAGCACAATGCCAAAACAAAAAGCTCCCAAGGGTGCACCGAATGATGCATCCTCTGCTTCTGCAGTCAATGATCCTCGATTCTCCAATTTCACTACCGATCCTCGATTTCGACTTCCTTCGAAGAAACAGACCAGAACGAAGATCGATAAACGATTCTCGCGCATGTTGAAAGATGATGATTTCTCCAATTCAGCAAAGGTGGATCGATATGGAAGGAAGTTGAGTGGCAGTGGAAAGAAGAAGGCGCTTGAGAGATTGTATGTTGATGAGGATGAAGAAGACGAGGACAGTGAAAGTGACGATGAGAATGGGGGTGGAGATGATGTGGAGGTGGAGGACGACGAGGTAGTTGAAAAGGAATTGAAAAAAGCGGCTGCGGGATATGATCCTGCGAGAGGTGGTGGTTTTTCTTCTTCGGAAGATGAAGACGAGGACGAGGATGAAGATGACGATGGAGGAGTGGATATTGAAGAGGAAGCTACTTTTCCAGATATGCAAGCAGAACAACAGGCAGTCGAAATGGGAGAGGTTTCTTCGAGAATAGCGGTGGTTAATTTGGATTGGGACAACATTCGATCAGTGGATTTAATGGCTGTTTTTCAGAGTTTCGTTCAGCCTGGTGGAAAGATTCATAAGATTTCTATTTACCAGTCTGAGTATGGAAAGGAAAGGATGGAACGAGAAGAATTGGAGGGCCCACCAAAAGAAATTTTCGCAAAGAAGCACGAAGAAGAAGATGAGGATGACTCTGAGGATGATGAGGAAACCGATGACGAGGAATTAGAGGAGAAAATTAAGAAGGATTTACAAAAGGCAGATGATGGTAATGAATTTGATGGCGCGGCACTACGGCAATATCAACTCGAACGACTACGATATTTCTATGCCGTTGTCGTTTGTTCGGACGAGAAAACTGCAGAGAATATTTACCAGAAATGCGACGGCACAGAGTATTTGAGTTCCGCCAACTTTTTCGATCTAAGATTCATCCCCGATGGTACAGAATTCGACGATGAACCAAGAGATGAGTGTGAACAGGTGCCTTCTGGGTATAAACCTACCGAGTTCGTTACAGATGCGCTTCAGCATTCCAAGGTCAAACTCACATGGGATATGAACCCCGAAGAAGCAAGCCGAAAAGATGCAATCAACCGAGCATTCACAGGTAGTCGCGCGGAAATTGGCGAAAACGATCTACGGGCATACCTAGGAAGTGATTCGGAGGACGACGAGGAAGAAGAAGTAGAGGCCGATGAAGATGTCCCTAAATTATCTAAAAAGGAAATCGAGAGACAAAAACTTCGCGCAGCTCTCGGACTCGGGGATGAGCCAACCAAAAAGAAGAAAGAGAGTGGTCCTGTTGGTGACATGGAGATCACATTTACAGCCGGTTTAAGCGCCACCGCCAAAGGAAATGTTTTCGAAAATGAACCTATACCTAATGAAACCACAGCCGAGGCATACATCCGTAAAGAAAAAGAACGCAAGGCCCGCAGGAGAGAAAAGGCAAAGGCCGTTCGTGAAGGCAAAGATCCAAATGCTTCTGACGATGAAGAGAAAGAAGTCGAAGCCAAAGAAGATCTCGGATTCGATGATCCTTTCTTCGCAACAGATGAAGCTACTAAATCCAAAGCAGCAAAATCACTACGCAAAGAAGAACGCAAGAAGAAACACGATGCCAAACTTAAGGAAGCGGAAGAAAAGGCCTCGAATCGTGCAGAGTTGGAATTGCTTATGCAGGACAATTCGACGGATAAGGCAGAACATCTGGACCATTTCGATATCGCTGAGATTCAACGCGCCGAGAAGGCGAAAAAGAAGAAGGGTAAAGGAAAGGGAAAGAAGGGTGAAGAAATTGAGAGTAAGAGAGGAGGCTTACAGGAAAATTTCCAGATGGATGTTGGTGATGAGAGATTCGGTGACGTGTTCAAGAACCATGAGTATGCTATTGATCCCAGCAATCCAAAGTTTAAGGGTACGGAAGGTATGAAGAAATTGTTGGAAGAGGGAAGGAGGAAGAGAGGCGGGGAAGATGACGGAGAGGTCGAAGTGAAGACGAAGAATAAGAAGAGGAAGGTTGAGGGGGAGAAAGAGGATAAGGCGGATCTTGGTAGTTTGGTCGAGAAGGTCAAAAAGAAGTCCAAGATCGTGAAGTAAAGTAAAGGACTGTTCGGAGGTTCTAGTTAGTAGATGTAAATATTTTCTTTTGAGCTATAAAATGATACCATTAATTTTCACGGTCATTGAACTTTGTTTTGGAGATGTGCTTTTGTTGGGATAGGTAACTGATATCCTGATTTTCTATATGGTTTGCGATCCTCGTCTTGTTTTAGATCATTCCACCGTACAGAGAGATGGAGATTACATGTACAGAGCATAACGACTATCATTAAGAAGACACAAGATGACAAAATGTCATCATGCAACCGATGCTCAAGATAGTGTGCAGTGTTGGAATCGACACAGTGGTAATCCACAAATAGAAGAATAGAGAATCTGCAGGGAATAAAGAGTAGGGAGCTAGCTTAAGCGAGTGGCAAGGGGGTCATTACATGAATAGTATGCTCATAAAGAGTAGCGCGTAATAACCGAGCACCGAGAAGATGAAACCGATAGTGTGGTTAAGCCTACAAACTACGATGTGAAGCGAAACATTTGCAAAGATTCTATCTCATGCTCACGTTTTAAGTTTTGGATTCTGTTCTCCCTTTGTGTCTATTGGCCAGGCGTGATGGGGTTCTGAATCTTTGTGGCTTTGCTAGCCGCTAACCACGAGCACCCTCCTACCAGTACTCGTCATAACCCTTGGTCAAACATATCACTTCTTGTCTCGACATCTGTAAGTGTGATCCCATTAGAATTTGGATCCTGCTCGTTGACAGAAGAGAAAAAAGTTGCGGCAAGACAAGTACTGCGCAGTTCTTATCCAAATCACTGTTAAGTGTAAGCTTGGATTTGGTAGTGAGGAAATCAAAGAACAAAGCAATTGCAGTCTAAATAACTTCACATCACACCATGCACACGACAAACAAACGCATAATTCTCCGAATCGAAGTCAGATCGATTCCTTTGCAGAGCTAAACGGTCATATCCCAAAAGAAATCGAGATATAGATTCTGATGACCCATTCTACCCTTCCAAAATCCCACCAGTTATCTACCCAGAACTAGTCTGCACAAACTAGAACCCATCGCGAAAATGCCTACGGAGTAGCTGGGAGCAAGAGCTTCTAGCTCACTTCTTGTACGAAGTGCCATCGGGAGCAGTGTAGGTGGATCCGCTGCTGCCGTTGTAGTAGGTGGAGCCATTGCCATTAGCATAGTAGTAAGAACCATCTTTCGCACGAGGTGTCAGCATACAACTATTATGTGGAGGAGAACCTAGGGTCTGATGGGTAGAGTGAGGAAAGGCAACATACTACTATTGCTGTAGTGATAAGCCTCACCAGAGGGAGTGGAGCGGTTGTCATAGCTGTTGCCCTGAAAATTTAGAGAATTAGTCTCTAGTTCAAAGATCGAAGGATAGTTTGAGTGTGAAAGGAAGAGATTTGAGCGGTGGAGAACTTACTTGACTGTTGGTACCACTGCTATTGACAGTATACGGGCTACCGAGAGAGTTACCAGAGCCACTGGAGCTAGAAGTACCCTTTCCAGACATGATTGAGGTGGGTTTGATTGATGAGAGGGTATTCGAAGTTTGTTGTGTTCGAGTTTTGCAGTTTTGCAGTTTTGCAGTTTTGCTATCAACTTGCGGTTAACAGGAAGCTCTGTTCGAGGAAGAGGGATCTCGCAAGTACCGAAAGTGGGTGGGAGCTTAAATAATCAAAATGAGCTACGGTTGTTCCGGCATCGCAGCAAGTGAATAATAACACGGGGTACCCTGCATGTCTCTAAGAGGGGTAGTTGGAACTGAAGAAAGCACTAGTGTCAAAGTGAATCAAAGCAGTATAAAAGTCGTATCGCAACTACTCTACAGAAATTAACCAATTTTACATTGCAAAGTATATGATCATCAAACGACATATGATCTCTGCTTCTCATTTCGTTTTATTGAAAGAATAAATTCTCCTGCAATCTCTTTTGAGAGTTCTCGAGTAAGTTCTAGAAAACTCGTAGTGAATTGATTTAGAGGAGTAGCTCATTTTCCAAAGAAGCCTAACAAAGATATTTCGATTATAACAAATATATTCCTCCATTTCGTGACCATCTAGTACCTTTGCATGAAGCATGAAGCAGATCAATAGTGGCAGATTTAGGGATGTACCGAGTGATATCATCTAATCATTGATATTCGGTCAAGAATATCAGGTTTGGAGTTTGATGAGTTGGGCCTTGATATCACAGAGATTCGAGAACAACAAATGTCAACTTTCAAACACAATGACCAAATTCTTTTAAAAGAGCTACTTCGCCCATGTAATTGAATCTCGACACGCTTGCAGATAAAGATAAAGTCTTTGATTAATTTTCTAGCTCTAAACAATTCTATATCCAATTTGATAAGCTCTTCTCTTGAGAACTCATTCAATATATTTACAGTGGAAGCGAACACAGGAAATATATAGTACACAAATCTGTCGGAATAAGATATCGGCCTTTTCTTCCCCTTCTGATCTTTTTAAATCCTGATATACATCCTTCGGTATATAGCTAAGATCGTCAAGTCCTGGCGTAAACACAACATCCTAATCTTACCACTTATACCACAATGACAAGACTAACCAGTCGAAGTTGGCACCACAATTACCGTACTAGTCTGCGAGCCCTGTAAAGTAACAACCACCGTACTTGTCGGCGCCGTCAACGTCAACGGCGCCAGACTCGAAGTCGGCAGTGTTGAAGATGTCGAACTCGGCGTTGACACAGCACTCGAAGAAGAATTTCCTGCAGCGGCAGAAGCATCCGTGGTACAAGCTCCGTCGGGACAATAACCATGGTTGCACGTAAAACTACACAAGCCGGAATAATCCGCATTGAGTCCCGGTAGTGGAAATCCAGGTGTGTTTGAGATGGGGGGCGGTGGGACTGCGGTTGAGGAAAACTGGACGCAGGAGCAGGGAAAGGGACAATAGCCAAAGTTGCAGGAGAAGTCACAGAGACCGAGATAATTTCCTGGTCCTGTACCTTTGACGCATGTTTGGCCAATGGGGGAAGAGGCAGATGGTGCCGCAGAGGATGTACCTGTGGCGGTCGTAGACCCGGATGAGGAGCTAGAAGAGGTTGATGATTCAGACCCGCCAAGTCCTACACCTAGACCGACGGCTAATGCGATGATTGCGATCAGTAATAATATTATCAACAACCAGAATGTTCTCTTCTTCAATCCGCACACTCGTTTCTTTTTAATCGTCTGTGGCAGAGGCGTATCTTCAACAGGTAATGTATTGTTATGACCTAACTTATATTCGTTTATGAGATGAAAAGCTGGGGGAGGTGATTCTGGGACTGGCGGGACGTCGTGATCAGGTTCACGAACGTTCAAGGTGCCGCCATAGGCGGATCCTGCGGAATATGGTTGAAATTTAAGATCTTTGGTTGTGGGGGATTCTTCTGGGTCTGGGGTTTGAAGACCGTCGTCGGGAACGACTTGGAGGCCTTCGTGATCCTCCTGCGGACGTACAATTGGACTGCCTGTACTGTGTGACATTTTCGCAATTGAGGCAATGATGATTTTCTGGATCCAACTTGGTGGTGACAAGAAAGATTTGGATAGTTGATGAACGAGGGAGCCATCATATTGATGAAAGAAGAGTTAGCGTTCCGCAAAAAGGCTAGTTCTTTGCTATCAATGTCTTCCTTTGTTCTGGCATGGTGAAAATTTACAAATTTATCTATTCTCTCTAGACCGCCAGAAAATTGGTAGTCTGATGGAGAAGACTTTTATGACCATTGAATTCGGTGATGTGAAAGTTTCTTCTTGAGAATCTTGTCCTCGCCACGGGGGACACTCCGAATAGGTTGTCGCTTTGTCGTTCCTGGGAACAAAGGGTTGTTGGTACACACATGGCACGACAAATTAGCGGGAAACTTCTCATGGTACAAAGAAAGAAATAAATCAAGGGTTATTATCTTCGGAGTAATCGATGAGTCGAAGAATTTACTTGCGTTCTAGAGGAACTCCAAAAATAAATCTTTTTGTTCAACAGATGAAGTAATTCCTCATCTATCAGCATGGCTCACTGGAGTCATTGAGTCTTGAAAATCAGAGAAAGTGTTGTAACAAATTCAAGTCAATAGTGGTGAACGTTCCAATCAGATCTCATGGTGCATATCAAATGCTGTTCAAAATTCGAATTATATCCAAGCTAGGTAAACTCCCATTAAATTCGCCGAAAACAAGTGGTATCATATCGGGCCCTCCGACTTTCGCTCTGAAGTTCAAACCCTCCCTATGCCGCAGCAGCAGCGTTATTCCTTGCCCTTCTCTCCTTTTCAATAAGTGCTATGGCTGATAGCACAAGCGTTACTTCCCACCTTTCACCCCAACCAAGCGCTCTCATACTATCCAACAGTCCAATTTTCGCCATCTTATCGATACTTGGACCACCGGGATGTGTCCAAGCCGCTAACACCTCCCCGTTAGAGACCCTCACAAGCTTGTACCCCCTACTCCTGCCGCCTAGACCTGCAACTGCCGCGCCGGCGCTTCTTTTCCACTGAAATGATTCCTGGCGTCCATCATCAAATGTATAGGTGAAGTCATAGACCGGTGAAATGAAGCCTGAAGAGTGTAAAGTCGATGAGGTGTTGCCGATAACAAGCTCAGTCTTGGAGGAAAAAGTGTGGAGCTCTGCAGTTCCCATCACTGCTGTGGGAGAGGAGAGAATAATCGAGGGCTCGCCAGAGAAACCCGAATGAACAGCAATAGACATAAATGGTGTCGAGACATGGTGTTCCGCGAGACAAAGTTTCCTTATGCCATCCCTGTAAACCCCAAAAATTGATGGAAAAAGGTATGGTATTCCGCCGATCACGAAAGAGGGCTGTGGCTGCTGTTGAAATCTTTGTGCCGCACCCGAGGAATTTGAGTTTGATGGCGCTTGGCTCTCGGGATATGAGCTAGTGAAAGATTGGCTCATTGTCTTTGACGAAGCAGAAGCATCGTATGGGGTTTTAGCGCTCATTGCGAGTATGCCAAATGACAAAACTTATAGAGTTTTGCAGCTTCACTTTGATCTCTGTTGTAGTTTTGCAAGAACTCTTGCAATAGGAATTTTAGATAAGGTTGTGGCCGATTATCATTTAATCAATATGGAGGGGTCATGAACCAAATAACACTGATTCACTGGGGAACCTTCATTCATATAGATATAAATCCATTATCAAGAATGGAAAACATTCAACTCGACAGGGTTTGACAATGCTTGTATGTCAGATCACTGTTGATCAACCGAATTTTACGTGAAGGAATTAGCCTTGCTAACCACAAAACGAACATAGCCCCCATAGGCATCACTATAACTGTACGATCCTTGCCTCGAATCTTTATATTCAATCAATCATTGTGAAAGAGTCTGATGCTTCTGGTGAATGCCTAAGCCAAGAATTGGATATGGATAGAAGGAAGAAATCATCAAAGTATTTGTCAGAGATGCTTTTGACGAATCCGAATGTTGTTCAAACCTCTAAAGGTGGTATGAGATGACAAAATATCACATTACTTTGAGATATATTGACTAATTGAATAATAATTGATTAATAAGGTTCTCAACACATTGAAAGCACAAGTGTCAAAAAATTACCTGGTAGAAACTGAAGATAATACAAGGAGAATTAATAGACTAAAATCTGACAATGCTAAATGCAAAGGTCACATGGCATTTGACAAGCAAATGGATGGTTTCGTCAAAGCTAGCACATGATGCATCAGTCAATCAAGTTTCCAGTCAACACCTGCTGGTATTTTAGCTTGATAAACAGAAGTTATCATTTATTAGTTGTCAAGATTAAATTTGAATAGTGAAAGTTGCATTCAGTTCGGTTGCTTTTATGTCACGTGACAATACATGAGCTGAAATTCATTCCATGAGATGAGTATTGAGCAGAGAGATCTCGTTGAAGTACAGGCAAATATGATTACTGCGATTTAATTGTTCATTGAATCATTACATGAAGGTCTCACGGTCACGATCAGTGAGTAAACCCATATTTCGGGCAGACAAATGACTGAATTGAAAGGAAAGGTAACTAATAGCTGATTGATCGTGAACCAAATTGCAAGGAGTGTGAATTTGTTCATAAATATCATCCCGAAATGATTGATTGTGCTTTTGAGTTGAAAGAAAGCCGACAACTTTTCTCCCCAAGCGGGAGTCCCGTGAATTGACCTAAGAAAGAAACTCCTCCTAATTATCCACTATTAATCATGCACGAATGACAGTGCTGCCATTCTTCCATGAGCCATTCTCGTTCTCCAACGTACCAACCTCATTGACGGGGTTCAAGTTCCTGAAGAACAAAGTAATCTTGTTGTCAACTGATGTGGCGCCCAACTTTGAGCCTGGGAAGAAATTGACCAATTCTTCCTCTTTCTTTCCATCGGTGCAGTGAACAATCTTGTTGTTTTTTGCGACGTAGAAAAGATGAACGCTTCCGTCTTTAGTCATGGTGCAAGCAATTGGTGTTGTGGCTTGAACCTTGTCTTTCTCGACGTAGACGCCTCGGTCTAGAAAAAGGTCAGCTTCTAAACTATTAGCATAATGATAGGTGAGCATCTCTACTTACCATGCCACTTGTTATCTTGGTTCTCTACCAAACGGATGCTATAGTCATGGTGCTGGAAGAACATCCTGATTTTTCCGCTTGAGATTGTGCAATCTAAGGAGGTACCTGGGAGCTCCTCGCCCCATTGCTCAGGTAAAATGGTCTCAGTGTGCCATGGATCCTTTGGATTGCGTCTAATTTCAACCAGGCCCATCTTGCCATCCTTGGTACTTTGGTTGAATTTAGTGAATTTCTAAAACCAAGAACTATAAATTGCAACTCACGCTGAAAAGTAGGCCCATTGCGAACCATTTGGATTCCAACCACTGCTTGAATTGAAAGCTCCACTGGCCAATCTCGAATATTGCTCTGGGCCTTTCTTGACTTCATCTGGGATCTTGACGTCCTCCCAGATTGGATTATCTCCCTTCATGCGCTTCACTTTCTCCATCAATTGCTTGTCCTTGTTAATGTAGAGAAGATGAATCTGAAATTTGTGTCAGCAGATGAATATAAGCATAGTGAAACTAGACATACTGAGGGCTGGTTATCAAAGTTCGCGTCTTTGTCTACATAATAACATGTCATCGAAGAACCACTGTAATCTCCATCTTTGGAAATAACAGTGTCTTGAGTGGTCCAAACACTGCCACCATCTGGAGATCGCGCTTCAAGAATGTTTTGGCCCTCCTGGAAGAAGAGGTGTAGGACTTTATCAGGAGCAGAAGTGCAAGCAAGCTCTGTGGTTAGAAGAGAAGACATTGTGGTGAAATTGAGAGAATTGTAATGAGTATGAGTTTTGGTAAGTAAGTAAGTAAATGATGGATATGGAAGCTTTGATCTTACTCTCTCACGGAGATTCGAGGTGTATATATAGACGATTCTGCAGCTGTAGCAAAGCGAATGCTCTCGAATTCAGTAAAGCCAAGGGCTGAGGAGGTAATATTCAAAGTCTTCAAGTCTGCGCTTCCCCCTCATTTGAATACGATCAATTGAACCCATCCGATGCATCTGTAGTGAAGATTCGTCCGTGGCTGCATAAGAGAACCGGCATCGCTAAAGAACTCACGAGTAACATAGCGATTACAAGATTGGATTTGAGTACTTGCAGTATCGCATGATCGGTTCAATACAAAGAAATGAGGGGGAAATAGTTTTAAAGCCTTGGATCAAGTGAGTCTAGAATCTCAATTGTTGAGAATGAGCAAGTTGACCCCCACTAGATGATGTATCAAGACTGAAGAATAAATGAATCGATGAAAAGGCTGATTTCAAAAGTTTGGTCGCCAACAGCATGTCCCATCTTTGTTGATAGTGGCATCCCAATGCAGGAATAATATCGAAGACGCCGGATCAAGGTCTTTGAGAGTCTCCCGTTGCTGTTTCCAATCTGTATCTTCTCTTGCCCCTCAAGTCTGCGTATCTCATGGCATATTCTTCGTATATGTCCGATCTTGGCGGGACGCAGAATTACCATGGTAGTGAAATATTAACCGTATGATGATAGTGATCTACTTGATATAGTTTCATTAATATCTCAATATTGCGGGGATTGTTTCCCCTCTCGGAGGCGGGCTTGCAAGTCTTGAATCTCCTACCATCACGGCGACAAGAAAATTGATAACGGGAGCGATGAATTGACTGAGGATCTATTGGCAAAGACGATAATTTCCGTGATGCACAGTCGAGGAGTAAGCTGAAATCTCCTGCATTCTTCGATGAAAGTTCCCATCGTGAATGTCGTACCACCAGCTGGAATGTGGCTATGGTCCGTGCCATTGAGGAGAGGTTGTCGTTGGCAAAAGGCCTTCAATACTAAGACGTTGGAGGCTTGAAGCAGGGCAACTATGTGTTAAAGCTTGTCTATCTGAGTGGTTGGCTATGCCTTTAGATCCCCTCAAATTATGTGTAACAGATGTGCGGGTATAAACGGCCGATGTCATAACAAATGGCTTTTGAGATTTGTGAATCAATATTCATAACGTAATGAAATTGAAAGGCAAACCAAATAGTACAAAACAATGACTTATGGGTATCTGAAAGTATGGTAAAGTTTGCTTACACAGCATTGAAGTGGTGGAAGAGGGGAAATGAAAGCGGAGGCTTGAACAAATCATGCAAGCTTGCAACCGCCAATTCGGATTCCGAAGCAACATGTACTTCATGTCCAACTAACGGAGATCCCCCTCTTGATGCTTCTAGCTAACTATCACCGAATATTAAGCAAAAAGAAGGTGTGTGTTTCAATACGCATCAATGGCTTTTTGTCGGGAAGAAAACAGCCTAAGTCGGCCCGTGGTGGTCTGTTCCGACTCTTCAAATCATGAATGACTAATAAGCACCATCGATTATAATCAAACCTCTTGCCGAATAGCAACATTTCGACTTCCTAACCTCTCATAAGATATTTATGCTATTTTTTGAATCACCGCGATATATCAACTTAAGCTACATCCTAATCATAGCTATCGATATAGCTGTGCTCGGTGCTGAGATGTAGATGATGGGGCAGTGAGTTAAGGGAGAACAGAATTGCTACCTTTACAATACATGCCAGGTACCAGATTAATCTTCTTTGACCTTCAATCATATACGACACTTCGCAAAATCGAAGACTTTTAATATATCATACATAGATTCGGCAATCATGCCGTTGTAGAACCTTTTCGATAGATCTCGAACGAAATTACGGCTTCGGAATAACATTGGCCCAGCAATTGCCGAAAATAAGCCGGGGTTTGTTGCACATCTACAAAATGCTCGCAAAATTGCCAATTTGGCGATCATCAACGATCCGAACGCGAAAAGGTGTAACGTGACTCGACGAATTGATATTTCGGTTTGTCCACATGTGACAAAGATTGATATTATCGACACATAATGGGAGCGGATGATAGGAAACCTACTCTTGTGGCTTCAACAAATGATACATATTCTTGTTCTATATCAACTTCTCATTTGCGCGAGCTGGAATTGAGAAAAAACGATGGAGCGCAAGACGGAATAGAATGTGTGGATGAGGGTCTGAAGAAAGGCGAAGATCACAGGATCAGAGATGAGGATTTGGAAGTTAATTATTTTAAAAGTGCACAATGGTATGTTCACCGCTGGACCTCTTTGATATATTCGCGATTACTAATTTTGGTAGGACACCCGACGGAACAACCCTCCTGACTTCATCCGCCGATAACCAAATCCGTACATTCATCCTCCCGCCCACGCTTCTCGACGAGCTCCCTACTCCACTATCTCTTACTCCCTACACATCACACACCTTTCCTACTCCCGTAAACTGCATTGCTCCCTACCCACACTACACACTCTCAGACCCCAGCACAACCCTCTACCTCAGCTGTCCTAATTCCCTCCCAATCCGCCTCTCAAATATCCTATCTTTAACGGCTACCCCCCAAGCCAGCTACAATCTAATCTGCCCCACCACCGAAAAATACCTCACACCTGCATCTCTTCTCTGGAGCTCTCCCGGAACCCATTTCCTAACCGGGACCGAATGTCTCATATCCCACTTCGACATATCTCGTCCCGGCTCCGGTCCCGTCACCAGACTCCCCACTATTCCTTCCAAACGCCATAAAATCAAAGGGGGCGGCGTAGGAATGCGCGGCATTGTAAGTGCATTGTCGTTGCAACCATGCACTGATCCGTCTGGTACAAGTATTCTCGCAGCTGGCACTTGGACAAGGTGGCTTGGTCTCTATGATGCCTCTGGATTGGGTGGAACTGTTGCTACGTGGGATATTTCTGCAGCAGCTGACAGTGAGGCGGGGGTTGGAGGGCAAGGGGTTAGTGAGGTGGGGTGGAGTAGCTGTGGAAGGTATCTGTGGGTTGCTGAACGGAAGAGCAGAGGCGTGCTTGTATATGATGTGAGGGTTACTGGAAAGTTAGTCTCTTGGCTGGAGGACAGGGAAGCGGAGACGAATCAAAGAATGGGAGTGGATTCTTTCGAAGGAGAGAAGGGGATAGAACTTTGGACAGGGGGCACGGATGGTGTAGTGAGGGTGTGGGAGGGAGTAGGGAGGAAAGAAGGGGGTGTTAAGTGCGATTGGGAGTGGAAGGCTCATGACGGTATGCCATTTCTAAACTCTCCCTGCTCATAAATCTTCATGACATAACACGGCATCATGGTTCGTATACTAACTTCAGACCGATAGATCCAATAGGATCGACAGTATTACATCCATCTGGAACAGTCATAGCAACTTGTTCAGGTCAAAGGGCTGAAACGAACATCGACGTTGATGCTTATGATGATGACACATCGGATGAAGACAGCTCCGATGATGAAAGCGCTCCAAATTCGCTGCAACCCCCGCCTATGACACCTAAAGACACACGCAGAACACCAGATAATAGTTTAAAAGTGTGGAGTTTATAACACGAAAGTCTATTGCAATTATTCTATTCTATTTGTGAGCATATCCAGCGATTCTTGCTTGGCTCATACAAGCCAATTCTCAGCGGCAAGTAAATGTTGCATAAACCCAGCCAGATATTTGTCAATCATTACAGCCCTATAATCAACTTCTTCTACAACGAGCCACTCTCTGAATCTATAAACTTCACCAAAGTCTACTCCCATATCTGATCAATAACTCTACTGACCCTTTCCAACACACCCCTTCCCACCAGCCCGCCCAATCTCCTAATCCTCTCTTCCAGCCCCATCACCACGAACTGTGTCAATCCATAAGGGCCTCCCTCGTGAATCATTTGCATCTCCCTTTCGTACCCCTCATCACCCATCTTGCATCTCGGCTCCGGCTCTTTCAACTCTGCAATCATCGCTTGAGCCGCATAAGCATTCGTTCCCGCTCTTCTCAGCCATATCTCCCAATACGACTCTTGTTCTAACAGTTCTAGAACAGGATTTGAGAGGGTACCTCCAGAGTCTTGAATAATGAGATAGGAGATAAATTTTGCTATGCTTTGGTCTTCGCTGTTAGTTTTGTCTACGGGAATGTAATTCACAATGATTCTTGCGGGTAATGTCAATGTGAAGCCGACGAAATCAGCCCAGGCGATACTATCACTATCGCCTATACCAGTTGTAGGGGAAGCGACAAGAATAACCAAATTCTCATATCGTGCACTAACTTTCTCCAATCGATCACGAATCGGAACGGCAGTTTTATGTCCAGGTAGTGGCTTTTGCTTGACATGTTGCAGAGTGGTAAGAATAAGCCCTGTGCTTGGGGAAATGATAATATCGGCTTCGTGAGTAAGATTTGAAGTAACAGGAGAGCGGATCACGGAACCCGGATTCCAAGCCGTAGTATTGTGGGCGGAGAAATCACGCTCGCAGATCTTGAGGGTCGGAATCAGGGCCTCGAGGGAGCGAAGAAGAGGGCGGTTTTTGAGGATCGTGGAAGATAGAATTAAAGAGATGGGGGCTGTTGGAGCATTTATAATGGGTGTTGGGAGAGGCGAACGAGAGGGCTCAGGCTGTTGAAATTGAGATTCCTTGCCCAAGGTTATTTGATTCGATGGTAAGGGTGCCGGTAAATCAGGAACCAGAAAATGAGAACTTTCAATCAGCCTTGGTTTCTTCGCTCCTCGTATCTCCATAAAATTATTCAGCTCATCCTTTGCGGAGAATATACCGCCGAGAAGGGAAGTTTGTTCGTCGACTACTGATCGTGCTCTCTTAGTAAATGGTAACGAATTCGCATTCGCTATTTCTCGACGCATCTCTGGAGTGATTAATGGCTTAAATGGCACCATTGTGTCTCTGTAAGCATTGAGGGTGGGTTGAAATCCCGACTTTTGTCTTTGATTAACATCTTGCGCCTCGAAGTCCTGCTGTCCAATTAACGGTGGTACTTTCAAGGGTTCTTTGGGGAAATATCCCAACTCAAGTTCGTCGTCATCATCATCACCATCGGTGTTATCCTGGAGAATTCGAAAGCCTTCCCTCTTCCAGGTGAGATTTGAACTTGTAACCACTTTCTCATCATCTAAGCTGCATACGAACACCTCCCAGGTCTTCTTGTTGCCCATGGAATCTTCGACGATATTTCCCAGGGTATGTTCAAATGGTACCCATGGTACCTTTGAGTGCAACTTCCTTAATCCAGGCCAACGCATTGAGGGGCTAACACTGATATCCTTGGCGAATTTTGTTAAAGCTAAATTAACAGCATTGACACTACGGAAGTTAGTAATCATCCAGAGAGGTTCAGGTATACTGAAGTCCATCACGGGTACTTCGACACGATTTCTTGTATCTGCGAGTCTCTCTTGTTCAACTTGATGTTGTGCTATTTCTCCGTTGTCGCCGAATGCCTCTTCAAAGAATTTGGTCTCGATTACGGGCTCGAAAAACAGAGACTGAGGTCGACTGCTGAGTAGAAACTCTTCGACGATATTATTGAAGTGTACGCTCCTAGGCCCTGATTCTTCGAGCGGCTTTGGTGGCGTCAAAATCTCTTCTACTTTTAGATTCTCGATAGCTTTTCTCTTTTCTATAGGAGAGGAAGGTAGGTCAAAATTTCTGATATACTCTAGTGGTGAGTATAGATCTGCAGGCTTGACGCATTGCTCAATGGATGGTGAAGTTGTTGCTTCAGTTGTTGATTGATTGCGCAGAGGTGTCGGCAGATCTTTCTCAAATACTTCATCTTCAATCTTTCTGAGGTCTAGCGAGATAAAAGAATCGGGATCTGAAAGTACTGGTATTTCGCAGTCCGAAGGAACAAAAGGAAGATGGTTATCAGGTACTGAAGCTAGCACCGGATACAGTAGTGGCGTAACATGAAAAGAGACAGGGAATTTCTGGAACTATTAGCATAGAGTAATTGAGATGCACTTGAAGGAATCATTAATCACTCTTGGGTGTGTTCTCTCTCTTTCCCAAATTTCTTGTTCGTTCTCTATCGTCAATGTTGCTTTCAAGGCCGTTTGAAGGTAGGTCATCGAGTATCTTGTTACTTCAATCTTCTCATTCACTATCGTTTCGAATGCCTCAGTTTCAGAATCATAAAAGTCCGATGGAAACCCCAACCCCTCATTGTTCTCAATACTAAGTAACTCTAGGGGTAACCTGATATCTTGAGGCCTCACTTCGAACTCGTCTCTTCTTGCAAATCCTTTAACATCGAAATCATGGTCGGTTCGCAGTATGGGTATTTCAATCCGCAGATTTCTGATATCTCTTGGCCCAAGTGATTGATGCGGCAAGGCATCGATTGATCCTTGGCTTTCATTTTGTGCTATAGATGTGAGAAGTCGTGCTGCACCGATACTTAACGATAGTCGTTCATTAGTATTGATTTCTGGTGTAGTAAGTAAAGACAGATAATTATCATCCAGATCACTAGAGAAACTTTGATGAATATCTTCCTGCATTAAAAGTAAAATTTCCACCGAGGTATTGTCAAGTTGATGATCTCGAGATACACCGATCGAACGAGCAAGCTCAACAACCGGAATTTCTTCTTCCTCACCTTCCTCAGAAAAATCTTCTGCGTCTGGTAATTGAGACAGAGCTTGGTTTGCCGCATCATGGCTCATAGTATAATCCATCGTGTCCTGATGTTCCATTGTGTAATCCGTTGAATCACCTTGGGAACTGATATTATTGGTCATACTGCCATCTTGTGTATCCACAAAGTCATCCATCGTGTAATCCATCATGGATTAATGATGCTAAGATGTAATGGGCAGGAGGATACAAATCAACCGAATGAAAATTTCATCCACTTTTTCAATTTCCTCTCACACATTGAATATGTGAAAAGAGCGTTACAACATTAACGAGGAAGATGTTCATGACACCCATCAAATCTTCTTAATGGTCATAGCAATGGATAATAGAGAGAGAGAGAGAGAGAGAGAGAGAGAGAGAGAAAAGTTGATGGTGCAATAGACGAAGGTGAAAGTGAGAACCAAAGTGAAGGGTAGCGGTTCTCAACACGTGATGCGAGGCTTTAGTGGAGGGGAATAGTTCTATTGCAGGACTCGAATCCCAATGAGCCATAGGGCGGGACTGAATGAAAGCTTTGAACTGCAGTCATGGAAGAGAGTTGAAGATTACTTACTAGAGGCCCCCGAGACCCCCAGAGGTTCTCTGGTCTGACAGTGGCCATCCGAAGTAATTTCAATGCGCCCCACGTGATACTTGAGTATATTCTCCTATCTCAGAACCCTTGATTAACGAGGGAGCGAGGCTCTTCGTAGGCCCGATTAATGCATATAAACGCACGATTTTGACTTTTTGATATCATTGATTTTCTGAGACAACTACCAGGATTATGACCATGCCTTCTCAATAAGGAAGAATCTTAAAAAACACAAGGAGATAAAACCAAAAGAAGGAACGGGTAATCGGCGCATTCTGATTCGGGGGAAATTGGCTGAGGGGGATGGCGAAAGTGATTTCAAATACAACCTTAACTATCACGATTATGCGACCTTGCTGCCGTCATTTTTTGGACCCCGGAACGCCAAGCTTCAGCGCGATACGCAGTAAAAAGCATAGTCAGGAGTCAGCACTCATCACTTAATACAATAAAGAAGAAACAAATCGCAGTTTGATCTAATATACAGAAGTAGGCAAACGATTATAGGATTGTGTCCCTTATATTAAAATCAAACAATCCCACGAAACTGAAGTGGATCAGCACCAGGGCCGTTAGAGTCTTAGCTCTTTAGATGAAACGTTATTTTCTGTTCCGACCAATAAGAAGCCGGCAATGACCAACCTCTTCAGTACTATTGTTTGCTTTATGTTCCTTATCAAAAAAAGGTTCAGGGTGATTTTCTGATGTTTAAATTATGGATTTATACGAGAAAGATGCAAGCTTAAATGTGAAGTTGGCACGGTGTGTTCGGCAGAATTTATCCCCCAGTCGGTTATCTACCGAGCGGCTACTAGATCCAGAGCCCCATTAATCTTGTCAAATCTGGCGCCAAGAACACCGGATATGAAAGGGGAATGCTTATTTACTCCAAGAGGGAGGCCGAGCTCTGAATATGAAGATTTCGAAGTGGATGACGTTCAAAAAATTCAGGGGCCGCGGACAGGGCTCGAGATATGTATCGGTGATAGACGAGGATGCTGATGCAGTATATAATAGGTTGATCTCGTCTTCATGTACCTTTTTCTCACACATTCTTCATATCAGAAGTATCTGTAGATTCATTCACGCTTGCCGCTGGTTCCGGCTTTTGTCATTCATTCAATACTCGTTTATCTGTTCCTTAAGCCTTTGAAGGCCTCCTTGCTCTTTTCTCACAAGCCGACTCTACCAAGCCATCTCTCTCTTCTCATTTGAAAAACCACTCACCATGTACTCCAAAATCTTGGGCTCAACAGCCCTCATTGGGCTTGCCCAAATCGCTACGGCAGCCACTACAACTGGAGCCTACACCGACGCAAACACTGGCATCGAGTTTCAACAATACTCGGACACCACGGTAGGATACAGCTTTGGTATTGCGGTCCCCCAGAACCCAACAGCCGATTTCATCGGTCAATTGGTGGTTCCTCTCACTTCTGGTGCAGGTTGGGGTGCGCTTTCCATGGGCGCCGGCATGACTAATAAACTTCTCTTTGTTGCATGGCCCAACGGCGAAGAGATTCAGTCCAGTTTCCGATATGCCACCGGTTACTCCAACCCCGATGTGTACACAAACTCGACAGTTGCGGCTCTGCCAATTGCTAATGGTACATTTATCAACAGCACACACTTGTCCTACACTTTCGTTTGCCAATCCTGTGTGATCGGAGGCTTGACAACTTTCGATGCTTCAAGTGTACTCGCCACTCTCGGTTATGCCGTATCAAGTTCCACTCCCACCACTCCGTCTGACTCGGGAAGTGCTTTGTCATACCATGATGTCGGTTCAAATATCTACAACCTCAACTTGACAGCTGCTAGATCTGCGCAATACTCTACATGGGCTTCATGGGCATCCGCTGCTCCATCTGGTGGAAACTCAACTAGTTCGGGAACTGGTAGTAGCTCAAATAGCACAGTCACGGCTCCCACTACACTCAACTCTACTTACGATGTCATTGTAGTTGGTGGTGGTGCTTCAGGTATTATTGTTGCTGAGCGCATTGCTGAGAGTGGTGTTAGTGTCCTCCTCCTTGAGCGTGGTCCCGCCAACACAGTTGCCCTCGGCTCTGCTCAAGGCCTCTCTTGGAATTCTACTCTTACTCCTTATGATGTGCCGGCTCTTGGCAGTAGTCTTTCTTCCATCTCGGGAACTAAGTTCTGTTCTGATACTGCATCTACTGCCGGCTGTCTTCTTGGAGGTTCGAGCTCCATCAATGGCCTCAACTTCATTCACCCCGCTGCTCATGACTTTGAGAATTGGCCAACTGGATGGGATTGGGACTCTGTCTCCGACGCAGCTGACCGTCTTTACTCTCGTAATCCTGGTACCACCCAGCCTTCGGCTGATGGAAAACATTACGATGATTTGGCATACACTACCTTGTCAGCATATCTTGGACAACAAGGTTGGAGTGAGGTTGACTCTATTGAGAGTCCTAACGAGAAACATGCAGTCTTCTCTCGTCCTGCTTGGAGTATCTCCAATCATCTCCGAGCTGGTCCCGCTAGAACCTACATGCCGTTCGCCGAGCAGCTTGATAACTTTGAATTGAAGCTCGAATCTAGTGTCATCCAGGTTTTACGAAATGGAAGCACAATCACCGGTGTTTTGACTCAGGCTACAGATGGTTCCCGTCAAATCATCAATCTCAATGCCAACGGTAAAGTTGTCCTCGCCTCAGGCGCTTTATCGACTCCCCGTATTCTCTGGAACTCTGGCATCGGTCGATCCGACGCGCTCAACATTGTTAAAACCGGCACATCTGGTGTCTCTCTGCCAGACTCGTCCGATTGGATTGACCTTCCTGTCGGTCACAATTTGAAGGACCATGCTCAAGTGCCTTTGCAGTTTACTACTTCACCTGCCTTCGAAGCTTTTGGCTTCACTGGACTCGCGACATCGCCAGTTGCTACCGACTTGGATTTGTACAAGCAAGGCTCTGGAACTATAACACAGGCAGCTCAGCGAATGCACTTGTGGACCTCAATCAATGGTACTGACGGTGTAGCTCGCTACCTCCAAGGCACCGTTAGCGCGATGGCCGATGATACTATCACTGTCAAAGCCTTCCTCACTCATGGTACTACCAGTACTGGTGAGCTTGGGATCTCGGCATCTGGTAGCACCGTCCTCAACACCAAGCCATGGTTGCAAACAAGTGAAGATATGGCTGTCTACGAAGAATTTATTCAATTCTTCTTGAACATGGTGTCTAGCAATTCCTCAAATGCCGCAGGAAACAGCACCTACTCTCTCAGCTACCAGACTTCAGGAGCAACCCCGTCAAGCATCATTTCGTCTTCTCTTGTCAGTGGTGATCATTGGGTTGGAACTGCTAAAATGGGCACAGATGACGGACGTACCAATGGTACCGCCGTTGTCGACTTAAATACCAAGGTATACGGTACTGACAACCTTTTCGTCGTTGACGCCTCTATCCACCCCGATCTACCAACTGGTAACACCCAGGCTATCATCATGGTTGTTGCTGAGCAGGCTGCTGCTAAGATTGCAGCTTACGACGTCGCCACCGGAGCCGGTGCTACTACCAGCACCCCTACTGCTATCGTTGCACCCAGTGCCACCAGTGCTGATCCAGCCGCTGAAGCTGCTGATGATGATGAGAGCTGTGAGGCTTAGATTCAATAGGATGAATTCTCCTTTTATCTTTCTTTGTAAATAGTTTATCAAATTGTAGAATATAGACAACCAATGTACATTGCACATAAACAGAAATTATACCCCTGGCTCTTTGTGAACATTCCACAGAAGATATCCGATCAGTAGGAAAAGTGTATCCCGGTGCCGTAGCTATGATATGGGAAGCAGAGAATGAATTCTACTTCAAGACGTGAATGCTGCATGGGTGTTGTGGCTAGGTAGTTATTAGATGCTAATGTCGGTAGAAATGGCGCGTCAACAAGCAGAATGATCCTCACAAATGATGGTTTCGGTTTGCGATTGTTAGTTTGATACTCGATCCTCGTAGATCGTGGCTTCGATTCCGCGTTCATCGACACATTTGCCCGAGTGATGAAGAGCCCATGGCCAGTAAAGTCTCTGTGCTTGCAGGAATGGAGAACAGTTTGATCTTGGACCTTAAGTCATGATTACAGATCAACGCACAATACAACCACCAGCAAAGCCAATAGCAATCTGTTGATGAACAATAATTCTAGCTTGATAAGCGTTGCCAAGATGTGAGAAACAGGACCTTCCTTTCTGACATAGACAATCAATTCAACTGCATCGGGATTTTCGGAAGTCCCAAGATCAAAATTGTGATTATATAATAACGCATGACTTACACATGACCAGAGAGGGTAAAAACCTCTCTGTTGCACGTCTAAAATGAAAGATTTAGAATCTGAACGGGGTCAGATTTTTAACTTTTTTAAATCTCAAACCGACCCTTCCTTCAATTGCGGCAACTCCGACACGTACGGTGGTGCTTTTAAAACATTCTTCATAATTCAGCCACATAATATCTTAATAACTACAGGAGAAATTAACGATAATTCAGATTGCCTTAACATACCGTTTATTTGAATTGAGAATTGAGAATTGAAGCTACTTATTAATGCATTACATTGTGATTTGAAGGGGGTTTTGGTGTGTCGAGGTCGGTGGTGATGAAGTGAGTGGCTTTGAAAAATTGTGGCTGGTGATGAATCTCGATCTACAGCTACACTTCATTTGGCCAAAAATGACAGCCTTCCTCAACTACCTTGCAATAAACATACAAGGGCTGCAATGTAACACTTCAAATGTTTCAGAACCAGGCACAGCCAAATTAGATGGATGGCATCTCATCTATCATTTTGTTTCAAGTCAACAGGATGCTGAAACTCTGAACCGATCCTACGTGGGGCGTTATCAACGTCCCGTGATATGGCGATATCAATGTCGTGATCGATTTGTAGTCAGAAGTCTGACCGCTTCCTTCGAAATCAGGATTCAAAGGAAACTTTATACTACTTTGTACGGAATACCCGTTATCATTATCGAGATCTGAATTGATCACGTCTTAAACCTTCTCGATGGCGAGTGTCGTTGAGGCTAAACTCTGGGGAACGAAACGTCAGCGCATACGTTTTACCAATCAGGGGTATAGGGACTTGCGGCTCCAGTATAGGGGGAAGTATCAGTGCATCAAAGACATTTGATCAACGAATGACGAGTCGGATGGGCAGACATATATGGAATGGATATCGGTACTTGTTTTCTAGAAATGATGCGGTATTGCATTCCCCACACATGTATTGATTCGATTCAACTCGATCGTCAGCTCCTGCCCCGCAATAAGGTATCCCATCGACCTTGTTCCTGGGAATGAAACTTCTGGAATGGCGGTGGAAGAGTTATTTCGAGACTCCCATGCTAAATTGAGTCAAAAGATCCCCGTGAAATTGCAACGGTGAGCTCAAAGGAACTTTCAATGTCAGGCTTTTGGTACGGGGCGGAGGACTAGGTATCCGCAGACTAGGTAGGTTTCTAACTAGGTCTCTACATGTTTATTACGTGCGATTGATTACAGTGCCGTGGGTGCGTGCTTGGACTATGATATCAGACGAAGCAAGCGTATGTGGGGTTTGTAATGCTATTTGAAGTTCCAGGCTTACTCATTCTTTGATTTGTTGATTTCAAAGTTTGTAAACGCAAGATGGTGTGCTTGATGGGATCGATGGTGCCATGTCACTCGGGTTCGTTCTTATATAGGTAGATTCCTAAGTAAGAACATATTTCTTCATACCACTTCCAAATTATAACTACTCCCTGAATTTCTAGAATACACAGTAATATTCATTTCTTGAGCAAACATCATAGTCGAATACTTTCCACGTTTAATACTGTCTTTTCAAAATGGCTCCTTCATTAGAAGTTGGTCTTGAACAAGCTCCTACTCCTCTTCCCGCTAAAGTTGCATCCACCACCAAACTGGCGCTTTCTTATACACCAGGTCGTACTATAGTTGAGAAACACGAGACCTATGAGTATGAAGATCTCCGACCTTCTTTCCCAGACAAGAAGTGGCCGGCGTTAGAGGAAGTCACATACACAGACAAAGGACTTTTGGGTTCAGATACCTTCAAAGACCTCTTGGCAACTGCTACTGATGTATTTGACTACGTCCCTAAGATTGGCACCGAAATTCACGGGGTTGATCTAGCAAACCTCACTGATGCTGCTAAAAACGATCTTGCTCGACTAATCTCCATCCGAGGGGTCGTCTTTTTCCGCAACCAAAAGAACTTTGACATCGAAGCACAACGCAAATTGGGTTCTTATTTCGGAACACTGCATAAGCATGCAACTACTTCCGTGCCTAAACGCGGAGATCTGGACGATGTTCATGTCGTATACACGGACGAGAAATCTAAAGACCAAAGAGCACTTTTCACACCTACATTTCTCTGGCATTCAGACGTAACATACGAGATCCAACCACCCTCCTACACCTCACTTAAAGTTCTTACCGGACCACCCCGCGGCGGCGGCGGCGACACATTGTGGTCTTCCCAATACGCAGCCTATGATGCGCTCTCCGCGCCCATGCAAAAGTATCTCGAATCCCTCACCGCACTGCACACCTCTCATCTCCAAGCCGAAGGCTCGCGGGCACTAGGTCGACCTGTTCGACGCGATCCCATTATTACTGAACACCCACTCATCCGCTCACATCCTGTTACGGGATGGAAATCACTTTTCTTCAACCCTGGTTTCGTGACCAAGATTGTCGGAATCCCTAAAGTTGAAAGCGATGTTATTCTCGCGTATCTGAATGAAGTTGTGGCGACGACGCAGGAGTTGCATGTTAGGTTCCAATGGGGAAAGGATGATGTGGCGTTTTGGGATAACAGAATTTCAAATCATACTGCTTCGTATGGGTTCGCGCCACATAGGAGACACGCAGTTAGAGTGTGTTGCCATGGGGAGAAACCTGTTTTGGAGAAGGACGCAAGGAGTCAGGAAGAGGAGTTGGGGGAGAAGTATGGATTGCCGGTTGTGAACAAGGATGGGAGTGGCCAGAGCAATTATAATGATTAGGAATTGATGGCTAGAGAACGTGTATATAGATATTTGCATTCGGCATGGAGTTCGGGAACTGGGATAGGGGGTCAGAGATGAGGAGTTCTTCTGCAGCGTGGAGCGGCATATGCATGGTAGCTTGCTGCATTTTTAGGGTTACCATTTAAATTATTTGATAGCGGATCAGAATTTATAGAATTCTCATACACAAGAATAAACATAACCATTTTACTTACATCATTCCAAAATTTAATATTTGAACATCACGCAACGACTTTTAAATATTCTCCAAATATGGACCACCATCATGGACTTGGACTTACTGAAAATGATTTACGAGTCACTTTACTGGGTGCGAATCTCTATTCTCACAAGTTTAACACATTAAATCCAATTCGAAAATAGTACATTAGGTTTCATTTTTGGTATCTCCAATCAATTTCATACTTTGCTTTACGTTAGTTTTCTCGTGCAAATGCCGACGTGAATGCTACGCCTAAGTACGAGCACATAGCCCTCGCAATCCAAACTCCCAGACGCCACCCGAATCAATTTCTAATCTCTCTTGGAACAGATTCTCCGGCCTACCCAACTTTATATACACCCATCCTTTAATAAACACCTCCTCTCCCCCTCACACTGGCTCCATTAACACTGCCCCCAAACCCTGTCGGCGTTTCGCCCCTCCTATCCCTATCGCCAGGGCCCGTGAAACTCCCAAGTTGCAATGCTTGAATACTTTCTCTACTCGCGCCAATCTTACCAGCCACCAGTAGAATACTCTGTTCAAATTCTACAAGTGCCAATCCCAACTCTTGGACTTGGTTTTCTTGTTGATACGCTCTTCCGTTCCTGCGCGCTAGTAAGGCTTGAGTTTGTTGCGCTGTGCTTTGTTCCAGGCTTCTTAGATGCGCTTCTAACTCAGTGAAATTGTTCTGGTACTTCTTCAGCGTCGCGTCTAGTTCATCGGCGGTAGCGGAGAAAAACGACACCAAATCTTGGGCATCAGTGTCATTGGCTGCATTATTGGGATTGTTCGTAGATTTAGTAGCCCAGATGCCAGGGGTCTGATATTGGGTTGGCAATTTTTGATTGTCAATTGCGCGGAAACTTAGAGTAGCATTATCCGCGTCTTTCTTTATCAATTGTCGAACCTGGTCGATCTCCGTGGCGTCGCGTTCCATGGCTTCCTCCATACCGAGTAATTTCCTCCGGCAAAATTCTACGTCGTTAGGAATGTGCTCAAGAAGCTTGCCATGTTGGGGCATGATAGCATCGCAGTCGTTTTTCATGGCTATTTGAGCTTGAATTACTTGGTCAAAGTGTTCGATTTGTTTCTGTACGGTTTCGTTAAGGTCGTTGAATCGTGTCGTGCCGCGCATTTGGCTAAGGTCAATTTGAACGCCTGGAACAAGTTGAGGCTGTTGGGATTGACCCAAGAAACGACTACCCCCAAGCATATTGTTATTTGTTTGGCCTTGTGGTTGATTTTGAGCTGGTGCGCCGAAAAGAGAGGAGGTTTGCTGTGGTTGGGATTGAGTTTGAGTTTGAGTTTGTTGACTTGCGCCACTAAGCTAGTTAGTTGATGTATCATTATTTTTTCTTCGCGATGGTCACTTACAAGAGACCTCCAGATGCTGCAGGTTTTGCTTGGTTTAAATTTCCAAATAATCCACCTCCATTCTGCGCAGGTTGTGACGAGGCAGTGCCACCAAATAATCCACCACCTGTATTTGCGCCAGTTGTCTGATTATTAGGTTGTGCTCCCCCAAGTCCACCACCTGTAGCTCCTTGAGTCTGATTATTGTTAGTGGTCGCAGATCCGAAGAGCCCGCCCGTTGCAGGAGTAGTCGTCGCGGCAGTCGCTGAACCAAATAATCCACCTCCAGTTGAAGCCGGTTGAGAAGTATTGGCGTTTCCGAACAATCCACCAGACGCAGGCTGAGTAGGAGCGGCTCCAAACAATCCTCCAGTCGCCGGCGCAGAGGTTGCTGCTGCGGGAGCTGAGCCAAATAAACCACCGGTAGCAGGAGCAGCTGAAGTTGTTGAACCAAATAATCCACCAGATTGAGGAGCAGATGTAGTTGCAGGTGCGCCGAAAAGACCTGTCGAAGGCTTCGCAGCCTGTGTACTTCCAAACATTCCTCCTGATAATGGCTGTGTCGTTCCTGATCCGCTACTGAATGAAATGTTAGAATCGCTCTTTCTTTGTTTCGCTCAATGTTCTTTCTCTCTTCATGAAATCTTTCACAATGAATTATTTTGATAGCTTTCCCTTTGCTCCACAAAAAGCTTGGGTAATGAGTTGGTTGACACGACAAAATAAATAAACCTTCGAATTGGGCAATTCAATTGAATAATTCACTTACAATAAAGAATTAGCAGAATTGGTATTGATACTTAATCCACCTGGACCAGAGAAAGATCTTGTTAAAGCCATATTGAAATAATCCTATCGTTGTGATTTTTCTTGGAGATGATATTTAGATAAAATCAAAGAATAATAAGAGAAAACTTTAATAATTTTCCAGGGCCATCTCGTCCTGAAACTTAAGCCTGAACGCGTCTAATATTCACTAAGACTAAGGCGGCCAGGCTGTTGTGTTACAGTACATACCATACCTATTTACCATACCTAGCTAGCTAGGTCGTATCACGACAACTATCAATCCCAGAAATAACAACACGGACTCTCAATAGAGCCTCAATAATCAAAATGGATATCGATGAAGACGATGATTTTTATGCGCCCGAAGAGAGTGCGCCACTTTCTTTAAACCAAGTCGCTCCAACAGAAGCTGCGCAGCCTGAAGTCAAAGCCGAACAACAGGATGAAGATTTAGAGGAGGGTGAGGAGGAAGATGAGGACGAGGATAGTGACTCGGTATGATATGGTTACCTCCGAAGCTCTGCTTAGCTTTTGCTGATATGGGTGCAGGACATAGATATTATCACAGAAAAGAAAGATGGTGCTCCGCCGTCCACAAAGCCTCAGTATGTTTTGCGCCCAGCTCATAGTGCTCAGTATTAATGTCATAATAGAGGCACAAAATATGATAAATTGCCCGGCAGTGATCTTCCAAGCCATACAAAATCCACGACCGAAGCAGATGAGAAAGCTCCCGCCGTGAAAAGCGAAAAAACAAAGAAGGATTCCGATACACCAGCGATATCTGGTGCAGAATTACCCGGACTGGCGATATCAAAAATTGATGTAAATGCAAAGCCTATGTATGAGCCAGCCGGAAAACCAATCACACAAATCAATATCGATGAAGGTATTTAACCCTCTTTTACTTTCTCGCAAGTTATTCATGTAATTAATCTTTGCCCATTTAGATCTCAACGAAAACGACAAACCTTGGAGAAGACCCGGTACCGACATATCTGATTACTTCAACTACGGTTTCGATGAATTTACCTGGGCCCTCTACGCCAACAAACAAGAATCATTGCGCTCAGAATTCGACCCCAATAAAATCGCACAGAATAATAAGAAAATGTTCGAGGATATGAATATGATGATGGCTATGGGTGGAATGCCAGGAATGCAAGCTGGAGGCGGCATGCCTGGGATGGAGGGAATGACACCAGAAATGATGCAGCAAATGCAACAGATGATGGCAGCGAGTGGAATGGATCCTAGCCAGATGGACCCCTCGATGTTTGGAGGCTCCAATTCGGCGGGAGGTGCGGGGGGGTTTGGAGGAGGTCAATTTGGTGGTGGAGGGTTTGATCAGGGCATGATGGGATCTGGAGGTGAAAATACTAATAGGGGAGGTTTTGGAAGAGGCAGAGGTAGAAGAGGAAGAGGAAATTGGTAAACATAATGATATACCTCAAAGGTCATATCTCTAAGTTTGATGAGGCATCTTAGTCGAGCCGAAGTATACCCAGAAATTGTAAAACAGAATCAACTTTGAAAAGGGGCTTGAAAGTCAAGCTTCCCTCGAAGCGAACACGTGATGGTCAAGTGTGAACAGGTTTGTTTTTTGTAGGTCTTCTACCAGTACTTTTTATGGCTTATGGGAATGATGTTTCCAGTGTTATGGTGTCATGGTAGTAGAGGTACAAGATTGCACATTTAAAAGCTTCGTTTGTCATAGCATCAAGTAATGGAATAAAATTTTCTCTTTGAGTTATTGTAATTATGATCTGCACTCTGTTGGTTCTCGTTACGGTCTGCTTTATTGGAGTTTTGGTGTTATTTTCTGCTTTGGGGTATTGAATATTGATAGTTGCTGCGCGCTAAAACGAAGAAACATGCACGTCTTGTCATGGTACAGGAATGTTGTAGTATTGATGTTCCAAGCTTGTAATTTATATTTGCCCTGGTACCTTGTATTGCACAATGCCCTTAATCATTATGACCATCTTCCGCTTTGTAAACACATAACAGTAGCATGGTGGGCTCGTATTTTGAAGTCAACGGCGATCCTTCGGTATACTGTTGGGACTTGCTGAGGGAGCATAATTTAGGTATTGATGATGCATCCCTGTGGATTTGCGGAGGCACAAGACTTCGGGTGTTGTTGTGTTGGCTATCTGCAAGTAGTGATGTGATATCAAAAACACCTATAAAGCTGTTAGAATCACTGCCACGTAGTTTAGTTGTGGAATCGAAACGGAGCATGTACGCCTGTACCAACTTTGGCGCACTTCTATCAAAAGCCAGTGGCACAACCGCTCTTATTGTGCACTCAATTCTAGATGTGACTCTCAATTGCGGAGTACAATAAGCGTGCCAAGGGCTATCGTTTGCAATTGACAGTCGAGACTTGTATCGTAGAGACCTACTGTTGAGGCGCGTACTTTCCAAGGTATAGTGGAGCAGAATATGGCATTGAGCCCGAGTATTCGAGACACCCGAGTAGCCTTCCTTCTCCTTATTCACAATCTTCTCTGAAGGACTGCCAATAGTTGCGAGATACAAGAGGCCTTCGGCTGTCTTTGATAGTGATGTTCCGCTCCAAGCGTACACTGTTGCAGCAATCTCTTCCTCCTCAGCCTGCCTTACGCCTTGACTCTTCTTTACAATTTCGTGTTATATGAATGCACCGGCAGCAGATGTCGTTGATTTCGTGGATCCGTTCTTGTGATTGTTGGAGGTTGCAGTTGACTGGAAAAAGCACTGATTAGCAAAATCCATTGTGCCCCGTATGTCCCTCTTGACCCGCTCAGGATCATACTCGCCGAATTTATTTATTGTAATGAAGGGTAGTATTTGATGTCAAATACAAAGCGCTGATCATTGTTGCTGCCAACAGGCTTTGTGTTTAGTTGAGAAAGTTGGTAGTGTTGTGTTCAACAATTCTCCAAAAGACTTTCAAAACTCTTGAGGTCTGCTAAGCAGGCTGAGACCTTCTGCTTGAGATTGATTGATCATAACAATCAAAAGTAAAGCCTGAGTCAGTGTGTAAGGTTATAGACATTAAATAGTATAATTTTAATGTCTGTTATGAAGTTGCTATGGTTTACACCAATTGCAAAGAAAGTGGTTCATGGGTGTGGTGGTTAACTTTTGGTCTATTGAGCAAGAACGTGGTCTATGGAATAAAACTTAGTATATCATAATATTTGGACCTTGTTCTTGGTGTTCTGTCAGAGCTAGTTGCAAGTTTTGAAAGATTTTGAGATTTTGAGATGAAGTGTTGATTGAATCCGGAAATGCATAGGTGTATACTATCATAAGTCAGACAAAACAAAGAGACATTGAGTCAAATAAAAGTGTTTTAGTGAACTTGATTGGGATAGATAAAATCCTTACAGTTATAGTGTAATGTATAAAGAATTTCTGGACAAATTAGTGAGCTCAGAGATGAAGTCACCTTACAAGCTCAGGCTCGGGGTGGACGACATGGTCCCAAGCATTACTTTGATTGAACCAAAGGCATATTCACCCTCAAATAACACTCTTTAAAAGCATCTACAGTTTATTCAAGTCAATTTCTACGTGTAAGAAGAAGCTGTTATGCTTGGAAAGGCTAGTTACTGATCCAAGATTATCCTTAATGAAGCAAATACAGAAGAATATATCTTCAGAGTTGAATTGCAGCTTCCCAATGCCTTCAATAGCAAGTAGAATAGTGTAGATAGATTATATATATCCCACAAAGGATCATTAGTAGTGAGATGCTATGATATATTCCATCCAGGAAGCCTATGATTAGACCGGGAGTAGGTACCAAAGCGTGACCTGTAGCCCGCTCTCTCAAAGAGGCTTAGGATTGAAGGAAGATCCCTGCAAACTTGGAGGCTAGGCTTCTCTCGTAGATTTGGGCAGCTTCCTGCCAAGTATCTCCACACAAATAGTTGCTTTCTCTTTCTTCTTTCCAAAACACCAACAACCAAAACAACAAAACACCAAAAACAATCGAAAATGGACATAACAACCCTTGGAAAGCATCAAAAAAGTAAGTCACATTGATCAAGTTCTACCTATATTTCTTGCAGAAGGCACTTCTATCGATTTAACCATAATTCGACGGCTCTACCTGCAAAATCAGTGTGAAAAGCATGGCTTTCGCACCAGTTGCGTGCACAGCAGATACCGAGATATTATCTCATCAGGCACCTACCTTAAGCAATCACTATACAACTTAACATAGTCACATAGTTCTCTTTGATGGAAGGTTACTGACTTGAATTGATATAGGTACGCTTCTACTTTGCGAACAACCCACCTTCGTGAAAGATCAAACTGACCAGGTCATCCTCGCCGCCAACAGACTTAAAAATGCAGTGAGTTTCATCCTTTTTGCTTCTTCTATCTTTATCCCGTGCGATATTCCTACTACTTGAAACAGTTTTTTGCCTGTTGCTGACCATGTTCACAAACAGGTGAGCATCTTCCATTACTCCCGAGTTTTCGCAAATACCAATTCCAGTTGTTGGCCTCTATCTTCCTCCAAACGTGTACGTTCATCTTCCTTGTGGACCATAGTGGTATTGTCTATAAAGTTCCAATAGTCGACATAATGTCGTGCTCTAAATAACGCTCTCTCATACTGCCGACCTCATATACGAGAAGACTTAAGCACGGCAGCTCGGGTGTTCTTCCGTTTGCCTTTACTTTATCATCCTCCTGATTTCTGTCAATGTAGCATGCTCCCGCTTTCATTGAATATTGCTGATTTTGAATTCCCTGCAGCCTCTTCTCATCAATCGGAACGTTAGATCTTGATAGTTGTAAAACTAATCATGGTCTCCAGAAAGCACTAAAAAACATTAAAGTCATAGAATAGCAACAAAACAGGTAAGTGAAAACCTCCTTACAACCTTTACCGGCCTATTTATGGCAATAAAATGACCCCGTACTAACGATTTCTAGTGGCCCCTTGACTGGGGCAACTCAATGCCATTTTAACCAGGGTATGAAAAACTTTCCATTATATCGCCTCCACTCGTACAGAAGAAATCATGACTCCTATCTCTGTTCAGTGCGGGCACGATTCTTGTCAAGACGCCTGATGAAATAAACTCAGGTGGACTCTAGTATAACCAAACCGACTCACATTTAGTGTGCATTTAGCTTCAATTCGAAGCCAGGTATCACAATTTGGAGCTTACATTGAGGTAGCGGGGATTGAAACTTCGACATACTTCCTTGAGAATTCCCTCTTCAACATGCACATGCGCTATCCGCTTGTCTTCTTGAATCAAAAACATGGCCGGTACACAGTTATTACTGGATATTGGTGAATTTGAGTGATTCTGGAATTGTCGCTAACGGTCTCCCTCATCATCTAGTATCTATTTAAGCTCCCCCTCGATCAACGGAAAATGCCAACAAGAACCTTTAGTGTTTAGTTGAAACTTTATGCCTCCAGCGTGGCATGGGCTTCGGCCTTCATAAAGGTATGCCCAGCTACAGCAGACTTCTTTCTCCGCAGAGCTATATCTTCGGTTCATGTCTTCCTTTTCGTCATTTTCCTTCTATGTTGTCGCTGTCACTGGAGCATGTTTTACGTCGGAACTTCCGAGCTTCATTCTCACTTCACAACCATGAAATAGTTAATGACCTGTCCCTGGTCTATATGGTACTTCTGTATCATATAAAGTAGTGTCATACAAGTCTGTTGTCCGTTGAACTTTGATACTGGCAATCATTGGTGGCTGAAGTCTCTCGCTATCCATATTGCTAACTTCACTTGAAGTAATCACTCTGTTTCTCCTTATTAGTATTGGTGATCATTCTGGTTGCTATGGATGTGAATATACGTTGTCAATTGGCTCTTAGTGGTGATATTTATGCTTGCTGCATGCAACCAACCGTAATGTTTGGCATCCGCTAGTATTTGCCGCTTGAGAACGTCAGGACTTTAAGTCATACTAAGTAGAGCTCTGTCTCATCTACTGATATGTCCGTTACAGCTTGTGTGTGAAAGCTCAACACATGACCAGATGATCGCAATCGAAGAAGGGACTTGCAGATGAAGTCGGCCTGGTCTATACTCAATTGTTCATCACCTCTATCAGGATATTTTGAATGAAGACAAAATCAAGAAAGTCCTTCTGTCATCAAATTTTCAATGGTTCATTGAGTTCCTCATCAAATACTGGTGAACAATCTATAAGTTCTTAACAGGATTTGTGAATGAAACCACATGTTACTGTGAACCTTGGTTGTATCGTATGACCAAGACTCTAAAAGAACTGATCAATAAATGCTTGTGTTATATATGACCATTACTTCTATTCTCACGCAAGTGCATTCGCCGTGTAACTCCGGACTCTCTGAATTCCTTATATAAAGTTATGTAATGTATTTATTTTGGGCGTTTGCTACCATAAAAGGCACTGAAATGTACGCATTTTTTCTTAAAGTATAAGCGTACCAAAGATAATACTATCCATGTACTGTATCGCCTGATGATTGGAAAGGTTCATTCACGTGGGCCCACTTTTCTATTCAAAGAAATTGTGGAAAGGGGTTCAGACGAGAATTCAATACAGTACAATCACTGTATCCCAGGGCAACAGGCCACTCTTTTTTGATTGGAATCACTACCAGTATCTATTTCTCCCATTCTAAGTGGCTCATACAAATCACTCAATATCTCATCACCTCGATTTTCGTACGGGCTGTCTTCTAAGCTTTGAAGTTCTCTAATCAACCAATACGGCTCCTCGCTTGATTCATTTCCCTCTTAAAATCAGCCTCCATTCACAGTTTCAATTCACTTAAAGATATTTCTTGATCACATTGACTTGGTATCCACTTTATTTGGGTTCTCTTCTCGACTCCGCTTCCTTTCCCTTGTTTTTAAAAACATCGATTACCCCGCCTGATCCTACTTTCGGACTCCAACTTCCTGAGATTCTACAACCTCTTTCCTTCAATCTCACATACAACTCAATACAAGCAAAAACAATACAAGTTTCATAAGATATTTTCTTGTCGTTACTTCTTTACTTGCTAGTTTCTTTCTTGTCTAGTTCTCATACCACACCATACTTCCCTTAAGACAATCAACACAAGTTGTCGTATTCAGACTTATTTCTGCACTCTTTGATCTGCAGATACTCAAGAACAATTTCAATTTCGCACACCAGCGTGTAGTTAGTACAGTATTTCATTCATTCATACATATTCTTTCATATTGAAATATTTACTCTTACATTTTTTGATTTCCCACGCAAGAATAATTCACCTTCAAAAAATATTGACTAACTTTCATATTCATTTCCAGAAGATGGACCAAGACGACAATGGTTCCGAGTACGGTACCAGCGGGTACCCTGAGGAGCACGTCCGACCATCAATGTCGTCAGCTCCTCGGGGCCCCCCTGGTCCGTACCGGGCCATTTACTCAGACCTGAACGACATGCAAGATACCAAGCGTCGTCGAATTGATGAACGCATGGATGCAGCCTATGAGGAGGGACGCTTGAGTGGCGCTCCGGTTGACCCTGCCGATCAGCGAGAATTCATTAAAGACTTGTTCGATGCATTCAACTCCGTCGAAACAGAGGGTGATGACGCAATTATTGACAAGCCGACCAAACACGGCAGGTTGTCGCAAGCAGCCACTAAGTTTAAGGAAAATCGTTACCCCGCATACGCGATTGAGGAAGTTTGCTGGGAGATTTTCGTAAGTAGACCCCCTATTATCTTTAAAGCCTCGCTCAGTTCAGAATACTAATGAAGAAATCACAGGACAAGGCTAGAATTGTACAAATGGATGTGAAGCTCTTAGAAGCATTTCACGAGTCAAAGTTCGAGGGACCAATGATCCACACCTCGTTTGGTCAACGCTGGACAGCTATTTGTGGCGCCTGCACTGTGAGTATGCATTCAATGCCCCAAAAAAATAATCTAATATATTTCGTAGCGTTCAAAAGCCTTGTGCAAAATGCTGTTGGACGCTCCATACCTCGACCGTTTCGTTAGTCATCCACAGGGAGAGCTGAAGGTAAACAATTTTATCCTTTCCTATTTTCCTATCTTTGTACTATTGCTGACATACAAAATTTAGATGAAGCTAAACAACAAAAAGATCAACGCTCAGCGCGATGCTCAGAACGAAATTGGTCGTCAATTCTTGAGCAAAGGCGTCGGACCCGAAGCGGCGGCCACAGCTTTAGCCAAATTGCTTCCTGAAGAGGCACAACCATATGACAAATATGCCCGCTTCAGCCCTCATCAATCTTCTGGAGGTAATGCAGCTGGTCCAAAGACACCAATAGCCCCAGTTCGCATTCAGCCTACTCGATCAGCTGTTACCAACTCAGCCAAGCGCAAGAATATGTCAGAGTCGGAGGACGAAGATGAGTCCGAGGAAGACGATTACATCGACTCAGCAGTCAGATCCAATGCCAGACCAACTCTTCGAGGTCGCCGAGCAACTCTCAAGACCCCTACACGATCCAACACCAGCAACTCTGTAATGAGCAAGACTCCACAAACTAAAAAGACCAAGGGACAACCGACCGATACACGCTCACGTCTCATCAATACTAAAACACCTGTCAAATCACAGGAAGTAGTGGAAGCCGAAGCTGAAGATGATTATAAGAAGACGGTTTGTCGACTTCTTGGTCTTGACCCCAGGAATGCCAAGGTCATGGCTTATAGCCTCGAGGATCTCAGATGGTATGCGAGAGCATACAATGTCGACTATATGGAAACTGTATGGTCGCATCCACAATGGCCTGATTACAAGGGTCTCGGACACGTTCTTAAGGATAAGAATGATAACCGTGTGGACCACTTTTCTATCATCATCAAGTCGTTGATGCCACTTGCTAAGCTGCGGGGAGATTACGTCGACGGTAAATTGATGCCACACAGAAATAGGACCTTCAAGCCCAAGTCACAAGAAGATCGTATGGCGCTTGGTTCTGCTATGAATGCTGTTCGTTTTCACGCTGGATATCCTGCTCCCGTCAGTATCGAGTCTCATGGTACCCCACAAATGATTGCAGAGAACATCAATTTCAAGCCCCAAGTACGTCAGCCCGTTGAATATCAACAATTCGATCACGGTTACTATCAACGTTCAAGTGCATATGATCGATCTGCCTCACAGTATCATCCCTACAGCCATAACCGTTCTCAGCATGCCAGCCATCCATCTCAGCATGTAATTCATTCACCTCACTTAGCTGCTTCCACCAGTAGGGGCTATAATGATGGCTCGTTTCAACAAGGACATATGGGCAATCAACAATCATTCACTTCTCACCCGAGCTACAGCTTCAACACTTTTGGTTCTAATCCTCAAGCCGGCACCATGTTCAATGATGGTCTTGGATTCTCTGGTCCGACCCAAACTAGCTATGCCACCTCTTTCAGAGGTCAGACCCCTAGCTATAATCATAATCATACTGTCCCAAGCAGTCCTTACACCACCCCCCAGCTTGGACATAATGTTGGCCTTGTCTCACAAAGTCCACATTTACCCAGTATTACCACTCAACAAAGCGATAGCACATACCCAGACCCTGAAGATTGCTCCAATCAACAAAACTCGCAATAGATTCAAGGTTCAATTTTCAGTCATCGACTAGTCTTTAGCTGGAATTTGCTCTCTTCATTCATCAGACTTTTGGTCCCTCAATTGCATTCTGGATCCTTCGGGTCTATCACAGACAGTAACTCGTCCAGATAGCTTCGTTTTAGTGCGGTTTTGCACTGCTCTCGACGCATTCTTTTTTTCACTTTTCATCTTCCAATCTACGGGCTTCATTTTACCTCGACTCGATAATATCAGAGCGTTCAACATATAACGAGTCACTGTGTATACAGCAACAGCGCCATACATACACTTCTTTTTGTTTCTCCTGCTTCTTACAGGTTATTTTTGCGGTAACTTGATTCTATGGGTTCAGATATCGACTTATTTGACACCATACGTGTATTTCTTTTACCCTCTACCTCCGACTCACGCAATATTTACTAATATCTGTATCATATGAGCTCCAGTAGCTAATATGTTACTTCTCGCAAAAGAGATATTCTTCGTTTGTATTGTGCCACCCACTCTACCGTCTTGCATGATTTCATTCGACCATTGGACTCACCAAGCTCCAGTGTCAATCGATTCATTGACGCCTCTTCAAAAGCTCTTTTCATATTTTCAACTGCAAGGTGAATGGATACACCGCAGCATAGATACATTCAGTATCACGCATACAGCGGAGTTGTCGGAAAACGATACCCAGGGAGTTTTCACAGTAGTTCGCATTCGCATAGCATTCACGACATTTACGACACTTTTTCTGGTACTGGCATGGTTCTACAATCACGGGCATTACATTTAATGTGTTGGCGGTCTTATCTCAGGTTCTTCAGAATATAAGGCATAGCGATGGAGTTGGGAAAAGATACCCTTGAAAGCGTTCTTCACGGTTCTTCAGCGGGATATTCAGTTTTCTTTTTACTTATCATGGCCTTTCATTCATGAGACATTAAATCCGCGCCCTTTCTCTGTAATTTAATTTTCTTTCTTTGGATCGTTGTTCCAATTGCTTGCAATGATGACTTTCCTGTATTCTAGCTTTACTCTCTTTTGTCTACGACCCTTCGAGGGCTTCAATCTTTAATGGGACTATGGATTCTCACCAATTTGATGTGCATACTTGAATTCGTGATATGTGAATTGATGAAGGTGACTCTAAGGAATTGAATGGTGTTAATTGACTGGAGTGTATTCATAATGACTCGCCAAAGGATTGCATAGGTGTGTTGAAGTCAAGCTAGCCGAGTTGAATGAATGGTGATGACCTCTGATCTATTTATTATCTCTCTTCACATCGTGGTACTCGTTTAGACGAGCCAATATTCCCTGGATCCTAATGAATACTGCAGGATAAACCACACGATAGATCCCCGTTACTTTCTCTGTGCACAAACTTTACACATGGTAGTTTCATGCTTGGAAAGTTTTCATCATAGTAGATTATACAGGGCTAACTGACAAGGTATCTTAAATCTATACTATTCCACCAAAAGTCTATCAACTCTGTACATTCTATCGCGAGGCATCTATATGCAAGTCTAAGTAACTCTCTTCTAGTTTACCAAAATCCCATATCTTTCATAGGGGAAGTTCTCTAAGGTCTCCAAGTAATCACCCCATCCATCTCCCACCGTACCAACAACACCATCTTCTTTCAAGTTCCCTCCTTCTCCCGTCGATCCTGCCAAAACTTCTCCTTCTCTCCCCACAAACTCATTCTTCAATTCCGGGTGCGGACACCACACTACTCTCATTCCTGCTCTCCTCCCACTTTCTACACCTGGCACAGAGTCCTCAAATACTAGACATTCTTCCGCTTTCACGGGCTCCTCTCCTTCTTCTAAACTCTGGTTTATAGTGTCCAACGCTAGTCGATAAATATCCGGAGCAGGTTTACCACGTCCAGGTCCAATTCGTGGATCATCACCTAGAACTTTTCGATGCGAAGGAAAGACTTCGAAAAGTGTTACGTGATTCATAGTTTTGGCATCGTACATCTCCTTATGACTACTCGTCGCTAGGGCAATATGTAGCTTCCTTTCCTTCTCTCCTTCCTTTGCTGCTGATCTTGCGTTCTTTAGTTCTTCTAAGAGTTTCGTTACACCAGGTAACGGCATACAGGTTTTAAACAACTCCCGCTTGAGGGATTCTTGTTCTTCGATGTATTGCTCACGGGAAATTGGGAGGTTGGCCCAGCCAAAGAAAATTTCGCTGGCAGAAGCTGCAGGTCGACCTTGTAATTGTGCTTTTATGGACCAGGGAAGTGGTGGTCTGTTATATTTTTCGAGCAGGGTGTTGGTGACGATAGAGTACTTGTCTTCGGAATCGAGAAGGAGTCCGTCCATGTCGAAGAGACATGCTCGGATTGGGGGGAAGCTGGCATGATGTTAGCCAGAGTTTTGCAGAAGAGGGATACAATTGAGTGGGAAATAAGATTTGGTGAAGAAACCTACTCTGTTCGAGGTGCCATATTTGCAGTATTGTACTACAGCTCTGATGTCAATAGAGTCTAATGAAGCTGGTGTGAGTGAAATGTGGGGGTTAAGATGTTGGCGGGGTAAACGTCACACGCGGTCGGTGCGGCCGATGCGGTATCGTTTCCGTTCGTACATGCTTCACGCCAGCAGACCTTACACAATACACCCCGAAATCAATCATTCATCATGACAACACGTACCGAAAAGTTCCAGCGCAAACCTCGCGACGCTGATGCCGAACCATTAGAGGCTGAGGAGTTTCTAAGATTTTCTCCTGAAGAAGAAGCTGTGCGTATTTTTACACCATTTTGCGATGCGCAACCGCATTCTATTTACTTATTGCTAATGACGTAAATGATAGTCACTCCTCGCCGAATCTAACACGCTAAAGGCCTCTGCCAATACTCTATTTTCTCAGAAATCATACAAAGAAGCCATCGATACCTATGAAAGCGCATTATCGACGTGTCCGAAATATTTAGAATATGAGAGAGCGGTATTGAAAAGTAATGTGGCGGCTTGTCATTTGAAATTAGAGGCGTGGAAGGAAGCTGCCAAAGCAAGTTCAGAAGCTTTAGATGGGCTAGAGAAGCTGCAGAAAGATGAGGCGACGGATAAGAAAGAAGATGAGGATGAGAATGCAGGAAAAGAGAAGGTAAAAGAAGAGGAAGAGGCAGACGAGGAAATCATCAGTGAGGGAGCTACAAAGGCGGAGGATACTAGAGGAAAAAGCATCGGTGATGCGAAAGAGAGTCGAGCAAAAGACATTGAGAGAATAAGAGCGAAAGCTTTGATGAGAAGGGCGAGGGCTAGGAGTGAACAGGACGGATGGTCTACTTTAGCTGGTGCTGTGGAAGGTACAGTTGTTCATCTCCTTTCTTCATTGGCAATGTCTCATGTTGGTGCTCGGAGTCTCGTTCTAACATATTACACCTCGCAATCTAGATTACAAACTCCTTTCAACCTTTACCAACCTCTCCGCCATAGACCGCAAAACAGTTGAAACACAACTTCGTGTTCTACCGCCCAAAAGTAAAGCAGCTCAAGACAGAGAAATGGGCGAGATGATGGGGAAATTAAAGCAGGTTAGTTTGATCAATTCTTGTAAGTCCTATCTCTTCTCGCTCATAAAAGCTTACGATTGGGGATTTGATACTATAGTTCGGAAATGGCATACTGAAGCCATTTGGATTATCCACCGATAATTTCCAGATGGTCAAAGATGAGAAGACTGGTGGGTACAGTATGAACTTTAATCAAGGAGGGGATTCATGATTACGAACATTTGGCCGATACTCAGACTCAATGTTTTGTGGCACCAAGACAGGACCAGAGGTTACACTATAGTCGTCTATCAATCCCGAGAGTAAGTACGTTCGGGTGCATATCAGGCCATTTTTGAGGCGTGCATTCTACATTCTTACACTTCTAAGCAACCGGTATGTACTAGGATACTGGACTCTGATAATGGATTTGCTATACCGTACCTTTACCTATCACAACGAATCCTCCCGGGCGTGCTTTGTGCACCCATTCGATAACAAGAATACAATTTGTTTCACAAGGTCTACACCATGCTTATCTTTACGCTTCATATATCGATTCCACATGATACCCTTTGTTAAGTCCACAATGTCACTTGTATAGACGAATGCGTACCCCGTTGTCTGCTTAAACACTCATACCCGAAAATATTCCCCACGAATCGATACCCCCACATGTTCTTAGTCTTCTCCTTTTATTCGCTTACACAATTGCGACCTCCATCCTGGCCATTTTAAAGTCAATATCACGCACGAAATATGGCCCGGAATGAGGTCAAACCAACCAACTCACTAATCAATACTGCCCTATAATTTCTCCACGATCTCTTACTCTTCTACTTCTTCTTTTCTTCTCTTGTAAGCTAAGGACTAATTGAAAATACGGCGAGTCTCAAGTACACTTCCCTTGTACAAGGTTGGAGGGAAGGAGTCTTAGACACGTTTGTCTTACTGTACCATCGTACAGTATTACACAGATTGCTCATTGTTCCACGGAAGGAGAGCTCATTTCTGACTTGACCTCCGCATTCTTCGTTGATACTTGGAACTCTTTCCAGTTCTAAGCTACTTCCGAGACCGAGACATTATACCCCTCTGCTTCGCGCTACACTTTTGTACGACCCTTCCCCATCTATGAAGTAAAGGGTCAAACCGTCGCGATACACTTAGGTTTGACAATTACAAGGGACATGATGTCGGAATATAAATATCTACTGCATATGCATACATGCACCTCCCTCTATGCACATCACTTCTCTCTCCTATCGAAACATCGCTTGCTAAAAAACCTACAGCAACCCAATTTTACTAGCGGAAAAAACTATTTCATCAATTATATATTTGACTGGGGATTGAAGTGTTCTGCGATGAATCATACAATCTTTAAAATCTTTCTCTATCCATGCTTATTCATAGGCCTTATTTATCTCTCTTTATTCATGGGATAACGTGATTTTACGATTTCATTCCACATCACACACAGAACTGTATCCCATCTTCAAATCAAAGCTATCAAATCTTTATTTTCTTCAAAATACTTTTCTGAATCCGCACTCTTTCCACAATCATGAGATCTAGATCTAGATCCATTTTCCATCCATCATTTCCCCAAATTCAACTCTATATCAACAAACTCTCCCGATCCATCGAAACCAAAAGAACTGAAACCACCCTAATTCCTACGACGTCATAATTCTTCCTCCTTCTTCCAAACGAAACCCCTGACAGCCCCACTACTACCCCCCGGATCATCACATGAAAAAGATCTGTGCGTTTTTTATTTAAATAGGATACCAACTGACCATCGAATTCCACAAATCCCATTATTGAAGTTTTTCGTCCACGGTCTACCATTTTCTCGATTGTACGAGTGCACATATCCAAAGATACATATATACATATAGAGCTACGGAAAAGAGGAAGAGAGAGGAACATTCATAGACAGAATGTCTAACTTCCAACTCCTTACAAAACCAACTCCCATGAGTGGAGAGGCTCACCGCAAATCTCCTTCTCTTTCTTTTACACCCTCTCTGGCGCCCTCTTACTCGACTTCTAAGTTTACATCTACATCCAAATCAACTTCTTCGTCTCCATCCTCCTCATCTTCGGCCCTCCGTCCCACCTTCCGCCCCCTCTACAAAACCCTCTCACTTTCCTACCGATACCCCTCCTCCTCGACCAACAATCCCTCTTCCACAAACGGTACTTCCACTACTTCTACAACTTTTACCATCCTCCTCTCTATCTACAAGTTTATCGATCTTTTGGCCCGACGATTAGCGTTTGAATTCGCGTTGTTTATGTTAGGGGGCGGATTTAATCTCATGCTCTTACTGTTGTGGCCTGGGTGGATACCGGTTTTGGGGGTGGTGGGGGGCTTGTGGTGGGTTTGGGGATGAGGGGTTGGGGAAAGTGGAAAGTGGAAAGTGGAATCTTGGTATTGGGATAGGGGAACGAATGAGTCGGAAAGGGAAACTCATTGCGGATGCGAAATGGGGGAGGCAATCATAGGAAACTTTTGACAAAGAGGGTAAGAACTTGCGCTGATATCATTATGTTATTTTGAAAGCTAATTCTTCGTTTCTATCCAGGTTTCATGTTTCTACCTGTTTGAAGACTTCCACATCGGACCATCTATCTATCCCTCAATTTATTGATCCAAAGCGCTCCAGGTCCCGCAACAATTATACAAGTTCGATAGGCCTCCGCATTTCCAATTCACACCACCAGGACCACGGAGTACTTCCTTAGGAAAAGAAGAACGCATTTCCGCCAGCATCCCTCTTAACTTCGGTCTGGTAGTCCTTCTCAGGTTTAAATTCTTGCCAAACGCTAGCTGGATAGATATGTTTGTTCCTCTCATACCATCTGCGATCCACTACTTTTGTGAAAGTAGGATCATCGCCAAATCCTTCTAGATCTTCGACTTTCGTTGTGGGGGTTTTGGTACCACTGGAAGCGGACGGACGTGAAAGTGGGTTGTAGGATTCTGGAATAGGGGGATCGGTGTCAAGAGGGGTAATCGAGGCGGTAGGAGGCGGTGAAGAACTATGAGGGAAGAGAACTTGGCTATTGGGTCCAAGGGTATGGTTTATGATGAAGTAGTAGAAATCGTAGTGCTAGAAACCAATACAGTGAGCATTATATCCTATACGTATCCAAAAATTCAAAGAAAAGGCAAGACAACTTACATGAGGAATAATCAAACCCCCTCTAACCAACATCAAATCATCTACACCGACTCTCGCCCACTCTCTATTACTGTTCGCCTTCTCTCCAACCCCTAGCTCGGCTCCAACTTTCCTACTCCGATCCAAGAAAACCCAAATGAAATCTCCTTTCTTCACCCTCGCTACTCCACCTGGTATATTTGTCCCATCATAAAACACAAACGGAATCGCAATCTCAGTCCCTTTGACCGCTTCTTGAATTGCTAGAAACTCCTTCCGTAATGATTCTCGCGTTTGCGCTTCTTTCAATAATGCAGATTTAGTCAGCGTTTTAGGGACGAACGAAACGCTAGAATTGACGCCTATTTTCTTTTTCTTATTTGGAATATCTGGAGTTGCGGATCGTGAAGGTTCGGAGTCGGTATTTTCTCCTCCTTCTTCGTCATCGACTCCGAATGATAATTTGGGTGTTCCCGCTTTCTTTTTCTTTTTCTTCAGGGGGCCGGATTGAGAATCGGTGGGCGTGGAGGCACTGTACTAATGCTATTAGTCCTATTCGCAAGATTTGAAACATACGATTCATCTCGCGCTTCTCAATCTCCCTCTCCCTTATACCCAAGCGCAAAAAGAATAGAAATAAACTCACCCGTCGCCCACAGGTGTACTAGCTCCACTCCTTCCGCTTCCAATCTCGTGCGCATCTCTTTCCTTCATCTCTACCGCCTCTGCTCTGCGTTTGCGAAAATCAGATAGCTTAACCAATCCCACGGTTTGCGTGCTGAGAACATCTTCGACAGTTTTCGATTGCGATGTGAAGCGCGACTGTGGGTTTGGTGTTGTGGTTCGCGATGGAGGTTCGGAGGGTGGATTGGACGACATGTTTATGGGGATGTAAAGTATATTGTGAGGGAAGAATCTGAGACGGTCTGGATCTTAAGAAGATGCTAGGTAAATAGATGGTGACTCGAGATGTGGCTGGGGTATTTGTGGCTGGGATATCTGTGGCTAGTGCTGCACAAAAAAAGAGCTTGGTCTGATGTACCTGGATACATTATCAAGAAAAGTCACGGGATACTCGGCAATGTTATCCGAACCTCCGACGTCATTTGTTGAATTGAATTGACTGATTGAGACAAAGGATGTCACTAAGAACTTGCTTGCAGAGAATGTCACCTATCTACCTTGACTTCTACCTGGCAGAAACAATCTATATCTGCACATACGTACATACTTGGACATACATGCTTGGACATACATACTCGGACATACATACTCGGACATACATACTTGGACATACATACCTGGACATACATACCAAGATGTATGCCAACATGTATGTATGGTGGAATATCTGTCAACAATCCTCTCATTGGCAGATGCCACCTACAATTCGCAATATATCACCAAATAGAAAGGATTTCCCCGGAACCCTTAATGCCAAGAGTTGCAGAGCCGTTAAGAATCCTGAGGGAAAAAACCACTTTCAACATGGTCAACCAGGATTAATCAAGGTTTCTTCTCTTCCTTTCCACTTCTTCGTCTGCTTGCACCAGTTATTTATATCAAATCAGCCTTAAAATCGACAAATTCATGCGTTGCCAAGATTTTAAACATAACTTGGCAAAAGCTTGATCTTCATCCTGGTATTTTCAGCGTCATAATCCTCTCGAGCCCCTCCAATCATCCAAATTCATCGAATCCGAATGCGACCTTATATCAAAAACAGGTAAAAACGCGTGGAAAGAGGAAGAGTAGGTACGAATCCATCACTAAACGTTACTAAAATATTTATTCCGACGTTACTCTAAATAACTTTTTTCTTAATTGACAATATAATAACTATTGACTCGGTCCCCTCTTCTCTCGTCTTTTTTTGCTTCACCATGACATTCTATCAAAATCTTGAAGCCATCGTAACTTTATTTATACAACTTTTTGTGATATTTCCATATAGTGCTTTAACAATTAGACGACAGCGAGAATTGATCCCAAAGGATAAACAATCAATTGAACATACTGCACCTTCCGAAAAGAAAGATTCCGAAAGAAAATCAGGAGCCATGATATCAGATAAAGTTTACAAGCTCTGTACGAGCCAGGAGACGGTCTCCTCATTACTCGCAGAGGATCCTACTATGGCACCGGGTGATGCTTGGAAGCAATTGTATGGAGGACATGCGGCAGGTGAGAAGGAGAGTAAGAACGAAGCTAGGAGACATCGCGATACAATTACACCAGAAGATTTGCAGAGGGCGTTGGAGTGTGGGAATTGGGGTTCATCCCAGCCAAGTGAACTATTTCTAAAGGTGAGAGGTCTTCATCTGATAATTAGAGACCACTGTTAATAATTGGCAGATGTATCATGATGCGCTATGTACTCTGGACAATAGTGTGAGCAATTGTATGGTTAGTCCGCCATTGATGGGAAGTTCAGGTGTTATGCCATTGAGTGTTATTTCAGTGTACGTACCACTCAAGTTTCCCGAAATTATATCGGACGAAATCCCCCTTTTTCAATGGATATTCTAACGAGAGAAAACATTTAGGGTGCCGGATATCATGCGACATATGTCAAATCTAATTGTTCGAGCCGAGAAAGAAGTTATTCTAGCAACAAATTATTGGCAAAATTCGGTAGCCTCGAAATATATTACAAATGCCATGAGGGAGCTTTCTAGAAGAGCTGGTGAGAGGGGTGAGAGGATAGTTTTCAAACTACAATATGACAGAGGAAGTGCGAAACAATTGCTCGACAATCATTACTTCGTTCCGGAGAAGGAATATCTGGGCAAAGCTGTTGCTCTTCCTGCTGCAGAAGATATCCCAAATATCGACCTCCAGGTCATGAACTACCACAGACCTATGCTGGGAACATTCCACTGCAAATATATGGTTGTGGATAGGAAATTTGCTGTTCTCCAAAGTAACAATATCCAGGATAACGACAACATGGAGATGATGACACATTTGGAAGGACCAATTGTTGATTCACTTTACGACATGGCTTTGATTTCTTGGCATAAGAAGTTTGAGCCGCCATTGCCCAGTCATAATTCCCCCGCAGTTCAGGGTGGGCTGAAATCATTTGAAAACAAAGGTCACAATAAAATCTTCGATGAAAATGGAGCAATCAGGGGCCACTCGGCTGTGGTACACCCGGAAAGAATGCAGGTACAATCAGCTTACTCATATGAGCCTCGAGCTTCAAATCAGCCTGATTATATTCGCCCCGAGTCTACAGTCAAGGACAATGTGGCTACAGGTCCTTCAACGACTGAGAGTATTACACACCCCGTTGGAGATACTAACAATGCGGATGACCTTAGCAATGGAGTCAAACAGGTCCAATTAGATGGCGATCAAAATATCCACCATGGATTCGAAGTCAAAGATCTCAAAACTACAGAAATGATGGCCGAGAATGCAAGGGCAATTGCAACAACAGGAGATGCTGAGCATGTTGTTCACACTAAACATCCGGAGAAAAAGGTGCCTGTCTCACCTGAAAATGGTATTCTGGCTCAGCATGGACTTAACGGACCCGACATAGAGACTCAAGAATTTCTGAGTAATGGAACTCAGGTAATTCCTCAATCGCAGATCGAACATCCCTCGCCGTCCGGCAATATTCTCCCGGAACACACCACTGATGACCCTCATTACGACGAAGATATCGCTGGCGAAGTAGCCCGAGTTCAAACCGCTGTATCTCCCAAGAATGGAGAAACTAGAATTGAAGCTGTTACTCGTCATCTCAACCACACCAAAAACCCAGGTTTCAAAGGAAATGCACCGGATTGTGCACCACAGGAGGAGATGACTCCTTATATTCCTCATCCAGTTCATGAACCATTCCCCATTGCTATGGTTTGTCGTGAACCATATGGATCACCAAATCATAGTTCTGTGTACAATCCTCAAAATGAGGTTTGGCTTTCTGCATTAAGAAATGCTACCAAGAATGTTTTTATCCAAAGTCCAACACTTAATGCGGAGCCTTTGGTCCCGGAAATTATCAATGCTTGTGAGAGAGGTATTGATGTTTATTGCTATATTTGTCTTGGATATAATGATACCGTAAGCTTAATACACCGATATCTCTCAACTACTTACCTGGAGGTTTCTAATCAATGACTTTAGGGTGAACTCCTCCCAATGCAAGGCGGCACCAACGAGATGATCGCCCATAAAATGTACACCACTCTCTCAGACGCCGGAAAACAACACCTCCACTACTTTTTCTACGTGGGTAAAGATCAAACTACCCCCTTGGTAGCTAAAAAGAAGCTCCGCGATTGCCACATCAAAGTAATGATCGTAGACGAGCATATCGGTATTCAAGGCAACGGAAATCAAGATACACAGAGTTGGTTTCATAGTCAGGAAATTAATGTTATGATTGATAGCGCGATGGTATGTAAGGGATGGATTGATGGATTGAGGAGAAATCAAAATACGCATTTGTATGGGGAGGTTGGGAAGAGTGATGGGATTTGGAGAGATGATAGGGGAGAGGAGGCAAAGGATGTTATTGGAGTTGATCCAGGGAGGTTTAGTTGGGCGAAGGGGTTTTTGGGCGCGATTAATAGGGTCAGGGGGACGGGAGATTTTTAGATGGAGATGGAGATGGAGATGAGGATGAGGGAGAGGTGGAGGAGGAAGAGGAGAAAAAACATGAATTGCACTTTGGGCGTTCGAATGGGATTTCTATTAGGTACTGGAGTTCGGTGATGAGTATGAGTATGGAGAATTGGAACATGATAATATATACAAGAATCATTAACAACGTCGCATTTGTCCCAGGATCTACTCTGGCGAGCAATAGATATACCCTCGAGCAATCTGAAAACTAGCTAGCACATACCTAACAACAAAGTCAACCCAGCTAACTGTCTTGAGGCTCCTCCAATCAAAAATGAAACTCACAATTACTTGTGTAAGTATATTCTAATCCAAATACGTGCTTGCTCTACAAGTACGCAAATAAACCTAACAAATCGATAAAAAAAAAGCAAGAAGGTCACGGGAATTCAAACACCTGGTACAAAGAATTGAATTTCGTGGGGAGAAGCAGAATCCTTGTTTTTCACACTTTTCTAGGGTAAGATTGGAGGTTGAGGGGGGGAGTAATGTGATGTGATGTGTTGTGATGTTGGGACTTGGGGTCGGGGGTGGGGGTGGGGGTGATGATTTGGTGGGATGAGGATTTGGAATGAATGGGTCTTGGAAGGGGATTGCGGTTGTGATTGGTGATTGGTATTGGCAGGGTTGTATTGTATACTTCTTGAAAAAGGGGGGAGACATAGGTTTGTAGTGATGTGGTTGAATTTTAGAGTGAGTGTAAATGGGTTTCGTGCTATTGAAGTAGATGTGTGTATGATATTGGGGGATTGGAATGAAGAAGATGTTTTTTGGATGGATTGATATTAGACACCCTTGTTGTTGTGGTGAAGAGAGATGAGATGTGTTCTGTGGGATAGATGGATCTATTTGTATGCATTTCTTTGAGCTCAGAGGGAGGGTATGAGATCTAGTGATGAGATGGGGGATGTTTTCGGATTTTTGTGATGATTGTGTGGTTTGGGATCTTTGAGGTGGGAATTGTGTGGGTTATGTAGAGTGGTACCTGGCTGTATCTCATGATGGGAAAGTTCGAGATGTATGATGTGATGTTGTTAAGAGCTTCGAGTGGTCATCTCATTATCGTAGGCACCATAATAGCCACTGCAGATGCATCTTCCCAGCTTTTATTCTTCAGATAGATTGAGGTCTCAACTAGTGTGGTGCAGGTTGTTGCAGGATTGGGAAGTGAAATATGAAATCACACTTGACTGCCATCTTTGTCAGCTATGTCTTGAATCTGGGTCTGGAATGCCTTACATGATGAAGCTGTAAGGTCGTTTCCACCTCTCGTTGAATAGAATATAGTGTTAGTATTGTCTATCTGCCTCTTGCGTGTTTGGTAACTCGTTTCTTGTTATTTCCGTACAATCACCCCTGTCTCTATCAAAAGGCTGGTATATAACGCCTTCAAATCTTTACTTAAGCTGTCATGGTGATCTGTAACTTCTTTCCGGTGGCTCTTTCCCTCCATTTGTGGGGAGTTCCGATTTCATACCGCTGAAAAAGGTAATCAATGCATCGTCTTACGTCTGAGCCAGACGTCAGTTATGTGACATGAGCTCTCCAGGGTCAAATTCAAGTATGCAATCAGAAGACTGTCGACGTCATCTGGAAGCGATTCTCTTCTCGCTTTCTTGGTGTTTGAATAACGAATACTGAAATGCCCCAAAACATGAAAAATATTGACTCGTCTCCACGCAGAAGGAAGTGACTACCACAGCAAAGTACTTCTTCTGTCCTACGTAGAAAGTGGATGGTCAGCACTTCTTCCACGGCATAGTCACAAAATGATCGCAGAACGCACTCGAAGTCAGATGAGTCAAAGGCACGAAAGGAAGGTGGGAGTCGAGAGTTTGGAGTAGACCAATATGAAAGTAGAAGGAGCAGATGCACATCACATCACATGGTGACTAGCTCGGTTTGACTTAGTCAAGAGCTGGATAAATCAATGCTGCTCTTTCTATCAAACAATCACATCTCTCATTTTTCTAAACATACCTGTTTCTTTGTGGTATTCTAGGTATTTTCATTACATTTCCCTGCTTCAAATAAGAATCCATCAGGTGTATAATCTTTCACGCCTGGACTCCCATACATCTTATTTCTTTCGAACGAATTCGAATTTCTCAATACAATCATGTCAACACTTGGAAAAATCTCTCCGGAGATCCTAACCGATATTGTCAAGGCCCTTCGCGAAAGTTATTCGCCCTTCGAACTTGATAAAAGTGTATATAGCCTGGCGCTAACATGCAGAATCTTTTACCGTATTTGCGAACCCCTTCTCTACTCCCGATACAGGAACGAAGACAAATGCATTGGCAAGCTTAGCGAATTTATTCGAATGCTCATATTGAGACCAGATCGATGGCCTGGCTTCAAATTTGTTTCGATTGAGTGGAATCGTAGAACATCTCATGGTTCCTTGAGCAGAGCTCAACACGTTGAGATGCTCGCAGATGTTCCGTTCTTGAAAACTGCAATAGATCAGCTCCCAGACGAAATTTACAGGTTACAGAGCCGACCAAATGGCAAGATTGGAGAAGTAGAGAAAAGGAAACTTTGCACACAGTATGTGACAGATCTTGCAGAAACATTCAAACGACTATTGGACGTGGGCGATGTTCAGCCTTACTCTGAGTTATTAATTTACATGTTCACTATTCTAAGCCCTTACATACAAAAGCTCCAGATTGAGATAAAAAGTTCAGGAGGACATGATTCGGGTCGTCCTTGGCGGTTGCAAATCTTCCCAGAGGCAAATCATCTCAAATTTATCTCGCTTAAAGAATTCCACTACGTTACAGTGACAGCTCGCAGATCAAAGCCGAGAGAGGCGATTTCCATACCAGTAATTTCCGCAGAACAGCTCGATCTTTTTATGAGAATACCTACCCTGAAGAAATTGAAACTTCGTGGCTTTGCATTCAGTGTAGACCTGCCCTCTCACTGGGTTACAAAACCAGGATCGTGTGGGGTAGAATCCCTAGATCTCATGTACAATTTCAGTATCGATTTCGTAAAATGGAGAATCTTCTTGTCCGTATTCCAAAAATTAAAGCATTTCTCATACGACGGGAATTTCAAAGGCGTAATCCGCAGAGAAAGGCCTATTGACGGTGCAGTCACTCCCCGTTTTCTTGGCAAACTTATGGAAGGCATCTTTGTGCACGGAAGTAGCTTGGAGTCTTTTTCTTTGGTGAACATCCGTAGGTTAAAATCTGACCATACGCACCTCGAGATATCGACTACCCCTGGATTTACACAATTCTCTTGTTTGAAACAAATGAGAATTCAGCTGGACCTATTGATTGGTGTGGAGGGCGAGTCCGTTAGTTTCAGCTTACACTAACTTCTGCCGGAATCCCTAGAGACTTTGGAATTGTGGTGTCAAGCTAGCCTTGAGTGCATGAGTCTCACCGACCAATTATTAGGGCTGAAGACACATAAAGAAGTCTTTCCAAGTTTTGCGTTGAGAGAGGTGAAGCTTGTATACGTGATCGAGATGTTTCAGGTTGAGGAGACTTGGAAAATTGATATGATCAAGGATCTTTGGGAGAATGGGATTCATTTGGTGTTGGTTGGTCTGCCAATTAAAGATGTTTGGTGGGTCTATAGACCTAGGAATTGAGTATGAAGGCTATGTCAATAGTACCAATGTTTTCGCTGAAGTTTTCGTACTAGAGTCCTGGCCTGTTGAATTGGCAGAGTATGGGTAGAGGGAGTATAAGTCAACAAACTGTACGAAGTAAAGACAAAGAGTATAACTAAGATTATAGATAAAAACAACTCAGATAAAGGAATTATAGGTAAAAAGCCTAAGGTTAGGAGAAATATAGATAAGAAGGGGGTAGAATGATACACTTCTAACATATATTTATCGAGCCTCAATACCTTTCTCATGACAGAGTCTTCAAACTCTCCATTATACCATCGATGAAAAACAAACAAAACAGCAAAGCGAAATTCTTCATTGTGTAATCTATCCCAAGTGGCCGTGATGGAGCTAGCGAGAAAAAGGGGTAGAAATTTTTCATGTCAACCTACTAGTCAGGCGAATGTGTGAATGTTGGGTTGTCTCCTGACTCCTGGTATTTTTATATGCCCTTGATGTACATCGATTCATGGAATTCATTCATTGCTAGAAAGATATTCGTTTTGAAGAAGAATGTACTCGATATCTATTTCATCCTACACATCGTGTGTTTATAAAGCACTCTATTATTGTATTTCCTCATTACTCCACAGGATTTCTCCAAATGCCTACCCGAAGAACTTTGATCGTGTGGGAAGGTTGTTGACTGAATGGAACAAGATGGATAGAGAAAATGCTTGTGTGTTGGTGATGCTAGAAGCTAAAGAGCTATATGAAGACTAGAAAAGGAATTTGACGACGCCTCTCCTCTCGTTATGAATTCAGAAAATAATGTTCGATGAATGGTGAAATATTCCTCAAAAGAGTGTGTATGTATGAAATGAAATCAGTATGACGTATATCTTAAAGAAATCCTCCAGGCTTCTTTACCAGATTACGGATGATTGAATTACTGTCTTAGTATCTGCTCCAGGAGTTTGCCGCAATCAAGCTTCGAAGCTTCAATGGCTATTCGAGGTCGAGAACCAAAGCCGCAACTCTGCTCCTCCCAAGGAATTCATATAAGTATTAAACACAGGAGCAAATGGAGCCCTTTGTCTTTGGTGAATTATCTATGAGACCCCAGCCTCGTGATATTCACATGATTGTTATCTCTCTTGTTATCCAATCTGGATGCTGGAACTTACCACCACGTGCGGAAATGTCGATGCACCCAACTCGTTGATATACATCAAGGCTTCCAGTACTCTGGAGAATCAAAGAATGCTTATGGTTCTCAGGAAAAGTTGAAATGCTGACCAGCAGAGCCTTTGGGTGGGAATCCTTGCATCCATTCGCAATCAAATTGCCCTCCATGATGTATTCTTCGGTCAAATTTCGGGGATGCTTCATACGAATTTCATCTTTCGCATTCTCAGGGCAATCCAGAAAGATTGATGGGATTTCATGGCGGCAGATTTCTAAGGTTGGCCCTGAGAGCTTAACATAACCCCCTTTTACCACTCCGAAATGATCGTCATTCTCGTTCTTAATGATTATTTCAATGATTTTAGCATCTGAAGGAGGTGTACCATCGTCATTTGTTTCGTCATCGTAGATACGAGGCGATGACATGTGGCTGGTACTGACTGAGGCCCAACTCCAAGATGGCGCGATGTATTCAGTAGGTCGTATGAGTGGCAGGCGGCTGTTGTATGACCTTCGCCAAAGGAGACCTCGGTGGAAGTCATGTTCCCAAAGACCTGCCTTGTACGCAGCAGGAGGCTGTCCCATCTCTTTAGCCATCACCTTGGCAATAGCCGAGATACCAACTAGTACATCTTTTCGCATTGTTATGTGACGGTTAATATAATCATTCACGATACCGTACCACGATGGCAATTTTGTCTTTTTTTCATTCATATTTCGGCGTACAAAATCAGTGTGATTTCCGCCCGACGTACGCCCTCTTCGGTGGTTCTTTTGGGTGAATTCTCGAGAGGGACATACCTCTAAGAAGTCTTGTGTGATGCACCTCCAGTATAATTGCTCTTTACCGAAGGTAATTAAGCGCCGAGACATTAAATCTTCCTGCAAAGTCCAAGCACGTTTGCTGAGACAGCCTGCAAATGTATATGGATCCAAATCTATGGAATTCACTACACACAGCCTCCCACGTTCTTCAAGATGATGTGGATCATAGCCTTCGATCGAGAAATTAAACTTTCCACATTGTTGTCGGCGGAAAACATTAGTACTGTCAAAAATCCCAGACGCGGTATCTATGCCTGCTCCTGCTGCAATTGTCAAAGAGGCGCCTCCATAAACGTCTGCCATTTTAAGTGACTCCACGGCCCAATCTTCTGGTGAATCTTGTATAATACACAAAGAATCAATCCAAAGATATCGATGACGTAACCGACGAGTAACAACAATAGCATCTTTCATGGTTTGAGGAAGAGCAGACATAGGTATCTTAATACAATGCTGTTGAAGATTTTGCCTTGTTGTTATCGCTGTAGGTGAAGAGCCCCAACAATAACTCAATGCAACCCAGTTGCCATTTCTTTGATTTGTTTCTACCAAGAACGGATCCTGACCTTCGTGCTGTACATCTATAACCCTGGTTGGCAATTTTTGGTTAACCTTGTCTCGATTCCGGCATCTCTTGTGCTTCGAGAGACATTGCTGTAACCAGGTGGATATAATGTTGAAGCTTTCTTTTGATGAAACATCTAACGATAGTGGTCTGAAGGGTACACGCTTGGCGAGTCGGTCATCTTGACAGAAGCTATTTAGCTTTGATATCTTCATCTGATGAGACCTGTAACAACGTCTAACCTTCTGTAGTGCAAATGCCCAACCGAAATTCTTCTTTAGATGATTGCCACATTATTACCTGACCCGAAATCGAAACAAACATATTCACAGTGTCAAAATGCTGGGCCTGAGGGTCCATTTTCCCCAAGGACTTGAGTACGATGTCGCAAAGAAAACACCCACTAGTAGCTGCGTCAAACATGTCGCATACGTTACGACGGATAGAGTTATAGATATCCAATTTTCGACAGAACTCGCAAAGGAATGGAACTTCCATCAATAAAGGCTGTGGCGTCCCCATCTAATAAATCCACGTCATTTAACAAAACGCCTGGTAGTCCTAAATCTCTGTAACTTGGTATCTAATACTGCATCACTATAACTGAGAATTAGAGCTTTGTGCAATGGCTTATCAATTGGGATATCGCCAAACTTTTGTACACGTGGCTGGTAAAGTCATTACAGGGATCTTCTGCTGGGCTTGTTTGTAGAGAGGCAAAGAATGTGGTGAAAAATTAGTGTTCTGGATATAATTGAATTAATTTTGTATATATGGTTTAGCCTTTATATTCTTGCGTATACTCAAGTAGAGCGAATAGTCACTCAACCAATATTGAACTCGCTCGCAGCAGCCATATGCTCCTTCATCTTCCTCTTCATCCTCGCGGCAGCTTCATTACCATCCACAGTAGGCAAGTCCAACTCCATTTTCTTTTGTTTCCGCACTCTTTCTCCCTCGGGAGCTTTATCTTCTGCTTTCTCACCCCTCTTCGCCTTCCTAGCCGCGACACTTCTATCTGCTTTGGTCATCTTCGATGGTCTTAATCCGGGTACCTTTATGCTTCCAGGTTTGTCTCGTAAGGCGAATGCTTTGGCCAAATGACCCAAGTGTAATTCTTGCATATTGAATATATGTCTCTCATTTGCGACGTGAGTGGCATAAGCCCTGATATGACTCTGGTATCCACGGCGTGCCATCTCAAGATATTTTGGCGAGTCCAAACTCCATCGTTCAACTTCAAGTTGAAAATTCGTAGCTCTCTCTTCCCATTCGCGACCTATACCACCAAAACCCTTTTGTATCAAATCCTCAGCAGTATGACGTGTCAGAGCTTTCTTTCCTTCACGGTATCCGGATGCTAAGATAGAAACATATTCCTCCTCGACACCAGGCATAAGGAAGATCAAAGCACGACCCTCGCGACCAGCTCTAGCCGTTCGACCAACACGATGTAGATGGTCCTCTGCACTAAAAGGTGGATCATACTCGATGACAAAGTCAACATTTGGAAGATCGAGACCTCGAGATGCAACATCAGTACATATCATAACACAAGGGTCCGTAGATTCGGAAAATGCCTTAAGTGTTGCTGTTCTGATGTTTTGTGCAAGAGATCCGTGAAGTTTGTGTAAAATTACAGGGTTTGAATTATTCGAAATCGTGGTCCCATGTGCAATGGTCTCTTTGACCAATTCTGATTTTGGCAATGCGGGAAGATCAATCTTCTCCTCGTCGGCAACCTCAGCCGAAGCTTCTGGGGTACGAGAGAAGAGCGAGAAGTGAAAGTCAACAGAGTCAGCACAAGAGATGAAAACAATTGCCTTCATCACGGACCCTTTTCGTGCAAAGGCACGTTTCAAGAGAGCCGTCAGGGTAACGAGTCTGAGCTTCGCAGGAACGATAGCATATGACTGCTTCAATTGGGTAGGGGCAGAAAATGCTTTATCTTGGGCTTCAATGCCATTTTCCTTGTCTTGTTTATCTTGTTCGGAAGGATCCGCTTGAATGTGCACAGCGTCCTTCAAACTGATTTCTCCCAAGCGCTGAACATTCATCTTCATCGTGGCAGAACATAAGATAGTAACTCTTCGCTTCGGAAGTGACCCCATGTCCGAATTTGCTTTAGCCACTGATCTTCTGCCTATCTTCTCAACGATGCCTTTAATCTCTTCCTCGAACCCAAGCTCCATTAATCTATCTCCTTCATCCAACACTAACCATCTCACAGTAGCTACGTTCAACACTTCTGTGTTGTCGAGATGATCTGCCAATCGTCCCGGCGTTGCAACAAGAATATTGACACCCTTGCGAAGTCTAGCCTTTTCTGATTGCTTACTTTCTCCTCCGTTGACAGTCGTACCAACAATCCATGGCGCGCAGCGTAAAACTTTCTCCAGCACAGCTGCGATTTGTTTGCACAGTTCTCTTGTGGGTGAAAGAATAATTGCAAAAAGTCCAGAATCTCGATGTATCTGTACGCCATTCTCACTCAATGCCAATATCCGCTCAACTATAGGTAGTAGGTATGCCAATGTTTTTCCAGATCCAGTCTCTGCTTGTATGAAGGCATCGCTATCATCCGATATCAGCTGCTGTACAGATGCTTTTTGGATGGCGGTTGGAGCTTTCATATCGAGTTTAGTCGATAGATGGGCTGCAAGCCTTCTCGATAGGCCCAGATTGGTGAATGTTGCCATTTCCTCTGTCAAAGGCGCATTGGATGGTTTGGCCGGTTCCGCCTGTTCTTCCGATTCTTCGAAAGTTTTCTTTGAAGTGGGATTGAATGTGAATAGCGACGAGACAACTTGGCCTGGTTTCCTCCCGCCTTCAGCAATTTCGCGGTGGACAGCAGCCATTTCACGGTTTCGCATACCATCGAGACTACCATGTGGGAGTTTTCCGGAGACATAAGCCGGTCTCGTTTCATCCTGGAATGAAATGGCCTTCTTTGCGCCAGAATTTATACTGCCTGGAGGCAATTTTCCGGAAGCATACGCTGCTCTACCCTCGTCCTCGATTTGGGTAGCCTTCTTTCCACCAATATTGATGCTTCCAGGAGGCAACTTGCCAGCGACAAATGCTGTTCTAGGTTCTTCTTGAAAAGTGGTCTTTCTACCTCCTCCAACATTTATAGTTCCAGATGGAAGCTTTCCGGAAGCATAGGCTGCTGTATTTTCATTTCTTCCACCGTAAGAGTTGTAATTATCATCGACTCGTTGTCGCTTTGGTGCTCTTGATGAAGCTCCTCGCCCAATATACTCTTCCGCGCTGGTATCATGTTGTGGTTCAGAGAATATTTCTCTTGCCGATGGTTTATTCGTGCTCTTAGTGACTCGGTGCTGCGCAGTTTTCTTCGCAGCCAATCGATCCTTCCAACGTCCTCCTTTAAATGCTTGTTTCGCAACTATAGGAACATCCCCAATCTCAAAATTCATTAACATTCCATCGTCGGCCATTGTTGCTAGTTTGCTAAAAATTCGATCTGAAATGCTCTGGATTTTCCAAAAACAAAATGCGCAAATGCAGAAGTTTCGTTCCAGAAAAAAAGTTGAGCTTGGACCATCATCCCTCAGTCCCACCAGTCGCGGGAGGTCTAAGCTATTCCTGGACAAGCGTCATTCGAGCTCCAGCAAATATCAAAAATTATCTCAGGCTTCATTCTACGCTGCACATAACAGAACAGGATGACTCAAATTTACATTTCTTACCGATATGGACCCTAATTGGGTTTTCGATATCAGTTTCTTATTTACATTGACATTGAGACTCAGTTTGGAGTACAAGAGCACCAATTGTTCACGATGATCTCGTCCCCCATTCGCCAATCCATGTTGCCCCTCCTCAGCTCGACTACCAAGGTATACGGCGCACCACGAGCATTCTCGACAACTTCTGCCCTTCTCCGTCGAGTCGCGAATCCAACTATTCCGGGTACTTCTATCAAGATCTTCCGAGATGTGCCGGCTTTACGCCAATGGCGCCGTAAACAATTGATCGATCATCGAATGGTTGGTCTCGTGCCAACTATGGGAGCTCTTCATGAGGGTCACCTATCACTTATCCGCCTTGCTGCAGCAGAAAATTCAAATGTCATAGTGAGCGTCTATATTAATCCGACTCAATTTGGCGTCCACGAAGACCTTGATAGCTATCCGAAGACATGGGAGAAGGATTGCAAGATGTTGAAGGGACTTGATATGGAATTGGCCGACAATGGGAACATGGGTAAGATCGCAGCTGTATTTGCGCCTACAACAGAAACAATGTACCCGAGTGGACCACCAAGTCAAGAGGTTAAAGCGAAAGGAAGCTTCATCACTATCACACCAGTTGGAGAGCTACTGGAGGGGGCAAGCCGGCCAACATTCTTCAGAGGAGTGGCTACTGTCTGCATGAAGTTATTCAATATTGTTATGCCGGATAATGTTTATTTTGGACAGAAGGATGTACAGCAGACTGTTGTTATAAAGAAGATGGTTAAGGATTTCTGCTTCGACACCAAAGTTGTCATCGGAGAAACCCAAAGAGAACATGACGGCTTGGCATTGAGTTCACGGAATGTTTATTTGGGCAAGAGGAGAAGAAATGTCGCTACAGCATTATCAAAAATGCTCAAAGTTGCGGAGCAGGGATACAATCTTGGACATCGGTCACGAGATGAGCTTCTGGGCCCTGCATTGGAATTGTCGAAGTTGATGTTGATGGAACAGCATCAATTGAAGCCCGAAGAACGAGTAAGATATGAGGTGGATTACATCTCATTGGCTGATCCTGAGACTATGGAGGAAATTGAGGAGGTTGACGAAACAAAAGGCGCGATCTTGAGCGGCGCAATCAAGATGCTGCCAGTAGAAGCACCACAAGTTGGAGAGGATCTTGGTTTATCTGATGGACCTCCAGTCAGACTGATAGATAACATCATATTGAAACCTGTTAAGGTCTAAGCTACTAAGACTCATAGATAGAAGCTACATATACTAGAGAATAAACAGCAGTTTTGGTCCGCCATCTTCATCCCGATTGTTCCAAACTATTGTACTGCAACAAGCAATATCCACAAAACAAGCTCATCGAAAACACGTTCTGTGATGCAGATCCCACATGGTACAAACCAGAAACAACATCTGAAAAACATCATGAAACATGCTACCCCACCATTCTAAAAATATGTTTTCTCAACAACGTCTTGTCGAAAATTAAGTGACGCATTGACACGGCGTAGTCCTGTCACAGTCGTACTTCATCGTTGCCGTAGATCACTTTGGGAGAAATCTGCGAGTTCAAAATGTTTTGTAACATGGAGATATCGTCTGAGAATTAACAGAAAAGGAAAGTCTAGGCTTGAAGTTCTCTTCATGTTTTGCTTCTTCTTCAGTGGGCCGAGGATCTGCTGGAAACATATTAGTTACATATACGAGGAGGTTCATGGAACTCCAGCTGAGTGGGTCTACGGGAGTACCTATTTTATGCCAGAGAGTGTTGAGTTCCCTATCAGTGCTCCCACGTCTTCCATTATTCTTCTCGAGCTCCCTCCATTCTCTTCGTCACAAATGCCATAATATCTTTTCCCAAGGCAGCCATATTTGAAGCCTCATCTTCATCCTCAACTTCCTCCTCTTCATCTCCCCCAACACCAAACCATTTAATCTCACAACAAATCTCCACCCATCCATCAAAATCCGCATGATAATACAACCCAAAATTCCCAATCTCTAGTCCATCTAGGTAATCCGGGAACTTGGTCCGAAATTTCGAGGACCTACGAGTAGAGTTTAAAGATTTGACGATCTCTTCAAAATTCCCACTTGCAATTTCTCTTTTTGAATATAGAAATGGCATCAACAGCTCACAAATAGTTGACTCTGCTATTTTTCTTGCGCATTCGTTTGTCAGACATGCGAAATGTTCCTCGGCGTTTTGATGCTCGATGTTGATATCAAAGGGGCCAGTCTGCCAGGTGAGTTTGGTGTCTACTGTCCATATCTCATTACCTACTGCGGGAATTGATTTCGGCATTTTGCATCCGGGTGTACAAGATATGTGGAGGTTACTTTTTGACTATTACTTGTTACTCTGAGACGGTTTGATGTTGAAAATCCCCTCCCTAGCTTTCTACGCGATGTTTTCTTGCAGATACTCCTTACATTACGAGGGCTTCCAGTTTGGTCTTGGACTTACGAAGGACTGCTTTTGAGTTCCTTCGATTTGTGAACCTGTTCGAATCCATCATTCTCATCATCAATTCTCACATCTTCTACTCATAACGCCTTCATTTACTTAATTCCCGCTCATTGAGCTGCCTGCTTAATACTTATGCCTCAATTTATTTTTTCACTCCCCTCTTCACCTCGAAACCTTTCTCGCTTCGAATTCACTCCGACTCTACTGTTACTATTGTCATGCAGTAATTTACCTCATTGACCACAATTTCTTATGATTGTGCTTGTGAAATCTTGGGACTGAACTCTAATTCGAAGATTTATCATCCAGTCTATCAGTAGTTGCTTTGATGCCAAAATATCATTGGCTCTGCTGCCTTCATTCGAGAGTAATCTGTTAGAGATAATTCTCAAAGGGAGTATAAATATGGGATTCTAAATGATGTGCAGACTCAAAGTGGGCTGCAGTTGAGATTTCACTTCAGACGCGTTCTAATGAAACTGATCATTGCGAGCTGTGTATGGGATAGCAATCAGCATGTGCAATGAACTATTCAGCAAAACTTGATTTGAGAAAATGCTATATTGCCTCAGTATATATCTACATATATCGAAGTTACAATCCTACAATACAGAATCCACTCCTCCTCTGCTACACACAAACACTTTTTCATCCCCTCTTTTCAAACCCAAAACTCCCACTCCCATGGTATCCCGCTATCCGTCTTCAAAAACAAACGCCGCTACCCTATGTATCTTCACACTTAAACGAACCCGAGGATATATATGCACACAAGAAACGAAACCAAACACAGGACAAGATAAATGCTTAAATTATCCTATAAGAGCACCTCCCTATACTAACAAGAGAAGCGAATTAAACTTTAAACAATTCGATACCTGCTCGATAGATAGATATATACGGAAAGCTACCTAGGACCAGCCTAATTACTTCCGGTAGCAGGGAACTTTTGCGCCGTCTGAGAGAGACTCATTGCGCCTAGTGCTGCGTTTGAGAGTTGTGTGATGCTCGGGAGAATATTTGGGTTTCTATTGGTTGTTAGTTTGTACTTCAAGCTGTGGATGCAAGTGGATGGTGCTTACCGAGCATTTTCAATGGTAGCCACGTTAGATTTAACAGAAGCAGTTGAGGGGTTTGTCATCATAGCTTTCAAGCCTTTCAGAACCGCAGGGGTATTCTTGACAATTTTGCTGTTTGCTGAAGAACCTGCACTACCTGCCGCGGCAAAGAGGACTGATCTTTGAGAGTCCTCATCTGATTCGGCAGCGAATGCTTTTCCGGCTAGCGCTGAGATATCCGATTTATCCGTCATACTGGGAAGTTTATTCAAGGCTGCTGATACAGTATTGGCATCGCTGGCGAATCCGGAGACAGCTGACTTGACTTGTGCTGCTGTGACTTTTTTGCTGCCGGATGTTGCTTTCGATGAGGCCACATTCTCGTTTATATCTTCCAAGTTGATTGCTGTGGTTGGCTTTGCGCTACCGGAAGATGTTGATGATGCCGTGGAGGCTGTGGAGGCTGTGGAATTACCGGATAATGACGAAGTAGAGTTTCCCCCTCGAGCGACCAAGCCATTGATGGAGCCAGGTCGGATAACGGGTAAAGCAGTAGAGAATGTGAGGGCTGAAAGTGCGACAAGGACATAGGAGAACTTCATTGTGAATGTGGATTAAAGAATGAAAACAATTAGAACTTTAACAAATTGAAAACTAAACAACTGCCCTGTTGTGAATGATCATCGACGTTGTATATACAGGTAGCCAAGAACTTCCAAGAAAACTTCAGATGCGTCTGAAATCAATCAGCTGGAAATTATACTGAATGAAATTTCCAAAACAACTATGGGACGTCAAAAAAACTATGCTCAGACAAATTTGCCGTTGGAGATGTCCATTTTGGGCACAGTCTGCGAGTCGTTTCAATTTTCCACTACCATCTAGCTTTTTCATGGGCAATGGTCAGGATCTGAAACAGTACTAAAGTGAATTCGTCCAATCAAAATTCGCATTGAATCTGTGACATAAGATGACTGGGGAATTGTGATCTTTTTTACATGACGATAATGATCCAAATATTCCATATCTCAATTTTGAATCATCGAAACCTTTCGATTGTACCCACAAACTACTATCAGGTACCACGAACCGAATATGGTTTTAGGTCCCATTTTTAAGTGTATTGCATGGAAAGCTTGTAATCACAGAATCATGAAATTGATGTACAGTATTATCCCAGGAAGATCTCTACGGTTGTTTCACATCTATCCAGCCTTGTACAAATGGAACTTTTTACCGATCTCGTCTGAAGATGTTGTGCATACTGGAGGCTTGTTTAAAGTTGCCAACGTACGTGCAACATACGCTCAGACTCAAGATTTGTTGCGTAGCTCGATAATCATCCCACGATAATAGGCTGACGGAGAATTCTCCAACAGTCGAAGCTAGCATTACAGAAGCATTAAAACTTGACGGGACAGCCCTGACTATGAATAGAACGCCTACTTTCGAAAGAAAAGGGCTGAAGATCTGTGCGAGTGGGGAAGTGACTTTGAAAGCATGAATGGATCAAACCACCCAAGAAATCCAATGCTTCAAAAGATGCCAAGTTACCACTTGATCAGGATTTTATATCAAGATTTGCGGTGTGAAAAACGACTTGAGATCTTGGCATCAATTTCTGTTTTGCAGTCATAATCATGTGGACTGAGCTTGTAGAGCCATGATTGGAGTTGATGATGCTCGAGATAGGAGTTCGCACATGTTGCTTGTTCTTATTCTGACTCTTGAACCATGTTTATCCGTGATCAACATTCTCTGGGGATTATCTCCACTAAGTGGAATCATAATTTACCAGTACCAGATGGAAAGAACCCAACACTGCTCAGAGCAAACTTGGCTTGACATTGACCAGTTCTAGCTATCATTCTCTGGAATCCTACGATTTATCACTGAGATGCGGTACTTAGATCATAATCATTTAGACGTGATAAAGAAGATATCGGTACATTGATAGCAATCTTTGCAGGAACAGCATGCAACATAGTCTTATCAATCTCGAAGTTTGGAGAGCTGTGTATCTTGAACAAGTTTAGCAAAATCACTAAGGTATGGGGAACGTGATGTCTCCATAGTAATTTCTTCCTTGACGGTTTACGTCCGAAACTTCTCTCTGGAGCGCATATATAAATATGATGCCGCTCGTACTGCCAAGGTTGCTCGGACGGATTTCAGGATCCAAATATAGTGCAGGAACTTCTCTGTACACTTCCAAAAAGAATTAAGCCCAGGGTACTGCACAAAGCTTTGCAAGGTGTTTGAGATAGAACAGTGATTGGATATGGTATGAGGTAGGAAAATCGTATTGAAATCGGGCGATAACAGGTGACCGTCGACTATCACTTGGGCGTGTAGATTTCTTATAACCTAATGCATAATTCGCTGCCGATGTTTACCAGCAAATGGAATTGAAGTCGAAACATCTACAAATTGAGTAACAATGAAGTTCAAAACTTCCAGCCACTGAGGTTTGGATATTCAAATCGAATGATGTTGTCCATAGACTCTTTCACGTGCAGAAGATTCATGATTCTGAAGGAGTCGCGCTAACGATACTGTTACGCAATACCCCTGTCGGCAATTACTCCGCGTCGCGTTTCCGGGTCAGTAGAACATTGGAATCAAGCCCAAGTAAACAATTCTAATCCCTTTCGCTGAACAATATTAATCGGAGATATTATCGTCAATCGAGTTACTGCGGGTTTGTTTTAAGCACTCATACTTTTGAAGACATTGGGGCCACTCAAACAATTCCACAACGCGCCGCAATATTGCGGGGTCTTGAATTCAATCCAATGGCTCCCGAACCTGGCTCTCAGTATCCCCTCTACAACACCACATTCACCTTACATCGTGCTTCTCCACTCTACATTGGCGACCAACCTCTTCATAATTCGACCTTACAAGTACATGCGCGCCGATTTCGAGATATACTAGCAGGCGATGTTTTACGAGGAGTTCGGGTTGGATTAGGATCTGAAGATGATATACTGGCTCGTGTAGGAGCTCTGCAAACGGTGGTATGGAGGGTTTTCAAGGTAGAATCGGAATGGAGTGTTGGAGATACCACAGGAGAAGCTCTTGATGAGTCTGTGTCTGAATCTATGAATGATCGCGGAATATTGGTTGAAGTTAATTATGAGAAAGCGAAATACACTGCAATTTTATTACGCACCACTTCCGAAGACGACATAGACGACGCGATCATGGATAATTCTCGCGATCAAGCTGGATTCCTACGCTTGCCACTAATCTTGACACGAATGCCATTGTCGTTAAGAGAAACATTCATCCAATACATCTGCAGGATATTCGATACAAGGGTGTCCGCCCTGAAGTTGGAAGGAAAACATTTGATGGAATCATTCGAACAATTTACATCCAACTCGATCCGCTCAGATGCAACAACCGAAGAGCGCCAAGTTAGTGTACAAAAGATTATTAAAGAAGTACAAATCTCTGTTGGCTTCGATATACCTGGTGGATCGGCTGCTCTCAAAACTATTGGAATACATATTGCCAGGGAGGATTTACCTCGTATGCTTGCACGAGGAAACAAAATCGCAAAAGACGGATCTCCCTTTATGGCTGCATTGAAAACTTATGTCAAGGCTCATCTGGCACTGGATTTAGGGCATGAGAAGGTGAAGATTGTTAAGATTGCATGTGGCTCATTTGTACTTGGCGAAGGGAGGTTGAAATTGACGCAGCCATCGAGTGGCGAGCATGAAGATGACGGACTGTATCGAGCGACGAGACAGCTTCTTAATAGTCTTGTAAATATTGCGTCCAGACGAGGAATTTTGGGAGAGAAGTGAAAGCCGACATATTGTCTCATGTCGAGGGCTCTTCAGCCTGACTAAATTCATTCGACGGTCACTCTCCGCAATGAGCTCCCGTTATCAGGGGCTTATCGAGAAGGCAATCAAGCTTCACATGCTAATGTCAAAGAATACATCCAAAGCTTGTGATCAGGCTTGGCTACACCCAGGGGATTATGTACCGGAAGATGCGGCTTGTCATCTTACACACTCGAGCCATGACAAGACGAACTGTATGCAAGTTAAGTACATTGATAGAGCTCAAGACCAGCGACATGTTTATTTGATGCAAGAATGTCACTTGAGATATGTTACTGTAAGCAATTTGGCTGTGGTCAAGAACTCTAAGCCTTCAGGCCTCATCTCTCTCGGTTTCAATACTGGAGATCAATCTCGTCTGGTCATCCATGGTGGTCTAAGAGTATAACATATCAATAATGTTGCGGGTGGTCATCATAGGCTGAGATCGTCGCATTGGTATCAGGTCGATTTCTACGAACCGAGATTAATGGTTTATGGAATCCAATTTTACATAGGAGATTTAATGGGCTTGTTACATGATTAGCGAATTGAGCCCCTATTCAATAATGACAGATACAATAACATACGTGTGAATCGTATGCAACCCGTGCACATGCTTTACCCGTTCGTACTCAAGTCCTTGCCCAAGCCCAAGATGTGCTTGAACAGAACTTTATTAGTAGCACTTCAGCTAGTACTTCGAATATCTACTACTAGTAAACCAGTTTGCACGCACGAAGCGAATTATTATTATTCACACAACAGCAAAATATGATTCACATACAATAGATAGTACGAACAACTTCCCTCCCTCCTCCCCCACCATATATATTGCTTTCCACATCCCCCACTTCTATATGCAATAGTGGGGTTGAGGCTTATTTTCTTTTTCTTTTTTTGCTTTTCTCGAGCCGTTTCTTCAACCGGCGCATGTGGCGTGTTATAGTAGCCCAGTCTTAGCCAGTCAATCAAACCCTCTCAAGAACCCGTGACTACGCGAATTTCTGATGGAGGTGGGGTTGACTCACGTCTCCAAGCAACTAACCACCTACCTAGGTAGTACTCTTCCTTATTACTCCGTGGATTGGGTGCCACTCCTTTCTCATGATTCGATTCCATTTGATCACCTTTCTTACAATATCCATATCCATACGAGGAGGACACTTTGAAAAGTTCCATACTTCCATACTTGCATCCACTCCCACACTCCCGACCTTCTACTTCCACTGCGAAAAGGCAATAGCAATTGATACATGTTAAAAACGAGTCCAATTGTTTCGTCAATCCCACTGTTAACCAAATCATTATATCGTATATATGTATGAGATCAAAGTTTAGCTACCTACTGGATAAGATAATTGATCAAATCAAATCAAGTCAAGTCACATTTGCATCTGCCATTCAAAGGAAAAGAGATCTCGACAAAAAGCCGAAACCGAAGAGACGAGACACACGCGGACAATTGAGGCGTCTGTCTATCTTTTTTCGCGATTGCGCGCCGCAACCCTCATTTCTCTCCACACACCCACAACCAGAATCCACACACAGACCGAACCAGCATTCGATATCACCCGCCACAATCATTATCAACCCTCGAACCCTCCAACCTAATATTAAACATCAATAGTTATATCGATAATCAATTAATTGATCTCTCTCCTCTATTATATTCTTAACTTCGACAATTATCACGACAATTATTGTTACTTTGTTGCTATCTTCCGCAGACCCCATAACCATTCAATCAACGAGTCATTGTCGCGACATTGCGATCCTACATCAGGGTAATTTAACAATATCGAGTCCCACTTGACGCGACGGAAACCCGCGTTTCATTACACCTCCCCTCTGATGGCAAACAACGACAGTAATGCCACCACTATCGGTGCGCATGAACCGGAATTAGTAGAAACCCTCCAGAATTTGATATCGCAAGGGGACAAAGGAGGATACCACGCTGGGAAGAGCGTCGCAACACAACCCGCGATTGCCATCGCGCCCGTATCCGACAATTCTCAATCGACAGTAGACGGTCAGGACGCTGTTTTTACACCACCAGCTTCTGATGAATTCTCATCGCAAAGTACCAATCAAGATGGAGGACCTTTATCGCAACTCTCACAACTCTCACAATTAGCTGCCGCCCAACTACCACTTGAAAGTAATACCAATACAACACCACCAAAAATCAACATCACTCTGAATGCGAGTCAGAAGAGAACCGCAGATGGTCATGTAAAATCAAAAGGGTCCAATTCAAATTCACCAAGTCCTAAAGGCCCATCATCTGTTCGAAGTCATACAAGAAATACAAGCACAGTCAGCAATGCATCTTCGGTCGCAACTAGATTTGGAGAGGTCAGTAGAGTTTCTATAGCAATAGGGTACTTGAACTAAATTTAGACAGCTATCCTCCGAATTAAGAACTCGCCTTTCTTATGCAATGGTAAAGGTTAACAATGGATGGGAATCGAAATCAATCAATGAAGTTGAAACTATTGCATCACAAGCTGGATCTCCAACATCTTCAACTTCAACCTTGAACAATCGCAGAAACCTTCACACTTCTCCTAGAACAGCTATAGCAAACATTCAGGGTCAGGGATCCAGAGATGTATTTGGACCACGACCTACAGCCGATTTCGACCTGTATACACGAACAGAACCATTATCTCGAACCTATGAATCATTCTGGCGTGATCATTCTACCGCCAACGGAGCCCAATCATATAGACACAACTTATATAACTCTTCGTCACCACAATCCAAGTCTCTCGCTCCTCCGGCTGATATACGACCAACACCTCCTTCTAGGAGATCAGACTCGAAATTCTCAAAACTTCCATCTATCCCACGCCACTCGAGCGCCAACTCGCATCATTCATTTAATAATTCTGCTCCTCAAACTCCCAGTGGGACTGCTCATCGTCGCTCTGGGCATACCATAACCTCTGGACACAGACCAACGAGAGAACAAGAGAAACGAGAGACGCTAGAACAAGATGCAATCGAAATGTTGTTATCCATGGGCTCGCCTGGGAATTCACAAACCATTGGACCTAATTTAACTCCTCCACAATTGACGAAGAAAAGCCCCAGGCAAAGCCCTCTTCGTACAGAATTCGGGCAGATGACTCAAAACGACAAGGTTAAAATGGGACCCCAGAACCAGCGCAGAGTGGAGTTTGCAGAAAGTGTTAGTAGTGGTGGAAGCGACAATGGATACCAAGCAGCAAGCCATAGTAAAACCACCATGAGAAATAATCTTCAAAGCAGACGAGTGACGGACAGGATGTTAGATGAAATGGATGAGAGTAGTGATGAAGAAGTCGAATTACCTTTACCACAGGGAAGACGTATACCAGGACGTGTCTAAAAGCATATTACGCAGGTCGATCGATTATCTTTACTTTTCGCATTGTATTGTTACACGGGGTCTCACTTAACTGATGAAGTACATACGAAGAGGTATCCTTCAAGGAGTAAATACTAGCATTGTTCGGAGTATTCGGCTTTCACATCATCATTCGGGCGTCGATACCCATCTATCATCACATTCGTCTTTTAGCACTTGAACTGCATTCTCGGATTATGGTCAGGGTTATGTGATAGGTCTATATTTGATCATACTGTTTCATTGGCTCGGTTATAAATCAGGAGATTCGGGGGGGGTATTACTGAAGGGTATTTTTCGGGTGATGGCGTCACGTGGGTTTTTGGGAAGTAATCATTTTTATCTTTATTCATTGTATATACATACATACATGTGTGTATACGCATCTGGGACTGGGCGGTAATCCGGTGCATAGACTAGCTTGGTAGCTACATATTGGAGTAATATATTTATTCACAACTTGGAGTGTTGGATGTGTAGGTGGATGTTTGTTTCTGATACTTGAGGGCTCGACTATATATACCTGCCTACCTAATCCACGATGATACCGTGTATAACATATGGTATGGAATCCATACTCATCCTTCTATTACACTGTGCTTCAATGATTCCCATCCATTCACGTATTGAAGAATCTTTACTCGGTGCATCGGAGAATCTGATGGGTTGGGAGAACAATCGGTATCTAGGTAGATTTAGTATGTAACAAAGAGTTGGTTTTGACGTAATGCCTCGTATGGTAGTGTGAGAGATAGGAGGGGAAGATAAATGGGGACGTGGCGTGAAATCGGGGGCTCTGGAAGGGGGTTGTGGTGGATTGATGGACGGGTATAGGAGGATTGTGTGTGATGCTTTTTAGCAGATGTCAATCTCTCCGAGCGCAAGGGAATCACAAGAGAGATGGTTCTCGTAGAGAGCTCCAAGAGAGTATCTCGGCTCACACAATCACACGAAAACGTGAGTGGTTTTCTTGAGGGTGGAACGGGCCGCAGAATATACACGGATGGACTTTCTCGCAGGTTTTGAAAGATTGGCAAGAATGTCAAAGTCGTGTTTGAGTATCATGTGAAAAATAATTTGTGGGTGTAGTGAGATGATTTAAACTGTGGATGTTAGTAATTGGGATGTCCTTTCTAATCAAGCGAGCATTATCCCTATGTCGCGCATAGTCTTTTCCAATTCATCTGTATTTCTCTCGGGTATAATCTTATGCAGATCTGCTCTTGGCCAACGATCAAAGGGTATAACTTCCCACTGAACGCTCCTCTCTACCAATCCATTCCCTCTAGATCCCAAGGTAACTCATCACCCTCCATTTCAGAACATAGAAACGTGTTTTCAAAGACATTCTCTCCCCCTGAATCCTTACCTGTGCAGTCTAATGCAAGATTATTCTTGAGTAGAGAAGATATAAGATCACTCAGCTCTTCTTTAGTCTCCTCGTCAGAAAAACTGCCGAAGACATGTTCGTTGTACAGAGCTCTGTACATGGAAATCCTTCTCCCAATCAATAGTGACGAGTAATTACATTCAAAAATCTTGTAAAGTTCGCCTTGTCCATCACAAAGAGCCATAAGTAGTGCACCTTGAGTCTTGGCAACAATCTTACACAAGAGAATAAGCTTGGTTTGCACCAGTTTATACAACTGTTGGTCATCTTTAACAACCTCCTTCTCAAGATCTGGGAGAGAATCCCACCTCCCAACTGTATGGATCAGAAACTCTTTAAATAGCACTCCGTGGCGAAGTTTGCGGGCCAACAAAAGCAAGGAGACACATTCATCATCATGTTCGCCGGTTAGGGCATTGTATGTTGCAAGTAAGCCTTTAAAGATTCTGCACTTGAACAAAGCCCCAGTCAAGGTTGCTGAAACTACCGGCAGGGCGCAATAGTAATCGGCCAGGCGTGTGAGTCTTTTGAGCTCATCTGCGGTCTCAATTCTGTAATTTTTTGAATGAATGGCACAAAGGAGCTTTCGAACGGCTTCGATTTCTTCCTCGAGTCCATCGACAAGAGTCATCTTTTGGTCTGTTATCTCTGGTCACTATAGTTCGAGAGTTAGCACTAGGTGTTTTTGAAAGGAAGTTGGCGGGAAACATACATCTGAAGCTGGCATCAAGGCCCAGCTTCCATCTTCGTCAATGACAGAGCGATAGTCATATTTGAATAGCGCATAAGCGGGTGCAGGTTTTTTGTCGGCCTAGAATGTGAGAGTCAGTGATTATCAATCAAGGAATATTTTGGTATGGTATGAACTTAGATTTATCGTCTGGCCACTGGGTTTGCCCGCAGTGCCTGGTTATGTTGGACATGAATTGTTTGGAATGAGTGACACAAGCACCCAGAACTAGATATTTGGAAGGACTTGTAAAAGAAATCTGTAAAGCTCACTGAATCAAGAACCTTGCGAAAATGATCAGAGTGATGTTTGAGACCGGAAGAATGCAAATGAAATTCTTGTTTGAACACCGTGAATCGTGTATCAGCCTTTACACTACGCGCAAGGAAAATGATAGGTGATGGAAGTTCTTGTTGCGCAGGTGTTGGATCCTCATTGTGCTTTCTTTTTTTTATTCCGTTGCGCCATTGTAATGAACGATTTTCAGTGTTGGTCTATTGTTAAAAGTGGGAGAACTGTAGGGTTTGATTATTTGGAAGAGGTTGACTCGGATTACAGTGCCAGCGAAATTATTATACCTCGATACCACGTGCTAGGAAACTTGGTAGGTAAAAGTAAATCCTTATATATGCGGTAAGCTTCATCTTTCGAGATTTCAAGGTGATGACATGGAAGCTGCTGGGGTAAGTTTATATTACAACAGATGAAGAACAAGAGGGCTTGAATATCCGTAGTCGAATAAGGTCAATGAATTTGGTCAATTTGACTCGACTGTGCTGCTCACAAACTATTGTACAACGAACCGATGGCTAGTATTTACCCGAATATTTTCATAAGTAGTTCGTCACGTGTATTTGGACTCCAAACCATACGCTCAATTTATTTTGCTTGGGACTGACAATTTGTAGTTCTCATACAAATGTCTACGTGTGTGTATACCTTTTTCATTCCATTCATGAGTAGTCTTTACTGATCAATTTTGAGTAATCTAGCTAGCTGCTCTCAATTCTCTGCACCTCTTAATATTCACATCGCTAGCTTGCGAGATTACTGTGTAATGAAACCTTCAGATAATGAATATTCACTAACAAAGTTTCCACGTCTTTACTATCAATGTCAGATACCAAGTGAATACTACGGCAGGTCATTGGCGTCAAATAAAAAAGTTCTAACATCTTAAATAGCCTTCATCTCGCCAGGAGTAAGAATCAAGTTTATCACTTCTTCAATTGAAGATTAACCATAGAGCTAGTTCTTCTCCAACAAATGCGAGAGTTTCTTCTACTTTACATTCTTGAGCGTCATGGAGACTATCCATACATCTCAACCACAATCACTCTTTTTCGCAGCCATATAATAATACATCTACCAGTGTTATTTAACATAACACACCACTCACCAGAAACTTACAATGTCTCTGACTCTTTTAAAGAAGAAACTTAGGGCATTTGAAGAAGCAGATTACGAAAATCCTATTATCTTCATATCTCCAGACCATAAACCTGATGTTCGTCTGATGGTTTTCAAACAAGAGTTTCATGTGCGCTCTCACATCTTGAAGAAAGGATCAAATTACTTCCGCAAATTTCTCGATTCGCCGGATAAGCAAAATAAACCCGCATCAGAATCGGATTTGTTCCGATACGATTACAGCACAGTTGTTGACGAGGATGGCACTTGGGGCTTGGTGACTGTTACCAAGACACGTGAAGTTTTTTGTTGACTTGGCGACAAGTCAGCTAATATACTGACATAAGCTCCGTTGTTAACTGAGGAAATGATATCCCGAACAAATGATATAAAAGGAGAAATTGAGGGTTTTCGACAACTCATTTGCGCCATGTATTCGAGTCCCTATACCATCAAGGATGTTGAAGAGCTATCAACACTTACTCGCATCGCAGATTTCTACTGCGCTCTTCCAATAGTTTCGGTGACTCTCCCCAGCGCGCTTCTTGACAGCCCTATATTTTCGAAACGAGAAGTTGAAGATATAACTGCCTGCACAAAAAATCAGCTAGCGGAGGATTGCAACTTTATGATATTCATCGCGCAGAAGCTTAGAAATTCAGTTCTATTCCGCGAGTGTCTGATTCACATTGCAGCCAATTGGAAGGATGCGGATAATTTCAAGTTTCATCGCGCTCGAAACGATGAAACTATCCGTTGTGTAATCAAATTAGAATTCTCTCAACTTGAAGAAATGATCATCAGGTTGAAACATGCACTCTGGGTCGCGGCCATAGTGACCAAACTTTTGCCGGGTGCACCTGAACTAACACGAGTACTGGCAGCCGCTGAGAAAGATTATATCTCTTTTGAACGTGAACCAAAAAAGGCAGTTACATTCTGGAAAAACTTGAGCGCAAAATTGGCTCACGTGGTCCGCGATGGAGATTTTCTTAAGTCTAAAGTAGGTTCGTTATTGGCCAACAATCTTGTATTGGATCGTACCAATGACGGACCTGGCGAAGGCTGTTATAAGCATTGTTTCCTCTGTACCGAGATCGCCGACAGTGAATTTCCTGTAAGTACATGCCTTTATTTTGCGTTGCCTGTACTTGAAAGAAACTAATATGATGTACTTACAGTGGGATACCACGGCTGTTGACTTGTAAATAATGGATATACAAGCCATGAGAAGAACGCGCAGGTAGAATGAATGTGGGAACTCTAAAAGCAAGCTGGGGGGAAAGTTTTGATCTGGGGATTTGTTTCAAACTGGAGTTTAGGTCATTTCATTGACAGAATTTTCTATCTTTCGTGAGGATGCAAGGTGTTGCAAGATGACCTCGAGTACAGGGGATTATTTTTGCAAACCACAGGATACTATTCCTTATGAAAGATTAATTACATTCACAGTCACCCGATTGCTCAATATCCCAGTCGAGACATCATGCAGAGTATTGTTATTCTCATGAGTGATGTGACTAGAAATGAATCGGCTAATTATGTTCCAATAATGTTGATCTTCAAATCCCAAAACGTTATCGAAAGCCTGTTAGTCGCAAGTGATGACCTAACACCTAAGAAATATTCCCCTAGTACCACCACATCCTGCAGCTCTCCATTATGAATCACCACTACTTGATGAGTACTCAGAGCGTGAAACTCGAGCTCAAAACAGAACATAGAATATAGAATATAGAGAACTGAACATGTGAATTTCACCACTAAAGTGACAAAGAGATTTTCGAAATGTCCGGAAGATCGTAGAGTACCCTTTGCAATATTGTAGTACGGTTCTTGGTGTACGAGAATCTATTTATATCCTTGTAGAGACATGCAACAAACCGAGGGCGATTTCCAATCAAAGTTATAAGCAACTGTGCGAACGAAGCATGTCTATCTATTAAGAGAATCGATAGCTTTCTGCTAGTTTCTCAAGATCCACACACCATACTTGATTAAAGCCCAGGAAACGCATTGTCCATCCAGATCCTTGTACAGATATGCAACAATCGAAATCAACTTTCAATTTACATTAAACCTTCCGAGGAGATCAAAGAGGGCTCTCTGACCAACACCCACTAGCGCCAACCTAATTTCTCATCGAAGTGCTAAACTTCATTTACAATACTTCACACGCGTATAGTGTCTCTCTCCCAAAAGCACCGACACAAATCCCTGTACAGATATGCAACAAAAGGGAACATCTGCATACTATTTTCCTCCCCATCCTGGACTGCATGCGGGGTCAACAGGGATGCAGACCATCGATGACTTAGGTGGTCGGTTACTAGTAACTAGCTTCTCTTAAGCTTTTGGTCAACGTACTAAGATCACCCGGACTGGCTGGGCATTTGACAACTAGTCTGTGATATCTTGTACCCCACCCTGGCGAGACATGCAACAAATGAACTGGATGACGAATAGGGAAGATGTTTGTGGTGAGGTGGAGTGATTCCCCGCATTTGTTGTTGAACTGACCTATGGATAGACGGTACTGGTTTGGGGGTTTGATACACTTGCATTTATCACCGGCGGAAACTTACCGTGTTGCGCTGGATTGGAATCCAGCCATCTTGATTTTGTCATTAGCGGAGTGTAGCGGGGGCTTCTGATAGAAATCCAAGTATAAATTGAGACTCTTGATTTTGCCGCAGAACATAAGTTTGGGGTGAGCTGTGGTGGATAGAAATGAACGTAAACTATCAGCCCTCATCGGTTAAAGGCTGTAAAAAAAAAGCTTGAGTTGTACACTCTGAAACCCTTAAATGAGCAATTGAGAACTGCAGACCGTTCTCCGTCCTCGTCATCATTATATATACTTTTTTTTTGTTTTTGCATACTTAGATGTCTGCATTGCTTTTTCCTGAATTATAATTGGACACTCTTAAGAATATAATTCCGGTACTCTTAATCCATCTATTGCATCCAGAGTGTCGATTAAGGTAGTCAGGCCTGTGATATTGGATTATGGTCTTGACTGATTGGGTGAATATAAAAAAACATCAGGCTGGAGCGTGTTGATTAGTGTGTTATCATCCCATCTGTACAATCTCATCTCGCTCACCTTCATCACCATGTCTTACCCCTCATTTCTCGCTAAATAGTTTTGCATGTTTGCCTCTGACAATTTCTCGAAAGCAATGAAGCAAAGAGTACTGATATACTTGAGTAAGATGAGTTTTTCGCGACACCGGAGTTCTTTTATTTGATACACAGCCATGTGTACGCAAAACAAAGATTGCTTTTATCATGATTACATGATGGGTTCGACACAACGTTCAGACCTGAAAATTTGAGTTTCACCAGATGGCAAGCCTCAATGCTGACTCCTGGGTAGATCTGTCCAATCAAATATCCAGAAATGATCGTAGCAGAACGCGATACTAGATTTTCCATTCCATTTGAGGTCCGCAACAATAGGAGCTACCAAGGCCCAAATATTATCTTCTGTAAGCGCTTGCCCCAGAGATTCATCCACGTCCAACTACATGTTCTCGGGTCCATTCGCTGGCTTCCCACTCACAGCCACAATACAACCTGTTGGAAGCAGAAGAAAACACTTTAAAAGGGTTACCTCAGTTTGCATTGGTCCCATTTAAAACCCTCCTCAACTCAAAATTAAGCATAAAATCTTCCCCATTTTTCAAATCTCCCATGTTTCTACTGATGCCTTCCCTTATATCGATTGCCGTACTCTTCGGTCTTTCGAATCTCGTTTTTTCCATTCCTACATGCGAAGATTGTGAGGAATGGACGACACGCTCTGATAGTACCCCAGTGTACCTCATTACTGATTTCAACATGGCATGTTCAGAAGGACTCTTTCTCGATTGCACTAGTGAAGCGCCATACTCTATGACAATAAATTACACACCTCCTGATGCCAGCAATGAAGAGCAAGGTCCAGCGGTATATGATGCGTCGTGCTCTGGATTGACTGGCCTTACGACGGATTACTTGGCATGCGATGCTCCATATAGCTGGGTGACAACTGCAGTTGGGGATGATGGAGATGTGAAGGTAAGGATGGAATTCAAGGCGAACGGACATAGTTGGGATGGGAAAGGATCGTATTCCATAGATGGAGTTGAAGATTCTTTTCTGATAATGCCGGATTTGTCGAGGGATTGGATTTAACTTTAGCGATGTATGTTGAAAAGACTTCTTCGGTGGTTGAGACAACCTTTGGAAGTGGAGGAATTTGGGGAACTATATGCTTCAGAAGAATCGGCTTCGGCGCACTTAGAATTGATATACTCAGGTTTCAACTAATATGTTCGAACTTTGTCCTCCGCAGGATGGGGCTTCTTCAAGAACATTTACAATCGTAAGTCCGTGAAAGGATAATTTGTACGTGAACCAAGCTTCTTTCTTCGCACTTCATTCGAGAAATACGAATCAGTCTAGATGACCAGTTCATCTCAACATGTGATCGATTATCTCGTTCTAGATAGGACCTCATTCTTTTCTGAATGATGATCATATTCGCTCTGCCAATTAATGTTATATGCGACACAAACTGAGGCGCCTGGCAGGGATGTGATTGATGACTTCCTAGAAAAGCAACCTATCTGGCCGAGGCGGATCGAAGCATCCAAAAGCTCTCACATCATGGAAAGACATTTGAGTGTTTATTTTAAATATGCGCCAAAAAGGCGGCTATTCCTGCAATGATTATCTGTAGATCTTGGGCGCCTAGGACGTTGTTAGCTTCCCCATCTAGCCCACAGCAGAAAAAATAGCAAATCTAAATAACTGTTGTCTTCAATTGACTTAACATTCGCACCGCGAGGAGATCTGTGAAACAGAAGTTTAAGGCAAGATACCTCAACCACGAGCGACAAGGGACTCGAACCCTCAACCTTAGACTGGAAAGCTTCCCACTGATAGGAGGTCCACACGCTACCATTGCACCAATCACCCAATATTGCTATGCAGAGCGATTTGAATTTCAATAAATGGATCCAAGAATTTGTAGAGTGACATGTTACATATCTCGACAAATCCCACAATCACGTGCAATAGCCCTGGCTTACCTACGATTTGGCGTGCCATGTGAAATGCAAATGATTGGTCGATCTATCACCCCACGTTGATAATCCAGATTATGGTATTGGGTTGGTATCTCTATCTTTCTTATCATTCGGGGTACAACATTTTCATAACCCTACGAGGTTACATTGGAGTTATATATTCAATTTATAGTTCATCTATACCTTCTCGTCACTCTTTCTCTGAGTTGTAACTGAAATCTGCTTCTATATATCATTTACAGACTGTCAGTCGGCATCTGGCAAACCTTTGCGTCACCATTTTCAAATTTGGGAATCAAAATACTATATATCAGCAAATTTATATCCTTTCCTTATTCAAAACCTACTCAAGCTACATACCTCTTCATCATGGCATTCTCAATGCATAGCCATTCTGGACAATTTTGTCCTGGCCACGCAAAGGATACACTAGAACAAGTGATTCAAACGGCCATTTCCCGGGGCATGCAAACCTTTGCATTAACAGAGCACATGCCCCGGAACTCAAATTCTGACTTGTATCCTGAAGAAGTAATTTTTCAAACTCCTTCCACTTCATCCGTAATAATCTAACAAATCTAGGTCGAAGCCGGTGATGATATATCTCTGCTCATACCCAGACACGAAGCCTATCTGGTTGAAGCAACTCGTCTTCGCGAAAAATATAAGAATGAACTCAATATTCTTATAGGCTTTGAAGGAGAATGGATTCGATCGGATTATGGACCTTTGATCAAAGATCTTGCTTCGAATCCTCTCATTGATTTCTTCATTGGTTCGATACATCACGTGAATCAAATTCCTATTGATTATGACGCTGCATTCTATGCAAAAGCGATTGAGAAGTCAGGGGGCTCGGAGGAGAAATTATATGAGGATTATTTTGAGCAGCAGTATGAAATGTTGCAGACCTTGAAGCCGAAGGTGGTGGGTCATTTCGATTTGATTCGGTTATTGAGTGAGAAGCCGGATAGAGACTTGACTGGGTGGAAAGGAGTTTGGGATATGGTCTTGAGAAATTTGTTGGAGGTGGTGAAGTATGGAGGGTTATTGGAAATTAATACTAGTGCGTTGAGAAAAGGATTGAAGGAGCCGTATCCGGGAAGACAGATCTGTGAGGTATGTACTACACGCGTGGTGATACAATAGAGGAGATTTTGACAAAATTTTAGGCATACATACGATTTGGTGGCAAGTTCACGATGTCTGATGACAGTCATGGTATCGGGCATGTAGGAACAAATTTTGTTAAAGCGATAGAGTATATAGAATCTCTCGAGGTTGAAGAGCTTTATACGTTCGAGCGAACTACTCTAGTTGGATCAAATGCGATCAACCAAACTTTGAGTTTGAAGAGTGTACCTTTATCAAGTGTGAAGGGAACGTTCATCTCGGGTTGATTCGTAGTTTTTAGCCATTTTACATCATTCAAACCACGTTAGTATGACTCGCATGTTCTCAAGCATAATGTTATTATGTGAACGCAATACCTAGGACTAGGACATGGAGGATCCATAACGGAGAAGGGTACCATGGCATGAGGGATGGCCAATGAGGTGGAAATTTAGATGATCGTCTCCTGAATCTAGACACGTTTTCAATACATCACAATGATATCAACGGTTGATTTTGCAGGTACGACATATATCTAGTTATAGGCTTCTCCAGGCTTAAAGCGCTGTAGCAGATATGCAACAAAAGAATTTCAAGAGGCGGGATAAGCTCAACTGATTGGCTGATTAATGAGGAATGAACGAATTGAAAGTGTATGCAAGGGAGAAACAAAGAGTTTTAGCTGATTCATCATTTTTACCGACCAAGCTTTATACCTGCGTATAATTCGATTCGTCTCATTTGCTTCGTATAAATATAGCTGCAGTTACCTTACTTTCTTTCCGTTCAGCTCAATGTTGCATTATCATCTCATTGCCAAGATCTTTTTGTTGTTGTCATCGGGATTAAGTGCCATCTAATAACTGTCTTCTTTTCATTCTCTCGTCGATAATTCTGATGCTGTCAGTCAGTTTGCACTTGTATGTAACGCACAAGTCGACTATCCAGCAATTCATCACCCTTCCGCCCTACATCCATGGTTTACTGAAATCGCATCTCTTCCTGCAGTATTCTCTCGCAAAGCAGTTGCGCTTCCAAGTTACTTGCGTCTACACAAGAGCTCTTCAATTCGCTAGAGTAGTCAGGCACCCTGACTTCATCTTTTGAATTGAGAACCTACATTATTTCCAGGTGATAAAACTGTATAAAATTAGTGAACTCCCCATGGAGCCTATCGTGGTATATATATAAATACATCTGCCCAAGCAACAGCACTCATTCATTCCTTAAGAAACATGTATCCTCTGAACTAAGAGTATCATGGGAATCTTCTCCCTGAGACGGACTTCGGGTGATTTGCAACTTCATTCAGACTGATAGTCTGCTGTTAAAACTTCAGCTTTTAACCAACTCTTGCCGTAGATACCTTTGTGATCATTTCTCAGTCTTTCACTGCGGGTATTGTAAATTTGGTTACGTTTTTTTCTCGTCACCGTTTCTTTTCACTCGCTGTCTATGATTGTGCGAGTCTAGGCCTACAATGTTACTGCCATCTCATTCCATGATCTCACCATGCATATATTGATCTTGACGATGAATCTACTCCCTTGAGACGAAGTTTTTTTTTTTTCAAAGTAAAATACTACTGAGGACTGCCTCTTGATTCTACACCCAAAGTCCCTGAGTTCACCTCACTTCTATCTGCGAAAGCAAGTTGCTGGCCATGTATGTAATCAATGGGTATTTTCTCAATCCTTAAATAATCATCCAACTCTATGTAGAATCTAGAGAAACAAGATTCACATTTATTGAAATTCATCTGATGATTCACAACTATTGCGTGTCCACTTCACCAGAATCTCTTTGGTGAAAGCTAATCAGACAGCAAATCCATGCTATTGATATCTTGACTGCTATATTGCAATTCTGTCAGCTAATTATCAAAATACACTTCTTCAAAATCTGTATCTTTTCCACATCATTCACTGTTTCCAATACCTGCTCTTTAGATGGATTCTCGTTTCCTAGATACAAAACTATGGAATAGTGCCCCTCGAAGACTTTATACTAGAATCCTCAAGCTCGAACGAAAACACCCAAATGTTTGTCTTCCACCATCTTGAGAAGCAGAATATATTGACACTTACAAGAAATGGTTCGCGCAATCGAAACTATCCCAGATTCCTTCTACTCTACGACTTCTCTATCAATGAATTTCCATTACCATCAATACTCAATCGAATCGAATGTCATCGTCATATGTCCCTTCTCACTATCAGTAATAGAGACTAACACTGCCGCTATCACCAAATCATCGCCATCCCGAATACCGACATGTTTAAGATTTTGTTCTGTCAATTCCATCCCATTTTCCCATACCAAAAACTCCATCTCATTAGCGACAAGGCGCTCTCCTACTCTCAGATCGCATGCCAGAGCTTCTGTTTTGCCATTCCATGCCCTTTGACTTTGATTACACATGAAGTTTTTATACCCAAGAAACCCTAACGCATTTTATTCATGGAAGAATTCACTGCTCAACAAGGGCAAGACTAACTTAACAGTACATATCTCTCAAGGACTTTCCCTCATCTAAGGATCTCAAATTCCTCACTCGACAAAATATACAAGAAAGCTCCAGCGAACAAACATCCCAGTGTCATAGTATCAATAAGACTTCGACGTCGATGGAAAAGGAGTAGCATCCTCAGGTTACGCAAGCAAAGGATAAGGTATCTTGAAATGACCTCGATGATATTTAAATTTTCGTCTCTATACCTCCTTGAATTCACATAGCTATCTATCCATTACTTAAAAGACGATATTCATATCGACAACGCTAACGACACGACTACAATCACAATGATAATAATAACAATATCAACAACGACAACAACAACAACAATCTCCACCCCCAGCTTTGAAACGAAATATCACCAAAAAACCTTGAATACTCCATAACCCACACGCAGGCAGAAAACTGTTCGCCCACAAAAACTACCAGTAATCCTGAAGATCCAAGTTCCTGTTAGCGATGCATTCCTCAAGCCAATAGTATAATTAATTATCACCATACCCACATACTCTTAAATGGCTAAAAGTTCCAAAAACAGCCAAACAGATTATTGGCCAACGAGACGCAAATGAAACATACACAGGTACATAACACACTAAACAAAACATCACACCCATTCGATCCCGAAGATCCAGAAGAAGAATTTCAGTATTCATCCAATCTATCATATATACATGTTCATGTACCGCAGACGGGATATATACAATTAGACGTCTCCGCTTATATGAACAAGAAGCCTGATCATAACATCATAATGCGTTGCCAGGACCAAAAGGAAAGAAAATAGAAATTAAATGCTCGCAAAGATGTCACAAAATAAATAAGAGCAACCACCCAGTTTTTCGTAATTTTTTTGCCCTCGCGCCGTGTCACCCTGTCCATTGAAATACAAATCATCAAATCATCCTGCTGCGTTTCGATCTTGTGCTGCCTATATAGTCATGCATTAGTAGTCTCTCCAAAAGGTAAAATAAGAATAAAACGTAAGAGGAAACAGAACATACCTCCACCGCACGCGCCCAGTCAGTCCTCAACAAAAACCAACCCTCAATTGCCGCTACCAATCCCAACGCCAACGCAACACCCAACCATAATCCCTCCAATTGCCATCCTAATCCGAACGCTGTTCCAAAACTGATTGGCATGGCTAATACGTAATAACAGAAAAGATTGACGTATCCGCCTATCTCTTGTCTTCCCAATCCTCTTAGTAATCCATTACAGTTTGCTGCTAGCGCATCGAAGAGTTGGAATGCTGCACAGAGAGGAAGAACGCTGGCGACAATGTTTATGACGTCGATGTCGTCAGTGAAGAGGCGTGGGACAATGTTGCGGAGAGAGGAGATGAGTGTGAAGTTGAATAATCCAACTATACAAGCACCATAGATAGCCTAGTAGCAAGTGAGCCTGTGTTAATAGAAGAGTGGTGGGACAGGGATGTGATAATCTGGGATTGGGAGGGTAGTTACACACCACTTTTGAGCTGGTCTTAGCCGCATCCGAAAGGGTGGCGCCAATAAGGTTGGCCACGCGAGTTGAAGCTGCAATCGAGATTGAGAATGGAATTTGGAAAGTCAAAGCGGTCATGGTAGTGAGAACACTTTGAGCTGCAAGGTGCGTTACGGAGAAGTAACTTGATGCTAAAGTTAGAACCTCAAATGCTAAGTACTCTGCTAATACCATTACGAGACCAGGGAGAGCGAGCTTGATCATTGGACCTGGTTTCTGTTAGAAAATGATGAGAATGACGCAATTCAGAACTAACCCCAGTTGTGGAATGCTCTCCATGTGAATCCATCCCAGCATTCTTTTCCGTCCACGAATCGAACGTAGAGAAATAGGAAAAGAGGTAAAAGATTATCTGTCACAGCAACGGCGATTGGAGCTCCAATAAATCCCCACTCAAATTGCCAAACAAATAGCCAATTCATGAAAGCATTGAGAGGTGCGCAAATAAGCAAAACATAGGTTGTGGCGGAAAACAATCCTTGCGCCTGTACAAATCGTTTTGCACCTTCGAAAAGTGCAAACCCAGGAGCTCCAAGCAGTAGAACTCGTAGATACAGTCCTGCCAGTTCTGCCGAACGTTTCTCGGGCACAATAGTTTCCAAGATCTTTTCAGCACTCAACCAGACTATTCCAATTGGTATGGTCAAGACCCAGAGAAACCATACCATTCTCTGCAACTGCAGCCCAACCAGACCCTTTCTACCAGATCCGTATGCTTGTGCACAAAGCGTATCCAAACTTGTAGCCAATCCTTGATAGATAGCGTACCCAGTAATGTTCGCAGTCATACTAGCTAAACTAACAGCGCCCAGTTCTACTTTACCAAGATGCCCTACTGTGAATATACTTGCAACAGTAAGGGAGTATTGGAGGACGAAAGTCACCACTAATGGACTCGAGTATCTTAATAATGTTTTCGCCTCTCTTTGCCATGTTGTTTTGATCTTTCCTGCGGCTACAGCTTCTTCCCACTGTCTATTTAATCTCTCGTGACGCGAACGCGCAGACTCATGCTGTCCGTTTGGCAGCAATGCTGACGTTTCCGAGGGCGCTCCAGCCTCTTCATCTCCCATTGGCTTTGGTATTTTTGTGCTAAACAGTTTCCTGTATAATCGGTTGAAAGCGCTTCGCTTCGCCGGCTCGGGATGCTTCGGCGGAGCTAGATGATTGTCTCTCAATAAACTCCTTTCCTCATTTCTTGTTTCGTGTCTTTCCTTCTTAGTCAACCATGCTGTTTCTTTGAATTGAGGGGTAACGGCAGGACGAGTGCCACCGAATGCCACAAAACTTGGCCGTCGATACGAATGCGTCATTGAATGTTGAGCCTCCGATTGTCGAATTGTAGAAGCCTCTGAAGACTCATCTCCAGAGCTGGTGCATTCAATGTGTTCTGGTGCTTCTACCTCATCTGCGGGGTATTCTGCTAAATCGCGCGCAAGAGATTCTTGAGCTATGGGCGAGCTAGATATGAATGAAGTGCTGAAAGGAGATCTAGAGATTGAATCTCGTAGATGCCCCTCATCACTAGATTTGATCGGTACTGGAAAAGAAGACGACATTGTTGCACAATGGTATATTCCTTATCAATGTCGAGTGTTCCAAGAGATTATTAATTATGTTTGATGAGAGCGAGCTGCAATTCTGACTCTTCCTTTCTCTCACTTCTCAATAAAAGGAGTCACACATTAATTGACGCAATGCATGCAATGACGGTCCTACCATGATCCTCGCTCAGGAACAACAAATGAATAAGGAAAAGAAAAGAAGAAAATCAAGCATATAAAAAAACCAAGCAGAGGTCAATTGCAAATCGAATGAGAGATCACTCACCGTCCATGCCAACCCAGTAAGATGCTAGGCCTTCTCGCTGTCTTTTCGTCTATACGGAGTAATAAAAGGACGCCATTGCCATTCCAAGCTCGTGGGTCCGTTTTGATCTTCCTGCTTACCGGTCCCTAGTATCTAGTATGCTGATAATGGTTGCGCGGGAACGGCTAGCACCCCCACCATAGGTAATGTTTTACACTCAGTCCACTATGCTTGTATGTATGTCCTCTACATGCAAAAGCGTTTTCTCATTCAATAGTTAGTTCCAATGGGAATGTCTGAAATGGCAGTGGAAAATCAGGACCCTTACCCAATCAAGGAACGTCCGATATTCCGATTTAAAGCCAAAATGGAAATTTGAAACTTTTTATTCTTTCTTATGCTATACGAGTAAAAGTAACACCCACTAATATCAAATGGAGAGAGAGGTCTGACTTTCCATCGCCATTTCAGACACTCCCGTTCCAATGACTGTAACTGATACTCACTAGGCCCTGATAGGCAGGTGTTTCCTTCAGAGCATCATAAATCTCGGAAAACATCTCTTGGGGTAGAGCGATATCCGAACGCCGATTCCGATAAGATCTAGTGAGAAGATAGCAAAAGGCAAAAGTGGATGGATGATATTCTGTACGTGATGAAACAATGAGATAATGTGATTTGTCAAAAGAATGAAAAGAGCCAGCCACCAAAAGCATAGAGGGTTCCTGTGATTATCCGAATAATCGGAACGGATTAATAATAGAGCGAGTCCCACGTTCGATCATTCGGTGACCCGCCCTTCTGCTGCACCAACATTAAAGTCCGGGGTATCGTTCCGGTGAAGCTTAAGCTTTAATAAGTGACGAAAGGAAAGGCACTTCGACAAAGGAATGATGAATACCTATTCCAAGCCTACCTAGTAGTAACACCCAATTGGTACCCAATCTTCACTCTCTTATTCTTAAAGACCAATCTGTTCTTACAATGCCTCACAGTCAAGAGGAAGAACGTCAAGGCTCTCAGCGGGAAATATACTCGCCAATCTATTTCCCTCGTCGTCCAGCACCTGTTGATGTCGCCGAGTATGTTTCAATGTGTCTTTCCGTGAATCCCGCGTCTCAAATACCATCCACCTCATATTCCCTTTCACCAACTTCTTCACATTCCGTTGAAGAGAACTGATGAACTTTCTCTAGTTACCACGGCGAATCGGTGTTTTGCACTCCACCTCTTTTCGGTCCTCTCCTTTTCGATAATGTGGACTCCGACTGTCGCGACCACTGTGCTAATGAGCGAACGTTTCTCTCCTACCTCCGCCTTTCCATTTACATGACTATCGTGTCCCTCGCCATAGTCCTTTCTTTTCATTTGAAATCTACTCCTACCCAGCTCGAACTGCGCATGGCACAACCTCTGGGCATAATCTTTTGGGTACTGTCTCTTCTTTGCTTGGCCTTAGGATTTGGGAACTATATGAAGACGGTCAATAAATATAGTCGGAGAGTGGCTATTGTACAGAGTGGTTGGAAGACTCAAGGGGTGAGTGGTACAATTTCTCATCTTTTCCTTTTTATGGGGTGGGTGTTTTGGGAGAAATTTGTTTTCTGAATTCCATTGTGACTGCAGCGTGTCTATCAAGAGAGAAATTCCAAGTACTTCTGCGCAGATTGGGAGAGATCTCAATTGCTGATGCGCCGGTACCCAAGGATGCATAATGCTCTATTAGTCTTCACAATGGACGATGAATTCCCATGGATTAGCTAATTTTAAACATATGTAGGTTCTTTCAACAGTTGCAGTCTCAATAATAGCAGTTTGTGTTTTGTTTTTGGCAACAAGTTCAAAAAGATCCTAGTATGAGGAACCGAAATATCAGAGTTTACAAAGATATTACACGATTTAAGCCTCCCACGCATGCGTACAGCGCTCTTAAGTCATTGTATTTATTTGCATGAGCTATACCAGCATGGAACCCAACAAATTATTGCATAATATTCCGGATTCGACTTTTTGACTTCACTCCTCTCCGGATGACTTGGTCATATTTGTTTATAGACTTCAAAGTGTGACCAAGTAGCATCCCGAAGCGTCCGCTGGGATCAAGAGTTGCATCACGGGTGTCCTATAGAGGATAAATTTTTGTATGATGAAGTAGAAGTAGCCGATTACTTGGTAGTATTCAGACGGGTTTGAAGAAATCAAAGATGTGATGAAACTAAGTTTTGAGTGTGCAGAATTAGCAGAAAGACGGAAGGGAATTGACAATCTCCGGAGACTTTGGATTACTATTTCGGAAAGTTCGAGTCTTTAACAATGACTAGTGACAGCCGGTGGTTGGTTCGCAGATGCCTGATAATTGACTGATGATAACTTTACTTTGGTGACTACGCAGCTAAAATTTATGGCTGTATCACATATAAGATATTCTCGCACATTATACAACATCCAGTCTATTTTCATTCTCTTGACGAATCAGCACTTCTACTCTGACGTTTTCTTGTGAATACTTGTACCTTGAGCCCCCTGATACTAGTACACAACTCTGGGAAACCATACCGGGAATTTACTTGGAGCATACTCTAACAATTGAACGGAGCGTGAAGGCACTCACCGATAGCAAGATGTACTTGCCGGCAGCAGGTATCCAACTAGAGTCTACAGTACTTGGTCTTTAGTTCAGTGGATTGCCAGCTAGGTGTAGGAATAGTTCGCTTGTTTCTATTATATTGCATTGTTGAATTGGTGGTAGAATTGGGTTTCCCTTCATACTTTCGATTGATTTGGGATAATCGATCTCACTCAGCATCGGAGCAGATCTCAAAATCCAGCGGTTTTGTGAGCAGTCGTTCCTTCCGCTCACTATATCTCTATGTTCACGATTGCTGCAACTCAGCAGAGGAGGAAAGCGCGAGTAAACACACTTCATATCCATATCATCTCAGATTGTTGATTTTCTCTTCTTTTCCTCAAATAAACAAACTCCATTTTGCTACGAGGAGATTTTGATCACAACTTGCTTCCAATTTTGCTTGCTTGCTTGCTTCATTTTGCTTTTTGCTTTTTGCTTTTTGATTTTCTGGTCCGATACAGACATCGGTCGTATTCTGTGACGTTTTCGATTTCTCAAAATGGGATTCCATATCCTTTTTTCCATATTCCTAACGTTCCAGTTCAATAGATTGGCCTCATCCATACGCCTTGGACATCGTGATCTCAATGCAGACTTTTTGCCATGCTACGATTATATCATTGCTGGAGGTGGTATTTCTGGACTCGTCCTTGCTAACAGATTGTCTGAGGACCCCGAGGTGACGGTGCTGGTTATTGAAGCTGGTAATCTGTAAGTATTTTCCACCAATGTTGCTTGCCATTGCTAACATAGATCAAGGGACAATGACGAAGACTTCATCAAGTATCCTTTTGACGATGGAGAGGGTCTGGGCTCAAGTTATGACTGGAACCTTTGGACTGCCCCTCAAACATCTCTTGATGGCTCTTCTCGACCAATGGATTTAGGGAAAGGCGTTGGCGGTGGCAGTCTCATCAATGGCATGTGCTGGACTAGAGGTGGAAGTGCCGATTATGATGCATGGGTAGCTCTTGGAAATCCTGGGTGGGGATGGAACGATCTTTTACCTTATTTCAAAAGAGTAAGAACACATCAACTTCCCTTTGAACGCAAGCTAACCGCATGCCAATCAGACTGAGAACTACACCAACGATGTCGATGCTGCGTTTGCTCATGAACTCTATGTTTACCCAGATGCTTCGACGCACGGTACGACTGGATATATCGATGTCTCCTACCCGAAATACTTCTATCCTCAATCTAGTTAGTTATCTAGTTTTCCCTGTCTGTGTGAAGTACAACAATCTAACAAATAATCAGAATTGTTTCTGGATGGACTGCGAGAGCTTGGGATTCCTACTTTACTCGACCCAAATAATGGCACAACTGCTGGCGGAATGTTGATTCCGAATAATCTTTCACCAGATAGCCAAACACGTTCTGATGCAAGACGAGGTTATTATGATGGTTTTATAAACCGCCCAAATCTACACCTTGCCACAGGTCTAGTCGTCATTCGAGTATTGATGGGCCCCGCCCTTTCAGAAGTATTTGCACGAGACCTTCCCGCTGGTCAATGGATCACTGGTATCCAAGTGAGTAAATCATGTTCATTGTGGTAGTCTGAAGATATCCATTAATATCTATTAGATTGCACCTTCTCTGAGTACTGTCGTACGCGAAATTTCATGTTCACGAGAAGTCATACTTGCAGCAGGAAGTATTCACACCCCTCAAATACTTGAGCTGTCTGGAATCGGCCAGCCATATATCCTAGAGCAGCTCGGCTTGCCAGTACACATTGATTTGGCAGGAGTAGGAGAGAATTTCCAAGATCATCCCTACGTTGGTGCCGTCTACTATTGCAAGTACACTTTTTTTTCTTGCCGGCATCTCTAACAGTGCTAGACACCAACTCTAGTTACCCAACCATTGTACAGATAGACAACAATCCACAACTTCTTACACAAGCAGAGCAGGAATACTACGTCAACAAGACTGGTGGGGTTATTCGACCTCATTTTGAGATTAATACTAACGAATGCAGGGCCCTGGACTGCTGGAGCAATCAACACAGTCGCATTCCCATCACTATCGCAAGTTACTTCAAATTGGGCCAATATGCTATCTGATGCAGAGAACCAAGGGGTAACAGACTACTTAGTACCAGGTCTAGATGCAAGTGTTCTCTCAGGATATGCTGCACAAAAAGACCTCATTGTCGAGCTTCTCAACCGTTCGGATGTAAGTGCTTATGAGCTTCTCAACGATAATGTGGGGCTTATGTCTGTTGCTGCAATGCATCCTCTCTCTAGAGGCAGCGTTCATATTACAACGGACAATCCATATGTGCCACCAGATATTGACCCACGCTACTGCTCAAACCCACTCGATCTTCAAATATTAATGGACGCCCTTATGTTCAACAACAGGATTATAAATACGAATCCTATGAAGTTGTTGCAGCCAAGACCTTACTACCCATTTCTTCCCAATGCTACGCCAGAAACCTTGATACCTGCAATTAAATCTGGTTTACGAACAGAGTTCCACGGCTCCGGCTCAACCTCGATGATGCCACGCGAAATGGGCGGTGTTGTCGATCCCGACCTGCGTGTTTACGGAACCAAAAACCTTAGAATTGTAGATGCTGGTATCATACCAATGCTTCCTGCCTCTCATCTACAAGCACCTGTTTATGCTATAGCGGAAAAGGTATTATGCTTTTCCATCAACTGTCTTGTTCTGTGCTGACGCAGTGCTAGGCTGCCGACACCATAAAGCGCGACAACTATGGTTTATCTCCTAAAGGATGTGGAAAAGGTTCTTCTTTTGCACGTCCTGGTCCAGTCTTATCAAGTTTGTCGATAAATTCTTTGAAGTTATCCGTCTCAAATCCACTACCCAGTGCCACGACCCCACAAGCTGTGAAGTCATCATCTCTAGCACCACTTCCTCCTCTACCGTCCTTGCAAATGATATCTCCTCCAGCAGGATTCCTTATCCCTGGATCACAAGTAGAGAACATTTCCACTCCACCTGTTCCTAACTTAGGAGGTCCGGCTCTCAGCGCTTCAGCGGTGTTTCCTGTTTTACAGGGCTGGAACAATTCTTCACATTCTCTTGTCCATGAAATGGGAACTACTGCAGTTGGAACACCAGTAAGAAACTCCATAGCTCAATCGACAGCCATGACTCTATCGCTTGGCGCCGACATTGGGAGCCCGGCCCTTAGAAATGGTTCTGATAGTGCTTTTATATCGTCTGAAATTACCACGATACATGGTGCTCCCCTTCTCACACCAGGTACACAGACTTATGTAGCTACATCTATTGTACCGACATCCACTTTGCAGACCGGATCCACTTCCCAGCTTCTATCTTCAAGCGAAGGAACTCAATCAACGATGATCAGCCAGGGGGCTCTTACTCTCACAGCACCGGTCATAGCAGCCTCCGCGTCCCCATCACCTGTTTCACCACCAACTACTGTTCAGACTACGCAAACTACTCCACAATCTGAAGCAAGTCAAACCTCTAAACCCTTCACCACCGGCCAGAACGCATTGGCAGATGTGGCAGCTGTATTTGGGACAAAGTTTGAACAGGTAGCTTCAACTATTGTTTCTATTCCTATAGCAGGTACAAATATACCAGGACCCACAATTACATCACCTGTTTCTGTCCTCGATATACTTCCGGCACCACCATTAATGTTCAAAACTTTGGAGAGCTCTGCTTTCCATAGTGTAGCATCAATGCTGGAGGACAAGTATGCAACTGTATCAACCGAGCCACTAGGCGGCTGAATGCAACCGAATCACGATTAAATTTTTTGGTGTTGCAACGAGATTCTATGGTGAAGATTTTATGTGATTCGAGGATATTGGAATGTACTGAAGGGAAGAGTTGTAGTTTCTAGAAGTTTTGGGAGGTAGTATTTGCAAAACTAATTTTGAACCTGTCACCTTTCATTAGACATAGAAGTTGCTTCTCATTGTAATTAGAATTATAGTTGTCAAATAAACATAGTATTTGATTAAGAAACTCTGTGCCACTTATGATCTGCAACAACTTGCTGATACTCATTTTGATATGTGTGAGGCGTGAAAATTTGCCTACGACTCTAGATGTACTTTAGATTACTGAACACCTTCTAATTCAAAGTCTTTCCGTTAACTCCATTATCTTACATCGTCGTTTCGGCAGAGAACTCGAGGTTTTCAAAACCCGAATAAGGACATCTCCAGTCCAATTTCGGCCGTAGTTACATAGTTCTAAAGGAGACAATAATTAGCTAACCTTCAAAACTGGTAACCTTTTTGATAAGGGTTACTGGGTTAATCGTACCTAATTCGTTAACTTGCCTGCAATTCTTCACAGCTTCGGCTCCGCTTGGGTAGATTCATATTCCTTCATGTCGCACAACTAAAGGCATGAGTTATACTTCTGACATTTATGAAGGCGCACACGGCGACAGATATGTTCTTGAGGTGAATTTACGGGTCATGGTAGTTGGGAATCAATGTATCATCATTGAGGACCTCGGAAAGAGAGGTTGTATTTAATTGTATCCGACGCATTTATGTCTGCGGGAGACGAGCGCAATGGTGAGATGGGAAGGAAGCATGTGGATGTGCGATGAAGTTGCAGATGTCTTATTGTCTGTGGATTATATTATATGTATGCTTATGCTTGGTTGATTCATTCTGTGATCGTAACAGATTCTGCGAGGTGATTTCGGTCGTAATGTTGCGATTCTCACAAGATGTACATGAGGTTTATCGCATATCATTTCAGCCAATCGGACAAGAGAAAATGACATTTCAGGACACACCGCCCGGCAGAATTAGGATGGATCTTTCGAAACTCATCTCATTATTCTGGTCAATACTTAGATCAATACATATGATTTTATATCTTGAATTGTTACCACATACAAAAACTGATGTTTTTCTGGAAGCCGTGGTCCGTCATACTTTGGAGTTATACAGATGACATTTTGATTCGATTCTAAATACTTCATTGTTTCATCACCAACCCTGGTCTTGAATTCGAAATGCTGCCTGCTACTTACACCTGACATCAAGTTAAATGCAAATCTATATCAGCCATTAAATCAAAAAGAAAAAAGAAACCCAGAATGTCTGAGCCCATGGATATGGACTCAAGTACCGAAATATCAAGAGGTACAAAAAGAAAAGCCGAGAATGAACTCCCAGAAGTTACTGCCCCTAGACGTATCAAGGTGAGTTTAAGGAACTTACTTAACACCAATCTCTAAACCCTAAGTATTGTCTAGGCATTGGATCCCGATGTAGTCAATAAGATTGCCGCAGGCGAGATCATTGTAGCTCCAGTGCATGCTTTGAAGGAACTCATTGAAAATGCCGTTGATGCAGGCTCAACATCCCTGGAGGTGCTGGTCAAAGATGGTGGTTTGAAGTTATTGCAAATCACTGACAATGGACATGGAATTAATGTACGTATCAATTTACGTCCTAAAATACCTTTGCGTACAAGCTAAGTGTTGATAGAAAGAAGACATGGCAATTCTATGTGAACGTTTCACCACTTCCAAGCTCAAGCAATTTGAAGACTTGACATCGATTGGAACGTATGGTTTTCGTGGAGAAGCTTTGGCTAGTATCAGTCACATTGCACATCTCACCGTCACGACAAGGACGAAAGATTCGAATTGTGCTTTTAGAGCACATTATGATAGTGGACGTTTGATACCCGCAAAGCCTGGTCAGGGTTCTGATCCAAAGCCCATTGCTGGTCGTCTTGGTACGCAAATCACGGTGGAAGATCTCTTCTATAATGTTCCTACTCGTCGTCGTGCTTTCCGATCAGCATCGGAAGAGTATAACAAAATACTTGACGTTGTTGGTAGATATGCCATCCATTGTAAGGGGGTCGCGTTCAGCTGTAAGAAACATGGAGAGGCTAGCACCACAATCTCAACACAGATGGCTTCTTCCACTGTAGATCGTATTCGACAAATTCATGGCAGTGGAGTAGCAAATGAGCTGATTGAGTTTAAGTCTGCTGATTCGCAATGGGGGTTTACTGCACAAGGATGGACGACTAATGCAAATTATCATGTCAAGAAGACAACGTTACTTTTATTCATCAACCATCGATCAGTCGAGTCAACGGCAATCAAAAAAGCTATCGAGCAAACTTATTCCGCCTTCCTCCCCAAAGGTGGACATCCTTTCACATACCTCAACCTTGAGATCGAACCCCATCGGTTAGATGTTAATATTCACCCCACGAAGCGTGAGGTCAACTTCCTCAACGAAGAAGAGATTATTGAGAAAATTTGCAATGATATTCGAATGAAACTTGCCGACGTGGATAAAAGTCGAAACTTCATGACCCAAACCCTCCTTCCCGGAGCTCAAGCGCCACTAGTAGCCGACATGCTGGATCCTGCCGCGTTCGCCGCTGCAGACAAAGCCCGAACCACCACTAGACCATACGAAAATAACCTCGTTCGCACAGATGCCAAACTCCGTAAGATTACCACTATGCTGCCACCCACTACCAACCCTACAACAACCGCCAACAGAGAAGCTACCCCAAATCCTTCCGGGGGCACCATAGCATCGAACTCCCAAGATATAGAATACACTCACTCTGACCGCGAACCAATCATATGTCGCCTTATGACTATCAAAGAGCTCCGCACCTCTGTCCGAGACTCCATGCATAACGAGTTGACAGAGATCTTCGCCAGCCACACCTTTGTTGGTATAGTCGATGAGCGTCGTCGTCTTGCTGCCGTACAGTCTGGTGTAAAGCTCTTCCTCGTCGATTACGCCGCTACATCTGCTGCTTTCTTCTATCAAATTGGCCTCACCGACTTTGGAAACTTTGGAGAAATCCGTTTCAATCCCCCCTTATCCCTCACTTCTCTCCTGACTCTCGCAGCCACCCACGAAAAAGCCACTCAACCCCCAAATACATCCCCAGAAGATGATTTCGAAGTTGAAGATCTGGTCGAGATCGTCTCGGAACAACTCATCTCCCGCCGCGAAATGTTGCAAGAATATTTCTCTCTCTCCATCACCCCCGATGGTCTTCTCGAGGGAATTCCCCTCCTCCTCAAAAATTACACTCCCGCTCTATCTAAACTCCCGCAATTTCTCCTCCGTCTAGGTCCGCATGTAAATTGGAATGATGAGAAAGAATGTTTCTCCTCCTTCCTACAGGAATTAGCTAGATTTTACGTCCCGGAACAATTGCCTTCATCGCCCGGTCCCGAACGACGAGAAGAGGATCAAAATCAGGATGGCAACGAAACACAATATCAAACAGCATCCATCTCTCCCGAGCTCAAACAACGCAGAGATGCAGTAAGAAAAATGGTCGAAGATGTACTATTCCCAGCTTTCCGCTCCAGATTACTCGCAACGAGAGAGTTGATGGGGGGCGCGGTGCTCGAGGTCGCGAATTTGAAGGGCTTGTATCGAGTTTTTGAACGGTGCTAGGTAGAGGTTTTGCAATGTCACTGTGGGGAGATCGGAACAGTGAGGAATGTATGTGTACGAGGGGTGGATTTCGCCGTATTGTGTTGTATTGTATATCTTGGAATGGGATGGGATGATGGAACAAGATGGAGGGGCATTAAATATCTTTGCATTGCATATTGCATGTGTGACCTACTGGCTAGATTGAGAATATATCCAAGTACTGTATTTATGGGATTAATAGCATAAATATGTACACACATAGCATCGAATAGCATGTTAGAAAGAGGCAGCCAAGTCGAGCTTAGCAATTGCATTATCTCGCTTTTTTAGGATGAGGATGGGGATGGGGAAGTTCATAGTAGACATCATGATAGCCGAGATAGCAAGTACAATACGATATTCTGCGCATCATTGAAATATATTTCTTTCATCTGAGTGAGTGTCGTGGGGTGAAATACTATCTTTTGGCTTCTGGTGAAATTATTGTGTCCTGACTCTGATCTCTAGATACGATGGTGTTCATTCGTTCCGATGATTGTGAAGCGCTCATGACAAATAGTGTAATGCCTACCTGGCTACCTCCCGACCTATATTTCCTCACACACACTCGCTGAAGAGCGCATTATAACGACACCACATCACAGCACTATACCAAGAATCTTAATTTCATCAACCTAATAGCACTGCAAATCATCTATCATCTATCATTTTTCATTTTTTTCATTTTCATTGCGTAGTTGTCCCACATCTCCCCTTCATTCAAGGGAACATGATATGCATGTGTACCTACTATAGCTCCTCCCTCCGCGCTCCATTATAATACAATAGTTTAATAATCCTTTCATTCGCCATCTCTCAACACTCTAGCTTTTTCCATCTTCCCACTCTGGGTTCTATTTTAATATTAGCATTGATCAACTTGATATATATATGCAGGAATCTATATGGATTCAAAACATACCTTTCTCAAAATGACAAGACCTTCCAGATTACTGCTCAAACTAATATATTGTTCGTCTTCCAACTCCGCTCTCTCGCCATATGCCAAAAGTACAGGGGTGCTCTGTGTTTGCCAACCAGTGATAGTCTTAGGACGACCAGCTTGTCCTACAACATCAACGGCTTGTCCAACTCGAACATTGACTGTTAATGGCTTGAGATCTTCGTCAAGAGTGACGAGGAATCTAGGGTGCATGGCTGTAACGAGGTAGTATAGGAGGTAATGTGATTTGGTAGTGACGAATTGCTTGGCATCGATCATAGCAACCAAGACGGAAAGAAGACCACCGGCTGCTACTCTCGACAGTACTTGGCGATCGGTGTGGAATGGGTTGATGGACAGTGTTCCCTTACCCATGTGAAGCAGACCCTGGGCAATTCTAACCATGAACAAGGCGTCAGGATCACGGTGGTAGTAGCTGGCCAATTGTCGGAGTAATTGAGCAAGTCTAGCGTTGTTGGTTCCAGCACCCAAAAGACCCATTGCAAAGATAGCATTAATCGCAACATCATTGTCATTGTCGTGACTGTAACGGGATAATGTATCATAAACCTTCATCTGTGGGTTACTAGGACTTAGCAGACCCATGGCGAGAGGAACTGCTTTTCTGATATTGGCTTCACCGTAGTGCATCAAATGAGCAAATTGACGCAAGACCATCTCTTGACCAACATCTTCTCCCATAGCGACCAAACCAAGACCGAGGACAGCATAGGCTTGAAGTAATTCATCACCTTTCTTGTCATCACTTTCTTCGATATGATCATTACAGATGTGGAGAAGTTCTTGGAGCTTCAAAACGGTTCCAGTTCCAGCCCAGGCACAAATTTCTGCCAAAACAGCTGTTGGCTTAGACATGGGGTGATCAACAGCCTTCAAAGTCTCGAGGATAACATCCACGTTCTCTTGTTGTCCAAAGAACAACAGACCCAAACCAAGAGCCATAAATCGAGTCCACTTATCTTTAAGCTGAGATTTACGATCATCGTCAAGGAAAGTTTGGAAGATGGCTTCAGTGATATCACTGTTACCAGATCCAACAAAAATCATGCCTAGAGATAAAGCTGCCATGGCGGAAATTTGCATTTCCACAGAGGTATCGGTAACAATGGGTAAGAGAAGCTCCAAAAGTTGCTCCCTGTTTGATCCAGCATAAGCAAGACCAAGACCCATAATAGCACCAACTCTAACAAGAGGATTCTTGTGGTTAAGCTTATCCTCTTCGCCTAGAAGAGCGAGAGCAGGTTCAGAATCGATTCGTACTCCAGAGTTCATTATACCGATAGCCAATAGAGTACCGGCCTGAATTTGAGTTTCGGGAGCGTATGTGTATTTGTCAATCTTGTCCAAACCTGTCTCAACGTCCCAGAGAAGTAATGTACCCATCGACGCAACTGTGGACATCATTCCCTCTTCCTTAGTTTTCCATACCCAACTTGCCTTCTCATCTTCAACCATCATCATCTTATCATTACCGAATCCAGCGTTTACGAAAGCATTGACAAAACCTGCTGCCAAGTTGTGCCCAGCAGAGTCAAGGTTTGTTAATCCCGCGACCCTATTACTCTCTAGATGACTCTTGTAAATATCTTCGGTCGTCTTTGGATCCAAAATATTCAATTCCTTGGCCAAGGCCTTGAAATGTTCCGGCATCTTAGTGTTATACATACACTCCATGATCTCCTGGTCCTCGCTAGTCTCGGATGGTAGGTCGTCAAGAACTATTCTTTGGCGAGCAATGAGGAAAGCCATTTGTTTCTTCAATGCCGGGTCTGTTGTAGAATCGAAGTCGGATCTGACGAGCTCGAGATCGTTTAATCTAATGGCAAGGACGATTGCTTGGGTAAGTTGGTTGTATTTCTTGTAGATGTCGTGTGCGGTTCTGAGGAATGTCTGATCCTCTGGATAAGTCAAGAGGTTGACCATGCTAACCATGTAGAGGCATGCTCGTGTGTAAGTATCCTTATCCAGGTAATTTGGAATCTGGTCGATAATTTCAAGCTCACTCATCAAATCAACAGCATCCGCCTCGGCGTTACTCTTCAAGAATAATGGCACAAGAATCAAGGCTAGATCAATGAGATCTTGAGTTGGTTGATCTTCCGCTAATCTCTTGCTGTACATCTCTCCCAATTCCAAAGCAAGATGTCGTGTATATTCGTGACCCCATGAGGCAATATCTGATGTAGGTGCAAGCAATCGGAATTTGAGAGTGTCTTGTCTTTCTTCATCTGAAAATGTCATACCAATAACTGAAAGAACATCTGCAAGAGACGTTTTGTCGTCCCCTTCCGGCCATTGTTCGTACAACTTAATCATAGGCTCGTAATGCGGTCTAAGGAACTTGAGAGGTTTGGGTACAGCGGTCATAGATGAAGTGGAGGTTTTGATCGAATCTTTGATGGCTTCGAGGGCACTTTTGTAAAGACTTGTGTTGGATTCCTACATCGAAATTGTTAGGTTTACTTGCAAAATCCAGTGATGACCGTTTGCATACTGTTAATCGCTCCACCAGCATATCAAGCTCACTCTTCAGCTGCTGATCTTCCTCGCTGAGCTCCTCCGCTGTTACAACAGATATGTTAGCAATTACCCATCTATTCCATTACCAACAACATACCTCCAACGACCGGTTCTTCTTTCGCCCCATTAGCTATGGGCTTTCCGTCTTTATCCTTCTCTACCTCCTCTGGCTTCTTGGGATCTGAGACCGCCTTGCCTTTGCCCTTGTCAACAGACTTTGGTGGTTCGCCATCTTGCGCCATGTTGTTTCTAATGGTTGATGTGGAAGCGGCGTTTCTGAACTTGTTGGGAATATGAAAAGAAAGGCTAAAGACAATGCGCAGGAAGGGTATAAATCACTACAAGTCAAGTAGTAGTGAAGGTGAGTAGTATGTCGTGGAATTCGTGATAAACTTTTGATTCTTAATAAGGTCCTCCAGGCAGGTCTGCTTTCGCGTCTAAGCAGCTTCACCAGATCATAGCTCAAAGTAGTGTCACTAGCAGCCGAACAGCACCAACCTTAATTGCACACCCGAGGAAGCTACGTCAAAAGAGGGTGAATTTAACAGTACTTTAATAGAACCACACTCGCAGCCATTCACAGCCCAACGGCAGAAAATCCCAAAAATTAATTTCTAGAGAGACCGTCAAATTACAACAATATCGAATAACAACTTTCAGGATGAAGTTGGATACTAAGGCTATGCGGTATTTGACCGCTGAAGACTGGCGCACACTTACAGCGGTCGAACAAGGTTCCAAAAACCATGAGGTTGTCCCTACAAAACTCATCGAACAATTATCAGGTCTCCGAGGCGGGGTTCATAGATGCATATCCGCCCTCGCAAAAGTCAATTTAATCGCACGCCTCAAGAACGCAAAATACGATGGCTATCGTCTCACATATGGAGGACTCGATTATCTTGCGTTGAATACGTATCGCAAACGCAAGGATGTATACAGTGTCGGAAATCAAATTGGTGTTGGAAAAGAGAGTGATATTTTCGTGGTGGCAGATGAGAAAGGAGTGCAGAGGGTACTCAAGATTCATCGATTGGGACGAATATCATTCAGAACGGTCAAGGCGAATCGAGACTATTTACGACATCGATCCTCGGCTTCATGGATGCATATGTCACGATTGGCAGCGCTGAAGGAATTCACATTTATGACGGCTCTACGAGATAATGGATTTCCAGTCCCCGAACCACTCGCACAATCTAGACATACTATAGTTATGTCTTTGATCGATGCATTTCCCATGCGTCAGATTTCTTCCGTTCCAGATCCAGCATCTCTATACGCCGAACTTATCTCCATGATCCTACGCTTAGCACAATATGGCCTCATTCATGGCGATTTCAACGAATTCAACATTTTAATCAAGGAAGAGACAAACCCAGAAAATCCTGAGGAAGTACTCAGTTTGACTCCTATCCTTATTGATTTTCCACAGATGGTTTCTGTCGACCATGTAAATGCAGAATACTACTTTGATCGAGACGTCAACTGCATCAAGCGATTTTTTGACCGACGATTCCATTTCACAAGCAATGAGAAGGGTCCTCATTTCAAGGATGCTCGCAAACTTATTGGCAAGGATGGTGTGAAACGACTGGACGTTTCTGTGGAGGCATCGGGATTCTCAAAGAAAATGGCGAAAGAGCTCGAGGCATATATGAAAGCGGTAGGCGTTGATGGTGATGGCGAACCTGGGGCGAAAAGAAGTGATGATGAATTTGACGACGACGACGACGACGACGACGACGATGATGATGAGGATGAAGAAGATGACGAAGAAGAAAAAGAGGCTGCGGGTGGCCATGAAGCGGATGACCTTGCAGATCCTGCCAAGGTAAAACTGCAGAATGAAGAGACTGCAGAGATAAAGCCGAATGAGGATGCTGGACTGTCAAATGATGGCAAGGAAGAGCTGTCACTGTCCAATCTCAAGATTGAAGAGAAGACTTGATTCTATTTCGCAACCAAAACAAAAATAACAATTGATAATAAATGTGCGGCCTATCACTTACCTTGAGAAGTTGCTTCTTACTTTGTGGTGACTTATGCTATCAACATTCGACGCAGCAAGGCAGAGAGCATTTGAAAGGGCTGCTGAAGTAATATTGCCCAGGTGGGTCACGACAATTGTAGTATGATCACATCACGATTCCCTCGAGAATGTTTGATCGGAGCCATTAATGTGAGTATTGGCCACTCCAAAATGAAGGAAAGCACCCAAGTCCTAATTTGTCAAAGTTGTAGTGTGTATCCTCATTCGTTATGTGGCTAGCTTCAAAATACAATTCGAGACACAAACACTTTTGATCATAAATATAATGTGAAGTTGATGCAAATTTAGCTTGATTATGCTACAATAAAGTCTCATCTACCTAGTACTGTTGCAACAAGAACAATGAAAACGAAAAAAATTACAATGAAAAGAGTAATCTGCCTGATATCCTCACATGCTGACATGAAAGTAATGTTTCGCACCACTATCGTCAATATGTCACACCCTCGTGGATGTACAGATTGCCAGCCTCGAAAAATATTGAACTAGAAGCGAGTATGTAATGTAACATAGATAATATTTCAACCAGGATTATGTATGTATGCTTGGTGAATAAGCATGTATGCTGGAAGATATGGATTTATCATATTAGGTATCGTTAAAATTGAGGGTATGCCTCGTCGTTTGCGAGGTAAGTGTTCGTGCAATAATGAAATTTGGACCACAAAATTGAGTAAATGTTGACATGAAGGTATGATGATACAGAACCATGTTGATCTCTCTACTTGCGAGTAGATGGAGAGGTGATGGAGGCACTATGTGCAATGGATGAGCTGTGTACGACAACTGGGGAGTCGTGAATTGTGACTCCATCGTCAGCGGAGCCACTCTCGGAAACGGTTGGAGTGACGCTTGAGATAACGGTACTGACGACAAGTTAGTATTCAAGTGCCCCATAGACTGCCCGTGGAATAAGCTCACTGGGTCAAAGGCTTCTTGGGAGAGGCTTCGGTCAAGGAAACTTTGACAACCGATCGGTCCAAGTCCTTGAAGCCTGAGACACGACCAACAGGGCTACAATCACATTAGTGCCGTTGGAGTAAAAGAATAAAGGTATAGCATACCTTGGAACACCATCTCTCTTCCAAGATCCGCTGGATCTGGGGCCAGGAAGGTGACGAGCAATCTGAGAAGCCCGGGGAAGAATTGGAGATGGCATTGGAGGAGAAGCCAATGCAATCATGTCGGCAGCTGGGGCGCCATAAGCTCCAACGTTGTACTCATTGGTGCGGAATTGACGACGTTCAGTGGTGATTCGCTTCAAATCCTTTTGTGCTGGAGTGTCGGCATAACGAACTTGAAGTAAGAGACCTTCTTCGCCGATCGGCTGGCCGTGGAACTTTCTGATGATCTCCTCGCAGACATCACGGTTTTCGAAACTGCAGTACAAAAATAAGTTTATGGAAGTGGCAGAGCGGAAGACTGTCAACTTACCGAGCGAATCCAACGCCTCGGCTGTGGTTTTGAGAATCACGAAGAATGCGGCTACTGCTGACCTTGTAGTCCATGAAAATAGCACCAAGTTCCTAAAACAACATTAGTTGAAGCAAGAGCAACTAGTTATGAGGACCGTCTTACAGATTCGGTCATGGTCTTTGGCAAATTGGAAACATAAAGATTGGTGGATGCCTCATCACCCTCTGCCTTAAGACGAGCATTGAAAGATTCCTGTGAAAAATTAGCTACTTTCAAGGAATTCTATGGTTGAAGACATACTCTAGCAAAACCGACTTCGTAACCAAGTTCCCAGAAACCACGGATGCACATCTCCGAATCGCGAACATCAAAATACTTAGCGAAACCAAATCTATGAAGCTGTTAGTGGCAGTAGGAAACTTCCTTGCAGGGAAACGACATACCCCTTGCAAGCACCAGTGGCTGTGTCAATGATTGCCTTAGACGTCTCGACTTTACCAAAGCGGGCAGCATATTGTGCGAGTGTCTCGTCATCAGTGTTTGGGTGAAGTCCACGAATGTAGACATTGCGGTTGTTCTTGATAGGATTGTGCAAACTTTGATCCAAAGTTCTCATATTCTCGGTTGGAGTAAAAACTGCAGGAACAGCCTTTGGAATTGGTGGAAACTGCTTCAAAAGAGCTTGGATATCAACACCGATTGGAAGTGTTGGGTAAGGAAGTGCCTTGACGAGCGATTGAGCATGAGGAACTGGAAGCTGTTGAGGAGATGGGGTAGAGCCGAATGGAGATCGGTCAATCGCAGCAATATAAGCACCAGATTCACGATTAGCGAATGAGGCATAGTACGGTGTTCCAGGAAGAGACTCAGTAGTGGAGTAAGAGCCGCGGCGATTCTCGAGACCAGGAACATCCTTGGTAGAGTGAGAATGATCGGATCTGTCAGCATAGTAGGCAGATCGGGCGTTTGGTGTGTACGGAATATTTTGTTGGTATCCTGGAACATAGCCAGGGTAGACCGAAGATGCCTGTGCAAGATAGGGTAATGCTCCAGGAAAGGAGTTCATGCTGTATGCATTCTCAGATAACTGCTGAGGGGCCAACGATTGTGGCTGGAACATGCTTGGTGCATACACAAGGCCATCAGGGGTAACTTGAAAGTAGACTTGGCCTGTTCCCAAATGATGTTGGTTAGTAGCCATTGGACCTGTAGAATTAGACATGTTGCCAGGAATAGCTAAACCAGCAAACTGATTCATCATTGCGTTCATGGCGCCGTCTCCAGCTTGGGTAATGCCAGTGCTGGCCTGAGCAAATGTGGCTTGCTGACCTTGAGAATCTCGAGTTGTGCGAGCTTGTTGCTGAGTATACATAGTTGTTGTGGTGCGGTTTGGGAATGCATTTGCTGCTTCAGCATGTGTGGCAGTTTGAGGGTAAGACATGGTATCCTGCATGTAAGATATTTGTTAGCACCAAATATGAGTTGACGATTGATGGAGGATGTAGTTGATGGGAGATGAAATGTATTGCAAAAATAGATAAAGATGGGAAGTTCAGAAGTGGGGAAGTTCGAAGGGATGATTTCCTTGTGAATGACAAGAGGTAGTGAATAAGGACAGTGAAAGTGAATTGTTAGAAATGATGTTTGTGACCCAGCGAAACAAAGCAGATGGCCAGAAATCATCGATCGGGAATCTGCAATGCAGAAACAGATTCGCTGGATACAATTGAGAGAATTGAGATATTGCTTGACTTACTTTACAGTTCTTGACAAGAACAACGCTTTCTACGCAAATAATGGTATTCTCAAGCAATCCAACTAGAGGGTTTCATACTCAGCAACCGCCAATTGAGGATGAAAGAAGAAGAGTGCAGGAGTGAGTGAATGAGTTCAATTGCACACACCTTTTTGAGAAGACGATTGGATGGAGACTATTTCCCTTTTGGTAGCGTTTTCCAGATGTATGATAGGACGAGTAGAAGTAAACTTGAATAAGCTACTTTCAAGAAACGGGGAAGAAAATGAATTTAGTAGCGAGTAGAGTTTTCTAGAATGATAGAAAGCTATCGAGCCAGGTGGTTGTTGTAAGGTAGAGATTGTGATGAAGAATTGGTCTTAATGTGATTTGATGTAGAGAGAGAAAAGAAGAGGAAGAGAAGATGAGATGAGAATTTCGTTAAGAAGGGGTCCACGAAGCTAAGAGTAATTGAAGGACCAGAACGAGGTGAAAATAGAAAGAACGTATTTGTCTGGAGCTTTTTAAATCGGCAACCACTGCCGGTACCGGCTCGAGTGATGTTTTTGTTGTCTTCATATGAGGCAGTTGCAGATGATATGGTGATAATGTGACAACGTGATAACTTGAAATTGGTATTCTCGCTGCGAAAGAGCTGCTGATCAACTGTTCTTTTTGATGATAATGGAAGGTTCGAGTTCCCTTTTGCTATGTTGCTATGTTGCTATGTTAACAGATCAAACAAGAAAGAGTGAACAACAAAAGGATAATGACTACCAGAGCACTCGAACGATCAAGGCAAAGGTAAGGACTATGATCAAAAACATAAACATAAACATACAGTTGCTCTTGCCGTTGCTGTCCCTAGCAGAGTTGCCGGTACAGTTGCTGTATGTGTGAATGGATGAATATTCTTGGATGTCGGTAGAAAGATAGCTATCTATGAACGGGTTTCGGCGAAGGCGTAGATACACAAGTGATATGTGGGATAGAGAAGTAGAAGTAGAGGCAGAGATGGGTATAGATAGAATTGAGGTGATATAGGTGGGTTCCCAGGTAGATAGCTCCTCAAATCCAGTGATAACTTAAACAAGGCAACGACTGTAAAGCAATATGTATCAAATCAGGCAGGTGCGTATGTTGGCGAGAGATAATCTGTGAAGATTGATGAAAGCGCGATGTCGGCGATGTGAAGTGTGATTTGCAAACTGATGACAGCTTGATGTCGGCAACACAACACAATAATGCAAGAGAAAAACTTCAAATGGACCACCCAAAAGATTTCAAACTACAAAATCTTTACACGTCAAAATACGCGAACATACATCAAGATAAAGTACAATTAATTATTACCATTGCCAATATCGAGATGTGGACTCGAAGCTTATAAGGATAAGGGAAACAAGTCAAACAGAAGGGACAAAAACCCCCTTTTAGGAAGACGCATGTTTTACGGGTATGCATGTGCCTTCCCGCACTTCACTTGGTGTATACCTAATAGGCAAGCAAGAGGTATGAAAGCCAGATGTTCAATAGTGATACAAAGTGTGCTGTGAGTTACTTGCTTCTTCTACTACCATGATCACCAAATTACACAATAGAAACCACCTGCCAAGAGTAGGGATAACCTTTCCTCAGTCCCTCAAGTGCGTGCCATGCGAGTGAAGGGAATGTATCTATAGGTCCTCAAGCCATCTGAACTTCATGGAAGGCAAATATGATACAGTATTAGCTTACAAAATTGACCAAATTACGCCTTCAGGTACCGAATACAGATTCTACTCAGCCAGCATAGGCTTCCACAACTCTTGGCTTCTACCAAACATCTTCATTGGTCATTATGCCTATCCAGAATCTACTTAACATAACATGTCATAGCATCGAATGAAGTCGGCAAATTGCATGGAAAAGTAGTCTGCCACTCAAGTAAGTAGCCAAACAAGGAGTGTTATGTCGTTGTCACTGCAAATCTGCAGAATCTGGAGGATCGCAGATCTCTTTATGTGCCCCGAACCCTCATTGTGGGGCAGGGTTAGACAAACGCAAGGGACGTTCATGTGTCGGCTATTTGTGGTGTTTAGGGGAATAAGCAACTACAAACAATGAATTGTGAGCGTGCTGACGTCAATTCAATACGCCCCTCTTTCGAGACTTTGCTATATTAAGCATCCTGAGAAGACTACACGAGGATCATCTAATTTGCTCGGTGCATCTGGTTCAGAGAGGATTTTGTCATATCAAGTAAAGATCGAGACTTTCGGTGCTTGTGAAGCAATGAATGCACAAAATCCGAGCGTTGTGCTACTCGCTCAGCCTAGGCTTTCGCTAAGAGCTACCCGCTTGAACCGCCATCAGTTTCCCGTCCTTAACATTGAAATCCAGTTATTTGCTGATCAAGACATGCTACTGATTTTTGTGGCTAAATGCCACAGTTCAGTTCAATTGGACCGCATTTATATCAACTGAGTAAAACACGATGCTGCTGGAAACCGCGGATGCTGCGGGGATTACTACCCGGCATATCTTACTCACTAGGTGTTTCTTTCGCCCTTCTCTGCGCCTTGACCTCTTTCTTTCTCCACCAGCTTCCTTGCGGTCTCCAGAAAAATACGACATACCCACGTTATCTGTGATAGATAATTAAGATGGAACCTCCTCGGCCGAACGTACCAAGAAGTCGGGATGTATATTGTCTATGTGCAACCCATGATTGTGATTCCACCGCCGGTTAGAAAATTTCGCAAGCTTTACTTTCAATGACCGGAAACCCAGGTTTCTGGGACGCTGAATTGGATATTTCTACGTTATCTGGATATGATGCTCCGGGTTATGAGGATGTTTGAGAAGCAGTTAAATCTTTCGGTAGATCTGGACCCTGAATCCAACATCCTGTCTAGCCAAAGATGGAAATTCGCGCGAGACAAATTCCAATACCAACCATGGAATTACGGTTCAGCGAATCATAATTCACGAGCTCCAGGAATGCCATCTTGTATCTGGATGCTGAAAGAATTTTCGATTGCGAGATCTAGGCCTTCAGACGACCCTGCCTTAATGGCTGGCAATCATGGCGCAATGTGGGAAACCCTTCCTTGTCAATCTACAGAATCACCCCGCCAAATCCTACCCATGCACCTCTGACAATACACCCTACGAAAACACCACCTTGAAATTCGAGAACAATTGAATCCAAATTTAACATCCAGAGAACTAAACATGATAGGAATCCCATTTGTTTACTTTTCTTTCACTAGGTCTATAGAAGATAACCAAGAACAAACGCATCGAATGGACGTCATTCTAGAATTTCAAGGTTGAAATATTGCTCCCCTCTTTCCTCCTATCCGAGGGGTGCAAAAATTCGGCTTTGATAATAAACCAAATCAACAGGTCGACCCTTTCTCACGGGTTGCTACCTCGCCCAAACTACTCTTCGGCCACGCGTTCCCGATACGGTCAGAATTGCAGCTTTATCCATCCATCTGCGTAGCCAAAAGGAAGTTTAGCCTTGCGCTACCCGATTGCAATTAAGACCAGCTCTCATCAGTACAACCCTTCATCAATACAACTCAAATAACGGCGGGCTAGTCGTAACTAAAAGTGAATTTTGGGTTTAGTCCAACTTGACGAAGTCAATCATTCATATCAGTTCTAATCCATTCATCTACCTGTTCCCCCATCCCAACCCACCAACCATCCACCGTCCAGAATCCAACCACACTCCAATTTCACATGTAGAACTTCACAATCTAGAATCCCCATATACATTCTTCCCACACTATCTGACTCACCAACCGGCTCGGGTCGCTACAGACCCTTCCCGCGTCTAGACTCGCCTAGATACTCGAAATAGGAGTGAACAAACGACAAATCGCCGAGGCAGCCGCGAAGGCCACTTTTTTGTGTACTCACTAGTCGTTACACATGTGCTGTTTCTCTACACACCCTCTTGACATACCTACGTATACAGCCAACAACAAACGTCTGAAAGGGTTTGGTTTTTCAATTCTCGGGGGTTATGGACGGTGAGGAATGGCCTGTTCTAGTATGATATCATCACTTGGACATTTGGGCACTTGAACACTTAAGACTCTTTCTCTCATCATTCTTCTTCATCATACCTCGTAGCTCTAACGACGATTTTGTAAGTGATCGATTACGTGGCAAAACAAAACATGAAACCTAATTCATTAAATCTAGAAATGTACATTGGTCGTCGAGAAGAAGAATCATATACCTACCTAGTAGCTACCTAGTTGTAATCTTACACAAGGATAGATGTATCACATCGTTAGAGATTATGAGTAATGTTTTAAATAAGTCATTACCTATTACCTATTAGGTATACAGGTGATATAATGGGAATAGATAAATGTTTGGAGGAAGAGGTTTATCTATTAGGTAGATAGGTAGATAGGTAGATAGATAGATAGATAGATACCTATATTGTGTGTATGTATATATACGATATAGAATCAATCAACCAACTAATCAAGAAACTAATCATCAACACCCATAGAGTTATTTAACTACGAGGTATATGAATGCTTCTGACTATTCCATTCCATTCCATTCCATTCCATTCAATCCAAGCCTCTAAGGTTAACAAGCATAAGCATAAGCATAAGCATAAACATAAACATAAGCATAAAAATATCTAATGTTAAATAAATAAATCTTTAGATTTCCGATCCCTAAAGTTTAAAGTCTAAAGCCTAAAGTCTAACTTTCAAATTTCAAATTCCAAACTAGAAAGTTTCTTTCTTTCACATGCTAATATAACAAATGATGATAATGAAAGTGAGATAAGTTCCTAGATAGATATTAGAGTAATAAGTTACTATGTGACTTATTACATGCTCTGCCACAGTCCTAATAGGAGTGAGGTAATTGTCTATACTTTGAGACTGTTTCTGGGTAATCTCTTCTACATGTCATAATTTACAGATTGTTAGCATCTGATTCTAGACTTTTGTATAACCTTTTCTTCTACTCGACATAGACATCCTCCAAAGATCATTTGTTTCGCAAGCTGAAGATACACCTATTCATATACAAAAGTAGTAATTTTGAATCTTTTGAATTGGCATATCGACTACCTTAGTGCTCTAGATACACCACCCAACCTATCTAACAAGAGAAACGTTTGAAAAAGAACTTGAAAGAAAAATTACATGTGAGATCTGCTTTCTATGTTTGCATGAACGCATCCGGAGTAATGTACTGGTTGTAAATAATAAACCAGTGACAACCTTCCCTTCCCCTCCCCTCCCTATCCCTTCTCGTTCCATCCCAACCAGCCTCCGTGTTGTTCCATGCCATCCTCTCCATTTCACCCATAAAACATTCACTGAAAAATCCTCTGTGTGAAAAGATAAGGGCACCCATCACAATCTAAATCCAATCCTTGCAAACAAACGATCAAACCTCGAGTAGGTAGATCTGTTTGTCAAAAAATTAAACTCCATCCAAAGTTGTCTAGATCCGCCCATTGCAAATACTATGCTTGATTTTGAAAAGGAAAAAAAAGACGCAGTTTGCTTTGCTTCCGAGTCTCAAGTATTGATATACCTTTGAGCCAATTGATCCGATTTGGTGACATGATAATTTCGTGCGCGTGAATTAGCAAACAAGCAAGCGAGTACAAGGTATGGTGGAGGCAAACTATGCAGGCGAGCTGGATGACCGCATGGTACTTGATACTAGATACGGTAATAATGGAAGAGGACTTGAAAATTCTAGAAAGATTTGCTGAAGAAGAAAGGAGAGGCGTAGTGGGTTCGGGAGTTTGATGACAGTGTAGGATATTGAAGATGAATGAAATTTTTGGAGATACAGATCGGTGTGTGTAAAACGAGAGATAATGTATTTATGACCACACATCCTCCTATAATCATGTTAGCTTATGTTTGGACAAGAAAGACTTGAGATATTCAACGAGGTGCAGCAGGTGATAAAACTGGTGAAGCCCTTTCAAAGCTGGAGTTTTTCCAATCATGACAATCTACCAACTAGGTAGTCGATTGAAGTGGCAGACAATTTGGCGGAGCAGTAGACAATGCGGAAAGGAAAGTAAAAGCTCGAAGCATAACATACCTGGTATTGATTGGCGGATCGCATACTTTTTACAACATCCTCAGCCTTTGATTCTGGGATGCCACGTTGCTCTGATATGATTTTACCAAGAACAGTATTGACTTCTCTAGCCATGTTTGCGGCATCACCACAAACATAGAAGTAGGCCTTTTGCATGAGAAGATCGTTGATTTCTTTGGCATGCTCCTTGAGACGGTGCTGGACATAGACCTTTTCTTTGCCCTCACGAGAAAATGCAGTGATGAGCGAGAATTTGTCGCCAAGGGCTTCTTCGTATTCCTGGTGAAATGTTAGCTAAATTGCTCCTCTATTCATTCCTGAAAGAAAGTGGATTTACTCACCTTCCATTCGTCTTTGTACATGAAATCTTCTGTAGACTTTCTACATCCAAAAAATAAGATTGTTCGTCCAACATTTTCGCCAGCCTTTGCCTGTGCAGCTCTTTCCTGAACGAATGCTCTGAAAGGTGCAACACCAGTTCCAGGACCAATCATGATAACAGGCTTGGATGGATCGGATGGGAGCTTGAAGTTGGAGTGTCTGACGTGTACCGGGACGTGAATGCCATCATACTTATTGCGTGGTCCTGTGATTTCGTATGTGAGGCCATGAGGATCGGGGTGGTCATCGCCATGTTGCTTCTGTTTCAATGCAAGGAGATAATTTGTGGTGACACCCTTCAAAGCATCGGTTCTTCCAGGAATATCGATTGACTCGACAACAGCCGTAATAGAGATCTTTTTCTTTTGTACAAGCGAGGAAGACGAAATAGAGTAGTAACGAGGTTGAATCTTGCCCAAACCTTCAACGAAAGCAGAAAATGGGATAGCGCTCCACTTTTCTTGACCACCAACTTCTTGCAAAACCTGAGCGATATTCAAATAATTGCTACTGATCTTTTGGTAAAAGTAATCTTTATCACCACCAAGCTTTTCCATTTCAGCCTTGATGGTGTCATTGGGGGCAAAGGCGGCCAAAGTGGCAAGGAATTGACGTGATACAGGTGCGCAAATCTCCATGTGATATCTAACTATAGCATCGTATGTCGTTGGTGTAGGGAAGGGGACCTTTGCAGTTGCATCCAAGGCTTTGACAGTAATGACAGAATCCTTCTTGGAAGAAAGCCCAGTAACATTGAGGAATCGGTCCACTTCTCTTCCGGCATTTGTTGGCCAGACTGCAATGTGATCTCCGGTTTGATAGCTGAGGTTAGATCCACTAATATCGACTTCCAAGTGCAAACAGTTTCGATCATTGACGGAGAAAAGCTCCTTGGATTCAGAGATAGGCGCGATGTAAGGATTGTGGGCGTTGTAAGGACCCTTCGATGTACCCTCTAAATGCATCTTGTTTGGCTCGCCGAGATAAACTTCTGGGGAATCTTTTGACAACTCTTCTCTGTCTGTAATAGCAAAAACCGGTTCATAAACAGCTTCACGTTCCTGGAGTCCCATCTTTTCAGCCAATGCAGTCCACATTGGGTCCTTCCAGGCCAAAAAGTCTTCTTCCATAGTACCAGCACCATCGTCTCCCTCACCGGCTTCACCAATTCTTGTAGCGCCGAGCTTCTCGAAAGCCTTTGTGACGTTTCTGACCATTGAGTTGTAGTGTTCGTAGGTGTTGTTTCCGAGACCAAATGCAACAAACTTGAGGTTCTCGAGCGATTTCTCACCACTAGAGAACTCAACATCCTCATTCATGAAATATTCATAGAAATCAACAGCGTTATCGGTTGGTTCACCTTCACCATATGTAGCCAGTACGAAGATTGCGACCTTATCTTCCCCAAAGGTATCGAGATTGTCGTAGTCATAGTCTTCCAAATCTGCTACCATGGTCTCCAAGCCGAAACGACTCTTGCCTTCCTTTGCCAATCTAGAAGCATAATCTTCTGCGGTACCAGTCTGCGAACCATAGAAGACGACACAGTTCTTGTTGGACTCGTCCATCTTCTCGATGATATTTCTTGTCTTTGCGGGTTTGTTTCCATTGGTGGCAGCATAACTGGTAGCATAGGGATCTTTCACGATACCCCAGTATTTTCCTTTTGTAAAGTATGCTATCGTTCCCAAAGCTAGAACCCCGAGGACGACAATGTCCAGGACGTCAAGTTGTCCACCCATCTTGAACTCTGAAGATCTGCCGATAGTTCAGAGGAAATTGAAAGAGAGGATAACCGCAGAAACGGCGGAGAGGATATGAGTGAACTTATGCTCAGACAAGAGCCGAGAAGAAATGACACCTGGCTAGTTGGAGAGTTAAGTCGCCGCTATGCTGACTGTGTTTTAAAAAAAACGAGATAAGGTTTGATATCGACAGATATAAATTATTATGTACACATGTACAAAATGTATGTTGTAACTACGGTAAACTGTTTGGATCCTTGAGGACGATCAATCACAAGTCTAGCCGAGTCGAGTTTGTACGAGAAGTGTTCTTTTACTTTCTAAAAGGGCACGGTCAACCCGTTGATCGCGGAAAGGCACTGGAGGCAAAGGCAAAGGCAAAAGCAAAGGCAAAGTTGTTGAATGGATTCGGAGGCCGTCGGAATATTGTTCAAGATCCGAAAAGACGCCGAAAGTATGACAAGATGAAAAGCTTGCAAGTAATTTGAATGTTGATCGAAGTGAAATTGAAAGTGGTGGTGGATGGAGGAAATGATGGGTGTGGCTGGATGGTGTGGCTGGGTGGTGTGGCTGGTGATTGGTGGCGCAAAGTGGTGTGGACCGGAAGAGACAGTGAATGAAGGCGATGAAAGCCACCTGGGTAGGAAGTGCTAGTAGTCTCTAGGGAGGTATATGTATAATAAGTAGATTGATTGGTACTTGGATAGGGGGAAGTTTCGTTTGAAGGGAAACAATGAGAATACGAATGCGAAGAATCAACAAACACACTCAGCAAAGCACCATTTAGACCGTGGTTTGGTTTCCTTCTATACATACACATGGATGGGTCACTTCTATGGATCTTGCTCTGTGTGCTCCGTGTGTATGTATACTGGATGCCGGCTCGGCTTGCTGTCAATCATAATTCCGGGTTTCTGGGGAGATTGAAATTTCCGTCATATGCACCCCTTGCACCCCTTGCAGTCCATGGATAATATGGATAACAGTACCTCGAGACAGAGAGAGAGAGAGAGAGAGAGATGTCGAACCCTACCTAGCAAATCGAGAGGTACAATTCATGGCATCACAGTTACAATGTTCAATGTTTGTGTTTGCGTTTGCCTGTGCCACGAGAATGAGCGGCTGCTTTCCGCATCTCTACTCAACCCCCATTCTCCTAAACACGAAACCAAGCAACTTGTGTGAACGTTCCATCATGTAAAACTTCTTCCGCCACACATATTTCCACACGGTATTAGATATCGGCACTGAGCCAATTGCCATCGACGTGCACAGGAAAAAGTCTAACGGCCACTGAGAGATCCGACATTCCGCTTTAGGAGTTAACGTAACTGGGTGGGACCAACGGACTTTGGTGATTTTGACCTTCGGCCTGGGATTGATTGTCCTTGTCTATATGTGAACAGTGTAGGTAGATCTAGAACAATAATATCATGCGAGTTAGTGCTGAGTGGGATACTTACATCATCAACTTTTCGAAATTGTAGTAAAACATCGGATCCGGTATATGATGAAGCTTCCATAAGGTTTTGCTACTGACTCCGAGAAAAATGGAGAATGGAGTGGTGGTGGTGGATACTTGAATGGGAAAATCATGTCATCAGTTTGCTGGGTGATGGTGACTGTTACAACATCCTTCCGTCTATGCATATCAGATACCTATCTACCTACCTTGTCATTATAGTCATCGCACAACACGATGGAAAGAAATCGCTTCATTCTGCTTCTCCTGCTCATGACCGGCACCTGCCTAGGTAGGGACCGATCTCAAACATTCAATATTGCTGAGAGCTTGTGTAACATGGAGCGAAGAGATATCTCAGCCGTTTAGTCAATACTCTCAACAAAAGGGGTATAGGTAAGTAGGTATTAATAGATGAGCCCTTCAAGGTTCAAGATGTCTTGAACTGAGAATTCACCGGAAATTCATCAATCAATTCTGCACATATGTCTATCGTCTATTCAGAGATGTTAAATAGGCATCTAGAACTCAGAACACAGCTAGATCCTCTATCGATTACAGACAGGGGATCTATCGTCCCGGCTCTCTAGGCGAATCGTCGAAAGGGAAGGGAAGGGAAAGGAAAGGAAAGGAAAGGGAAGGATCCGTGCCGGCCAGCTCATCTCTACGCCGTACTACTACTACTACCTAGTAGGAGTTGTAGACATTATTGATTCTTATTTTGAAGATTCCTAGGTAGTCCTATTATTACAACCGAGTCATGAATGATTGGTATGCAGAGAAGAACTGAGTAGCGAGTGTCAAGTTAAATATACTTATTATGTTCAACAATCTGCATGGTCCATATTCGAGTCTCGTATTGCTGTTGTTGAGCCCACGTGAAAGTGCAACGTAATGATTCTGTATGTGCCCCGTATCTGTACCTATATATGTGTTGATTATTCTGTCTACGATTTACATCGTGTAAGATGTTCCATGGGCTGGGGCTGGGGCTGGCTCAGCGGCATCAGGGGTCTGTTCCAGGGGTTGGACAATCATTGGCTGCTAACACATAACCTACTATGAACATTCGCGATATTCTTCAAATCGTAGATTTAGAACATCAAAACGTTGGAAGAAAGTGCCAATTGAAGCTGCGACGATATAAGCAACTGCGTTTCTATAGCTAGGAGGTCCAATAATGAGAGGAACAAGGAAGTAGAGAATGTAGGGAGAAGTATATGGGCAATATCCCGTGACAGAATGAGTGAGTACCATGCCCGTTGGGGTATTTTAGCTCAAACTTCCCGACCCTCAGAACTTGACGCAAAGCATTGCATTACATTTTTAGGGGACCAGCCTTTATTTACTCATGAGACACATCCTTGCTGATACTTCTCTCAAGCATCATTTCCAGATCATCGTGCTGAAGGTATAACAGAAAACTTCTCGCCCATCGACATTGATGTGACTACGTACCCTGCAACCTTGAAACGCTCGCATACCACCAACTCGAAATCCGGTGTTCACTCTCGAGAGCCAAGTGCGAATCAGTCCTTTTTCGCAGGACTCAAGGCCGCTTTTTCCGAATCGCCTTCCCAACCTGCCAATCTATCACCGCGACTCTACACAGGTAGTACGAGAGGGGGGTCGATAGATGCAGATGCGAAAAGCCATCACCGAAATACTAGCATCGTTAATGGCATACAGCGGTCCAGGAATGGGAGCTTTGGGAGTTCATCTACAAGCCCGCTGAGCCCGCAGATAATTGCTGCTGCAGGTGGAGATTGGACAGATGCATCGGTCATGGGCGATTCGAATTTCTCCTCCAGCGCATCCAGCATGACCAGCGGCACTTCTTTCAGCTCGAATACAACATTTGTCCCCTCCCGGAGCCCTTCAGCGGCCGAAAATGCGCCATCAGGCAGCGCGCAGAGAAATATGGAGCGTGGTAATAGTAATAGTGGGAGGAGCCGAAGAAATCATGCGCATCATCATTCCCATTCAAGACATCATAAGGACGAGTTGAAAACTGTTGGCGAGTATGCTCTGCATGTCTTGTTCACTTCAGTCAGTTCTCCTTGACCATTTTGTTGGCATAATTTCTAATGTCATGCTCCAGTTTATTGCGCAAGCAGAGGAAAAGATCTCACAGTGTGTTACTTTACCACTGGACCCAGAACCTCAAATTGAACATATATGCGGAATGGGAGTAGACCCGGCATTTGATCAACTGATCTCTGCTTTGGGTCATATCGCAAGCCAAAAACCTAAGCCTCTCATTGATTCAATGATGCTATGGCGAAAGAACAAGAGTGATGCTGCCAACGAGGCTAGGATTCAGCTTCAACAGGTATGCTTGAAATGTCCAAGTGTCTACGTCCGCTGCTCATGGAACCCTATAGTCTCGCGGCAATTTGCTCCCAGGCCAACTCCCTCGGAGGAACACTGAGCCGCCTCATATGCACCAAGACGATCTAATGGCTGGTCTGCCAACTATCGCTGCGCGGCAAGAGTTTGTCGCCCAAGCAGAACGACGATCAACAGCTTCAATATTCATACTGTGCCGAGTCTTGATGGAAGTCATTGGCCAAAGTACCTTGGCTCGTATAACTCCTGAGATGGAAGAAAAGCTAGAAGGAATTATTTTCGGACAACTGAAGATCGCCGATGCAGACCAACTGAGTACCTCACCTCTCAAGATGGCCAACTGGTTCTTGTTCAGTCAATTGCTTGGCGTTATGGCTGAGATCAATTTCGACAGCGTCACTGATCGCTTCATAGCGGACCTCGAGAAGTCGCAGAAGGATTTAGTAATCAAAAGTCCAGTGAACAGAGATATCGAAGGGCGAATGGTTTTGGTTCTCGGTGGTATGAAGCACATTCGTCTCAAGACATATCCCGAGGAAGCGTGGGACCAATCTTGCGATTTCATGATCAATCTTGGTAAATTCTTTCTGAAATCTCATGGACAACAACTGAAATATGCCTATTGTATGGCCCTTGAAATCCTTCTTTTGCCAATTGCTGCCACAGCAAACACGGAACTCAATATGCCGAAGTGGACTGAAGTGTTAGCGACCATAGGTCCTAGACTGGCTTCGATGTTTATTAAACCTCGTCACTGGGCTGTTGCGTTTCCATTGACAGCTACGTTGCTCTGTGTTTCTCCCACAGATACCTTCTCAACACAATGGCTTCAGCTAGTATTACCCCTGCAGGCAAAAATGAAGGAACCAAGAACTAGACCAATTTGTCTGCAGGTGATCTCGAGGCTTGTCTGGACTTATTTGCATCGCACAAACGAACCTACGAATGCCACAATCAAAAAGTTAGAAGATGTCATGAGACTTGTATTACCTCCTGGCAAAAAGTCCTACATCTCAACGGATTCATCAATCATCGAACCGTTAATTCAGATCATACGCATCATTGGTTTTAAGTATCAGGATTTCTGTTTCCGGACGATAGTCTTCCCCTTAATTAATGCAGATTTATTCGCTTCTGGACGGGAGCTCAAAGTCGAACAGCTAGAGCCAGAAAAAATGGTTGTAGGGATTCGAGCTTTCCTTGCCATCATGTCAGATCTAGAGAAGGGCGAACAAGGCTGTCCACCATTTCCACAACACTACTCACCGTTACCGGTGTTCGAAAGGATGCCGACTTCACCCATTATGACAGCCCCTCGCAGCCCCATTACCCCGTCTCTAGTAGTTCCCAGCCGCGAAGAAAGACTCTCGCGACCCGTGATTACTAATACACTTGGCGATGTTGCCAAAGAGTATTACGCAAAGTTTTGTGAAATTTTAGGAAAAATTACCATCATCTGCGACAATACTTTTGGGGGTCAAGCCGTTTTGGATGAGAAGTTCAATGGACCCATACCCAAAACCCCACTGGCTGAGAGCTTCAACTTTCGCCGAGACGACCACCTAACTCCATCAGAGCAAAAACAAGGATTCTACGAGCTATTGCATGTTGCAGTACAAGCACTACCTAGGTGTTTATCGGCCGATATACCGTTTAACATTCTTGTGAATCTCCTCTGCACCGGAACCGCTCACGTGCAGTATAATATTGCAGAGTCATCGGCACAGTCTTTGAAGTCAATTGCTAGACAATCTCACGCTCAGCCGGTTACTATTGGGTTTGCTCGTTTTATCTTCACCTTTGATGACAGATATTCTACAATGTCTGATGGTGGTATGCTTGGCCCTGGCCACATCGAGAATACTCTGAAGCTCTACGTGGAGCTACTTCAGATCTGGATTGAAGAGATCAAAAACAAAATGAAAGACGCTGCATCAGATATCTCAGAAGATGGTTCTGCCGATAAGAGGGGCGTTCAACTAGATCTATCTGGGATCTGGGCGCATGTTGACGAGGTTGAGTCGCATGGCTTGTTCTTCTTGTGTTCACAGTCAAGGCGAGTGCGTGCCTTTGCAGTTACAGTCTTGCGTCTGATCACAGAATTTGACACTGCTTTGGGTAAGGACAATGGCCGACTGATACATATCCTTGAAGGGGATGCCAAAGGAGTAATGGATTTCAACGACGAGACCTTGTCCGTTGCAGAGCGAAGTAGATTACAACGTGGCTTACAGAAGACAGACCTGACAGAAAGGAATGAGAGTGATTTGATCGAGCTTTGTAGCAGCGATGTCTCTTATGACACAACTCTATGGTTCAAAATCTTTCCAAATTTAATACGAATCAGTTACGATCGTTGTCCATTCGCTGTGACGCTGGGACGGGAATTAATATGTAATCGAATCCTTCAGATGTACCGAGGTATCGTTGTATTGTCAGAAGCAAATCGTGGTCCGCAATATGGCTATGACACTGGTAGCGGCCGTTTATTGTCAAGGTCATCAACCACTCCACCGGAAGTACTGATTGAACAGTGGAAACTTTATCTTATCGTTGCATGTACTACACTCTCGGACAAGGGTGGCCAACAGCAATCATCACCGCCAATAACGCAACACTATCGAAAGGGATCGAAGCCAAATCAAACATTAGAGAAAATCACCTCCGCAAGGATTCTCTTCAAGTACCTCATTCCATTACTCTCCGTGGGTCCAGCTTCAATTCGAGATGCAGTGGTCGTGGCACTTGGAGCGATCAACATTAATATTTACAAAACACTACTAGAAGAACTACAAGGAGTAGTAAGCCGGTGCAACGATGATGCACGCGCTCGTATCCATCAACGGAGCTCTAGCAGCCCTAGAAGAAACAGAAGGACTGATTTGCTAAGAACCGAAGTCACTCATGTGTACAAATTAACAGCTTCGTTCCTGAAAGAGAAGGAGATTTACGAAGACGATTGGATCCTAAACAACCTTGTTATCTATACAAAGGATCTTAAAATTTTCCTCATGGACGGAGAAGTTCAGCTGGATTGGGAGTTCCAAAAGCTCCGTCGTCACTACTGTGGATTAATGGAAGAGCTCTTCGAGGGTATCAATCTTACCAAAGACCCTTCTCGGTGGATGACATTCGAGTCCAGGAAGTCTTCCTTTGCTCTCATGGAGGACTGGTGCGGCTATTCGCCAAATCAGAATCAAATACGACAGCGAGAGGACAATATGAGACAATCAATGATCAACCAACAATCAGTTGGTGAACGGGGAGTTGTAACGGCTGCGATGGAAATTGAAAAAAGAAACCTTCGAACCGCAGCTCTAAGCGCAATGGCTGCATTATGTGGAGGTCGTGTCAGCATAACAACAGAAAGTGGAGCCAATTTGCAATTCGACATTCGACGCATGCTCTCATGGGTAGATACTATATTCAACACTGGCAGTGATCGGATGCACGTTATCGGGCGACGAGCTTTGAAAAACTTGATAGTACACAACAAGGAATTCCCCTACCTACTAGAGCATTCAATCACTAGGTGCTATCTTGCAGAAGCAGCCAAAGTACTCCAGAGCTATTTTGGAGTCGTGACTGAGGTATTAATCGAGTATCCAGACTATCCAATGCCCTTCTGGAGATTGCTGGGTATTGGACTTTACACACTTGGAAGCGAATTGGGCGATATCCGCATCAAGTCCGCCCGTATACTTCGTGCTTTAGAGGAGAGACAGCAACGGAGTTCTAAAATACAAGATTTTGACATCAGCATTTCAGATAAAACAAAAGCAGTTTACAAGCTCGCCCAATTCGAAATTTCGAAACGATTGTCAACCAACCATTCCGAATTGGCATTTTTAATCTTCTCTGAGTTTACTATGTATTTCAAAGAGCTGCAGGCTGGGCCACAAAGAAATATGGTTGCCGCTATTCTGCCATGGATCCAAATCATAGAACTACAACTGGATCCGAATGGCGGGCCAACTGCGCAATCGTATGTTCTGTTGGCAAATCTGTTTGAGATAACGATTAGATGCAGTAGCACTCTTCACAATGAAGTACAGGCTTTGTGGCAAGCGCTTGCCACAGGCCCTCACGCTGGGAATGTTCAATTAGTACTAGATTTTATCATGTCATTGTGCCTCGACAGACGAGAACAAAATTTTGTGGAGTATGCAAAGCAAATTGTAGTGTTCTTGTCTAGTACTCCTGCTGGCGGCAAAGTTGTGGAGTTTCTATTGATGCAGATCACGCCGAAAGCTATGGTCCCCAATGAGAAACGCGAGTTTTTGCCACCTCCACCTGATGTTGGAAAGCTGCCGTATATGGCAGAACTCTCGGAGGCATTGCCGATTGGAAATAAACAAACAGGACTCTCGTTGGGTCAACTATCTCTCATCCTACTCGTCGATTTGATGGTATCACCTGTTCAGCTTGTGGCAGACAACGTTCCTCTTCTTTTGCAAGTAGTGACTGTCCTCTGGGATCACTACATACCGCTGGTACAAGAACAAGCTCGAGAAATGTTGATTCATCTGATACATGAGCTGGTGATTTCTCAGATTGATGACGAGAGTACTAACCCAAGTAAGAATTCAATCGAAGATTTTATTGAGTCAATTCGCCGTCATGATCCCAAAGTTATCTGGCATTACGACGATAACAGCGGCAAGGTATACGACCAAGAGAACAAGGTTCCTCCTGGTATGGAGCTCCTCACCAGCGAGGTAGTGAGGGATTTCGAAGTGAAATATCCTGGAATACAAGAGCAGTGGGCCAAATTATCGTTGACTTGGGCAACATCTTGTCCTGTTCGACATCTTGCATGTCGATCATTCCAGGTCTTCCGATGCACTCTCACTTCACTCGACCAGTCTATGCTTGCTGATATGTTAATAAGACTTTCAAATACAATTGCCGACTTGGAAAACTCTACCCAATTATTTTCTATTGAGATACTCACGACATTACGGACGCTCATTCGTAAGCTCGAGCCTGCTGACCTACTCACTTTCCCTCAACTCTTCTGGACAACATGTGCTTGCCTGGACACGATAAATGAACAAGAATTTTTAGAAGCTGGCCATATGCTCGAGGAACTCCTTGCAAAACTTGACTTAGATGACCCCTCGGTTAGAGATTTACTTGCTGAAGGACGACCTACAAACTGGGAAGGTACCTTTGGAGGAGTTCAAGCTTTGGTTTACAAGGGTATTCGTTCATCGGCCTGTCTTGATATGACACTCGCAACTCTTAATAAGCTCATTACATTACCGAGTGACGAGCTTATCGGAGACGATAGTCGATTGTTGTTTGCGGTGTTGGCTAACTTCCCTGGCTTTCTAAATGCAATGGACCAACCAAGTATTGATCAGAAGAGCATACAAACTGCCGAGATTCTCGCGGGTGTTGCAGAAGCACAAGGCTGTAGCACCATCTCGCGGGCTCTTATTGGGTTCGCTGGGTCGCGTTACCGTTCTAGCAAAGATTTCCTGGCGCAACTGGTGTCTGCTCTTCGCGAGTCGTTCTTCCCGAAATGGGAATTCCGTAGTTTGACATTCGTCATGGGCTCTCTAACAAACAGTATACCATGGTATAAGTTAAAGACAATGCGCATTTTATGTGCTATCATTCCTGACATCGACATGAAGAAGCCGGAGATTGCTTCTCATGGGCCTGATCTTATCTCGCCTCTCCTAAGACTGCTTCAAACAGAATTTTGCATGGAAGCTCTAGAAGTACTAGACAAGATCATGACCATGACTGGAACTCCAATGGACAAGCACCATCTACGTATGAGCATGACGAGATCCTCTTCAAGGGCGATGAGGAAAGAATATGATAACACTCAGAGCCTCTTTGGTATCCCAGAGGATTCCGGCTGGTCAATTCCGATGCCTGCGAAGCAAGCTAGTATCACAAGATCTAATGTTCATGCCGTGTTTTACATGTGCCAGAGTACTAAGAATACGGATCATGAAGTTGCTGCGACCCCAGATGTAGAATTTCATGTGGATGACTTCCAATACGGTTATTTCCCGCAACCTGAGAGAACTGAGACTATGATGTCGGATGAGGCTCGAGGCGATGGCAACATTGGTGACCTTATGATGAAGCTGGACAGCTTGGATGACTTCTTTGAAGATAGCCTGCAGAGTCCCACTAGCGATGGCCGGTCCTCAAGAACCATTACAGAAGTTGGGTTTTCGGGCGAAAACTTCGATTCTGCTGCGGCTCAATTATATGATGAACAAACTCTACCTATTCTTCATCAGTCTCTCACTCATTCAGCAACCAATTCTACGTTTCAAAATGGCTTTGCTGATTTACGGCCATCACGGGAATCAAATAACGCCATGACTCCGGCTGCTTTCAATCTCGTTCCTACCTCTAGACCGAGTTTACACGCGCGGGCTTTGACATCACCTTCAACGTCATCAGGTCATCCCAATATAACATACATGTCAGACGACGACTTCAGTGAAGATGTTTTCTCGGATGGTGAAGAGGATCGTGCAACAACTTCAGGAGAAGGGTCGTTTTTCCTTGAGAATATGATCAAGCCCCTTGCAGCTGGTACTCGATTGGGCATGCGAAGACTCACTGGAGGCAGATCACGAGATAATGAACGTTTTCGAGATAGCCTACGAGCAGAAAGGAGAGGGATTTCACAACCTCCTCGGTCGCCACGAGTACCCAAGGTCCCTACCGCGTATCTTCAGCCTCAGAAACCCTTGAGTCCGGAAGAGGGTATATAATAATTAAAAAGTGTTGCATTGGTCTGTGTGGTGTTGAGATTTATAATTATTGTCTGACGAAATTTATGGAAGATGCAATTTTTGACGAGACCATTTAATGAAACGAGTGCGAATTTTATTCTGGAGTTTATTGAAATGGGAGCAAGCGATGAACGGGGACTGTGTCTTGTCGATTTGCCATCTTGATTTTTCTGAAATCTCATCTTTAGTTGGGTCGGAATGGAAATTTTATGGAAGGAAATTTCAAAACGATTTGGATGATGGCTGATTAGATTTATGGATGAATGTGTGCTTGTTGTGGAGTTCATCGGGAAACAACTTGTGATAACAATCTAGCATGGATGATAGGAATCCTGTATTGTGTGTATGTACGATAGTGTGAGCTCAGCTGCTTAGGGTCGGCTATTTGTATTTGATTGGTAGTCCGAGGTGATAAGAATAATACGATCATTAATTCTCGTGGATGTGGCGTTGACTAGGTATTCAGTGAGCTTACTTATGTCTTGTGTCTTGTTTTTGAATTGTGTGTGTGAGGAAGGGGTGGCTGGAAGCTTAGTGGTATAATGACTCCTGATCAATTCATCTCAAAAGCACATCCCTACGCCGTGTTTCAGTAGAGTATACGATAAATCAGGTATTGAGACTTCATCTACAGTTGAGAAGTTCGGATACTCATGGATTCATTTCCATGTGAGTAATGTAACAGGAGCAGATTCGTTGTGAGCGCCATCAGGCTCATTTTGATTGACCAAAGATTCGCAAGTTGAGACAACAAGAGTAACGACCAAATTAGATAAAGGATATATAGAACGCAAAATACACAGAGATATGTGATCTTCATACTGTTGTGCCATGTCGATATTAACTTTTTGAGATCAGATTTTTTGTTGCTGCATTGTTTCCCCAGTGATTTCGATCACAGTATTGCATCAGTGCTAGAGAACAAATGAAAGTCTATATATATACAGATATGTATTATTTCCAGCCCCATCCCTTCCCATCCCATTCCATGACAACCCAATCCATGTATACATACAAGCCTCGCTATCCACCCGACTCATCTGCCATGAGTATGGAATCCAGTAAACTACCTATATACATCAAGGGAATCCCTCATATCTTTCCATTCCATTCCATTTCCTCTTCCTCCCTACCCCCGAATACATAAAAAGCTTTTACAGCCACCCCCCCTCCACAGCATTCGGATCAATAACCGGAGTCGGTTTTCTCGCAATCACCATGCCTATCGGCGGTCCACCATGTCCTATATTCACACCCGCATGCGCATGCGCCTGCGGATTATACGCAATGCGCACTTCCTCATCCCGGGAATCAGGCATCGGGTGTCTCTGCGCAGAGGCCTCGGGGTGGCTTCCGATAGGTGTGGGTGCGGGTGCAGGAGTCCTGCGATCTGGCATTCTGGGGGCAGAATGCGGAGAGGGACTATTTCTTGTGCGGAGACCGGAGGGTACCCATCCGGATTGTCGGATGTTGTTGCTTAGTGCTGCTTCTTCTTCTGTTTCTTCGTTGTGAGTTTGGGTTTGAGGTTGGTTTTGATTATTATCTTGATGTTCGGCGCCTTCTTTTTCAGCGCGGCCTTTGCGCGAGAAATTGCGACGGGTGCCGGGGTTTTTGGGGTCGGAGATTTGTCGGGTGAGAAAGGAGTCTGCGGGGGGCGACATGGATTCGGCGCCCATGGCACTGGTTATGTCGGCGTAGAGAGCGGGCATTGCGGGCATGGGTTCGTGTTGGTGGTCGACGGAGGTGGAGGGGCCGTCGGCGGGCGCGTAGGTGCGTCGATCTCCGGTGAGAGCGAGGTGCCAGTTTGCTTGGGAGGTTTTGGGGGCGATGGGGGTTTGGATGTCCTCCATGATATCGAGGGGTGGGAGGTCGGCGGTTGGAGGGAGAGTGTAGGGGTTTGTGGTTGGAGCTGGGGTTGCGGCTGGGACTGGAGACGTGCTTACAGGTGGTGGGGAGCGAGAAGGACGGGGACGGAGAGCTTGTGGCTCAGGGGAAGAGGAGTGATAATACATCTGGGGCTCGGGAGATTGAGATGGGTAGTAATGCTGAGGTTCAGGTGATTGCGATGGGCGGTAAGGCTCTGAGGAGGGTGGACCACGTGTTCGACTCGGGTCGTAGGACTCTGGAAGTATTTCAGAGTGTGGTGGTTGGAATGGATCTCGATCTGGTATAGGAGATGGAGAGCGAAAGTTGCGGGCGTAAAGATCAGGAGTTGGTGCTTCAACGGGTGCATCATGTCCGGCAGGCGTGGTGGGTCGATGATAAGGAGATTGAAAGACAGGTGCATAGCCTAGATTGTTGATACCGCTCATTTGAGAGTAATGATCTTGAGGTGGTGGAGAATGACGTCCGAATGAAACTGGAGAGTGAATTGGTTGTAGAGATGGCGTTGGGTTAGGAACTGCTTCAAAGGTTGATTTTGATGGCCGCGGACTGGAAAGAGTTAGTTGCTAACGGAAGAGTATAAGATTTACTAAAGACTCACGGAGACGTGGCACCACGAGGAACGCTTGATTCTCGTTTGTTTCCTCTTTTACGAATAAGGAAGAATGCTGCTATAGATGCTCCTATGATAACAATCAAAGCACCAATCGTTCCACCGACTATCGCCCCAGTATTTGAGCTTCCCTTCGATACCGCAGCTGCCGAACTTGTTGATTCTGGGATTGAAGGTGTCAATGACCCCTTCCCAGCAGTAGCCGAAGCTGTGGACTGTGTTGGAGTTGCGGTCGTTGAAGACGGAAACGAGGTGGCTGCTCCAAAGTTACTAGGATTTTGAATTGTGATTGTTGGGTTGAAAGTCACTCCAGTATACACAATCTGTAGGTTATCATCTGTCGCTTGACCAGCAAAAGTGGTTACTGCTGTGACGTTTGCAGTGGAGGGGCCACATCCAAATTGTGAGTAGTTTTCCGGGTAATTAACTTTGTAACAGTTTGAATTCGAAGGGCTGAGAATGTGTTAGGAAATTTATTTCATATATCGCACATTTTCACTAACCATGTTAAGATACCATTATTAATCATGAAGGAATTCGAAGCATATCCAGCACTATTATGATCAATACAAGAGGTATATAATCCATCCGTACAAGGAATCGGGTCCGATCCAGCTGACGAGGTTGGACAGCATCCAATAACTCCGTACGAAGTATCGTGAATACATGAAGATCCACTTGCACAACCCACTGACTGAGCTTTATTCCCTCCGATCCAACCACATATATCAACATCGAATGAGCCTCTCTTAAACAGATCACGAGGCTCTAGGACCGTATTAGTCGGTCGTGGAGACCATTCATCTCCCTTATACGTAGCTGTCTGTTGAGCTGCGGCCCATGGTATAGCATTCGTAGCTCCAAACAAAGTAGAGAAAAAAATTATTATCAAGGGAGACATGACAAAGAAAGAGATTAAAGACTCCACGACGTAATGACGGAGAGAGCTTGACAAAATGAACGACAGAGAAAAGAAATAACAAGAAAGGTCGAAAAAGTTTCAAAATTACATGACAGAGGGCATGGAAGATCTTAAATGAAGAGAAGTAAGCTTTGATGAGCACTTCAATCCATTTGAAAACGCCGCAACCCAGAAGAGAAGAATAAGGGCATTTCCGGGGGCCAGAATCCCACGACAAGATCTATTTCTACATTATCAAACACTTATTTCTCTAAACACGTACAAACCCAATTGGATCGCGAGCGAAGGATGCGACCACAGGACAAATTTAATCATTTGTAAAGAGTCGTGTATGATTTCTCAAAGAGGCTGTGGGATTTGTGAAATGTAACCAAAGACCCTCAATTGGAAAGTTGGCTTCGCCACTTTTTATTATTGGTATAGCAGCAGCTGGAACAGAGGAACTTGGAGAATGTGTTGAGTGGAACCAAAACCTGATATACCAATTGCCAAATTAAGATTCTTGAAACTTTTCAAAGAAAACTTTGTATCCATTATCAAACTTGATGATTGTTAGAGATTTGTATTGTATTTTGTTGATGTGGTTGCTATGATCCATTGGTACCTGCATTTGCGATGAAGGAGGATCGGCTAGTGATTCCCGAGCTTACTGTACCATCAATCATCCAACCCCCCTGCCTGCTGCAGAGAACACATCCCAATTCCTTGTACGAGCTTATGTACTGCTGATTGTTGATGTCTATTTTTACCATCTAATTCAAAAGAGAATAAGTTGTTTCTTCTAGAAATGTGAAGGGTAACTAAGAACCGATTCAAGAACCGATGTGCTACTAGAGTCACCGGAGATTCTCGCGAGTGTTTATTTCGTCATACTGTTTCAAGATATCTCAAACTTGGACAGTTGATCTTCAACTTTTAGTACAACTACAGATATATGCTGTTTCGTGACATACCATGGAAGCCAATATTAAATGAAGCCGAGAGTGTGCTCAGGCTGTGGTTGTCACAGTTTCAACACACCAAAGTGGTATATTTGTATATATGAATTGTACTGAGGGGTGCGTATGGAAAAGTGTCGAAATTGAGTCCCAACTTGAGTAATATTCACCGTCCAAGATCATCGAATCCAAAGTTCTAAAAGCTTAGTAATTCGGCATTCGAGGATGATTGGCTTCGAAACCTTGTAGTAGCATCGATCTGAAGATCTCTTTCGAGGCATCACTCATCTTGACGTATGCGAGTTGAGCAAGAATTCTCCCGCGAAAGTCTGATGATCTACCGAGAACTGCACCATGATAATATCGTTATAAATCACAATTTCTTTCTATTCTAGTTGCTTTCAAGCACTGCCTGAGATTTAGACCTCTCTAAGTTCTTTCATCTGATCAACTCTCTGTCAAACCCGTATCAGCTTCACGTTCTCGATGTCTAAGGCTGTCTGTTTTATACCTCGCCACGTCGAGAATCCGTGTTTCGGCTCGGAACTTTGCCTGGACGGATTCCAAATGGAACTCATCTAACAATTTATTTGTTGTTCACAAATATTGGACGACCGGGAGTGGTCTGATACACGCCCAAACTGACAGAATAGGACAAAGAGTGGTGACAGAGTATCGAGGCAAAGTATCGATTGCTATTACATGCTGCTACAAACCTACACCCACTTCCATCAGATCGATGTCAACCTCTTGCGGAGTGCCCTATACACACATGAATTGTTTTGGGGAGGCCGGTCTTTTCAAACGATGTAATCCCAGATGCGATGTAGAATCGAATAGCTACTTCCTGTTCGTTGTACCCACCCATAGTCTAGCCTAGCCTCTAATCGTCGTGTAGAGCGAAGATGGCATCGGGTTGAATTGGTGATATGCAAGAGAACATACACTCATCATACTCTTAATCTTTTCGCTCAAACCTCAAACCCCACAGTCGAGCTTTTGCTATGTGGATTCAGGCGTGATAAGTAAATTCATGGATGGTTCGGTAGTCCCTTTCAGCAGTTCGAAATTGCAAAGAAAAGATAGACAGCTGCAATGCAGGAGAAGAGACATGGAACCCGAAGTCGGAGGCTAGCCCACTAATATTTATGTCTACAATTGACGAATAAAGGTTGGCTATTGTATTTGTAGGAACTACCACAAGATCCCTAATGGGTAGTATATTGAAGGACGAATGCTAGACTCATAAGATAAATTGCCCAAGAATGTGTATGCGTTATAGTCCGCTGGAACAAATTAGCTTGACCAAAACATCGCTGACAGTGTTTGGCTAGATATCAACCATATGCCATTGTTGCAAAGAGCATTCCTGATCTACTCCTGTGTATATATCATATTGCTTCTCAACGAATATGACTTAAGCGTGTCACCGAGTGAGGTGAGGAAAGAATGGAAACGATCTTCTTGACTTCTTGCATGTGAAAGATGAATATGAATATACCTAGTATATACCTAGGAAACTTGGATGCTTTCAAATAATGAATGGCATGGCCAACATGCCCATACAATTACATAATTGGTACAAATCCATCGAACGATGCGACAAGTTCAAATATGAATAGCACTTCGAAGACAATCGAATACCCAGGTAATGGATATTTGGATGTATTATTTATTCAATGAAGCGAACCCGAAACAATCAGGAGATATGTAATATCGGTGAAGTCTGTAGAAAATTCGTGCGTTTTCTAAGACATACATACATGTATCGTGTTGTTGTTGGTGGGGAATAAAAATACAGCGAACGGAAAAGGAATTGAGTCCCGCCGCCATTTTTACACCATCCCATCCACTCCCACCCACTCCCATCCACTCCCGTACACCATGACGAACCTCGGCTCCTTATCTCTACTGATGCTCGCATTATTGATGAAGCATTCTTGCCACAAAGCTATTGATTATATACCATTGAGAACAATTAACAACAACTGATACATACAATCCTCAACTCTTATCAAATTTACGAGAATACACATTTTTATTATCAACACACTGTCTGCAACATCACTATGGGTCCCGTGAAGACCGCAAATTTACCCATTATTCCCTTGGCGAAAGGAACCGTTCTACTCCCTGGAATAGTCCTTCGCATTCCAGTATCTGGTCAACGAACAGATATTCCAGCTTTGCTCTCTGGAGTTTATAGCAGAGCAGCCTCAACTACACCGAGTCAGCGATTGGATAATGTCAATATTGCCTGCGTTCCTTTGAACTCGCCATTCCTCACTCAAGATGGACAGAAGATGATTACTGGAGATGAGCAAACTCCACAACCCAGAGAACGATTAGATATCAAGCCATCGAGAGCTTCGAAGGATCATCTGTTTGGATATGGAGTGGCTGCTAAAATATCGGGGGTTGAAGGCACGACTGGTCGTTCCGGGGAATTCGCCTTGTTGGTTGAGGGTGTAGCCAGGATCAAGGTGGATAGGATAACACAAGAAAAGCCATTCCTTGAAGGAGAAGTTACGTATTTATATGATGAAGGTAAGGAAAATCGTGCTTATCAAGACATGACAATCACTAAACTTTTGCAGATGTGCCTACTGAAGATGTAGCCGTCCAAGGACTTTTCGCACATCTTAAACAACTATCACGAGAACTTTTGACCCTTTTGCGACTTTCATCCCTCCTACCTCGCACATCCGCTGGGCTTTCCCCAGTACTTGCACGCCGCCTCGAAGTATATATAGCAAAGAAAGATGTATCAGAGGCCGGAATACTGGCAGATTTCATGGCTAATGTGGTTGAGGCATCGTTGGAGGAAAAGTTACTGGTTTTAGCAGCGCTCTCAACTAAGGATCGCCTTGAACGAGCAATTCTTCTACTTCAACGTCAAGTCAGCACTATCAAAAATAACGTCAAAATAACAACAGTCACAACCTCCAACATCCCCGCAAACATAGATATCGAGCAATTCAATAAAGTAAATGGACATCGCATGCGAAGATCATCAATGTCGGGCGCGCCACTGCCTCCCAGTACGGCAGGTAATGGTGGGTCTCAGGATGATGATCAAGAACCAGACGAAATGGAGGAGCTTAAGAAAAAGATTGATAGCGCAAAGATGACCCCTGAAGCAGCCAAAGTCGCCGACCGAGAACTGAAGAGATTGAAGAAAATGGCACCAGCTCAGGCAGAGTATCAAGTCTGTCGAAATTATCTGGAGAATTTGATTGAGATACCGTGGTCTGAGATGACTGAAGATCAACTTGGCGTCGATACATTATCAAGGGCCCGTAAACAACTCAATGATGATCATTATGGGCTGGAAAAGGTCAAGAAGAGATTACTTGAGTATTTGGCGGTTCTCAAACTCAAACAAAGTATCAATGATGATGTTAATTCACAACTTGCCAAAGTAGACGAAGAAAATTCAACTGCTAAGGTTGAAATTCTTAAAAGCAAGAGGACAATCGACAAATCACCAATTCTGCTCCTTGTTGGCCCTCCTGGTGTAGGCAAGACTAGTCTAGCAAAGTCAATTGCTACTGCGTTGGGACGAAAATTCCATCGGATTTCTCTCGGCGGCGTCAGGGACGAGGCGGAAATTCGAGGTCACCGCAGAACATACGTGGCAGCAATGCCCGGCTTGATAGTGAATGGCCTGAAAAAGGTCGGTGTGGCAAATCCTGTCTTCCTACTTGATGAGATTGACAAGGTTGGGTAAGTAACGTTGTTGTCTGTAGGCATTTCTGTAGCTGACTCCTTTGTAGCACGTCTAACTTTCATGGCGACCCATCGGCTGCCATGCTTGAGGTTCTAGACCCAGAACAAAATCATACATTCACGGATCACTATGTCAACATACCAATCGATCTTAGCAAAGTTCTTTTTATTGCCACCGCGAACAGTTTAGATACCATCCCGCCACCATTACTTGATCGTATGGAAACTATTAGCTTGTCAGGATACACGACACTTGAGAAAAGACATATCGCCTCGCAGCATCTAATCCCAAAGCAGATTCGCACTAGTAAGCCTCCACAATCAGCTGAGAATATTGTATTGGGCCACTGACGCTGTGTAGATGGGCTCGGAGATGGACAAGTCGAGTTCACCCAGGATGTTGTGTCCAAGATCATCGAATCCTACACTCGCGAATCAGGGTAAGCATTGATGGCCCTAAACTCCTCTTTCCTATAGACCGAATCATCCCTACCTTTCTAGTATAATCTTGCCACTTTCAAGGTTAATTGTAGTAACTTCACTGACCACCTAAACTCCTAGTGTCCGTAACCTTGAGCGAGAGATTGGATCCGTATGTCGTGCCAAGGCGGTAGAATATGCGGAGGCGAAGGACTCGGGACATACGGGTAGAGGCTCTTTCCGCATGATCCTTAGCCAGCGAATACTGACCAGTTCTACAGAAAACTACAACCCAAAGCTTTCGGTGGAAGATATCGAGGAAATCCTGGGTATTGAGAAATTTGATGAAGAAATTGCCGAAAAGACAAGGTTTGCCCTCCATCTACTCTCTTTAGTCTCCAAGATCTGAGACTACCTTGCTTAAGCTTTTGTAAGGATGTGAACACTAATTACAAGAATAGTCGTCCAGGGATAGTCACAGGTCTCGTGGCCTATAGTTCTGGTGGGAACGGCAGTATTCTTTTCATCGAAGTGGCCGATATGCCAGGGAGCGGTAGCGTGCAGCTAACAGGGAAATTGGGCGATGTACTAAAAGAGAGTGTCGAGGTAGCACTAAGCTGGGTGAAAGCTCATGCGTACGAGCTGGGTCTGACGCATGACCCATCGGAGAACATCATGAAGAAGAGGAGTATTCATGTGCACTGTCCTTCAGGGGCTATTCCAAAGGTTTGCTTTCCCATGATGCTGTGTTATAATCCGCTAATGAATTGACCAGGATGGCCCATCTGCCGGTATGGCACACACTATTGCACTTATTTCGTTGTTTTCCGGCAAGGCTGTGCCCCCAACTATGGCAATGACGGTAAGTCTCAGTATGCAATACTCGTATGTTCACGGGCACTAATATCTTCTATAGGGTGAGATCTCGTTACGTGGACGTGTTACTGCCGTAGGAGGTATCAAGGAGAAGCTCATTGGAGCTCTCCGTGCCGGTGTCAAGACTGTATTATTACCAGCACACAATAGAAAGGAGTAAGTAGTTCTCCTCTCAGCTTAGCCAGCACACTAACACTATATAGTATCAAAGACGTTCCGCAAGAAGTCAAGGATGGTCTAGAGATCATCCACGTCAGGTATGGCTTTCATTTTCTCTATCATCTCATCCATTCATCTGTTCTCATTTGAAGACTAACATGCCACTAGACACATCTGGGAAGCAATGCGATACGTCTGGCCTGAAGCACATTGGCCGGGAGAGGAGAATTTCGCGGGTATTGAAAGTCGTTTGTGATTTTGATAATCATATCAGATCCGAAATCTCCCGGCGGCATCGTGTTGTGTAATCTTAACGGAAATTATCCGCTAATAAATTGCCCTTTTTTCGCTTCCTTGAAATGATATGATTACAGTTGGCGTTTCGAGCTGAAGCACAAAGTATATAAGCCAATATTATCTTTTTGTGTATATTTGCTGTTTTTGGCGCGCGTTTGGGTACCGGGCTACTTGCTGAATGGGCGTTGTGGTATTCAATTTTAGGGGGTTAGCAATCATCATATCTGTATAGGCAATCGCCACTCTTTTCAAAACAAATCACAAGATTTAAATAGAAATCTGTCGAATTGGAATAATGTTGTCATTAAAATCGGTAATACTTGCACTCTGTGAACTTGATGAAAACTGCTATTAGGCTAGGAAATTTCTACTCTTCTAAAATAATATCCGTACAAGAATTCAAATTTCTGGATTATCTCAAGGACTTTTGGGGGTATCTGGGGAGAAATTTGAAAGATGTTGTATAAATCTCATTTGTTAGTATTTCAATGTTTATACAGTTAGTAGGTACTGGCTTAGTGAAGTTGCAGGTCGTTCAAGAGAACTTTTCAGAGGTCAAAATCTCAAATGCACTCCAAGAAAATGTTTTTGAATACTATAATAGTATCATGCACATTTTTAGTTTTCCTCATTACAACATGATGAGTGATGTCATTCGAATCAAATAATATTAATACCGTTAGCACATTGATATGATTATTTGTATGATTCAAATATGTAAAGGAAAAAAGTAGCTTATAATTAGCTTTCTCATGTCTACCAATTTTCATTCATTCATTCATTCCTTCAATCATTCCACGTAAAATAAGATATGATAGAATACGATACGATACGATACGATAGAATAGAACAGAATAAAATAAGATAGAACAAACAAAGGCATAGACACGGAAATAACGGACTACAAACACGGGAGAGAGGAGGGAAGGGGCGTAGGTACGTACCTCGTCTCTCTATATATATGATGGTACGAAGGTACGGAGGTACATGGTGGGTGTACGGGAGGGGAGGGGTGGTGCGAGGTGGGATGTAGTATGGGCTGGGGTGTGAGATGGGTGTGATATGTGGGTAGCCGGGGAGTTTGATGCGGTGGATGGTGGTGCGGGAGTGTAGTGGTTGGTGCTGATGGGTTGGGGTGGTGATGGATGGAATATGGGGGATGGTGTGTGGTGTGTGGATTTGGGAAGGCTTTGCTGCGGGTTGGTTTTGTGAGAGGTGTGGGGATACGATGGGGGCGTGAAGGAATGAATATGAGAGTAGGGTAGTGGCTGGGATGAATAGAAAGAAGGATGGAGGCAGGGACTAGAAAAAGAAAGATCGGTATTCGGGTGCGGGCTCCGAAACCGGTGAGAGAGTGCTGAGTAGTGCGGATTGGAAGAGGGAATGCGGGTTGAGAGATGAGGGAAAGGATGGGCTAGCTATGGGATGGATGGATGGATGGATTGGTATGTGTGCAGATGGACAAACTCCCCGTTTTGAGCCCTCACGTGCGGTATTACTTATATGCATTTGTGCATGTATACATGCATGAGTTCTGGAAACACGAGAAGATAGGATTGGGGATATGGATGTGGGTCTGGAAGGTATGCTTGCTATGCTATGCTATGCTATTCATCGTAGTATATGACATGTAGTGAGACTACTGCATGGATAATTTACTACTCTTGCAGATGCGAATGAAATTATTATATGCAATGCGATGCAATGCAATGCAATGCACATAATGTATCGTCTATGCTATTGTATATTTATCTTTAGGGTATTATATTTCTGTGGTCGTCCATACCTTTTAAGGAAGTTTTGAAAAAACAAATGTTGATTCTTCGTTCTTGATTCTGGAGATATGCATGTATATATGTCGTGCTTCTTGAGTAGAATCAGGGTAGGGGTAGGGTCAAGTAAACTTAGACAATACGTAGGTACGTACTAGACATACATGTTACATATTACATACAAGGTACCGTTGAGAAGTGACGTGAGGAATAGAATGATAACTAGTTGCTGGGTTTGTGCAGCGGCGGTATTCGGTGAGATATCTGGAGGAGGTAAGGTATGTACGTTGAACACGGAGTTGGTTGTTGCGTGGGAATCTCACTAGAGATGGTTGTATGTGTGTGTGTGAATTATTACGAGAATGGGCATTTATATGGTTGAGGAGCTGGATGTAAAGCGATTGTGATATAGGTAGGTAGGTATGTGTATATTTCTGTAGTATTTTACCTCCCATGGATGTAAAGAACGATAGAAGACGATCGATTCGGTTGTAAGAAGATAAACATCGCAAAGTTAGTAAACTACAAATCTAAGATTGCAATTCCATCTCCAAGAAATCGATTACACAAATTCCCACAACTCGGTGAGTCTTAGCGCACTTTTCAAGTTTTAATATCTACAGCACATATTACATTACATACATACATACATACAAATATCACGCATCACAAGCGAAGGAGGATTTCTCAAAACTGTCTAACCCCTTCCTCTCCCATGCAGGAAAGAAATTAGATTCTTCTACATTGCACGGCGACACGAAACTGCGACAGGGAAGTTCGGCATGTTCCTGATGTTGGTGTAGCTACTGAGGATGAGGATCGGACGGCAGCGGGGTGGTTGCAGAGATTTCGGGTGTGTGCAGATGTGTTTGAGGCTGAGGGAGTAGAGAGAGATGGGCAGAGGGAGATTGGTGATGGTGAGAAATTGGGATTTAGCGATAGGTACATAGCTGAAATACTTTGAGATGTTGTATAATCAATATAATTGCAAATATCAATCTGATGGAATATACGAATTTTGACACAGAGCAGACAAGTCAAAAGATATCGCTCGTGGAATGAATACTCGTTGAGCATACCACTAGATGATGATCTGCCTAATGCCTGTCTCTTGATTCCTCTTTTGAGAAGTTCTAAGAGAGTATGAAGTATGTGGCGCAATCTCATCAGATTATCTTCCACAAATCGGCGTTCACTAGGGAGAGGAAGGGCGCGCCCAAAATGGAATTTGAGAAAAACAACCTCCAATATTATCTCTTATTTCGTCTCACCACGTGCGAAGGAAAAGAAAAGCATTTCCACGTTATCACAAATCTGGAGTGACACAAAAAGCTGTACACTCATTTACATCAGGCCAGAATTCCCAAATGGGAAGGGAACTCGCCCGAATAGGAAGTGTAAGATGATCACATATCTCTCCTTGGAGATTCCTTGATCTCAAAACCCAACGATTGGATATCCAAGCACGCAATTAAAAGGGCAGCAATGTACCCGTAGCAAAATATAACCCAAAAGAAGATAGGCAGCATGTCTCGGAATGGCAGAGCGACTGAGACACATCGGAAAGATGAAAGAAACTGAGACAAAAAAACGCACAATCGGGTGGAACAGTGGAACCTGAGCGCACGAGGATTGCTAGAAACAAATTAGATCGTCACCGGAGGTAATAAATCGGAAGGAGAATATGTGTGTCTTACTTTTTGACAAGACGAAGGGGGTGGAACGACGTGACGGGCTAGTGTCACGTGGATTGTAATCAAGAATCGCTCAGTCTGGGAAGCAAGCTCAATCATCGCAAGGAAGAGCTCTCAAGTTTCTTGATCTGAGTTCTCGTAAAGATAGAGAGTGACGATCGGATGTAAAAGTCAATGCGTTGAATAGGGCTAGATGGATCCCTTTGCTCAATCTTAGCTCTTCTATGGACACTCAATGCGACGGGACTTTCGACAGTGAATGCCGAGACACTAGGAGCTTTCCTCTACAACTTCGGACAGATAGATGCGGGTTGAGTCAGGTCGACCGATGGTCTCAGCTAGATCCTCCCAAAGCACGGAAGATCTACTTCAGCTATTGCTATACTCAAAAATAAATTTTCCTTGCAACTTGATGAACGCAGTCCGATCGTGTGCTCAATACAACGCGTACTGAGCGGATACTGTGGATTGGCGGGCTTCGTTTCCGAGAGCGTGAGATTGAAAATACTTTGGTAGGACTACAACGGGTGGCTCGTTAGTGGTACACTGAGCTCTTTAATGCGCGGATCTAGTACTGGATGTACGAGACAGACACTCTACTTGGGACATATATACTATATAGCGTCTGGTTGTAACTGTAGGAGGTATCATTTGCGACCGTAAACGTCATGCCTTCTCCGATCTCCCAAGTCTTGACTCAGACGATGGCTTGATTCCAGATGAAGATTCGGCATGTTCCATGGGTGACAGAGCATTCAATTGGACGGACGCAATAACTGAGTCCTTGGTGGGCGTTCATAGCTCTGTAAGTGACATGAACTAGGATATAGGTTCTCTCTTGAAGATGATCTGCCGGGACATTTTAATCAATATTAAGCATTGACAGCGCTAGTAGTGGGGTTTCCCCGTAAAGCTCTTCGGGATTAAGACTGCATAAAAAAGCTCCTAAATGGACCCTCAAGGCTAAAGACGGTGCATTATTCAAGGTGGCGAATTCTGATCTCCCATGTTGTGAGTAAAAATCTATCAATCAATCCTCTGAATCATCTTGACCTCTTCGATGTTTGTTATTTGCAAGACATGAGGTGAAGAAGAAGTCAGTCCACTAACTTCATCGGGCTCATCTGATGTTCGAAGTTGACAAGCGGTATGGTTAATATATGTTATGGTTCTCCTCTAGGCTCTATCGAAAGTTCTGGGACACTATCAACGTCCGTTCACCTCTAGGCTCTCGCTCACAACTGAGCCTGTCAGCCTATCAATTGCGACGCAACATATTAGCCACCGCTATGATCCCACGCATCCCGCGAACTGCACACCATCACCCATTAAAGCGGAGAATTTCATGGATCAAGCCCGAGAGCCGTTCGAAAGATCTGTACGATTCGTCCGAAAGAATCTGTAGTGTGGCTCAACAGTGACTGCATCTCCGTTTTAGGATCCCGATGTGTCAAGTTGGTAGCGCAAACTATAAGATTGATTGGCGTTCAATAGATGCCAATAGGTAATGATAAGATATCATTAATTGGATAGTTTTCGTTTTTTCTTCGCGTATGTATAAGACGGCTGAGATTGTCATCCTTAGGTACCGGTCTTATGGACCATAATGTATAGTGGCGATATTAAAAATCCGTCTGACGAGCAATGAATGGACAAGATGGGTAACCGGTAAAGCGTCATCATGCTCATGGCCAAATTCAGAGATAAAGTGGTAAAGAATTGTGAGATGTGTCGTTGATATGCAGCTGAAGAGCCATTGTAGTCAGCCTCACCCCCACTCCCCACTCGTTCATACTCATGTGCTCATCGCATTATGCAAGCCTTGTGTGATCGGGCTAATGAATCCCTCCATAGACGATTTAGCCAACTTAGCCAACTTCGGCAGCCTTCAACCCTAAATACCCGTATATCTTGTCTACGACTTAGACCGGTCCTAGACCTTTAAACTTTCGGCAATCCCGATTCATTTTCTTATCTTCAAAACCTGAATAAGGCCTCGTGGCTGTAAGATGGCGTGCAATAGTCCAGCCTCCAGATGTATTGCCTGGCCTTGACATGATAATCGATGAAGCCTCTTTTTCACCCCTCGTGTAAAACGTTGGAGAAAATCATATATTTCCACATGAAGTGTGAACGTTGGCTACTTTCTCTCGACGTTTACAGGACGCACAGAAAGACGTTCGCAGATCTGCCAAGTGACTTAGCTGAGCATCACCTTACCGTCATGTTTAGACTTCTCCTCCATATACAGACTCTAGTTGTAATTAGTGGATGATTAATTGAATAATAAAACCTACAGTCATTAAAATCCGCCATCTATAGTCAACCAACCACCACACACGTACAGATTGACAAAATTATGATTGATTCAGTCAAGGGCGGATATAGAGTCCGCATTGATCTCCTCGCCAATCGGGTGAGTAAATCATGTACCGGTACTGTAGCATCATGCTTTTCATGATCGTCAGCTATAGACACTTTTCGCTACGTACCGTGACTGACTATCATTGTTCCATGCAGATCATAGTAAAGCAGCCAAATTTCATCACAGCCTGGACCAGACTTTCGCATGCAAGTGGTAGCTGGAGAAATCTCTTTTTGCTTATGGATTATTGTCGTCGTGTGGTCACTATACGTACCTCTTGAGTAGCTTGACTATGTGTTTGTACCTGCATTCTGTTTCTCGTGGTCTTGATTCGTGCCTTGCTACCCTGGTTCCGAGATACAATCAATTGGACAAGACAGGATAGATATTCATCAATGTATCATTGCTAGGTGCCGTAGTTAATAGATCTTCTCTTGGAAATTTACAGTGAAAGAAGTAATATGATTGAAGTTGACCAGGGAGAGGCTCGAGTGCGAACGGGTTACTAGGTAATTCTCCGTGGAAGCGCTTGAAATGAGATCTATTATGCTTTCATGTGTGCCGCAATTTCCATGCTCCCCGCATTTCCAAGCACTCCAGCCAATTATTCATTGATTTCTCAAGCTAGATCCTTCTTTCTCGGGTAGCGATCCCAATAGACCTCGTTGAAGATCATTTTATCCATATCAATGTACCCTTTTGGAACTTTCGTATTACAGATTACCAAGGGGTGAGTGAGCTTACTGTCCACGTCAGGCAATAGTGCTCGACAATGTTTGGAACAGATTCTCTGCAATATACCTCTCATTTCGATACAGTAATCAACCATCACACCAGTAGGCTTCATCCGGAACCAATGCAACGCTGCTAAGATCTAGCAAAAACTCCGAAGCTATCACTGACCGAAGGGGCCAAGCGAAGACGCTACTGCAGGACGTTCGATAGCAATACTAACATTGGAAGGGTTTGAGATCGGAAAAGAAAATAGCAAGAAGGGATTCGCATCTCCATGTCTGTGTTGCGCCTTTCAGACAGATGTAGTACAAGTAGATATTAGTGCTGTGCTTTGCTGTATTCTATGTAGCAGCTCTGAGTCTCGAACCAATGTCAGTTTATGGACTGAAGATAATAGAGCTGTTGATTGGATGGTGTAAGGGAAGGAGGGGGAGGGGATAAAGGATCCCAGACTTTTCTTCAAATTCGGAACGCGACCAGAGATTAGATGAGATCTTGCCGGTACAACACCAGCACATACGAACCATCTCATCACCATGCGCATCTTTGAAAACCTGGAAAATGGAACGCTGTAATGATACCACCACAGTTCACTAGTAAAGTAAACTCGCGGTGTGGTCGATCTGATCCAGTAATCCCTCCCATTGCAAGGTTCGGAAGGGTTGAGATAAGAGGGGCAGTAGTTATATTACGATGCTCATATAGGCAGGCTCAGGGGTTGATCAGGTTAGTGCCATGCGAGGAATTCCAAAAACTCACCGAACACTCTGCTTAGTATGTTAATACCATTCGTATTGTAGTTATACCGGTAGTCAAAGCATCGATATAGCATCAATAACGATGACATAACTGACTAGTTGCTTACTACAAAGTTTTTTGAGTCGACGGATTAACTTTCGCTATTGATCAGTATCAATGACAAATTGTTAAAATGTCTAGGATATGTAATTTGTCTACACCCATTATTAGCCTTTTAGATATGTGTAACCCACCTTGCAGGAAACTTTCATCTAAAGCAGTCAACGTTCATGGGAAGAATATATTAATTGCCAGGTCGGGAGATTATTAGGAACGTGCTCAAGCTTCGTCTAGCCAGCCTTGAACGTTGAAAAATACGACATTCTGGGCTTTGCCGAAACCTAATTGATTACTGTACGGTAGCTACATAGGTATTGGCTATGGGTTTGGAGGTTGGTGACAAAGTACCTGTAGCGACAGTACTGATTTTGTTGGTTAAATTTCGCTTGTGCGGAAAAATAGTCTGTAGGTTGATGGCCCCTTGTTCGGGTTTGAAGAATGGCTTGCTTTCGTTCATCGCAATCGTGCCTCGTATTATCTGTGCTTCCATTCATCAGTGTATAAAAGTTTGTATGAAAGGTAATCGGAAGGAAAGGCTGTCCTGCCTTGGGATTATAGTCATCCAAAGTCACTGCCAATACTTCCATCTGGTTTTTGGGACGTGTTATACTATACTGCCTGTGCTAGGGCAAAGAATTCTCTATAGCTCCTCGACATTCCAATGTTGAGTATATGATTACCTAGGCATTGAATAATAGATCCATGATGAACCATTTTTCCAACCAAACAGCAAAAGTCCTTTCATGATATCCAATCTCATTGCAGAACGGTAGATGCGCGGAGAGCTCCATCGGCACGTTAGCCATAGTTTACACTTTTCCTAACTCCCTGGAGTGACATTTTTTGGAGCCCCAGATGAGAGGGAAAAAAACCGACATTGTCCAAGCTTCATCGAAACTCCCCTGTCCCGGAACACGCCCGTTCGTTGTGGTCTACAAGGAAGGGGAATAATTGCATGCATGATGATGCCAAAGTGGCTCGTACCTGGCTTATATTACTGCAATAAACAAGTGAACAATGCTTGAAATAACGTGGTGTCCTGGGTACTCTTGAGGCTTAGCGCTTCCCCGAATCTATACCCCTTGTTCAGCGATTATAATCAGAACAGTTATATCAAGTATCATGAACTCACCAATCTATCTACCTTGCATTTTCTGTGGAAGTCGAGTGACCATCTTTTGCTTTCCTGACACTATAAGAAAAAGACATTATGATGCCCATGACTAAATGTTGACTGATCATACCTGTAAAGAGGATCTGGACTATCGACAGGGCTACTGCATCGAGCCGTTTTTTGTGCTTCTTTTCGATTTTCGAGAGACGATCATGCTCCCTGCCCGCCCGAGAGCTGTCACAATTTTCCATAAGTGTTATAGATGGACGACTTTCCAAATTGATGAACAATGAACCTCGAGACACTTTACATTGAATCCACAATACAATCCAGAATTCCAACACACTATTTTTATCAAGTGACATTCTCCCATTTGAGCACCCACTCTCCCAAACGGGAATAAGAAGAATAGATGAAAATCTGTCATCGCTAGGCAATCCATAGATGTGACCCAGAGGCATGGGCCGAAGCAGAAGCGATGGTTGTGTACTAAAAGTTGTGGCGAGCGGCAAGCAAGGTGGAAGAAATTTGGAGGAAAGAATGAGCGGGGCAAAATAACATTTGTACCCTTTTTGTAATCTCATCATAACCAAATTTGTCAGACGATTATCCTGAGTTATGTGTTCTCTTGTCGTTTTAGTACAAAATTGACAATATCCAAACCGAACTAGGTAATGTTCACGAGGCTTTCCGCAACCGAGAATTGATTAAATTAATTAGATCAGCCATTTTAAGTAGTATGCCTTTTTTTAGTTGCCGTCCGTACCAGAGTTGGAGGCGTGATTTGCTAGGTAGGCTCGTAGGTTTCTTGGACCTAGATCCTAAGGAAGCAGGTCCTTTATACTTTTAATATATTCGTTGCTGGGAGAATGGGACATTGGGAGATTGAACTGGTCCTCCATCGACACCTGGGCTCACTGGCGTCGACTGGGTGCGGATGAAGGTAATTATCATGGTATGATTTTGGGAGAAAGATAGATGGAATTAATTAATTCTTAATTAAATCACATTCTCAAAATCTCAAGTTGACCGTGCTAAAGAGCTACTAAACCGTGAAGGTCGTGCTAGCCTGTTGCCCTGTCACGTAAGATTTAGGGATATCCAATTTACGACATGGGGCCCTGTCAAACTGCAGCCAGCGGCGTGAACCCCAAATAAACCTCACGCTGTGTTTTGGTGGCTAACTAGTAGCGAGTAAGTAGGTACTGGTGTACTCGTGTGCTTGTGTACTGATTGAGATTTTCGAATAAGAAAACCCTGGGAACGTTCAATCAATGTACTGAATGTATGGAGATATACACTAGCTAGGTAGGTAGGCTCGTAAGTTCGGAGCTGACTTCGGACAATATAGAGAGAGAATCCCTAGTAGTTGCTCCTAACGCGTAAAAGTTAATTCTCCACTGATAATCGATCTCAATCATGGATACGCACATCATAGTCAACGGTTCATTTGCCCTTTTCCAATCATTCCGCATGAAAGAAAAAAACGAAAAGAAAAAACCCGATCTTTTGTTGGATCACAATACGGAGACTGGGTGGTAGCGAGGTGGATAAAGTTTAGATATCAGACGAATCATACCGGTATGGACCGTAAAGTAGTCGTCACTGGCTCACGAACGCGCCAGCTAGAACTACCGGCAATCAACCTCAATAATAACTAGGTCAGCCCATTGGACTATAGCTACTACCTAGGTAGGTAAGGTAAGCTAGCTAATCATAAGAATCACGATTCATTCAGTCACAAGCCATCGATGGAAGCTCTTGGATAAATAGGAGACGCCATGCCATGCGTAGATTGTGTTGTGAAGCAAAGCAGAAGAAGAAAATAGTGAATGAAAGACACGACATTTTGTATTAGGCGAAGGTAGTCGAGGCGGTGGGTGGAAGGGATGGGATAGTACGTACCGTAAATTTGATGTGACAATGAAGATAAACCAAATGACAGACTAAAATGATGGGGACCATTGTAATAAATTGTTATAAGAATCAACAAGCTTTTAATTAATACTGAACCAATCAAGGTGACGCCGAGGAGCCGTAGCTACCGAATGATGGGGATTAACTAGAAGTTCACTAGAAGAACGCATGCGGCATGTCCAACCACCGAGGTCAGATCGTAAAAGAAAAGAAAAGGCTTGGCGTGTACCATTTAAGGTAGGAGGTGGCAGATTGGTAGACTGGTGGACTGGTAGTCTGGTAGTCTGGTAGTCTGTTGATAGTCTACTTCAAAAAGAATACCTAATCTCGTAAATCAACGAGATCTATGCTACCACTCATGAGAACCAGAAATGTAACAAGAACAAGTACCTCTGTAGGTATTCCATGTCTTCCAATATCTCTGTATCACTGGAGGATGATTTCCAATTACATACATCAAGTATCATTGGTGGAATTATGTGGAATACCAAGATAGCTTGGTCTGTTTGGAGGATAGGAGTTCACAGAACCATGCATCTCTCCTGCAAGCAGCCGCCGTAGGGCAGATGAGGATCGTCGCCCCCAAAAGGATTTACGTATGTTGGGAATGACGATGTAGGTAGGTGAAAGGTTTCGAATATATGTGACATGAAGATGTACCTACGTACGGTACGGTGTATCGAAATATCGAAAGAGGAGATCAAGAGGGAGATCAAATCAATCGGGAATAAACAAGAAATCCATGATCTCAACTGGGTAATGAATGTGCTCTGCTCTTCATTGATAATTCAATGCATAATGTTCGTCTGAAAATCTTTCTGCATGTTGGCACTGGCAGATAGACATGGTTCTTGGCGCTGGTGCTAAGTCCAAGTGTTGTTGCAGACCGGAAGTTAAGGTTATGAGGAGTCTAAGCGTTGTTTTGAGATTACTACGGAGTACGTACTAGGTCGGTAGATGGATGATAGAATTGAGGGGATTTAGAATATAGGATTTTGATGACATGGACGATGTCGATGGTAGATGGTAGATGGTATTGATGATGGCAGTAGACGTGAGATACTGAGGTCACTCCTGTCTATGAGGAAAAGATACTACGAATAGAGACAGACCAACAAAAGACGGCCAGCTGAGGAATGGATAAATGATAGATACTTTAGATACTTATCATCAGGTACCAATGGCCGATTAACATCATCATCACACCAAACTCACCAAAATCATCAAATCTTAGAACAATCGATTTGCAAAGTCGCTCTTGGCTATCACGGTAAGATCCGAGGAAAATAGGGAAAACAGGAAATTATTATATGATTATTGAATTTTCCTTCCGAATGGTCTGATATCCACATCGATACACTAATAATGTATATCTCCGTAGCTTCATTTTCGACCCTCGCAGCAGGGGATTGGCTTACAGGCTCGACTGGGCGACAGAGGACGGACGGTGGATGATGAATGGGTGGATGAGTGGATGAGTGGATGGATGGATGAGTGTTCCGCTCGGAGGTAAAAAATGCCCGATAAGATTTGCGACATGTGATGGTAAAAAGCAAATGCAAAAGTCATTCCTCATTCAGTTCAGAGAAAGTTATTACGACTTCCGGCATTTCGAAGCAACTGTGTTGGATATGCTCTGATGTGTTGGTTGGAAAGGTTAACACGGCATTGATGAACCAAGAAAGTAATATCCTCATATCACTGGCATCAATGCCACACCCAACTCTTTGTGGCCTCTCTTCCTCCTTTCCTTCGCTCCAAGGTCGCCCATCTACATCTCCGAGATGCCAGTTCTCCCTCGGCATATCGTGCCTAATAAGTTAACCATATTGCATGATTCCACTATGGGAAAGCATCCATGTTCACGGATGGGTAAAGCTTTGAGTATGAACAAGGATTTCGAAGCGCAAGAAGTAATGAATAAAGATTTAGGATAGGGCGGATCAAATGGTAAGACGGTAGTCCAAACATCTCAAGTTATACTTGGCGATATAGCACGAGAAGCGGGATGAGATAATGTAGAACTTATGATTGAAGAATGAACGATGACGGTGAACCGGGTGAATGAACTTGGAGTATTGCTCCTACGACCAAGTCATCTCCAATCCATTGGAACCAGATTCATGAACCAAGACGGAACAACCTCGAGTTCTATGATTCCCCATCAGCCATCCCATCAGCATCGGGTCATTTTCTGATATCCTCCTCCTTGTTCTTACTCATCAAAATACGGATGAGAAGTTTGATGCTACCCCTTCCCTTCCCTTCCCTTCCCTTGCTTTAGCTGAGGATACGACTAATCCGATCCCAGACCAAGATCGAGACCTTCAACGGGAGATTTAAATCAGAGTTAGAGAAATGAGTAGGGACGGAGCTTTAATTTATTATCTACGCTTGGAATCCTGCTACGTGCCCGTGTAAACTGTTTGCAACGGCATATTTGCGCATTGATACTCGTACCATCTCCCATTCTTCTCTCTCCCCTCCTCCATAACCCATTCCTCCATCTCATCCCTTCAATGAGCAATGAGCAATGGTCAATGGTTGATGTTCAATGGTTAATGTTCAATGGTTGATGTTCAATGTTTAATGTTCAATGTTCAATGTTCAATCATCAATCGTCAGTCCCTCGGTAGCAATCACAATCAAACATTAGCACAAACCGCTACGTGCGTACTAGATGATTTGTATCCATTTCTCGAATCCCAAAACCATCAGCAATTCATCTATTTTCTACCGGTTTTCCTTCCTGTCACTCACTTCCGCCCCACCATCATTTCCTTAACTTCCCTCGCACCACCCAAAATCCCAAATCGTATGGATATCTGTCGACTTTCTAACATACATCTTCCTCCTTTGTAACCCCAGTCTTCACCTTGTTCCATTTATTTTCATACATCGCCACATGGCATCAGACATTTCTCGGCACCACAGATAATTTTTCCGGTATGTTATAACAATCAAATGAACCTTGACAAAATGTTGTGGTGGACAAAGGGTCAACAGCTATCTACCTGGTATTTACGACATACATGCGGATGTGCCGCTTCCACGTTCCCCCAAATTCTAGTTAGCCAGTCTAGCCAGTCTACTGTAATGCTGACGGGGACTACTCAAATCACACAACTATTCATTGTATTCACTGTCCATTGTCAATTGCCAACTGATATCCTGCCCATTGCCACCATTGCCATTCGTTCAGTCACTTCACTAATTGCTATTCGGAAGAAAGCCTTACTACTACCAGTACTAGGGAACCATACTCAAAGAGAAAGTTCCAAAGATTCTTAATTTCTACTTTGATACCAAAATCCTCCATTTTGAATTGCTCTAAACTATTAAAGGAAACAAGCTAACCTTTCTGTTTCCTTTTTTTTTCTACCTACAAGGATTTTTCTTAAGTTAGGACCGGAATAAGATCACCTCCGCCAACCTACCCAGGTATCCCCCTAGTCTATTCTAAAAACCGACACGACCCAAGCGAACATCTCCTCTACTGCACGTCTCTTTTTTCCCTTTCCCTTCCCTTCCCTTCCTTTCCTGAATCCTTGCTCCCTGTTCATACTCCCTGTTCAAGTTGCGTCGCAACCGAATACATTCCACGGAGGAAAAAAAAAAAGAAAAAAAAGAGAGAGAGAGAGAAAGAGTAAAGAGGAACAGACGCGCTAAGTATAATCGGTATAATCTCCAGTAAAGCTCTAAAAAGAATATCTCCATACATATCCATACCTATATCCCATCCAAAATATACTTAGGTACATACTTAGGTACATACATACATACATACATACACACATACATATCAACATATACAACCGAAGTCGTCCTACCTCCTACTCTCACGTCTAACTACAGTCATTACATTACACTACACTACTACACTACACATTAAACACTATACACTATACACACTTATACACATGTTCCATACACTTACATATACTACACCAAAATCGGTCGTCGACTAATACATGACTATCTACGTAAATTCAACTACCTCTACTCCCTACTTCAACATTCTCACTCATTTATATCACTCACTCACTTGAGCTACTGAATCATCTCACCGGGACTCAATCGTTTGGATATTCTTCCCCTCTGTTCATTATCAACTTAAGCTTTTTAATTTGGGAGAGAAAGAGAGAAAAAGCTATTCCCAAAGTCTTACAACCACTCTCCACCCCTCCTACCTCATACATCAATTCATCCGATTGTTCCAAAATTCAAAATTCAAACACACCTTCAATACCCGCAATAATATATCTCTTGACAAGCATCCAAGCTACCTGAAGTCAAATTAAACAAATCCGATCCACTTCATACAATCATTCAAGGTACACCAAACGAACCCTTCCTTGACCCTTGCCGGACTCCTCCGAACCCATAACTTGGATCTACCTGGACAAATACTTATTATTCCCAAGATACGCCAACACTTCATCTTGATTTATATCTCCGTTGTCAATTTCACGGCCTTTACGAACCTAGTTCTTTGCCCTCAAGACTTCACCCCACCACGATTTATCACAAGTTCATACTTTTCCCGAATATCATCCCCAGATTCAAGAATTTTACCTTCGTACCTTCCCTCGGAATCCTCCCCAAGCTTTTTCAACATTTTCCACGGAAGTTGCACATCGACACAGATTGTTCGGTGCATGCTGCAGCTCACCGTCCACGTCAGTTAGTCACGAACATTTCGCATCTGCGGTATTACCTCAGTATATGTCTCGTCCTTCTTGTCTCAGGCTGCTTCGGAAGTAGCGCAAACCAAACCCATCTTACCAATTCTCAAGAACAGCGGCCCTCGTTATTCTTCCGACAACGCTCTTCGTGCATAATTCGGGACTGGGAGCTCTAGAGAGTCCCATTTAAACTTTTTGAATTCAGGTCTTGTTTGAAGTTCTGAATTTTTTTCGGGCAGGTTAGTTCCAGCCATCGTTGAGTATCCAGGAGGCAATGTACTAAATGAAGCTATAGCATTGTCAAACATATAGGAAATCGAACTTATATACCTTCTTAATTTTGAAAAGGGTATCCCGTTTGGGAGACTCCCCGGCGCATCTTATATATAGCTTTGAGAAGGCATTGTGCTGTCATTAAAACAGCGTTGACCTTCTTGAGGATTTTGCAACCTCACTAGAACACGATCATTTCCATGCAATCTCCAACGAACCAAGTCGATCATTCAATTGTCCCGCTCGGTGAACGGCGAGGAAAATCAGACCTGGCTCGCTTTTCTCTTGACTTGAGTTGGGCCAGAGCGGTACCCGACGGAGCTCAGTCTTGGGCATACCCCTCTCCGCCCATGTCAGGATCTCCTTCACTTCCCGGTAGACACAACCTGGATTCCAACGATCGCGGTCATGGAAGCTATGGGTCAACGGGAAATGTCTTCCGAGATGGACGCGTTTCTCAACAAGAACATTTCAACCAAATGAGAGGTGGTGTACCTTTGAGAAATTACCAACCGCAACCTCAGCTCTCATATCCACAATATCAGATGGAAGATATGTCGGCGCAATACCAATATCAGCAACCTCGGCCGCAGATGGCGCCCCATCAACACCCTCACGCTCTATATGCCGCTCAACAGGTTGCGCCATATCCGGCATTGGATCGACAATCAATTGGAGAAGCCCCCGGCTACACTTCTCCAAAATCACAGAGGAAAACTAAAGGGCATGTAGCATCTGCTTGTGTACCTTGCAAAAGGGCCCATCTTAGGTAAGGCATCTTGGAATGTTTTTGTGCCTTGTGCTAACTTAGTCTAGATGTGACGGTACGTTTCTAAGAGTTTCTAGTTTGAGCGCATGTTATTTTCCCCTTCAAGATATTCAACCACACATTAAACCTCATTGTACCTTTATTCACTATCCAAACTCTTGTCAAGAGTCAATGGACAAAAAACTGTCCTCAATGCGATTGACGGGAACAAAATTATCATTGCATTCTCAAGCGAGAACACCAATGATTATGAAAACTTGATTTGTCTGGCAAATGATTTCATTATGAGCCCAGGGCACAAATCTTCTTTAGGGCAATGTGTTTGTTTAGTAACATGCTCCAGTAGCTTAATACTACAATTAGTGGCAGCTATAACGGCTCGATCGGTGATTTGAATTGCCGTGTTCGGCACTAAGGGGGCGGGCGAACAAGTGCAAAATTGAAAGTTGGTTCTAGTGACGACTGTCTTTTCGGCCTTAACGTCGAACACGTATAGAGTATAATTTTAGGGTCTGGCGTGCGGAGTGCTGAAGAATCTCTCATGTTTACCATGGGATGTTCCTGACTCTAATCTATCCATGTATGTTGCAGCATGTACTAGGTAGGGTGTTGTACAACATGAGGTGCTCTTGTACTAGGCTTGGCTAAACACTCAACCAAAGCTCTGGGATAATGGTGACCCGTGGATATGAAACTTTCAAATACGTACCAAGTGGTCAAATTCCGCATAGAAATTCCTCCAGACTTCGCCAACAATCCTAAACTTCACAAGATAACCCTAATTATTGCGCAACCTGTTGAGGTTCAACTCAGAATACTCAGATACTAATTTTACTGTTCTTATAGCTCAACGACCATGCTCGAGATGTTTAAGCAATGGGAAGGAGGATACGTGTGTGGATGTTCAACATAAAAAAAGGGGGCGTCCAAGGCTGAGGGATGAGCGCGAGCCTCGATACGAAGGAGCAGGATCGAACTATCCACCGCCGGCAGATACTATGAGAAGACCAATGCCCATGTTCTCTACTGGCGACGTTTCGATTTCGACTCCATATTCTGATGCTCAGCGGAATGGTGGGTATAGAGTGCTCAAGTCGCAAGGAGGAAATCCAATGAACCACTCAATGGTTCCCACACCAATAAACACCAACGTTTACGGGGAAGCGATGACGACAAATCAGCGCATGGTATCTTATGAATCAGCATGTGCATTTCTCACTATGGAAATGCAAATCGCCAAAACAACGCAGGCTTTTTCGGGAGTGGTCGGTGCACACTCGGTCGTGGGAAGAAAGTTACATGATATTGTGAGTGTTAGCGATCGAGATAAGATTTTCCGACTGCAGAGCGGATTTGAAGATGAGCGACGAAGTCGAGATCCAAGTTATCTCCCTCCAATATTTTCGAAAGAGGAGGAAGATAGGGTGATTCAGTCCTTGACATTTGCACCCAACGAGATGCAGCAATTGAGAACCGATCGACCGGAAGTCTTTACGTTCCAGACACCAGACGGTCAGCAGAGGGGCTTTCACGTGCAATTGGGCCTCGCGAAAAAAGATTCGATTTATTTTGTGCTTTTGGTGGTTCATATCCCAACCACGCCGCAATCGTTCCAACAAGCATCTTCGCCGTATTCGAGAGACTCCTTGTCTCGTGACTCCACTTATGCATACCAAACCCCGAGCCAACTATCCTATGCCTCTCAAACCCCAGGAACCTCGCCGTTCATGTCGAATCCTCCTTTTGGGAGCGATATGTTAGCATATCGAAATCCGGGACCTCCAGCGCAAACCGTCGCCATGCCAAACAGTAACTCTTCATATGGACAACCCCCAACAAGAGCGCCGGAATATTCCCGCGCGCAAATGAATTACCCACAAGCGCCTATGGGTGAGATGTTATCAGGCCAAACACAACCCCAAGCACAACCACCACAGCAAGCACAAGCACAACCACCCTCACAACTCCAAACCCAGACTCAAACTCAACGAGCCTCGGATCTGCAACTCCCGCCCATACGTGGACAGGCACCTCCGATGGATGTCAGGGGACAGGGTGATCGTAGTAGTCGGGTGGATATCGGTGGACTCCTGCAAAATCCGGATCCCTCTCGAAGAAGGAAATAATCCCCATACACGCGGGCGGGCGGGCGCCATTTAATTAATTAACACTTGAACACCATGTGCACATCGATCTCTATCTCTATCTCTATCTCGCCCCCTCTCTCGCTTTCCGATCTTGTGATTTTTAAGGAACGAGAATTTAATATTTCATTCTTGGCGGATTGGATTGGATTAAATGCGATAGGATAGATGGATGGATAGGTTCACGTTTAGGTTTTGGAACGAACGGTCGGGAATTCACGTCTTGTGTTCCACCTCTCAAGCAGGCAGGCAGACATGCATTTGAAAACTTACAAGACGGGAGTTTAAAGGAGGACAAGGGATTTTTTTTTGAGGTGTTTCATCCTTCGTGTTGTTATTATTCATCTTTTGATTCTTGTATTATATATTTTATTGTATGCATGCATGCCGAGCCAAGTCAAGTCGAGCCAAATTTATGTTATGTCATGTTATGCTATGCAATTCTCATCCTTCGTTGTCTCGTGGAGGGAAAAATTCCAACCGCATATTTACATATACATACATGTTTATCTGTTTGTTGTATATTTTCATTGTTATAATTATCAATTTTTTGAGCGGGATTTATATATATATGTTTTGTGCGATGATTTTCTTGGGGGAATGGAATGGAATGGAATGGAATGAAACTTTGAAGAAGATGTCTCATTCGTTGCATAGGTAGCTGGCGGACTGTGAGTGACTCTTCTTTCGATCTTTTAATATATGTCTCTGCGAGGATTATGATGCGGGCCGCGGGCGTTTTATCTGGTTGGGTTGGGTTTAATTGGGTTGGGCTGGGTTGTTATGTGTATGTGGATTTTTTTGTGGTGTGCGGATAGGGAGGTTCTTGTGTGAGAATCGATAGCAGGAAAGAAGGTTGTATGATATTTGTTTATTCTCTGGTTTGTTTGTTTGTTGAGTGATTGATTGATTGGGGTTTGAGATTTGGTTTTGACTTTGGACGGATGGATGGATGGATGGATGGATGGATGGATAAGAGAATGGGAGAAATTGGGATTTGGGTACAGGCTTGGGGTTGGGGTTGGGATTGGGTTTAGAAATGGGTATGGAAATGGGTATAGGGTATTGGGTATTGGGAATGGGATTGGGTTGAATTTTGGTGGATGGGGGAGGGTGGTCCATGAATGAATGAATGAATGAATGAATGAATGAATGAATGGGCGAAGGAAAGGGTTGAGGGGGTTGTGAAACGAAGAGATGATGAAGATGGTGATGGTGATGGAGGATGAAGGAGTGGAAGGGAGGAGGTGGTTAAGAATGAGCATGAGATTGAGATTGAGCTAGATGATGATGCATACGATTATTAATAGTCAAAGTGGTGGAGATGATAGGAAATTTTGAAGATTTTTATAAGTTCTAACAAGTCCTTAAGTTTTTAAGCTTCTGGGGAGACGCGATGAGAGAGGAGGTGTGTTTTGATGAGGATTTATGAGGTTTCTGTTTTTGCGTGGTGATGTGATGTGATGGCATGTGTATGATGTGATTTGTACGCAATTCTATACTTCAAGCGAAGAGGGGTGAGGAATTGAGATTAGAGGTTGGGTTTTAGGTTCAAGGATTCTATGTACAATGGTCCGAGAGGATCCGAGAGAGAAATGGGTTCTAGGTGTCTGCATGCCTATGCAAAATTCTTTATATATGCCGTTGGAAGATTGATCGACGGTTGACTGGTTGATACTTGATAGATTGGGGATTTGGGTAGTTTGACTTTGATATTGGGGTTGGGGTTCTTCTTTTGTTTTTGGTTGTGGGTTGGGTTGGGTTGGGTTGATTTGTTGGAGAATCTAGAGGATAGAGATAGGGGTGTTTGTTCATTCGTTTGTTCGTTTTTCCTGTGGGGAAGCTGGGAAGCGGGGAGGGAGAAGATGATTGGGGGTTGGTGTTTTGATTTGATTTGATTTGTGAGTAAATCCACTTGTGGTTGTATTGGGGATTGGGGTCATAGAGATTCTAAGGCTGTAAAGTGGTGCGTGTGTGGGTGTAGTCGAGATAGATAGTGGATGAATGAGTGTTGGAAAGGAAAGGGGAGTTGAAATGATGGGTAGGTATGATGAGTGAGTATGCGTATGGTGAGATTGGATGACTGATCATTGGAAAAGAGTAGTCTTGCTAAATGCACGGAGGGTGATTAAGGAAGATTCGACAAGGGTGTGGTGATTGGTTGGGTATGCTGTTGTTTGAGGAAGGGTTGAGTTTTTGTTGGGATAGTGGACTAATGGATCGGTCTAAGTCTTCAACCATTCATGTTGTCCTACTTTTTCTGTCGGTAGAGGGATGGGAGCACTTATTAGCCTGTTGATAAGTGCTTCAGTTAGGTCCTAAGATATCATAGAAAACATGCTAATCTGTCGTAGTACCTGGTTCAGTCAGCACGTCAATAAATATTGCCGTTTTCTTCGCGAATTGATTGCTCTAAAAATTTCCCGCGAAAGTCAGCAAGGGTTCTGTCACTACAAATAGATCTTACCATTCTCTGTTTTTGTCCATCGCTAATTGCTGTTCTACGACTACGTAGGATGGTCTATTTGCCTGAAACGCTACGTAGTATGAAGTACTACAAATAGTAGCGAGAGGGGTTTACGGTACGGTCTAAAATCGCATAAAACAATTTAAACATAAACAAGGCTGACCATACATTATAGTAATTCTGATTGACTAAATCTTCGAATATATAGTAATTGCATGGTCAAAAATCATATGATTTCCAATCATATGATCTAATCGAGGATAGTAGCAGCGAGGGGGATGGAGGGATGCACAAAGCGCGCCCACTCGCCCCCGAGCGCGGTCCCTCTGAGCTTCAGGCTCTGTGTGTACTGCACACGTCATTTATTTGCCTATATAGACAGTCTCTTTTTCCAATCGCTAGCATATCATGGGATGTAGGCTAAATACCATATATCGTTATCCTACACACGCAATCTGGTCAGCTGCGAGGAAATTTCACGTGCTGCTGACGACCCCGCACTTAAGAGTAAGCAACTCTGCCTTTAAGATCACTCTACTAGCCTCTCGTCTCCTGACCATCCATGAGAACAGTCTTGTGTTGATATTTGATCTCTGATATCATCTGCTATGTCTGCCTACCCATATTCATTGCTTCCGGCAAACGGCGAGATCATTCGCCTGCTTCGATTATTACCAAGTGAAGATGAGGCTGCACCTTTACATTGTGAGCTTCAAGATTATTCTCTACGAAGATCAACTACACGAGCTCACTTGTATGAGGCTCTATCCTACGTATGGGGTGATCCAGACATCACCCTGCCTATCTTTGTAGGCAAGAAAAAGTTTCAGGTTACGGTGAACCTATATGCTGCTCTGTTACGTCTTCGAGATCACTCTTTCGAACGGATCCTATGGGTTGATGCTATATGTATTGATCAAAATAACAATGAAGAGAGAAGACAGCAAGTTCGGATTATGGCAAAGATTTATAGCAGCGCACATCGCGTTATAGTTTGGCTGGGAGACGAGGAAGAAGAGGGAAAGGGTGCCCTTGAGGATATACAGCTTGCTATTGATGAGGAGTATACAGAAAACTCGGAGATTCGGAGAGAAATGGTAAAGCAGGAAAAAATATCAAAACTCCTTCAAAATCCATGGTTTCAACGTATTTGGGTAAGAAACATACCTTAACCATAATTGCTAGACGATATTGACATAATCACTTCAGGTGCTTCAGGAGGTTGCCGCAGCTCGACATATAATAATCATGTGTGGCTCTATAACTATTGACGGATATGCATTCTGCATGGGGGTGAAATCCCTAGAGCTCTCTTGTTCAGATTCTCCGGGGCTGCAGACTCTTCCTTCAGTTGTTGACATAATAGAGGGAGCTGGTCTCCGACCTAAACTTGAAGCAACTTTTTCAGAAAGGTTCTCCCTAGAGATACGATCTTTAGCTGAATTGATAGACATGTTTCATACCCGCCGAGCCACTGATCGTCGCGACAAGGTTTATGCTTTACTCGGTATGAGCTCTGACGATCCGGAAAAGGCTGGCTTGCAGCCCAGTTACGAGGCTTCCTGGGAAGATGTATTCCAGCAAGTTGTCAACTTCATTCTCGGTAAAGATATAACTGTGAGTACTTCCAGTCAGAGAGCGGTTATCCAGTGCAAAGGCTTAATCTTTGGCCAAGTATCCTCGGTAAGAATGAACGATGGACAGCACGTGAGTATCAAATCCAGACTCGGTGATTGGGACTTGAGTGACATAACAGAATGGACCCTTCAGGCTTCGGCAAAACCTATTCAAGAGCATGATATCATCTGTCTCATATATGGGGCTTCAAAGCCTACAATAATCAGGCTATGCCACGATCACTATATCGTGATTGTTATTGCAGCAACTCCCTTAAACGTGCTGACCCGTTATGATTGGCCTCAGGTCTCTCAATCAAAGACACAGTTCTTGCGGGATTTTCTCCTTATCTGGGACTGGGAGAATTCTTATGAAGTTTTACAAGACCAAGAAGGATATAGGACATTAACAAAGACATATAGTCAAACGATAGTTTTTCCAATAGTGGAGTCCAGAGGATATTTACATGAAGCAACTAGATTGTGGAACAATATAGCGATATTAGAGGACCTGAAAGAATATGAAAAAGCAGATGAGAGGCTTCTAGAAGCAAGAAGTGGCTACATGGCAGCTTTTGAAAAAGGCCCCCTGCTTCGGCCGATTGGTGAAGGTGGTCGAACACTACTGTCATTCGCTGCTGGAGAAGGTCACGAAGATGTTGTCAAGCTGCTGCTTGGAAAAGTTGATCCAGACATAAAGGATAGTATATATGAGCAAACTCCGCTATCTTTTGCTGCCGAGAATGGACATCAAGCTATTGTTAAGCTACTACTTGCAACCGGTCAGGTTGAAGCTGACTCGACGGACAACTTTGATCGAACGCCACTATGCTGGGCTGCTAAGGAAGGGCACGAGTCTGCTGTCAAACTGTTACTCGCGATTGACCAGGTTGAAGTTGAATCAAAGGATAAAAAGGGTCGAACGCCGCTGGGCTGGGCCGCTAAAGAAGGGCGTGAGTCTGTTGTCAAACTTTTACTCTTAAATGACCGGGTTGAAGTTGACTCGAGGGATAAAAAAGGACGGACGCCGCTATGCTGGGCTGCTAAAGAAGGGCATGAGTCTGTTGTCGAATTACTACTTGCGACTGGGCAGGTCGAAGCTGATTCAAAAGGTTCATTCGGGAAAAAACCGCTCTCACTCGCTGCCGAGAATGGGCATGAGGCTGTCGTCAAACTACTATTGGCGACTGGCCAGGTCGAAATCAACTCGAAGGATAATTTTGATCGGACGGCGCTATTTTATGCCACTCGGAACGGGCATGCGGCCATTGCTAAGCTATTAAAGAATTAAGTTAAGTAATACTACCTATTAACATAACATATGGTAAATCACCTGTGTATCTTTCAAAAGCTACTTGAACACTCTTATACTCTGAAAGTCGAAGCTATTCTATTCTCATATCTCTTAGATTGCATACATTACCTATAGATTCTATATTTAAGACTATAGGCTATGTACCCTATAGCTCATAGTAGGTAGCTAGAATTCAAAGAAAAATTTAAACCTCAAAAGGAAAAGTGGTAGTATAGACCTATAATTTACTCTCCTCCTATTGATTCCAATGTCTCATTATAGAATCTACTCTTGCTTTAACTATATAGAATCTAGCTTAATATAACTAGAATCTAGTATAGAATCCACGGATTACGAAACTAAAACTACTTCGACTTTTGGAATATAGAAGTATTTACTATATATTATATGAGAGAACTCAATAGTATTTATTATAGAAGTAGAATACAGGAACTAAAACAGAGTACTTTACGATATATTCATCATGAACATATGATACAAAAAAACAAATACCAGGAACTTCAACATAGAAATAAAACAGTGAATATATTAGTACATCCTACTACATATAATCATTCTCAAGAGAACTAAACGATTTGTAAGCTTTATTTCTATATCTAGTAGAAGAGCAAATCTGAATCAAATAGTTGATCGGCTTCCTGATATGCTTTATATTCGAAATCGATGTTGGGAGTGAATGGAGAAATACGTATGTTCACGGGTCGTGGAGTTGTTTGTGTTTTTGATAAAGTGTGTGGGGGATCTGCATACTTTGAGATATGACGTGACGCCTCTTAGACTGAGAATTAGTTATTGATTTTACCCACGTAGTTGTAGTTGAGCTAAAGATCTTATTGATGTTTTAGGTCTTTCAGGTCTACATCTAACGTCTAACATCTAACATCTAACATCTCACGTCTTTCGATTTTGATTTTGATTTTGATTTCGTTATACAACTTTTCTATCTATTTAATAACGATAGTAGAATGAACAGAATCGGAGCGAGTATAGAAATGTTTGTTAACATGCCAATCTAGATATGTCAGCGAGTATTGTGTTGTTCGGAAAAACAAAGTCATCGTGGGACGACGCTACTGAAGTCTTGTCGTCATCATTCCTGTCAACAACAACAAACCCCGGATATGTAAACTGTCTGATAAATACAACACAATGTAACTAACTCATTTTTCAAACCTTCTTCCGGACATGCGAATGTACATGTTGATATCTTAACATTCCAATGGTTTGATTCTTCACATCAATCAAATCAAAATGCCTCTTGACGCTCGTTCTCCTGTGATTTTACACTACCTTCAGAATCTCTTCCTCATTACGCTTTGCGCAGCATTCACTCCTCTCTTGACATCGATAGCTATACTCTCTACCCTCCTATCACCCCTCATCACCTCCACACAAATCCAACACCCCCTCAAATGGCGCACAAACTCTAAATCCCCTCCCCGCACAATCCTAGTAACAGGGGTAGGAATGAGCAAAGGCCTCAGCATCGCGCGCTCCTTTTACCGCGCAGGCCACTGGGTCATTGGCGCAGATTTCGAGCCCTACTACATGCCCGTCTCCGGACATTTTTCCAAGTCACTCCGAAAGTTCTACCGTCTGCGGAAACCGGGGGGGAAATCAGGAGCGGAGGAATATACCAGGGATATTGTGAATATCATTGAGAAAGAAAAGGTGGACCTATGGGTATCGTGTTCGGGCGTTGCGTCTGCGATTGAAGATGGAGAGGCAGCGGAGATGGTGCAGCGGAGTACGAAATGTGCGGTTGTGCAGTTTGGGGTGGGGTTGACGGAGACGCTGCATGAGAAATTCTCGTTCATTAAATATACCATGGAGTTGGGCTTGAACGTACCGCTTACGTATAAGATTCATTCTTGTGAAGAGGCATTGGAAATTTTGCACCCGGAGAATGGAGAATTGGTGGGTAAACAGTTTATTATGAAACCGGAAATGGTCGATGACAGTGTGAGGGCTGATATGACTCTGCTTCCCTCTCCGTCACGCACACAAACAAATAAACATATTCAAAAACTCAACCCCTCACTCAAAAGACCATTTGTTCTTCAGCAATACATCAAAGGCAGAGAATACTGCACACATAGTATTGTTCTCCAAGGCAAAATCCACGCATTCGTCTCATGTCGCTCTTCAGATATGTTAATGCACTACCAAGCTCTTCCGCCTTCGTCTGCTCTCGCCAAAGCCATGTTTCACTACACTACTCTCTATATTCAGCGCGCTGCGGAAAGAACTCCTAATTCCCCCGTCACCGGACATTTCTCTCTCGATTTTCTCATCGACGAGGAAATTGCTCAGAACGCAGAGGGTTCTCTTCATCCTTCATCCAAGGAAATCGAAAAATTGCAAAGAGAACTCTTCCCTATTGAATGCAATCCCCGCGCCCACACAGCGGTGGTTCTACTCAATGATTCTGCGGAAGAAATGGCAGAGGCCTATTTATCACTATTAACCGACAACAGCACGAATGGAAACGAAGATCCAATAGCCCCTCGTCCCCAAGCCGTCAACGGGGGTTATTATTGGATCGGTCATGATTTCGTCACGAAAGTCCTTCTCCCAATATATTACTTAATCAACTTCCAAAAAGGAATCACGAATCTAGTGAGAGAATGGTTGGAATTCGGTACACATGTATTACTGTGGAAAGATGGCACGTATGAGATTTGGGACCCTTGGCCAGCGTGGTGTTTGTATGTGGTGTTTCTACCAGGATGTTTCTGGGCGAGCATGTGGGAGAGAAAATGGTGGAGTAGGTGTAATGTTAGTACGGGGAAGTTTTTTGGAGTTTGAGGGGTGGTGATGCTGTGATGCTGTGAGGGCACGAGGGTATGAGGACGATATGATGGTATGAGAATTAGTAATTTTGACGAGAGGTCTCAGATACCATACATAGACTTCAGTTCCTTAATCAAAAGTTCTCAATTTCCAGATCTAATCAGAAGATTCGATGGATTTGGACTTTGCAATATTTTCCTTTTCAGATATCATACCACTAGTTAGAACCAAGGACTCAAACTCAGATTTCACCACTGATCTCACAATCGGGAGTATGACATCTCCAACCCTATTCAACCTCCAGGCTCAGATGATTCTGCAGATGTGAATATAGGAATTATAATATATAGAGATATTCGAGAACTCATAGTCTACGAGTCGTAGAGAGGTGACTGCAATCGCAATGTATGGTTACCCAACTGTTCGGTACCTCGGAACCTGGAGTCTTAGGGTAGGTACCCAAGCTCCGCTTATCCAAATCCTCGCTTCTCATACGATACGAGTGTTTCAGTACATATCATCTCTTCATTCCCCCCTTTTTTTCATTTCTCCCTTCCTTCATTCACCCTCGACCCTCGACCCTCGACCCTCAACCTCAGCCTCAACCCCCCAATCCAGACTCCTCCCTCCTTCTCTCGTCTCGCTCGAAGAAAATTCGTTTATCAGAATGAATGAATGTATTTGAATGAATGTATTTGAACTTTGATTAAATAACCCTGCTATTACCTATCTTTCTACTCAGCTAGACTAGCTACGTCTATGAGATTGGTGAGATGGGTGAGTGAGTGAGTGAGTGAGTGAGTAAACTTATCTTTTCTGTTCATTTATCTTTTTATTTATTTATTTATATGAATATTTTGGAGGATGGATGAGAGAGAGAAAGAGAGAGAGAGAGAGAGGAAAAGAGAGAAAGTAAACCCAGATCTCCTGATCACAATTCTATCTAACTCACTCGCTACTTAATAAGTCGTCTACATTTGCACCCATCCACCCTCCTACCCATTCATCCTCTCTATCTCTATCAACATGGTAACGATCTACATACATATATCACAGATACCTCACTATCTCCCCTTCAACACGAGCATACAGAATTCCCGCGACTTTCCCTGGCATAGGTAAGGATCCCTCAGAAGAAGCTACATCCCTAGGTTAATCTTACCGAGGAGGTATACGGACTAGATTGGATGAAGCCTCACTCGGTACCATTGAGATCTGATTCGAATGCCTACATTTAGATGAGATAGGTATTAGATCATCGTGGCCAGCTAGCTCTGTTCATCAAACTGGGTATGATGGGAAGGTATGTACCTAAGTAACCTGGTTAATTGACGTGAAGTGACGTGAGTGAAGTGAGAGAAGACAAATATATATATATATATATAATATAAAATAAACAGTATGTACAAAGGCTCTTTCTCATCCTAGCAAATAAAGATATTCTTACAAAAACAAGATACGTGTCCAAAATCTCTCATCTAAAGTTCTAAAAATCCTCTAGAGCCCTGCTCCCTCCCCCATCTCACCATCCCATCCAATCTACTCCCTCGCTCCCCTTTCTCGCCCCAGCCCCCCAACTCCCTCCTCAACCTTTCCCTCTCCGTCTTCTCCAACTTCTGCTTCACATCATCCACCAACTTCGCCAACTTCCTCGTCCCCTTCTCCTCTAAACCCTTCTCCAACTTCGCCAATTTCTTTCTTGTCTTCACTTCATCCGCTGCTCGTTGCGCCTGTTCCTTTCGCTGAATCTCTTTCAACACCTCCAACTGCTGTTTAGCATGTTCATCACACTCCTTTTTATCATACCGATGAAAAACATCCGTGGTCCAAAAATCCGCTCTCCAATCCCATACCCGAGCGCCTGATCCATACTCCCTCAGAAATGCTCTGAGCCAATCATCCGTTTTGACCATTCTTAACTTGTGGCCTCTGATCTCGGGCAATTCGTTGGGTCTTCTATCCATATGTCGTAGTTTATTTGCTTCGGTTTCTCGTGACAATATGATCGAACCATACATAGTACCTGTTCTCGATTGTTTGACATATCCTTTTATGGCTGTACATCTTCCCTTGAAAGCTTCTACCAATTCTTCATTTGTTGTGCCGAGGGGAATTCCTGTAACCTTAAGACTGTTCTCGACATTCTTTTTGATTACCTTTGGATCTAAATATGTTGGTAATCCATAAATACTTTGCGATCGTTCGTGTAGTCTCGCTTGACGATTTGCTATCCTCATCTTCTTCTCTTCTTCTTGAGCCGGATCGATCTTAAAAGGGAGCCCAATATGATTTGAGAATTCTGCCAACCTTTCATTATATTTACTGTCTAGATCTATCCAATTGGCCCAACCTTCAAGACGCTTAGTACCACAATTCACACACTGGCGATCATAGATACTGTTTTGACAACCACATCCTTCAGATTTGCATGTCCAAACATCAGAGCGATGAACAAGAGCATCATCAGATGGTTGTGAAAAGGCTCTATCACGTTGAAGGTATTCGGTCGGTTGGTTGTCAGACCTTCCAGTCCACGTGAATGAACGACTTTTAGGTTGAGAAAAATGAGTATTATCAGATTCCTGTGCAAATTCTGTACTATTCTGTGTGTCTTCAGTCGGCTGGTAGCCACTCATTTGGATGCCCCTATAATTAAATCCTCTGGCTTGAGAATCAGGAGAATTACGGTTGAGGGATTTGTTCAGAAGATCGACATTCATGGAATTGAAAGCACTTGTGGCACTCAAGTGGTATCTGATCGTTGGGTCATCAGATGCGGGCGAAGAGGCTCCTGATGAATCATGATTTGTAGTTTTTGAAGCATCCAGATTACTATCAATCACCGAGTCGTTGATAGAAGATGAAGAGGTCTCAGGCTGAACCAGATCCGAGACTTCGGAATCGTCCAGATCTTCCTTGACTTCAGGAACCGAGACCTTAGATCCACCGCCTGGAGTAGAATTCAAAATTTCTGATAACCTTCCAGTGATTGGACTTGTCAATTTTACCGGGATCTTTTGGAGCGGAGTCGAAAGTCTCTCTGAAAAAATTTCTGCAGTAGAATCTTTCAAGCTTGAATCGGATGTTCGTTTGTCCCTGTCTAAAGATCTGGATGACACTGACGGCAGCTCCAGTCGTTTAATGGTTATTTCGTCGAGAAGACGGGCTAACATAGGTTCTATCTGTTGAAGATCCGGCGTAGGTGGTGGGGCAACGTCCTCACAAGACATGCACACAGCAGTTGCATAATCTCCATCATGACTTATGCTCATCGGTACTATCTGGTCCTCTTGTCCTGCTGCTGATTTAATGAGTGTGACGGGTGCTCTAGACCTAAGGTTATCCAGAGATGGGCTATCAATTGTAATGTCGTGGAAATTCAATTTCCTCTTGCTAAATGCTTTCTTCGCTGCTTCTTTCGCTGCAAAACTGGACAATGTATAGTTAGCCATAGCCTGTTTTGGGAATTTTGACTTCAATAAACTTACCGGCCAGCCACAAACCTCGCAACTCCTTGCACATTTTCTTTCAATTGAAGTAAAATTGATTCCTCTTCCTCTTTTGTCAATTTTTTCAGATCTTCTGGCGCACCATAGGTAGGCCATATCAAAGAACCAACAGGATTATTATTCGCGGCAGTACTATTCAGCAAAGGCGTCTCTTTCGGCGTAACGAGTCCTATCAACGCCTCCAAGCTTTTCGCCTTCCATCTTTCTTGCTTTTCTATTTTCCCTTGAATGAATTCCCTTCGTTCCATAAAATATAGGTATTCAATCAATGGCAATAATCTCGGTCGATACCACACCTGCTCCTGCGGAGTGAATATCCTTCTGATAAATCGATGTGCATATTTCGATTGATGCTTCGTTAGGATATCCTGAATGCGACTGATCCTGCAGATGTCGGTTCCAATGTTAACAGGAAATGGGAATGCTCGTGGCATATTGGGTAAAAATTGGTCATATAGGTGCTGTATGGTAAATTTGTCTCATAGTGGCGCTACACATGTCGCTCTTCATCTGCAACGACATGAGGGGAATTGTATCTATCGAATTGTGTTATCGAAGGTTTTTTCTCCCCAAAGTTTCTTATCCGATATGAAAGCTCGGCCCCACTACGCGAAAACACCTGATGAGACAGATTTCCGCGTCTATTAATAACCTTCATGGCTTCCAACTTGTGAAAGTGTATAGACTTATTGCTACTTTGCCGGGGCTTAGTACCTATTGATCAATTCATTGAGGATCGCAGTCATTATTATAATCATCTGTGCACTAGAAGTATTGACAGTTGAAAGACTTGAATCACTATAGATCTTCAACTTCTAACCTGCAAGATGGTCACTCAATTACTTCAGACGGCATGAGGTCATCAAGACAAATCCAGTTGCAAAAGTTCAAACAAAGAAGAATGAATCAATTTTGATGCATACACAGATTCAATTTGTCAGATAGCCCTGAACCTAAAAGTGTGACAGATTTCGCATTATCTGTGAAACAACCAAAAGAAGAAATAATAATGGAAGAACATCCCTCAAATCCATGCGTAACACCTCTTAACCCAGATGGTCCCCAAGACATGATACCACAAACTTCCCGTACTATTTTCAAACCCTCCTGCGTCAAGTCCAGATCTCAGATTTTGACTAACCCTCGTGATATTAAGATATCCATGAACAAGTTATACCTAGGTAATGATTGAAACCACAAGAGCCCAGTCATTTCCATCAATTTAGTGGTCGTCCAAAAGAGGGGCTCTCTCTTGATCCTCAGAAGCGAATGGAGTTTCTCTTCTGAATGATATCTCCTTGCCAAAAATTCCAGGAACGGCAACTATCAATGTAGCAAGGAAGAGAGTACCCATTATGGTAAAAGCAAAGATCCACTGAAGAGCGAATACTTTTGTGAAGAATTGGCCAACTCCGATGGCTGCCGTGATGATACTAAGGGCAAACCCCATGGTGTAATCCTAATACCCAGTCAGTATCTCTAGAAACTTTGTGGTTCATACTTGGAATTTAAAATCATTTAACGTACCTTGTAAGCAGCAAGGAAGAAGAGTCCATATACTAAGATACCCCAGATTGCGACATTTGCTATGATACGTGCAGGAAGGTTGTGAGCTCCAACGGCAATAGCTCCGTTCCAATATAAAGCTACAAATGTCCAAGCGAGCGGGCCAGAGGTAGCGGGCATATGAATGAATCGTGGGGTGGTGTTATGACGGAAGTAGAGAGAGGAAAGGTTGAAGAAATTGATGATCAAAATAATCTCAGCCCATACGAAGTGAGATCGAACAAACAGCATGACGAATGCAAATTGCAAGAGATTGTTCAGAATGAAATGACTTCCAACTGATGCTGCGGCGTTGACATGTTCAACCTCGTCGCTGAAGAGGTGAAGGACATATCCAATTTGAAGAATGAAGAGGAATAACCTAAGACTGTGTTAATAATGTAAGCTCTTGGTTGATGTAGAATAGAATCTTACCAATAAAATGAAGCAATGAAAGCATTCATAGCAAATGGTGTGTGGTGTATCTTATTCTGCTCCCAAATGGTATGACGCCAACTGTGCTTGTCATCCTGAGGTGCGTGGAAGTTGTAGTAGAAGGTGACTACTACCATCAACAACCAGGATATAATTGTACATATTTTATATGTCCAGATTGCTTGAATTGGATGGGTATCTCGTCGCGCGAATGGATTCGCTGTGTGCCGTACCGTTAGTCTACAGATATGATGGAATGGATTTTGGAGGAGAAAGTACCTTGCGCAAATGAAGGACTCATTGTGAAACTGTGCAGGCTGGGTCTGCGAGAATCGAGAGAAGCACGTAGGATGTATGGACGTGAGCTCGTTGAGGTTCGTTGACTGTGTCAAGAAAGTAGGTGATGTTGATTTAGAAGGAGGCTGATTGATGAAATTTATCTTCAGTAACTGCAGTTGAAAAGAGGGGAAGGGACAAACAAGATATTACGTACCAAGTATGAGCGACGGGCAAAACAAAGCAAGATGGGTATCTGGCTATCTGGGTGTCTGGGTGTCTGGGTGTCTGGGTGTCTGGGTGTCTTCGGTCTCGTCTCTGGAGTATCACGCGTTGGTAGTACGAAAATTGGAAAGCGTAGTCTCGTTAATTGAGCTTTAGCATCATTCACAACTTCAGCAGAATAATAAATTTAAGTTTGACTTTAATTTTGGAAGGGAAGGGAAGGGAACTAGAGAGAGTAGTAGCTTGCCTACCTACTTAGCCACCGACCTATATAAACGTGAGGAATGGGAAACCAAGCTTCTGCTCGAGTAGCAAGCATGACGTACGGGAAGACGGGGACCCTTGAAACTACTAGTACTCACACTAAAAATGCGTACGATCTATGATTTACCCCGCACTCGCAAGCACCAAACAGACTCAAGCGATCCTATCATTCATTCAATTCGAAACTTGGATTATCGTCCTCATACGAGGATTGGTCGACGAGGTGACTGAGGTGACTGAGGTGGTCGAATATCAATGATTTTCACTGGCAATGTGATACAATACATACAATACTGGGCGGAGCGAGACGCGGTGGCCAATTGAGCAAAAGGAAATATGCGGAAGGATACTACTAACAAGGTGCCTCCTGTACCAGTACATGCACATGGAAGATACTCCGTGTGTTACTGAGTATGCAATTGTGGAATTCCCGTTGCATAATACCATTGAAAACTTGACCATTCACGGGTCAGCCCTCTGAGCTGTACTCGAGTTTTGATGAATGCAGCAGTTTGGCTGTCATATAACCAAGAATCATTCATCAAAAGCCATGCTATCAACAGGTACTGTCTAGATGGTATCAGACATGCATGTATTCATTCACCCTGAGTGGCTAACCGACTAACTGACTGGAAACATTGGTATGAAATATGAATCTTTTCGAGTGACTTGATATATGCAGTAATGATGGTCAACCCGACAACGTTCGGAGTGAATCTCGGATACAAGTAGGTGTTGATAAAGGGGGTGAGAGATTCGCGTTTGACGTATTCAACCGGAGCAAACCTTCCAACATGTATGTGGTAGGCTTGTATAGGCAAGTGCCTCTCGTGACATTATTACAGGATTATGAATACCTGACTTCAACATACATTTTCTACATGTGCCTTCGGACAAGCAAAACTGTTGTACGATGCCATTACATTGTTGCTTATTTGTCTTGCCTACATGATATGGGTGGTTTCGTATTTTCAATAACATTGAACATTGGAATTACTTTCAACATCGATTTTCAATAAACTCTAGATCAGCACATTAGAAATCAATAGAGGCTTGGTCATAAAAAGCAGAAAGCAGAAAGTTGAAAGTTAAAAGTTAAAAGCAATTATGAAGTTCAGAAATATACTCCGTATTCAGCTCAAAAGCGTGACACCAGCCACATTGTTTTATTCGGAATCTAAGGAAGCTAATCCTTAATCCTTGGATTGTCTAAGGTTATCACCAGCTCCATTCAGGTACCAAAGCTCTTATCAACATATCTCGTACACCGAATTACAACATTTCATCAAACATTCCGAACATCCATCATGAAGCTCACAAATTTATCACTCTTAGCTCTGTCGGCATCTCTTGCATCTGCAAGATTTGTTGAACAACACGAAAAGGATCAAGTTGTCCTAAATTCTAATGTCGTGGATAATGAGCGTTATCTGATCGAGATCGCCCCTGGCAAACAACAATGGGTCACAGAAGAAGAGAAATGGGAATTGAGAAGAGTATGTATACTGTGCAGCCCAGAGAAACTTTAGCTAATATCGCGAAGAATGGACAGAACTTTATGGACATTACGGAAACTCCAGAACTTGGTACCTTCAAGGCTTCATCGGTCAAGGCGAAGTTTCCATCAAAGCCAACCCTTCAGAAAGACCTCAAACCGCTACTTAAAGACTTGAACAAGTCTAATATGCACGAGAACCTTAAGACCTTCACTAGTTTTCACACCAGATATTATAAGTCCGACTATGGTCGTCAATCCTCAGAATGGCTCCTGGAGCAAGTTCAAGGGTTGATCAAGGATGCTGGAGCCGATAAATACGGAGCTAACGCTCGTCATTTCAAACATTCATGGGGACAAAACAGTATCATTGCTACAATTCCTGGACAGAAGAACTCGACCGTTGTCGTAGGCGCACACCAAGACTCTATAAACCTCTTCTTGCCTTCTATTCTATCTGCCCCCGGAGCTGATGATGATGGAAGTGGAACCGTGACTATTCTCGAAACCCTTCGTGTATTGCTTACATCCAAGGATGTCATTGAAGGAAAGGGAGAGAACACTGTTGAATTTCACTGGTAGCTGACCCTCTTCTTGTTATACCAAACCCAATCGATCAGTTGCCTTTGTATTCACATGCATGATTCTAACATTCAATCAGGTACTCGGCTGAAGAAGGTGGTTTGCTCGGCAGTCAAGCCATTTTCTCCGAATATGAGAAGACTGGTCGAGATATCAAGGCAATGCTGCAACAGGATATGACAGGATACACCCAAAAGACTTTGGATGCTGGAGAGCCAGAGAGTGTTGGTGTGATCACCGATTTTGTCGACCCTGATTTGACAGATTTTATCAAAAAGATCGTTACCGAGGTAAGTTGCTTATACTAAGCATTGGGAGTCATAGTTTCTTGTTTCTCTGCTTATACGATTCTAGTATTGTGATATTCCATATGTCGAGACAAAGTGTGGCTATGCATGCTCTGACCATGCTAGCGCTTCAAAGGCTGGGTATGCCTCTGCTTTCGTCATTGAGAGCGACTTCAAGTATTCCGATAACCATATCCATACTTCGGATGACTCCATCAAGTACTTGAACTTTGACCACATGCTTCAGCATGCTCGTTTGACTCTTGGCTTGGTTTATGAGCTTGCGTTTGCAAAGCTATGAGTGGCTTTGTATAGTATAATTGGTTATTTCACACGTCATCAGAGATGATCATATTGGATTATTTGTATTTACGAGAGAATTTGGAAGGCATTATATTGGGTGGAAGCATCTATCAGTAATCTGTATTGAATATCTGGTGGCTGTAAGATTTACATGTGTTATGCATTGAGATTATGCAAGAAATGTATCAGGGTCAGAGGTGCAGGTAGCTTCAATTCAATTACCTAATTATTCAGAAAAGGAATCAAGAAACCAAGTGATCAATTCGACGATTGAAGTCTTTGAAACACGGTACTCCTACAGTGTTATCACCACTAGGTACTTCCAGATCGACCAATTCCTAATCTTCTACCCACCGAGCCACCGCGTTCGATGATGGCACGATTCAATTGATTCATGCATGATTGGTTCGAAGTGGATTACCCTGTGCGGCCGTGCCTTATCGGACATCAGCCGTCACTTCCTTACTAGTCTGGTAGATAGGTATCCATATGACTCCTATCCGATCAATCTATATCTCCCTCCTGCTGCGTGTATACTTAGCAGGTAGATAGGCAGTTCTTCTTCTTATTAACAGCTCTTTCATTCGGATACCTGTCATCTTCAGAACTTCATCTTTACAATATCTCTCCCAAATTTCAATCAGACAGATTTACATATTACTTTGCTCAATTCCTTATCTTGAATCAAAATGGCCATCTATTCATCAGTCCCGCCACCCGCACAACAGGCTTCCGGTTTAGCAGGTCCAGATATCGAAGCCTGGACGGTGTCTGCTTTAGAATCACTCAATGTTTCTCCTACTGCTCGCGGTACTGGAGTTACACTCTCCATTCCTCTCGAACAAGATGAGCTCCCCAAAGACGCGACACCCTCAAGGCCCATTGCCTACAAACCTCGCAAAGAAGTTTTGAAACGCGATAGCCAGAAACACAGAGAGACATTGCTGAGGGGGAAGGAGGGCAGTCGTAGACGCCAAAGATGGGAGAACGGTGAGTGCTATTGATGAACGGTGATGTGAAATTGAAGTTGCCACTCATCCGGCATTTCGATCTCAACCATCAAAGCATTCCTTGTCACACAACGCGATACTCGGGAAACTGGGAAGACCGAGTGCGAATGACATTGATTACTGATTTGAATTGCATTCGCAGATCATCTTCTCCATGTTCCAAATGCCCAACCACCACTTCCAAGTGACTGGGAAGTTCGCCCGACCTACCCCGTTCATCACGTACCGTATTATTTGGCTCCTTTGTGGGATGCGGGTGTGCGTCATCGAGCTGAGGAAATTGCTGCTGAAAAGAAATTGGATAAAGCAAGAAAATCTGGTAGCTGTGAGGAGAGAGGTCGTGTCCCGCAAGATTTAAGGCAGAAGCTCAAGAAGAGCAAGGGAGCTAAGAGTCTTTTGCAAGACTTGGAGGAAGAGGTGAGAAAGTTCGTCCAAGAATATGAAGGAAAGCAGAAAATCCTAGGACAGATGAAGGAAGATGAAGTGGACAGTGAGGATGAGGAGATTGTGTTCATTGGAAGGAATGGCACAATGAGTGATGAACAACGGAACCTAGTCGAAGAAGAGTTACAAAGAGAAAAATTAGTCTTCGATTCTTTAGCTGATGATACAGGGGCAAGCTTCGGGTATGTTATATTCATAATGGTTTGATAGTTCACTCTAACATTCTTCTAGACGCTGGCTTGTCCATTCTATTGCATCTTACTACGGTCTCACTTCTCGATCTATCACAGTTGGCGATCCCGCTCGTCGCGAGGCTTATGTTGGTATAAAGGAAATGGGTACAGGTGGACAGATCTCTCGTCTTCAATCAGACCTCCCCCGTCCATTGTGGGGAATGATCTGATTGTGGAGGTTTGAAATTCTACCTTGGCAGACCTATGCCAATACTCCTTTCTGCTCCGGTTATCAGTGCCACATTGTGAGCTCATTTTTCGTCTTTTTACATTACTCGGTTTTGCATAGCTATTAGATCAGTAGATGATAGATCTAATCATTATATTTAATACGTTGAAGCCATTTGATCCTTCAATTTACTACATACAATTTATCACGTTCACACAGTACTATCATTGACCTTAACAATAAATCCTTCGCTCTGAGTGAGTTCCGACAAGTGTGTTGATAGGGCCAATAGTAATGTCAATATAGCAGTACTGTTTGTAGTGATATCAATTACTCCAAGCCTAGTCAGGGCGTGCGCTGTCTCAACTCTCGAGCGTGTCTACGGTTTATCTGTTCTTGAGTCAAGTTCATGAGTTTCAGCCTCCGGTCACATATCCGAGGTATCCCTTCCGATGAAACCCCCACTATAAATTATTCAGATCCCGTACTAATTCCGCGAACATATATCTGAAGAGGATTTAAGAGTACAATCAAGAATTTATAAATCCACCAGCAACCCAGACGTATATTTGTGTTTTTTCCTTTCTTTTACTGAAGCATGCGCATATAGATTGTTTTTTCGTAAGCGGCGCATCTTGCAATTTACAGCCATTATGAAGCTACGAACTACATCGGCACGATCCTTCCAACTCTTATCCGCGAATTCTAGAAGTACATATGAAGGTTCAAGGAATTGGATATGTATAAATCGCTGTGAACTCAGCAGGGAAAATGCAAGGAGATATATCTCTGCGATCGCATTGGGACCAAGGAAAACAGCCTCAAACTTAGATGCTGCTTCATTGACACCCAGACGTTTACTGGTCTTTCCCGCATCTTTCATTGCAGGGCAGCGAAGGTCTTTGGCAACTGTTCAAAATGGTACATGAACTTTCTGAATAGTGTAAAACGTCTGCTAAAGGTGCTGCAGAAAATCCGGATGATCGAGGACCTATGAAGGAATACAATGCGCGCGTTGCATCGGGACAATTGAGGGACGATGAACACCAGAGAGGTCAGCAACATATATACATATTCACACTCCGTAACAAAGTCTGACGAATTATGCTTCTAGGCATTATACAGAATCTTCAACATCTCCATGACGAATTGCGATATTATAATGCGCCTGCAATTGTTCACCCAACCCTCGAATCTCTTCAACCTCCGCCAACTTCCCTGTTTGGACGTATATTTGGAAACAAACCCAAAGAATCGGCCTTGAAGGAAATACCAGAGAATCTTCCTCGAGGACTTTATTTATATGGAGATGTAGGAAGTGGAAAGACTATGTTGATGGACATGTTTTATGAGACACTGCCAAGTAGTGTAGCATCGAAAACGAGGATCCATTTCCATAATTTTATGCAGGATGTTCATAAGAGGTTACACAAAATGAAAATGCAGTACGGAAACGATATTGATGCTGTACCTTTTGTGGCAGCGGATATTGCGGAAAAGGGAAATGTGCTGTGTTTTGATGAATTTCAATGCACAGATGTGGCGGATGCTATGATCTTGAGAAGGTATTGTCCCCTTTCTTTTTCGACCAGAATATTGTTCTTATGCTCATCTTCTATAGACTTCTGGAATCTTTAATGTCCCATGGAGTTGTTCTTGTTACAACGTCCAATCGTCATCCGGATGACCTTTACCGTAACGGTATTCAAAGAGAATCTTTCATTCCTTGTATTAATCTCCTCAAGTCCCGTCTCCACGTAATCAACCTCGACAGTCCCACAGATTACCGAAAGATTCCTCGTCCTCCTTCCGGCGTCTATCATTGTCCTCTAGACGCCCACGCGCCTACTCATGCGGAAAAGTGGTTTCGTTTTCTTGGTGACCCTGAACAATCTACCCCTCATTCAGAAACTCAACATGTCTGGGGTCGCGCAATTCACGTTCCGAAAGTTAGTGGTAAAGCCGCTATGTTTACATTCGATGAGTTGATTGGGAAACCTACCAGCGCAGCTGATTACATTGAACTTATGAGAAGCTACGACGCATTTATTGTTACGGATGTTCCCGGAATGACACATCAACAACGTGATCTCGCTCGTCGTTTTATCACGTTCATCGATGCCGTCTATGAATCTCGTGCCAAGCTTGTCTTGACGACTGCAGTACCATTGACACAGCTATTTTTGTCAAAAGAAGAAATACAAGATAGCATGAAGAAAGAAGTGGAGGATAAGAAAGGGCAGAAAGAAGCTAGTGAAGGAGAAGAACTTGATGATGCAATGAGAATGATGATGGATGATTTGGGTATGAATATGAATATGTTGAAGAATACTAGCATATTTAGTGGAGATGAAGAAAGATTCGCATTTGCAAGAGCGCTGAGTCGATTGAGTGAGATGGGGAGTCAGCAATGGGTAGAGAGGGGTATGGGGCTAGAAAAAGATGGGGGGAAGAAGGAGAAGGAGGGTTGGCAGAAGGTTAGGAGTAAGAGGTTGGAGGATAGTATGTAGTGAGAGTATGGTTGGAGTGGCTTAGAAGCTGATATTGATGTTGCGCGAGATACCAATGATTTGCTGTTTAGATGATGATGAGAGGGCTGGGAGATGGATATGATTTTTAGTTGGACAGTTAGAGAGAGAGAGAGAGAGCTTTGTGATCTTTTCTTTGGAATACCACTATATATAGCATATACAAGTATAATAGATCGATCGAAATATACCCGAGTACTGAGTCACCTCAAGCGTATTTGCATCCCTTGAGTTATCTAGTAATCGAATAACTATCTAACAGAACGAATACGCGAGCTCATTGGGTGGGAAGGAGTATCACTTTTGTATCTCCTCTTTTTTTCCCCTTTTTCTCTTCACCCCTATCCTTTTTGAAAGTTCAAAAGTACCCACGACAAATTCCTCACCTGAGTGGGCAAATTGAAGCATATCTACGTCTCCCGCCATCACCGGCTCGGTTCTGAGCATCCTTCTGCTGGATGGATTTTGCGGGCGTATCGTTCGAGCAAGCATCTAGAAGCAATCCAGAATTCAGTACGAGCATTAGATTTTTTTGATTTTCTTATACCTCGTCATGAATTCTAGCCAGAGAATAACACATTGAATCTTCTCTATACCACCTCTACCTGTTTCATCATACACACACACGATGATCTCATCACACATTCTCCCTCTCATCAGCATTCGAATAAGAAGCCACTTCTCTCTGGGTCTCTCGCACAATCATCACTCGATGACTGGTGGTTCTCCGATGGTACGGTATACTATTTACATGTGTAGAGTGTTGGGGAAGCTGCTACGAGGTACTTCTTTGGAACTTGTAGGTAGGTATCTATCTATACCTTACGAAATACTTTTTGATTTCTTTTTTGATTTCTTTTTTTGATATTTGAGTAGAGATTGTAGTTTTGGATCTTTTGTTATGTTGGGAATTGATTTGTGTGTATGTTTTTGGTTTTATTCTGTATTGCATTGTATTATGTATGTATGTATGTATGTATGTATGTATGTATGTATGTATGTATGTATGTATGTATGTATGTATGTATAATAATAAATCTGTGTAAGATTCCTCGATTAGGAGTTCCGAGTTTATGAAATCGGAGGAGGTGGGGAGATATACTCGTGTATTTTGTTGTCCTGATGTTGGGGCTAAGAATGAATGGGTTTGAATTCTTGGATTTTTGGATTATGAATTATGGATTTGTGCGAGATGTGATGCAATGAAGTTGAGGGAGATTCAATGTGAGATTGCTTGCTTGTTGCGTTTTAAATTGGAAATTTGGAAATTTGTGGTTCTAGAGGGTGGAAGATGAGAGAAAGGAAATGGTTATGGGTAAATTGCTTACTTTGCTATTTAAACCTTTATTTCCGTGCTGAGTTTGCACTTTGCTATGGTGGATGGTGGATGGTGGATGGACTATCAAATACAAATATACGGATGTGTATATTGAGGATTCTAGATCAATCAAGGGAACTGCGAGAATTTTGGGTGATTTACTAGTAGGGAGTAAGAAGTCAATGGGCTTTTGATATTCCCATATAGTATACATGTTTGTGGAAAGATACATAGATTTATGATTGTATAAATGGTCTTGGCGATTCGTGATGAATATCAACGATGATGTGATTAACTTTCCACTCCCAATTCCTGATTCCCTCTCCCTTTCTTCAAACCCTGATTAAGCACCCTCCTCTCTCTCAGAAACACCCACCCCCCGCCCCCCCCCTCACCCCCTCCACGCTCCCAACAAATAATTCTGCACATCCCTCAAAACCACCTCCTCAACCCCAAACCCCGTCATCCCATTAAATACCTCACAAAACGTTCCCGGCGTAATCTCCGTCCCCGTCCGCACCACCTCCTTCTTCAACACTCTCCTTATCCTTGCCGTATGCCTCTCATCATGCGCTCTCAACCTCTCCGCCACAACCGGGATAATATATTTCTTAAACCTGCGCAACCCAAGTTGCATCCCGAGATGCGCATTAAAAATCTCCAGCGCTTTACTCCATCCGCAGGCTCCGAAACAGACATGCGGGAGTACCGTACAGAATATTTCGGTAAGCTGACATGAGACTTTCTCCTCACATCCTTTCTCTTTGAGCATCTGTATCTCCCTCTCCGCCATTTCGCAAAAAGATTCCGTGAGAAGCAGACCATTCATGCCCAACTCATCTCCCACTTTCAAAACCTCAGCTTGTCGCATCAAGATTGAAAAATTCCCAAAACTCACCGCGAAACCCACATTCTGGAATTTCATCCACGCGTCTCGCATCGTCAAACTGGAATGCCAGATTTGCGCCAGAAGCGCATAGAGAGATATGCATGACGGAGCGCCGTTTGTGGCGGTTTTTCCTTGCTCCAGGGCGATGACATCGATTGCTCTTTGGAGAGTGTCGAAATCATATTGTGGGAAAGATTTTTCGAGGGCGTTGAAGAAGGTTTGTAATGTGTCGGATTCGGAGTGAGATGATTCGTTGGTGGTGTTGAGGGGCTGGAGATTTTTATCGGGATGGGGATGGGGATAGTGTTCGTGATGATGGAGAAATGTACTGATGGTTTCGTTTTCGGGAGTTCGGTGGGCTTTGGCGAGACCGTTCCAGTCGATTGTGCTTTTGAGGAATAGGTTTCCCGTGGTTGAGTAGCTGGTGTAGATGGTGAGATGGGGGGATTTTCTTCGAGTGAGTCTTCTGAGTCATCTGGGTTATGATTGGGCTCTGGAAACTTGGGAGGATGATTCGTTGAAGATTCTTGAGGATTGTTCGTGAGAAACTGGGAGGTTTCAATGTGAGTCCTGGGGATGGCATGATGGATAGATGTAGTGAGGAAGGTTACGTGTTTGGATATGCGATCGGGGTTCAAAGGAGAAAGAGCAGTATCGAAAGGGTTTGTTCTTGAGAAGTTCTTAACTACTCGTTTGGAATTGAAGAGTGCTGTCATGGGTTTCGGAGGGTCAGGAACACTATCCCTTGAACTTCCTTCGGATGTACTCATATCGTCTTGATACATCTCTTACTTTAGCATAGAATCCCTTTAAAGCTTTTCCTCTTAATATTGAATCTTTTTACAAGAAAAAGGAGAACAAGAAGAAAGCCAAAAGGAACCCAGCCGCCCCTTTTAAGCACATCAAACCCAGTATTCAGTCATGTTCTTACCCAAATTCTCAATCAAAACAGTCAGTATGCGAGTATCCAAAATATTTCCCGTCTTTTCGAGTCATCATTACCAAGGAAATTTTCAAGAATATGTCTACAGTCGTGAAATTATCTGATTATGACATGTTCTTACTCACTTAAATGGAAATCCTGATAGTAGGTTGGAAGACTAATTCTTCTGTACATACTCGTAGAGTGCAGATAATACACCACCGATAGTCTTGAATGATCCGGGGAATTCAAGTTTGTGCTGAATGATTCGTGGTTTCGTGGGATGGATCATATCTTATAGTGTTGTATGTAATGCAAGATTGATATTTGGAGCGTGAATGAATGAATGAATGAGGGAACGGTGCATAGATTGGTCGAGTTTGAAGTTTATATGATAAATGAAGAGAATGGGTCCTCAAGGAAGGTTTTAGGATTTGGTCCGTCATCTTGAACGTCGGTTCGACTTATGAGCTTCTCGAGGCCTTGTCATACTCTGCTTTCATGCGAAACATTGACTTTTTGTGATTAAATAAGATATAAAAAGAAAAGTTTACAAGTATATGTGACTATGTGACTATGTAACTATGTATATGAAGTCTCTCACTTGCAGAAGCATATTGGACCAGTACACGGGAGTAAGTTGAGTTGCATCTTCATACTACACTAATAGTAAAAGAAACGTGTAGATATAGGTAGTGAGGTGGATATCGAACACTCGATAGGAGAGAAATTCGTGGTTATGGCAGTGCTCACCAATCCTTTGCAGTGGTTGCGACGTAAAGAGAGCTGAGAGTTCGAGGGAGCGGAGAATCACAGCATATAAGAAAGAATTAATCACATTAATACTTTATTCGAAACTGACTATTAAGTGCGTTACAGAGACATGTATATCATAGAAACTGTCCCTCGTTCGAAAACATGAAGACGCGGAAATTTGAGGACCCTGATCCGATCAAGTCATTTTCCTTCCATACTCGTAGATATCCGCAACCTCGAGAGTTGAACATTCCCTTGTATCAGTTTCTCGATACTTGAAACAGATATGCCATAAAAAAAGGAAATTCATTACTTCGTGCATTACCCCTTCCACATATAATTGTGAATCCGTAGAAATCATTATCCTGACAGTCAATTGAGCGCCGCATCTTATATCATACACTTCTCGAAAAGCAAGACCATCTCAAATTGGCCCATTTCATAATTACAAAAACAACAGCAAGCCTGTCAGACCACAAAGTTCAAAGTTAATTTTAGATTTCCACAAGAGGCGAGCATCTCTTGCATGTGTACATTGCTTGCGGGCAAGCGTTGGCTTCTGCGAGGATTTTTTGTGCGAGTTCTTGTGCAGCATTGATTCTCTCGATTGCAGACCTTTCGTAGATTTGAATGAGTGGTTGAGCTGGAAATAAAGGTTCCTCATGAAACTGAATCAATGGGGTGGCTGAAGAGTGAGGGACTTTGACGTTTGATGGTAATGTTTTTCGTTGCATGAGTGGCGAGAACTCTGTTCGCGAAGTTTGGAAACTTTCACCAGAATCGGATGTCTCGGAAAGATTACCGCATGTAATGAAATGTCTTTCCCGGGTAGCAGAATTGATGAAGAATGTTCCAGGACAAGCTTCGCAGATGAATGCATGCTCGGTTGCGTAATGTGCGGCAGCTGCATCGGAAGTTGGAAAGGTTTGAGTACATTGAACACAGCCGAACAATGGTCTTCGGGTATGCATCTTAGCTGTATGTGCTTGAAGTTGCGGGTCCTCTCCTTGATTAAAGAATCCATCACACTCACCACACTTAACCACATTAAAAGTATGATAGTGGTGGCGAGTCGCATTAAGGATGCTAGGTTGGTGATGACAGCCGGAATTGTGACACTTCAGCTGGAGCTTACAAGTAGAATCTTCATTGTCACAATTAATCTGAGAGCCAGGTTCATATTTTTCTATGAGAATTATGTGATCCGCAGCGTGCTGGAAGAGTTGCAAAACGTTCTCAAAGCATTTGGGACACTTGGGGCATTGAATTCGGTGATTATTGGTGCAAGTGATTGGCATTCCGTCTTTCTTATATCTAAAGCCTTGATTATAATCTGCCAAGCGAAGCTCTTCGAAAGATAGCCTCCAGCAAGAAAAGTGGCATGTAATACTCTGGAGATATTGTAAATTGTTGGAACTGATGTCATTCTCAATGAATGGCGAGAATGGTACATCTATGGTGCCTTGGCGAGGACTGTGGCAAGCTTCACACTCGGAGCACTTGAAGTTACTGTGTTCTAATTTCTTGTGCATCTCTAAATGTTTTGGTCCTTCGCACATCTCTTGGCACAGGTCGCAGGCCCATGTGTGGTGATCGGCAATGTGTCGCTTCAGAGTGGCTTCGAACAGGTACCCCCTGCGACATTTTTGGCACTGGAATGGATGAGCTGGAGAGAGCGCATGCTGCTCAAGGGCTTGAAGCGTTCTGAACACTTTGTCGCATGGCAAACACTTCAAGTTGTGGTATTCAAGCTCATGTGCGTTAAAGTGCCCCCAATCTGTGAAGCATTCTCTACATTCGTAGCAGTGGTATGGATGTACAGCATCAACATGGGCGGTTCGCGCAGTGGAAGTCCGGAAAACTCTCTCGCAGAATTGGCAAGATAGCTGATGTTGCGACTTATTATGTGATGCCAAGTCGTCTTGATTGTCGAACGCCTCGTTGCAATCACGACAGCAGAACGTGTGTTTGGCTGCAGTATGCATTTCTCTTGCCTGTTGTGACCCGAAAGCTTTGAGTTCCTCGCAAACGACACAGACCCAAGCTCGTTGATGACGACGATTGATGCAATGCGCGAACATCTGCTCCCTAGTATCGAAGGTAGCTTCACAGGTCCAGCACATGAAAGTCATGGTGAGCTCGGTTTCAGATTCCCGGATTTGTGGAGTTGAGAAATATGACTGGAACAACTAGTTAATTACTGCCAATTGAAACACATCATTTGGATATAATGGCGAACAAACCTGAATGTTTACATAGAGTGGCGGAACTATCTGCCGGCCATCAGCTGGGACGATGAAAATGTCTCTGAATGAGCTAAGTCTGGATCCTGAGAATGAAATAAAAATCAGAGAACAAGGCTTGATGGATCTTGGAAATTGAAGTTACTGGGTCGAAGACGAACCCAATCGATACACGAGTATAGAATATCACAATGATTTCGGATAAAACCACAAGAGTGTCGGAAACTGAAAGGTGTAAAGAGAGGAAAATGTGATGAGACAGCTAGACGGAGGTACGGATGGACCAAATAAAGAAGAAGAATTCGGCCACCCGGAAATCCAATTAATTGATTTTTGATGCTTGATAGAAGTTGCAGAGAAAGCAGAATGTTTAATGTGAAGCCCGACTGGTCGACAATCAGGAGAATTGAAAGAGAATAATGTATTGTGAAATCAAGATAGAAAAGGTTGATACAATGAAGAGAAAGGAGCGTTTCGAGCGTTATAAAATTCACCGGAATTGTTGTGATTGAGAATTGAAAGTGTTGGAATAATTGCAGGAAGCTGGTGAAGGAAAATACTTAGAGAGGGTGATTTGCATTAGCGTGGTTGGACTCTTCCCCCCTCTCCCCCCCTCAAAGGTACACTTTCACTGCCGGCAGGGAGAAATTGAGAGAGGGAAGAAATGAATGAAAAACTGACATCGGAAAGCTCAGTCTCTTCCCCGGAGGAATAATTCAATGAGTGTCGTCCCAAATGTATTAATATTATATTAGAAAGATGTATACACCAAACAAACCTCAAGTTGACATATGAGAGGGTAAAATCCGATTGGGGCGACTCTAGCAGCTTGCTTGAATAACCTTGGATCTGAAGCATATCGATGATGAGACTTTCAAATCCTCTCCAGAATCTCACTCAGACTTCGCTTGCAGTTTTACCTAGCCACTTTTTACAGTTCTAGACTTGACATAGCCTGCTTACCACGAGCCCAACAAGTGAAGTGTAATTCTCCAACTGCCTAACTGAGAACATCTGAGCATCTTCTGAGCATCTTCATCGCCTCTACCTCTTCATACCTTCCTCTAACAGATTTTCCCTGCGGTCTATTACTAGATAAGTAGCTCGAGTTGATTCTTGCCAAGATATACTTAGCCGTTCCCACGCCATGTTACTTTAGACTTTGCTACGGTAGAAGAGAAATTAGCAACTATAGTCGAAGCATCGGTGAGTCCTTGTTGATATTGGCAACTGATAATCTCTACCCCGGCAACGGCAAGTACATGACTATTCGTGGAGATGCCGGCATTGCAACCGGCTTTAGGGTGTATGTATGTGATGCGCGTGTGTATCGGCGTGTCGTCGTCAGCTGAGGCGGGGTGCAAGTCTTCGAACCCAAGCCATGGTTATCAATCGAGCGCAGTAAACCCTCATCCAAATGCCAACCCATTGGCAAGTGCAGGAGAATGATTCTTCGGCCAAATCAGTACGAGAACATTCTTGGAGTCCCACATCGCAACGCTTGCTATTTCTTCGGGCAGATCCAAATCAGTCACATGTGCAATCTGTGCACTTGTACATCAAGTCAAGAATCAAGATCTGTTGGCCAGATCGATAAGTGGTAAGAACGAAAAGTCTCTTTAGTAGGTAGAAAAGAAGATTTCGCATAAGGGACGATCTTTCTCTTCAGGCAAGAGGACGTGATGTGATGTTGAATGGAGAACCAGCAAGGGACCGGTGTCTAATTACCGTGAGATCTTGCAAAGTACGGTAACCGAGATGTATACCCACTCTGCCTATCAGGGGCTATGTAATTGATGCCAAGTAGATACCCAAGGATTGATCTGGGAAAAAGCAACCCAAGAATACTCTTCATCTCTAATATTATGCAGCCTAGCTTTATATTCCATTTTAAGATAAAACAAATGGTGTCATATACAATCATTGAGCACCGGTTCTTCTATGATTTATTCAAAACTTTGACAGGCAAAAAATAGATTTGATTCAAGCCTGCAGATTGCTTATCTCAACCATGCTCGAGCAATTCTATCCTCCTTGCACCTCTGCCGGTCGTGCAGGAAGAGAGCATCTGCCGGCGAGGCATCCCGCCGACTTGAGCAGTCATTGGGCATCTGCCAATCCTTGGATTATGGCAGGCATAATGCCATGCCATGTAAACAGGGCGAGCTTGAATCAAAGTGAACTTTAATAGATCACCAGCAGATTCGGATCGGCTTCCGCTAGTTAATTCCGAAGCATCCTTATATCGCACAAAATCGTTTCCAAGCCTTCAATTCTTCAGGAAATGCTTAAGGTTCAACTCAACTTTCTTGCACAGCCTACAACGTCAGCGCGGCTTTTCGAGGAAGGGTTACACCAAACACGATAGACGATGACCTGATGGCTTGCGGGGGAATATGACACATCTCAGATGAACAATACATTCAAGGGTGGTGTGTGGGAAGAAGAACCGCATTGGGAATCTCTCCGTACGGCACACTCTACATGCATGCCGCGACTGATGACGGTCTGGCGGGATCAAGGCTGAAGGGTGGTTACTCTAAGATGTGATCATGAGAGATAGAACATACTAGTGCAAGGTGACATAGTCTTGCAAGCCGAAAAGTGGATATTTAGACATGGTAATCTATTTAAGGTTGGAGGTAGCCACTTTGTGGTAATTTTACCGGACACTTACTGGCGAGAGGTGCGGTAGGAGCAAGTCTCGCAAGCAATACATTCTTTAGGTCAAAAGCCACTTAAAATTTCTCACAATCACTGAAGATAAATTGGACGGTTTGAACGGAGTTTTGCTTAAGGGTTTATGGTTCTAATTTAAGGATTGCGGAGGTTCCGGATCATACAGGTTAGTCTCTCCCGATCAGGGGATATACAGGTAGGAGGGTCCTAAGGTCAGTGCCATTACTGATCGACTGCTACTCCTTGTTGGGTAGGAGGGGCAAGCAGAGAAACAGAGTTTCTCAGGGTTTAGATCACTTTCTGCTCGCATGGGTAACTTGCTTTCATATATGGTAGCGAATCTATAATTGGGGAAGTTCTCAACTTTCTCATGCAACAGTTGTCTCATACAGTTGAAAATCGTTTATTGGACGTGCGCTTGAACTTTAAACGTCCACAGGCGTGATAGGTAGGCTTTCACTTGTGATCTTGGTCAATGCGGCCACGCTTTCTAAGCTACTGAGCAGGGTCTAGGCCTCTTCTTGTTGTATTCTGTCAATATATACTATTTTGTTCAAATATACATTGGGTCGCCGCCGTTGGTTGAACATTCTTCCGACTACTCAAGTATGTCTGATAATGTCCACCCTTCGACACGCGGTGTCCACTCGAGTTTTCAGTCAGATTCCACTTCCGACTCAGCAAATATGGACGCTGAAGCTTCAATTCCTCGGAAAAGCAGCCTGGCCATGCCAGCTTCCTCTTTTGGTTGTAGTCAGTGTCCTAAATCATTCAATAGGCGCGAGAATTTGAGTCGTCACATGAAAACCCGTAAGTGAGCATAGATTAGAATGAACCTCGGACACTAAAAAGCTTATTCACCGCTAACAAAATAACCTCATAGATGATGTTCCTCGGACTCATATTTGTCAAATATGTGAAAAGACTTTTACTCGGAGTGACTTACTAAAAAGGCATGAAGCCGGCCATGAACGATGGGACAAAAAAGAACCAAAGTCTGAAGGTCGGAGAGGATCGGTGAAGCGAAGGAAGACTTCTGAAGATCCTGAAAGCCACGATAACCTTGAAAACTTCAATTGGACGCCTACAAGTCGATCAGAATCAGCTCATCTATCTCCAATGCAAAGCCGTCCATCATTTCCGACGGAAACGGTAACGGCAAATTACTCAACTTCCTTTCAAGAGCCTACTGGGATAAATATACCGTTCCTCGAAGCGGCGCCTAGATCATTTGGAGCAGGCCAACAACTAAATATCAACAACGATGTACCCCAATCGATGCCAGTACTTGGGTTTTTACCCCAGGAGGCGCATTCTTTTACGCAGCAATACCGAGATCCGTACCAAGACATAACATTAGACCACCAATTTCCTACGAATCCTCTCGGTATAACGGGAAATTCTTATCAGATACCCTTCAGTCATACTTCCTATTTGCAACCGGAGAACAACCCAATGGGAAATACGTGGGTTTCTAATGACTTATATGCTACCATGGTTGAAACCGGGAACGAATGGGAAAATACTGGAAAGCTTTTCAATCAGAATGTTCCTGTCTCAGATTCTATACAGCAACATCTTAGCAATATCAAACTGGACAATTCAGGCCCAACTTCTACAATACCAGCTAACGAGCCCCGTTATGAATACCATCAACCTAAAAATGATATATTGGAATCTGGGCCAACACAATCTGCAAGTGTCGCAAGCGTTTCTTCGCCCCCAAATCTACCTTGGGGTGAAGATAAGTGGCCTTCTTCGTGGAATTCTAGCTTGAATCCAACTGGAATGTTGGAAGCTGATCCAATTGATCTACCATTTGATCATCCTCTGTTCCAAGACCATAACCCGAGATATGATATTTCAGAGTCGACGTATTACAAAATGCGAGATTTCTTGATATCTCCCGTTGACGAAGTTCCTAATAGAAAACCACTTTTTACAATGCCACCATTGTATGTGGTTAATATCTTCATTGAGCTTTACTTTAAGCATTTCTCACATCAAGCACCTGTGCTTCATCATCCTACCGTGGATACCAATCAACTTTCCCCGTCATTATTATCTGCCATGATGATTATCGGATCTACTTACAGTCATGTTAAAAATGGAAGACGATTAGCTATTGTTTTAATTGAAGTTATCGGTTGGCATTTGCTTGCCGCCATCCGGTTAGACATGAGCTTGATTCGAAATCCTATGACGATTTTTACCGAAGCCTTACTTATTCACATGGGGTTATGGTGTGGTAATAAGCGTGCATTCAGCGTATCTGAATCCTTTAAAGGGCATGCTGTCTCCCACATGCGTCGATTATACGAGAGTGAAAAGTCGAATACGCCAAATAGGTATTCGTCTGTGGATCAAATGGATCAAACATCGAAAGATCCACAAGTTCGATGGAAACGATGGATTAATGAAGAATCTCTTAACAGGCTTTACTGGGTTGTCTACGCAACTGATCGCCAATTCTCCGCGCTTTGGAATCAATCGTCAGCAATGACAATTGGTGAATTGGTAGATGTCAGCTGTCCTTGCGATGAAGTCTTTTGGTGTGCTTCCTCTGCTAGCGATTGGAATTTCGCGCTTGGATCTGCGAAGGTGCCACAATCTTTACCGTTTGCAGCTGCTATAGGACCTTTTCTTTTTTCTCCCACTCCATCCTCGTCCATACCCATCTTGGGCCATTTCTCGACAGGAGAGGAGCCTGTACTTCAACCCCTCCATCTTCCATTACCGAATCTTAATTCTTATACCGCATTTCTTGTTCTGCTCGAAATTCAACGTCAGATATTCGATGCTTCACAAGAATCTTTAGTTGCTAGCAAATTCATTAACAGTCAAATCTCATCAGAAATCTACGAAAGTCCACCCGGTCATCATCCTGCTTCATCTCTCTCACAGGCCCTCAAATCCCGCATTTCTGCGAGGAGACAAGAATTAGCCTGTACGTTGGTGTACTATATATCCCATTTCCCCATACTGATAACTAAACTAATCGAAATCCAGACACACTTAACCGCTTTTCCAAAACTTATTTACGACCTCACTTGACTATCCCCCACTCCACATCTCATATTTTCCACCATATATGTATCGTTCAACACCACATCACGAGTCTTTCTCTCCATGTTCCTTTTGCCGATCTATTGAATGCGATCGGAACATCGAGTCATACCAGTATTGTACATGCTCTAGAAAGACTGAGATTATGGGCACAAGAAGATCCAGAATTAGCTATTGATGTAGCTGTCCGAGCTGCTACTGCAATCATAGAATCAAATAAAGATCTTAATGTGGATGTGAGAGGCCAAGAAAAAGGAAGCGAGGCATCCAAAGAAGCAAAAAGCGATATGATAGACACAGGGGTTTACGGAGCTTCATTATTAATGATGACTCATGTCATTCTCTGGGCTTTCGCACAAGTTGCGGATAAAAAGCAAAAAGATAGTCTGATGAAAAGACTGAGAGGACACAAAAATACAGCAGATGACGCCTTTTTGGAGATATTGAGGAGTGAATTGATGGACCAGGAGGATAGTGAAGACTTCACCGGTAAGGGAAAGAATATAGATCCGGGAAGACCAAAAGTGAAAGGGGTATCGAGATCGCTATTCAAAAGTGCAGCAGATACGCTAATGCGGTTTGGGACCTGGGGAGTTGCGCTCGATATGGCCATGTTGCTACGCTTCAGGGCGGAAAGATAGGATGCGGAGGGGAAGAGGGTGCAGATGAATTCAAATAGAATCTCCTGGTATAGATGGTAACTGACAGCTGTATATTATACAATTTAGATCAAATATGGGCCGAGTGAAGCTATATGATGACTTCTCTAACATCTCGAGGGTTCCTGGAAGATATTACTCTACCTACCCTCGGAAATGTATTTTCATCTAGAAGCATTTACTAAATACATCATAAAACGTTTATTAATGACAAAAGCATGACACTCATACCCTTGATTTCACCTCCTCGCCATCTCCCTTCACATTCACCCTCTGCACCATCCCCAAAATCCTAACACCCACCTCCCACCAACTCCCCATCCCTTCATCAACCACAAACCCATTCCGTTCCCACGTCCTCACCGCTACATCCCTCGCATACAAACACACTAATCCCTTCCACTCCGGCACTGTCCCTTTTTCCTCCTCACTCAACGCCTCTTCCGAAAATCTCGGATTCTCCCCCGCCCATTTCAAAGCAGCTTTGATCAAAATATCTGCATACCCTTTCCCGCGATGCTCCTTCGAAACAGCCAATCGACCAAGTCGTACATAAGGCTCTATCCCATCGTGTAGAGTAGATACGGGATTAACTTTATAAGCAGGAGAGGGCTGGAAAAAGAACGTTGAGGAGGGAGGGATTTCTTCTGTGGGAGATCCGGCAATAATGCAAGTGTGGGGGAGAGGACGGAGGGTATCTGGATAGGGGAGGAGACGGAGCGTTCCTACTGGGATGTAGGCGTCTTGAGAATCTTCTGAGAGGGAACAAGGTGCGTAGATAACGAAATGCACAGAGCGCGCATCATCGTTATCCAGATGATGGATGAGTGGAACGGCGCGTTGTTCGTACACGTATACTTGTTCGCGCACGGAGCAGGAGTCTTTGAAAATGGGGATGTGGGAGGTGGAGGGGTGGGGCTGGGAGGAGGCGGGCAGACGACGATTCCAGGTGTGGAGGTAGGCGCGGGGGGGAAGTTGGATGGAGAGTTTGTGGGGAGGAGGGGGGATGGACATTGTGGTGGGTTGGAGGGAGGGCGAGGAAGTCAGTGGGGATTTGGTGGATGATGGATGATGGACAATGCCAGAATTGGAAATATAGGAATAGCACGTGGAAAATAGGTAAAAATAAGAGGTAGACGGAACAATTTATGTTAAATTGTTTCTCAGAATCATAATGAGTCATCCGGCCACTATCTGCGATTTGGAGAATGTGATACTGAAAAGACGCGCAGCTTACTCTGTTATGGCATGCACTAGCATGTTGTGAGTATTCAAAACGTTCATCGAATCTAGGATGTCCAGAATATTGAAGGAAATTAATGTTGTAATTACAAAATGGACTGCTGTAATCTATAATGTTCTAATGGACCCCAATATGCAAAGCTTCAGAATACCTTAACTCCCATCCTATGCATCCTATGCAATTCCTGTAAGTTATATCATGGTATCACCCAAATGACTCGCATAAATCCTGTTCTCCAAATTAGAAATTAGAAACCCCATATGTAAAAGAAGATTATGCCTGGATAAGATCAGGCACAGCAGGACCAACTCCCCTGAGCAATACTATACGATTGCCGCTAACCAAAGCATCTCCAACCTTCTCGTTGAATTCTAAAAGTCTTCCAGCTTCTACATGAAAGATTCTAAGCTTGTCCTTCTCATCCATTCCCTGATTATTAACATTTTCTACTTGAAGTGCCTTCGCCGCTGCGTCCAAAACTCGACCCATTACCCAATCTTTTGAATAAAAGAAAGCACCAGTAGGAAATTTCGAGGTCGTTGTCGCCGCTTCCGCGTCCACATTTATGTATACCCTCTTTTCCGGAGGTACTTTTGCATCTCCTTTTGCCGTCTTTTTGAGTTGGTTGACGGCTACCAGTCTTGCAGCTGCAGATGAAGGTTTCGGCTCAGGTAGGACTCGAGTTGATGCGACCTTTGCTTTTTGTGCTGCTCCCCAAGCCCTTAGTTTTCCAAAGGCCAGTTTTGCACTTGTTTGTTGTTCATTGAATCTGCCAACTCTTGCACCTATGGGTATAAGATTTTTACAATCGTGGTCTTCCCCCAATCGATGTTTGAGACAATAGTCCCGATTACAAATAGAGCAATGTACACCCGTCGATAAACTCGTTCCAATTGTCGTCTTACAAGTCGGTGATGCGCATGGCTTTTCAACATCTGCCATCATTTTCCCTTCGCCCAAAGAACGTTTAGATTGATTAGCTAGCCGACGTCTGGCCGCCCATTCTCCAGGTTTTGAACAATGATGACTTGTTTCTGTACGATGGTCGAGACAAAATGTTCCGCGACATGATTCGCAACGAAATGGGAGGAAATCTAGTTGATTGCAGTATTCGTATTGGCAATGTACACCAATTAATGTTGGGTCTTTTTCGTCCATGGTACTGAAGGATGTATCTTCTGGAGTTTCTGATCTTGATGAGGAGGCCATGATGAAGGATATGAATATATAAACACCTCGAATAGGCTTCCAATGCGTCGTACTATGGGCGGGCTTAAGGTGTGTAGGTGTTAAGAAGGAAATGAATTAGTGACGATGGCGAGGCTGATTATGAATGCACGTCTAGAGGCTTCTGGAATATGGCCTGGGCAAAACGAAGCTAACGTTACGTCAAGGCTTAGCGTCGGCCTCTAAACTTTCCGTGTATCAGAAAGGGATGCGAAATAAACTATCGCTCTCGAGAATTGCTAGAGCGAACAACATTAAGTGGTTTGAATTTCCTTGTGTAAACTATTCAAACGAGCATTCAATTGTTATGCCAATGATTACTTCTTGACCTTGAAATGGGGAGGTATGTTAGGTTTTCTCCAATAGCAATGGAACATCGCTAGGATGGATGCAGAAATGGACCATATGAGGATGTCCTGCAGGAGAGGAGGGGGCTCAGCCTCATCATGTGTTTTATGCTGAAAACTTGCAAACGTTGATTACTATTTCAAAAATTGAAAATATTACGAATAATCTTTTGCACGAACAAGCATTGATTACCAAGTCATTATTTCATGTAATTGGGAAGCTTCCGAGGCCCAGATAGCCTGGCGGGCTCACCATCATGGCTCTTGAAGTAATCGGTGGAATAGCGAGCATTCTTCAACTTGCTGGAACTGTCTACACGATATCAAAAACTCTCTACGAAGTGGGGGAAGCTTTATCCAATGCCCCTTCCGATATCAAGGATTTAGCAAGAGATCTTGAAACTTTCTCAGAGGAGCTTCGTCTGTTATCCACACTACTTCACGGTAAAGATGGTCGCTATGCAGATCAGGTGTATAGGCTTACAGCTAAAATCATTGGGGATTGTGCGACGATATGCACGAAAATCGATCGAATTATCCGAAAATTGAGAAGTGGCAGTGTTCTGGCCAAAATTAAATGGTTGTATAAAGAAAAGGAAATTATGAAGTTGTTGGCGAGACTCCGTGACTTGAAGTTAAGTCTGATGGGTACATTGAGTGTATTGAGTGCACTAAGAGCCGATAATATGATGGACTCTTTGGGTATAAATAACCCCAGTTTGATTGGAGGCCCGAACAGGCATGGTCTATCGACAGAGACACGCATGCAAGTGGAGGACACGAGACTGAAACTGGCCGGCATGTCGATGAAGGATACTACTGGAGCCTCTTTGGGGTCAAAAACTATGTTATCATCAAGCGCATCTTTAGTTTCGGGAAACTCAAGCTCAACTTTAAGTACATCGGCTACATCGACAATGCCCAGTGCAACCAGTTTTTCTGCATCCTCATTGATTTCAATGGCAGTGATGCCAAATAGCATGCCGCCAATCCTGAACACTCAAGCAAACCAGTCTGTTGATTCCTTCCACAGCGCCTTATCATATCAAAATCAAGACTCACAGGATCCAGAGATACAGCAAAGTTTGACACCTACTGACCCATCTCATGCGCTATCATCATCATCAACATCATCGTCTCTACGACAACCCACACCTTTACAAGAGACAACAAATCCGATTGCTAAGGCTTGTCATGAATGTATAAAGAATAAGCGAAATTGTGATGGAAAGGAGCTTTGCAATAAATGCCTCAGCCAATCGGGTAGTGGCGATGGTGAAATCACAATGCTGCAGCTTGATACGACGCATGGAATGTCACCTTCTCAATCTGACCAGTTGGTGGCAAAGAATACTGGATTGAAAGATATCTGTGATTATGGTCCATTGGAGAAAGATTCTGGCCCAAGAGATGGCGACGTAAAACCGACAGATGAGCAAATGAGTAAGTATTTAACCTTCAATCCCCCAAGCTCTGCAACATGTGATGCGTATAGCGTTGTTTGAACATGGGCTAACATGACGAAATGTCAGAACAAGTGGAGAGCTTCCTCAAACCAGAAGATTCTAATCATGCACCTGTGATACCACATTCTGTAATGGTATCTGATAGACATAGCAAACCTTCATTCTCAGCAGAAGAGAGCCGTCAACTAGATACTTCATCAGTATCAAGACCTCTCCTGAGCTGGAGAAATGAAATGGCTCTTTCAGCGATGAAGCATTTCAACATGACTATCAAAGATGCTGAGGAATGGGCAAACAACTTGCCAATTCCTAGCAACCTTTCGGCAATCATGGAGCCTACCGTTCTAGCAGACATCTTGCCCCACCCAGAAAACGCAAATAAGCCTCAGAAACTATGGAAAGGCAGACTTGGAGCAGGCTGGAAATCATGCGCAGTGCCTCTAGGAAATCCTGTGGATTTTCAAGCCTCCATGGGTTTCGCTTATCTGAAAACATCTACAAGTGGAAGTGACAATGATGAACTGTCAGAGCGCGACCACCCCAATTGTCTTCGTCGTAGCGGTACTCAGAAACCCCAATATTCAAGCGATCCACTCGTTCCCACAAAGAAACAAAAGCTCGTTTCAATTGCCCGTTCTGACTATAGCGGTTCGGATGACGGCAGTACCGTTTCAAGTGACGGCAGCACCGATTCAAGTGTTGTACCTCAGCAAAACCAAAACTTCACTGCCGTTCAAACAAAACTTGGGCTTGAAATGATGCAACAACACCAGAAGCTGCAGTCATCTACTCAACAAACTCAACAAACTCAACAAATTCAAACGCAACACCAACAACAGCAACAACTGCAATCTCAACGACAACAGCAACAGCAGCAACATCAGCAGCAGCAGCAGCAGCAAATGGCTCGGCTGTCTCCCCACCGACATCTCGAAACTACCGATAAGATCACCGGGGTAGATGTTGAGCGATGGTGTAATGTTGATGCGTTACCAAGCATAGAAATTCCGGCTAACATGCCATCTGGATTCTATGAGCTTGAGACTGGAAATCTGTTACCCAAGCCACAGCCTCAGGAGATTCAAATGCAAAGCCAAGAATCACAGGAAGCGTATAAAAGAGATGAACAGTCTTCTTATCCGTCTATATCACCTTGTGGCAAGAGCGAACCTCGCAGACTCATGGACTTGCCTCCAGATTATACTGATGATATCTCGGGACAAGCTTTTAATTCACCGAAAAGTGATACACCGAATAACATGTCTACTTTCCATTGCCAGAATGAAGTTTCTATCAAGGGCCTAGGTGGGTTTTGGTTCAGGGGTCTCATAAATGTTCAGTCGTTCAATGCTGTCACATGGAGTAATTTACAACAGTACTTGAATCGGGAGCGCGTTTACACTACCTCAGAAGCAGTCTCGAACCCGTTTGTTGCCAATTCAAACTGGTCTGCAAGTCTCTACAAAGAAAGGATTGCTCTACGCCTTCAGATGCTTCCGCGTGCTGCTAGCTCTATCCAGAAAATATTTGATGTGATAGCTGTGATTGAAGATACAATCGGCCTCAAAATTGGAGCTATTGCATGGGCATGTCTTCTGGGTGCCGTCGAGGTTTGTTGATTTGTATCAATCAGACAACTGCAAACTAATCAATTTTTATAGAACTTGCTCTCACATGGTCCAAACTGGACAGTCGACTCCCAAATTAGAATTATCACAGAAATGAGCGGAATTGTTAGCATAATCGCTCGATATACCGTCATGGAGAATATTTACGCTCAGTGGAAAGGAATGAGTCTTGATAAAGATTACGAACAATCTCTTATCAATCTATCCACTCATGTTTTGATCTATCTTGGAGCTTTTGTTCCGAGTATCTCAGAGAGTAGCACGAATGCCGATATGAAGCCCTATTTTGATAAAATTATCGAAGCCGACACGGTATGTCGCGGGTTCACGGTTATTGTGAGCGCCGAGAATACTACCATCGATCGGAAACGCTCATTTCAGGAATTTTCGGATGATTCGGACGACACTGACGATTCAGAAAGGACTATCTTAGGAGTCGATGTTAATGATGAAGTGAATAACATGCCATCGTCAGCAAAGCGCATTAAGTTATAGGAACGGGATTTTGTTTGGGATCGTAAATTTGACGTGGAATATATACTCTTGTTTATGTTGTCATCATATCTCGTACCTATATTTGCTGCTAAATTGCCTCCATTATTTGTGTCTTATTAATACGTACACTTATCATATGGAAGAGATGGATCCAACATCGCTTGTGAAGAAGAGTAAAATGAAATCTTTTGTGAGCGAAACTCGTTCATCAATTCGGGCAAGGAAGAGTCTCAAGATCGAGGTAAGTGCACTCACTATACCAAATAATTACAACGATTGTCATTCTCTGCATAGTAGAACCTCACATTAAATTCCCGAGAACAGAGTTTGCTATTCCAAATTGCTCTTCCAAGCGATAGCAAAAATAAATGAGACATCAATTGTCTAATCGATCATTACGCTCACCCTTCATTTCCCCTCCATACACCACTCTCAAGACTATTAACATAGCCTTTGAAACCCAAAGCTCTCTTCAGTGCCACCAATTTAGACCTCGCTCCCCTCGTTCTAACCCTTTTGCAATCAACACAAACATCCTTATCCTCGTGATTCCAGGCATAACATCTCAACTATCAAGATTCATCAATTAGCATTGTCTCCAAGAAACAAAAGTAATAAGCGACAGAAACAAAACATACCATGCCCTCTTCCAAATCCTCATTCGGCACACACTGCCACATCTCCCTCATTTCCTCCTTATTCCCTCCAAAATAATCTATAGGTCTTCGAAGCGTCTGTATAACTCCAGAGAAGTCGAGGTCGATGGGAATGGCAGGTGGCCCTGGAGCTCTGAAACGCTGACTTTCAATGTCGTCATGTGCGTAGTCCAAAGAATTTAATAGTGGTTCTGCTGGTGGGAATCCATTTACTGGATGACTTCTGCATCGCGGTCTCTGTGTCAGTGTGGAAGTCGATCCTGGATTTGCGTTTGGCCGTGGATCTTGAGTATTCGAATATGGGGTTTGTGATTCATTTACACGGTGTTCAAAGTAGGGAATAGAGTATTGATCGTAGGTATCACTGGTTCTGCGATAACTGCCTGCGAAGCTGTTGTCTATATCGTACTCTAAATGGTTTCTTGGGTTTTGGGTGCTGGAATACTGACCCTCGAGATCGATTTCACGGTCTCCATGGCGTCTTTGGTGAATGAAATTATTGAAGTAAGGATTTTGATTTCCGAACTGGCTTCTAGCATTATTTTCCTCTTGTGTGAAACTACCGGGAATGGAAAATTGAAGTTCTGGATTACTGGTACTGCGATGTCTTTGTGTGGGTGTATTGGAGAGGGTTTGTCTTGAATTTTGCGTAAAGCTTTGGGTATTGGGACCTTGAATATCATAATTCTCGACTGCGTACAATGAGGGAAAATCCCGGTCTTCAATGCCGTCGTGTTGACTGGAATGTTGGTCTCTTGGATGGTCGGTACTATAGTGCATTTGAGAAGAAGGGTCTTGGAAGCTGTGGATGATAGATTGCTGACTCTGTTGGCTCTCTATATCATCATTTGCCCAACGGAGAGGGGAGAGAGAAATCTCTTGAAGTTTGAAGGTGAATTCACATCTGTGGTGGGCATGGCTAATAGTTCGTCGCTTGTCTTTGGCTATTATTGGTTTAAGGTATTGTCGTGAAGATGTAGATACAAATCATGCAGCTGTTGCTCTGAGAAAAAGTCGAAGGTTCAAGGATTAGGTATTAAATCTTTATCCAAGTCTCATACGGTGTGTATACGGTTATGAGAATAAAGGTGAGGGGTCGGCTTCATGTCGTAAATTGAGGGGAATCTTGGATAGTATCTGAATCATTCAATACATTAGAGAAATACTAATCTGTTACACAGCAGTACTTATGAATACTCAAAATCATCTAGATTATTCAAATACAACTTTTTTCATCCTCCAAATACATAACAATAACTTGACTAAATACCGAGCAATGCGCCTTTTGTCGTACTTGCCAACTGTAATCTCCAAAACTTTTGCTCGGCACACAAAAATACTTCCCCATCCTTTCCAAAGCAGAAGTTTGCTACGCCGCCAGGAACTAAAATGGTGCCGATTAAAGTCCCGGCTGGACTCCAGACCTCCACACCATCGCCACAGCCGGAGTATACATTACCGTGAACATCACATTTGATGCCATCTGGGAAGCCATCAACTGCATATGCAAAAACTCTTCGGTTGATGAGAAAGGGTGCGCCTGATGTCATGTGAACATCAAAAGCATAAATTGTTGCAGGACTAAATCGAACTCAGTGAAAGATCTATGGTTGTATGATGAAGAGACATACCGCGTTAAATCCTCGTTTCCATCTCCATGGATTTGATCTGTATCCGTAATATAAACCAATGACTCATCCGGTGAGAAAGCAATTCCATTTGGTCTACCAAAGCCATCTGCCACAACTCTAATATCTCCCGTAATAGGATCGAATCTATATACTTGGCAAGGGAGTTTAGGCTTTAATCTAAAATCTTGCTCCCATCCATAGCATGGATCTGTGAACCAAATGCTGCCATCTTTAGCCACCACGACATCATTTACAGAATTGAAATGTCTTCCGTGAAAGTTCGTCACCATAGGTTTCGGGGGTGAAGATCTGGGCATATGATAAATACCACCTGAGCCTGCGCTTCTATTTCCTTGAGCACAAAATAGAATACCATCTTGATAATTAACACCGCCATTTGGCATGTCAATGCCTGGTGGTGGACGCATTTTAGCCCACTCGGCAGATTTGATACTTCCGTCGTCATTGCGATGGAGCTTAATTCTAGATATCAGAATAGTTGGGAAGTTTGCGGAACTGGTAGCTTGTAGGAGGTTTGATGTGACATAGAGTTCATCATGGTCGGGTAACAAAACACAGGCTTCGTGAAAGAAAGGGTTGTTGGTTGAGCCAGCAGTAGAAAATAGAAGTGCATGCGATGGGGCTTCGCCAATCAATGAGGCGAATGCAGAATCATGTTGAAGAAGAGTGACTTGGTCTGAAAGACCATATGTGGTACTAGATGGCAACGTGTCAGCATCAATTTTATTGACGGAGCAACAAAGACTAACGTAACACTTTCGCTGCTTGCCTTTAGTTTGTCAACAATCTAATAAAAAGTGTTAGTGAGTAGCCAGAGTGCAATATGGAAGTTTAAGATTACCTCTATCTTGGTAGGCACACATGATATAGCAGTATTGGTTACTGCTGCCATTTTTGCGCCTCTGAAGTTTTGAGATTGATATGAATTTCAAAGCGTCGTAAACACCAATGTGAAAGATTCCTAGTGTGCGTCGGTATTGAAGCTTGTTTGGTCCTTTTTTGGTTAAATGAGGTCTCGAATCTTGCTAGCAATAGTAATGGAAAAGGTGGGGTGGTGATGTCTGCGAGCCATCGGCCGGTATTTATCCGAGACATCGCGGGGGAATTTGGAACGACAACGACCAAAAGCTCGCCCGAATGATCTTTGAGTAGAAAGCATTTGAATATGATCACCTTCCTGGCCGAACATGTTGAGGTTTATAGGAGTTGACTAACACCAATGTTTACGCGGGCTTCAAGAAAGACAGGAGTTTGCGACAAAAATGTGCACAGCTAGTCTGGAAGAATATTCCCTCAAGATATAACTCTTCTTAAAATGCCATTTCATTGCTCTATAGTATGCTATCATCTTCAGTTAACAACTGAGATTATTTGAGAAGTTTGTAGCGCGAATCATGAGTCTATGTCGATTATCCTTCCGTTTACATTGGAGATTCGACAGTTTTGCGGGATTCGTTGGAGGAGTATGGTATGTTAAGAAAACACGACTACGAATCATCATCACGTTTCCCATGCTACTTGCGCAAAAGCTTCAGAGAGATAGATGATAGGAGCAGTAGGTAATAATCCCTTTGACGAGTATTCTCGTGTTTAGCATTAGATTTATTTTTGGGAAATTCAGACATTGATTCCTAGTTGAGCTGCACCAAAATTGAACCAATTATGCCGTTTCATACGCACGAACAAAACAAGAAAGAGAGAAATGTTCGCTTCGCACTATTAAATTCTCACCCATTCATCGCTACCGACTTCAAAAGCAATAACAAAACAAGAGACGAAAGGGAAAGTTGCTGTTTCCTCATCACATGTGTACTCATTCCAACCTTACTACTCCTTTTCCTTTACATAGCGCAAATCAACCCCACAGCCACTGCTAATGTCAAACCTAGACTCAAACTGTACATAACCGGAGTCGCGTTCGAGGTGGTTACCTCGATTGGTCCTGTCGTCTGCGCCGCCGTGCTATCCTTAGTGCCAGTACTACTTCCAAATACTGACTCCCCAGCCTTAGAGCTTGTACTACTTGGCGATGTTGATTTCCAATTATCAGCTCCGGTACTGCTCGCCCATGAGGAGTCCCAATTGTCAGCCCCGGTACTGCTCGTCCATGAGGAGTTCCAATCATCAAACTTTGTACTACTCGCCCATGTTGACTCCCAAGTACTAAGCGGTGTTGCCGTCGTACCACCTACTACTCCAACAGTTGTAGTTTGCCAAGCAGTGGCAGTGGTTAAAATACTCTCAAGGCTGTACACACTATCTAGTATGCTCAGAGCATTATCGACATAGGACTTTGCGTCTGGAGACAGTGAGGTATACCAGTCCGGCTTGTTGGTACCGGAAAGTTGTTCATCTAGCTGCGAGACTCCTGTTGGAGAGTATCCAAGGGTTGAGGCCGAGGTGGGAATTTTGGAAAGTTCGGAGGCAAGAGATGAAGGGATATCAAGGGCAGTGGAGAGAGCGGAGAGACTGGAGACTATGCCAGAGCTGCGTTGAGATACGCGTGTCAGTCAGAGGCCATTTAACGGAGATAAAAGGAGAGCAAATCAGAAGAGGGAAAATTTGACGTGGAATCATAGAGAACTTACACTACAGCCGCCTGACTTGCATCCAATGCAACGTCTGGTACACCAGCCTGGTTTGGATCAAATGGATAATCGGCGACAGCATCTTTATTATCATCCGATGGATAATTCGCAAGCACCGCAGTGCAAAGACTCGCCACCATTACCAAAATATTGATATGCATACTTGCAATTCTGAACGATACGTTACTGCTCCTATCCAAGTTAACTTGCTAGAGGTAAGATATTTAGAAAATGATGTTTTGAATTCGAAAATCTGTTGGAATTTGCAAGTGAAAGACGAAGAACTTCGGAAACAAATGAAAGGATATTACGAAACTATATGCATATTGAGATTTATATTCTTTCTTGCAAACATAGATGTTTGGGATAGCTCATCACGAGCTGCATTAACCGCGTTTGCTTCCCACATTGCGTACCCCGCCATGCCGTGCATTCATCCCCGGTGCATAATTGTCGTTTCGGCTTGATCGACATGCATTCTTATTCCGAAAAGAACCAAAACTGATTCAAGCCTCAAATACTCTGGAGAAGTCGTCGTAATGAGAGACTCTTGGTTAAGACACGGTTCGACAGCAATCATTATAGCTTACTAAATTGAATTTAAAATGCGCATAGCTCAATATCAGCAGAGAATTGAATCACATGCATGGTTAGATACATGATTCAATCTCACTTTTACACGGAAGTCTGTCAAAACTGTATCGCTAATATGATCATTGTTCTCCTTATTCTCTTCTCGCTTCATCACTTCATTTCCTTCACGGAAATAAGACTAGATTCTTCAGTCTCTCCACAATCTTCTCTTATCCGTGTACTCAATATTCCACGAATTCTCAGTCAATCTGCGTTTGGCAGTTTCGCACAGTCAAACAGCGCAATTGATTAGTTTTATTCATACCCCTTTTCCTTTCAAGCATTCACATGGGTGACTCAGTCGAATAGTCTTTGGAGAGACCGGAGCTCCGCTTGACGCATCACTGCAACTTTCGGTACTTGACATGTTCCCCCACACTATACGTAATCTAGTAACACAAACATTACGTGTGTTTGCACCACCACTTATTCAGAAGACCTTCGTGGGATGATCATAGTTAGAGGTAGGGCGATGATCTGAATCTACTGGACAGTCTGCCACATCTAGGTGATGATTTTTGTTTCATTCAGTGTTACGTGTTTCGTATTCGCTTGCAGCTTGATAGAATGGAGTATCATGGGGTAGTCCGTAAGCTGACGCAGAAGTCTGCCGAAGTTTCTATTGATATCTTCTGCCGTCTTGGGATTTTTTTGCCGTATGCATGATTGAAACTTATTGGAAAGACCCTTCGATGAGGCTGTAAAGGTTACTAGAGCACAGAGCTCGAGCTTATTAAAACAATACCTTTCACTTCTGATATACACAAGTCAATCTACAGTGATTCAGGAACACAACAACACAGTTGGTACTGCACGCTCCTTTCTAGCTCGATGATGAATGTTCACCAGAATTAATTTCGATTAATTTCGTGCGCAAACATCCAGTTTCAATCCTCCAAATTTTAGAACATAATACATAATCCACAAGCTAGAAGTTGGCTAGAGTTATGACAGAACTGTCAAATCAGAATAGTATCATGCCACAATGATTTTTCTATGCAAGTGGTAACATCACAGGACAGCTAAGAAAGGGGGGTTTTCTCACTCATAATTAGAATGTCAGCGGATGGAATACCAACATACCGTCATAAATACTGAGTCTGGAAACCCCGTGGTTGATATAACTATAGTATCTTATTGAATTTTATATCAGATCATGTTTTTTCACATCCTTTTCATGTTTTCAATATGATGCCCATGTCGATATCAGAACCCTAGAATGAGCTCCTACTGGTAGCTCGCTGTGGTTTCTTGATCCATTTCAAACTCTTATGCGATATCTGGTTTCTATTACTATCATTGTCGCCCAACGATTATCTTTTCGTTTCGATTCTTGACAACGCCGTTCTTTATGTGTCTTGAGTGCAGTTATGATTGCTGTCTGGCAGTTCGATTTTATATCAGTAGAATTTCATGAACGCTTGAAGCAGGCATAATGAGTGGAAGCGTAGCGTCTCCGATGTGGGTGGTAAAAATAGAGGATACAAAAGCTCATAATTAAAGGGAAGAGTGGTCAAACAAGAAGAAGGAACATCAGTGATTGATTTCAAAGTACTCGAAAAAGATATGGAAGTGTTAGCTACAGAAGGTCACGCGATCAGGAGGCCTTTCGCTCACACCAGAATAATGATGGGTTTCTTTGCTCTTCACGTGATTTCTACATTGTCACATGTAACAATACGAGAAAAATTCGAAGATGATGAGATATTACGGTGCTTTCATATGTTGCATGGGTTAAATGGGATAGGACAGGAGCTACACTTTCCCTATCCAACAAGATACCCTTTTACGTCAGCGCTCAAGCTTTAATTTATCCTACTCTTCAGCCGAATCCTGCATTTGGGTCTTTAGTCCGAGGATCGGTCTGCTTTCCCAAGTTTTTTACGTAGGGTAGTCTAGATAGGTCGTGTAAAACGGTCGGCTATGGACGACCATCGGTTGACTCGGGCTGGGTTGGACAAAATATTCCCTCGTGGTTGAAGGATTTGGGTCGATTGTTTACCAGAATATTTGTTGGATTGAATCGCTTTGCTATTTTTGGACATTTGATTGTAAATTGACTGGACTGATTTGGATTTTCAGATTCCAAAATCTAAATCGAAGACTTCCAAACCTAGATTTTGATCCCCAGTATTCAACTGAATTTTCAGCCTCACATTTGAAGCACAAAATCCAAAGGTATATCATTTTCTTTGGGCAGAAATCGGTTATAAGTTCCGAGTTTCGTGAAATAACATTCATAAATAACTATTTATAGTTCTTGAGAACCATTTTTTCGTTCCTTCACGGGCCGGGTCATGGGTCTGGTCTGGAAGGGAAAATGTGGTTAGAGCGCAGAACTCACCCTTAGCGAGAACCGGCTCCAGCGACCTCGTAGGTAACCGACTTCCCAGCATTTTGTGATTTCAAACACATCTCCTAGACTTTATCCAAATATAAAACTATAAATATCTGCATCGACCAGTTGTTATTTCAGATACAGACTCATAAATTCTCTCATCTTAGCTCAAACTATATACAAGTCGTTCATTGTTTTAAAGTAAAATCACATTATAACTTCCAGATAAATTTGACAAAATGCCAGCATCCAATCAAACAAGTAACACTCGAAAGAACAGCAGTTCTAATACAGGCTCTACTGCAGCTCCTAGAAAGACTCCAAAAAAAACAAAAGACTATTTCTGGCAGCAGTAATCAAGCCACAACAGCAAACTTTATCGCCGGAGCACTTCGAACCACTTCCCCAGAGCCAATTGATCCAAAGGCCCCAGCCCAAGAACTACCGACAAAGAAAGAAAAACGGAAGAATTTAAGATTATATCAGAAAGTAAAGCGAACTTCGTTGCTCAACTCGACTCTCGAGAATCATCCGAAGAAAGATGTTTCTGCGATCAACAACTTTGGGATTGAAAACAGCACCCGAACAGATCTGAATCTCTGGGATAAAGTGAGCAAAGTGTTCTGGTTGATGATCAAACGCTTTGGTTAATACAATTGGAAGAACGGAGGAGAATCTCCACCTCGGATCGAAGTCTTAGGGAGGGGAAATTCTGCATGTAAAAAGATGGAGGTAATTCGCTAGCACTCTTTCCTTGTTAGGAAAGCCTTTTAAGTAGATTAGTGAGATAGAGAATCGAAAACACTCCAGCATCTGTAATCCCGGCTATAAGCTTCACACAGTCGTTTCCATCCCTTGAAATTTTGCTCAATCTTATGTTGTTTGATGTTACAAAAGTGAGCCGTAGGAAACACAAATCTACATGTTTTGATTGATCTGTCTCCTAATTACTCCTCTTCAGTGATCGTTTGTTTTGTAACAGATAAAGGTGATTTTCATGTAATCAACTATTATCAAATATCTCAATACGACCAGGTTTGTTACTTCAAAGTCCCTCAAAATCCACTGCATTTTCAAAAAGCTTATGCTGAGGGGACGAGACGAGGAAGATATGATAGCGGAAGTAAAGATTGACAATACATAATAACACGGAACGAAGCGCTACCAGTCGTGGAAGTTCTATATGAGATGAGTGCTGAAACATGTGTCGTGCACAACTAGTCCTTCCGCTGATAATATCTACGATGACTGAAACAATAATTGCAAGTGAAGACGAACAAGCGAAAGAGGAGCTAGGATACAGTGGATATAGAAGTCTTTGGGGAGATAATCTGCAATAGAAACAAATAATTTATGATATTGACAAGAGTAATGAGATTTGACAACACTGGAGTTCAAAAAACTGAGGAGAGGAATCAAGAACCTTCGAGCAGAAAAGCTCGACCAAGGAACAAATTGCCAAAACACAAATCGTAAACTAAAACGTATCTAAGGTCCTGATAAGACTCAGAAGAGCGATTAATTTCATTACCTAGAAGAAGACCATGATATAGAACATTATATACACCTCCTAACAGCCCCCACACTTGCTTAGACACACCATTACCCGGCCTCTAATTGATCCAATCCAAAATCTCAAGATCTATACTAAAAGAACCAGCATTTGCTTGAAATTATTCAGTAAAGCCACCAGTATCTTTTTCCTTATATGACGCTCTTGTACTCGTTGTTTTTTAACTGTCAAAAATAATTTAAACTCTGGCGCCAGAAATGATATCATCGCTTGCAATCAAACTAATCATCTTTTTCAATACTTTATCATTTACAAGAGTCAATTTGCAAGTGCGAATGAGACCCATAAGTACAAAAATCAAAATGAATCCGATAACAAGAGACAAAAATATTGATAGAGATGACAACGACATCGAAATCAAAACAGATGGGTGACAGTAAAAATTCGGGATAAGATCAAACGAAAAGTAAACCCAAAAACCACTTTGCTTCTGTCAAGAAAGAGCAAAGCGATAGATAGATCTCGAAATGTTGAGGCGAGCGTCACACTCCTAGACATTAATTTCCAGAGTATGACATTCTTTACTTGAAGAAAACAATAGCACTTTTGAGTTTTTATAACCACCGTGTAAGAGACCATGCGCCTACGTCTACAAAAAGAATGCCGCACTCGCCTTGAATAGGAGCACACCATAATTATGAGATAAAATAGCAGGTCCGCCCAGCCAATCCCATTAGCCCATTAGTAATCTCCTCATCGTTGCCTCCTTTCAGACTCTTTCTTTCAGTAGCGCCAAAACTCTTAAGCCACAATAAAACATTCAATTGATACCAGCCGCATGAATAATTTGATCAAACAAGCCACACAGAGATATAAAAGCCGTCTGATATCCCATAATCTGAGCTTCAGTTTTCATGAGAGATTCTAGGGACACAGTGAGAACTATGATTCCAATGAGAGCAAGAAGAGGCTAATGCAGTTAACTTGTCAGTTGTTGGGCGTAGCGTATATGATCTAATAGAGCGTTACTTATGGACTGAACTTAATGGTGCGACGATAAATCATGCATGAATGACAGCGGTTGGGCGATATTAACGTTAAGAGCTATGAGATGCCATAGGATAATATGAGATGCGAATGCAACAACAGACAAGAAACCTAAGCTTCACTTTGCTCTGAGAACTACTTCCGTAAAGCAAAACTAGACCACAAAATATCATGTGCTGTCTCTGGTGCTATGTTGCTTCTCACTCAGGAAACACATGCCAGTCTAGAATCACAATTGCCTCTCTCTTCCCTTGTAGATTTTTGAATTTTCCCCTCTTCCTCTAGTTGATTTCGTAGGCTCCCCCAAAATCAAACGGCACAATAGTTTATTATCGTCACATCCCTGCGGCGTTCATGAGTAATTCCTTATGGATTCACAGGAAAATTTCGTGTGCAACAAACCACCCTCCGAGGAATAGACAACCAATATATCGTCTAATCTGTCATTAATCACCAACTCAAGGCGCCTAAATTACTTATATGGCAGGCGTAGTCTTAAATTTCATCAGACGATTCTGAAATTATCCAACAAAAAAGACTGGGGTTCCACTCTATCCTATATTCATGTTCAGGGTGAATAATGAATTATGAAGCGGTGAATCACAATCATACCAAGGTTTAGGGCGGATAAATACACGTGAATCATGGCGATAAAACAAGAGGGATGCGAAGTAGTTTGTGATAAAGACAGGACTATTTGCGGGGAGCAGAGTGATACTGAGAGGATATTAATTTATACATTTTGTATGTACTTGTCTGATCTTCTTCACGTTGAGGATTGCGACTAGGTGTAAGAATGTGATTAACACCCACAATGAAAACTTAAAGTTACTCATGAACCGTCAAAAATCCGATTTCCACTCAACACCCTCCACTAATTCCTCCACTGCCCACCCACACATCACGCCTGATCGTCGACCCACCAGTGCCACATTCCGGAACCACACTTGTTCTATTCTTCGTCTCATAAATCGGAGCTTGACCGCAATCTTGTTCTCTCACATAAACATAACTCACTGGCTCCCCAGCCGTCAACTGCGCATCCACATACCAAATAGGGTTATCGGTCGTATACATCCCTGCATTCATAGGCAATGCACTATTCAAATTCCATGCTCCCAAATCTGTCGTATTGCCAATAATGTAAAGGTTCTCGCCATAATACGTTGTGGCATTAACATAAAATCGAACTGGATATTGACATGTTGCTGTTACATTTGGAGCCCCTGCTGCGATGGCTGGGACATACACTCCTTGAGAAGATGAAGACGCGCAATTTGGGGGTGGAACTGATGCTGCTGCACTTCCCCAACTGGCAGGATATTGACCGGAACGTCTTTGAGCCATGGTGACGAACGCTGCGTAACTCCATGTTAAGTCATTGGCAGAAATGGGGGCTCCTGTATTGCGATCGAATTGTTCGGCTAAAGATCCATTACTGGGTGTATATTTTTGAGCAATTGCGACGAAAGAGTCGGCATATGTTGTTACGACATTAAGGATTTTACTGAATTCGTTATCCCTATTTGTGTAACTCTTAAGTTTAATGGATGGATAAAGATCGCGAAAGAAATTAATGGATGTTGAATCGACGGTAAGCTTTTTGTGATTTTTCCATTGTGCAACAGCATCGTAGAGGAATTCCGCAGCAGCAGTGGTAAGTAAGTACCTGTGAAAGTTAACCTCAAGAGTAATGAGCCGCAAGGGGGTGGAGGGAAGTACCATGGGTTTCCTCCTTGATAAATATCTTCAGCATATCTTCCGACAGCGATACCTGAGTTGTTCTTGATACCAGCATTGATACCATAAATTCGGAAGCTACTCACAACTGCCCTAAAATTAGACAACGCTCTGCTACTACAAGGTTGTAAATTTGGACTATCACAAGATCCATCAACATCGAAGATAGAAATCGATCCAAGAATAGAGGCTCCGTCTAGCCCTGTTCTTCCATTATCGATATTAATATTTGACACAATGTATTCTCCGTTCCAAAAACTTTGATTGAGGAAACATAGAGCTTCTAATGCATTGAGATATCCTGGAGATTCAACACCAAGCTTGTTGGCCAGATTTCCGGCTTCAACAAAAGCACGGTGTTGGTTTTGTAAGGTAAAAAAGCTAGACCCCAAAACTTCTTCCCATAAATCATATCCAGTTTGGTTCCAGTATTCGCCAATATATGATAAGTCATTTGCAATAACAGGCCATATGACTAGCTTGGCTCTTTGAAGCTGATTATGGTTAATCAACCAATTGCTATAAGCCATTAGAGCGATGGCACGAAGAGCTGGACCATCGCGTTGAGGTCTACCCCATGCTGGAGAATGTTAGCGGGTGCTAGAAATTACTCCTGAATATTACATACCACCATTAAATCGAGTACCATCAACCTCGTATTTCGGTTCGCCAAGTCCTAAACCATTAGGAAGAAAAGTACCAGAAGGATTCGTTACAGTTTGAAGGATGGCTTGAGCTTTGACGTATTTCTCAATTTGAGGTTGGAGTGCACGATTGCCAAAAATAAATTCATCAACAAGCATTTTCAACGTCAACGCAGAATCTCGAGTCCAGGTATAAAAGTCTGGGGCCAATTAACATGAATCGCCTTGGAAACATAAAAGTAGTCTCGCTTACAATCAGGATTGGCCTTCGAAGGACTGGCAATGACATAATTGCCTGCTCCTGATGCTTTCGATCCGTCTGGTCCAATGTTGTTGAGAACACCCTGTAGGGCAATCTTTCTCTCAGAAGCAATGAAGGAATCTAGACTACTGTAACTTGCAGCCGAATCCCTTGACGAAATTGCGGTTGCTTGTACACATAGCAGAGATAAAATCGTAACAACCGATGAAAACAGCATCTTGAATATTGACAATTGTGTCCCTCAAGTCGAGAAAAGAAGAAAGAGAAGTGGTGCAAACGCAATAACATGCAACAACATGAGCACTTATTGATACTTTCTTGTGCTTGTGTGTACTTTTTCGACTCATGTCACAAATATCGTAATTGGTCAAACTAACCTCCACGTTTTTCACTCCATGTACTCCAGATGGAAGGAGCAAGACGACGGCCCGATTATCTTGCGGGGTTACAAGCGGGGAAGGTGCATAGGTGCATGAAAGCCAAGTACTTTTGACATGTGAGGTTGAATATCAGGGGTTCTGTAGTATCGTGCCGCCGTCTGTTACCTAACATTGTTGCGGGAAAATAGGCATCTCGGCCGGTACGGAAAATGATACATTCGGAATCGAACAGGTACGCTCTTGCGACAACATCTATTGCCAATACCAAGCCAAAGTTGAGGGGCTGAGTTACAGGACTCTTCATAAATTGGCTTTCTTGAGATTCCGGGTACTTTGCCTAGAATGTCCAGAATGTATGAAATGAAAGAGAAGAGAAGAATTGGCTGCTGCATAAAGCGGCTATCGGACCTCGGAAGTTAGAAAGACTCACATGATATTCTCGTGACTAAAAAAAAGTCATTTGTTGCATGTCTTAATTCAGGACCGCCGCAGAAAGGTGAGCTCCTTCGCTTATGTAATCTCCCGCTATCACCATCAGACTGTTTGTTGAGAGAGTAGGTAGGTAGGTACCTAGTTAATTATCCATCACAAGTTTTATGACTTGAATCAATCCACCCTGTCTTTCTTATCCCTGGATCTGGATGGAATATAAATAGATAATTTTCTTTCACGACAACCGTATGTATTTTGACAAAATCCCTGAAGCACATCCATCGGGTTAGCTTTAGAGAAGAAAATTGTCATTTCCTCGCTCTCGACACCTCAGCCTCTATCGTCTCAAACGATGAATACTGCAAGAATTTCAGTAGGGGTCTATGAGAAGAAGCATCATCATATCTAATACCTGGGTCATATTTTCTGTTTATATAAGGGCTGTGGCTTCCAACGGCCTCCTCACAATAAACAGCAAGCACGTGATTAGATTCAGATTAAGCTGGGGAAGTCAATCTCCATCAGTTGGCCTTTCGGGCGGGCGAGATAGCATGGGCTTTCTGACTACGAAGGCTTGAAGTCTCAATCAGAACTTAGCAGTTTTACACCTCTGATCCTCGCCTGCAATCCCACTATACACACCTTATACCATAGCAAGCACTCCAGAGCGTTCCGCCGTCGACGGGAGAAGAGATAAAGATGCTTGCCTGCCAGTCGTGAGTTGACTTTGTCTTCTGTTTTGACTTCCCGATATTCAATCTATTGTCAGTTTCAGGTTTTAGCTGTCAACTTTATCAGACCGTTGTTAGATTCTGCATGGGCTCTATCACATCCTATATGGCTGGAAACCTTGATTTCCCGTGTACGATCAATGTATACTTCCTGCTAATACACTTCGAAGGGACATGATTTTATTTTTGTGCCATTCTTACCGCCAGACACCCCCTATATTCTGATGAAATCCTCGGAAGAATTTTGTATACAGCCGCCGAAAATGTCATTTACTCCGGTTCTCACACTTGTTTACAGATAGAAGGCTTCCGATAATTTCCTGTGGAGTATAAGGGGTGAATTCAGCAGTATGGTGCGTATTATGTATTGCAATTTTGAATTCGACGTTCACGGTCGATGTTCTTCCGCACAGTAGCGTTTGGACTGAACTGGTTAATTGGTTCCAAAAGATACTATTTAGAGTTGACCACCAAGAATTTACTTATTATCTCTTATTACTAGACGAATTACCTTCGTCATGGATGCTCAATGATAATATCGAGATGACAACGGCAATAAATGCGATAACATCTGATCTCATAAGATTACACATATGATTTGAACTTCCGACCCAATAAGTTATTATCACATTACTTGTGACGAAGTATGACTGAAGTTTATCTTTACTTTAGGTCTATATTTAAGACTGACTGATTTATCTCAAGCAACAAACGGGGACTCATATAGACCACTTAGCAACTAGCACGAATTCTTTTAATGGCCAAAAACATGAACTTATCTCATTCATGCTGAACTTGCTCGAGCCACGCTATCACCGTTGGAGAAAAATGGAAAAGAACAATAGCCACGATTATCATTCTGAAGTGGCCCAGTCGTTATTATCGATATACGGGTCCATTGTGGCTTCCAAACCCGTTAGTTACTTCTTTTAGGTGCGCTCACCATCATTAAATGGCATAGAATAAAACTGGGATGGGGTCCATTCTGTTACCTTCAGGATCGTTGATCCATCTCGAGAGGATAGGAATGTCAGAATTTCTCAGATATGCAACAAAACTCGATTTTACTATCGGCTCAACATATTATTCATGTACCTGTCTTGGGCGGCTACATTCACTTGATGATTAACTGTACCCGGTCTAATGACAGCAGGGACGCCCTTTAAGATTTCATGGAAGGATTATTTAAACTCCAGAAGCAAACAAATAAATCCAAACTTTGCGGCTCTACATGATATCTCTGCGTGGGCGCTGGGAAAGTCACCGCAAAATTTGTGTGACATGTAGTTCGACTATCGTTTTGTGGAGAACGATGTGCCTCTTGAACAAAATAATTAAAAGTAGTTCAGTATAGCAACGAGTCAACGACATGCAATTATGAACAACGGCAGAAGATTATCGACAACAGTTAGCCTCCTTAAAAACAGTAGCAGAACAACGAACAGTGCTTCAATCCCCAAATTCTTACTATCTAAAAAGATTATCTTCGTTGCATCACGTATGAGATTTCCGAATTTTTCTCTAGATCTCATCACCCTTATCCAAACGACCAAAGTTGAGCAGAACGACAACTTCGAGAAATCTGACATAGAACACGGCGTCGTAAGTAAGACCCCAAGATGAAAGTCAAAAAGCATTAGACTGTGAAGCAAATGTGGCGTGAACCCACGGATGGTTCAACAGTCGTTCGTCTTTAGTAAAATCAAATAAATAATCTGAGTACTCATGCAGTCAGACGGTCCAGCAATCCAAATTAACATCAATGTGCCGTCGTCCCGTAAATTTTTACAGCATATAGTCAGTCAATCCAATGTATGTTGGTGGGGTGGAAGTTTGGCAGTCCAAGTATGATTGCGTAGTTTGTTGGTACCAACTGATATACATCTAAGTACTGCTAGGTATATATCATCCCACAAACCTCAATCTCTATGACCACATTCCATTTCCTACTCCCAAGACACCAAGAAACAATGGCCACAATCCTCTTCAACGAAGGGCACCCCGGTCCAAAATACGCCCAGGAAACTCCAACCAAAAAACAGCTCTTAAACAATATCATCGACGGCATGGCTCGAACACGACCCAGTGCACTCTAGGCCTTAGTACCCGTCTCATCCACCAGCTACTCTGAAGGTTTTCGAAAAGTGACATATTCCGCACTTGCGAATGCCGTCAATGGTATTGCGTGGTGGTTGACTGATCAGCTTGGTCTTGGATTCGGAAAGGATTTTCCAACTATTTGTTACATGGGTTGGAACGATCTTAGATACGTTACTATGGTCTTGGGAGCAATGAAAGCTGGATATAAAGTATGTACATTTTTATGATACGTGTATGTAAACATATTGGTATGTGATTGATAGATACTTCTCGTCTCGCCTTATAACGGTAATGAGGGAAATATCAGTCTATTCAACGGGCTGGACTGTCAAGTTTTAGCAACTACAGATCCAGCCCCGCTAGGAGTGCCTGTGTTACCCAATAGCATGCCCAAGTTACGCACTATTACCGTTCCAAATGTCAACGAGTTTCTAGATAAAAGCTACAAACATTTTCCCTTTAGCAAAACTTACAACGAGACCAAAAATGAACCTCTGGTCTGTCTCCACACATCTGGAACGACGGGTCTACCAAAACTTGTTATCTATTCTCACGACTTTGTATCGACATATATGAGAATGGCGCAATTAGTTTCCCCTGAAGGGTTTGAATCAAGAGAAAAGCAGTACCAAGGAACACGAGTTTTTATGAATCTTCCACCATTTCATGCAAGTATATCTCCTTCTTTCAACTTTCCGTTTGCTGTTATGTGAAGCTCCCGAGCTCGACAGAGAACTCACTGCAGGATAGGCATCAAGCATAAACGCACTATCAGAATCACTAGCCAATCAAAACATCGTCATATTTCCTCTACCAATGGAACGAGCTACTGCGTCATCGCTGGTCGAGATTATGAAATACACGCCAGTAGATGCACTATGTGCACCTCCAGGGATGGTGCACGAGATTGCGACCAGTCCCGAAATCTTAGAAGAATTGGTTGCCCGGAAACTCGACGCTATATGGTACGGCGGCGGCGATTTACCCCAACAATTCGGTGATATCATAACCTCTAAATTCAAATTCTGGAATTCAAATGAATCTACGGAAACTTCCCCGTTTCCAAATATTTACAAGTCAGGAGAATTGCCGGCAGAATATTGGAAATATAAATGTACTCATCCTGCTGCAGGTTTGGAATATCGGGTTTTCTCAGATGATGATCAACTTTATGAAGCTGTCAACGAACGAAATTGCGATCCAGAGTTTGAAAACCCGGTGTTTAAACTTTATCCGGATTTGAAGGAGTATTCTACCAAGGATTTATTCTCTCCTCATCCCACAAAGGCGGGCTGATGGATATACCGGGGGCGTACCGACGATATGATTTTGGTTGTTGTAGATAATATGGCAACTCGTCCGTTCAATCCACAATACATGGAACATGTGATGACAAACCATCCTGATGCTAAAGATGGAGTTATGGTTCCGGCTGGAAAGTTTTTCAACGTGAGATTTGCAACGAAAACGGCTCTTCTTGTTGATTTGAAAGATAGCATTGATGCGGCAGAGCTTGATTATAAAAGAAGGCTGATTGAAGAAATTTGGATTATTGTAAATGGTATCAATGAGAAATACTGAGAAGAAGCTTGGGTGCGAAAGGAATGCATCATTATTGCTGAACCACAGAAACCTCTTCCGAGAAAGCTGAAAGGTTTTATTCAAAGGGCTAGAGCTATGGAATTGTATACAAAAGAGCTGGAGAGTCTCTGAGTAGCATAGAACTTGACTGGTGAAAATATTTATGTTCTAAATCGGGATTTTCACGAGAAATTGAGAGTCGAAAAAGTGATGAGGTAAATATGAGTGAAAAGGGCGGATCAAGTAGTAATAACAAATTTGACGAATGGAAAAGGCACTACCTCTCTTACCTTGCTTCCTCCAAGAGCGACTGCTTTTAAAGTGCTATTTCATGGGGCAGATTTGTGTTCTAGCTCAAATTCAATAAAAAATCGTGCTCCAGGAAGTTGACTTTTAGGATCAGTTTCGACCAATCCGCTTAATTGTGATTCTAAAATGTTATAATTCGTGCCTGAACGCCTGGGTATTGTCCCTTCCCCCATCCTCTGCCCCGAAATTTTAAATAAAATAACAATTAATTCATTATTCATCATCACCAAAATCATCAAAAACATCTCCTGTTTCCCCATTACCTCTTTTATCGAACCAACCGCCAAAATCAAGCTTCATCAGCAGTCTGTCTACTCTGCCGACTTTAGCTGGGACGTATGCACCTTCCTCTCCCAAGACCAACTCCTCATATCCACTGTCCCAGCCATTTTTATCTTGATCTATGTCCCGTAGTGTCTTGACCAATTCTTCAATTGCGTCCTTCACACGTGTTGCAATTGTTCCAAGTTGTTCTTTGATGTCTTGTTCCTCTTTGTGAAAGTCAGAGAATGCATCTACCACTCCTTCATCAGCCTCGAGATCGAGAGATTGCCAGACAGAGTGGATACGGTGGACAAGAGCGACTAGATGATCGATTTGTTGGAGTAGATAATAGAGTGGGTCCGTAAATGTTGAAGTGGTTAAAAGAAGGTTGGATGCGAGAGCTGTGAGGTATCTCCTATGTGCATCTGCGAGTGTTTGAGGATCGTGATTGTGGCTAGCGTTCCTCGATGTTGATTGATTGGCAGCCTGCAACCAGACATCTTCATCTTCATCATGGGATCCTGATGCACGTGTTTCTCTTGTAAGCCAGGCTGTGAAGCCTAACCAAGTTCCTTGCACAACTTCGCCTTGAAGGTATGCTTCCGTCTCGCCTAGGAAAAAGACTGCAGCGCTACTAGTTGCCCATACGCTGCGCATAGCGTGAGAACGCTCCTTAGCTCTAGCTCGAAGCGTAAGAACCTTTTGTCGACCAAACGTCGAACTACCCAAAGGTGGACCTGGAGGTGCAGGATGATCGCGACGTAACGAAGTTATCTTCCAAAGATTAGTGAGCCGTAGATGGGCCCTGTGGACTGCTAAAAGATAAGCATTAATGCTGGAATACATCTGGGTATCAGATGGAGTGAGGAACAGATCTAATGGTGATGGAATGTGAAGTGTAAGGGCAACGGGAACGGAAAGTAAGAGATTTCGGAAAGGGGTGGAAACAATTAGAGAAGATTGCGAAGCTCTCAAGTTGGCTTTCCCTGGCGTATTCGTATTCCCTTTCATAATGTTCAACTGAACAAGGTCTCTTGCAAGTTCAAGCAAATCGTCATCATCCTCTTCGTCATTCTGACCCTTTTGTGCGCCCATCGCAGCCCAGGTCCTAGCAAGGACTGCAGTGACTTCCCCTTCCTTAACGACGATGTTCCCCAGGCCATCCTTCTTCTCATAGCCTAAAGTGTCAGACCTTCTCCATCTTGATCGGATCTTTTCATCAGCCTCAGATATCAAAGCTATGGCAAATTCTCCTCTGCCAAGTAGAAAAAATTCCCGTAATAAAGTCAAGGCCTCAATTACTTTGCTTAAGGGTAGCAGCTTCTGTAAAGTAGTTTGAGATAGGGAAAGACGTATAGCGGCTATGACCCGTGCGAAATTGGCGCCATTTATTGGGAATTTGATTGTTGATAACTGTCGCAAGTGAGATGATAATAGGTCAAGCTCCGGGGAGGACGAAGATGAGATGCCCTTGACTCGAATATGATTCAAGGATCGTCCAATGAAAAGAAGCGACGATGCGGTAGAATCTGACACGAACGCCGGTAACAAGTCTTTAACGTTCGTGTAGTCCTATAATCCGACCAGTCAGCTGTTTATCTATCGTAATTGTGAACCATGGAAACATACATTTGAATCGTCTTCTTGTACAAAAAATCCCCACGTCCAAAACTTGGTAACCGCCCATATAGAATCCAGGCCGATACCTGCTTCAGCCAAGCTGTCTGCGCAACCTTCACCAGACTCAATGCCGCCTCCTCTATGTCCGCATATCCTGTTTGTATAGCATTGCACAACCTATCAATGACCATTGCCCCACTACACTTCTTTCCACCCACATCTTGCATCATAAAGTCTACAATCTCCAAGAACCATTCCATTCGTCTCGTCCAACCAGAGAATTTCTCCACGATAAATGTCAACGGCACAATATTGTATGCACCAACACTCCCAGCATCTTTGCGCAAAATACCATTCTCGACCTCAAGTACCTTGCGTTGAAAGCTTGCAAGATGTACAGAGCTTATAGATGTAGCGACAGCTTGGCAGATACTCGAAGAGTGCTTTGAAGATATGGTGTTTGTGTGCGCGAGGAGCTTGCAGTGAAGATCACTCAAATGGGCGACAGAGGAGAGGAGGGACTTTTCGGAGGGGGATAGGATGGAGGATGAGGACGTGTGATCGGCAGTGAGGAGCGGAGAAGGATGTCCAGAGAGGGAGAGGAGTATTTCGTGGAGCATCTTGGCTCAGGATTAGATCTTTTTCACAATCAGCAAACTCAGAAGTCCCTGTGGAGTGTAGTGGTTCCTCGTACTGGCTTTTCTTTTTGCCCGCGAACCAATCTACTAAGTCGTAATATAACAATAGAATAGTACCCAATAACTCAAAACGGCACATTTGATTCACAGCATACTCATTCTTCAGGGCGCATCAGCCAAACATGACTTGTGTGTAGCAACTAAGCTGCGGTTCACTGAGGTCATAAATTTCCCTAAGATCGCGTTGCAGGCGCGTTGCGGGGACGCGGAAGCTTGGAGCACCACCTGGTAGTTCCAACCCACCACCTCACTTCAATCATAATTTTATTCACGACTGCGTTTTCATATTTACGTGGAACTCATCGAATCACATGGGATGACTTGCTAGAATTGATACCAGTTATCCGCCTAACTAGAGGCCCTGCTTATCACACCGATCCTCAGATTCTGCAAGTGCGTCGTACAGCTGTTCTCGCCACCAATCAAATGAGTTTCATGGATACCGTCAAAACCAAATAGGGGTTTGTTAGGATCGTATAGAGGTAGCAGACACTTAGGTATCTGGGAAAGAATAGTGATCCTAAATACCATCATCCACTATCCATTATACATTGTTGTCATTTCATGTACTGGCCTATTCCGAGGAGACTATGCAGACAATGTGAGAATGCACAAAATCCTTCCCTCCCACCGCCTCTTCTCCTGCCCCCACACTGTCACAACACTGAGCCATCCGGAGAAGGGATTAGAGATACGCTTTTAAGAGAGGATATTCGAGACATGAAACAAAGCTGGGTTCTGAAAGGTGGCTACCGCTACGCGGCGGAGTAGATGTGTAGAAGGTGCAGCAGAAGCGAAATCTTTTAGTTTTTACACTTTCATTGACACGATTCCATCCCTTTTAAAGTTGCCATTGACTTTTGTTACTCCTGATTCTCTTATACAATCTAAAGATCAAGATATCTGAAAGCATTTTACTTTGTACATATCAAACTCTACGACCAGCTATGGCTACTTTTCGAGACATCGCTGCTTGGGCCCACACTCTCGCAGAAATTGCCGCTGCCCCCACTGAAGCCACGAGGAATAGTCCTCCGCTCGCGCAAGCACTTTCTTCTCTTCAAAATATTGGATTTCAAGATATTGGCGGTGCCGTGGAGGCTTTCAAGAAACACGGCACCGCACTCAAAGATTCGATGGAAGCAACCTATGCACAGATGCCTCCAGAAATTCGGAATAAAGTGGAGAAGGTGCATGGTCGACTCGTGGATGCGATTTCCTCCCCAGAAGATATGGAATTCCAAGAACGCGTCGCCGAGTGGACTATTGGTGTTGTCGACGCCTTCAAGAAACACGGTATTGCACTCAGGAGAACCGCAGAAGTAACCTATGCCCAATTACCCCCTGAATTTCGTGATGAGGTTGAGAAGGCGCACGCAAAGGTCTATCAAATCGAATGGAACAAACTAGCAGTGGACATCCAAATTTGGATTAAGGCACATCCATATCAGACAGCATTTTATGTTGTGAATGGAATCGTATTCTTTGCTCCAGCTGCATCTAGTGGCCCAATTCTATGGGTTTTGGGATTTTCTGGCAAAGGGCCAAGGGCTGGTAAGTGGGCAGTCCCCAAATAATTATGGCGCTAACTTTCTGAATAGCTTCATTTGCATCGATGTTACAGAGAAAGTTTGGCACGGTCAGTGCGAAGGACGTATATGACCATGCTCAGAATGCTGTCATGGGAGGTTATGGGGTTACTGCTGTAAATATGGTAACAAGACTTTTTGTCGCTGCTAGTAGTCTTTTTGGTGAGATGTGGGGATCGCGGAATACAGGTAGGAAAATTACTGCGAAGCTTTGAGTTTCATGCTCTCGTAAGGTTGAATTGAGGAACAATAAATTTCTACTTGCATTCCATAGCGCCGTGAGTGACTAATCGTTGAATTTTATCACGTTGCTAATGAGATATCTTGATCACGAGAATTTATACCGCGTTATCTAATAGGTCACTGCTCCCTATAAACTACCACCACGAACCAGACATCTGATATCCCCCCAGCTTCTCAAAATTCAGATATGTACACGTGTCTCGCATGAGTGAGTGGTTGCATGCTAGAAGAATTAAGATAACAGGGGAAGAAAATGCAGGTTACACCGCAGGCAATATGCATGGAAGCGAACTCCACGTTTGCATCTTGACAAGGCTGGCTTTCGAGTGTTTGCTTTCATCTTGATTCACTTTCGGAAGTGTTTTCATAGTTAAACACGCCCAATAACATTAGCATTCACATTCAAGCTCTACGCTTTGTGCCAAATCGCAGCGATTTTGCTTCGACTCACTATCGCCAGTTGATCACTGACGCAAATGGCTTCTATCATTCCCTCGGGCGACAATGCCAACAATGCGGGTTCTGATAGTTTCGATCAATCTAGCACATCCGCTGGATTAGAACAGCCAAGTGAGGAACGGACCGATGATATCGTTGAGTCTTCTGAGAGACAAAGCATCGCTCTTGAAGAGGTAGAAGATACGAGAAATACAGATGCCTCTGATGATACCAATACTCCGGGTGTTCCTGATGACTTGCAGAGGGAGGCCGAGAATGAGGATGCTAGAGTCTACAGTGTACCATGGGAGAACCTGCCAGACAATATAAAGGACTGGATCAAGGCACACCCATACCAAACAGCATTTCACGTCGTCAGTGGAGTGGTTTTCTTCGCCCCAGCCGCGGCCAGTGGCCCTGTGTTATACTTGTTGGGTTTCGGTTCCATGGGACCTAGAGCTGGTAAGTGGAATACTTAGGTGACGTGACGTATGACTAATTTTCATCATAGCATCTCTTGCGACATTCTGGCAGAGCAAAATTGGTGTGGTTGTAGCCAAGAGTGGGTTTTCATTCATGCAGAGTGCAGGTATGGGTGGTTATGCGGCTGCGGCTGTGAATACGGCTGTACAGACTTCAGCTGTTGTGAGTAGTTTCGGTGCTGGGTTATGGGAATGGGCTAAGGGAAGTGGTGATGCAGAGACTGGTGAAGGCTATGATGGAACTGATGGGACCGATGGGACTGATGGGACTGATGGGACTGATGGGACCGATGGAACTGATGGAACTGATGAAAACACTCTCATTAAAGCTGAGAACTGTACCTATGAAGGGTGATCGAAATTAGTCCACCAGCATTCTGCAGGCCGAACTTTACATTTTCAATCATAATATATCGGGATTTCTAGAAGCAAAGGCACCTGCAAGACAGTCATAGAGACTCCATCTCCTCAGCTCGCTCAACAAAGAAGCGATAAAATATGACCCTTGTAACTCGCACATGCGATATAACATATGGGTAGTTGCAGAGTATCAAGAGGATCATAATTGCCGGAAGAAAAAATACACGGGTCACAATCCGCTCAATTTCAAGCCACTGGTTTTCTTCCATGGAATGCTCTTCCAGATGTCTACCGAGTTCTCCCACCTCCACTTTGAATATAAAACAGATCTCATTGTCAACTACGATCAATTCTTTCAAAATTTCTTTCAATCACCCCACCTTTACAAACCCTACCAGAATACCGCGATCCTCCAACCTATCGCATTGCTCCTAGTGACCATCACGATTATCTTTCTCTACCAATCCATCAAGAAGTATAACCAACCACCTCCAACTCTCTCCGAAAACATCATGTCATCAATATAGTCACTTTCTTCACCCTAGCTGTGGCGGGTGGCCCATTCCTCTATTCATCAGGTTTTGTTCGTCTAGGACCGAAAGCATGTAAGCGAGCCTGAAATTTTTGGAATCATGATCTATAACTCACTTTCTCATAGTATCTATTACATCTTTGTTTCAGAGTATCTTCTGTAATGATGCTATCAGAAGTTCATTTGCATATTTACAAATTGCCGCTATGAGTGAGTATAGACTTGGTCTATTGCATACGGCGGTACGATCCTTTTTGGGTATTCGAAGCGTTGTTGAATTCTTCTGGGGAAGTAAATCAATCCGGATGAATAATACCTGGGCCAGTTTGCAAGATTTTGTTGGGTATGTATCTTTTTGTGTGGTTTTGGCGTTACTTTTCTGTATTCTGGTCAGAATTAGAAGTATGGGCTACAAAGTAATTCATGGTGTGATACGTCCTGCTCATATTCATACCGAACAAGAGTTGCGAGAAGCAAGGAAGTGACCATGATCGTCTTTTTTATCAAGCCAGTGTAGCAAACTCATCGCAATCATAATATGATCGAGAAAAAAAGAAGTCTTTCGTTTCTCGGCCAATAAGTAATCATCGAATTCTAATCACACAAAATACCACACTATATGCATGGACCCGCCGTTCTCCTTACCTACATTTTAAATTTAACGTGGCTTAACTTGTTTGTAGATGCTTTACTCCATACATTCATTCCTCAATCCCAAGAGATCACAAAAACTCACTCACACATCTCATCTATCCATAGAAATGCCAAAATTCAAAAATATCACCTCTCGAAAGAACTCATATTTTCACAATACTTCTTGCAAACAGGACATCCAATTGTCTGGGTCAAGTCCAACAATTAAGATATCTGAGATTTTTCATTCCCGTTAAGATTTTCGAAATAATTTTAACCATCAAAGTGATGTGAGCAAAATGTATCTATAAGACTCGTGATAGAGTCTTCAAGATCTCAAAGCTAAGAATCCTAAAATTGCACTGGCCTGTTAAACACAAAGATGTGGGAACAGTCTCCTGATAGTGATACCATTAACTATCTGGATGAAGGAAGGTTGCAGGGAACTTAATATTCAGGAAATTTCAGTTTTCTGTAGCACGTTATACTTCTATAGGTTGCCACGCGTATACAGCCATTGAAATGACATGCTTTGCTTCAAATATAGATAGAAAATTGCACTTCAGATTATGATTAAAAGCTAATACATATTTTCAACCTCTTCCCTTTCCATTACCGGCCCCTTTCATTTACTGAAAATTTCCCAAAAGTCTCCATATATATACAAGGACAGAAGATGAACCATCCCAAGCCTTTGTCCTAGCTAATCATACATCTCGTCGCACTTCAACATATACAAGAAACAGACTCGCTAAAACAAATCATCATAATTCATATCCACCTTACGGGAGATCCTCTCTCAAACCACCACTCAATACGTAGCATAACTCATCAAAGCAGGCTCATTAGTAACCTTCTTCTCATACGCAAAAATATTCAACGCCACCAACGGAATCAACGCTTCAGTCTCAATAACATCTGCCAAGCTAATTCCCGGCGCAACAAGATTACCACACTGATCGCTAACCCGATCAAACGAACCCGGCCCGTCGTTTTGCAACGCATCTGTTACCAATGCATAAGCGACGGGATTAAATAATACACCTGCATGGGTATATAGCGTCCCGGCCGGAAGTCCCAAGCATGCTCCTTGGAGAAAGGTATTTGAAGCGCCGACGCCACGAGCATCTTGCAGGAAGCCCGAGGCAGCGGTTCCGCTTTGTGGTTGGACGATCTCGTCTGTGAGGGAATAGACAGTAGTGGTGGGAACATAGGCTGAATCGCCGTTGTTGGAGCGGAGTCTATTGACAAAGTTGGATTGGTATTGTTGTTGGAGGACGGAAGGAGTACACGCAATGTCGTTTCCGCTTTCGAACCCGGGACAGAGAATGTAAGCTAAGATTGTACCGTGGTAATCAGGTGAGATGGCGATGTGGTCTGTAACAGTTTTTGGGATCGATGGCCAATATTCTGGGAGGTATTGTTAGCTAAATATCTGGGAGAGAATATTGGGAAATACTAACTAAACGCCCATTGAGCATTGAGAGACCCTTGCGACCATGTGACAATAGCAATTTTTCGCGAAGTCATGGCATAGAAGTATTGAAGCGCATAAGCTACATATTCTGCGTTGGTCTGTGCATCGTCAAGCAAAGCAAATGGTATGTTCAAATAGACCGGGTCGGCATAGTCAGTTGTAGCAAGAAGTTTGCCTATGTTAGAAGCATACGTGCCATAGCCAAATGCGCCCGTACCAGGTGACATGATAACTGGTTGCTTCTTGCCCCAGGTAAATTCAGGAGGAACGTAAATTGCAGCCCTGAGGGTTTTTTCGTCGATAGAAAATCGTGCATTGCCATTTACGTTGTTGTAAAATCTCTTGTTGGGAGGCACTGGGTTATTCACGTTATTGACAGAGTTGGTAGATGGGCTCTGGAGAAAATCAGTATTGTAACATATATCAAAACAATACATGACTTACAGCACCAGATGCGACAGCTTGTAGATCACTGGAAGTGAAACCATTAAGAACAAGTCCCAAAGCATTTGAGAGAATATTTGCCGGTGGAGTTGGGGAAGCAGAAGGATCAGATACGCCCCAAGCACCAGCTGCCCAATTTAATGCTTGAGAAACACTACTTGGTTTGGCTGTAGGTTGAGCGGCCGAAAATAACTTCTTAGCAATCACTGGTACATCAGTGCCCAAAATCGTTCCATTTGCAATTGCCCCTGTGTTATGTCAATAAAACTATCTTTGCTTGATGAAATGAAATCTACACACCTACTACCAGATTCGCAGCGGTCGATACTTCCCCACTGTCAGATAACACTGCGGGAATGGCCGAGGATAAACTACCAATATCAAGGACTGCATCCCCGACGCTTGACACGAGACCTGTTACGGGATTTCCTATAAGCTGTGGTTGTGGGAAAGGTGCTGGAACCGGAGCTGGCGCTGCTAGGACTAAAGATGCAGTTATAACTGCGAAGAATGCATGTAGATACATCTTTTGTCTGTGACAATCGTTGAGATTTTGTCAAGTGTCTGAGCGGAGAACTAAATAAGTAAACGTAAGAGTGAAAGCGTGCATAAGGAATATAAATTGAGATTCTGATAAAAATTGAGGAATGAGGCATTATAATATATCTGCTGGATGTTCTGTGCGGCGGAGATTTCACTGTCATGAGGCGCTCCATGATTTCCGGTACGTTCTGAATTTCCGCTTCAGCGACAGAACACTTGATCGTATGAGTAACAAGTGTATTGTGGTTCATTCCACGGCACAATCGAGGCGAACGATCGATGAATTAATTGTAGCCACCCGCGTCTTTAATAAGGATCAGCGAGTGGACGTTGTCCTAATTCGACGGTGCTGAACTGGAAATGGTTAGACGTGCGGAATAAAGGGTGAGCTAAGCCAACTGGCGTTGTCCGCCTACATCGCATTGGGTCAAGGGGCCCGGAGAGAATATTAGCGAGCGAAGAGCCATGATGTATATGGCGGCCCCGGATAGTAGTTAATCTGAATGTTCAGTACTCAACATCGAGGGGAAATGAACGGAGGGTTCTAAAAGCGGCTCTTTCCGTAGATTTGGGTAAGGTATGAAGAGATTATCTCTCCTATATCAACTGTAAAATGAACATGTATTCCACATCAAAAGCGGAGAAGTAGACAGTGAATAGAATAAGGACTTCTTGGCGCCTCGGTATTGTAGATCCGACCTGATGAAACTAACAAAGCCTCATCGTCATTCGGAAATGGTGGTTATCTTATCGAAATCGTAAAGGGTTAGGCAATCTGTCAACGACTATGGCAGTTTTTGTCTCGTTTGGATATATATACTTCGTATGTCATCATTCGCAGATCAACAAGTAACACCCAACAAGCTTCGAATTTTGCTGCTGTTCAACTGGCACCAAAGAGCCATTATTAGTTTCACTCGTTAGTGGTGACCGGTCTGGCTGTTATCGATGGCAGCATCGACCTCATCGTAAATTTCCGGAAGGTTTTCGACAGCCTCGGGATAAATGGATACCAATTATGACTAGTGATATAGAACAGAGTTCCACTGGATACTCAAATTCAAACAGATGGCCTTTTCTTGCTGGAGCTTTCCAACATGAATGTGAGGAATAGAGGAGCCGAAGCGCTGCTCCCCATTTGATGGCCTGACAATCTCATCCAGAAGTGCATATTGTATTCTTCATTCAATCTCACATTGAAGAAATGAGATGTCCTGGAAGCGATTCTTTTCACAAGTGCAGCCACATTACAAAATAGTTCTCATTGAATTCTGAAGATCGCAAGCATGGTGTCATTCACATGAGTCAATAATAGTGTGCAAGCGTGAAGTTTATAGGTTGTATTCCATCTATCTAATTGAACATTGAAAACTTACCGTGTTGCAGACGATAGCATACTGGCCTGGACGATCCGCAAACTGCAGCGCCATTACAGCCCCGTAACATACTTGCAATGATCCCGATGCTCAATGCTATGGTGCTTTTATAATATTCAATCGGAACCTCCACTCAGTAGGGCTACAGAGCAGTGTCAGGTCGCGCAAAGTTGTGCAAAGCAGCAGTCTTTCAATAGAGTATCCATGCCGATGTGGGGGATGATCCCAGACCTCCAACTAATGAAGATTTCTATATGTATTGTCAGCAAGTGATCATGATCATGTTATGTTGTGTGACAAGGCAGTAGAATTGAAAGCATTCAGGAAAAAATTAGAGTTGTTGTTTTTGGTCTTCAGGGTGCGATGCACTCGGGGTTAAAAAGCTATGATTTGTTCATCACAAAGCTTGTGGATGGTATGCGATATATACAAAAAGACAGTTGTGACTAACCTTTGTTGTGGTGTTCAGCGAACATGTGTTGAAAGTTGAAGTGGTAAAGTTAGTAGAAATGTCGGCGCGAGATGGTGAAGAAGGCTACCAGCCCGACCTCACCACCTGCAGTACCTCTGTTGTACCGGTTCTATGTGCATTGGAAAGATGACACAAGTTGCATTGTGCTCATTCCATGGGTGATGATTCTTATTGTAATTGAAGAAGAAGAAACAGGAAATGCAGAAGAAACGAGAACTTTTAAATTAATTTGCTCCCCTAGCTTTGTAGACTAGCGGGTGAGGGGCCGCTTCAAGCTTCCATGACATAATCAGCTCCACCTTCTACACATGACCAAGTTTCCAGTATCATTTTGGCTGCATTGCTGGAGCAGCGATCAAGAAATCGAAGGCTTGACAGAGGACGATACAGTGATGTGGAGTACTGACGGAAGTACAACTTATACAGACACAGAAAGCTGTAACAATGTTGCTAGGACAAAATCTAGCAAGAATTTTGATCAAAACTCATCACATGACATCCGTCAAAAAGATTGAAAAGATAACTAAATCAGCGAAGAAACTAGACTGTGCAGTATTGTTAAAGACTGGAAGGCCACCTGGAGTGATGCTTGCTGAGGGAGAAATTGGGAATGCAGAACAATGGTTGGACGTTGTGAAGGTGGGTTAATCCCCGTGCAATTTCTTGGAATAGGAATCAAATTGCCTGGTTCGGAAATGGAGCATAATTGAGATACGGATGAACAGCTGACGATGTGTCGAAAATACAGAATCTAAGGTATAAGAACTTCGAATTAATGAAGAAAGAAGAAGTAGATGGGAGGCGATTAGATGTGCCTGCTGGAAAGGTTAAGCAATTGGAAAGCTTAAAGGATTATGGGATAGAGGTTGGGAAGGACGAGGAGTTGAGGAAGTGGTGGAGATTACACATGGGCTTTATGAAAGGAGAAGATGAGGAATAATGGGATTAACGAGGTATAAAGGGATGGTATGATTCTGTGACATTCACTCGACCTGGAAAATACAGCCGAGCGAAAATGGTGTGGTCTCGGTGCACTTCAGGGATGACTCAAAGTTCTTACTTTCGGATACAGTACCTTTTCATTGTTGTCAATTCCTCTCGAGGTTAGGTATCTAGCAACCTCGAAAAGAAGTTTCACGATGGATCCCAGCAACTCAGCTCCTACGACGGCATGGCCTAGGTTGAATGACAACTCATCAGACTCACCAGCCAACCCAGAACAACCACTCACCGCGGTATCATTGCCGACACGCAACTCTATATGGGTCGATGAAGATGTCTCGACCGCTTATCCTCAAAATGCACGTCCTAGAGAAGATCTTCTTGCATCCTTCTTTCCATCAGACTCATCTCAGTTGGCAGCTAGACAAGCTCCAGTTCAATCTCATCCATTGGCGTACCCTCTCGCATCTGACTCGAACAAGGCGCTTCCGGTACCAGAATCCACAACTCAGAATGATAGGAGAGTATCCTCCAAATATTCTGAATACGACGTTGACATTCCTGTACCTCTTTCTGCGCGCTTTCAGCGTGACTTGCGGGAAATGATTGGTTCTCCATCTTCGATATATCCTGATAGCGCTCTACCCGACCCCCTTTGTGTCTCTCGAGATTTTACCCCTCAAGCTTCGGCATATCAAGGAGATATGCATCCTGAACCTCCCAGCTCACCTAAGTCGATTCGCCTTTCGGAACTCACTCAATCTCCCGTGGGCGAGGGCACATCGGAACTTTTCCCGGAATATACAGAAAATATACGCCCAGGTAGATCCGCGCATAATATTGTTCCGACAATCAATCTCCTGCCCCAAAGTCCCCAACAACCAGATGCTCAAAATTCTCATTCCCAAAAGTACCAACCGCAACTACTGTTACCTCCCGGATCGTCTCAACCAAAACCCCAAAGACGAAACAAAAGATCATCATCCATAATCAGCGGTCTTGACCAAGGAATCTACAGACCTTCGTCTAAATTCCCCCAGAATCGAGATCTCTTCTACGCAACCCAGAAAGACGACAGTAGATTCAGTCGACACCATCCCTCAAGCAAAGAATACATTCATCGACGAAGAGCCAGCTCCCTAGACCGCACCTCCGTACCCACCGATCCCGAAGTCGCCAAACTCTGGGATGAGCGAATTAACGCCGGTCAACAACCATTCACACCCAGCGACACGATCCCCACATACCAAGAATTCCGACGAACAACTCAACGTGTAGATTCGCCTAGTTCAGACCGATTTCCCCTCCCTGCGTCTGCACTCTCTCAATATGAAGACATTCCACCTCATTTGAGACCTGCTCGCGAATCAGATCTCAGATTCGATCCGAAGTTGGTGCAGGAAATATATGAAGAAAGATGGAAAATTTCTGAGGGCTATGAAGATTTGCAGGCATATTTCAGTGATCCTAAAGAAGGTCCTTATAAGCATCTGAAAATTAATGAATGGGTTGAGCTTTTCGAGTACTTGGAAGAGAGGGATCGGAAAGCGACAGAGAGGGAGATAATATTTGAATTGAGGGCTATTTAAAAAGATGTTGGATTTTAATGATAATGGTTGTGATATCTTTGCTAGTCAAGTTGAGTGGGATATTTCAAGGACGTTTGACGTCAGCTGCCACGACCAGAAGGAGGGAGTTTATTTTTGCTCACCCCATGATAATCGATGAGTTAAATTTTTTTATGTTGACTTTTGCGAGTGTTTTCATGCGAATGATATGTTTTGATTGATTTGATTTTTCCTTCAAGTCGTCTTTAGGAGAACCGGTTGTCATGTGCTGATGACCTCCCTATTCATATATGATTGCCAGTCTCTTTATTCCAAATTGCAGACATCAAACCATTACATAAGTTTTGTCAGTGAGTTTGCCATAGCATGAGCAAACTTTTTTCCATCTCAATATCCATCACATGAGATTCTCCTGAACGAGAAGGGATTCTCTTTTTAATTGTTTGAAAGTCAGACCATATGCTTCTATCTTTCCATGACTTGTAAGTTCAACCAAGTGGCAGTCATTCTATTAAAACATGAAAAATTCCCATCTCACATTCATTTGAAATTTCCCTTCGGGATCAAGGTTCTTCCAGATACCATTAGGATCAAATCAGGCCTCGACCATGAACGCCGTCCGCAACCTCTTTCCTCATCCCCACACTTTCTTCCCCAGCCATTCTCGACAGACCAGCAATACTAGTAAGCCGTACCATCATCTCCCAGGATGGTATTATCGTCCAGAATCTGCTACGTCGCCTATCACACTCTCGTCCGAAGAATTGAATAGCTCTCCACGACGACGACAAAGACAGCAGAGAAATGGTTCTGAATACAATCCTAGCTTATCTTTCAACAAAGGGGAAAGTACAAGAAGCGGAAGGAGAAATGAAGTGGATTTTTCAAGACGTGGAAGGACTGAAAACTTTTCAAAAAGATACGGTGAAGGAAATGGGGTCTTCTCAGCTACACCAAATGGCAGGAAGGGTATTGAGAATATGGGAAGGGAGAGAGAAGTGGGAATGGAAATGGAGATTCAGAGGAGAATCGATGGGATAATAGAATTGCAGGACGCGATATCTCGAGAGCAGGATAGGATTGAGGATGAGTGGATGTTTCTTGAGAGGGCGTGGGAGGTCTTGGGAGAAAGTAGGGATGCAGAGAGGGAGAGGGAGAGAGACTTCAAAGAGTGGATATTGGCGGAGAGGATTTTGAATGGAGGAAGTGGTCGAGTTGGAAATGATCGTCGGTACGGAGGGTGGAATGAAGGGAGATGGGAGGATATGGATGCTGGCAGTCCGGATACGAGGAGATTGTATTAGATCTGGAAGAGAGAGGAAAAATTTCAGTAATCTGCTATCTCTGTAAGTGAATCTAAATTCTTTGTCGGATCTTCCGTTCGGGGTCAAGATTGAATTTATGGTTTCTGATGAAGATCTCCACTGTGCTGCCAACACCAAAGAAACCAACTGCTTTGAGTGTACAGCTATCAAGCCGTAAACAGCTCATATGCCATATGTCCGTACATTGAAGATGCCGAAACCTCTTCATCTCGACGGCTGCAGCATCTCCAACCTTCAGCCTTGAAGGATTAGGTAGTTGCCTATATACCACATCTTCCGCAACACAACCACAGACAAAATCCGAAAGCATTTCCAGGTCCCGATCCCCTACCAGGTAACTCAATCACCTTCCAGATTAAGCACCTCCCCCTCCATACCCCTCCATCCCACCACCAGAAAAGCAAAATCTCAAACCCCTCCAAAAGAAAAGAATCATGACGATCAACAAACTTGTAGCCTGCAGCCTTCTCTTGTTTACCTACCTAGTTGTACAGAAAAAGAAACCTCAATGATCTTCTTTTCTTTTTCACAAGTAACCTTGTATCATGTGGCTATTACTAGCATATTCATCTCAGACCTCACTTTGCTTTACTCATACATGCATTATCACGTATTACATCACTCTACGCATTCTATGCATCTTTCCTTAGATATCAATTTCTTTCTTCACTTTTTTACCTCATCTCACTTCACTTCAATCACTCATCACTTCCCACTCCAAACCCATTATTAAATTTCAATCTTCACTTCACCTTCACCTTCACCTTCATCACATCACATTACACCACACAAAAAACTCCAACCTCCACACTTCACTCCTACTTCCCCGCACCAACTTCCAAAAAGCAAAGAAAGAGAAATTCACTCCACCTTCAAAGTCAAGTCACGCAACCCCACCAGAACCGTACGCCACAAATTGCAATTCACTCAACCTCTTCTTCTCATTTACATCTCGCTAGTACGAGTCCTTCATCGACTGTAGTGTTTCCCCTCAGTAGCGCGTGTGTCAATACGGTATTATTCTTCACTCATCTTTCGTTTCCACCATAAAAGGATCTTCTTGGCAATTGTTTTTTCTTCTTCACTACAACTTTTCCTACAATTGCAAAAGATACCAGGAACGGGACCAGATTTACAAGTCACGACAAAGTCTACTTTTCCCATTTCAACAACTTAGCAATCTTCAATAATTATCTTTGCACCGTGATAAGAATTGTCACACTTTGGATTCTATTATCTGATCATATCAACTTAGCTTATTCTACCTATCAATACTTTGACAATAACAAAAATCAAAGCAAAAATCAAAATCAAAATGGCTGCCCAAAGAAGACAACAATCTCATCTTCCCTCTCCACCAGTCTCTCCCTCCCAACAAACACCACGGCCACTGCCTCTTCCTCTTCCAACAGAGATGAAAAGATACAAAACTTGGCAATCAGCTCGCTCAAATTCCATGAATGTCAAGACTGTGCCAGTCCCACCTCTAGCACGACGATCAGCGACAGCTCCTGTGATCGGTACCACCTCCGATCAATTCATAGATTATGACCGGAACTCATCACCCGAACCTGAATTCGTGCCAACTTCCGCAGTGAAACCCGAAGTGCCAAGTCGGTACACTACGTCGTACTACCATATTCTTGGACTGCCAGAGATTCCTGAGGTTACCACTGAGGAAATTGAAGAGGCTTTTCAAAAGCTCGGTAAGATTTCCCTTCTCTTCATTCAATCTTAAAACTACCTTTCAGGCAATTCTGAATCACTTGACTCCAAATACACAAAATTCAAACTGACAACCTTCACAGTACAAAATCCATCTTCCCATCCATCGCACCACTATGATAATCTGGAGCAGATCCGTAAAACGCTCACTAGCTCCATCAGACGACGTGCCTACGATCATGGTCGTCGTGCTCACTTACTACACCAATCCCAGCTGAAAGATCGGGAACTTTTTGAGAAAGTGCGCAACGACTCTGATAAGCTTTCAAAAGATCGGGAGCGCTTTGAAAAAATGCGCAAAGACTGTGACAAGCTTTCAAAGGCTCAAAAGACTGCCGCTCAGGAGATTAAAGCCTTCACCGATGACATGAGAATGAAAAGTCTAGAGAGCGAATTGAAGATGGTGAAAAAAGAGGTGGCGGCAACTTTTAAAAGAAAAGTCAAAAACATGGGACTAAGCATGAGTTTGGATGGATTGGACGAGGAAGAGGGAGTGCCTTGGGAGGAAATGGATTTTGGTACCAGGAGTTCCCAAATTGTGGGGGAAAGAATGGGTCTTGAATTTGAATTCAATGGGTCTGGTAGTGAGGAGGATTCCGGGGATGAACATGGATCCGAAGGCACATTTTCAAACAGAGATGAAGTAAGAAAAGAGCCTAGAAGATCGGAAGAATCTGAACAAATCAAAAGGCTTGAGGAATTTGAAGAATTGTCTTCGTCTGCAATGTCAGGACTATTTTCAAAGATATCTTCTTCTGACCTTAAAAAGGCTCCGATAGCTCCAGAGATCTTTCCCAAAGATGACCAAAGGAAATTGGATGTCAAGGATGAAAAATTATCTGCGTCTAAAGAGGTAGGATCATTTCGACAGGCGGATTCCTCAGATCTCAAAACGATTTCGCCCCCTACAGAAATAATCTCGAAGAGCGACAACGAGACATCAGAAGTCAAGGAAGTCGATGAGAAGATCCTAAACACCCCAAAAGCGACCCCAAAAATAATCCTCACATCCGAATCCGGCAAGAAACCTGTGGAACCCAAAAACGAAACACAGGACACTCCAGATACCCCCAAGCCCCCCACAATCACAACCCAAACAACATCCCCACCATCTATCGACACCGATCTCCCCGACATTCTCAACATCATCGAATGTCTCTACCCAGCAGCAAAAACGAAAAAGAAAAAGGAAAATGATTCCTACAAAGAAATCTGGGAATTCGACTACAACTCCGATTCCGAGTCCGATTCCGATACTGAGTCTCCACCAGAACAACCTCAGAACCTTCCCTGCTCATCTCCATCTCAAACCCAAACCCCCACAATCCACGAACTCCCCGGCTCCGAAATCTGGGAGCTCGACTACCCAAATCACAACTCCAATACCAACCCCGCCGACGAAGAAGATGATGAAGAAGCACACGAAACCATAATTCTCTTCCTCCAATTCGTCATCGTTTTCTCTCTCGCGACCGCTGCGTGGGGTTGGTTTGGCGGGGGGTGGGTTTTGAATTTAGTTTTGGCTTGAGGTTTGGGGAATGAGATTGAGTGGAATTCGAATTTGAGGTTTGAAATTAAAGTCGGAAGAAAGGAAGAGAGTGACAGTAGCCCGTAATGGGGTGATGAGGTAGGAAGGGAGGAAGGAAGGAATGAAAAAGTTGTACAATACAGGATAATGAGGAAAGAGAGAAGGACCGACCGAGCAAAGGAACAACCAAGCGATCGAACAAATCATACAAATAAACCACACACACTAGAGGAGAAAAAAATCCACAAAAAAGAGCAGAGCAGGAAGGGACGTACGGACGAACAGACAGATACTACAAAATTGTATAATTCGCGTATTGTATATCAAGCAGAAACTTACTACTTATTACTCATCTGCTTGGGTTTCCAGGTTAGCTGGGCTGGACTTGGCTACATAGACAGATAGATAGATTGGCTAGACGTGAATATACGGATAATCACGACAAATACAACATCAACATCAATATCAATAATGAGCCCATTCACAATAAATCTCCAACAATGGAAATATACAAAAATTAAACTACTATATCTCGTCTGTGAACCTTATTCTTTTTGATTTTGTAATATAATGCTCGTGAGTTTAAATCAACCAAGCCAATACAGGGTATCTATACTTCAACTATTACCCACACATTTATCCCATCCTGCCCCGTTTCCCATGCCATATCTTCTTGGAAATCTATCATGTAAATATCATTTCCATATAATCATCCACTGGCACGTTTCCGCCCAAATTCTTCACGTACTCTACAACTAACTGCTTAAGCCTTTTCCCCTTCACCGTCAGGTGTATTCGTCCCCTTGGAATGCGACATGCTATATGGTGCCTGCGAAGGTGTTGGTCAATGCCTATTCTCTCTAAATTTGATACTTTCTCCAATCTTGTCCGTCGAATTGCTTCGAACCGTTCCGTCTAAACCCCAGGATATCATAGTAAAGAAAATAAGGATGGAAATAAAAATTGTATGAAAGTCCCAAAACTAATGGCTCGTTTCGGAAATCGATGTGTCGAGAAGAATGAAAATAATGAAAGTCGAAAAGAAACTTAAGTATTTTGACGTAATGACGCCGGTCGAGAAAGTGACCTCGGACGAGTTTGAGAAAATCTGCATACCAATACCTGCTTCGCATTACAAATTCTCCAGGCCAAATTCCTCACATTTCCATCTGCTCTGACCACCTCAGGCGCAAATTCAATACCAAACATGTAATGAACAGCATGAACTACGCGTCTAGGGAATTTTCCATCTCTTGCGACCAATACCCCGAAACTTTCATCTACAGAGTTAGGAGCAATATCTGGGTCTCGATCGAAACAATTGCGCACTACAGGTAGTAAAGCTTGCTCGACTGCGCTGCGGATGAGAGATTGAGATTGAGAGTTGTCAGAATCAAGGGAAATGTTTAAGTTTGAGCTTTCGTCGTCGAAGCGGGGGATGCGGATTTCGAATGGGAGAGAGATGGCCATGACATTGTGTTTGCCATCGTGGTGGTAACGGAATTCGAAAACTCCTTGGGTCCAGAAGAGTTTGTCGCCCTCAAAAATCATTTCTCCTTCCATGTAATCTTGAGTTGAGCCATCTATACGTTTTGCGCCCGAAACAAACCTATTTGAAACGAGAATACCTTTGTCTGCTGGGCTGGATTCGTATTCATTAGGAACCGTGGCAACCCAACGGCCCGCTGAAGGAATTCGAGTTACTTCTCGAGATGCATTGTCAGCTACCATATACATACCTACCCAATCAGCATTGCTGTGTTTTATTGGTGCTGTCCATTTCACTTTGATCGGTGCACCATATTCGAAAACGAGAGGTTTGAATCCGTCCATTCGTTCTTGTGGAAGACGAGCCGTGATTCCTTCTTTAGAAGTAGTACGCTTGTGCATAGCCGAGTCAAACGATGTACCCTCGATCGTAACAGAGTAATCTCTGGGATCGAAACCGGCCAAATCTGGTGCAATCCTTGTCAATGTTAGACGAGCAGGATATTGACTGAAGAGCGCAGAGGTATCTCTGAAAATGGTTGAAACACCCGCCGCAAATTTCGGTCGAGCAGCATCTAAAAATTCTTCGACAAAATGACCCGTTTCTTCTAGAACTCTATCAACATTGCCATGCCATTTTTTGATTTGAGGTGGCAGTGATCTCTTGATACTCTTTGATAGACCAGCTTCTGACCTAAGATTTCGGCCATACAACTTCTGCATGTGAGGTTTTTCGACAAATTGGAGGAACGCAAGGGTAAGCGTGTGACTGAGAAGCGCCAAGGAAAAGATAGCTCGACTGCCGGTGATGAAAACTGCTCCCCAGATACCAGCAAGCCCAATAATACGTTCTGGATTGTTAAGGTATCGATAAATGCCGCTGTATGTGAGTTTGGGAGCGTGGTCGAAGAAAAAGTCCCCAAAGAACCATCCAAATTCACCCAAAGACTCATAGATACTAATGGCCGTCCAAAGCTGAAGCGAGACTAAACCAGCACCCAGCACATGTCGTAACAAAACAAGACCATAGGCCCAATCCGATGGCATTGAGTACATCTTCCAGGTTGCGGCAATGAAGCTTGCGTAGCACATTGTCATGCTTAAGTAGTACATTCCTTTCCATTGTCTCCAAGCTTCTTCTGTGCTATCACCATACTTGACGAAATGTCGTGTCCACATCTTTTTGTTCGATTGTCTATCAAGAATGATTCCGAGACCCACCGAGTACCACAAACGCCAGAATATAGCACTGATTACGAAAAGTGCCTGATAAACTGGAGTCGAGGGTGTGAGAGCAGTAATGAGAAAGACGTAACCTAGGAGTAGGAGGATAGAAACATCTGTGATTCGGAAAAGATCAATGTTGCCCAATCCCATGAGATTATGGACGGCTAATGGTTGGGTAGTATTAAGTGGAGGTGTTTGTGTGGGTGATGAATCTACACTATATTCAAGACCCTCTTTACTTGATGCCAGTGCATTTGCATGATCGATGTCGCTTGGGGTTGGATTATCTTGGTGCTTTCTGGGAGGTGGAGGATTATATGTTTTGTCGATGTGAGGATTCTCCACAACGAGGAGAAATGCGAACTGAGCCATATGTGCAACGATCGAGATTGCTAGCACGCTATAGCTTGCAGCCATCATTGAGATCCCATAATAACCAGCATATCCAACAGAATACATTGGATGGGGTGCCATTTCGAAAACACCATCAAATGTCAATTCTTGATCGATGAGGTAAAAGAAGTCACCCCAATACCATGCATAATCTTTTACGACTCGATGTGCGTCAAGCTTAACCCATAGGTTGAATAAAACGAGTATGATTCCTGCACCCCATCGGAGTGTTGACATGACCAGACTTTCATCAGATGGTGCGCCTCCACAAGCAATCGCAAAGAGACAGTATGATGTGAAATCACACATCAGAATGAGATCCACCACCCTTCGAAAGACTAGCCATGTATTATACTCAATGGGAGCTTCCTCAAATTTGTAATCTTCTGGGATTTTAGTCTCTAGTTCAGTCTTGATCAATTTGTACAACCATGGTCGAGGATTTTTGCCCGTAATTGGGTTTTCAAACAGGTTCCATTTCTTTGCCCATGCTACTATTCTTTTGTGGTGCGATTGGATGTGAAGGAGATATCCAATGCCAACATTGTAGCATCCTCGCCAGAAAAGGAACAGGACTGCGAACACTGGTCTCTTCAGTGAACTAGGAAGCGCATAAAGTGCGAATATGTGGAGGGCAAGTATGACCAATACGATTACATCAGAGAGGTTCTTGGGCTGTCGAGGATCGAGCAATTGAGAAACCATATCATGAGTCTGGGGCACTGTAAATACTATAGACCTGTTAGCTTCGAGTTTCTTAACTGATACTGGCATGTGCAATCGTCAGAATAAATTCTTCACTTACCGGTACCATCCGGCGTTCTGCCAAAGGTCTTCTTGCCTTTGTCGAGTTCGAAGTCTTCGGACGGTGGCTCGGAACCGCAACGGGCTGTCATATAATCCTCATTTGCGGTAGGAGCATTGTTAATTCGTTCCCGTAAGCCATTCGAGTCTGGGGACTTCATGGAAGAAGTACTCATGTCGAATGGACTCTGCCGTGTTGAAAACGGCAGCCAAATGTCGTTGAGGCTTTAGATCTGACAATCGAGGAGTTCTGAGCGTTTTCAAAGGAACAACACGTTGGTATAAAGAATGTAGGTGAAGTGGAGGTTAGCATGTATTTATGCTAAGCAAATAGATGTTTCTAAATGTTGAATTAATAGAAGTGGGTTGAACCGTATGCTGATGCTGTCCTTTTCTGCGAGATCAAGGTTGTTCGAGTTCAATTCAATGGGGTTCATTCATTAATAAAGTTGCACCTCGCACCTCTCCGAAACGATCAGAGTGGAGGTGATTCTGACGAATGATATTGCTCACCACAAAGAATACGGCAGTTTTACATTTAATTCTGGCTGGTAAATGGGATGTACGGGACCAGTTTAGATATGAATATGGATTTTGTTTGTCATATTGATCAATCACGAGAATGCCGATGAAGTAGTAGCTACTAGGTAGTCGCTACTCGGCAGGATGTGTGTATGTATGAATGATTTTTTGAGGAAGGTATGACATATTTTATGTATCTCTTCTTTCTTTTCCGTTTGATGTGTCCATGAAAGTTGGGGAAACGCGTGGGGGATTTTGTAACCGTTTTCTCTTCTCTTCTCTATCTAATCAATCAGATCCTGTCAATACTGTGCATCGCTACCTACTGCACTTGTCTATCTCTCTTTCAAGACACTCTCCATCGTTTTTCCGTGGGTGATTATTTGATATCCGCGGAAACTGCCAGCACACACGATGTTCTTCCGTATTCAATCTAATTATGCACGAGATGGTTCTCAACAAAAAAATTCAGATGGAATTCTATAGAATCAAGTGCCAATTAATTGACATGTGAAAGATCCAGTCGAATGGACGATCAATGATGTGATTTTCTATGCATGGTCAAGGATACTTCGAAAATCCCCATTCTTTTTGGTAACCGACCAAAATCATATCTGGGGAAAGATGGAGAACATTGAAATTGTAAAGTTTATTATATCAGATTCATCCTCTGTACAAGGCTCGGCTTGACGGAAGGATCCCGTCTCACCTTGCCATCCCCTATCATCCACGTTTTTCTGATCTGTCGTGTTACTCACAAAACACTACTGTAGCATTTCTGCAATCGAGCTTCGGACTTTTGATACGTAGTCACCAGGAGCGGAGCCAATCAGAGACCTGCCCCCTTGAAAGTGACGGAGAATATCCAGATGATAAGAAAGACTGTAAGGTTACCGTGCCTGCTCTACGTTTCCCTCGGGAGTGATGTCTTACCGTTGTTCACCAACAGAGTCTTAGTCGTGGGGGTTGGCATCCGTAACAAGACTCAAAGTGTAGTTTGACCACCTCCGTCTGGGCGAAGACCTTATCCGCCAGAGCATATGAACGCTAAAGTGTATTCAGATACAGGGTCTCGTTCGTCGGTAGGTAAACTTCGCGATGACGGAAACATCAAGCAATTCATTTCATTGTGTGACCCTGCAACATCGAAACTCCATATTCGTTCGAACGTTTGAGGCTGTAACCAACGGGTAAGTAATGGTGTTAGAACTGCCAAAGCTGACGAACGAGCTAGAAACCCGATCACAGAACGGGAGTGACAGAAGAGAGGTACAAGGCTCTGACCCGAAGATGGTAGAAGACTTCGACATGATGTTCTCCGAGGCCTTCGCTCAATGTCTGACAGATGTCGATCTCTCCGAGAACCTCTTCGACTAGGCACTGGAATATGCTCAGCTAATATAACAGTGCTTCTGTCTGTAGATTCACGGGCAAATTCCATATGATGAGATAAGCATTTCGACAAAGAGAGGCGAGAGAGTATAGAATTTGATAGAGTCTTAGAATTTGTGTTCTGGGAAAGAGACGGACTGGCTTCTCAATCCATATGTTGTTTTCATAGCTGGAGAGTTGAAAAGAATCTGATAGAGATGGACGGGTTCAGAAAGCGATGAATTTAATGGATTCATGCTACCCCGCCGGTAATCGGTAATCGGAGAAACAACCTCGCCCACATTCACCGCCTTACCAATTAAGTCACTGATATTATAAACCAATCTTATCATTAGCAAAATTCCATTGTTGCTTTGTAAACATCCTACGACTTTATTATCCCATCAACCATCCCACATTTTACATTCAATAAGTAATTAACAACTTTATTCTGATTTTGTCGCAGTAAATTATGGCTCCATCTCTTGAGGAAAGGCCAGATGCTGTGCAAGACGTCCTCTCGAATCCTCTCAAAAATGCTCCCAAACTTGTCGCCCCAGAACCAGAACATTGTCCCGGTCCAGAGTCCGAAGCTGCGGGAAAGGCAGATTCTTGCGCTGGCTGTCCCAACCAAGCTATATGCGCATCTGCACCCAAGGGTCCCGATCCAGATATCCCAGCTATAACCGCACGTCTCGCTGGCATCAAACATAAAGTCTTAATCCTATCGGGGAAGGGTGGTGTGGGAAAAAGCACATTTACAAGCTTACTTGCTCATGCCTTCGCAACAAATGAAGATAATACAGTAGGGATCATGGATACCGATATCTGTGGACCGAGTATACCCAAGATGATGGGAGTGGAAACGGAGCAGATACATGTTAGTGGTGCAGGTTGGAGTCCAGTATGGGTTATGGAGAACTTGGGTGTGATGAGTGTGCAGTTTATGTTACCCAATCGAGACGATGCCGTGATATGGAGAGGACCGAAGAAAAATGGATTGATCAAGCAATTCTTAAAGGATGTAGAGTGGGGAGAGATGGATTTCTTATTGGTGGACACACCTCCAGGAACCAGTGATGAACATTTGAGCGTGAATTCATTTCTCAAGGAGAGTGGCGTAGATGGGGCTTTAGTAGTTACAACGCCACAGGAAGTTTCACTGTTGGACGTCAGAAAAGAAATCGATTTTTGTCGGAAGGCGGGGATCAAGGTATTGGGGATCGTAGAAAATATGTCAGGATTCGTCTGCCCAAAATGCACACACGAAAGTCAAATCTTCCAAGCAACAACGGGAGGTGCGAGAGCTTTAGCTAAAGAGATGAATATTCCGTTCCTGGGAGCTGTACCACTAGATCCTCGAATTGGGATGTCTTGCGATTATGGCGAGAGCTTTTTTGATGCTTGGCCTGATAGTCCAGCCTGCACGGCATTGAAGACCGTCGTTAGAAAACTTGGTGAAGAGATTGGACTCGATCCCAAGAGCATACTACCTGACGATTGAAAAGTCTTCCACGAAGTTCACTCCCTCGCAGGTCAACCGATAACATGATTCGGTCAGAAAAGCGTGATCAACATCCGCTCCGAGGTACTCAGCTTCCTGTTGTGTCTACCAAAGTACTACACACACAGTCCATCGACTTTGCCATGGCTTTAATCCGTAATCAGAAAGCGAAGAATGCCGACAGATACTGATATAATATCAAATATAATTAGCATATAGAATTCGGACCAAGTATAAGATTCAACAAACAGCATGATTTTTGTCCAGTCCAGTGAGCTTAGCAATCCAGTGTGATTCGGGCGGCGAGTGCCCACCTATGTTTCATCCCTCACCTGCAATGTCCACACTAGCTTAAATACATTTGCTGGTTTTAGTTCTCGGCGACATTTGAAACCATGAAGTCCTTCACTCCCCGCGCAGCTCACTGACAATTGAAGCAACGCGTATCAGCGTTACTCCACATATTACCCGCATCTTTTCAAATGGACAGATTGTCGCAAAGTGATCCATACGCCAAAATTGCAGATGCTAGCATCTTTATGCGTCCCGAGAGTCGAATCCGGGCAATCTGGTCTGGCTCGCTTACATTGAAATTCCTATTCCAGATATCTGAGAAGGAAGGACCACCGATTCAGGTAGTCGTGGCCGAATATGAACATTGATTTGTATGCATGTGCCTGAGGTACCTAGACATCTCGGAACATTATATATCGGAGCTTCTTATGCGTCGGAGAATTCACTCTTTTATTTGGCAAGGCCTGGAATCACGAGATGGTTTTCAAATTCCTCTAGGTGCACTTCTAATCCCGATATGATCAGGGATTTAGCTGTGCAATACCCGGTTTGGGAAGTAGGGTATCTTTTGATGTTTTTTCCATCACGGCAGTTACTGGATTTGCTTACATTTTGTGACTTAATATGCAACTCGAATAACAATGTGGATGATGGGTGGTGGTATGCGTTCTCCGAGCTTTCCATACAATACATTTGCTATAGCAATGGATCCGCTTATGTTCCTCTATAATGTCTATGTTATGTGGAGTAAAGGGCTTCTTATCACATTCAGAGATCACTTGCGCGAACTTGATTCTATCCGAAGACAAATCAGGGTGGCCCCTTTGAGCAAGTGTGTTCGGTTAAAGCCGATTACACTTCTCATCTTGTCGTCCGCTTTTCTCAAGCCTGCTTATCGTGATTTGAGTCGAAAGACTCTGGATCCTCTCTCTACATACCCAATCATTAACATTAAACAATATTGGCCAATTTGGCGTACGGGGAAAGGGAAGCGCCAGGTGCTCTCCCAGTTATACATGGAGTCGGAATCGTATCCACCAGAAGACTGAAGGTTTCATACGATAACAGTCAGTCAGATGCAGGTACCAATTATTATCGCCTAACACCGAGCCAACGATTGCCGAACCCATTGTCTACAAAAATTCATATGAATCTCTTAACCTACCACACCAGATGCAAGCTGTCGTAAGCTCGAGAGTTGCATGCGGATGTATTCTAGGGATTATCATTCGATAATTTTCTGTTGCAAAGTGCTTGTGGGGATCAATTATTTGTGAGGAAAGCATTTAGCCGTGTTTCGAAGACCGGAACGATTTGAGCATCCGGAGAACGATTCCTTTGTAGGGCAGCTAGATTTTGATACCCCTGGGGCCTGTATGTCAGATTGTGATGTGGGTCAAGATTACAACTCGGTTGAGAGGCTTGTTCGCACGGTTTCCTTTCCACATGTGGATTTATCCACCTGCACGCACGGTACTTTTCCTTGAGACGAAATTTCATGTCCCTTGTTTTAATATGGATCGATATAAACCGAAATACGAACCTACGCGGTTACTCTTTCTGTTTTTGGTGGTTAAGCTTAATCACTTGAGGCTTCGTATCTCCCTGCAGTCCTTGTTTGAGCCTGTTTTCACGAATGACAATGGCTTGTTCAAACCGCGATCACATTGCGTCGCTACCCAAGCAGAAACTGCAAGGCACGAACGGATAGGGAAGAAACGGTTCATCCGGTCTTTCTTGGTGGCTTCTATGATTGATGGATCTTTATGAGCCCCGGCAAATAAGCCGTGGCGATATGGCTTCCCAATGTTTACTTTTACCTGCTTAGACCCCGCTCTTTCGGTTGTCGATCGAGATATACTTTGAGTAAGTAAAAATCGACGTTCCAACATGGCGACTGTGGGGCCTGATATTAATATCGGTGAGCTACTTCAAATCTTCAATGGCTCGCTGTCGCTAACTCAGTCTACAGGCGGAAAAGGTCTGGCTGTGATCTGGGCTCTCAATGCTGTCTCAATCACTGTCGTTATCGCAAGATGCATGACGCAAAGATTCATCATCCGTCAACTGGGACTTAGTGATGCTTTGGTCGTTGTATCGATGGTATGTTCTTTACCTCGTGAGCCACGGGTCTTGACTAATGATGAAGGGTACTATTTCTTCCATGGCAGCTTTGATCACAGTGCAATATCACTATGGATGGGGACGACATTACGCATATCTCGATCCATTTGATAGGATTGAGGCAATGAAATATAACGCAATTGGGCAATCTTTTGGTAATTTTACTTCAGTACGAGTCTCTAATACAAGATCACTCTCTAACTTTGTGTGCGCCAGGTGTCATGGGCTCGACTTTTGGTCGGATGTCCTTCATTATCCTCATGCTACAGCTATTTGGAACTTCTAAATTAAAGCACGCAGCTCTATGGACCTTATTTTGGGTACAATTTATTCCAAATTGTGTTGTTGTCGTCACATTGTACGTTCAATGTAATGATATTCGAGCTTTGTGGGATACATCGATTGTGTCTTCATGCTGGCCCGAGTCTTACCAAACCGTGAGTATAGACATCATTACCGCTGGAATCATTTCTAATGACAAATTAGTATATTGGCTACGCACATACGAGTTGGAATGGTCTCACAGATCTTTTTTTGACTTGTCTACCAGCAACAATGTTGTGGAGTTTACAAATGAATCGTCGTACGAAATTTGGCTTGGTATTCTTGTTAAGTCTTAGTTTGCTGTAAGTTCTACTTGTGCCTTGTCTACCACATCTTCTAATTCAAGCTTCTCGCAGCGCCTTTGTGGGAGTCATCATGAAAATTGTGTATATTCGTGTACTTGCCAACCGAGGAGATTATACCTGTAAGTATCACAATATTCATCGACTAGCAACCCGCTAACAATACCAGACAACACAGTCCCATTCTTCGTCTGGGTACAGTAAGTTTTTCCCTGCACTTTCCCAGATAACTCTTTCCTGACCCTCCAAAAACAGAGTCGAATCCAATCTCGTCGTAATCGCCTCTTCAGTCCCACTCCTCCGTCCCCTCTTCGTGCGTCTTAGAGCCGGCAATTTCAGCACCCAAAATGGCTCCACGGCTCCTACCTTCGAGATGTCAGGCTATAGTAATAAGCGGAAATCGATACAGAATAATCATATGTTTAGTGAGATAAGCGATGATGATTTGGGGCTGAAGGATTCGCGTGATGGGATGCCGATCGATGATAAGGGGAGTGAAGATCATATCTTACCGATACAGGGGGAGAAGGAAAGGGTTTTGGAACCGTGGGTGGTGAAGAAGGAAGTTAGTTATAGTGTGAGGGTTGAGAAGACGGTAGACGAGGATATCGAAAAGGGAGAGCCGGAGAGGGACAGAGGGAGAAACAATACATTCATGGTGCCGAAAAGAGCGAGTAAAGGGAGTATGAGTATTCTGAGTCATGTTTCTATGGCTTGAAAATCACTCATTGTGAGTTTTGGGCTACGTTTTATTGAGGGATAATTAGGTATTGGATTAGGAATGGAATTTTGAATGGTCATGGATGGATAGCAATGGATTAGGAATGGAATTTTGAATGATCATGGATGGATAGCAATGGATGGATGGATATACTCGGGCAAATTATCTCTTTTGTAAATACCCTCAAAGTCAGCTTTTGTAATCTCACATTAATCTTCCTGTCATATCTCGAGTTTTAATACGCACCAGTGAGGAACGCGTTGATTTGAATCTATATACCACACTTACCATCAATCATAAACTTCCACCTTCCTCCCGCTCGCGCAAAACATCATCATCATCATCATCATCATCATTTGAGCATTATCCTTCCGCACATCTCATTACTCGGATCCGTACTGGAAAAAGTACAGCACCCTCACTATACACCTCTCCACCTCTCCACCTCTCTTCAGTAATTAACCATACCAAAATCAAATCAAATAAAAATACAACTCCAACAAATATCAATATCCATCCATCCCCACAAGTAACCAAGTCACGTTCAAGAGAGAAAAAATAAAAATTCTCTCTCGAAACAAAAATGGATATTCTCAAAGCGGAAGGGAAAAGAAGGGAAGGGAAGATGTGTACGTACCCCATGTCTTATTTCTCATGCAATCAGTGTTGTATTTTACAGAGTATATTACACAGTAGTTTACATAGTATTGGCTTCGACCATGTTGTCGGGACTCGGTAGCCAATGGGAAATGAGTAGGCTGGGCTGGCTGGGCTGAGCTTTAGATGAGGATGAGGATGAGAGGGGAGATTGTGAGACTGTTTTTGAGGCATGATTTTTGTAACGAAGGAGAGGGAAGTCTTTGGTAGGATGGAAGAATTGAGATCTTGGGATATCGAGAGATTTGGATGTATGGTGTTCTTGATATGTAGTATTGAAATAGAAATTGATCATCGGGATTTTGGGCTTGGGATTGAGGATTTGGGATTAGGTGGTTATGTTGATTGTTAATGGGGTTTATGTGTATTTTGTAGAGGTAATTATGGTATACTTTCTATATTTGAATGGATTTGAATGGAAAAAGTATATCGTTATGAAGAATGAAATACATTCAACATCTGGTATGATTTTACTCAAATCATTTGGTGTCCTAGATTTTTCCGTTCCAGGGAGGTATTGTATGTACTCCATAATCTGTGGATAGTTAGCGGGCTGGATTCAGCACTATCCACATGATATGGAATAGCGGGTAAACCATAATTTATAATGAAGGATGGCTGAGCATTGAGAATGAATAAGCTTTTCTATACCATATCGTACAAAAGCGTTGAAGCTTAATTTCTCTCGCACAAGCATTTGGGGTGCCAGACTGGGGTGCGTTCCGCAGAGTAGGGCCCGTTATATGAACTTATGATTTGTGGATTTGGAGGTGCGTGTGCAATGTGCAATGTGGGATCGGGATGGGCTCGGAATTTGGGGGCCGGAATGGGGGATGCGGATCTGTGATTGTTTTGTGTACTTACTTGTGCACACGGAAATGAAGCGATTTTTGTTTGTTGTTGAATTGGTGGCTGTACTGTGTTGTACTGACTGCACTGATAACAGATTGTTATTATCATTTTTCGGACTATATAAATTCTTTCTTTCAACCGATAGATCCTTGAATTCTAGAAGATACTCAAAAGATTGCCTCTGCGCGTGTATCTACTGTAAGTAATTCCTCCACTCTAGCGCAACAGTATTGATACCAGATAGGCGAAGCCCCCGAGAAACCCAGAGCACTCCACCCGAAACCCCTTGGTCCTTGCAGACGGAAACCAACCGACCTCCCCCATATACCCTAGTTTATCAGCAAGCTCCGGGTATCCCAGCCACAACACGGAGATTGAACCCAGACGTCGAAAAATACATGGAATTTTTGTATCCTTCCTTCATTCAATCGATGTACTTTGGCGTTGCTTTCTTGCGTTGCTCATATTCTTAAATCGCATGTAGAGTTGATCGGGACCGAAGCATCGATTCCATTCGATACCAATTCCCATTTGGATGGTCTGATGTGTACATTCAATAGTCCCGTTTTTGATTGGTATTCTAGATGTAGTAGTTTAATATCCGTGGTTCAAGCGTTGGAGAACTCAAAGGTTGAAATTTATTGAGCCTATATACTTCCGTCTACTTTCTTCCCGTGTTGATAGTGCTTCTTATCTCAGTATCTTCTTCATCTCGTTTTTCTACTTTGTTCTCTCATCTCATCTCTTTTTATCATCTCATTTGCCACTCTACCCGTTCGCCCTAGGTACCGTTTCTCGCCAGGATGAAGGCTTCAGTAATGAGCACGGCTCTCGCAGCCCTTACCTTCCTCCCCTCTCTGAGCACGTGCACTCCCATCGCAAGCCCCAGCTCAGTAGCCATCTCCAAGCTTACTCCATCCCTCCCCCTAACAGTCAGTGTTGTGAAGACCTTTGACTTCCCTTCATGGTGCGAAAACTTCGCCATCAGATCCAACGGCAACCTTCTCGTCTCCCGTCTTGATACTCCCGAGGTCCTCCTCGTCTCCCCCGCAAACGCATTTGAGCCCATCACCGTCACCACCTTCAACGCCACTACCTACAAAGGCGCCCTCGGTATCTCCGAAACCACAGAAGATGTCTTCTACGTTATCACCTCCGCTCAAGTCGACGACTCCTTTGTCAAAACCAGCGGCGTAAACTCCATCTGGAAAATCAACATGAACACCTTCGTCCAGTCCAACGGAATCATTATCTCTCCCGCCACCGTAACAAAGATCGTCGATATCCCCGGTGCCGATTTCCTCAACGGAATGACCACTTTGGACGACGAAAATGTGCTCGTAGGAGATATCTACAACGGCTGGGTCTACAAAGTCTGCGTCGCCACCGGCACCTACTCCATCATCGTCAACGATCCCAAGATGAAGTTTCCCGCGGGCGCCTCCACCAATCTCGGGGTCAACGGTATCAAAATCTCCAATTCCTATCTCTACTGGACCAACACGGCTGTTGGTACTCTCAACAAAATCAAGATTGCAAGCGATGGAACCCCAATCGGCTCCAGCTCCGTCGTCGTAAGCAATGTTCCCAAAGCAGATGATTTTATTTTCAAGAGTGACGGTACTATCTGGGTTGCGCAAAACCAAATGGATGAATTGAGTTATATTCCTGTCGGAGCTACTCAAGCTACTTTGGTCGCTGGAAGCAATACTTCGACTACCTTGGCTGGTGTTACTTCGGGTCATTTTGGAAGAACTGCCAATGATGCTAACATTTTGTATATGGCTACTAGTGGTGGTGAGTTTCCCCTTTCCCCCTGCGTTTTGTCATTTGGAAATTTGACGATACTAATTGTAAACAGGATTGGCATTACCCATCAACGGAACCGTGACCGTAGCAGGAAGTATCGTCAAAATCGACACCACTGGGTTTTAGCCATTAACGCCTGGGAGTGACGACGATGATGAGTGTGCTGGAGATATGGAATAGTATTTCCAGAGAATAGAATGGTATGAATGTATGGTTGATGCTGATGTGAAATTGATATATGTATATATGTGAAAATATAGAATAATAATATCTTTAATAGCTAATAATCCATGTGCCTATCCGTAACCAGTGCTCTGAACTGTCATTTCTAAATATTCTTAGCACCGCTAGCTTGTGAGCTCCTAAGGGGCGAGTTCTGTAAATGGCGGCAGCAGGTATAAACGGTGAGTATGGGGGTCCACGCGAATGAGCAAGATACCAATATCAATATATTCTAAAGCACCCCCACTTCGAATTATAGATCTGATACAATTAATTTCGAATAGACCAATATATTTTATACCGTAAGCCAAGGGCCATCATACATAACCATTCACATGTGAAAACTAGCCAAGTTTTCAAAGTTCTCCTTGGACCTCCAGCGCGATCCAAAACCCGCGTATTACGCATAAATAACAACATAATGAGCATAGTGTAATGTAACTAACAGTAGGGACTCACTGATCCTTGTCTTCTAATTACTCTGTTCCCCAGTGCCAGTCTGCAATATTGCACTAAACATCATGTGGATTGCATCTCCAACTCTCTCAGTCTTTGATCGTATGTCTGAGAAAGTTGTTGCGTCCCGCAATATATCAAGGATTTCCTTGAAAGCATCTGAACTTGCCGCGCGTCTATTCTTGAAGTTTCCATTGATTAAACAAATTCGCGTGAAATCTCCCAGTCAAAATCGGAAGATATGGGTTTGCAGCTGTCCAAGATCCTCATTTGTATTCTTGGAGCATCAGATGATAAGAATTTTTCACAGCAATGTACCTAGGTACCCACATATCTTTCGTCCCTGCTTCGATTATATAATATCCGAAGTTCTCATTCTTGTCTGGACGATTATTATCACTGTCTAAAATACGAGCAGATGAGTTGGAGAAAGTCGCCGAGAGAAGAGGACTTATTCTGAAGGGTTCTTGTGCACATCAGACCAGAAGGTGATGCTGAAGCGACATGTGTCAATACTGAAATAGCCGAGTATGAGATTCAAAGAAGTTTCGAGAGATCAGATGAATGGATAACGTGCAAATACTATGAATCTCAATGCCCTGGTATTGAGATATGATACATTGGATTAAACCGAGAAGGTGAGAGTAGCGGAGCTGGGAAAACACAAACTGGGCATTCAGGTGCTACATAAAGACGTACGATGTGAAATTCTACTACCTTGACTGAGCCCTTTAAACTGAGACATAGATTGATGGACATCGCGGCTTATTTTCTCATATAATCTGCCTCGCATTTTCTGTCGACCTTCGAACTAGCAAGAAAGAGCCTACGTGAAATGCGATATGTGATACGGGACTGCCGAGATCAAGCACCCCAGACGCTTCTGAACATCAACAACGTAGCGGCTAGCTGATTCTGATGAGGTAGGCAAATTTTAACGGAAAAATGGTACGGGATGAATCATACTACACGCAAACGATAGACGTCTTCTCGCATAACGTCAATGAAATTATACAAAATGCTTGTCTGTCGAAAAATTTATATTCAGGAGGTTTATTTAGGAAAGGCTTCGGAGGACAGATACTAGTTGGGTGAAAGGATCATAAAAAACCAGGGGAAATATCGATTTAACATGGAATGAAACCGTAATGTGAAAAGATAGTTTTTCCCCTTCAAATGCTGTGAGAAATTAGGTTTGTTCGAGAGATTGAAGCGGGTCGGAAGTCTCAAATAGGGTGAGATATTCAATCCTCATGCCAAAGTGGTGCAATGAAGGAGGGGAGATATGAGAATACATAGGTGAATGTGTTGAGCAACTTGAAAAGCTTGCAGACATAGGTATGTGTGTGGTATCTCATCAGGGAGTAAAGAGGCTATATTCGCAACATAGATTGTTAAAGCATTCAAGGTTGTACCATTTTGAAGAATAGCCAAAGAGCAAGCAAAGTCGTAGAGCAGTCACATCTACATCTTGTCACGCGTTTGGGAACGACGAGGACCGGCGCCGAAGTTCAAAATTCAAAAACGCGTACTTTCAATAGCCTTTACATCCAAAGGCTTCAGTCCTCATGGATGATAAGATCAAGAGATAAAGGACCGGATACCTTCATTAATGCATCTTATATTGGTATCAGGAAGTGTGGCTTCGAATAATACTATTTGTTGATGAAGCGTGGAAAGTCCAATGGGCCTTCACACTCTAATCCTACCTCGGCCTTCACGCTCCATTCTCGAAATAAATACAAACGGTTATTTCAATGAAAGAAAGAGAGCGGTTGCCCTAAATGTTTGAGGATTCAGGATAGCAAGACATAGCTTGGCCAGGTCCGAATTAGCTTTATCCGATTTGTCAACTGTACCACCTATCCAGACATGACCGAAAACACTATAGAAAGCGTTTTGAGCTTGATGTTGCAATTATAGAGGTTCGTATGCTCAACAGGATAGAAATGGTAATGTAACTTTACAAGTCAGGTAGTACAGATCTTCGCTTCCGGGGTAGTGTCATTTCGATGATATTTCATTGACTATGAATAGGACAACTTCCAACCGCGTGGTAATGCAGAGACTTCTGTAGATAGTAGAGATATTCATAGGACTTGCAAACTTCAATTATCAACGGAAATAGAAGAGTCCTTCACTTTGTCCTTCACAAATGGGAAGGTTCTGTATATAGATCAAAGGGGAGGATGTCAGCGAAGTAAGTGGTGATGGGTAAGAAACGAACAGTGAGTGAGAATTTAGCTGGAGAGTTGTAGATTTGTAATCTTTACGCCTGTTGTAAGCATGAATCAACCCCGTACACTTGTCAGATTTGACACCCGAATCCTGGTTGCGCCCAAACCTTGTCGACTTAGAACTCCCATAGAGTTCTGATATGCAGGTCTAATGCTGACTTGCTTGAAGAAGTCATACTTATTGATGACTGCAGTAATCCATACTATCCATGTTCCTGATCCACGCCCATATGCACGTATACATAACTGACGTAGACGAAGCTAGAATAGAAAGTCGTTTCGTTGATGCAGTCACCTTTGACATGATACGGTTCCAATAAAGCATATAGATTAACATTGGTAGATCAAAAATACGTGACGCTTAACACATCTATGTATTATTGATGCATAAAAAGATTCAACGTTAATTCAAAGATCTCTGAGATCGTTCTAACGAGAAGTGGAGATTAAGTTCGTCACGTGGAATGCAACATGTTCTTTTTAAAGCAAAGGGGGTCCTTCAGATCTATTCCCGGGCCGATCTGCCAAGAGAATTAAAAGTCCTGCAAGTCAATCCTACATTATACATACTGTCACATCCCGAGAAGAAGGGAAATCGAACATGTACATCCCGAGGCTTGTGATATGAACATGGATCGGCGGTGAGAATATCGCGATTCTTGTGTACGTGGTACACATGGTGTACAATACACATGATGAGAGGTTTGTATCTCTTGTCGACACTGGATGGCAAACATTTTTTGTACTCGTGGAGTTCTAGAAAGTGCTCGTATAAGATACTAGATGGATATACACACTGATCTTACTTTGGGCTCTTGACCTTACTATATGAGGAAGGTAATATATCAAAATCACTTACTAACCATATAAGAAACGCCTCTGGATGAATTCAAGGACAATTATCAGCTGTAATGTCCATATTGTCCATTGAGCGCAAAAAGGAATTGCCATCCAGAGTATCATGGATAATAAAAAAGCCATGAAACAGGCATTGTAGGCATTCGATATCTTGAGGAAGATCTTTTCCTAAATCGAGATACATAGATGCTTTCTCATTGACGCTGACTACCAAGATATTGTTGGAAAGGTATCATCTTATGCTCTGAATGAAATCAATAGATCTTTCACAATGTAACCCAGGATAAGATCTACGTACGACTGTGCCTCCTTGGGTAGGCGAGGTAGGTAGGCAGGGAGGTAGGCAGGTAGGTAGGTACAGTATGATATATTCCAGGACTTCCAGGACTACAACATTGGTAAGAATATGCATTACACAACATCGATCAAACTCAGGAGTACTTCTCTAAGTTCTCTGCTTTCACTCGTAGTTAGTTCCACACTTATTATGTGCTCTGTGTGTACTTTTGCTCGCTCTCGTACAAGGCTAAATTCTTCCTTCCACTCAAACTCTTAGATCGGCTCCAAAGTAGAATGGCGGCGTTGAATCCTTGAAGAGAAAACCGGAGACGGTAAACTTATCTGAGTATAGCTTCATCTTCTTCTCATCTGGTTAATCTGTGAATCTCTTAATCCCATCCTATCGTACCATCCATATCCATCAACAAGGAAATCTTGAGTCTAGAATTTGATCCTTATTTACAAATTATTGAAAGTCGTGCCGAATCAAAGCATCAAGGGGGGCGATGATCATTGAGATGCTAGGTACTTGCATACATCAGTTCGGGAATTTATCCCTATACAGTACATTTCGTACCTTCACTTCAAACAGGCTTCTTGCTTCACTCACTCATAATTTCCAGCCGCCACCAATTAATAAAGAGGATGCGGATGTACTCTGTAGGTATGACAATACATCTAACAAAATAACTTCACTATTTACATGGTTGAAAAAAGCAACAAAATAGCAGATGCCATTTTTATACATTTATATGAAGAGATGGATGTAAACAATTGATTCTCTACTTCCAAATTTCTTTTTTCGAACATTCCTATCTCCATCATCGACATAGGCAATCTACATCATCTTTGTTCTCGACCCTCACAAGGATACCTGAGTAGTATCAAGATCATCTTTTTTTTTGACATCGGATCCACAGCTTTCCGTGCTTCCTATGCAAAACTTACTTCAACTCCATTCCAAGTTCTACTTAGTCCATGAAATCGATATCGCACTACAATATTAATCAAAATTTAACATCATTGTGGGTTTCTACCGTGACATTGCTTCGATCTTCATCTGCATAACATCTGCCATTGCATCCCAACTTCAAATATCTTCTCGTTGGCCAATGTTATTGGGAATACGGAGATACGACGAGAAAATCTTCTGCGAAGATTCGCAGCATACCCAATCGTGGCGGCATATAACCAGCCTTATCTTGCGCCAGGATTCGATCTGGAATATCAATACCTTCAATCGAACCCCTCACCAATATATTCGGGATCTACCAGTACCACATCGGACTTGACTATCATTGACGATCAACGATACGCTTCCCCAGCTTATCCTATCTGCGACAACAGTCCCAGACCTACAAAACGTCAAAAGATTAATGGAAAGCCAAAGCAGATTAAAGTTCGAGCGAATATAGACAATCAGATGCCAGGAAATGATGGGTCTTCCGCAACTGCTGCGGAGGCTTCAACGACCGCTGCAAATAAACCAAAACGGGTACGAACGGGATGTTTGACATGCAGAGAAAGACATTTGAAATGTGATGAGGGTTTGCCAAATTGTCTGAATTGCCGGAAATCTAGTAGGGAATGCAAAAGAGGGGTGCGATTAAATTTTATCGATACCCAGATCAAATCACCACCAATGATCCCTCCTACAGCAGATTGGTCAGGTTAGTAGATTGAAGGACATTTTTCACCATACATTTACTCATGCATTGTTAGTTCAATTCCAAGATGAATCCCGCGAAATCGCTTCAGAATACAAGGGCGGCTTGAGTCGATATGCTCACATCGAACAAACGATTACGCCCCCTCGAGACCCGCCCACCGAATATCCTATGCGACCTGTGGTTGTTGATCCTATGATGCAAGGGAATGCGCTTCCACCAATACAGACTACTGGTACTTTCATGGAAAATAATCTTGGGGTTAAGCAAGAGATGGCACATTCTTCACATTCTAGGCATACAAGTAGACATTTATCTCACGCTGGTAGTGAGAGCTCTAGTTATTTGACCGCGCCGACTGCATACACTGCTTCGGAACAAATTATCACGCCACCCAACGAATCTCGGGATTATCTTACTACTCCCGAAGAAGTTCTATATATGCAAGTCTTCGTTGAGGAAGTTGGATTATGGATGGATAGTATGGACCCGATGAAACACTTCTCCAGGTTATTACCGTTCCATTCTCTAGGAGAACCCATGCTTCTCAATGCTTTCCTAGCATGTGGAGCTCGACACTTGACTCTTGTCAATCCTGTTTACCAGGAGGACAAAGCATTATATTATTATGATACAGCCACTACTCAATTGTTGCGATCGTTACAAAATCCCGATCGAGATACTGTCATCTGTGCAACTACAGCTGTCATTCTTAACGTTTATGAGATCATGTCCGAAAGAGCGATGCAACGTATGAACCATATTGCCGGAGCACGAGCTTTGATTAAGGAATGTGGATGGAATGCACGAAGTACTGGTGTAGGGGCCGCATGCTTTTGGCTTAATGTTGGTATGGAATTGCTCAGTTGTTTGCATTTTAATTGGCAGGTTGCTTGGGAACCGGATCAATGGGGAGTTGATATGGACTTTTCACGAGAATTGGAAGCTGGACGAGAGGAAGTCTGGGTTCATCGGATGCTATACATCATTGGTAAAATCGCAAACTTCCGGGCATCAATTCCACGGTTTCAGGAGGCTTCACCCCACGACGAACAAATTCGAATGCAATCTAGGTATGCGGAGTGGCAAAAATTAAAGAATCTTTGTGATAGCTGGAACAGTAGTATACCTCGGACTATGCACCCGATGGCTTATTTGTATCCGTCACAGACCACTTCAAGTTCCGCCTTCCCAGAAGTCTGGTGAGTATCTATCCACTAAGTGGGGTGTACAAAGTAACCTACTAATCACAAATTTATAGGCTTCTCAAACGTGCCACAATCGTTGGTCGATTGTTCTACCACACAGCGATGTGCCTTCTCCCTCAAATCAATCCGTTGTTGAGCCCAGAAAATTCGGAAATGCACGATATGCAACAAGACCATTCTCGTTCCATATGTGGCATTGTAGCACACGTCAAGGACAGGGGAGTAGCTAGTGTCGCGCTTCGCTCTTTAGCTATCGCTGCCGAATGTTTAGTTGTTCGTCGCGAACAAGAAGAAGTGCTCACCATATTCGAAAAAATTCGAAAAGAGACGGGTTGGAGAGTCGGATTTTTACACAAAGAACTCAAAACGAAGTGGGGTTGGCCAGATGAAACAACACAACAGCAACAGATGATGCCACAAGCGAATTCCTTGTCACAATTTTTCCCTTCTAATACGCCAGCACCAACGTCAAATTTACCACCTGCACCAGCAAGGCCGTCCATTCCAAGCGGTATCTTAAATCCTCTTCTGAAAACTGCGGACTTCTCCTTACCGAATCATCCATATCAACAACATTATCAACCACCAAACACAACAAATCAATTTACTCATACATATCTATAATTGATATATCATATTACAAACGACCAGCGAGATCTTCATTGTTCATTACTTCTTCGACGACGCTATGGGAGACGCAAATCAAAATGATACCTGAGAGGACAAATTCAGGGATGGACGCCATTTTGCATACGGAATCAGGGGCACAAAATTTTCAATTTAGCGTTATGAACTGGGACATTGGTGTCAAATTGGCGTTTGGGGAATAAACAATCGGCGCCGGATTGGTGGGCACTCCTAGGTATTCTTGAACATAAAACCTTGGAGTTTGATGGAATGGAGGGCTTTATTCTTTCAGCGTTGTTCTTGGATATTGTAGTATTATAGAGCGAGTGACATTGGACGACAGTGTATATACATTATGCATGAATTGTATTATCTCTGAATGTTAAAGAATGTACCTATTTTGTTCGATGCACACCCTTCTCGTCTGAATAGTTTGAGGTTGGTGAGTAGGTGAACTCATTTTGAATGAACGATTGAGGCTACTAGGTACTTTAATTTTGCCAATTTCACATACAAGTAAGCGAATCCGGTAATTATTTGTAGACGGTCAACGATTCAACATCATACAAATGCCCGCGTTTCACTTGTCAGTTCAATAGGAACATTGCTTTTCACAACTACCTACTCACCTGTATTAGTCATCGACATCATCAACGTGATGAAGGGAATTAACCTATGATATAAGCGACACGTGATTCTCATGATCTTGAAAAGTTTTGTTGCACATCTAAAATGTGTCGGTCGTTCACAAACGTTTCAAAAACGTTTTCAAAATGTTTTGGTAAATTCTTTTGGGGGAGCGGGCAGTCGGAAGGAATTTTATTATACGGCGATTAGCACACGACAGGCGAATTTTCTGGGTTGAACTGAGCTATTAGGCTCTGTATCTACTTTTGAGTATCAATGTAGGTGTCTCGGAAACATTAGATAGAGTACGATTTCCAATGACAATAATTCTCATTGCTATATTGCGGAGGAAGAAGAAATCGTTTTCGTGGGTTCCAGTGATGCTTATGTAACGAACCTATACATTTCAAGAGATCAGGCTTCTGGCGTACAACAATTTCATCAATAAACTGCTATCAATGATTCTATGAGAAGCTTGATTTACAAACACTGCGGATTTCTTATCTCTCCATCTTGGGCATTCTTGAGCAGTTTGACACGGACGCAATGTCCATACCTCCAGGCGCACCTCAACCATCATATATCCTCCGTGGACATGCGACTCCAATACATGTAGCGAAGTTTATACGAGGAAATACGCGACTGGTTACGGGGGATGCGGAGGGATGGGTTGTGATGTGGAGTTTGGAGAGTAGGAGGGGGACTGCGGTTTGGAGGGCGCATGAGGGGGTTTTGCTGGGCGTGGGGGAGTGGGGGGAGGGGGTAATTACGTGAGTTTTCTTCTTCTTTCTTTCCTCTTGGAGTTTTAGGGGTTTGGTGATTTGTGGTTGGGGGAAGAAGAAGGGGAGGGGGTGGAACTAATCAGCCATCATCATGTTTGGGAAAGGGGAGGTGAACAGAGAAGGACGCCCAGCTGATATCTTGCAGGCATGGAAAAGACAATAAACTAATGATATGGAAGCTTCCCCCATCAGAGGAGGAATTCATGAGTAAAGTTCTTCCCGTTGATACCGTCTCGGAAGAGAGGAGAAAACCATGGATTCTACATATGTTAGATGTCAACACCATGAATTTCTGCGCCTTCGCTATGTGTCCTTTGTATTCGGATATCAAAGCGAATGAGGACGGAGAGAAGAGGAATGACGAAAAAGCGGAAGCAGAAATTGAAAAAGACGAGAAGGGTGAAGATCAATTGTTGATCGCAGTCCCAAATACGTTGACATCCGAATCAGTAAGTAATCATCCACGTGAAATAAGCAAGAGAAACTAACAACTCCAGATCGATATCTTCCACATTCCCACTCTCCACCGTCTACACAATATTCCTTCGCCTGGACCAGAGAAGCCAGGCATGATCATGTGTCTATCACTCTTCTTCCATCCCATCACTAAGTGCCTAACCATTCTCTCCGGTTACGAAGATGGATCAGTTTCCATCTTCTCCTTCACTTCTTCTCTCTCTCCATCCTCTTCTTTTCCTTCAACTGCATCCTCATCCCGATCACCACAATGGAACACCATATACCATTCCAAATCGCACATCCAGCCGGTCCTCTCCCTTTCTCTCGATCCAAGCCCCGACCGCAAATTCTTTCTCACTAGTGGTGCTGATGATCGGATCATCAAATATGTGATCCCCACCACCACCACTCCCTTTTCACCTTCAACATCAAAATCAAATTCAACATCAATACTAAGCTCCGCTAAAGACGAGCCCAAAATGCTGAAAACAGCACATGCGGGACAACAAAGCATAGAAGTGCGAAATGATGGGAAGATTGCCGTGACAGCTGGATGGGACGGGAGAGCGAGAGTTTACGGAGTGGCGAAGATGAGGGAATTGGCGGTGCTGAAGTGGCATAAGGATGGGTGTTTTGCGGTTGCTGTTGCGGATGTTTTGGAAGGGGAAAAGGTGGAGAGTGGAGGGGATGAGAAGGGGAGGGAGTTGGTGGGGAGACTGGGACAATTGGATGTTAAGGGGGAGAGGCTGAGGAAGGCGAGGGAAACGCATTGGGTTGCTGTGGGAGGGAAGGATGGGAAGGTTAGTTTGTGGGATGTCTATTGAGTGACTCGGAAAGAATCCATATACACTTTCGAGCGTACAAGTTGTGTGAGGCTATAAATTCATGACATAAAGATAAGTTGATAACCTTCTTAGAGAATTGAGAAATATACGTGCAAGCCGCATCAAATTTTCAGATAAAAATTAACATTAGATTTATTTCAAAGGACTAAAAGTAAAGCTCGAAAGATCGAACAGTGAAACAATCGAACAGATATTGATCATCTAACAAATCATCACACCACTACACCAAACCACCTTCCTCACCCCTTTAGATCCTCTCTCATAATCCATCCCCCCCTCCCCCCCCCCCCCCAAACCCTCAAATCTAAGCCTCACACGGCGACCCGCCCCCCTCAGCTGGCAATCCACACTCCTCAGGCGTCACCAAAGTCCAATCCGCATCAATATTTCCCAACTCAACCGCTCTCCCATTAGTCAGCGTATTCATCGCGCTCTCCGAAATATTGAATCCCGTAGCCGCAGCATCAATCGCCAAGATATTGATCGAGACGCCTTGATATGTTAAGGTGTAACAAGTACCGCAGTTAGGAGAGTTCCAACCGGCGATTGTGGATGCGCCGCCGATGCGGGCGAAGGTGGGGAGATCGCCTTGGACTTTATATTGGGGGAAACGGGTTTCGAGACCGTTGGGACCGTTGGAGCAGGAGACTGCGGAGAGGGAGCGAGCAGCGTTGTCGTAGCCGGGGTCGTAGGTTACTTGAATGGCGAGGGTGGAGGTGAGGAGGGGGAGGAGGGTGAAGGCGTTGCGGAATTGCATTTTGAGTGGGTAGTTTTGAGGGGTTTGTGTTTGGTCTTGGGAGAGTGGTAGTTGGTTGATTGGTGTTGGAAGGTGGTTTGGTGTAGTGATGTGATGTGATATTTGTCGAGATGTCGAAAGTTCTTGTCGAGAGTTGATGCTGTTGATGCTGTTTCCTTGAAGGACTCTTGCTTAAATTTATATTCATAATGATGGCTTCTGTTGTTTGTAGATTTGATTGTTTACTATGTTACGCATATCTAGGACGTTTGCTTCTCACAGTCCTAGAGTATTAGGTAGATCTCATGAAGATGTTCCATTATGGAGACTGATTGAGTGGTCAATGCAGTGCATATTTTGATATTATAATTATAGAAAGAATCAAAACATAAGAGTTGGCCAGGAGATGGTTATTACTTCACGTTCTTGAAGCGGGGTGGAGAAGAATGTTAGGAATGTTGGAAGTGCAAAAGAAGATTGTGAAGTGAGCGTCGTGCGGCTTGTGACCAAGATTTCAACTCTTTCCTAAATATAGACATCAGGTGTCCCCAAGATAGATGGATCACTCTCAATCTCCATTCCCACTGTAATAGAAGGCTTCCTTGAAGGCTTGAACACTCTCAAATGTTTCGACTAAAAACGTTCTCAATAATCATAATCATGGAGGTCTGGCGGCTTGCCTTCTGTTTCTTCACCAAGTTCTCGACGCGATCGCCAAAATGCTACTGAGTATGAAGTTGTGGTACTGAGCGACTTTATCCACGCAAGTTTGAATAAGGACATAAGGAAAAGATATAACATGATGAGCTTGTGAAGCTGGAGGAAGTTTGGATATATGTCGAGAGGTCCGTGCACCACTCCGATTTATTAAAGACGCTCCAGCTTCAGAGGCCACACGGATTGCAAATTATAGCAAGTCCCATCTCAACTCCTGTTATACTTGATATTGTACGTGAGCTTTTGATTGTTGAATTGCAGTCCGGACTATTGGACACCCTGTGCTTACAATCGCAGTGCTTCAATTCCGGAGGTCCGTACTGGTGGCTGGTACCATGGACATTTTCTTGGCTTGATGGTATTATGGGAATGTTCTTTCAACTTCTGGATAATCTGGCGCCCTAACCGATATAGCGCTGGACAGCCTAGGACTTGTTCTCAACCGTTTCAGAGCATGATCGAAAGGTGGGTTGTTGCTCACGAGGCAAGAAGATCCTTGAATGAAGTATGAAACTTCATCAATGATACGTAATATACGCATACAGAATCCTGACAGAGAGTTTAACTCATCGGCATCGAGGCCCCAGGGATATGTTGACTGATATCTAGGATATTCATCAAAGTCATCTATCATTGGTAGTGAACTGAAGCTCGCATATTCAAGTGATTTACTTTACACAACAAGTTCCTACGACCGCGCATTAGTTCAGATACAAGTGAAAAGGTCCCTGGAAACAGAGCTGATCAAGCACGCCAGTATGGGCAACGATTGTCTGATAGATTTGGTCACACGGACGAGTTATCTTTCCTCTCCATAAAAATATCCCGAGAGCTGGGAGCGAGGCTGATTGGATACCGACACTTACACAACATCTGCCCACCCACTGCCCACTCACTGCCCACCCACTGGGCATCAATATCACTATCAGTCACCGACCTCCATTGCTATCATTGACGATAAGCCAAAAGCGAAAATTCAAAGTCAAAAGTCAAACAACCAACAGCCAACAGCCAACAGCCATTAACTATCAAATCGCCTACCATCATATGCACCAGTTGACCAGTCTGGATGTTATCCCACACCCTCCCCCTCCATCCCCTCGCCTACTAAGCCCTATCTTCATCCACTCAAAACGATTTAATATGGCTTGTGTCTAGATGTCCCATGTCTTGGTTCCAAATCAATCCTTGATGGCCATCAAACTTTAAACCCTTGGCACATCGATAAGAAGATAAACAAGCTCCTCACCAATTAAACTGGGACACCCCACGTGCAGATTTCATACGTCAGTAAGTATCCCAAAATCCCATATAAAAGATTAAGATCCTTGAGTTTTGATCCCATTCAATAAATCATCCATCCTCACGCGAATGGTATCGGAAATTGGAAAGAGAACCGAAAAAGGTTGAGTTATTTGGTAACAGTTACCTCTTTGGGGAAAATGCCTAGACACGTGCCTGTGTCTATTCCCAGGGGATTGGATTTGAGAAGGTCGCAATATGGTGGCGGTACGACATTGAATAGTACTACTACTACTGCCAATATTGTGGTGGATAAAATGAATGCTGTCCCTGGATTTCTAGCTAGTGCTGGTGAGTTTCTTCATTTATATCTTTTCTTTTTCGAAGTATTCCTTTTGCATTCTCTTTTATGTCGAGTCGCTGGTTCTCATTGTACGAAAAAAGTTTGTGGTTTTTGGAAGACAAAAAGTTTTGAAAAGGTTTTCTGTGAATCTTTCAGTCTGAGCAGGTGGGAAGCTATTTCAACCAATCCAATTTATAATAGCCTTCGTTATTTTGTGGATTTTATCCCTCAATTGTGAGTGAGACGAAACTCTTCACATGTTAAAATACTTTATTTTCGCAAACGTTGATAGTTTATCATCCAACACCAATTCACAAAAAGTCTAGTCAAGCTTTGCTAACAATAAACCCCCACCAGCTTTCTTTACTTTTCTTCGAGCAAATCTGGTCCTACCACCATCAACACTCAATTCTACAACCTCAACTCCAATTCTGGGCGCATCATTTTCTCACAATCTTCCACCACTGCGCCCATCATCTCTCGCAACTATGTCGTCCAATATCGATGACGATACCATTGTTCCCGATCCCCTCGACGGCGTTCCCTCTCTCACAACTACCACGTTAGACACCGAAGAGGATAAAACGAAAGCTCTAAAACTAGTCGCAGATTCTATTGCCCAACAGCGTCAAATCGCTGCTCAAGCATTAATCTTTCATCCTCTTACTCTCACTTTTTACGCATTAATAATTGGAATTGTTACAAAATGGCAATACACAGACACCAGCGATTTGGGATTGCTTGGAACCACACTAGCAGGAGTTACAATGGCATGTTTGGTAGCAGTTCGCGCTGCCTCTGCAGGGTATTTGCACACGGCTGAGGAGTTCAATTGGAGTTTTGCCAAAAATGATGAAGGAGAGGAAGATGTTATTATTGGATCTCGATATGGGGAAGAACTCATTGGAGCACTTATCTTGCGCATTGAACGAGCTCCTCATGTAAATGGTTCGCCAAGGAAAGGAAAAAGTGGGAAGAAGGGAGGGAAAGGTGTAATCAGGGCATGGACTACAAGAGTAAGGTACAGAGGTACAGGCGTGGGAACAGAGATGTTGGAGGAGGCTGTTAGGGTAACGAGAGCGAAATTTGGAAATTCCGCAGAGGTGGGTTTTGCTAAAGAACATGCAAATGCGAAGATGATATTGCCGGAAACGTTCAATGGGGAGTTCAGGAAGAGGGAGAGACGGGCTGCAGGAGCATTGGAAGCGGTGGTCGAGGGTGGAAGAGGAAAGAAGAGGTAGGTGAATGGGTATAGATGGGATAGATATGAGGACTCATGTAATTTCCTCCCGGTGGTAATTCGGATATAGGTTCGGGCTTGGGTCAGGATTTTGGACATCATACAGGATTCGGTCATAGAATAGCATGGCAGCAAGAATGAGCTACTTCTCGGTGCTCTTGACAATCGTTAATAGCATAGCGAGTCAGTCTTTTGGTCAGGGATAGGTACAGATTAATTATATTACTATAATCACTCCGTTGAACCGCGGGTTTCACTACGCTTCATATGTTTAATGGATCTCTCGCAACGGATGAATCCAATTGTGTACCAAATTAGAATCCACCATTAATATTTACAGCATATACATAGGCACGAGAAACTACTTGATAGTCGATCTCACTTGTGAACCGAAGAACGATCCGAAGCATATGCGCAGGTATACAAGTTTGGTATGTGGGTTGTTTCGTCCAACATGTGCCTCGATATTGAGTTCAGAACCTCCTACCCCGCAGTATCTGAGCCGAATTTGAGGAGATCTTAGTGTAGCAGTATGATGACGATCGAAATTCTAATTCTATAATTGTTATTGTTTGATGACGCGCTGGCGTTGATTTATATGGACCCCGAATCCCCATCACTGAACTGTGCAAGTTGATGGATCATGAACTGGATTTTGACGGGACTCTCAATGCTTCTTATCAGTGCTTTTCATTTGACAGGGGTAAGCTACTTCGCTTATTGAGTGACTAAGCATACATTTCCCATTTTTTTCTCCAAACTTTTCTCCAATTCTTTTTTAATTTTATTCCCATACTTCTTCTCTATATCTCTCCCATTTTTACCTCTTAGCTTCTCTGCAAAGCACGAAGTACGGAGAAATCAATTATCAATTATCCATTCATTTGCTATACATTCATTCCTCAAACTAATCTCACAATTAGTATTGGTTAGCAAGCATGGAGCTTTCAAGGTTTAACCTCATGTGAGGTATTTCCTATCATGGATTGATAGCAAAACTGCTGATCTTGTCGGCTTTTGTCGGGTATCGGGGTAACGGTTCAAGGATTCAGGAAGCAAAGCAGCCTCGGGCAGCGCAACCAGACTAACTTCCCCACATTCTCTATGCTTCCTTCCCCATTCAACTAAATATCACCCGAGGGAGCACCCGCATTCGTTCATTCGTCAGCTTGTACGGTCGCTCGTACGGAGCGTATCCGCTTCAACCGTCTGTTTGTTATTAAAATTCCCACTTCTTCTTTTCAATTGACTTCTGGACAACGTGAGTTGGATTGTGAAGATGAGGGCAACTGTGAGGACATCGGCGCCATTTGTGCGGTCATTATTCCGATCTGTTCACCAAAGGAGCTTCTCATCATCAGTAGGAAGACAGAGACAATGGGGGTTTATCGGTCTTGGTCAAATGGGTATGTTTGCTTTGAATCTTCCAAAAAAGATGATTAATCGCTAACCTTAGACAGGATACAATATGGCGAGAAACCTCCAAGCTAAACTACCTCCTGCCGATACGATTCGAGTCTATGATATCAATACTGAAGCAGTGGAGAGATTCACAAAAGACACAAAAGCTCTTGGGACTGGTGCTGCTGTCGAGGCTGCAGGTAGTATCAGAGAAGCTGCTGAGAATTCTGTAAGTTATACCACTACATTTCTGTCTCGCAACCAAATTGCTTTTTCTGTTTTATGTGATGAGTTTGTTCCATGAATGATCTAAGTTGGGGTCAACCGTCTTGGTTGATCTTCTAATGATTTTTATATTATACAACAAAGCCAATCCTCTGATTCTATTTCAATCAATTGTCTATTTTGCCTGGAAAAGAAAACATTTGGTTCAATTGCTAATAGATACTGTTTGCAGGAAACCACCATTACCGTTTTACCAGAACCCGCACACGTAAAGAATGTCTTCAGTCAAATACTCAAGCCTCCACTTTCTACATCTGTAGTCGCCAATCCTGATCGTCTTTTCATTGATTGTTCCACAATTGATCCAACATCCTCTAGAGATGTTGCTAGGGCAGTTCATACTACGCAACAAGGTCGATTCGTCGATGCGCCGATGTCAGGAGGTGTTGTTGGCGCAACTGCCGGAACTCTGACCTTTATGCTTGGGGCTTCGGATGATCTAGTTGATCGTGTGACGCCTATACTCACGATGATGGGAAAGAGGGTGTTGCATTGCGGAGCTCAAGGTGCAGGTCTTTCCGGGAAACTCGCCAACAACTACCTTCTGGCGATCAATAACATTGCAACAGCTGAAGCCATGAACTTGGGAATAATGTGGGGTCTTGACCCACAAGTCCTAGGTAATTTGATCAACAGTAGTACTGGCAAATGTTGGCCAAGTGAACTCAACAATCCTGTCAAGGGTGTTGTAGCTGGTGCACCAGCCGAACGAGATTACAGTGGAGGTTTTGGCATAAGTCTGATGAAGAAAGATCTAGGACTTGCTTTGAAAGCAGCAGAAGAAGTTGAGGCCAAACTTGAGCTTGGTAATAGAGCTCGAGAGGTTTATGAAACTGTGGAACAACAGGAGAATTGTAAAGGCAAGGATTTTTCTGTTGTTTATAGATATCTCAGCGGTTCTGGGTAATCACATCACGGAGTCGAATAAATGAAAATGAAGATATTCTACAAAAAGTGTTCTGGACGTACTATGTGTGAACTTGGCGGGTGACTTGGTGAAAAGTATAGTCACGCAACGTTTTACTAATTAATCATTCGGTGTACAGCCTCCCAAACTTTTGAATCAACTAATCACTCACCTTGCTATTCCATCGCTCAAATAACTCAAGGAAGATGTGTCACGTAGAATACCTTCTCTCCCGCCTCACCTCAGCAGCCATGTAGTCCATTGATTTTGCAAAGCACAATTTGTATTCTTATTTCCCCCGTCCTCTAGATGAATCTATGCAAGTCTATCATCTATACCTTGGCACGTACTATACAGCAATCGACACTCCCCTCTACGTGATTGATAACCTTGCTCATTTTTGATGCGTGTAGAAAGCTTATTTTCTTGCCTTTTTTACCTTGACCTTGGATAGCTTTATTCTACTCATTTATCTCATTCCACTAATATCGATATGCACATCCGTATTCTAGATGTCCACCCAAAATTCAGACTCTCTCCCACTCTCGCTTCTGCTCCTCCCTTTACAACTCCCTCTAATGCAACCTCCTCAATCCCTCGACCACACCTCTCAAATCCTCCGCTTTGACACCCAACCCCTCCGCCACAAGTTCCTGCACCTCACCCTGCAAATCCAAAAATCTTTCTATCAACTCCCCGTCTACAAATCTGAAAGGTTCGCTTGTTTCCCTCGTGGCAGATTTGTAGGAACGGTATTTATTGAAATCGAGATTACCGGGCGAGAGTTCGATTTGATGAGGGGTTGTGGAGTCTGAGGATCCTTTGAGGGAAGAGGCGGAAGGAAGAGATGCTAGACGGGTTTGGAGACGCATTAATAGATCTTGGTTTCGTGGGGGGATGAGAGAGAAGAGGTAGATTGATCCTTCGGTCTAGGGGTTGTTAGTATCAGAAATCGATTAGTTGAAGAAGGGGGGGAGGGGGAACGTACAGTGCCGAGAAAAGCTCTCGGGATCAACAGAGCATCTTTCGATGTTTCCACATTGATCCTCTTAACCCTATTGACCATCTCTCCAAGATTCATCTCACAAGTAACTTCCATTCTAGATCTATCTTCTCTCGTAACACCCTCTTTATTCCTCTTCAACAAAATCAAATTCCCATCATGATCTGTTTCCAAATACATATCCGTATCTACCTCTGCAACACTCGTCGAGAAGACTTGTTGTGCATGTCTTGCCACCTCCTCAAGTTTATCTGGAAGACCATCGGCTTCAGGCGTATATTCGACCAGCGCAACAGATTTCATAATATCTGCTACTGCTATTATATTATCTGTAATATCGATATCGATGGGACAAGTAGAACATCGATATGTGGCCAGTTTATTAAGCTTGGCGCAAGTTGTGGAGGTTTCCTCGTAGTCGTACATTACGACTGTTTTATTAAGCGCTGCTACGATTTTACCATCGAGTACGCCAATGCATCTACAAGAACCTTTGAGATTGTGAGAAGCGATAATATATGGCGCTCTATCGGCATTGACACCAAAAATAAGAAGACGGCCACGAACATTCGCTTCCTCCTCATGAAGGAAACTTGTACCGACAAGGAAGCGCTCGACTAATTCGCCACTGCCGTGTTTTGTTGAAAGTTCCGCTCGTATAACAGTCTCGATAATTTCGTTATTTGGTGGCAAATAGTATGGCTCTCCTAGCTCACCGAAGACAACCTCGTCGACAAGTCTAAAAGAAGTCGTGACAACTTCTTGTCCCTTCGTCAATTCGCGTTTGATAGCTCCAATCGCAAACGATTTCTCTTTAGCTGAATATGCTACCCTTCTTACAGTTTCACCAATTGGTAAAGTTCTGACATGTGTTCTTCTTTCATTGTCGATGGCTGCGAGCTTGAGTTCATTTGTTGTAGCCACAACTACTGAATCTGGATACGCTATACTGTTCAATGAACATACTGCGATTGCGTCTTCAGCTGTGACGGCAGAATACACAGTTCTACCTTCAGAACCATATATCAAGCTAGGATGCTCGCATGTTGCAAAAATATTAAAAGTTGTATTATCCCGTGGCAAAATCTGAAGTTGCGCCTGTTGTGTCCCAAGGACAATACTTTTTCGTCCCGAAAGTGAACAATCTGTCTTGTCGACATTGAAGCTCAACACAATACCATCTTCCATACTAACAAACAATGTAGGACCTGAAAGTTCTGGGGGTAGAATTTGAGTAAGAGCAATGTCTCTCGGTATGGAAGCACCGTCGGCTCGTCGCAAATCCTCAGATACGATAGTATTAAGAGTTACGAGATCAAGAAGAGATACCGACCCTGACTTCCACAACCCAATGACACCTATATCACCCAATACTTGGGGTACATGTATGCAAGCTACTTGATCATCTCCAAGCTTCTGGAATGCAACCTCTGCTAAATTTTGTTGAATTGACAAAGTGACCAAGGTACGTCCATTAGATGAAAGTAGAATATAGTTCTGGTTTCCTGAAGCTGCTGTGATTATTTGTCCGTCAGGAGGTTGCCATCGATGACCAGGAGATTTGCCATGTATCGCTACCTCGTGTTGTGTGACTTGTAGTATACGGCCTTCGTCAAGGTTATAAGTTAGTAATGTTTCCGAGGTAGAAGACAAATTCTTAATAGTCTCCACTTCTTCAATATCTCCTTGTGTGTCAAACTTAAAGAATCGGGTCTCGGTAGAAAATGATACCACAAGAGTATCATTTGGTAGACTTGGACCAGAATGTAACGCGAAGACCTTACGAATACCCTCCATTTCGGCAAGTATTGCAGTATCATCAAGTCCAACTCCACTCCGAACACTTCTCAAACTTCCTCCCTCAAATCCCCCACTACCCGTGACTAATCGAGCCTGACCTGAAGAATATTCATTCAATTGGGTTTCTCCCTCTCGCCCGCCCATGTCCATGACCGCAAAATCAAGTATTGGAGCAATATTTGGCAGTGTCTGTAACAACGTAACACCATGTTCTGGACTCTCCAAACCTATTTGAACAACCTGATTGTCCGCTTCATGTGAAGCAATATAGAAGATTCCATCCCCCAAGTTCTCCAAAGATGTAGGCTTAGAAACCTGACCCAATTTTACAACTTGTAATCCAGTAACTGTAGCCCCATCGACCAGTATTGTTAAAATGTATAAAAAGCCATAATCATCCCCTAGTAGATAATTTCTCTCATCTATCGGTTCCCACGCCGCCCATAATACCGCTTCGTCCAACGCATATTCGACAATGGCTTTACTTTCATCATCCAGATATGTAAACTTCGTTTCTCCCAAGACAACCAGCCCTCCTAGATTAGCCTTTGCCGTCGTGGCGTTCCTAACAATATATCTCTTGCTCGCCTCGTCTCTCGCCTTCGGAACCGGTATGATATGCATAGCTCCAACACACAAATCATCCACATCATTCTCCCTATCCTTCTTCGGATCAAACTGTAAAACAAGCTGTCCCTTATCATCCATCATCCTATATGTCGCCAGTTTCACATTCTCCCTCGCATCCTGATACAACAAAGCCAATTTCGGCTGTTTAGTATCCGTATACAAAAACGCACTCGCCCGAACCTTCATCTCCGAAATCCTCACTTGTTCCGGGTTCTCCAAGTAATCCGTCTTGCCTCCCCTAGGCTTTACAATCTTTACCAAATTCAGCACTCCCTCGTACAACTCCATAACTAATAATCGCCCCGTCGGATCCACAAGACATCTATCCCTACTTTCCGAATCCCGCATGTGTTCTTGAGAGACATCGACGAACGATTGCATGGTATCTAGTTTATGCGTCTGGGGATTCCACATCACGGTAAAATATTGTGCTCGAACGGTCCCTACGAAGAGATGGTCGGTTTTAGATCCCGCAGGTTGAATCTTTTGCAGCATAGATATACGGCCATATATGGATTTCGAATATGCCATCGTGAGACCTTCTTCTGTGGGCCTCCATATTTCCAATCGATTTGCTTTCCTGTGAAGAAGTCAGTATTCCATTGTGTTGTGCATTTGAATCATGGAAACTTGTATAGATTGCTACTTACGCAAGTACCAGACATTCCTCTCTGTGATCTAAAAGATTCAATCGCAGTGTAAGTCGTACACTACTTGGTCTATGTATTGGGGCCAGATACGCCATATTGAATCTGTAAATTGCGTGGAAGAAAGTGAGGTAAAAATGGTTTGTTTGGGTGGGATGGCGAGCTTGGGATGGCAGGCAAGTAAGTATAAAGCTACTATCGGCCGAGCTATGGTTGATAATGCATGACGCCGGAACTTTTTTATCGTTATCGCCTGGCTGTATTCGGATTTAAGATATATCAAACCTCACGCACAGTGCTTTGATTGACATCTAGCTAGAGTAGATTTATAGATGAAATACAAAAAGAGTTGCCTACTCGAGCATATACAACCAAAATATATTCATTCCATCTCAAATGGAGTATACAATTACAAGATTGTTCTGCTGAATGAAGCATGTTCAATTGTCTATCTCGTCTACCAAGGACATGTGCGGGGTATCTTTTTTGATTTTATACGCCAGAGAATGAACCCATATCATACAATTCTATTCATCATCATCTGCATCAAGATCAATCGTTTGTGCATCCACCTTAGCCCTTGACATTTTCGCAGCATTATTTGGCGCACTGATTGTATCCATATATGCCATATCATCTATCCCAGTGGTTAACTTTGGAACCACATCTGGCGAAAGTTCTTGCTCTTCTCCTTTCTCATCTGGCTCCGGATAGATAAACATATTTTCATGATAGCATTCCCAAGCAGATTGATGATCCTCGTCAACATATCGGTGCTTTACCCATTGCTCTTGTTGCGCAGCAGCGATTCGTACGCCAATGTTATCACTTCCATCTTCTTCTCCATCAATACTTGACTTAACCGTCATGTGAATAGCTCGAGCTTCGGTAGCCTTTGGTGCAGGTCCTTCGCGAGGTCGGTTTTGCTTTTCCTGTTCTACATGTGCGTCGATATGATGAAACTGAGGCCTCATTTGTACCATATGGTCAATTGGGGTGAGATGAAGTTTATCTAGATTGAATTAGCAGCTTTCCCAAGAATGAAAAGGAAAACGTCTCCAATTACCACTCTGAAAAGCGCCCAAAAAGTATTGAGGACTATTTTGGTCGACTGGAATGATTTGACCACCAAGAGTTTGCTTAACCAAAACCTGCTCAGTCCGAATAGCACCTTCAAAATCCGCCATCACTTTTTCAGGATCAAGCTCTTGTGCGCGTCCTCTTCCTCTGCCAGTTGGTTGTGCTCCTCCAATTCCAAAACCACCTGGTAAACCATGACTTCCTCCGCCCTTAACCATTTGACTCTTCTTGATAGCATCTCCCCATTTCACACCCTTATCCTTGTCATAATTCCTGCGCGCATCGATTGGAACATCCATTTCGACCATTCCGGCCTTTGGTTTCGTTCGAAATTTGAGAGGTTGGGCATCATTTGAACCAGCGTATCGTTGCTCAATGTCGCGATTGGGAAATTGTAAGACATAAATTTCTCGACCTTCAGAGATATGAGGTTTAATGAAAATATCATAAGAGCTGACTATTGGATCATCCTCTTCCTCCATATCGACACCCATATTATTTCCCGGCATATTTGTCGTTCGTGAATTATATGTACAATCGTAATGCGCAACAGATCAAATCTTGAACTTTTTTAATCATCAAATGTCTGGACTTATTAAAGAGCAACAAGGATTATCTAGCTGCAATATTTGAGTCCGACTTTCCGATATCCTTATCGATAAACCTACCAAGGCTGCATCATTGCATTAACACTAATTTCAAAGAGGTAAGGATGATTTCCTTGTGCCTCCTTTGACTCGCAAGGCCCGATCTCCGATGACGAACCACCTGCACAACCAAGAATCTGCTTCGCCCACGAACAGAGACATTTGATTTCGCATAAATCCAAAACCGCTCCTTCGACCAACCACCATTTCTTTGCAGGATAAAAGAGCCCTTCAAACTCACAAAACACACACATTCACATACATACATCGAACAAATCAAAAATGTGCTCATCCGATATCTTCCTCGGCTTAATCGCCATCCTCTTTCCCCCTCTCGCAGGTAAGCATATCTATTCCCAACTCTCCACTCCTCCCAAGAATCCAACAACCACACATAACAGCACACTCCCCTCCTACCACGTCTCCCCCTCCCAATCCCAATAGCACGCCCATCTACTCATCTCACCATCTCATCCACTAACCCCTCCTCCAGTCTGGGTAAAACGCGGCCTCTGCTCCGCCGACTCCCTCATCAACATTCTCCTCTGCATGCTCGGTTTCCTCCCGGGTCTTCTCCACGCCTGGTACATCATCGCCAAATTCCCCGACCAAGACGCTCAATACGACGCCATTCCCGACTCAGAAAATGCTCGTGTGACATATGTCGTCGTACAAGGCCCCAATGGACGAGCACAGCGCGTGCCCCAGAAATCGAACGGATCGCAGAGACAACAGCAAGGGTATGGAACTAATGCTCCGATGGAAGCACCTACGGTTCAGCAACAGCAGAATGGGACGTGGACGAATGCGGGAGAGGGACAGGGACAGGGTGGAGAGGGAAGTAGTGGAGGGGCGGTGCCACCCACGTATGCGGAGGCTGTTAGGGGAGATCACAAGGTGCAGTCGAGGGATTAGAGAGGTAGATGAGTGGCGAAATGAGAGATGGGATATTGTGATATGAATTAAGAATGAAGGATGAACGAGGAATATCCAGGTTGGTTTGATTAGGAGCAGACCGATGCGAAACGGCGTAATTTGGGTAACGCGGGCAGGATATTTTTACTTTGTTCGCAGGAGTTTTTAACTATTTGATTTGCTTTCACATGGCACACTACCCAGCACAAAAACATGTATTAGAACTTTTCTTCTCGGCAAGATTGTGTATTATTTGATTATCCCATCAAGTTTACCGGGGCTTCAGGCCAGCTACCCCAAATCAATGGTCTATCTGTGACTCTCGTATTAAGCGGTGCCAGAATCTTCATTCTCTTTTTCTTCTCATCGGCTTCTGCTACATATACAAAGCCCATGACACTCGCATCTCGAATAGTATCCTGAGAATCGCGAGTCGATGCGTGCATGACCGCGAATATGCAATGCAACATGGAGGGTGTTGGCTCTACTTTTTCATATTGTGTGGGTTCGGCTTCTTCTTCTCCTCCGGGCAAGAATGCACTTTGCATTGAGTGTGCTTGTGGAGTGTTAGTGTTCTGAAGATACAATGAGACGAGAGAGAAAAGAAGAATATTGCATACCTTCTTTGACTTTGTAAATCGAAAGCTCGTCGAAATTCACCAGTTGTGTATGCGGACTCAGGGTTCTTTTTGCGTCTCCGAAAAAATATTCCTTGATAGTTGCTTCCCGCATCTGTTGCATGAATGTATCATCTCTATCAACACAGCCTCCTGACTTGTCTAGCCTGACGAGAGTAATGGCTTCTCCGCTATCAGTCTTGTGCGTTGAGAATCGCCGTAACATTTCACTGTGTAAACGTTCCGAGCCCAAGACCAGAATAATATTAACTGTCAATCCCATTAGTCCGTACTCTCCTCTCAAACCTCGATTCCCCAAGCCGATAAACTCACCTGCAAACTCTGACACAATATGAGAAATCAAGTCATACCCTCCCTTTCCCTGACTAATCACCCCCGGCGTATCAATAATCATGCCCGTCTCTCTACACACGGCATCATCCTGCAGTCTGCTCGTCGCCGCCAACGCCAGCCTCGTGACCACCGGCTTAAACAACTTCACATTATCTTCCGGACTCGGAAGTCCATAATAGTAACACAACGGCAGCTTCACCGGCACGGGACTCGGTCCGCTCGTCGAACTACTCCCCCACCCCTCCTCCACATCCACAATACTCTTAAACGCCGCCGCCGTCAAACTCCCCGGTATGCTCAGCATTCCCTCGCGCGAATCCGTATTCACGACGATTGGTTGCCGGCCCATGCGTATCGCATACGCGGTGAGCAGTTTCGCCAAGCTGGTTTTCCCTGTATTGTTAGGTCCGACGATGAGTACACGCGGACCATCTCGTCCTGCTTTCTTAGCGTCAGACCGTAAATTCTCCAGCGCGAAATGCGTGTTGATGTAGGAGATCATGGGGGTTTCCTCCGCGGTGTATTCCTCGCATGGTCCGTTTACTTCGAGTCGACAGCCGTGCCAGGTGTAGATGGAGGATTTGGTGCCGTGGAATGTGTATGTGTGGTTGACTGCGAGTTCTGTGCCGAAGATTTCTGCGGTGCCAGAGAGGACCTGGGGGTGAGTGGTTAGATCGGGGGGGTTCGTCGAGAATGCAATTATAGTTGAATAATATATAATAGAATCCATACCTTAACTTCAATGCTCGCCCCAATCGCCACTTCAAAGCGCCATTCCGAGTTAGCTTGAAGCTCATGAATATTCGTATGCGCAACAGCTGCTGGTGCTGCAGTTCTCTGCATCCAACGAGTTAATAAATTGAGTAATTCTGGACTTCCATGCATGAATTACTACTTACAGCAGCATGAACAGCTTGACCAAGCCCAGGTATCGACATAATTGTGTCTAGGTATGGTTACGTTGGAAAGATGTGGAGCATGGGGTAAAGTTTTTAGCTAGGGAGCGGGAGTGTAGTGTCGAGCTCCCAGTTCAAAGATATGGGGTTTCAAGGTTTCCGTGGCAGGGGTTTCTCAGCCTTACGGTGCGCTATGGTGGTTTCATTCACGCGACGCGTTTGTCATGTGAAATTTATTAGTTGGTTGGATTTACTAGTCGATATCAATTTAAATATATTTGAAGCAAGGAAATTTCAAAAATCATCGAATAAACTTTGGATAGGTAGATGAATATTTGCAGTGGATTTTGGATACCCAGCCAGGTACCTTGGTAGACTCGACATGAATTAAAAACGATTAAATGGGCGCCTACTGCTGCCAAAGAAATATCGTCTCAGCGATCTTTGAACGTCCACATATTGACACACAATTACAGCTTTGCTATGTAATACTTCCTGAAATGCAAAGCCCAACTCCCAATCTAGTCCCTTGTTTGATTAGTCGGTAGAATAAGCATACCGTAGCTCATTAGTACTTCACGACAGTACGTCAGAGACCGGGCTTGGCCGATAGGGACAACACACTTTCAAAGCCACCATCACCTCACGTCATGAAGCTGAGATGCGCATTCTTCACCATCAACCATACTAATAAGCATACATATTCAAATATAGACACGAGGAGAGCGCGGACCATAAAGTTGAGCATATATTATTAATTGTGTCTAAATCGGATAGATGAGAAGTGAAAGCAAAATGAACGCATATGCTTGCATATGCAGACTTCTAGATGTCCAATCGCAGTGGGGTATCTTAATCTTTTAATAAACAGCCATGCTCATGTATAGTTGTGTGCCCTGTCCAAGCAACTCCATGAAGATATCTTGCATTTGACAAGCCCATGACTCCTACAACTCCCGCACACCAGCAGCTCGCCTAGAGCATAGTATACTCAATATGCCATTGGACATTATTATAATCCTGTCCGTTACGACTCCGCCAGCTTCTCCAGAATTTCGCCCACGCTACGTACTCCCACAAGAGAGTTTTCATCCGGTCCTAAGCCAGGAGTCCATGTAGCATGAGCAAAGTCTATGACCTTTAGAGAATAGATTTTGGGAAAGGATTCCTCTTCTAAATCTTCATCCTCCTCGTCATCTTCAAAAGATGAGTGAGTCTCTCCGGATGATGATGAAGCATGTTCCATAGTGGTCGGAGGTGGGGTCCTGCTAGCTTCTTCCATTGCAGCGCGTAATGCTTTTCCATCGCCCTCAAAAACGAAGAGAAGACTAGCAGAGTACATTCTGCTCTCTTGACTTTCCAAGGCATCCTGTATTCTTCTCAAATCTGAGAGAAAAACCTGAGATATTAATCTTCCTAACTCGTTGTCGATACCAGCGGATTCTGTGAAGATGAAATTCTTAAATGCTTCGTGAACGTTGCTATTATTTAATTCGAACCTGCCGTAATCTTTATTATATATTCTATAGCCATCCTCGTCTATATCATCGCCTTTCGCATCGGGTCCCTGCCATACTCTCATACCTGCGATGCGAAAGCCAAGGTCTTTGTGTGTGGTTTGTTGCGTAACTTTGTCAAACCTCTTTTTTTTCTCTTGATGGGCATCATCTGCCCATAGCCGTACACCAAGCTTGACGTCGAGAATATTGGGCTTCACGAAACCGTGCGATGCATTCATAAGAACCACGGCTTGATTGGTAGTAATTCTCTTGCCATTAGTCCTGCCAGGGTATGAAACTTCAGGTTTGGCATGCTGCGCAATCAACTCAGTCGCCTTTTCTTCAAATGATTTATTCTGGTTCTGATCCAGTTGCAAAGTTCCGAGAAATTCGGGCATAAAATCGTAAAAGTCTGGGTGCCCTGCTATAGTGTCGTTGTAGAATGCGATCTCGGTGTCGGTGCAAGGTTTGATAAACAGTTCGCCATCAATATCGGAAAGAGTGCCGTCACTGCTTGAGGGTTAATGTTTTGAATTTCACAAGATCGAAGGTGACCTTGACACTTACTGCCCTGCGACAGCGTAGTTGCAGTCGATCAAGTCGGCATGAATAGGGAGAGGTTTGGCCATTGTTGATCTTTTTGGGTGTCGCAAAGTCTCAAGAGAATATCATTATTGAAAGGAATGTATTAGAATATATGTATCAAGTCAAGGAAGAACCAGGAATAGGGTTTTCCTTCTATTTGTCTTCTGACGCTAGGAAAGAAGAAAGCTTAATATAAGAGGAGGAGTAATAAGAGTAGGCTGAGTATTGTAAGGATGTGTGTGTGTGTGTGTGTGCGTGGTAAAGGGGCGATTGGAGTGAGACGTTTGTCTGTCGTGGCTTCAACAATAATTAATTATGAACAGAGAGCATTTGAGGATCATGAGTGCACCGGTGGTTATCGAGATTAATCAGATTTCCGATTTCACATTGGGCGCGCAAGATGAACCCAGACGAGCTAAGAGACAATTTTATATGCGGGAAGTAATTAAATACCTTGCCGAGAGATGGCAAACCGCTGGAACCTTTCCTCATACAGGAAGTGTAGCGCCTCCCCTCATCAGGTGTAGAGATGTTCCTTTGAGACCCAGTATAAGTCCAGAATAGTACATGCACGATTCCTGCTGATTCCGCATATTTTATCCGACACTGCCACCTGCAATGTACCCTCCTCAATGTCACCAAGTACCTTATTTATTACATCCTTCCAACATGGCACGGAGGGAGGGAGGGAGGGATCCATGGGCGAGTAAGCTGCAACAACTCTCGTGCAAAGATGTGCCACCTTGCAGTAGTGTGAGAAAGGGGACTGTCAGGACCAGAAGGAGAAGCAATGTGTGGGCACAGGAGTTTTTATGAAGTCCACAAGGCATTCTTCATGGCGGACGGATGGCGACCGATGTCGAGGCATCAATAGAATCATCCAAATCCAATAGGAAAATGGGAACAGGGCATGAAGCATTAAGGTTACCTAGGTACTTACCACCACCATCCATCACCACAATCTGCAGTTCCCCGCAACCAGGATCTTGACTTTCCACGGCAAACCTTATGAAAAAGGTACTCGGCGGTGCTGGTGATGGAAAGGCGGGTCTCATGTTTTGCTCGCTCGTTTGCAAACCAGAAGAACCCCAAGAACGAACCAAACGTTGAAATATTAGCAAATCCAATGAATGAAAATAGGTAGGTAGAAGTGGAAAGGTGCGTCGATAGCAATAAGTAACAACATCGAGATTCAACTTGACTTTGGTAGCACCGTTTCTAAAAGAAGATGCTAGGCAATTATATTGAAAAGGGCATTTTCATCTTCATTACTATTATCATTGTCGTTTATCTGGTGTGCGCCTTCCTTGTCGACCTTACCTTCCCGGCGACTTCACTCTTTGTATAATAATTCCTTCACCCTTTTTGGCATTTCTCAGTCACCACACCATTGCATCATACACACATGAACAGTTGTTTTCACTCCAACCACATCAGCTGTTATATCCAACCACACACACACAATTCAATATCGAGTCAATGTGATTCACTCTTCACTTCCACCACTGTGTCATGGTTTGACTACATCTCCAAGACCAAAATTGCAAACGAAAAGGTGAAAACAATCGCATCTATACAATCAATTCATCTACCGTTATCACACCAGGTCTTAATTAATTCATTTGACCCTTGTTCACTCCGCAGTCGCCGCAGTTGTTGACTTTTTCGTTTTCTTTGCTATTTCTTCATAGCACTTGTATCAAATTATTTGAATTCACTTTGGGATTATTTAACCCACAATATAAGATTCACCTTGACTTGATTTGACTTGACTCATCATATTGGGCTTCAATCACTTTCTTAAAAGTCCTTCGCAAAGAACTCGCAACTTCCCCACAACCACTCCAAACCAACAACATAAGGTAGGTAGTGTAACCCAACTCTTAATTTTTGCACAGCCTTCTATATTTCTTCCTCTGGTAATAAAACCCAACCAACCAAAATCCACCGTCGTAAGTACTGACAGTTCTTCTCCACCAAGTGGTTCTACATTATTGGTTAAGATACTGATCCATTCATTTGGGTTAGGTAGCTCAACATCATGGCGCCTCACTCTGTAGGTCCTGAACCCGAGGAGTTATCTCGTGCCATCAGCGAGCTCGACTTGACTGTCTTGCGGGGGGTTGATGGAGCTACTGATGAATCTGACATCAAAATGGGCAAGCGCTATACAAGAGATCAGCTGTTGAGTATCGGTTCAAAGTCGAGCTCCAGCGACGATGAGAGAATACACATCAACGTCCCAGAGATTACGACCGGTGTGAAAACACCACCAGCCCCTCCAAGAGTCCCACCTCCAACCCCAGTCCATTTATCAGTTACCCCCGCTTCTGGTACAAACACACCGGTCGCTAGACTCCCCGTTACTCCTGAAGAGTCCGACAAGAAGAAAGAAGGCGCAGTTGATGGAGGCGCAGATGGTGACGCAAAAGTTACTGAGGGTGGAGAGGGTGAACCCAAGAAAAAGAAGAAAAAGAGCGGTGGAAAGAAAAAGGCAGCAGGCCCAACGGGATTTGAGGGTGTGCAAGACCAGTTACACATGAAAGCTCGAATATACCTCTAACGTGACCTTGTAGAATTCTATGCCGACCCACCTCTCACTCCAGATGAATATGAAGAGGAATGTGATATCTACCACGAGTAAGTGCCTCACACTTTCTCAGTCAACTTTGCTAACAACTTCTGCAGAGGCCGACCATTCGCTGCGTATGCAATCATTTCCGAAGTAGATTTCATAAACTGACAAGATGTAAAGGCGTATCGAAACATGCATTCAGAGATATAGAGCACGGTAGTCATTCATACATACCTTGTCAACGTGCAGAATTTGTTAGCTAATAATCTGACTATTGTTAGGCGCAAGTTTGATAGCACTCGTGCGAATATTCTCACAAAGTATTTTGCTTTGGGTGGAATCGAATCTGGCGCCAAAACCTTCAATGGCGGTCTCGATCAAGAAACATTAGACAATTCCACTGCAGCTGAAATTGCCGCTATTCAAGCTACAGATTTTGTTCGAGCTAGCAATGTCAAGTACTATGATCCCTCAGATACCGAGAATTGGGTTGTAGATTGGGAGGGAGTTGCCAAGGGCTTTCTGTGAGTTACCGTATTATGAGCATATCTTGCCCAATACACTAACAGTTCCATAGATCTTACAGAGGGCCCAGAATACTTGGTGATGGAGCAGAGGAAGTGACTATGTTTTGCGGCGTGGTTAAAAACTTCCTAAACTATGTCTTGGCTCATGAGGTATGTAAAGAATACACTAAAGAAATCATGGCCGCACGGCGATTATGTGACGTAGCCGAAAGGGAATTCGATGCAATCCGACGTCTCCGGCAAATGTTTCCCGGCGACTTCAACGTAGCCGCTTCAACACTGTTTGGTGAAAACTACAAGCGAAACTTTGAGATCAATTCCGCCTGGGCTAATTCCGAGGACGACTTAGATCAATGGAATTCCAACATACCAGTACTCAGTCTGCCTGTTTGTCAATTTGTCTTCGGAGGAATTGTTGCCTTCATTGGCGACAAAAGCCACTTTGAGAAAGCCAAGAATGGTGATATTCATGTCGTAACAATTGAAACCAAATTCCTGGAGGTGGCAGATATTCATCGAGCTTCGGCAAACGTGGTTAAAGAGTTCTCGCATGTTAAAGATCCTCGAGGACTGGGTGCTCTAAAGCCAATCGGAAAGCTCTCGTGCAAATCTTGGGAGGGTCCTGGCTATGCCTACGAAGACAAGACGGACGACGGAATTGATGAGCTTGATGATTCCATCGAAGAATTCTGGATTGAGGACGAAATCTTGCAACAATGCTATCCGGGCCTCAAAATTGAAGTTGTTGTTCATGAGCTTAACATCGGTGTCAAATATTTTGATCAAGTCGTGGAATTCTTCCCTTCCTTCCATCTTTACCTTCCTAATGAGAAGATGATGGGCTGGAAAGAACCTGGTGAGTATTTAAATCATTACATGTTCGGAAATAGTGTGTTGATAATTGCTAGTTCCTAATGAGAGACCGCCACCAACCGAGGACGACCCTGATGCCGAGGAAAAAGTCATGGATGCCATTGCAAAGGATGCTGCCGATGGGGTAGAACGTATCTAACACTTTAAGTTTGATATTTATTGCGTTGACGGTTAAAGCACATGGTGATGCTTTCGTGAGCTTCGTTTAGTTTCATAGTTCGTATCCTGGGGAAGTCTAGTTCGTTTCTCTTGCGGCTGGCAAAGTCTGTTATATTTCAAATTGTCTTCATATCGGCATCGATAGGGCGAATGGCCGTCTGCATGAATATACGATTTTATGAGGTATGACCAGAAATATGATTGCATCGCCGGGTTTCATAGAATGGAGGAGTTAACTTGGGGGAAGATTCAAGGGAAAAAACAGGACGATATCTGGAGTCAATGATGGAAAAATGATGCACATCAGGATGGGAAATAAATGGTTCAGCGATCTGCCAAAGTCACTTCTGGCGTTGAGAATAAATTACTGAATAATATAACAGTGGTCTTTAAATTTGATGGCATCATCATTGCAAGCTATGTGCAATGAATTGAGGTGGTCTATGAGTCGAATGTGATTGACAATTTCACGTATTGTAATTTAACACAGTGGGTGCTAGATCTCACATGTTGTGCCCGGTTAGAAAAGCCATCAAGCCATTCTATCTCGGCAAAAGCTTTTTTTGAACAGGGTGGAAGATTAGCTGGAGTATTCGGTAAGATTACCGTGGACTTATCTACCTAGCTAGTAGTTATCAAAAGATTTACATGTAAGATCCGCAGTGGAATTTACTATATAGGTATGAAGGGGGGTGGATGGAGCGACTGTGCGAGAAGTTTTGTATGCGGTTTTAAGTTATTGGTGTTTGTGATTCGATTCGATTCAATTCGATTCAATTCGATTCAATTCAATTCAATTCGATGTGATGGGTAGGGAGGGAGGGAGCGGAATGATATTTGGAGAATGAATACCTATGTAGGCCGTTTCTGTTGAGAGTGGTGAGGAATTGGATGTCTACTGGCAAGTACTTGAGTACATTTCTCCATCAAATAGTATGGGAAAGGAGAGAAAAATGTAAGACTTGAGAAGCAAAGTATATTGCAGCACGGTAAGAATATATATGGATGTAGGGATCTAAATGAGTGTGTAATATTGCTATATGTATGTGTGTATGTATGTTGTATATCCAAGATATGTGTAAAGAGAAGGTAAGGTTGATCCAGTAAATAGGCATCACAAATAACTCGCTAAATCCTCCTCCCTATTTAGTATTTCCAGCCTGACATTCTGGGTTCATCCTATTGTTTTATCCATCTCCTTTTCGGTTTTGTAAGAAGAAAACAATTGCGTGCAAATGTATGTGGAATGAGCGTCAAGAAATAGAATTGTCGAGATGATCGTACCAGGACTCCACTTAAGCGAGGTGGTGTTGTCCTGTAACGTTTCCTTGCCTCAGATGGAAGATGTTTCCTAGGTAGATGTGTGAACTTCCAGAAAGAAAAATACGAGATGCAAAATCATCTACATCATAAACAATTGAGTATCATCAGTATTTCTTAGTAATTGACCATCCGAGCTTTGCAACTTTTGCAGCAACGAGGAAGGTCCCAGCCAGTGCATATGAGAGTCCGGCAAAAACGATCAACCATGTATAGTCACCTCCGCTGGCCGTCAGGATCTGTCCAGCAATAGGCAATCCAGTCAAGGTGCCAAATGAAACTATCATCCAACATGTAGAATAGTAAGTACCGAATTTTTCAACCCCACACAACTGACCAACGCATACTGGACTCAGACTAAGATTGCTACCGCTCACAAGTCCAAATAGCACAGCGAAAACAAGGGCTATAGCTTGGGAATCACCAGCTGGTAACCACAGCGCTAGACATGTTACTACGCAGAAAGCGACAGAGATAATGAGTGTATTCACATAACCAAGGCGATCGGCCACATAGCCTGCCCCCAATCGGCCGATGAATGAACCTGCATTGAGAATGGAAACTATGTAAAAACCAAATGATGTTGATTGGCCATTTGCGACGACATATGGTGTGATGTATGTCAGAGGGACGAAAATTCCCCATTCGAGGAGGAAGATCGCTATGGTAAGGAAGACGAAAGACGGCTCCTTGAACGCAGGCCAATACGGAAGAATGCTTTTCATGCTAGGAAGCGGCTTTGTGGGAAGACGACTAGTAACGAGGAGGTTTGTTAATATGAGGAGCACAAGAAGGATGAATCCCAATATCCGTGTTGCCCATGCAAAACCAATCGTGGGAAAGAGGCGTTGCAGCATGAGAGGGATCACAACTCCACCAACACTTCCAGCCGTCATTGCAATACCAGTAGCAAAAGCTCTCTTTGCTTGAAAGTATTGAGCGATTGAAGAAATACATGGAGTATTCACCATGGCTCCACCGATACCATTGAGAACACTATATACTATGAAAATCTGCCAATATTCTGGAACAATTAGTAAGGTAGAGTAGATATGAAGTTTTGCAGAGATTAGTGTAACTTACCGCCGCATAATCCAAGCAACATCATGGACAAAATCAACAAGATGCTTCCACAGAAGATCAAGACTCTGGGGCCGTATGCATCGAATATTGGACCAACTGGTGTACCACCCAAGAAGGTCAAGAAGAGTGATACTCCAAAGATCCACCCAACATCACCAGTGGCATAGCCCTGCAATTGATGAGTGGAGAAGTAGTCGAGCAAGATACCACTGCAGTTGAGGATTCCAAAGACTGCAAATGAGCCACAGAACGATCCTACAACCACTGACCAAGCCTTCAAGCCGCCGTCAGGAAAGTTATCCTTTTCATCATCTGAAATTGAAGTTCCATCACATGGTTGTTCGGAACCATTCTGAACAACACCCTTTTCAAGATTCTCGTTGAAAGTTATAGGGCTCTCTGCGTTGTTGTTGTTATTGTCTAAACCCTCCGATTTAGGTGAAATCGAGTTTACCCCAGATTTTTCGAATTTTTTATTTTGAGAACAATCGTTTGCACTTGGTGCAAAGACGCCTGGGTTTTTTAAGCAGCTGTCCTCTGCATCGTTTTTCTCTCCCGGTGTCATATGCTACACCTTATGGTGAAATCTTATAACAGTAAGGATACCAGAATCGACTCGATGATATAAAGATGTATGTAATTGACAACTCAAGAAGAGCGGTGCACTGTGGAAAAAGGTGAGAGAAAGTGGAGAAATATTTAGACTTTTCAAGCTTTCCTATTCGAGAATCGGTCAGTTCCGATGCCAAGGGGATAGTTTAACCTCCGACACAGGTAGTAGATATCCCACGTGATGCAGAATAAATATTGAGAAGATCAATGTGTTGGAAAAGGCATGATGTTCGCTCTGAGTGGGACTGGAGGAAGCAAAAAGATGCTGGAAGTATTGAAAAGTCAAAGCATGTCCGTGATGATCAGACGGAAAAGCAAATGTAGGAGTTCGTAACTAAGACACTCCTCGACAATTCCATCATACTTATTCTTAAATTGCACTAAAATCAAAACCTTGATATACCTGATCAGGAATTGAGACCGCTGCTCGTGTTGTTGTTAGTCATTGAGATGGAAATCGTTACCAGCCAACATTTGTATAAGTTCAACTCGTGGAATTGATAATTCAACTCCCTATTTACACCAACAAGAACAAGTCTTCAATTTGTGGGTGACTGCCGATGACCATGAACATCGAAAAGAAAGTGTAGCACGTGATGAATATTCACGTGATGCCACGGAAGGTTGTTCAGATGCAGAGTATAGAATGAGCGAGCTGTTGTGTTGTGTGGTGAAGAGGCATGTATAGTCAAAAGTTCCACAAGTACAAGAACACAAGTGCTTGTTTACTTACCCTGTAGCAGGAGTTCTGTATCATAAGCATCACCAACACCCAAATGATGAGATTGCCTTTCACAACCGCAGTGACATGTGTGTATGGTATGCATTACCTGGATTGTCGCGTCGTCTTCCAGGATCAAATGCGTTTAGTCACCGACGTGATGAGGTGTTTGACTGAATGAAGGGGACTTGGACCCATGATATGGATGTTATATAGTCTAACGGAAAGTTCCTTGGCTCTCGGGATTAACGACGGGGGAAAGGGATGCAAGGCAAAGCAATGACCACGGTGCATAATTTACATTTCGGCCGAAATGTATCGATAATAATGGCGAACGTCCAAGTTTCGTCAACGCAAAGTCTAATAACTGCCGTCAATTCACGCAGATAACTTAACTCCAGCTCCAATTATGGGGCTTAGTTGTATGCCATGGCCGGTGTTAAGGATTAAAGTTCTGTCAGCGAGTATGAATGTGGAGAATGATTAAGAATGCTTTCTTTCAAGAATGAGATCACAGCATTGTAGCCAGATATAAAATGTCTTCATTCACCCTCTCGATCAATTTCAAATCTCTGAGATACACACTTATACACATTATCTGATCCTCATTTCAAACCGTCTCTTTTAATATAAGCGTATTCTACTAAACACACAAAATGGCTTTCCCTCCACCCCCGCCCCAAAAACTGCTCTTGGTCACTACAGAATGCTTTCACCCTCAGCATCAGTTAGAGTGAGCCCTCTATGCTTGGGAGCAATGAACTTTGGAAATGCCTGTAAGGATGCTTCATTAAGACTCAGTTCGATAGTCACTAACACTATAAAGGGGAGAGCTTCATGGGAGCTTGCGATCAAACACAAACCGAGGAGATATTGGACTTCTTCTATGAGTCTGGTGGAAACTTCATTGATACCGCCAACAATTATCAAGCCGAAGAATCAGAGAAATGGATTGGTGAATGGGCTGAGAAGCGCGGAATTCGAGACCAACTCGTTATCGCCACCAAGTTCACAACTTGTTACCGAGCTGGGCATGGTGACAAAGAGATTTTGATCAATACCACCGGAAACGGAACAAAATCTCTCCACTTATCTCTTGAAGCAAGTTTAAAGAAGTTGAGAACATCTTATATTGATCTTCTGTATGTTCATTGGTGGGACTTTACTTGCTCGATTCCAGAACTCATGCAATCCTTGAACGCATTGGTCTTGTCCGGAAAGGTTCTATATCTTGGGATTTCAGACACACCAGCTTGGATTGTATCAAAATGCAACCAATATGCTCGTGATCATGGATTCCGTCAATTCTCGGTGTATCAAGGACGCTGGTCTGCCGAGAACCGTGATTTTGAGCGTGACATTATCGATATGGCTGCTGATGAAGGGATGGGATTAGCTCCTTGGGGCGCATTGGGAGGTGGTCACTTTAAGAGTGAGGAGCAACGCAAATCCGATGAAGGACGAAAGATGTGGGAACCAACCGAGGCTGCCATCAAGATATCTAAGGTCCTTGAGAAGATTGCCAACGAGAAGAAGACCATAATTACCAGTGTAGCATTGGCATATGTGTTGAGGAAGGCGAAGTATGTATTCCCAATCGTAGGTGGAAGAAAGCTTGAGCATCTCAAAGGAAACATTGAAGCTTTATCATTGGAGCTGAGTGATGATGATGTCAAACAAATTGAGGAGGCAAATGCGTTTGATATCGGATTCCCTCAAAGTTTCTTAGGGGGTCCAAACGGTGTGAAGAATCCAGGTGATGTGTGGTTGATGGCAGGAGCTGGTGTAACGGATCATGCTCAACCATACAAGCCTTTTTCACCAAAGAAGCAGTAAATGGTCGAGAGAAGAGCAGATGGAATTCGGATACGTATATACAGGGATCAATAAGTAGAAACAATCTCAATTTTGTGTTTTGAAAAAATCAATACCTCATATGCTTTAGTTCAACGGATTGAATGATACTGGACAATAAACAGACTGTACCTTTCGCGATTCGTGGACTTGATTCAAGGCTATAGCAGTTGAATCGCTGGTGTACTACTCAGTTTCTTCTTGTCGTGAAGGTAAACGACGATACGATGGAAGGGTAATGCAAATTCAAAATGAAATCGTTTGTATGCTGGAGTATGTTGGGTACCCAGTTATGAACATCTGAAGTTTAGAAGGTGATTTGGCATGAATCTGAGCTTTTCTATATACAATCACACCAAAACGGAGCATACGAAATTGACATTCAATTCTTTCTAAAATGAAGCAAAACTCAACAACATGTTGATTCAAGATGTAGAACCTGCTACTCTGAACTGGACAATTTCCAATCATCTTGCTGATCTTAGATATCGATTCTATAATCATCGTATTTCAAAAATGTGCCACAACTTGACGGGGCCACGTGATGGGTCCCTCTCGCCGTACCTGAAAATCAGCCACAACTAGCCGCATACAGTAAGTGGGGAACATCGCTGTACCTTTTTACTAGCTTAGATCATGATCCCGAAATTATGTTACCCCAGACTTTCTCACCACAAATTCCAAGGTTCCCAAGGCTGAAAATAATTATTTGTTTGTTAAAGCATTGTCGATATAATCAATATCAAAATCTTTGAAATTACCTAGGTAATTAACATTTTCAATAATAGAAATTTGTTTTTACAAAGTCATCATCTCGAAAGAATAACGTACATCATCTTTCAATCGAGTTTCTGCAGCAACTTCAATGCTGATCAGGAGTATTTCACAACAATCAAGGATCCTCAGCCTCGAGTTGAAATAGGAGACTCAATTCAATACAAACGCGACTCGATCTAACAACAAGACCTGCAACAGAGAACATTGCAACAAGATCCAATCATATTCTGATTTACTCGATCTCAAAATGGATCAAATTTTCAAAATCAAAGATGCTGTCGTTAATTACCTTTCTCCCGTTGCGAAACGTCGTAGAACAATGGGGGGACCTCAAACACCAGGTTACATCGAATTCGACGACGAACACCAATTTTTTTCCGAACCACAAAACAATAGGAGATCTCTCGACTTCGCATATGGTCGCATGAAACAAAACTATGGCTCGAAAGAAGACAGAACGACACCCACAAGAAATCCCCTCAAACGTCCTCGCGAAGACGATGAAGCTGAAGGGCCTGTATTTTCAGGAGATGACATCTCACCAAAGCAAGCTTCTTCGCACAACGTCACTGAGAGTGGTGAAGAATCGGAAACCACAGATTATATGGATGAAGACGAGGATGAAGAAGAGGAAGAGGATCTAATTTCTGCTCAGCAAAAAGTAGATGAATATCTTGCAAAGCAAGCTGCGGAATTTGCTATGGCAAAAGAGACGGTAGAAAGAGCTCGAGCGGATGGCGAATGGTCCTCCGAAGAACTTTTTCTATTGGAAAGACTTCAATACATGGGCCATGAAGGACTTTTGCCGCACTGGGCAAAGGAGCGGAATTTTCGGACAGTTCCTGAGGCTATGTTTTGCCCTGATGATAATGCCCTTTTGGGTGAGAGTAGCAAATGTAAGTTTTTTTTAGAACTCTTGAATTGCTCCAGACTAATCGTTGCGCAGCTATCCAAATGTTAGAATTCCTCGTTCACTACCTACCTCGTCGCGTACATGATAGATACTATGGGGGATCTGGACCACCTGAAGCACAGATGCGGCAATGGATTGGCAAATACGTTGAATGGACTGAGAGAGATGGAGGGTATCATAAGAAGAAGTTTATTCCAGTTCTGTGCCTCGTTGAAGGTCGATGGCGCGCGCCCGCTGCAGAAACGACCAAACGCCTCAAAGATCAAATGAATTTCCATGCCGAATCATGGCGTCGAACGCTACAACGTCCTTCGCCCATTGTCAATGAGTTTGGTGAGATAGAAATTTACTTTCGACGCCCTCCTCTTATTTATGGAATTCTTTACGTACAAGCCAAAGCTCTTTTCGTTACACTCGACTCTTCGGATCCACAAGCAAAGATTAGAGATATTCACGTTTGTGATTTCTTAGACACAAGCAAGCATTTTTGGCATGCTATATCTGTTGCTATAGTGGCTAAAATTGCGCAAAAGTACATGATGTCAATTGTTGATACATTGGAGGATGATGATCCGCAGGAACCAGATTCGTGTAGTGAGAATGAACTAGAATCCGCACGTGCGAGGGAAAAGAGACTGCAGAAAGAAGCAAAGATACTGGAGCGAGAAAAAGAGCGTCAGCGCCAGGAAGACCTTTCGAGACTCGAGCAACAAATGAATAAAATTAAGATGGAAGAAGAGGAAGATAATGTTATGGAGTCCATCGAGGAGTATGAGAGAGTGGAAATTATTGAGGGTGAAGAAGAAGAACAGGAAGACTTCGAGGACGATCGACCATCAATGTCGGAATATGATGAGGAAGAAGAGGAAGAAATGGAGGTTGAGGTTGATGAGGATGCAGACGAAAACGAAAACGATGAGCAAAGTGCCGATGAATTAATAAGCGACGAGGATGTTGAGGATGCTGAAGATGGTGTCGAAGAAGAAGATGAGCCAGACGACAGCAATGTTAGCAACGAAAGCGATAACGAAAAGGTTAAAGTCGTCAATCATTACAGAACTGGACGTACCCCTAGATCAGCAAGCTCTGATGAATTGTAGCAACGCTATCGCCCTATTATTGTTTGAAAAGTACATACATCTCACTTTTTTGTATGATTATTTTGTTGGATGTAAGATTACTACTTTCAATTTTTCTTTCCTTCAAAGGTTCTTCGCGCGCATCAACACGGAGCAGTCACGCCACTGTAGGGTCGATTCAGCCAAGACGTACTGAGAATGCACTCGAGCAAACTGGCTTTGAAAAGATCATTTTGAGGCATTTATCAAATGCTCCCTGATATTGGTACATTATGGAATACATAGGAAGGATAATACTAGGCAAGGGATTGGGTGGAGGGAGGAATCATTATGGATTACAATTTTTTAATTTTTCCTCTAGCTGTTTTCCTGTCATGAAATCATGAAATACCCCTTTTTACTTTACTGCAATAATGATAATAAGCAGAAATATTTAAAACTACATGAGTTTTCTGAACATGTATACATTGATACACACAAGATTGACTGAGTTTATGAATTGTCTGGTGAGTTCTTTAGGCCTTATGGCCTATCCGGACAGTGATACGTTTTTGCGTCAGACAAACATCAAGATCTAAAGAAGTATATGGTAGGTTTATGCATGTCTTCCAACATGAAAGCATGACAGCCTGTAGAGTGCAAGTATATTCATCGCTCATTCGAACCTCCCATAACATCTGTCACTTTCGCTATGCAATAATTTTGGTATCCGCAATCCCAATGCAATCGAAGCCTCCTTTTTCTCCAATCCCCAAAACGAAACATCCACCATAAAAGTTCTCCCTATGCTCATATCTCAATTCCTCAAAATCCCCCCCCATCCCCTTTCCCCTCAAATTTCCCTCCCCTCCTCTCCCAACCACTCTAATGATCCTCCAACGCTCGTGCCTCCAGCGCCGCAACCCCCTGTTCCAACTCCCTCACCCTCGATCCCACGCGTCGTTTAATTTCCTCTCCATATTCCCCCTCAATCGCAGATGTATACATATCTTTTAATTTCTGCAACTCTTCTACTGCGGCTGCGCGGTCGGCTTCGGCGTATACGGAATGTTTGTCGGTTTCTTCGCTTGCTATCTGTTTATTAAGAAGAGAGGGGGAATTAGTTATGGAATCCCTGAATGAGAGGGGGAGGGGAAAGAGGGGGAGGGGAAAGAGGGGGAGGAACAAACCTCGAATTCATCCCGCGCAACTCCATACTGTTCGGTCAAATCTTCGATTATTGCATCTGCCGGTGTCGCAGTCGCATAGCTTCTCCTTCCGGCATTCCAGCTATTCTGCGGAGAAAGACTGCATAATGATATGCGCTGTGGAAAATGTGCAGCAGTCGATTTCCCAACTGGAGTTCGTGTGGAGAACCCCGCTAATAGCGTTCGTTGCGTGTGCTTACAGAAAGTAGCGCGTAGCGGAGAAACATGAGGGGTTTTGCGGACGAGAGTGCGTGGGAGACACTTTGGGATCAGGGATGACATCTTTGTGGTAGTGGTTGGATATGGGGGTGAGGGGTGAGAGTTGCGTAGGTGTGTTTACTGCTTGTGCAGGATTGGGGATTTGGGAGATGGAGGTTAGAAAGCTTAAATTTGGTTAGGGAGCTCGGACCTGATGACGTTGGGTTTGGCATGTTGCTGTGTGTTTGTACGTACACCCTGGTGGGCGATGAGGGAATTGTTCTCATATCCATACTATTGATACCTGTATGTAGGTATGAAAGAGATGTCTATGTTGTAATATGATACTCAAGTAAAACTATGTGATATCTAGAACTGCATCTAAAATATTGATTCCTATGATATTGAATCCTATTATATACTTTCTAATGTGTTGATTCTGATCTGACAATTAGATAATTTCAATTTCTCAATGGGAGTTGAATAATTAAATATTTTCGATAATCCCATCTAAATTTTGTTCGCGAATAATACCTTGCTTGTTGCAAATCTATTTGATATGTGATGTATTTCGTTCATCTGAAGCCCTGTACTCTCAGCTCCCCTGATCAGTGTAGGTCTCTCGCTAATTAGCGAGCTAGTTTTAGTTTTTGGGTGATCTAATGGTGATCTTGTTGATCAAAGAGTCTAACCCCTTAGTAGTCGATTACTTCTTCTCTCTGGTGATGCCGGATTTGAAAGTGAGAAGTGGGAAGTGTAGAACATGTGATGCGAGATGTAATACGCTATGGGAATGGGATTATTTTGCTCGAATTTGCTTTTCGGCTCTTTGAAATGTATTGATTGTCCTTGGGTTACTTTTTGAAATATCTTATATATGCGAGGCAAAATAGCCATTCGGATTCAATGTTCCATTATCGGCACATAAGCAAACAGAAAGATGTATAATTAAGGAGAGTACTGTTGTCCATATTTACTAAATGTCTATATAAGAATCATGAATCGTCTACCTCAAGAGAGACGGTCCATAAATCTGAAAAGAATGGTGTTGATAAACAAGAAGAAAAAAGGCCAATCAACATATAAAATATTCAAGGTGTCTGCCGCACAATCTGGTACAAGAATTGAAGGTAAAAAGGTCGGGCTTTTGTCTACCACGAGTCTAATTCTAGAAACAGAAGATGGAAAAAGGGTGAGCTTCGCTGACCACGTCCAAGTTGCCTCCCCTCGCACTCTCTGGAAAAAATAGAATTGGAAAATACATAAAAATGAAATGACTTTTGGGAGTGGAATGTTTTGGGTATTCGAGATGCAGTGGTGTCTCTCTTTGTGAAGGATGGAAAATGCGAGCGTAATTAAGATTAAATTTCATCAGTCATTATTCATACATCTATATGAAAAGAAATTATATTAGTAATTGTTCTGGATTATCAAAACCTTAAAGTAATAAGATGATCAAACATACCTCTTCATAAAACATCAATCTTGCAACTAAAATAAAGATCTGAACTTAACACTGTTAAGTCTTCTCTTTGACTTTGGCTTGTGCTCAGGAACATTAATGACGTCTCCTGGTTTGATCTGTTCAAAATCCTGGATATGTGAATTGGCATGCTCAAGATCTTTCAGGGAAACTCCAAATTTATGCGCCAAATCAAACAAGGTATCTTTTGCTTTAACAGTGTAAGTTTTATGGTCATCTCCACCGGTACTGGGAATTTTCACAGTCTCGCCAGGCAAGAGTGAGTTGACCATGATGATGTTTGGATTGGCAGCTTTCAAATCGGCTAGAGTAATTCCGTTGGTGTTGGCGATATCAGTGAGTGTATCTCCTGGTTTGACGACGTGTTTATGTTCTTTGCCGTGGGCAACATTGCTGGGTGGGAAATTGATGGTTTGACCTGGGGCAATGGAATTATAGTCATGGATACCTGGATTGGCGGCTTCCAGGGCTTGGATTGAAACTTTGTTTGCGGCGGCCAAAGAACTGAGAGTATCTCCTGGCTTTACGATAACGGTAGCGCCATTGGAGGGGAGTTTGATCACTTGTCCAGGTTGAATCAATTCAAAGTTAGAAATTTGTGGGTTTGCGGCTTCAAGTTCAGCCAGTGAAAACCCTAATCCTTTGCATATGTTATACAGACTATCTCCTTGCCTGACAGTATATGTACTTGGTGAGGATGGGGTATGAGCTTTGAGGTTGATAACCTGTCCAGGTTGTAGTAAATCTGGGTCTGCTATTTGTGGATTCAAAGCCTCAAGAGTAGCCAATGGGATTCCATTATTTTGAGCGACACTGAAAAGAACATCTCCTGATTTTACAGTGTATGTAGATGGTAGTGCGGAGGTAGTTTTGAAACTGGCGGGGGCCGATAACGAAGTGGTGAACGAGCTTTGGTATGGAGTAATGGAGGACTTGGTGCATGAATCTCCATGGATGTGAGGGATGCATGGACCATACTGAGGAGGTGAACTTTCATGGGTAGATGAAACGGTTGTGACTTCATGGATGGAAGAAGTGGGAGGTTTCGATAAAGTTGACGGGGTAGAAGAAAGACTATGTGTGGACTCAGCACATGAACCTCCATGGATGTGAGGGATGCATGAGTCTTGATGGGTGGATGAACTTCCATGTGTAGAGACAGGTGGGACTTCATGAATAGAAGAGATTGAAGGTTTGGGTAAATTTGATGGAGTAGAAAAAGAATCATGGGTAGACTTGGTGCATGAACCTCCATGGACATGTGGGATGCATGAAACTTCATGGGTAGATGAAACAGGCGAGTTTTCATGGATAGAAGAGGTGGAAGGCTTCGATAAAGTTGAGGGAGTAGAATAACTACTATGAATGGTTTGGGTGCATGAACCTCCATGGATGTCAGGGGTGCATGAAGATTGATGTGTAGACCAGACAGGTGGGGCTTCATGGATAGAAGAGGTTGAAGGTTTGGATAAAGTCGAAGTAACTTGAATCGATTGAGTGCATGAGCCTCCATGGATATGTGGAATACATGAATTACCATGGTCAGATGGAGTGGGTGGTACTTCGTGGATAGAAGAGGCGGAAGACGCAGGTGTAGTTGATGGAGCAGAAGAGATCTCATGAACAGATTTGGTACATGAGCCTCCATGAATATGTGGAATACATGAACTACCATGGGTAGATGGAATGGGTGGAATCTCGTGAACAGAAGAAGCGGAAGGTCCAGAGAAGGTTACTAGGGTGGAAGTAACGGTAAAAATTGATGGGCTACATGAACCTCCATAGACAGATGATATACATGGACCGTTATGAGTAGATGAAACAGGTATTTCGTGAGTGGAAGAAGCGGAAGGTATAGATAAAGTTGATTCAGAGGAAGAAATCTTATGTGTTGAAGACATGCTGTGCGCCGAAGAAATATCGTGTGTCGAAGGGATATCATGCGTGGAAGTATGCGTGGCAGGGTTGCCATTTGTGGAAGATACACTATGTATGGAATCATGCGTCAAAGAGATACTGTGTATCGAAGGGGTACTATGTGTGAAAGAGGCACTGTGTGTTTTCGAAGGGTAATCGTGTGTAGAAAAGACACTATGGGTAGAAGCATGTTTCGAAGAAGCACTATACGTGGAATGGATATCATACTCCGAAGAGGCAATGTGTGTTGAAGATACACCATGTGTGTAAGAAGCACTATGCGTCCAAGAGGCACTGTGTGCGGAAGAAAGTGTGGAGGATACGCTATCTGCAGAAGACACACTGTGTATTGTTGAATGAATACCATGTTCTGAAGTTACACTGTGTGTCATCGAAGAGACAACATCCGTTGAATAGATACCATTTGTTGAAGGAGTATCATGTGCCAAGGAGGTGTATGGGCCTCCATGAATGAATGGCACACATGGACCTCCATGACTGGCTATACATGGACCTCTATGGGTCGATGAAGTGGGTGGAAATTCATGAATAGGTGAGAGTATTGGAGCATGAGTAGTTCTATGAGAAGAGCTGGATAAGGTTGAAGAAGCTCTATCAGGAGAGGTGGATAGTGTAGAAGGAATTCCAGCTCCATATCCCAAAATACTAGATGCACTGGTTGAACCAGAAGAGGGCACAGTGGTAGCTGCTGATCCTGGGAAGGATGATCCGGATGATGGAGCAGTTGAGACAGATACCGGGAAAGTATGTGTGTTTGAAGAACTTGCACCAATAGAGTTTGAGCTGGATAGAGTTTCACCTGATTTAAAGGTATTAACATCGGTATATGATGAGGTAGCGGCTGAAGTTACCGATACACTTTGATGTCCTCGAGTTACAGATGGTTGTTCAACAACACTTGATGGGACATCGGTATCATGGTGATTGGATGATTGTGTCGATGGAACGTGGGTAGTCTGGTCACTGTGTGATTGCACAACACTTGATAGAGCATCGGTAGTTTTGTGATGGACCGGTTGTTTTGATGATGGGATATTCGTGGCTTGGTGACTGTGTGATTCAACAAGACTTGATAGGACATTTGTAGTCTTGTGATTGAATGATTGTGTTGATGGGGCATCAGTAGGTCGGTGACTGTGTGATTCAATAATATCTGATGCGCCATTGGTAGTCTTGTGGCTGAGCGATTTTGTCGTTGATGGGGCATCAGAAGAGACTCCAAGTGTAGAAGAATCAGATAGAATAGACGAGCTTCCACTTGATAGGGTGGAAGATGCTCCAATTGCAGTTGTAGTATGAGTCCATTTAGATTTCGAAGAATCGATAGATGGAGTAGAATACATTGGAATCGATGAGAAGGTTGAGGCATGAGGGGCTTTGGAGACCGAAGAGTTGAATGAGGTAGAAGAAATTCCAGTTGCGATTGTGCTATCGGTTTCTGTTGATTTGGCCGAAGCACTTGGAGATGAGTCGGAAGTAGTTGATCCATATTGAGAGGCTCCATTAGATGCCGAAATACTTGATGAAGGGGCAGTTTTGGATTTCTCATTCTCAATTTCACTCGTAGTCTTGCTGGGCGATGAGGAGTATGTATACGAAGCCCATCCATCTGTCTTTGTGGATCCGACAGGTTCAATACTGCTTTGACTAGATAAAGAGATTGAGAAAATGGTAGAAGATTTTGAAGTAACATCATTTGGCACGGATCCGCCGGTTTCGGTAGGGCCATAATTAATAATACTTGACTTTGAAGTTTGTGGCTTGATGTACATTGAGACAGAACTGGTTTGAGAAGTGATAACACTTGATGACCATGAAGTTGGTACAGAGTCGACTGGCACTGACATACTGGTACTCGGAGTAGTAAGTTTAGGAGTGGAAGGACCAGAAGTGGAAGGACCATAAGCAGACGGACCGTGATCAGAGGGAGCATGAGCGGAGGAATCATGAGCGGAAGAGATGGCTGGCACCCAGCTGGATGATAGAGAGGAGGCCAGGGTTGTGTGTAGTGATTCTACGCTGGATGAGTGAATGTAACCTGGGTTAGTAATCGATGACTTTATAGTCGAAGAAAGTCCTGTAGCAATATCAGATGAATGAGTAGAAGTTGGGGCAGGGATTGAGGTCATGACAGAAGAAACTCTTGGTGTGCTAGAAATTTCTTTTGAAGAGACTTTTGGAACAGTATACGATGGCAAGTCCGAAGTTACATGATGAAGAGTGGAGGTTTTAACAGGAACATAACTGGATGAATGAACTGAAGATTCCTCTGGTATCATATTGGATGGCAAACCCGAAGTTGATAAACTTGTATGAACAGCCGAAGTTGAGGCTGATGGATGAACCGACGGTGCACCATAATGAAGAAGCACCGAGCTTGATGGACGAACCGATGGTTCACTGGAATGATCTGAAGCTATACTAGAATGGAAAGAGTTCGAGCTTGATGGATGAACCGACTGCCCACTAGAATGATGAGAAGCCGTCTTTGATGGGTGAACCGACTGTGTACTGGAACGAATCGAAGCTATACTAGAATGTAAAGAGTTCGAGCTTGATGAATGAACTAATGGTTCACTGGAATAGACCGAATGTATGCTAGAATGAGCAGAAGCCGTACTAGCTTGGAGAGAGGCCGAGTTCCATGGATAAACCGATAATCCACCAGAATGAACAGAAGTCGTACTAGAATGTAAAGCAGAAGCTAGGCTTGATGGATGAACCGATGGCTCAGTTGAATGAATTGATGGTCCACTAGAATGAATAGCAGAGCTTAGGCTGGATGAATGCACTGAGGTTAAACTGAAATGAACCGAAGATACAATAGAATGTGAAGCGGAAATTGAGCTGGATGGATGTATCGAAGCCACACTAGAATGAACAGTAGAAGCTTGATTGGATAAATGCGTAGAAGCCGTGCTAGAATGTAAAACGGAAGTAAAGCTGGATTTATGCGCGGAAGATACACTGGAATGAAGAGAGGCCAAGCTGGATACATGAGCCGAATTTATACTAGAATGGATAGCAGAGGTTTGTTGAGATGGATGCGCAGAATCCGTAATAGAATGAAGAGAGGAGGTCAAGGTTGATTGAGGCACCGGAGCTACACTGGAATGGATAACGGAAATTGTATTATGGACGATATGAGATGAATGGCTCGAAGCGAGGTTGGTATGATGAGCCGAGGCCACATTAGATGGATACACCGAATGAACAGTGGAACTGGAGGCCAAGTGGGATGAGTGGAGAGCTGAATGTTCGGAAGCTGCACTGGTATGACTAGAAGTCGCAACAGAACCCGCATGAGATGAGTGTTCTGAGGCTATACTAGCATGACTAGAAGTTGTAATAGAGTCTGTATGAGACGAGTGAATCGAAACTACACCAGAATGGCGAGAAGTTGCAATGGATTCTGCATAGGACGAGTGACTCGAAGCCAAAGACATGTGAACCGGAACCGAACCAGAATGACTCGCAGTTGCAACATGGCTCGCATCAGAGTGATGACTCGATGCGAAGTTGGATAAGTGGCTCGAAGTTAAGGTGGAGTGTTTGGAAGCTAAGGAAGTATGAGTCGGAGCTACGCTGGTATGGCTAGAAGTTGCAACAGGTTCCGCATGAGATGAGTGAATCGAAACCACACCAGAATGACTAGGAGTTGAAACATGGCCCGCATTGGAATGATGACTCGAAGTTAAGGTTGAGTGACTGGAACTCAAGGGTGTATGAATCGGAGCGACGTTGGAATAGCCAACAGTATGTTTACTAGTAATAGTATCCGTCTGGTGACTTGAAGCTAAGTTGGAAAAGTGACTCGAAGGTATAGTCTTGTGAGCCGGAGTGACACTGGAGTGACTAATGGAGTTCTTTTTAGTAGTAGCTTGCGAGTGATGACTCGAAGTTGAGACTGAGTGGCTCGAAGACTTAGAAGTCTGAGTCAGAGCTTTACTAGAATGACTAGCAGAAATTATACTGTGGATTGTGTTGAAGTGATGACTTGAGATTAAACTTGTATGACTCGAAGGTAAGGATGCGTAAACTGGAGCCTTACTTGAATGAGCGGCAGAACTTGAACTAGGGATCGCATGAAAATGATCACTGAAAGCCAAGGAAGTATGAGCCGAAGCTTTGCTAGAATGGCCAGCAGAACTTTTGCTATGGCCCGTATTGGAATGATGAGCCAGGGAAGTGTGAATCAAATCTTTGCTAGAATGACCAGTAGAAGTTTCAACATGGGGGACATTCGATAGATGAGTCCAAGGCTCGCTGGACAAGTGACTCGAAGCCAATGATGAATGAATCGACGGCAATTTGGATGGATGAGCAGTTCCTACACTAGAATGAGGAGTTGAAGTTTTGACCGGAACAACATTGGACGAATGAGTTGAAGATAAGTATGGGTGAATCAACGGTAAGCTGGATGAATGGCTCGAGACAGCAGCTACACTGGAATGGGCACTCGAACTTATGGGGGCAGTCTTCAATGAGTGAACCGAAGCCAAGTGTGAGGAGCGAATCGGCAGCACTTTGGACGAGTGACTTGAAACAGAAGCTACACTAGAGTGTAGACTCGAACCTATTACAGGGACAGTATCGGTTGAGTGAGTCGAAACCGACTTTGATGGGTGAACTGAAGCAGAAGTCACACTCGAATGGAAAGCGGAAGTTTCAACAGGGCTTGCATTGGACCAGTGGATCGAATATAAGCCAGGTGTATGAGTTGGAGGTAGGTGGGATGAGTGGGTCGAAACTGAGTTGCCTGTGGTGATTGATGGGATAACAGCAGACGGATGATGAATAGATGGCTTTTCGAAATGGGCACTGGCAGTGGAAGCAAGTCCAGCAACCGCGATGAGGGTATTGCCTTTGCAGCGCATCTTGATCGATGCTTGTAGTTAGGAGAGAGTAGGTCAGACAAATCTCGAATCTTTCGTGGTTTGGATAGTAAGGAAGTAGAAAATAATAAAAGCTTGAAATTAAGAGGGATAAACTTATATGAGAAAGAATTTCAGTGGTGATCGAATTTGACTTACTAGTAGCTCTACAAGCAATAATTTTCTTGTTTCCCTTTGACTAGGACACACTATACGTCAATTATAAGATACCAAGAAGAAATTTGAGACTAATATGTGGTTTGGTCCATTAACCTTCGGTGGATCTAGATATCAAGGTTGTTGTTTACTATACATGCATGAGTAAACAGAAGCTCAAAATCATAGCAAGCCCCTCGACTCCATACTTCCAATAGTCTGTAGTGTCGTCCAATTTCATATCATAATTTTGTTATTCTGAGAACATTCCTATCAGTTATGGTTACAAACGGATTCGACAATTGTAACAATTCCGATATCTGACATGACTTCAATGTCTAAAATGATTTCAATGTATAGATAACTTTGATGACTGAGATGGTTTGAATTTTTTGAAATAACCTCAACTGAATATATTTCAATATTCAAAGCTTTTGGCTGTTGAACTGTAGTTCGCACTATCGAACACTCTGCTTCAAATTATATCAATAATTTGGGTGATCGAATACAAACTCATATTTCAAGGAAGCAAAAGAAAGGAAAGAATCGGGAGCTGCATTGAGATTTAAGGCAATAGATAGTGTCATAGCATTCACACTATAGCTCAAAGAATAGATGGTTTTAATAAAATCCTAGCCATTGGTATATTTTAGACTTGATCGTACGGAAAGGAAAGTTTTGGTGCTAATACCAAGATTGGATGATGATTCATAGTAAACACTGTAGAATGTAACAGAAAGGAAGAGAAATCGATTGATGGAACCATCCGACGGTGTTTACTATTTATTCTCTTCGTTCACCGGTTGTCTAGACTCCAAAATATCGCTCAAGTTGATATTGTGGGGTTTTAGATATCAAGAAGGGGTAAACTATATACCAGTCTCAAAATGGAAAACCGTTAGGAGATAAACTTTGTTCGAGTACCGACGTCTACTTGGTACCTGAAACTTTGTTTGAATTGGTAGTAAAATATTTGATAGTAGTATACCATTGGTCCATCTAATCAACAGGTCAGAACCAAAGTCTTGGATCAATGTCCTATTATGAATATATATACTACTTACTAGTGAGTCGCTGATCTATCCATCAGAATAGGCTATTACGAACCATCTCGTCATGATCAACATCCAAAATACCTCTTCTCGATCCACCTCTCCTCGTAGTCCTGAATTATCGTGCATACCACAACTTTAACCTCAGGGAAGACCTTTGTAAGTCTGTTTAATCCCATTTTCCCTGCAGTATAAGTCACAAATACAATCTTCTCGGGCGGTACTCCATGATCGACAAGAATTTGGACCGACATAAGTGCAGCTCCCCCACTTGACATTTGTGGATCAAGTAACAAAACACTATCATGTTTGTTGATATTGTCCGGTAAATTTAAGAAATGTAATTCTGGTTCACCCGTTCGGATATTCGATTGAATCAGCAGCCTTCCAGTTTTGCAATCCGGAATGACCCGCTTTAAGCCAGTTTCCAGAGCTCCTCCGGCCCGAAGGATAACAACTGCACTAACTTCGCCCGTAGCTATCAAACCATGGTACTTGTTACCGATTGGTGTCTCAACAGTTTTTTCTGTGAAGAATATATTGTTCATAGCACTATAATTTATTAGAAACGAGACCAAAAAATCAATATCTTGAAACAATACAATGACAACATACTGTTCAACGAGTAAAGTAGCAATCCGGTCAAAGTAGAAAACAAATTCTTCTGCCGGAGTTCCTATATCTTGGATGATGGTATTCATCCCTTTGAATTGAGGCGTTTGCTCCAAAAGAAGAACTGATTTAGATAGAGGCTCATCCTCAGCACCCAGACCCAATTTCTTTAAAGCCATAATGTGTGCTATTGATTTTTCCTTTAATGTTCGCTGGATGTACTGTACGACCATATCTATCGAAAATTAATACAGTGCAGAATTCATGAAGCGGAAGTGGAACTTACTGATAGCAACTCGGTTTTCTACACCTCGTGGCACAATGATATCTGTTCAAAGGATTAGGCATCTGCCGTGAAACATGATGGAGCCACAAATCAACGTTATAGCTCATTTCGTGGCATATTATGTGAGATCTTACCGGCAATTTCTCCCTGAGGCTCTACATATCGTTGAAAGTTTGGCTTCACAAACCCAAACCATTGCTTTATAACACCTTCAATATCTCTACCTCTTTCTGCGACATCTCTAAGGACTAGCAAACAAAATCAGTTGAGTTATAGTCAAGCAATTAGATTTTATCATTTAGCTGCTTGAAATGCATTTTTAACATAGAGGAGGAATCATACTTCGCCGGGATAAACAGGTATCTCCATCTGCTTGACAGAATACCTAAGACAAGTTAGTCCTTCCTGAATTTAACTCCTTCTCTGAACTGAAGAAGAAAATTACCTTCATATCTAACAATTCAAGAACTCGAGGATCGTATAATGCAAAAATACCCTCCAATATGAGTACATGCGGGGAATATATTGATGTTGTCTCCTTCTCTCGAGCATGCTTTGCGAATGAGTAGATAGGGATCTCTGCTCTCTTTCTAAGCAACAAAATTAATCATATGACAATGTATCCAGTAGGAATACATGGAATTCGCTTCTCTCCAGATGTAGCATCGTAGATGACACTTACCCTGCTTTCAGGTCTTGCAATATTTCGACTAGTCTATCGAAATCTATTGCATCCGGTGAATCAAAGTCATATTCATTCAAAAATGCTTTTCGTGATCCTTCCGCGTCTAAAGACTTATAAAACGAATCCTTTTTTTCACAATCATTAATGGGTCGATTGATATAGGAATGAGGAAAAACAGAATTACCATGCTAAGAATGCAAACCCATGGCAAGTTCATTTGAGAGATAATGGCATGAGACAAAGTAGATTTCCCTGATCCAGAACTTCCAGCTATACCTATGATACTAACTCCAGCCCATGGAGGAGAGTAGTGAGCTTGTTCTTTCACACATACAGCCATTGTGAAAGTTGGAAAAAATGCTGATTATGTTATGTAGTTCTAGGTATCTGGAGACTTCAGCAATCCATGTCAGTAAGAGAAAAAGAATATAAGACTAGGTGAGCAATTTGAGTACGGCAGCACAATATATACAGAAGCAATTCTACCTATGTACACTTGAATCATTACATTTTTTGCGCAGGAGGGGTTACGGTCGTCTTTTTCAGATATCACGTGCCTAGTTACGTAAGGTTGGCTGAAACTTAACCCATAAAGGTTTAGACTCTGGAGCAAGCTTCTACTTCTACTTTAAATCTCAAATCAAAGCTTTCCTTTCCTTTCTATTCTTCCAATAACCTCATTTTTTCTTTACCAACCATCATCTTTTCTTTATTCACACCAATAAAAACTTATAATAATTGTATCAGTGCTGGACACTTCAAGATCACTTACAATTGTTCTCTACCTCTTTATGGATAAGAGATAATTTTTGGTGTTGTAAGAATGGTACGCAAACAAACACTCTTGATAGCTTCGTAGATATCTATCAGTAGCTAACTTGATTCAAATCATAGGCCTCTTCAACAGCTACCGCAACACCCTCAAGACTTAACACATTTGAGAGACCGCTTTCACATACTGCGTTCGAAAAGCGTGTCGATAATGTAAAACCAATGAAGAGGTAGGCATTACATTTTCTCTTTCTTACCTCTGTGCTTCATTGAAGCTCCATCATTGGCAAACTTTATATGATGACTATCATCAACTGGGAATCTCTCCTAAAAATTACGCATGCGGAGAACAAATTAGTTGTTAACTGATATACTGCCACTCTTACCAATTTGGCTGTCGCTCAGCCTGATATGAATTGATAATATGCAGCCAAGCTAACATTTATATTCATTAATAGTGACATCAATGCTTTGATATTAGATTATCTTACAACCGAAGGTTATCCATCTGCAGCTGCAAGGTTCTCCAAAGAAGCGAATCTTAAGCCACAACAAGCAGAAGAGTTTGTCAAAGCTCGTCAAGCCATACAGCATTCCATACATCTGGGAAGCATACAAGATGCTATCGACGCAGTAAATGAGTTGGATCCTCAGGTTAGTACTATCCAATCTCTCTTCATCATTTCCTTGCTATGATTAAACAAGTTCATGCACCACTCATATAGCCTTCGGGTCGTTGATGAGATACAATACCATACTTCAGTCCTCAGTATGAGCAACTTTCAACCCTATTATCATTCTTCTTCATATGCTCGTTGGATGTTTTCTAACATTACCAAAAGGTTCTCGAAAATAATCCAGCCCTTCATTTCTCACTCTTGCGACTTCAACTGGTTGAGCTCATTCGGACTTCCGGTAGTGATGTCGCTCCTGTCATAAATTTTGCCAGGACTCAACTTGCACCTCGAGCTGCAACCAATCCAGACTTTCTAGAAGACCTTGAAAGGACAATGGCTCTACTAGTCTTTCAGCCAGATAACCTCGAGCCAAAGCTAGCTACATTGATACACCCTGACCTTCGAAGGTCTGTCGCTGATAAAGTTAACAAAGCTATACTACAATCTCAGAACAAACGTCGAGATGCGGCCATTAGAGATCTTGTCCGCCTACGTGCCTGGGTTGAGAATACTGCACGGGATGCAAAAAAGGAAATCCCGCCTCTCATCGAGCTGGGTCTCGATAATGATGACCATGATCATGATAATATACATGGTGATGGATCCCATGCACAACAAACAATGAATGAAGCAATGATGATGACATGAGCGGGGTATTGAATTGGTTATATTTGGCGTTTGGGTTCTAGCCAATATTATTATACCCTTTTCGAAGTTGTTTCAGGTAAAACTTCTTCACAAATGTCATAGGATGGAACTGGTGTTTAACGGTAGGAACAATCATTATTTATCAGTACATAAGAAATCCGGATACAGGATTCAATTAATATAAAGTTCATTTGATAATTTACTGTGCACATGATGCTTCCTGGAGACTTTGTGCTATTCCCAAATTGTGTACTTCATTTATTCATTGATAGAAGCGATGCATACCTACATTAGACATTTCGATTAAGAAGCCCTATGAAGTACAACGAAGAATAGTTTTTGATAATTCATAATCATCGTTACCTCCTGTCACTTCCACATTCTACACTCGAAGTATAACAAGAAAAATTCATCCGCCTTCACGGCATCTAGTGGGGACCATTCTCCGAGATATCCGTGAGCGGGCGAGACGGACTGAGGGTGATGGGGTGATGGTGGGGAGGAGTGAAATGAGTACGTCAGAGAAAAAGAGAAGCCCAGAATCTCGTTCCCCTACAACTTGGCAAAAGCTTCACACAGCTAGAAATTCATTAATACGAATACCTTCTTTTTACCTGCAGACCAAGCTAACTAGAATAATTCTTATATCGAATTGTTGATTGATTACATTCTTAATATTTATTTGAGTTATGAGCTTCAGTTATTAATTGAGTAAAGAAAGTCTCACCAGCAAATTTAATGACATACACAAGTATGCTCCTTCGTCAACCCGCCTCATCTCTTGGGAGAATTGGCAACAATCATTCCTTATTACTTCGCAGATCGCCATATTCTTCTTTCGGTCGATCTGCACTATCCTTCAGTTCTCTGCCGGGTCAAAAGTTTTCTACGGGTTCAAAAAGACCTCTAACAGCCATCACAAACCAGACAAAATGGGGCAATCTTCCCATAACACGAAATGTTCGATTCGTATCCGGTAAACCTTTACCACAACGACGGTCAAAAGCTTTAAACTTTCTATATCGATCTGCGGCTTTGCTGGGAGGCTCATTAATAGTTTTGGGATTCGGCGTTATTGGTTTCTTCGTCTATGATGCTACGACATATCGTGAAGATTTATCTTACTCGGACATCTCAATCTCAGAGCTTGCTTTGTCTCCTCGATTGGGAGGTCCTAAGAATTTACCCATTGCTGAAGTGCAGATTGACGATGATGATTCTGAGGAAATGCAAAAGCAGAAAGATAAGCCAAAATTGGTTATTCTTGGAGGTGGATGGGGAAGCGTTGCGTTGTTGAAGACTTTGAATCCAGATGATTATCACATCACTTTAGTTTCGCCCACGAATTACTTCCTCTTCACACCGATGTTACCTTCTGCAACGGTAGGCACATTGGAATTTCGATCTTTGGTGGAACCAATTCGACGGATTATTACAAGAGTTAAAGGTCATTTCATAAGAGCTACGGCAGAAGACATTGAGTTTTCGGAGAAGTTGGTAGAATTGGCCGGGAAAAGTCCAGATGGTAAAGAAGTTCGATTTTATCTACCGTATGATAAATTGGTTATTGGAGTTGGATCAACAACAAATCCTCACGGAGTAAAGGGATTGGAAAATTGTCATTTCTTGAAGGATATTGATGATGCTCAAACCATTCGAAATTCTATTTTGACCAATTTGGAATACGCATGTTTACCAACAACAACTGACGAGGAACGAAAGAGATTGCTTTCTTTTGTTGTTAGTGGAGGTGGTCCTACTGGAGTAGAATTTGCTGCCGAACTGTTCGATCTTTTGAATGAAGATCTTACAGCACACTTTCCTCGTATTCTCAGGAATGAGATCTCCGTCCATGTTATTCAGAGTCGAGGACATATTCTGAATACATATGATGAAGCGGTATCCAAATACGCCGAGGAAAGATTCGCTCGTGATCAGGTGGATATCCTTACCAATTCTCGAGTCCAAGAGGTCAGACCAGATAAAATTCTCTTCACTCAAAAGGGAGAGAATGGTGAATCAGTCATCAAGGAATTGCCCATGGGATTTTGTCTTTGGTCTACAGGTGTTTCTCAAACCCAATTCTGTCAAAGAATTGCTGCAGCACTTGGCTCCTCTCAAACCAATCGTCATGCTTTAGAGACCGATACGCATCTTCGTCTAAATGGTACACCATTAGGAGACGTCTATGCAATTGGTGACTGCGCAACCGTTCAAAACAACGTTGCTGATCACTTGGTTACTTTCCTCCGAACTCTCGCATGGGAAAAAGGTCAAGATCCAGAGAAGGTCCAACTCACATTCCGCGATTGGCGAGACGTTGCACAGAGAGTCCGAAAGAGGTTTCCTCAAGCTGCAGATCATCTCAAACGTGTTGATAAACTCTTCCAAGAATTCGACAAAGATCAATCCGGCACTCTCGATTTTGGCGAATTAAGAGCACTTCTCATGCAAATCGACAGTAAACTTACATCACTCCCTGCCACCGCCCAAAGAGCTCATCAACAAGGTCAATATCTAGGACACAAATTCAATAAGATGGCAAGAGCAGAACCAGGAATGAGAGCTAATGATATGCGTGATGGCGATTTGGATGAAGCTGTCTATAAAGCGTTTGAATATCATCATTTGGGTAGCTTGGCTTATGTTGGGAATTCAGCCGTCTTCGATCTTGGAGGAGGATGGAGTTTTGCGGGAGGACTTTGGGCGGTATATGCTTGGAGAAGTGTTTATTTTGCGCAGAGTGTGAGCTTTAGAACGAGATGTTTGTTAGCGATGGATTGGGCGAAGAGAACACTTTTCGGAAGAGGTATGTTTTGATTGAGATTGAGATAGAGGGAGTGAGTGATTTTGATGGCTAATTGTTGAATAGATTTGATGAATTGGTAAATTGTCTACCGAGGAATTACTAGGGAAGGGGTGCTTGGAAAGGTTGACAGTGGTGGATTTGTATTATAGGATAGGATGGTTGGAGAATGGATCAGAAATTTTCTTCCAACAGTACGGGTACTGATTAGCTAGAACATTCAAAAAGCGTTATAGGGGAGGAAAAAGACTCTAGATACTAGAATAATTGATATTGGTTTTTGGTGTGGATTGAATTGAATTGAAGTGAGTTGGTGGAGTTTGTTTGTTAGTTTGTTTGTGTAGATAGGTACGTAGGTAGGTACTCTTGGGTAGTAGGTATTCAGTTACCTTTGTAGGTATTAGAAAGAAATATATCACTCCTCTTCTTCTTTTTCGTTCTTCTTTTCGGATTTTTTTAGGGGGGCAAGAAAGAAAGAAGGTATGAAAGTATGAAAGTATGAAAATATTCTACTTCATTCCGTTTCTTTTCTTCTCCTGGCTTGCTTTCTTATGCATGCATGCGTTTTCGCTTGGGGAGACATATTCTATTGATATCGGTATTGTATGTGTGTGTATGTGTGTGTATGTGTGTGTATGTGTGTGTATGTGTGTATGTGTGTATGTGTGTATGTGTGTATGTGTGTATGTGTGTATGTGTGTATGTGTGTATGTGTGTATGTATGTATATATACAGGTAGGTAGAGAGGTATATATGGAACTATGTATATAAGGAACTATATATATATGAGGTAAATACTTTGTCACCTTCTTCCCTTTTCCTCTTCCCTTCTCTTCTAGTGTGTGGTATTGTATGTGTATTATGTTATTATATAGTATTGGATTATTTCATTGTATTGTATTATTATTATAAGTCTTGAGATGATAGAGGAGAGGAGGGAATTGAGAGAAGAGGGAAGAGAAAAGGAAGGAGGGAAAGAAAAGGGGAGGAAAAAGAGAAAGAAAAAAAAAGAAAAAAAGAGAAAAAAAAAGAAAAAAGAGAGAAAAAGAGAGAAAAAGAGAGAAAAAGAGAGAAAAAGAGAGAAAAAGAGAGAAAAAGAGAGAAAAAGAGAGAAAAAGAGAGAAAAAGAGAGAAAAAGAGAGATAGAGAAAAAGGAAGAAGCAAAGGGAGAAGAAAAAGAGAGGAAAAAGAGAAAGAAAAAAAAAGAGAGAGATAGGGAAAAAAGGAAGAAACGGAAAGGGAAGGGGAAAGGGAAACCAAAAGCAGTATATGTATATAATAAATGTTATACTTACTGCGATTTTGGGGGAATGGAGAGAGGGGAAGATGAGGAAAGGGTAATGTTTGGGGGGAAGGGGGGTTGAATTTATATTTGGATTTATGTGTGTATATATATAAATATAAATCAATCTACCTAGGCAGTTGTAATTTATAGATGAAATAGTATATATGTATGAGTGTATTTAGATGGTAAATAGATAAATAGATAAATATCACTCCAAAAATTCAACATTACATCTACATTCTAATTCTATATATCCCGCTCCCCAAATAGTCTCGCGAGGTCTCACCTCACAACGAGATGAGATGAGATGGGATAGGATAGGATGGAGAAATAAGAAGTGAGTTATTCCCTTCCTCTTCCCGGTCTAATCATGGATTTTCCTCTCTGTTTTTCGTTGGTATTTCTAGTCTGTAGATGGGATGGGTGGGGTAGGTAGAAAGGAAGGTGAGAGGAGCACGAATAGAGAGTGTGATGGTAGAGAAGTAGCTGGGTGATGCTTTTCTTCTGAGATTGTTGGTGTTTGTAATTGTGAATATAGTTATGAATGTGATTATAAATATAATTATAAATATAGTCATAAGTTAAATATAATCATAAACACCCCTCCCTCCCTCCCAAGATCCCTCACACAAAGTATGAAGTACAAAATATGAAATATGAATATATATGGGAGCGAAGTATATGAGTAGTATAGTAAGCACCCCCTCCCCTGACCTTGGTATGAGAGATGAAGATGTACGAAGTAATCTTACGATGAGTGGAAAGGAAAGGAAGGGAAAGAAAAAGAAGGTTGTAAAGTAAAATGATAGATATGATATGATATGTAGTAGTACCAAGGCCGATAACGACCATTTTGCTAATACACCAAAAATAGAATTCTGCCTAAGCTAAAAGTATATATAATAAAAGGATGTGTATTTCTAATCAAATAAATTATTTGTTGTTGTATTATTTCGTAATTCCTTTTTGTGATATGATATTTCCCTTTCCAAATTATTAGTAAACTAATATCTCTTTTTTTCAATAAATATTGGAGTTTTTTTGATTCTTTTTAGTCTTTATATCTTATTTTTATTTGTATAATTAATATGGGCAAGTCTTAAAGTTTATTACCTTTATATAAAGATTTAATTAAGTGATGGTATATAGATGGTTATAATACTAAGGGCATCAAATAGTTGCTTTTTACTGAATTTGATATCAATATTAGAATTAGAATTATTGATAGGTATTTTAAAGAATAGGGATTTATATAAAAATCTAGAATCGAATATGATAATCCTATTATATGGAATCAAATTACAATATATTTCATTTTATTATTAAATAATCAAAAAATAGAAATAGTTTTTAAAACTAATAAGTATAATATATATAGAAATTATATTATAAAAATATATAAATCCCTTAGTTTATACAAAAGACTTATAATTAAAAAGCGATATACACAAAATCAATAACTTTTTAATATTCTAAAAAAGGATTTAGAATTAAGTTATATTCAGGGTTATAATAGGAAGCTATTATACATTTATTTTCATAAAAAGAGAAAGCTTGTGTTATGATATAGTATTACTTATTTACTCAAAATTATAAAGTATATTTTTATTAATATTCTATATTTGTTTTAGAGATATTCTTTTTTATATATTTCAAGTATTAGATCCTTAGGGTATTAAGAAACAAATGAAATATCTTTAATTAGTGTATGAGGGATATAGAACTTCTAAACCAAATTTCATTTAATCTATAGATAGACATAATAAATTATTTCTAATTGGAATTGAGATTTATACATATATTGATGCTTACTTATACTTTATTTTATGGATATATGTTGAAATAGCAAATAGATAATTAATATTAATTGTATATCAATATTTATTATTTTGCTTTAAGACTAATATAATACCTAGGTTCTTTCAAGCAAATAAAAGAATAGAGCTTCCTCTTATAATCAAAGTTCACTTTACATTATCTCGAAAAGTTAATAAGAATATAAAAGAAATTAAAAACTACTTTTAGTTCAAAAAAAATATTAAAAATCAATAGATTGAAAATTAGTAACAAGAATTTCAAATGTCATTATTATATTGATAAAAAGTATATTTCCCTACCCCTTATCAATTTTTATTCAAATAAATAAAAAATTTTCCTAATTAAATTCTAATAAAATTAATTTTTTTTTTCTTTCCTATTTTCCTTATTCTTTATATAATCAATTGCTAATACAATCTAAAATTATTTCAAAGAATTAATAAAGAATAATTAATATTATAAAAACAAATATAAAAATCAAATTGTAATTCTTATTATTTATATAAAATAAATAAAAAAAAAGATAATAGGATATATAGATCTTTAAAATATACACAATATTCGAAAAAATAAAATATGCTCTCATTACTATGCTAGAAAGCCTTTTATAATGTATTAATTCCTTCAAGAAGGGTATATGGATAAAGGGAGAACTATTTCATTTAAATTTTATAAAAAGCTTTTAATAAATTATAAGAAATAAAATATATTTATCCTTATATTATTATTTATACATTCAACTAATTTTATAAATATTAATAAATATCTATCACCAATTATAATCGAATTCTATTAAGATTTTATTTAGAATCTCGAATATAACTTGAATATTATAAAGTCAAATAATAAAATAAAGTAAAATGAGTTTATACATATATTAGTATATTACTTCCTTCACAAGTATCTACAAAGATATATTAATTTAAATCGAAAACTATTTTTATATTTATTTTTAGTATCTATAAATAAATATAATAGAATAATAAAAAAAAAGAAAACTATAAATAATATAATATATAACAATTTAAGTTTTATATAAATTCAAAGATATTATATTAATAAAATTGCTATAAATAAAAGTATAAATTATTTAATTAAAAATAAATCTAATATTGAGATTAGGGATAATAAAATTATAGATCAGAATTAAACTAAATAAAAGCTAGAAATATGATTTTTTTTAATATTCTTTATTTCTTTTTATTAGTTTTTTTTATATAATTTATTTTTTTATTCATTTTTTGTATTTTTAGAATAAATTGATTTTCAAATTAATATTTTTAATAAATATTTTATTATTTTAATATAAAGAAAAAATATAATTCCTCCATTAATTTCTATATATACTATAATATAATAAATTCTAATAAAATTCTTAAAATTATATTGATTTCCTTTAACTCTTTAATTTCTAAATCATTCTCAAATTTTTTTATTAAAAATATTATTAAAAATAAAGATTTATAAAAAGCTTACTTTATTATTGTAATATATAATAAATATATTTTAAAATAATATATAATTAAAACAAAAGATAATTAATTATATAAATAAATAAAAAAATAAAAAAATAATAAAAATATAAGTATTATATATTGAAATAAATATTAAATAATTTAAAAATATTATTTTAATAAAAAATATAGGATTGAAATATAAAAACAAAAAAAATGTTTTACAAATTACTAGTACTAAATTTATTATCAATATTATTTTAACTAAAATTACTTATTTTTATTTTAATATATATATTTTAAAGAATAATCTCAAAACTCTTCTTAAATAGATTTTAATTAATATATTTTATTCTCTAAATTTTGCTTCAATTTATTTTTTATATATAATATTTTTATTAGAATTGATTATATATAAACTAATCAATATACAAAAGAATTTATATTACTATTTGATAATTATTTATTTAAAAATCCATATATTTAGTTTCAAAATAAGGTTATTCTATTACTTATTAAGGATAACTATTAAATAGATTCTATAAACAATTTTAAATATAAGTATTTTATTGAAAATATTAAAAAAATTCAATTTAAGGATTTATTATCAATTATAATAGAATATAAAATACTTATAGATAATATATTCCAAAATATTAATATATTATATAATTTATTGAAAACTAAAAATATTTTTAAGGGGAAAGGGGATATATATTTAATATTTTTTCTTATAAAATAGAATATTATAAATTATATTATATAAAAAATTAATAAAAATATTTATATATATTGATAATCGAATAATCCTAGGATTTCAATCAAATTCGAGCTGGGTAGTTTTAAAAGAATAATATCGAAATCCAAGTTTTTCTTTAAATCTTTAGTTAAAAGGGAGTTTATTAATGATTCCAAAATTAAGCTTGAATTAATAGATAAGTAATTAAAAAAGAGAATTAAAACTGAATTAATATAAAAGATTATATTTAAAGACAATAATACTCAAATAATCAATTATTCCTCTAAGTATATATATAAAGAAACTTAAAACAATAATCAAATATTAAATCCTGTATTAATATTTACATTGATATTATTAGTAAATTATATATTCTAAGTTATATATTAAATAGTAAACTAATCAAATTAAAAAGTATTCTTGATGCTATAATTCTATCTATTAATATTAAATCCTCCCTTTTTGATAAATTAGAGCTTTCTTAATTCTTATTTTAAAGTAATTTAATAAAGATTACTAATATATTACCAATTCTGTATATATTGTAATATATTAGGTTTCGAAATAATTCTTTTAAAAAAAGTAGATTTTATAAAAGATTGATTAATAAAAAAACTAATAAGGAATAATAGTAGTAAATAAAATGAAATCTGGTATATTCATTTTTTAGAATTATAAAGCTATTTTATTATTATTTCTTTTATTTTTCTTTTATACAATAAATACTTTATTTGAATATATAATATTTGAAATATATAATTATAAAATAACAAAAGTGTCATGGCGTTAACTACTTGTTCATTAGTTGTCTTTGTATCTAAGACTTCTACAATTAGTGTATCTTACTTTTTATAAGTAGAGTCCCTTTTTTTCATAATCCTTTTACTCTTATAGTATAATATAAGTCTTTATCTGTACTCTAACAGTTTGTACTATTTATATAGAAGTTATTATAGCTTTATTTCAATTGAATTTTATTGAAGTTTATTTCGATTATATTGATTGTATTTATTACTAATTCACTATATACTTTAACTATTATTATTTAGGAATTCTATAAGATTGTTTTACAATTATAAGAGTATTCGAAAATGGCTGACTCAGTATCTGTATTTAATCTATCCCTATAATTCCATTTCTTGAATTATATTCTCAACTCCACCGAAACTAATATCTTCCTGTTTATAGATTTGTTTAATAATCCGAATACTATATATTTTGTAATTGCTCAAGCTATATTCGAATTGATCAAATTGATTATAAGTTTATTACAAACTTAAGCCGCCGATATATAAACTCAAATTGCTAATACTTAATCCAAAATCATTGAATTAAAAGATACAATTAAAATATTAAAGATTACTATTCACAATAATCTGTAAGCTCTATTTTGTTGAAAATATTTTATTACTCCTAAGAAATTTAGTAATAATAAATAAAATATTATAAAGCATTAAAACCAATATATAGCGTTTTATAGTATAATCAATTATTATTTAACTACAAACTACAAAAACAAATCAGAATTCTAAAAGATTATATTCCTTACCAATTTATTCTTTAATCCTATTTATATAAATAATCAGATATATTTCGATATAATTATTAACAATTCATATAATTCCGATCTCTAATCTCCTAAATAATATATTATAGCAAACATTTAATACAAACTAAACAAATAATACTAAACCCTCAATTTCTTCTATAAGATTATTATAGATTATAATAAATATAAAATAAAGAAAACCCTATTTGATAATTTCATTATTAAGTTCAAATAGCTTATTATTAAATATAAGAAAATCATAAAGCAATAAATCATTAATCTCAAATTTAAGGTTTCTTAAGAACTAATTAATACTTTAATCAATTATTTTAATAAACTTTTTGCTATTAATATTGATATATAGATAATCTAATAACAAAATATTTATAATAATTTGAAGAAAAAAACTTATCTTAATAATCAATAAAAAAATTAAAATATCAATTTTAATTATAATTAATCGAATTTCAATTACAATTAATTGAGATCCTATAACAAAAAGCAAATTATTATTATTATTTTCCTTACACCTGATTTCTTTAATGATTCTATATAATTAAATATTACTTACCAAAATCAACACCCTTAATCTTATTATACTTGAAAGTAATATATTAATCTTAGTTTTTATCTTTATTATAAAAAGCCTAATCATTTCAAAAACAATTACGAAAAGAAATATATTAATAATATAAAGTATAATACTAACACTAATATAAGATATACTTTTCACATTAATTATTTCTCTATAATTAATTAATATCAAAGCTCTAGATCCTATCAAAACATTAATATTGCTAATCCCTTATATCAGAACTTATTTACACCTATTAATCGATCCTTAGTTACTAACGCTTTATACTAAATCTCTTTCCAAATTACCAATTGTTTTCCAATTATATCATTATATTACATTTCTCCAACCCTATCCAGCTCTATTCAAAAGCTTGATTTAAAAGAATATATTAAAGATTCTATTCACTCGAAAAAAAGCGAAGATTTAATTCCTTTATTGAATATATTAAAAGATTAATTTCAGTTTACAATTGCAAATCGAGATTTTTTGTAAGGACTTTATCTTTATAGATTAAAAGATTAATTATATTTAGGAATCCTTTATATCTTAAATCAATAAATAATAAATCTTTTAAAATCTCAATGGAAATCTTTTTAATACTTAATATAATTATTTTACTTATTAGCCTTATTAATAATAAAGCTATAGATTATAATTTTATTAATCGAAAAGTTGTTTTTAAGTTTTGTATATTAATATATTTTCTTTTTTATATTTATTATCTATTTTTGATTAATAAAAAACCCTTTAATATTTTATTTTATTATATTCTATTAGATATATAAATCAATAATTATTAAGAAATAGATCTATTCTATATTATAAACCTCTCAGAAAAGGATTTTATAATTTTTAAACTCCTATAGTTTTAGTATTACAACCCTTTTATTAACTAAATAATAATAATTCTAAAGTTCATTTCTATATATTATTCTAAATATTATTATTTAGTCAATTTTACTACAACTATTATCCCCAATTATACACTAACCTTAATTAATACTACACCTAACCCTAAACTAAACCTATCTATTAGAAAATCTATTTTAAAAAAGTCTATTCTGAATCTATATTAAGTTTTTATAAAGGAAATTATTAATAAAAGTTTCAAAGCTACCTCATTATTGTTTTATAATTAGTTTATACTTCTTGAATCTATTATTTCTAACCTTATATTAATTGATAAGATTACTTATAAAAACTCTAAAATTAATTATTAATTATAACCCAACTCAAATTATTATTATACCTATTAAGGAAATGATAAGATTGAGATTTATACTAAAATAATCCTAAACCAGTTAGTCTTGAAATCAGTTTTAACAAAAATCATTACCAATTTTAAAATCTATATAAAACTATTATAAAATTAAAATGTTTTACTATTATTGAGTATTTCAATAATATCTAAACTCTTAAATAAATTGAATAATATTTTATAAAGTATATAATTAGAAATAAAGAATATAAAATTCCTTATAATTTATAGTTTTATTTAATTCTATAAAAAAGATATATATATTATAAAAGTATTATAAAATAAATTGAATAAAACTTATAAATTATATCAAATGATTATAAAAGATTTTATTTAATTATACTACAATATTATAAATAGTAATATTAATAAATTTATAGAAAAAACTAATTAATCTATATTTATTACAATAAAGATTTAGAATAAATTACTTTTATAGTTTTATAACTTATTTTCTGGCTTCCTATTTTTTTTAGCAAATGAATTCTTACTATAATAATCCTGGGATTACAAAATCGAGATTATATTAGAAAAAGAATTATTTTATAATAAAGACTATTCAATATCTCTAGCTAAGCTTTAAATTGTTTATAAATAGCTCAATAATAATCTAAATAAAGGATTTATTTATAAGTTCTACTTTCGATTAACTATTTTATTTCTTTTAGTTATAAAGCTAAAAAGAGATATTCGAATTTGCTAAAACTATTGTAAACTAAATAATATTATTATTAAGAATTGTTATCTATTACTATTAATTAAAGAAACCTTTAACATTTTATATTATACTAAAATTTATATTAAGTTGAATATTATTATTACATTCAATAAATTATAAATTATAGAAAATTATAAATAGAAAACTACTTTTATAATTCGTTTTAGTTTGTTCAAATCTCTAGTAATGCTTTTTAGTCTTTGTAATACTCTTATCTCATTTCAGAACTATATTAATTATATTCTTTTCGATCTTTTAAATAAAAACTATATAGTATATTTAGATGATATCTTGATTTATTTTAAGAATATTATAAATTATTGAAAGTAAATCTATGAAGTTATTTAGAGGCTTATCAATACTAGATTGTAAATCGATATTAATAAATACAAATTCAAAACAAAGAGAATAAAGTATTTTAGTTTAATTATTACTTTTAGTAATATAGAAATAAATCCTAATAAGATTAAGACTATCCTTAAATAAAAGTTATTAATTAAATTGAAAGATCTTTAATACTTCCTAAGGTTTATCAACTTTTATTAATATTTTATTTAAAACTTTTCAAAAATCATAAAACCTTTGAATTGTTTATTGAAAAAAGAGAATATATGGAATTAGATTATTAATCAAAAAAATACCTTCAAAATATTAAAATATATCTTTGCCTTTACTTTAGTTTTTACAATATTTAATTACTATTATTATATAATTATCAAAATAAATACTTTAAATTAGATTACAGGTGATATATTCTTACAGTATAATAATAAGAGCTATTTATATTCAATAGTCTATTTCTCTTCGAAATATAATATTGTCAAATATAATTATAAGATTTATAATAAGAAATTACTAGCTATTATCAAATCATTAGAAAAATAGAAACCTAAATTATATAGTACTCAAAAACTATTCGAGATTATTATTAATTACAAAAACCTAGAATACTTTATATCAATAAAAATACTGAATCAAAGATAAGTAAGATAAACTGAATTCCTATCTGGTTTTAATTTTCGTATTATATATCGATCCAATTATAAAACAATTCGCCTTAATATATTGAATTGAAAAGCAAAAGATTATCTGATTTATATTAATCCTAATAACAATCAAATCAAAAACCACTTATAAACAATTCTTTCAAAAAAAGTATTCAATATTATTATATTTACGGATCTTATTCAATAAATAAATAATAATATCAATCTAACTATAGCCTCTATAAATATAATCATTCCTGATATTAAAAAGCTGATTAATAATCTTATTAACAAAATATACAAATTATCCGATTTAATTATTATTATATATAAAATACTTCAAAACCCAATTACTCGTTATTAATTATTATTAATCCAAAAAAACTTCTGAATTGCTTTTCAAAACTATAGATTAATTAATAATAAAATCTTTTATTATAATTGTTTTTTTATTCCTTTTTTTATTAAGCTTTATATACAAATAATTTACTGAATATATTTAATTAAATCTATAGGATATTCTAATTGAGTTAAGATTATCAATTTTATTTTTTATATATATTAGTAGTCTAATATATTGAGGGAAATTGAAACCTTTATATAAATCTATTAACTCTATTTCTAAATCAAAACCTTTCATCTTATAATATTCGGATTCCTTGAACCTCTATTAATATTATTTCGCTTCTAATTTGATATCTTTATTGATTATATTATACTATTATCAATTAGCAAATACTATAGAAAAAAGTATCAGTATATTATTACAATTATTTATTGTTTAACAAAAATATATTATTTTATATTAGTTATAGAATTATTTATAAAGAAGTTTATTAATTAATTTATTGAAAAGATTTATTATTTATATAAAATGTCTAACAATATTATATCTAATAAAAGCTTATAATTCGTTTTAGAATTCTAGAAATATTTATCTAAATGTTTATCAATTATTTTGAAATAATTTTCTTTATTTTACTTTGAGTTCAATAATTAAATAAAAAGAATCAATATTATAGTAGAATAATATCTTTGAGTCTTTATAAACTTTTATTAGAATAATTAATATAATTAGCTTTCGCTTGTAGAATTCATATTCAATAATATTATTTCAAAGATTATTAATATATTTCTATTCTTTATTAATTATGGATTTTATCTATATTTTAGTATCAAACCTTTTTCGCTTGTATCTCCAAACTTATTATATCAAAGAAAATATGAATTCCTAAAAACTAACGAAATTGTAAATCAATTCGATTTAATCTTAACGAAGTTGAAAACCCTTACTACTTAATCTATTTAAAGGTATAAAGACTATATTAATAAAACTTATATTAATACTTCTCTATATAAAGAGGGCAATAAAGTATAAATTAATACTCAGAATATGAAAATTAATTAATTTATAAAGAAAGATAATAACAAATAGAACAATTTCTATAAAATTCTAAAAGTTTATAAACAAGCCTATCTCCTTTAGCTTTTATCTAACTTCAAGATTTTTTTAGTATTCTATAATTCTTTATTACAATTGCTCTATTATTTATTAGAATTAATTAATTAAAATATAATCAATAAAGCTAAATCTTAATAAAACTAGAACTGAGTTTTTGAATACAATAACAAAATAAATAAAGAAATTGAATGATAAGAATTCAATAAACTTCTCGATTGTTATAATAAAAACGGATTCTATTATTTAATCAAATAGAAATATTACTTAGTCTTTTAGTAATTCACTAAAAATCTTTATAACTAAAAAAATATAATTATTGCTTTTCATTTAACGAATCTAATCAAATCTAATCTGTTTGTTTGAATAGAATTCAAGAAATCAATTACTAATCTTTTATTAATTATATCAAATACAAATATTATTCTCTCAAAACAAGGCTAAAGCAAATCAAAAAAGCTTTAATATTTAATTACTATAATCCCTAGGAAAGTTTATTTTAATCTAATAGTAGAAATAAAAGTATTTTGATATTATTTTGTTTTTTAGTTTAAATAATTATTATAATCAGAAACCGATCACCTTAAATAGAAAATACTATTACAGTATTAACTATCTATTCATTAGTTGTCTTTATACCTAAGACTTCTATAATTAGTATACCTTACTTCTTATAAATAGAGTCCCTTCCTTCCATAGTCCTTTTACTCTTATAATACAATATAAGTCTTTACCCGTACCCTGACAAAAAGGATTCTGAATTATAATATATATTAATTAAATTTTTTGTTTTTATTAATTATGTTATATTATATTACATTCAAAAAAGAAAAAAAAAAATAAATCATTTCTTATACCTGATATAGAAAATGAATAGGCTTATTAATATTAAATCTATTTGAATTATTAATATTATTATAAAATATATAAAAATCGAGATATTAATAATAAGCTCTTTTTTCAAATCCAATTCTATTATTTCAGATCAATCTTAATTGCTTATCTTTTATAGTTATCAATAGATTAACATAATATAAAACAAATTATATATCTTTTAAATTATATTTTAATTATTACTTTAAATATCTTTAATTGAATCACAAATTTATTAGAATCTATATCTCATATAGTGTATATTTCATATCTATCCTATCTTTTGTAATTAATATAAGTGTTTTTAAACTACTCTTCTAGCTTTATACATACTACAAAAATACTATTCCCTTTTTTGTACTTTTAATAAAATCGATATTTCATTATATCACTAAAAGGAATAAGATATTAGATTATAAAAATTATTATTATATTATTGAATTTATATCAAAATTAAATAATTAAAACTTCAATAATACAGATATTATATAGGGATTTATTTAGAGTATTATTGTGTCAAAACTTTGTTTTATATAAAATCTTTTTTTTGAGAAAAGTAAGATAATCTACATGTATAAAATAATATTTTAATTATTAAAAAATTAATAAATATTAATTAAAGAATATATAAAGGGTTATATAAAATAAACAGAATAGTTTATAATTCGATTTTTATTAATCAAAAGAGATTCAAATTGAATTAAACCTAATAAATCCTCTAAAGCATAAGAGGAATATAAAGAAAAACTAATTTGAAAGATAATTAAAATAGAATTATAAAAGTTATTATAATTAACTATAACAAAAACAGATATCATTTTAATATTGCTTATACAATTAAATACTTACATTTTTGAATAAATTTGAATAATCTAAATTGAGATATTTATAGATTCAATTGTTTATTTACATTTTATATATTTATTTATTTTAAGATTATATACATTAAAATGATTACATAAACTTAATAGGTATAGAAAAAGAAAAAACTATTTTTATAATATAAGCTGATATATAATAATATTACTATTATTATTATTTTATTTAAAAAATAAAGATATATTATAAATAGTTTTTATAATAATATGTGATAAGATTGTACTCTGCATGGTACAAATTATTTTTCTAAGATTTGTATGGATATACCATACAAATTTTAGATTTTTTTTTTGTATTAAGTAGAATTCTATTTTTGGTATATTAGCAAAATGGTTGTTATCGGCCTCGGTAAGTAGAGATGTAGGAAGTAAAGTAAAGTAAAGTAAAGTAAAACAAGATATCAAGTCAAGCTAGTTATACAATTAGTTAGTTATTATACTCAAAATAACTAATAAATAATACAACGATTTATTTAATTATTCATCTATTCTAATCTAATTTGAATGTAGGTAGGTATGTATGTATCTAGGTAAACTCATAGCTCGAAAACTGAATGTATGTATGTACATGGATGAATGGGTATCTCTCCTCGTTTATTCGTTGATGTTTCGTCGCTGGTATGATGCAATGTGATGTGATGTGATGTGATATGAAACGATATCATCGATAAAAGAATAAAGGTCCTCTGTTCTCTCTTCATCCCCTCACTAGGAGTAGTATTGATGAATATTCAAAAACCAGTATGAACATCATCTAACTCCCATTTCCCTCCTTAACCCCTCCCCACCCATCTCCACCCAACCATCTAGTACTCCAAACTCAAACCTAAAAAATCTCCTCCACCTCATCCCAAATCACACTCGTGATCTGGCCATTCAACCCTGCCACCCCCTCAAAAACACCCACTTGCACATCCGCCACAAAATCCCCAAATAATCCCGTCTTCGCATCACGCTTTACAATCCCTACTCTAGCGCTCTGTTGCAACGCGACCGCTACAAGCGTCCCAGCTTTATTCATCGACATTTGACGCGGGTAGATGCCGCCCGAGGGAAAGAGTTGCGAGAAAGAGAGACTGCCATAAGTACCATTGGAGGCGGTGTTGATACTCCACGTTTGGAGGGTGTCGGAGGGGAGAGCGGTGGAGTTGAGTGGGTGCGTGGGAGGTTGGGGGAGTGAGAGAATGGTGGCGTTGCGGGAGGAGGTGAGGATGTGTTTTCCGTCGGGCTGGGGATGTTAGTGTGTGCTCTGGATTTTACATGGTGTTTTTATCGCTTTGTGAACAAAAGCTGATAAAAGCTTCAAGAAACTTACAGTCAAAAGACATTCCGCGGCTGCCGCGCCCTCAGGTGTCTTCTCATCACCATAAATACCATGACTATCAATATTGGTAAAAGTCAATCCCTCAGACCCCTCTCCATAAGTCACCTTAAAACTCGACACCGTGTTCGCCAATTCCGAAACCAGATAGAAGTAAGTATCACCACAATCCGTCACGTGAAAGACGCCATGACGGGGACCACTCGCTGGAGGAGCCGTGTAGGGGGTGAGTTCTGTTAGGAGAGCGGTCGCGGGATCGATGGAGAAGACGCGGACGAGATCGGCGCCGAGATCTGGGACGACGATGTACTTCTCGGTTGGGTCCAGGAGGGCTTCGTGAGGATGCGGGGTTAGCTGTCTCTTGAGGGGATCGGGTCCCGGGCCGGGCATGGTGAAGGTGATGGTTTGGAGGGGGGAGAGAGTTCCATCTGCTTGGATGTTGTGGGTGGTGAGAGAGGCACCATTGCTGTTGTCTGTTAGTATGATGTATTGATCTCTTTCGTAGAAAGATCTGAATAAAGATAAAAGTATAAAACCTACTAATGAGCAGCCGCCATGGTTCTTCCTTCATTGAAAAGAACCGAACTGACCGGACCACTGATGGTCAAACCATTTCCCAATAAGCTCAAGGTACCATTATCAGCAATGGTGAAGCTTGAGATACTTCCATTACTGACAGTTAAACCTTCGTTTAAACAATACAAGATACCATTTTTAGGATCTTTATGCAACCACGAAGGATTATCTCTTGTGACATTGTTGACGGATAACGTATTGAGCGAGTATGAACCATTTAACGTTTTGGATAATTGTAATGTGCTGATGGTACCAATGTATGAGGAAACGAATAGATTTGCGGTAATGGTACCATTCACAAAGACGTCTCTCGGATTGAAACGCATGATGAAATAGGTGTATGTTTGTTTCACGCAGTGTGTACTGAAGAAGAAGATGGAGGAAATGGAGGAAATGGAGGAAATGGAAGAAGAAAGAAAAGAAATTTGTTGCAGGAGAAGATTGAGTAATACCCCCATCTTGAGGGAAAGATTTATGAATGTGTACCTTATGTATGTGCATGTTTAATAGATGAAGGGCGGGGAATCAGTCACTTGGCAATGAGGATCTCAGAATTGGTGAATGGTTACTTGCGTGTGAGTGTGAGTGTGAGTGTGAGTGTGGCTATTTGGGTTGATTGTTGGTTATGTTACGGAATATGTTTACCTAAAAATGATAAAAATGTTGGTCAAAAGATGGAAATATGCTTAAGAATTTAAGCTTATATTTATGAATCCTTGTGTGATGGTGATTTATTACCGAATCGAGACTCATTTACCTGTGAAGGATGGGATGATGAAGATTGTGTTGTAAAAGGATAATCATCCGGGGGGCGGGGAGGAGGGAGGGGAGGTTGAAACATGAAACATGGTAGGGAAGATGGATGGATGAACAGGAGGATAATTAGCTGCCAGGTGGTTATGAGTGAGGTCAAGTTGACTAGGTAGGTCGGTAGAGACCCACGCAATGAATGTTCCGCAGTCATACTCTTCTGTTACATCTTGTGATAGATGGCGGTAGTGGTTGATTGATAGGTGGGTGGAGTTGGTTGGTCCTCATGGCAGATTAGCAGGAGTGTCCGTTTGTCTTGAAGAAGTTGTGTTGATTGGAGGTGGATTGCCTCTAATAAAGTTTCATCGTGCGAGCGAGTCGGACCGTGAAAGTGACCGAAGAGGGAAGATCGTTTGGTCTCATTTGCCCGAGTATGAAGTTGGTTACTAGAACGATTGGTAATTGAGTAGAGTCAGTATCAAGCATTCGAGTGGTATCGAATCAATTTCCATATCGGCATCAATTCTGAAGCAATTCCAAAGTTGTTCACCAACCAACAGTACTAGGTATATATACACCAAGATGAGATGCTTCAATCCCTTTTCCATCTCCCTCTCTTTCTCCACAGCCAGACCTTATCGCATTGATTGTTACCTAGTAGTTGGAAGAAATCCAAGCTTCGCCACCTCCCAACTTCCCCCCGCCCATTTGCCAAGGAGGGAGGGAGGGAAGGAAGGAAGGAAGTGAGAAGTTTGGTGAGCTTCTTATTTCGGTGGTGGTCAGTCAGTGAAACAACCTTCGAGAGTACGCCATTAATCACAGCTATTGAATCATCTACCGCTTTGGTTGACTGAAGAGCTAGCTATCTTGAAATCCCCTCTACCGACCTAGATTACCATAGTAGTATATTTACCCAAGTACCATATCAAATAGTCCTCAACATCCATTTCGATTCTCAACACCGAATTCTGATACTTCAAGCTGTTGACTCTTCATATTCTTCATCCTCCTCACTCCCGAGCCAAACATTAAGGTTAATTACACTACACTGGGCAACTGGGGCAATTAGAATGTTGTGGATTCGAGTAAGGATTACATTGACCTTTTATCTTGACCTTTTATATTGACTTTTTATATTGTCCCTTTATCTTGAACTTTATCTTGACCTTTTATCTTGACCTTTTATCTTGACCTCACTCTCCAGTCGCCTTGTTTGAATGAAAATCACTTGTACCATTGACGGACTGTCTTTCCTCATCCGAAATTCCGAAGAGCAGTGAATATAGCCGGTCGAGCTGGTCCATGTACCATACATACCAAGAAGATGCTGACAGGTACCCGCATGAAGATCGAAGAGATAGATCCCCGGTAGGGGGAAGTACAAATAGACCTGGCTACCTAGGTACTTGAGGTATCTATCAAAACAGGACCTTTACTTGTCTCCAGGATCTCAAGTTGAAATCCTGCAATATCATTCTTGGTAATCTACGAGCGTAGGATTACATCAGCATAGCAAATCAATACAAGTTAGTAAATAAAGCAGACAGAGTATACCTAGATAGGTATGTATATATATATATATATATATATCTAAATATATCAAATGGCCAAATCCATAAAAACAGTATTCTTTCTTTAAATAAGATCAGTGAAAACATTCATTCGCAAGTAACAATGAATAAAGAGAGATTCCGGAGAGGAGGTCAAATCCTCTCTTACACATAAAGCTAGTAGGAGTCCTATCAAATTCACATAACACGCACTCACACTTCACACCTGGGTAATGAAAGACGATGGATAAATTCTTAAGAGAAAACAAAACATCGAAAACATCGAAAACATGGGCAATTTCAATATTTACCCCTCTATTGCTTGCTTATAAATAACTTACATGCGAAAAGTATCTTACGTCATGACGACCCCATAATATTTTCAATGACGGGATCGAAGAGCTCACTATTTATATATACCCATCTCCTTTCAAGATATCTCTATTCTGTTGGATTTCTTATATTTACATCAATTAAGCAAACCAAAACTTGTATTTACAATTCGATAAAATAACACCGCGTAAAATCTACAAGACACAAACAATGGCGCCCAAAATATTCATGTAAGTTACCCATCCCACCACCACCAAAACTCCCTCAAACTCACTCCCCAAAAGCACAGGAACCACAGGGTACACCGGAGGCGATGCCCTCTACACACTCTACAACGCCCACCCAGACTGGGAATTCACAGCTCTCGTCCGCAACTCTGATCGAGGGGCGCCCGTCGCCGCCGCCTTCCCAAAAGTCCATTTAGTATATGGTACTTTGGAAGATGCGTCGATTATTGAAGAAGAAGCTGCCAAGGCCGATGTTGTGTTACGTATGTTCCCCTTCTTTTATTCTTTTCTCCCCTTCTATTCTATCATATCATATGCAATAGAATCAAATCCTCATTCTATCCTATCCTATTCTATTTTACATCATATGAATAAAACCAAATCCCCATCCTATCCTATCCTATCCTATCCTATCCTATCCTATCCTATCCCATCCCATCCTATTCCATTTTATATCATATAAAATAGAACCAAACCTCCATTCTATTCATCCTATTCCATTTTATATTATATCATATAAAATAGAACCAACCCCCCATCCCATCTACAGAAACCAGAACCCCAAAACCCCCCTAACAAACCCCCACACAAACAGACACAGCCGACTCCTCCGACCACGAAATAGCCGCAAAAGCCATCGCCACCGGACTCGCTCGCGGCCACACCCCCTCCAACCCAGGCTACTGGCTGCACCTCTCCGGCACCGGCATCCTCTGCTGGAAAGACATGGAAACGCAAACCTACGGCGAGGCCCCCTCGCAACCCCCCTACGACGATCTCACCGGCGTCTCTCAACTGACCTCCCTCCCCGACTCGGCCTTCCACCGAGACATCGACAAGCTGGTCCTCTCGGCCGGCTCCCCCTCCCTCAAAACCGCCATCGTCTGTCCCCCCACCATCTACGGCCCCGGCCGCGGCCCCGGCAACCAACGCAGCAGACAAGTCTACAACCTCGTCCGCATCACCCTGCAAAAAGGCCAAGCCCCCCAACTCGGAAAAGGTCGCACCGAGTGGGATAACGTACACGTCCACGATCTGAGCACTCTCTTCCTCCTGCTCGCCGAGCGCGCAGTCTCAAACTCCCAATCTTCCGAGGACGTAGAAATCTGGAACGAGAAAGGGTATTTCCTCGCCGAAAACGGTCACCATGTCTGGGGCGAAGTTTCCCAACAAGTCGGCGCCGACGCATTCGCCAAAGGACTTATCAACACGAAAGAGGTAGCCGCGATGGATGTGGATGAAGCAAAGGAGTTAGCGGGATTTGAAGCGATTTCCTGGGGGTTGAATTCGAAGGGGTTCGCGCAGAGAGCGAGGAAGTATCTGGGGTGGAACCCGACCGGGAGGAGTTTGAAAGAGGAGATTCCGTACATTGTGGATGAGGAGGCCAGGAGAGAGGGTTTGGTGAAGGGACATAAGGAGAAGGCGGCTGGGGAGGCGTGAGGGCTCATTGGGAGTAGTAGTAGATAGATGAATAAATAAATAAACAAACAACCAACCAAATGAAAATAAAAATCTCTTTCACAAACCCTCTACCGGTCAATTCACACTAGAGAGAGATCCTTCACCATTTTTTCATCAAGATTCAACAAGATAATTCCATATTTTCTCCTCCCAAAAGAGAGAGGACGTATGATTCAGAGAATTCCCCATGTTCCCAGATCTATCACGCGTATCATAGAAATCCCAACCCATCAAGTGGAGCTAGGCTACAATTTCGAATGCTAGGTATTTTTATTACTACTACTGCTACTACTACTATTATATTACTACTACTATATTACTAATATCACTATTGTTTATCATACTACTATATATCTATATCTAGTAAATAAAATCTATAACTAGTTGTTACTCACAATTTCAAATACTCGTAAACTCCACATTCTTTCTGCATATTGCCAGTATATCCATAATTTTATAATCATTTGTACTGGTTGCATTGACGTATTTAATCTTAAAAGTTTCAAGGATATCTATTATACAAGTTAAACATGTTCTTGTACATCAAAATACATTTATTTGTATAGCTAAGATATCTTGACATAAGTGTAATGATATCAACCTCCCCATTTTTTCCCTTTAGTATCGTATATTTAAGCAAATAAAGTACCTGTGAATATATAGATATTCCTTTGAAATTTCTTCCACTCTTCGCTAGCAATATGTAACATATTTCTCACACATAATTAGTAATTCGCCTCACCCGTAATACTACAAACAGCAAACCAAAACTACCCCAAAATACGTCTCTTAGTTAGCTAGGTGAACTTTCGATTTCCTCGCATCCATTGAACCACTTCATATGTTGTATGATTCCCCAGCATAACCTGGCATTCGAATTCGTCAGTCTTGTAAAAGCAAACAAATTTCTCTCTGCCTGGACTGCCTTATCCAGCATTTACTGGGCTCCTGCACGTAAAAGCCGTGATTTTAGGCTCCTTAAAGGCCGCAATCAATGCTTCAATAGCACTATACGCGCCCAAAGCAGCCGTCAACAATGCACCACAGAAGTAAATGATGTTCCAGGTGTTCAAAATAAATCTCTTTTTGAAACCTCGCAGGATTCTTTTAAACCCAGTGTCCGTGAGTGTGACTTGACCGGTGGTGGGATTGAAACCTTCCGTATCAAGAATAGCATCAACTCGGATGCAGTAGCCCACGTAGAGGATAGGCGGAAATGTGTAAGTGAATTGTAGAATACAGAGGGCTGCGACAAGGGACGAGAGACCAAAGAAATTTGGTATGGCAGCAGAAACGATATAAGCGATTGACCAATAAACTGGAACAATGCTCATCCAAATCAATTTTCCTCTATGTGAGTTGAGAGGTGGTGCACCAAAGAAATCCATTAATATGTTATTGTATAGGACTTTGATACCGATATTACCGTATAGGCCCGCTGCGATAAGAGCTGACATGAACGCAATAATGTTGTTGACAGTTTGCCATGCATAGGGGGATACACCTTGAAAGGAAGGATTGACAGCATATTGACCCTGGTAGCCATAGATGAAGCATCCGTAGATCATGTACAGAATATAGATGAATGCTTGAGCACAAATCATACCCTTCCAAAAGTCACGGGGCTTGCGCATCTCCGACATGAATTCTGTGAATAACATAGCTCCTCCATATGCATAAACGGCTTGCATGAGTCCATTCACGGCACCAGTGAAACCAGCTGTTGAAGGAGGGAGATTGCCAAATGTTGTGACGGGTGGAAATTTACCAGCATCATCCGGGATGACGAGTGCACCACCAAGTGCAGTTCCAGCAGCAGCATCCACAGCTAAGTAATTTGGCGCACTATGTGAAATGACAATCATCGAACACAAAATGATGAAAACGTTCATCCAGATGGCGGCATTGGCTAACCAGCCAAACTTTTGTAAAGTGCGAACTTGACCAAGGAAAAAACCAGCAAGCGCGAATGCCAGACAGCAGATTGCGTAGCATAGTTTGAATTTTGAGACTTGAGAAAGTGCCTATGATTATGTTAGAATGATGAAAGACTTAAAAAATAGTAGAAAGTCCATCAAGTAGAGATATGCTCACCTGCCCACTGCCAACAACAATCACACCGACATTGAAGAGGAGTTGGATAGATTGAAGAATATTGACTGTGTGTCGAACAGGTGCTCCATAAACTCGGAAAGCTATATCTCCATACGTTCTCAATGGATACTGATGGGAATCGAGCCCGAGGAACATGTAGTATAAAAGGAACCCACCACTAGTAGTTGTTAGCGTGTGGTTCAAGTACAGATATCAAAAATATCTTACTACACTGCCAATCCTCCAAATACAGTATAGAGTGCGATACCAGGTCCCCAGCCTAGAGTACCTAAGGCAAAACTAGCAAGTAAAGTATTAGCTGATTTTGCATCAAAAGAGCAGCCATTCAATCACTTACGGAACACCAAAAGGGCCCAAGATATCTGTGGTAATCAGATAAAAAACTGAAGACCAAGTAGCCGTTCTCAAAGCCCTACTGGCATTTGTCCACTCATCATTTGCAATCGTCGAACGATCACCATGGGACATATCATGTACATTTCTCTCAATATCTATCTTTGCAGCTCCATTCTTAGCATTTCCCTCATTCGACTTCTCCGCCACAGGTACGGAATTGACCGGAGTTTGACCCTTTAAATTCTTGGGTGGAACAATAAGAGAAAACAAAGTGGTGTCGCTAATATCATCATTAGTACTGGCATCCTCTTCTGTGCGTGCGATACCGGCATAATAATGATATTCCTCAAAAGTGACTGAAGAATCGTGGAATTTCTTATGTTGGGGCTGAACATATGCAGACGCCATTGCATTAAGATTATCGGCGTCGACCTGAGGATCACCAGCAGAATCTGCCAGTACAGCGGGTGTAGCCATTTTTATGTATGCGTCTTGGTAATTTGTTATGGTACACTGGAAATGCGGATCTCGTCAAATGAAATGAATGATCGCTATAGAAACTTTGTATGGTATTGCGAATGGAAAGTGACAATGAAGGGGAAGGAAGATTTTGGCAGGAAATTATCAAGATGGTGTGACAGAGGGTGTACGATTCACAATGTGTATCAAGAACATGAATTACAACTGAAGAATTGGAAAAAATTGAGTACTTGTGGAAAGAAAAAGTGTTGTCGACGAGAGGGTTTCGTAGTTGTAGGGGGGAAAAAAGAATTAATCTCGCATAGAAGGACCCTCGATTTTAGTGAAGGAGTACGAAACTAAACTTTTAGCTTCCATCGTACCTACCTGTTATTCAAATTCAATGTATCCATCAAATCGAGGTGATCCTATTCGGTGCGAGAAGTTATATCAGAATGATAGGTGCGACCAAGTTCCTTCCTCTGTTGTGTAGTAGTAACAACATTATTCCGTGTACAACACGGGCTTCCTTTGTGAAAGGATACCTCGCTAAATCAAATCTGATGGAAGGGATGCAATCTTGCATTAGATTGTTGAAAAAACAATCAAGGAACTGCTTGTGAAGGAGACTTTAGAAGAGACTGGCACATCTTCTTCAAGTCAGTTACTGATGATTATACTCCAGACACCATAATGAGCTTTTACACAAATTTCTCAACCATAACATACCCAATCCACTTCATCGTACAATTCGAGCTGCATGGAAATGGTACAACTTATACCAGCATTGCCATCTCCAGTAAGTAACTTATAATTCATAGATTGCAGCCACAGAAAGCAGTCCCTAGTATCAACATACATTTCAGACACAAGGAAAAACCTAGTATGCATAGCAAATGACTTTACATTACACTAGATGACATATAGAGACCCGTTTGGCGCTTCTTTCTGCTTGAACCCATGAATGTGCCAACTTCAGTTCATCAATGTCGTCCCTAAGTAATTCAACAGCTTCAGGTTAAGCCCACCGTAGGAAATCAAAGAATCACTCCATTAACACAACTAATAACATCTCACCTGAATGTTGCGCCATGAATACCAATCCATCTCATTATGAATTGCATCCTAACTGGCTAGAAACAAGCTTTACTTGACTTTGATATGGAATGCCTCGACGATCTTTGCAGTCATTACCCATCTCCAAGATATGATAAAATTCACTTAAAGTTCGACATCTTGGCTTTGGCTTGTCCTCGACTGTGACAGCATCATAAAATACTGAAAAGACAATCTAGATGTCAAATTTCTTCCTGAATTTTGTAATGTACATTTTATTTTGAATCTAAGAAGACAATGCTGCCAGTGACTCAAATATGTACAGATTGAGAAAACCAACCAACCCCATCGGATGTGCAGTTGAATGCCAAACTTTGTTTGAAATACATTCATAGCATATCTGAGAAGATATGAACAAGAAAAGAAGAGCAACATAAATCATTTGGTAATTTTAAACCCGTTGAAACGCCATGCGCACGTGCAGTGTAGAAAGGACTATTCTATTGGAATTTTATTCAATCAATCAATCATATCTTCATTCTTCGTCAGATTCCTCCTCAGCAACCTATTATTAACGTTAGGACAAATCTCAGTCATGTGTTAGGGAACAGAAATACTCACGTCATCATGGAAAGTCTTTCCCTCAGTCGTCTCTTTAATCATACCAATTCTAATGCAGAAATCTCCGAAGTGCTCGCCCTCTTCTCTCTCCAACGAGTATCTCTTCAATAATGGCTTCATGATCTCCAAAATTTCCTCTTCTTTGATACTGCTTCTGTAGAGTTTGTTGAGACGTTGACCGTGATATCCACCTCCAAGATACATGTTATATGCACCATAGGCTTTGCCCACGAAAGCAACTTCGGCTAACCAAGGTCTAGCGCATCCGTTAGGACAACCTGTCATACGCATAACGATAGAATCTTGACGCATGCCATTTTCTTCAATGACGCCTTCGAGTTTAGTAATGAGTTGTGGGAGATAACGTTCGGACTCAGCCATGGCAAGACCACATGTTGGGAAAGCGACACATGCGGAGGATGAAAGACGCATTCCGGAGAAAGAAACATTATCAAGCTTGTACTTAGCTAACATCTCTTTCATCGTTGGAAGGTCTTCATCGGCAACGTTGCTGAGGATTAAATGTTGGTTACCGGTTAATCTGAATTCACCCTTGTGAACCTTGGCGACTTCTCGAAGGCCAGTCTTCATTGGGAAGTCGGCAGTGTCTTCAATGCGACCGTTTTCGATGAAAAGAGTGAAGTGGTTTAATCCAGTCTCATCCTTTACCCAGCCAAATGTGTCGATGTTGCTTTGGAATTTGAATGGCTTAGCCTTCTCGAATTTCTGGCCCCATAATTCTTCGACCTTGCCCTTGAAAACATCGACACCCATATCATCAACAGTGTACTTGAGACGAGCATGTTTTCGGTTCTTGCGATCACCGTGATCACGCTGAACAAGCATGACCTTCTCACAAGCAATGTGAGCTTGTTCCTTGGAAACATATCCAAGGTTGCTTCCAGTTCTAGGATATGTTTTCTTGTTGTTGTGTGTAACACCCATACCACCACCGACGAGAAGATTGAATCCTGCCAAGTTACCGTCTTCGCCCTTGATAGCAATAAGACCAACATCGTGAGCATATACATCAGTATCGTTGTGTGGTGGGATGGCAATAGTGATCTTAAACTTTCTTGGCAAATAAGTAGGACCATAGAGAGGCTCATAATCTTGAACAGCTTCGCCAGCGACTTGAACCTTCTTGTCATCTTCATCCTTGATCCAAATTTCATGATAAGCAGTTGTAGACGGTAAAAGATGATCAGAAATCTTCTTAGAAATGGCATGAACTTGCTTATGGTATTTTGAACCAGTTGGCAAACTACTGCACATGACGTTACGATTGACATCACCACATGCAGCGATGGTGGTCATCAAAGATTTGTTGATACCACGCATGGCTCCCTTGAGCTTGGTTTTGATGACACCGTGGAATTGGAAGGTTTGGCGGGTGGTAAGTTTCATGGTCTCGTTTCCGAATTCGTTGCTGACATCATCCATTTGAATCCATTGCTTTGGAGTGGCAACACCACCAGCCAATCTACAACGAATCATGAAAGAATAAGCAGGCTCGAGACCTTGTGCCTTGCGTTCATCCCGAAGATCACGGTCATCTTGCATATATGTACCGTGGAATTTGGTCAATTGTTGATCAGCGGCAGAAATGGCCATAGTTGACATATCTTTCAATCCTTCTTCAATGGTACCACGAAGGTAGTTGGACTCGATTTTGATGTCCTCGTTGGTAATCGGTGGAGCTTCAGGCTCAAGACCTTCAACTTTGTCGACTCCGAGAGACTGCCAAATGATAGGTTCCCAGTTTTGATAACCAGTTTGGTATCCATCTGGATCCTGATCATCACCCAGTCCAACATCAGCAAGACGCTTTCCACCGAGATTTGCCAAGACACGATCGAGGTCCTTTCCTGGCTTGTTGTAATAGTGTTTATCTTCTTTGCGAGGCCAGTAATGACTATCTCCAAGGGCGAATACAGAGTAATTGACTGATGCGAGATCCAAGTCGGTGTTATCTTTGATGGCTTCCCAGAATGCATGACCATTTTGTGGGAATTCTCCTTGACCAGCAGTACTCGTCAAGAAGACAATGTTTTCTTCAGTGGGAAGATCTTCGATGGGATAATCCTCCATAGCCATGACGATTGTCTTCAAGCCACGGGCTTTACCTCTGTTACCCAATCTCTTTGATAAAGATTCAGCGTTGCCATTGTCCGAAGCAAAGAGAATAGTCAAGGGTGCACCGAGCATACCCTCAAGAAGCTCATTGTATGCATCCTTGGCTTTTCTCTTTTGTAAAGCACGTACTTCTGTACCGTAATCTTCGGAAAGATTGGATGAGAATTGGGGATGCTTCTTCATCAACTGAGTGAGATGGTTATCACGAGCCAAGAAGTCCTTGAGTTCTTTCTTGATTCGCTCTGAATCCAGAGAGAAGTTGACTTCGCCCTTTTCTTCATTGTCAGGGTTCCATCTGTACAATGGCCAGTAGCCAAGGTCTACCGCCTTCTTGGTTTCTTGGAGAACTGTGAGAGGAGAATCATTCTCTTTGAAGTATGGAAGGTAAGCAACGACAACAGATGGACCATTGAATTGATCTGCCTCAATCATTGCTTGCAGCACTTGAGTATAAGAACTGTACACAGCAACAGATGCAACGTAAGCGTTACCAAAGTTCATGGCATAAAGACCAATGTCCTTCTTTCTTCTTTCGGCATCAGCGGCTGAGCGCTCAGAGTATGGTGTGGAGTCGATGATGAGCATGTTGACGTTTTCACCGGATGCGATGACATGGTGTACACCAGAGTTTCCAAGGTCATACGCCCAAGCATCAGAGCCAACAAGCCAAGGGGACTCCTTGCGGAACAATCCCTTCTTTGACAGTAAATTTCGTGATAACGCAGATCCATCTGTTTCGAGGCGAGCAATGATTTCATCTGCTAAATCATCACTGGCATCTGCAGACCATTTTGAAAGCCATGATTTAGGTGCTTCTGTGATAAATTCTTTAGATTGGGCCGCCTCCTTGATTTCCTCGGTAAACCTTTGGCGATGCTCTTTTCTAGCTAAAAGAGAACCAAAACCAAATTCTGGATTTGACGCAATGGTGGACGAGATACCAGCATTTTGGGAACCTATTTGATTTGCCAAATGAAGTCTCTTACCGAAGACCTGGTCCAAGATCTTCATATAAGCAGACTCGACTTTTGGTTGGCTTAAAGCAGGATCGCTTGAAGATTCATTAGGTCCATCGGGATTCCCGACCTCCAAGTTCTGAACCGGCTTCTCGGAAACCAAATTTTGTACAACACCACGAAGTGCTTGTCGTACTGTATCCGGTTCAATAAATCCCAATTGGTGTCCAACGATAACTTCTACACCGCCTCCAGGTCCCGATTTGAGTGTGGTAAGTAAATCCAAAAGTAAAGGTCCCCATTTGGTTGTCTTTCTTCTAATTTGCTCGAGAACAGCGATTCTCTTAATAGATCTAGGGATGGCCTCGATCAATTTAGAGCCCAACCATGGCCTATACAGTCGTGCAGTAATGATACCAGCTTTGGCAAAAACTTCGTCGGCTCCTTCGTCAATTGCTCGGCCAAATAATCCAACATCTGATCCAAAAATGAACAAGGCATTTTCAGCATTCGAAGGGCCAGTGTATTGAAAAGGAGTATACTCTCTGCCAACCATCAACTTCAATTGATCCCAAATGCCAGAGACAAAGTTATAAATATCGTCCGAGCTTACAGCCCGTGCATTTGGCGCATCGACTGTTGTAGCAGAAGAAGCACTGCTATCCACACTGCTTGCTCGTACTGAAGAGGATTTGGAGGATCCTACAGATGAAGCCTTAGATGGTACCTCAGTGGTTGTCTGGCCTGGTACAGCGGACTCAGTACTATTCTCCCCTCCGGACGTAACGCCTGTTGCAACGTTCTCGGAAATAGTTGCAATTCTTCCATCATCGGCATATATGCTAGAGCCTCCAATCTTGCTGCTTTGAAACACTCTCACAGAATCGATATTCAAGATCTTTGAGACAACATTTGGGTCCTCGAAATCAACATCTTCATCGTTGGCTGCCGATCTGGAATCAAAGAAATGAATGACACCTTTCCCTGACTTGATAGCGAGAGCATGTGCAGTCACAGCAATATCTTGTGCCTCCTGTAATGTCTCGGACTGTAAAAATGTGAAGCCAGAATTTCGTATCGAAGTTATCGAAGAGTAATCTGGATACTGTGAGGGTTGTAATGAGACGTGAATGACCACTGGAAAGTTGGCGAGTCTGTATAGGTGGGGTACGGAGGAAACGAGGATTGAGGAACTTGTAGTGACTGTAACAAGTTTTCCATTGCGGATTGGTGTAAATACTGATAATAAAGGATCATTGTTGTGTCGAATCGTTTGTAACTAGATGAATATCACGTCAATACTTTAATTCACACTGGATGAATGTAACCTGAGATAACTTACCTCTGGGACACCACTCTCATTTGCAGCAACAAGACTCAGATCCTTTCTTCCAGCATATCTGTGTAAGTGTGAAGAGAACTCCGACTCAATTGAATGAGCAGGCTGTACAGAAATGATTACATCGCTGGACAAATATGCAATTCTTGCCACTATTCACGGTAAATAATAAAATCAGTGTCATAGAATCTCTTGAAGTGGGGGTGAATGGAGGGGAAAGGTGCCGCATAACAGGGTTGTGGAACTGATAGATAGAACTGATAGCACAGAGAGGATAGACATACCAGCTTCTTCAGGTGTACGAATCTTTCCTGAATTCGTCGCCATCTTGTTAGAAGAATGAGAATGAGATGAAGTATTAGAAGTGTTCTCGAGACTGCGAAAGAGGAACGACATGATCAAATATATTTTTCTCTCTTCCTAATCAAGTGCCTCCTCCTAGGGCCATTAATGTGATGCGATATTCGGCGAATGATACAAGGGTATATCTTTAGATATTGGAGGCTATCGAGGCTATCGAGGCTATCAAGTGCATTTGACCAACGGCAATCAGTCGATTTATTGTCATTTATGGTATAGTCAACAAGTGTATGTAGTAAACAGAGGGGATAGTGAGGGAATGGAAGGATTTGGGACATAAATTCATGGAGAAAGGGACATGTGATTGACCAATTAGAAATCAACAAAAGTATCGTTTGTCATCTAAAACGGCTTTGAAGGAAAACACCAGCCACAATTGAGCACGCCATCGATGCTGATCAAAATATTTGATGGTGAGAATATCAAAATTAACAAGGGAGAAGAATCCCGAAATGCTTTTATTTACTTTAGTATAAGGCACTTTCCGAGTAAAGCCCGTCTTGCCCGTGTTGATGTCTTGTTTTGTGCCTGGTCTAGTTTTAAAGCGTGGTTGGTTTGACGCTTGAATGGTTCTTGGCTGCCTCGTTGCATTCGGGCTTTGAAAGCATCGAAGTGAGGCCAATATTGGTGGCAAGAAAGTTGAACTGGACTTGGAACCCGAACACGAGATGTTTTCACAGCTTGCAACTATCAATTTGCATTAATTCCTAAATCATTATATAATAGTATTTGCCGTCATCAATGATTTCCTATTCCATGACCATAAGCAATTCGAGAATCCACCAAAAAAGTTTGACTGCTTGCAAGCACCCCCTACCAATGTACCCAAAGAACGCCATATGTACTATGAAAACCTCTTCCAGCTTGGAGGTTACGAAAGATTGATCATCAAGCTCTTCTGAAATGTATCAACAGAATGGCATGCCAATGACGTCCTCCAGTTTACACCATTGCTTTCCTATACAGCTTACATTATCGTACCAACACAATAGAAATCCATCTATCATATCTATTCCTCACAGCCCAAACGGCCATCATCACATTGAAGATAGATAGTCTTACAACTTCCCAATGCCGAGACCCTTGGCAGGAATAGGTGGTCCTGTTCCACTTCTCGCTCTTCTTTCTCTTTCTATGGTACCTGGAGGCCCATTGAATGTTCTTTGGGTCTTGAATCGTCCATCTAAACCTTTGGCCCATGCTTCGTCTACTTGACCACCAAGCCAATATCCTTCTCCAACCTTCACCATAAGTCTACCAAGTTTGCCCTTCCAACCTTGCCCTTGGGGCGAGTCTATCGCAAATGGATTTTCTGCGCGAGCATCGGTGCTACCATCGGTGTTAAGATGTAATTTTGTTGAAGAGGCAGAGTACATGTTCTGCCTTAACACTTGTCGTGCATATGCCATAACTACCAAAATAAAGTAGACTCGAATCAATGTGAGGATTCCAACGACGATAATACTAGGAACGCTTTCCTCGATCCCAACACTCTGCTCAAGAGTTGCTCCCGCTGCAGTTCCGTATGCTACCGCATCTTGTCCAGCACCTGAAGCCGGCGAGGCAATAACGTTGACTGCGCTGACATTGAATTTTGGGCTTGTAAAGCCTGCCGTTTCATCGATCGTGCTACCTCCTGGAGCGGCGCTTGGAATACCCTTATTAGATTGATCGGCGCTTACGGCTAGGAGCCATGTTACTGCGAACGCGGTGGTGAAGGCGGTATTGATGATCGTGTCGAACAAGTAAAACCATGCGAGGGCTAAGCATTGAAACGGTGTTTGTTTGCGGATGTGAGGCATAAGGAACGCGGTAAGTGCGAGAGCCGCGACGGAATATATGTACATTGAAAGTTGTAGAGGCGACAATTTCAAGCCGGCAAGCACTGCGAGAAGACCGTAAAAACCAGTAACTTTATTGAAGATCATTGATAATGAAATCATTTCTGTTCCGGTACGTAAAGTCATAAGATATAGGAAAGTCTGTTCACTAATTAATATTGCTCTTTCTGCCATGGACAACAAAAGATTGATAAATAGAGATTACCTACCCTGGGGCGAGGAACCCGCACCCATCGCGGTAAGGAGACCATCATGAAATTGTATAGGTGTGTAGGAATTTGACTTGTCAATGTGTTGCGACGAGAAGCAAAAAGATTCAATGATGCGCCAAAAGAAAAGATACAAAGTCGTTCCTGATTGATAACTTGGAAGATGGTTTTTCGGATCTTCGGACTGGCGTTACTTATGTAAGCCATAACCTATATTTGGATCGGCACAATCTTAGAGGGGCTCGCGATAGACAAGAAGTCCGAACAGCAAGTCCGCAAACAGAAGAGCAAAGTTTGAAAGTGGTTCTTGAATTAAAATCGAATCTAAATTTATCTTCACGTATTCAATTTTTGTGAGATGAAGACGGAATGTTATTTGGAGGTTTATTGGGTTTGGTAATTCCAAAAAGAAACATCACTTGAATGTTTTGATATCAAATTTAGATTGCGATGTAGAATTTTGGTGTTCAACTTTTTCCGCCCGTTCGGAGAGGGTCGCGTTCATCATTGAAATCATGGGATTGCTTGCGAGAGGCTTCAAAACTGTTAGATCAGTAAATTCAACATGCAATCCACCCTTGGGCACTCATAACGGTAAGACTCGATGAGGTAAAGTGTGTTCTTTTATTCCAGAATCTGATCACTTAGCTTTCTACCCCTAGTCTACAATAACTTCAAGAGCTCATTAAGTAGGTACGCCAAAGATGTACGCTATCGATATCATATAAATACGCTGTGAAATGCTATGCTCCTAATCCTTTCAAAGTCCCAATTAAGACAAGCATCGAAAAGAATCTGATTACTCCCATTATTACTTTCCTCGTTTAACATGCACATCCTTCTTGACTTGCAGGAGTTGGGTTGACGTTAACATCAATCACTATTTCCACGGTTAGCAACTGCCGCTCCAATGCCGTTGGCCACATTCGAACTTACTTTGGTTCGGCGTCGCTGCGTTATCAGCACCTTCCATCCCAGGCAAAGCCTGAGCTATCCTCCTGAATAAAGTCTTCACGTTGTGACCCAGTTTTGCACTCGTTTCAATGAACATCAAGTTGTTCTTCTTTGCCTCCTCTTCACCCTCGCTTGTGGTCACTTCTCTTTTGTCGTTCAAATCTGTCTTGTTGCCAACCAATACAATAATGACATCGTTTCCTCGTTCTCCTCTGACGTCGTCCACCCATTTCCTTGTGTTTTGGAATGATTTTCGATCTAACAAGACATTAGAGTATGTAGTTTGAAAGGCAAATATAATATCGTACTTGAAATATCATAAACCACCACTGCTACACTAGAATCGCGAATGTATGAAGGAATCAAACTTCGAAATCTCTCTTGTCCAGCGGTATCCCATAGTTGCAATCGCACAGTTCTGTCCTCCAGGTACATAGTCTGAAGAAAGTATTAGACTTATTGCTATGGACACGGTGCTCGGAGAATGCTCACTTTAGAGAGGAAATCTATACCAATCGTTGCTTGGTACATGTTGTCGAAAGAGTCGTACATGAAACGTGTAATAAGAGAAGTCTTGCCAACTGCAATTCATTATTAACTTGTCAACCATATAGAATACCGCATGAAGTTCATACCGCTTTGCTCCCCAAGGAAGACCAATCTGCAATCATAATTAGTGATGTGGTATCAGACAAGACAGAAAACAACATACTTGAACTTCTTCAGGGGATTATTGTAGGTTCCAGTTGCTTGCGCCATTTTGAAGTTCCAGAATATGAAGACGGTCAAGAAGTTTATATTAATTGATTAAGATGTTTTCAGGGAATCTCTGAAAGTCGTAAATTTACTTCGGTATCGCCTTTTAAACAAAGGAGGACGACTTTCAGAAGCTTGCTTCAATAGCCTGACCGTAAATTGTTGGAGGCGGCCGAGGCTGGGCCTTTGGCTCGAACAGGCTACCGTAGCTATCAGAAAAATTATCGTAATCTCAAAATTATTTTTCTCGCAATCGCCAGAATTTCGAAAGTTTCAGCAACACAACAGTAACAAAATGCCTGTCCTTAAACCACTTGCGGGCTCTAAAGATGCTCCTCAACAACACAATCAAAAGTCAAGGAAAGGAAAGAAGGCTTGGAGAAAGAATGTCGATGTTACAGAAGTCCAAGAAGGTTTGGATGAAGTTAGAGATGAATTGATTGCAGGGTAAGTGACCATCTGTAAATCAATCATTGGTATATCACTAATTCAATTGCAGTGGAGTTATTGCTGAAAAGGATTCCGCTGATCTTTTCACCTTGGATACTGCTGGAGATGCTGCGATACCGAAGAAATACTTGAAAGCCTCTAAGCCACTCAAAGCCGATGAAATCATTGCTCAACGCTCTGCTGTTCCAGCTGTGTCAATGAAGAAGCGCCCAGGACAAGGTACTACCGATGGAATTATCGAATCGAAGCGCCAAAGAACCGGTTATATTTCACACAAAGAGCTTACTCGACTACGCAAAATTGCCGATGGGCATCAAGAGAAGACGGTTGAAGTCACGGAAGCTTCATTCGATCCCTGGGACGAGCAGAAGGACATAGAAGAAGCGACACAAGATCCAAGGTTCTCATTTCTCGAGAAGGCAAAAAAGACAACAATCCCCAGTTCATGGAAGCAAAAGCCAATTTCGTTGGCAGCCAGTGGAAAAGATATTCCTGCGGTTAAAAAGCCGGAAGGAGGATACAGTTATAACCCAGTATTCACAGATTACGAAGAGAGGTTGATGACTGAGGGAGAGAAGGAGCTTGCAGCGGAGAAAAAACGATTGGCTGCTATTGAGTTAGAACAGAAAAAGCGAGAAGCAGCGAATAGATCTGCGGCCGAGGCAGAAGCTGCGGAAGCACGAGCAGATATGTCAGAGTGGGAAGAAGATTCTGCTTGGGAAGGTTTTGAGAGTGGTGCAGAAGATGTTCGTTTGAACGCTAAGAGGCCTGAGAGGAAAACTCAAGCTCAACGAAATAGGATAAAGAGGAGAAAGGAAGAGGAAAGAAAAGCTAAAATGGCTGCCCATAACAAAAAGAAAGAAGAACAAGCTGCACAAATCAAGAAATTGGCTAAGGCTCTTGCGGAGAAAGAAAAGGCTCGCTCGTTGACGGTTGTGGAGGACGATAGTAGTGAAGGCGATGATATGGAACTGCGAAGAAGAAAACTGGGAAAGATTTCTTTGCCAGAGAGGGACCTTGAGCTCGTCTTACCAGACGAGTTGCAAGAATCATTGAGGTTGCTGAAACCCGAGGGTAACTTGTTGAAAGATAGGTACAGAAATATGCTGGTTCGTGGAAAAGTCGAAAGTAGACGTCCTATCAGTTTCGCAAAGAAGGCGAAGAGAAAGGCTACGGAGAAGTGGACTCACAAGGATTTCATGTTACATTGAAAAAAAAGTCCTAGATGGGCGGGAAATTGCAGCTTCACGTGATAACACGTTATTTAATATCCAATAGAACACTTTACCAGCGTTTGTCTATTAGGTTTTGCATGCGAGTTTGTTTATTTCGAAACAAGCACTCAAGACGTCGAGACACTCTTCCCTATCTTTTCTAACAAGTAAACAATCTCGACAGCTTCCAAAAAATATCCACCAGGCTTGTCGACTCATCTCTCTTCTGTTGGGTGCTATAATGCACCACACCCCTTTCGCTGAACTTCCAAAACTACCCATGCCTAAACGCAAGATTGCTACTTCTCCTAAAGGTGGTGACTTGACCACTGAAACGCTCTACAGCTAGGGGAGAACTGGTCGATTTTGCTGTGTACCATTTAAATGATGATTTATTCGACGCCGTAGACAATTTGCTTGAGGTCTGTAGCTTAGGGCCCCTAATCTTGCTCTGAATTTGAGATGCTAAGATAGAAAACAGTTCGAGTCTCGGCCCAACCAACTCAATATCAACTCGAATCTTCTGAATCTTATTGGATGAGAGCACATCACTATCATCTCACGTTGAAGATGTCGCGTCAATGCCCGAAATAGACTTGATTATTGTTGTCAGGGTAGAGCCAATAGATTTTCTCATAACTCCCCGTGTCTACTTACGGGTCAAACAAGAGGGGGAATTACACATTCTGAACTTGTTGGCATGCCAGGCTATATGTCAAGATGCGCATGAAGGTTCCCATGTTCTGTAAAAGGACTTTCGATTTGTGCTTGGTCTACTCATCAGTGTCATCACTCACTTCGAGATCAAATGAAGTTTCACTACAAATTTGCCTGGCAACTGAGCAATCTCCTCGTAATTCGAACAAGGTGAAAAGTCTTTCACTTTGATATCGCCACGACTCAGTTTAAACAATCCTCCTTCGGCACAATTGCACTCAAAAAAATCGAAGCTGGCCTTCGGCACACTACAACATTTCTTTTCTGCTATGAGTTTTATTATTCAGTTTTGTGAAGTCTGTGTGGGTTGCGATATTCCATTTCCAGCGACGGCAAGGCCTTGTGTCTTCTGCGGTGTTAGTACGAGGAGGGGGTGTGTTTATTTAGCATCAGGGGCATCATGACGTGGGGAAAAGATTATCCATGATAGCCTAGCAGCATACAGCATGAAGCATGGTAACGAGATTATTGTGTTAAGCGAGATGCATCAAGCTTCTCTTGTGTATGTATTCTAAAAACCAACAAATCGACAATGTACATGACCTTTAAGTCATGCAACGACATTGTAAATCATGCTATATGATATCAGCGGATGCGTTATAAGTTATAGAACGCTACAGCCAAATTTAAATTGGGATGAGATTTTACTCTTGTCCCGCTCCCCTTTCTATATTTCGTTCACTTTTCTCGCTTCTCCAACCTTAATCACCTTCCCCACCCTTTTCTCATTACGTACCCTCCACCTTTCAACCCATTGGACCAAAATAAGTCTCAAATCCTCCCCTCACTTTGTCTAAACAGATACAACAACACACTCAATAATAATTCATCAAGCAATCCACACCACGTATCTAGCAAAAGGACACGCTGACTTCCTCAATTGATCTTGACCGTTCAACTAGAACAAAACACCATGACCAACCCCAATGAAAGCGCAAGTAAGCCTCTAGCACAAAGAGCTGTCTCGGAGCAGCCTGCTCAAGAAGCTCCCCAGTTGACCGTCGAAAATGTTGCGGGGTTGGGATTTGACAATGAACTGATTCGTTTCGCGGTATTTCATACGAGTGGATCCATTTGGGAGGCTGCAGATGTGCTTCTAAGGGTGAGTGATTCGGCATAATGTTTGAAGGCGTTGAATGAGGTGGAACGCCTAGATTATTCATTGTGTAAATATGATTCGAGATGTCCAAATTACATGTGGAGTTTTCCCTTGATTCGAGGCATATACGCATTATATGAGACTTTCAAAAAGTTCACCATCAGCTATACTAACTATCAACTTAGTTCGAAAGCCAACCTTATAAGGGGGATGCAGTAGGACTTCTCGAGTTCGCCCTTTGGATTGCAGAAAATGACCAGATTAAAGCTTCGAAGATTCTTGCCAGAGTAGGTTCGAATTTCTTCATTGGGTGCTCATCAAGCAGCTAACAAATGATACTATAAAGTCCCGTTCTGGTACTCCAGCTCGATCTAATGTGCAAAAAACCGCCGCATCAATCAGAAGTGTTGAGAAAAGCAACAATGAGACCACGCAGAAGCAGTCCACTTTAGAGGAAGTTGTAGATGGAGGTAAAAGTCAAAGCAAAGAGATGGCGGAAAGTGCACAGGGGGCGTCCACTATTGCGAATGCCATCGAAGAAGCCAAAGCTACGCTACCATCAAACAAGTCGGCAAGTATCGTTAGATCCGGGGAAGCTCCAACTTCAAGTTGGTCGCCGGGTCTTCAGTCCCACCAAAGTAAAAGCAGACAACTTGCATCGTCGTGGAAACATGATTTCAGGAGTGCCGCGCGCTTATCTGCACAGAAGACGACGATGACTGAGAGGCAGCACTTTCGAATGAGCAATAATATACAGGATAATAAAATCCAGAAGGCCACAGATCCGACCGACAGGAAGGGCAAGATGGTCGCAACAGCAATACAGACAGAAACCATCATTGCGACGCCGACGGTATCGAGCCATACTCAAAGCAAAGCATTCACAGCGGCTATGAAGAAAGAAGTAATTGGCGTCAGAATAGCCACAAGTGACCCGAAAAAGAGTGCTTATGGTAGCGGTATCAAGCGCAAGTTAGAAATTGTCGAAATTTCTGATGATGATGGCGATGGTGATGGAGCTGCTGACGTCAATAGACATGATTTGGTCCACCTGAAGGAAGGTAATAACGCTACAGAAAATATTGCAGCAGAGGATGCTTCCGCAAAGGGTGATCTTACTGATGATAGCCTCACTGCCGAGGACTCATATGTTAATATCTACGATTCTACAGACGAGCAAGAACCAAACTTTTCACCTCTCGTGAATGAAGGGGTGTGGCGGAGTAAGAAGATAGCATGGGTAGACGAGTTGTTTCAAAAATCCAAATCTCATATAAGGGTCTCAGGTTACTCATCTCCTCCTCATCATGCAAAGTGTTTCAAAAGAGGTCTTCAAGAGAAAAAAACGCTAGGCATAATTCGCAAAAGTTTCTTGGAGCTTGAAAGTAAGGCATTCCCGGACCCGAAAAAATGCATTCTAGAGGGGGCGGTAGCATCTGCGACAATTGAGTTGAAATATGGCTGCTCACATTGCTTAATGAATCATAAGTGGTTGCTGATCCTGGACGAGGTGGTCGTCTTGCTCATTTAGAATCATATGCCACCCAAAGAGGGTCTACTAGCTTTGGAAGCGAAATATATATCGGATGGTAGCTACTTGACGAAAAACAAGCTTTGTGGGAACGAGGCATGTAGACGCCCATCCCACATTGTTGGGGAAAGCAAAGAATTCTTAACATCTCGTAGAATATGCCAAGGCAGCCGAGAAGGTATACTTCGAAATGGTCATGTCTCGGAAGACAAATGTGTCAGTGGTGGTGGACATTATCCAGAATGTATGGGAGACTTGACACTTTCTGATGAAGCAAGCTATAGAGCATACAGAGCATGTAAAGCTCACAACTGGAAAGGGTGGCACCAATGGTCTGTAATCAAGGTGAAATGCGGTAAGAAGTTTGAGAAGAAGACGCGAAAGTACGATAGCTAGCAAGCACGTAGAAATATCCCATCGTAACATTCAACTTAAGATTGAACATTAAGATGTATGTGGAGCGAAATCTTGATTCGCGTAGGATGAGACTACCCAAAGCTTTCGGTGCCCAACCTTCTCAACGTGATCTCAGAAAAAGATGCAACTAATCTATAAGGCGTCAAAATCTAGACAAAGTGTTAATAGAGCGAGATTGATTCTCTACGCAAGTGGAAAAACAGGCGGAAACTGCTCTTTTTGAGTTTATCTCGATATCACTTGTTTGTTGAATTATAAAATCAATTCAAAATGAATGCTGAAATCTGAGAAAACTAAACAAAAGTTCGAATCTTTTTTATACTGAAAATTGGAATTCTTATTATTCAATATTATTTTAAAGAGAGATCTGAAATGTTAATGTTCTTTTAAATGGTGGTCGATTCTCGCTGATATAAAGACTGACTACCGAGAGCATTTACCCGACGCTTGCGGCCGCATGTACCGCTTGCTCTCAATAAGCCACCATCTCGAGCATCGAGCTCTTATGTATCATGACTGCAATTCCCACAATGGTGTCGATACAAATGGGGCCATGAACTCACGATCATCTTCTTTTTCTGTGCCATCAGTGCGCCTCCACCAACGTCCTTCTTTCTCTCATCGCCTATCCTTTGCCGTCTCAAGTGCTGAACAAGGCGAGGCTACCAATGTGCCGAATGTCGCAGAACGTCAGATAGATGAGGAAATCGAGGAAATCAAACGTTATGAGGTATGATGCTACCTTATGCGCTAAAATTGCCGGCTCTGGAAGCCTTGTGCTAATTATGATTTAATAGGATTTTACGACTATAGGTAATACCCCTCTTTTATCCGGTTTGCGACAAGTAAGTTGACACTTCTCAAGATTGGGTTCAAGATGCGGCGAAAGAACAAATACGAAGGAAAGTGCGAAAGAGAGAAACCGCGGGCTTTTTTGAAAGAGGCGGTCATGCGGGTTGGAGATATAAATTATGGGAATCTTATGATGCGGCGCAAGCTTGGATTGTGGTTACTATTATAGGTACGGAATGGTATCAATTTGGTGACGGGTAATATGCTGATGCGGAACGTTTAGGCGCTGCAATTGGTCTTAATGCTGCATTTTTGAATATAATCACGGAATGGCTTTCAGATATTAAGTTGGGATATTGCAAGACTGGATTCTACCTCAACGAGAGCTTTTGTTGCTGGGGGGAAGATACAGGCATGTTTATGACCAGAAGATGAGGAATATGGTGCTGATTAAGTATAGGATGTGATGATTGGCATAGGTGGAGCTCTTTCCCACCAGTCAATTATGTGATATATACTTTATTTGCTGTAGGTATCTTCGTTCGATTTAGTCGCATCGATACTGACCTCTTCAGACGATATTCGCATTGACTTCAGCAAGTCTCGTAAGATCATTTGCCCCTTATGCAGCTGGATCTGGAATTTCTGAAATAAAATGTATCATTGCTGGATTTGTCATGAAAGGATTTCTTGGATTCTGGACTTTGATCATTAAATCAATTGCACTCCCTCTAGCAATTGCATCTGGCTTATCAGTAGGTAAAGAAGGACCAAGTGTTCATTATGCAGTATGTACCGGCAATGTCATCTCCAGACTTTTCGAAAAATATAAACGAAATGCCTCCAAAACTCGAGAAATTCTAAGTGCTTGTGCAGCAGCTGGTGTTGCTGTGGCATTTGGTAGCCCAATAGGAGGTGTTCTGTTTTCCCTCGAAGAGATGTCCTCATACTTTCCCCTTAAGACTATGTGGCGAAGTTATTTCTGCGCATTGGTTGCAACAGCTGTTCTTGCGGCAATGAATCCATTTCGAACAGGCCAACTTGTCATGTTTCAAGTTCATTATGATCGTGAATGGCATTTCTTCGAGGTAATTTTCTACATCGTATTAGGTATATTTGGTGGACTTTATGGAGCATTTATGATCAAATGGAATTTGAGAGCACAAGCATTTCGAAAGAAGTATCTCACCAAATATGCAATACTCGAAGCGACTTTACTTGCGACTGGAACTGCTCTGATTTGCTATCCGAACATGTTTTTGCGAATCGATATGACCGAGAGTATGGAGATTTTGTTTTTGGAATGTGAAGGTGCGGAGGATTACAATGGTCTTTGTGATAAAGAGAACCGATGGAAAATGGTCTTTTCATTGACTTTGGCAACAATCATTCGAATGTTTCTCGTAATCATCTCATATGGATGCAAAGTTCCAGCTGGAATTTTCGTCCCATCCATGGCAATTGGAGCATCCTTTGGTCGTACTATCGGCATTCTCGTCCAGGCGATTCATGAAGCATATCCCGCCTCCGTATTTTTCGCTGCCTGTCAACCCGATGTGCCCTGCATCACACCAGGAACATATGCATTCCTTGGCGCAGCTGCCGCTCTGAGTGGAATCATGCACATTACTGTCTCTGTCGTCGTTATTATGTTCGAGCTTACAGGCGCAACAACCTACATTCTTCCAACTATGATTGTTGTCGGCGTAACGAAAGCCGTCTCTGAATTCTTTGGAAAGGGTGGTATAGCGGATCGCATGATTTGGTTCAACGGATTTCCTTTCCTCGATAATAAAGAGGAGCATACCTTCGGTGTGCCAGTATCTCAAGTCATGACAGGCGATGTGGTCATTTTGCCGACAACTGGCTATACAATGAGGCACTTGGAAAAGTTGCTCCTCGAAGATCGATATCAAGGATTTCCAATCGTAGAAGATCGCGTTTCAAAGATTTTAGTCGGATACATTGGCCGGACAGAATTAAGGTATGCAATCGATCGTGTTAAACGGGATAGAACTATCTCTCCTTCGGCAAAATGCTATTTTTCGCCTCTGAACAACAATTCAACTCATGATCCCATGACTCCCACTACACCAGCAGCCTCTACAACATTCGAAGGCATGGCATCATCATCGGTTGATTTCAGCCGCTTCATAGATTCTACGCCCGTTACTGTCCATCCTCGATTACCATTGGAAACCGTCATGGAACTATTCCAAAAGATCGGACCTCGAGTAATTTTAATCGAATACCATGGGAAACTAGAAGGCCTGGTAACTGTCAAAGACGTCCTAAAATACCAGTTTAAAGTGGAGGCCAACGAAGGATTTAGAGAAGAACGAGGTCCCGTCTTATCAAACAATGAAGAAAGGCTATGGGGTGTAATGAGAAGTGTGGGAACTTGGGTGGGTAACAAAGTACATAGTGCTAGTGGGGGAAGAATTAGACTTGCTAGTGGAGAGACGATAGGAAGGAGAGGGAGCCCAAGGTTCCCGCAAGATCATAGAAATGAACATATAACGGAAGGGACAGAAGACGATTTTGATGACGGAGTTGAGTTAGAGGATCGATAGATAGATTGGAGATAAGACTATTATGATTGAATTTATATCCTATATACTTCAAGAAGACAATCTAATGGAGGTTCACATGGGTTGTATTTATCACGAATCTAGTGATATGACCAGGTTTAATGATCCGTGATTGGCCAATTGACAAATGCAGATGCAGATGCGATGTAACGTGGATCAAACAATTAACAGCCTCGATCGTCCGGCAATATTACATCATCTCATAACTCAACATCGGAATAGTACGTCAACACACTAATCTCCAACGCAATGTCAACATCCATCAAGTCGGCAAAACAAAACATCTTACTAACCCCCTCTTCAGACTTAATCGAAAATGGCAAAATCATCGACCCCCACAATATACCCCACCCAGTAATCTTCCTCTCCGGCACCACAAACTACAACAAAGACGAGAGCCGCTGGCAAGAGATTCTCACAGATCGCCTCCTAGCCCGCTCTCGTTTCACATCCACAGATAACAAAAATGCTACCAACGAACCAAACAGCTTTGCACCAGTCACAATAATCGACCCCTACAACACCGTCTGGGACTCGACTTGGCGTGAAGATCCCTCAGATGAAAGATTTGTCACACAGGTGAATTTTGAACTGGAGGGCTTGGAATTAGCGGATATTGTTGTGGTGGGACTCATAGGAGCGGATGTTCGCGCTGGGAAAATAGGGGCGGGAGGGACGGCATTGGTGGAATTGGGGACGGCGTTGAAGAGAAAAGGACAGAAGGTGGTTGTTTGTGTGGAAAAGGGGTTTTGGAAGGAGGGGTATGTGAAGGTTCTATGTGAGAGGTTTGGAGTGCAGTGTTTGGATAGTTTGTCGATGGTCGAGACAATAGTTGGGGAGGGAGTAGATTCATGGGAGTCGGGGATGAGTTAATGACGGGGTTGGTGTGATGGGAACAGAGGGTTGTTATGGTGTGTGGGATGTGGCATACTTCTTCTGGGGTATGGAAGCTGGCTGGAAGGAATGATGATTTGCGTTCGTGGTGCGATTGTTGCGGCAGACCTCAAGCTATGAGCCAGAAAGAGTAGGAGCTTTTCGGTCGGTGTGATAGAGAGGATGGGGAATATGCATTTATGAGTTCATTCTCAGATGTAATGTGTTGATATGACAGAAAGTCCTTTGCATGGCCTGCTTCGGATTGTATATTGGCCATGGGCCTAAAGTTGAGCGGATCGCCACGCATTGATCAGTATTCAACTGGTCCCGAACTCTTATGTTATGAGTCAAGATGGCGTTGAAAATTGATTCCCGCTATCGGGGATGATATATTGTTGATATCGGCATTTTCTCCAAATGAATCATGGTTTGCCCAATTTATGAGCCTTCATTCAATATGAGGTGGTATGTCGGAATATGTGAGATGATACTATGGTCCAAAAAATTGGGTGTGATGATGAGACGGGATAGATGTCATTGTAATATGGCATCTAGATAAGGTATGGCCACTCTACCTCGGAGGGAGACGAGATAAGCTTGGGTCATCTATCATCTTAAATATATTGAATGCGATGGAGACATATCACTATGGCAAGTCAATAATATGTGAGAATCAAGACATTAATTTCGATTGGTAGACTGAAACAAATTCATTTGTGCTATGGCAATTTGATGAAGTTTGAATCACAGCTAATGCTTTCCGCCTACCCACAGTGTGTATCATTCTCTTCCATTCTGCGTCACATCATTATCCGCGCATCCCAATTAAAATGAACGCAACCAGTATCGAAGTAAAAAATAGCACAGATCCCACGAAGTTTCCCATGCTTTCCAAAGAACAAAAAAGTAGTGAAGGCATCATAAACCGTGTACTTCCCAGCCGATAAACGACTAGAGCAAACTTGAGAAGAAGCAGAGAAGGTTGAACTGTAAGATCTCGATGGCAACGAAAATAAGTGATTAGCTCTGCTTTCTTAATCGTTAGCGATACTAAGGGTTTCCCTACCGCGAAATATACTCACATAAGAGAACAACTCTCCAATACGGAGTCTGACACCCTCAGGTGCTAGTGGTCGAGATGCTGAGTATCATTCAAGCATCGGCTTCAGACATGTTGCTGTCTTCTCCTTTGATGTCAACTTCGATCTCATCTTCACCATTTGCATCCTCTTGGGCGCCGGCTTGTTCTTCGTCGTCTTCTTCGTCATCTTCGTTGTCATCATCTTCTTCTTTGTTGGCGTCTTCTTCCTCGTTATCCTGAGCTTCTGCTTTCACGCTATTCTCATCTTCCTCAGTCCATGCCAAGTATTTATCGTTGTCATCGATACGACCCTGGCGCTTATAGAGTTCGTACTTTCTTTGCAGAACAGCTGGTTCATAATCGTTACCACCGTTTTGGCCAACGTTTTTAGCAATTTCGGTCCACATTTCTGTCTTGAATTTTCGCAACACAGCTTCTCTCTCTCTTTCAAATTTTGCCAAGAGCTCATCTCTCGTATTCTCAAGTTGGTCTTCCATATCTTGCTTTGAGATACACATCTTTTGGATCTGGTGTGAGAAGTTAGCAATCACAAGATGTTAGGGAAATATAATTGATAGGGAACCGATTGCCAGCATACATCAGCATGTTCGATCTCGGTCGCTGCAGCCTTGACTCTTGGCCATCTCATTCTAAGTGCATCAGCTTTGAGTTCAGGTTTACCCTGCATTTCCAGGTTAAACTGAACAATGAGTTCCTTCCATGGAGCCTCTGGGTTATTAGTTTTGAGATCAAACAACAACTTGTCTTCCCTATTCAATTGGGTATAACAATCGGGATTGTAAGCATTTGCTGGCAACTTGGCTTTCTTGCGAGCTCCACCGTTCGTGGAAGTAGCAGCCGCACGTCTCTTTCTGGACTGAGTAGTTGGTGCAGCCTTTTTGGTGTCAGCATCGGAGACATTTGGAGTTACTTCATCTGATTGTTTGGCTTTCTCCTCGAGATTGACATTTAGCTTGTTGGTGGTAGAAGACTTGGACTTGGGAGCAGCTGCGGGTTTCTTCGTAACGATTTCCTCAGCATCATCATCATCATCGTTATTATGATCACCACCATCCTTATTATTAGTGACAGACTTCGCCGTAGATAGAGTCTTTCCATGAGTAGTGCCGGCCTTTGGTGAGCTGAGTTCATTCTCATGGCCTGGATTATCGTCATCAGAAGCATCTTCATCCTTATAAACGGTCGGAACTTTGATCATTTTGTCTGCCGTTTTTTGTTTCTTCGGTGTGGCGGTCTTATTCTTTGAAGATTTGCTTGGCGATGACCTTTTGGGTGAGGGGGTCTAGAGTATAATGAGTCAATTCTGAGATCATTTTTTTTTAGGATATGAAGTGGGGAGGAAGACTGGAAAGAATGCAATCTAACGGTATCCAGCTTGGCTGAGTTTGGCAACGACGGTCATCGAAGTTAAAGTTGATCCATAAACAGAGTTTCTAATTTTCCAAATCATGGGATATGCTGACCAGAAGATTATCGAGAGGATGTTTGTTGCAAGAATTGGGGGTGAAAAACACAAACTTACATCTAATCCGTCTACCAAAACTTCGTGTGTAGTAGGGCGCATCGGGGAACTTTCAGCTCTGAAATTGACAGAGATACTGTCGGACTCAGAAGACATGTTGAGAGGTATGAGATTTGAGGACTTGTTGGAAACTTTGCGTGGTATGCCGTGTTTTTCGGCTTTTGTCAGGTACTTAGGTATTAGTGGTTTTCGGTTCTACCGTCAGTTTTGGCAAATCAGAGTTTAAGTAGATATGTTGAAGTTCAGTAGAAAGGCACTGGTAAGTCAGATTCAAGGAAAAATAAAGGAAAGAGACCTCCCGATATTTCTCGAGCTCCTGATGATCGAAGGATTTACTGAGAGTTGTTGAGAATCATTCGAAGTCACCGAGTTGGTTCTGGATGTGAGGGGAAGTGTTTGAAGTGAGAGGTATAAAGCCTTAGGCTAGGCAACTATCAATTCTTGGTGCCTATCTATATTGTTGTTGCTTTTGGGAGTTGGCAATCTTGACTTGTGATTGGTCGGAGACTGAAAATTGGCAAGGGGTTCGGGTAGGAGCATAGCAGGCTACGAGAGGTGAAGATCCTCGGGATTCCGGAATTGGTAGGAAGATGTATGAAAATCCAAGAGAGCTCTCGAATATTTTTGTTGTGAAGTTTGCAAACAATGTTGATAAAGTCCCAGCCCAACATACATGTCTCAAATTCAGCATCTTTTTATACTATTCAGTAAGTACTTATGTACTTATGAATGAAACACCTCCAGATCTTGGTTCACTTTAACGCTTGAGATGATATTCGAAAGATGGAGAGCAGTCAGCATATTTCGATGCCCTCAATTGTGAGCTGTGGCACTGGTAACCCGCCGGGAAACTTCTGGTCGGCAAGCAACATGTTTGAAGATACACACTTCTGGATGAATCAAGAAGCAAAAGATAAATTGTGAGGAGATTAAAGCATTCTTTAAACCCAACCTAAACATTGAAGGTGAGCGATAGCATGGAATGGCAAGCTCTTCCAACAGCCACTGCCGAAACATCGGGATCATGACACATAAAATTCCTAGACTAGACACAGATAATAGTGTGTAATATGCTAAATATGACCTCGGTTGCCCAGTTTATTTAGACCTATGATAAGGACGTGTATTTGCTGGACAATTTCGGTAACACTGACGTCAGAAGTTGTCACTTCATAGCCTGCACGAAGATCTTATAGGTATATATCGCCGTGAAAGATGGAGCAAAAGATCAAGTTTGGGATACAAAACATCTTGTGAGCAACCAACGACCATGGTAGATCTCTCATTGATATTTACGCATCTTCATGCTGATGGGAGTTGAGTGAACTTCCACTCCACAGGCCCAATTCGATATGTGGTAACCAAAAACTACTTCCTGTTACAAAAAGCGCTGATAGACCAGAATTTTGATAAGTGATAACTATACTCCGATACATAATCTTGTAGATGAATAGCATTGATCTGCCTTCCAAATGTTACTGGAAGTAATAAATGAATGTGAATAATAAGAATTGAATAAGAGGTTCACACACACGTGATCAAGATCCCTCTATGCATGTCTGCTTAGTCAGTCAATTCTTTCTTGACTGAGTCCTTTCTCATACCTCAGTAATAATTCTTCAACTTGAACAAACATCAGAGTTGATGATCTTTTGGACTCATGTTTCAGGACCATACATACTAATGGCCAAACAAGTAAAGCTCTCGGCGAAACTGTTATCGCAGTTAAACTTACTTGCTGCTGTCACATTTGCTTCCCGATACTCTAATTGATTCGATAGGCAATGTCCCTCAAAACTTATCCTATCGCCCGAAGCGCAGCTACCTCGGAATTTCCTAGAACATGACCTCCTTATCAGCCTACTTCTGCATACACGAAATATTACACTGTGCTGTGATTGCTGGTCAAGTGTCCCATTCTCATCCACCACCATTATCATATGTTATCATATGCATTCCGCCTCATATCTCATATCCGCAATCAAGCGACATAGTATCTGGGCGTTTTTTTGATGTTTGCGTAGCACGATAAGGCAGATCACTTCAATACTAGAGGTTTGAACTATCAACTCAAGCCACTCATACTGAGTCGCTTTACGTTTTGTGTTTCTTGCACCTTGGAAGTTGCACTTGTGTGACTTGAACCCGAGAGTGATTGTAGTGGCTTGTATGAAGGTTTTGAACCAAAGTTTGTTTATATTAAGCTCATGGACATCTCTTCGAACTCTAATCAACTCGTTGTGTCTGATTGCCTCCATTGTTTCGCATAACATAATCAAACACTCTTTGTTGTGAATACAAGTTTATTCAAAGTGTTCCTGCTTCCCCGTCCATCCAATCCCTCTTCCTCATCTTCGGAAAAATAACCTTTCAGGAATCAAGCCAATGCCGAGTCTTTCAAATGGCTCCTTATCATGGAATTATCACAGCTGGGTTACGGAATAATCGTCATTACGCCCCGAATTATCTGCCAATTCCCCCTTTACATCACAAGGGCCCCGTCAAGCATATTGGAAGGACTTCACCTCCCGTAGTCCTTAGCTTTCCAAATGGAAGTGATGTACAGATGCGGTCAATTGCACTTGAACGCAATCTACCGGGTATTCACCATCAAGCTCGTGAAAGAGGCAATCCGAGAATCGATTTTATGAAAATATTTGGTGATACATTCGAACATTTTGATGATCGTGAAAAGCTTTCAGAGGCTGGGCAATGGATTTGCGCAGTGATAAGCAGCTCGGAACAAACGCAATGTTGTCCAAATCCATTCGGGGTCTCATTCGGCGATATAGAAAATCCTCTATTTTCTCGCATTGATGATATGCACCATTATGGCTTGCTGGGAGACCTGCAAATGGAAAGTTTCGCGGCGGAACAAATTTTGCACCTACTCCAGGCAATAAGTGACATATTGCTAGAAGATCGGAGACTTGGTGCCTACGATGGGTTACTATTTTATGAATTCATCAAAACAGCATATTGGCTTACACCGATGATTTCACATGTTCTAGGAGGTGCCGGAGTATTGATCTTGCTACGAGCGGTTGTGTTAATGAGCGGTCACGATGTTGATACTATTAAACGATTCATTGCTACAATACCATGTCTCGACCAGCAAGATCTAATGAAGTCTGCACAAGATTATTGGGAAATAGAAAAAAAGGAATTGGGGAGACTCATTCTTCTGATATTTGCAGGGGTCATATAGTTCTTTCCGCACTTCTGATTTTTAGCGAAGTTTCCCGTTATCAACTTATCATCCAAACTCTTCGGCGTCCAAAGCCACGTTTATTTGCATTTGAGTGTTCAAGCCTGAATCATTGTCAACAATTGTTACAAGGAAGTTGAAATTTTCGAAAGAGATTTGGGAATAGTTTGAGGCATTTCATTGGTTGGTCCACTTTTCAGAGTTTTTATGGAACAATGTCAACGTCTAGCTGTCGCGGTCTGAGAGTTCGAAGCCTTCTAGCCCCAGAGTGCGGCCACTTATTTAGAATTTAGTTTTTATGTCAACCTTCATGCAGCAAGCCCAACATCCATAACAAATCAAATTCAACAAAAGGTGTCTGACCCCTTTCCTAAGAATGTAAAGTCAAGGGGCGACCTTCACCGGCTTTTGTAGAAACCCCAGCCTCTTGACAACAACATTAGTTCTAGTCGATAAGTAATCCTCATTTTGAGTTTTAATCCCCTAATGCTCTTGACTATAAAAGGTGGAATATACTTTATTCCGGGATTTCCCCAGATTTTACATCATTAAGCACGGCTCCCACATAAAGATCAGCATTCGTATAATATCTTCATAGGCAATCCCCAGGAAATGAACTGATCACGACCACTTTTTTTTTCTTCTCGAGCACGACTTAATGAATCTACGATAATGAAGGACACACAAGTAGTTCTTGTTTCCGAGGAGCCGGTTACTCAGATCGCGAGTTTGGAAACTCAAGAGGGACCAGAAAAACTTTCGACATGGCAGATGGTGATGAGACACAAAGTAGCGGTGTTTTGGTCCGGATTTTTTGCCTTGGCAGCTGTCAACTGGGGCATGGATATTCAGGTTAGTAGACGCTTGAGATTCAACATACACGATTGATGGCTAAACAGTATTCATAGATATCTGGTGGTGCAATATCAATTGCTTCTTTCGAGCGTGATTTTGGATATAATTACAAAGGCACATACATAATTAGTTCAAAATGGCAAACGGGTTTCAATTCTGCTTCCTACGTTGGCCAATTATTCGGAGCCATTGCCACCGGATATCTTACCGATAGATTTGGGAAGCGGTTGATGATGGGAGTAGGGTGCATATTGAGCATCATTGGGGTGTTCTTGCAAGTGTTCGCTCGGTCGTCAGTGGTTTTACTCGTAGGCAAGGTAAGATCGATTACCCCTTTATAACTCTGGATTGAATTAACATATCAAAGCTTATCAACGGTCTTGCCTTGGGTGCGTTTCTCACCATTCCGTCAAGCTATGCTGCCGAAATATGCCCTGCGACTATACGAGGCCTAACCACCTCTGGAGTTCAACTACTTATTTCTATCGGTCAACTCACGGGCAATCTCGTCCTTAAGGGCACGGGAACATTTGCCTCAGCGAATGCTTACAAAATCCCTTTTGCTCTCCAATTCATATTTCCAACAATCATTCTTCTCGGTCTCCCATTTGCCCCTGAATCACCTTGGTATCTGCTCCGTCATTCCCACATGGACAACACAACCTCCACTCTCGCTCGATTAGGCTATCAATCTCCTCTTGACACCGCAGAAGAGATGACAACAATAATTTCAACAGAGTCCAAGAATTCTTCCGAAACCACCTATCTTGATTGTTTCCGAGGCTCCAACCTCCGTCGTACCGAAATCTCGATGGGTATTTTCGCCGTCGCACAGCTTACTGGTGTCGTTTTCTCTGTTGGATATTCGAGTTACTTCTTTGAACTTGCTGGCATGTCTGACTCTAATGCATTTACATTATCAGTTGGAGTTACGATTTTGGGATTAATGGGTGTCATTTGTTCATGGTTTCTTATCAATAGATGTGGACGTCGTTCTACATCTTTTGTCGGAACAGCCATGTTGACATTCTTGCTCTTGCTCATTGGTATATTGGATATCCTACCTAATTATTCCAGCAAAGGACCAGCTTATGGTCAAGTAGCTTGTGTAATCATTTTCTCGTTTATCTACCTCTCGACTATTGGACCAATGGGATGGGCACTCTTTGCTGAAATTCCTTCTTCTTCATTGCGTTCAAGGACAGTTGGATTGGGGATAGTGGTACAGAGTGTGTTTGGTATTGTCATGAATATTGCTATTCCACTCTTAATAAACCCAGACTCAGCAAATCTGAGAGGAAAAATTGGGTTCATTTTTGCTGGGACATCAACCTTGGGAACGTTATGGGTTTGGCTAAGAGTTCCAGAAACTAACGGGAGGAAATTTGATGAGCTGGATTGGTTGTTTGAGCAAGGAATACCGGCGCGAAAGTTTAAGGGGTATAATGTGCCTCTATGAAGTAATGCCTTTGGAAAGTTATGTCAGCGATATGAGTTATGTTAAATCTTACGGTTATGGGAGCAGGAAAATTATGGCGCTGATTGAATTTTGGATATATTCTCTTACGTCACAGAATAGCTTTGGAAGGACCGGGTATATGAAAATTTTAATGTTTTATGATTGAGTCTTGAAGTCCCTAAACGGTTCGCTTGAACACATGATTATCAGATGTCACTTAGCCCTCTCCCAAGTCTCAAACTAAATTCCCTCAATAACCCAGATTCCACTTGAATACCGCCTATTTCGTTAAGTTCCCACAAAGTCGCATATGAAGCTGAAAATGTTGTCTGATTTTTCAATAGAATGGCCAGATCAAAGCGTGGTGGCTGCCCCGCAGGGACATGATAACGGTCACCGCACATTGGAAAACGATTGAAGCAATCGCCCCATATGAACTTTAACTCCGTATTCATCGTACCCCATTTAATCCATCAACTCGGTCGGTCCCGCCTGTTAGTCTACCAATACTCTGGACACATCACAAGAATCGGCCCGAATTTGTGACAAATGGCACCCACAGCTGGGGATTGTGGAGACTGTCATAGCTTCACGATGAAGGGGGGCCGTTGGGGCTAGTTGGGGCGTCGTGGACATTTATATTCAATCTAGCCCAAGGTCTACGGAGCTAAGAGTGTTATAGCGAACGGACCTCAAAGAAGATTTTGCGTTAGATTGTTCGCGCAATTAGTAGACGACGACGGTCTGCGGAGTTGAGAGTCCTAAAGTGGACGGACTTCAACGAAGACTTTGCATTACATTCTCCACGCGATTAGTAGACGGCTCTACAAATGCTGTCTGTATGTGTCATGGTCTTGATAATAGGATGATTCGAAAAACGCTGCTGCATGTAGTACATGCGAGGAGGATGCTAATCTTACCGACCTAACGTTATCGAAGTCTAGCGAAGAAGGGTCCAAATAGTACTGGGTACCCGAAGCTTGACAATATCCGCGCGATCGACCCAGTTTCGGTCCCCGGATCATCGTCAATGGAGATCCTGATGGGTATGGATGTTTGCCAAGCTGGTCCAAAAAAAAATAGAGTTATAGCAAATACCGGATCATCTATTCGCCATGTACGGATGGGCGAGTGGGCGGAGTTACTACCCGAAACTATTATGACGGGCCGGATTTTGCTGCATCAAGATCCAAATTAGCTGGACCGGTACGGGTTTGTTATTATACCAAATATCGTACAGCCATAGCAGTTAGCCTTTTGGGGTAAATTGGCAAGATTGTCGGAGGTTTAATCTCTGTTCATATGGTACAGCCGTACAGAATAGCCATCTTGATACGCATTTCATACCACCATTCACTGATCTATAAGTTTGATTAGCTCTAGTACAGCCACAAGATTAATATCATGAGCACGCTATTCACAGCCCAGTCTAGCATTGCATTGGAATTAACCACCGCATCCGCCGTCTCAGCTTCTAATTAGACTTCTATTTAGTCTCCTACTTCTCACCATTCTGTTTCACCTTTACAATATCAGTCACAAGTATTAACTCCAGCGCATAACTCTATTAATCACCCGAAATCGATCTTCAAGAGTATTCAAACGAATTTAACCACCCATTCCACATATATCATCACGAAACTTCAACACCTTCAATTTAGGACCTAATATCAATATGGAGAGATCCGGAAAAGAATACAAATGCTCCGGCACTTCAGGTTGCGGAAAGAGTGTTTGGGTACAAGACTTCATTCCCAAGCAATGCTTTCATTGTGGAAGAACTCGATTTCGCCAGCTGAAGAAGTCGCGAAAGGAGACGAATCTAAACCATCGGAGTAATGAATGAACTTCAAGATGCCGATTGCAGGATAAGAAGTCGTACATGTGCAGGTGCCTTGTAGATTTCAGGAGAGAAGGAGAGAGTACTACGAGTCAAACTGGGGAGCTAAGGGAGGTGACAAAGTAACAGGCTACTACATTCTTTGTCCAAATTCACATTCAACTCAACTAAAATCCTATAAAATACATGTATCAAGCAAGTGATTTGACCACCATGGTCTGATTCACGATCAATTCACCTCTCCCAAAAACTCAACTTGAATCTCAAAATCTCTCCACCTCTGCCTCTCAATACCCTTAAACATAATTTCGGCAACCTTTCTATTCCCCGGCATGATTTTCTCCTCCTCTACCTCCTCAATCCTCAGACTCCTCATCAACCCCCTCATCGCCGCATTCTTCTTCATCGTACCCGCCTCCAAAACATCTACATTCAACTCACAACTCAACCTCAAAAGTAGCTCCATCAAAATCTTGCCAATCCCATGACCCCTACCCGCTTCCTCAAGAATCGTCCCGATATTCGCGAAGCGGGGTTGATGTTCAAATTCATGCATGAGTCCTATGCCTACAATTTTGCCATTTTCCTCTACTAGGAGTGCTAGGGCATTATGTGAGGTTTTGGAAGTGGAAAAGCGCTGAGTGTAGGTTTTTATTAGATCAACAGAATCGGATTCTTTCCAGCTGGTATCGTCTGGAGTACGGTTGTTGGGGTCGTTTAAGGGGTTGCTGAAAATGCGGACTAGATGGTCGTAGCGGCTGGGGATTAGACGAATGAAGCGGAGGTGGGGATGAGATGGAACAGTTATTATCCAATCTTCTGTGAAAAGCTTTGAAGAATCTAATGACTTCATACTGGATTTTGGGATTTTGTGTTAATTTGTCAAGGAAGATACCGATGGGAGTCCGTTTATAGATGTATTCCTAGAGTGGGGTAAGGAAAGAGTAGTTGCGAGATACGCATTGGTATTCGTAAGGTACTCTTAATAGTTGAGTCTTATCACTAGGCTTCCATTTTGTTGCCTGTTGAATATTAGCATTTTGGCAATCATCGCCATAGACAAGAAGCTGTTGTCCCATATTACATGTGATAATAACAACATCCTTCAAAACCCCACCCCTTGTCACACAACTCTTCCCAGCAATCAAGCAACATGCTCAATGATCTGGGACCAGCTTGTCCTCGTCAACCAGAAGATATATTATATCACGCACTTACTTGTTTTGTTTGTTCTTTTTGATCTTATGAAAATCTTCTTCTTTTCCCATTGCGGACTGTAATCAGCACCACCAAGAGGTTTGATGAATCCATTCGTCTAAATGCAAGAAAATAATGGGAGCGATAGCGTCCTCTATCCTTAGCAGGTCTTCTTACCTCGTGCTGATCGGTTCTTCGAAGATATAGTCTTCAATAAAATAGAGCGAAAATTTTCGTTCATATTGAGACATACGAAGAAGACTTAGAATAAGTACACTTCAGGTGATCTTCTGGCACGCTTATGCAGCTTCAAGTCGAAGATGCGGAGAACCCTGTCAGACAAGTGTTACGTAGGTAGCCTACGGCAATTTGGTATGAAGATGAGAGGCCACAATGCAAATTGATGGGATTTAGAAGAAACATATGCTGGAAGTGCGAAGAATGATTTGGAGCTATTGCTTCGTGATGTATATGTCTGAATAGGGCTAGGCTTGATAGCTCTCGACATACTATCACCAGCATCAGCAGTAATTCCCATTCTACTCAGAGAACCAGCATTCTGTTGCGAGTTGCTTATCCATCCGTCATGGAAACCCTATCCACCATCTCTCCGCCTTCCAGCATTACTCCTCGCAATATGGACCCCATTGCCTCTTTAAACTTCCACTTCTCTCTCCTCCCCATCCCATACTCAATCCTGGGCACCTCTCCCACCTCCAAACTTCTCTTCCTCAACATCACCATTCTCGACTCTACCGGTCGTGATCCATTTCCCGGTGATGTATTGATATGTGGTGAACGAATCAGCTTCGTGGGTTCTCTCTCCAACCTTGAGCGAGAAAAGTTACTCGAGGACCCACATGTGCAGATATTCGAAGGGAGGGGTCGCACATTAATGAGCGGACTAGGGGATGCTCATACACATCTCACATGGAACGGGGGAGATTTGAATGCGCTTGGGGAACTGGCATGGGAGGATCATATGCTCCTTACGGCCAAGAGTGCGAAGTGTTATTTGGATTCAGGGTATACTATGTATGTGTGTCTTCATTTAATCTTGCGGTGGATCTTTTATATAAGAAATCTAATCAACTGAGGAACATGAAGGTGTTTTGGAGCGGCATCCGCAAAAGACGATCTAGATGTGGCCATCCGCGATGCTATTAACGCGGGAGATAGCCCCGGACCTCGGTACCTAGCCAATGGTATGGAGATAGCGAGGAGAGATGGAGATTTAGTTCCAGGTATCACAGCGTATGCTGATGGTCCAGATGAAATGAGGGAAGTTATTAAAAAGCACGTTCGTCTTGGCGTCGATCAGATCAAGCTGAGTATGAGCGGGGAAGAGGTTAGTCCGCCTCTGTTTCTTATCAACCCTCAAACTAATGGGAATTATGAGATCACAGAAAATAGATCAGCTCAAGATTGTTACTTCTCCGACGAAGAAACAGCAGCATGTGTAGAAGAAGCACATAATCTCGGACGAAGACTCTGTGCGCACGCACGAGCTCGAGATTCTGTAAAAATGTGCGTGAAACATGGCGTTGACGTGTTATATCACGCATCCTATATTGACGAAGAAGGTATGGATATGCTTGAAGCGAAAAAAGATAAACACATCGTTGCACCTGGGATAAATTGGCTGATTGCAACTTGTAAGTTTTCTATTGATTCTCATTGTATAGATTCCAACTGAAAAGGGGAACAGTAAATGACGCCAGCGAATTTGGATACTCGCATGAGAAAGCCTCACAAGTAGGTTATCGAAAGGAACTCGAAGCTGCCATCCACGGTCTCCGAGAAATGCACAAACGAGGAATCGTGGTTCTTCCTGGAGGTGATTATGGATTTGCGTGGACACCTCATGGAACATACGCACGAGATCTCGCTCATTTCGTAAATCTTCTCGGGTTTACTCCTATGGAAGCTATCATTGCTGCTACTGCAGGAGTGGCTAAGCTTTTCATGAGAGAACATGAGTTAGGGAAGATTCAAGAGGAGTTCTATGCCGATTGTATCTTGGTTGATGGAAATCCTTTGGAGGATATCACGATTTTGCAGGACCAGGAGAAGTTGAATGTGATTGTCATTAATGGGAGAGTACATAAGGGAGAGGGAAGGAAGTAGATTAAAAAAACAATTCCCAATTCCCGCATTCCAGTTCCTTTTCCCTCTCCCCATCTTTCAAATGCGCAATAGGTTGAGAGAAAAAAAGAAATCTATTTTGTGATGACTCAAGAAGCGAACGTCTTGACGAGACTTTCTTAAGCTGACTTTGATGACTTTCTCATTTACCTGTTCAATCCAATTTAAAACGAAGAATAAATAAGAATAATTTCTCTAAATACTTCAGATTCATCTTTTCTATTGATGTATGAAGTAAAACTTGATATTATAGTTGATGAGTTGAATAATATAATCTTACATCTTGGAACTTCTCAAGTTACAGAAAAGGAGTATTTTTAGGATTACGGGGGTTTTCGTGCAACTGATCTCTCAGGTAATCTTATTCTGTACTACTATTCTTCATTGTCTAGCTGAAATCTCATGATTAGTTGGAATGTATAACATCGATTGTCCGACCTGGTGCTACCTAATGTGCGGGGTTAAGGTGAAAGTTACCTGTCCAATATCCCAACATAATTCTCTCATGAGGGCCAAAACAAGTCATCTCCAACCCTCACATCACCTCTCCCCTTTCACCCTCCGTCTCAAAACACATTCCCACCGCGCTCCAAACACCACCTCCAAATCAACACAACCATGATCCCAGCCAACCAACTCATCGCCCAGGCCCGCAGTAATCTTCCCCCCTCCGATCTCCAAGCCTTCTATGCCCAATGGGCCTCCACCTACAACACGCACATCGTCGCGCTCCAAAATTACGTTGCCCCCATTCTCATCGCGCAGATCGCCCGCCAATCTCCTCACTATCCCACCCTCCGCATTCTCGATGCCGGATGTGGCACCGGGCTCGTGGGGGTTGCGCTTGCAGAAAGCGGTGCTATGGTCATTGATGGACTTGATTTTTCGCCCGCTATGCTCGCTCAAGCACGCCTAACGGGCTGTTATCGCAATCTTCTTGTAGGAGACTTGTTGCAGAAGATCGAGGTGCCGGATGGAACGTATGATTTGGTGACTTGTGCTGGGACATTTACCCATGGACATGTTGGTCCTGATCCTGCGTTAAAGGAATTTACTCGGATACTTATTCCAAGTGGCCTCATTATTGCTACTGTTCTCGAGGAGGCTTGGGAATCGGAGGGTTATAAAGCTGAGATTGAGAAATTGGAGGTAGAAGGAATTTTGGAGATTGTTAGTGTAGAGTTAAAGGATTATCGAAAGGGATGTGATAAAGCGCATATGATTGTCTTGAAAAAGAAAGGTAGTATTTAAATGACGTAAGAAAATAATGGTACATTGGGTGGGGGTATTTTTGTCTTAATATCAATATTTATTGCTTGGCACTGCCTAGAAAGCAAGGTCATCCTTGGTGTTGTCCTCAGCAACCTTATCCTCACCACCATCTTGAACCTCTCCCATAACCATGCCTTGGCTTTCCGGCAAGGGAACCTTATTCTTTCCTTTCCTATATACTCTCTCATCCCTTGGATCAAATCCACCTTGTCCCCACGTTGCCCATTCTGGAGTCTCGGCACCCACATAATCCTCTGGGCCAAACTTCTCTCCACTCTCTAGGCACTCGAAAAACTTCTTGTAGTCAATCCTCGTATGCCATTTACCCGCAATGTTGAATCTATCAGATGCAATCAAGATACAACAACTGTGAGCATGTTCTGCTGCAATACCATACCCTAATCCTCTCCTCTTGAGGGATGCGGTAAGAGCTTCGACAAAAGCGCAAACCTCTTCATAGAATGGTACATTTTGCATTGTGAGTCCTGCGCCAGCGGAAGACGATGTTCCGCAATATGTGACTCCTTTGACTTCCACGAAACAAGGCAATCCTTTTTCGACAAGGTCGGCATAACCTTCCGCTTCATCTTCGATATTGAAACCTTTGACGAGCGTAAGACGGAATACGGTACGCTGTTCAAAGCGACGCTCACGAAGAATTTCGAGACAGCGCTGGAAACGTTCCCAGAAATCTCGATGGAGGGGTCTGTCGATTTTACGGAGAGAATCTTTGTTTGAAGCGTCGATACTAACGTAGAGTTGAGTGACGGGCTGAAGGGTGGCGAGTTGATCTGGATGCTGTGCATTGCAAACAAGGAAGGTGGAGATGTGTTCTTTATGGAGCATGCTCGTGAACTCGTTAATGTGAGGGTAGAAAATTGGTTCGCCGACTAAACTTAGAGCACAGTGACGAATGCGCATTGCTTCCGCAAAACGTTCGGCTCGGACACCAGGAACACCTCTCATCATCTTGATTTTCTTGTAGTGTCCAGCCTTGACACCGTCGAAGATCATTTCGGGCGGGTCTACCTTCCATCTCCAGGTGGTTCCAACGGGGTTAGTACCGTGTCTCCAGCAGAAAACACATTTGTTAGAACATGACAATGATGGCGTAGTCTCCATACATTGATGAGATGCGATGCCATAAAATGAATATTTATAACAAGAGCCTCTGCCTCGCAAAGCCGATTTTGTCCACCTACAAATCTTGACCCCTGAGTGTGACCCTACAATTGAGTAGCCTTGCTTTGTTAAAGCTGCATATGTAGGTGAAGTTGTTGGAACCATCTCCTTAGCGACAACTGGAGTTGTCTTGGCCTTGCCCTTCTTCAATCCGACTGTCGTGAAGTCTATCTCGAGTTCTTCCGGTTCTTCACCAGTAGTATTGTCTATGGTTTCTGTATTATTCAGAACGCCTCCAATATCCTCTAAATCGTTCAGACTGTCATCTTTCTTCTGCGTCTTGGCTTTTCTCGAAGCAACATTTTGTTCATCAAAAAGAACTTCCCCATCATCGTCATCCTCAATATCCTCCACGTCACTTTCTACCGCATCTCCACTTCCGACGACCCCTTCGCCTAGACTTCCAGTCTTTGCAATATGTTCCAGCACGTCTAACACTCCTTCTTTCCATTCCGCCAACCTTTCTTTTGCGTCCGTCTTTGCATCGCCCATTCCCAGAGGGAACGCTCTCTTTCTTCCCGTCAATTTCGCTAACCATTTATCCACGTCCTTAGCCTGCGAGCAGAATCCTTCTTCCTCCGTTGGCCAACCCTCTCTATCCCCAAACCCAAACACTGAATACCCTACCAAGGGCGACAATGGCGCTGTATCGATTCTAAAATCATTATGTGTTTCTTGTAAATGTTCCAGGAAATTGTCCAACACAGTATCGATATTATAACTGGGAATAAGTACTAGATAAAAGTAACTAACTCCAGATTCGCCCTTTGGTGGGTTAATGAAGTAGTCATCATAGTCAATATATGACAGGTCGAGTAGTTGAGATTCGAGAAATTGAATTCTTTGCCCATCGGCACGTCCAGAGAGATCGCCTCTAATGCTCTCCACGAAAGAATTTGCGGTCTTTTCTGTCGTGCCAGTCAATGATGAAAAGAAAACGAGTGGTTGAATCTTTTCGGGGCCAGTCTGCAGGTTTTCCTCGGAAGATTTGCGCTTTTTAATGCCTCCGACTATTCTTCGTGGGGCTTTGACGCCATTGGCTTTCTTTTCGTCAAATACAGGTGGTGATATCTTTTCTTTCACTGCAGGTAAAACCGGTGATGCGGGCAAAGGCGATGCAGATAGTTTCTCCCTCAATGCTCGCGGACGAAGGGTTACCCTGACGAGTATGAGGATCGTGGCCGTCGTAAGAATAATTGGAATGCGATAAAGATGCCATAATGCGACGATATCTACATTGTAGATGTATTAGTATTTTCTCAATGCACATGGGAAAGCGAATAACTTACCATCGATGTCATAAGACCAGATTGGCCTCGAAATCCAGCTATCGTAAGCCATTTCTATATAATGTCGATATTGCGCGGATTTACAATAAACTTTCAAAATTTTGGAGGGGAAGTCAAAATCGTGGGGCATGATGCGGCCGCTGCTATACTAGCGTTGCCCACGCCACCACTAAAAGAATGGGAATTCGCAATGCATCTTTTGTAAATGCTCACTGGGCACTCACCGGGAGCAATGCTTGAGTCTCGAATAAGTTGGAACAAACCCGTTTCTTATATGCTTACCTACCTAGATATATAGCTATGTATGTCTACCAAAATTGTCAAAGACTATTTGTTTTTTATTCAAAACTTTATGACATATGAGTAATATTCATCTATTCTCGAGTTCCAATTGTAATATATTGCGTTTTTTGATCTTTTTATTTTAACTATCCCCTCATTTACTTGAGCCGCAATCACGTGTGAGCAATCTTCAAGCCTCAAATATGCGCATGAATGATAAGAAATGTCTTTGATAATACCTACGCGCAAGTAGTCACAAAAATCATCAAGAAGACCAATCTTTTAGATGATATAAATTTTATTAACGGACAACGAATACAATATGTATCCCGTGTCCCCCGCATTTAATCCTTGTGCCAAAAATCCTCTGCTGAAGACAGCCGCCTAATAAGTGAAGATCTGTGTCTCATCTCATATATGAACATGCCATGAACACCGAAATCGAATACCAGCCATCATAAGAGATCATAACACAAAAAATGCAGAAATCCGTCCTCCCTCCCAATCCCAGACACCAAACAGCCATAATAGTACCTTTCCCAGAACCACAAACCCAATTATACCGGCCTTTAAGAAAAGTAAAGCAAGTGGAACTCCCTTGTCCCCTACCCTATAGTCCATTCCATTCCTTAATCCATGTCCATTAAGATTCATCTGTAAGTCAGCCATCAGTACGTTCATCTAATCAATAGATAAAGGCCGAAGCAATTTAGCCCATTGTATTGCCCATGCTACTACCCATGGTACTACCCATAGCGTTTCCCATGGCATTTCCCATAGCATTTGCTATAGCGTTTGCGCCTGGCTCTGCGCCGGCGGGGGGATCCGACAACTCGTCCCTTCTAATCATTACCCGCTCGTTACAGATATCGATGAATTGCTCAAACTTGTGAATTACTAAATCCTTTTGCCTCAACTGTTCCTTCAAATCTTCTACTTCTTGCTTCCAATCGGCCTTGATTTTCTCTACTTCTGCTTGGGCATTCGCTACCTCAGTTCGAAGCTCGGCGCGGAGTTTCTCTTCAAATGACATGGGGGGCTTTTTGTAAAACGTGGGAAGAGACTCCATGGCTGTGGGTTCAACACGAGAAGGGTCGCGTTTAATGGCGGCTCGGGCATTGTAGATGTCACGAGGAAGAAAGCGAATGGTAGGGTTGTCACGATGGAGAATTTCGAGGGTTTCTTTTACAGAGACACCTGAGAATAGTGTTAGCAATACATTCATATATGTGAGCGTGCAGGACATGATATACCGTTTTCCTCAAGAGCCTTTACAGCAGCAATTGCTTTAGGATCTAATTTCCTAGCTCCCGGGTGCTCGGTGGGACTTTCGCTCGGAGGATGATTGTGTGTTAAATGCTCTCCATCAATTCGACCTCGTAGAAGCCAAGAAGTTTTGTTTTCGAGACCAAAGACTCCAAATTCGCAACCACATTTACGCGACTTGGTCTTACGTTGTCGCTGTTCACCGGGCACCTTCTCCTTATTGGTTCCGCCGCGATCACAAATCAAGAACACTTTCTTCAGACCTCTATTGTCGCGTTTAGATCTGCCAATGACAAACGCATAACCATGTGTCAAAGCATGTGCTTGCGCAGCTGCAAAAAGGGCCTCGAAAGTTGGATAGCTACCTCCTGGTGGGGCAGATAACATTTCACCAGGAGTCACTTCCGGAGCTTCGGTTTGATCATGTTCGTCCGCCGGAGAAAGAAGAGAACCGTTAGGGTCCAATTGTTGATCAAGCGCAAGCTGTGGATCAATCATGGACATATCCTGAGTGGAGCTTACCGGTGAATCCTGTGGTCTCGTAGATCCGAGGTTTGAGTTGGCGGGGGAGGGGTTCATGGACGGGGGTCGTTGAACACCAAGACTCTGTCCTTGCATCGCGGGGGATTGTGATTGCCGTTGCTGCGTTGCGAAATCTCGAGATTGATTCATGGCAGATGGGGGAGTTGGGTGAACGGCATGAGTGACGGTCATGGATTGATTTTGCGGGGTATGCTGAGGCGCCATGTGAATTGCTGCACCCATGGGAGGTGGTCCATTTTGTCTCTGAGGCTGTCGCTGAGCAGTTTGACCATTCGAAGTATTACTCAAAATACCTTGAGCAATTTGTTGTTCTGCAGATACTCCATTGTTGCCATTTTGTCTCGGCGGAACTGGTTGCTTATTGGCGTATGGAGTTGAGTATGGAGAATTGTGCTGTTGAATTGGTGGACCGCGAATACCAGTTGAAGTTGGTCTTGGGTAAGCAATGTTTTGTTGACCAAGATTTTGTTGAACTGGGAATATGTGACGTTGTGTATTTGGTTGTTGATATGAATTTCTGGTAGGATCTTGAGGTGGTAAAGACATGATGGAAATTGATAAAGCTCGATGGCTCGTATCGCAAAGTGGTCAACAAAAAGTGGTGAATGTATCAATAGAGAAGAACTTTGGAGTGTGGACTCATCAGGAAATTTACTGACTTTAGACCAGTCGTCGATGATTGGATGGCTTAGCGAACACTGAAGATTGATGTAACAAATGGCAACAATGGCTCGAGGATGGGGTTTTGGTTTGGTATCATGAACCTTGGAATGGAAATAGCCCGAAAGCTAAGGCTTAAGGCGGCAAGTGCGGCAAAATCGACGGAAATGGCGTCAGTGTAATGGATGGTGGGGTTCTGTTAAGTACAGCTGGAGCATCAGTTCAGTATCTAGGTGGAAGTATTGTGAAGACATACTTAGTATATAATATTCATGGATAGATAACGCAATCACGATAATAAATTTATGAGGATATACTAATCGAAAGGACTAGGTAGATTCATACGTACAGTCAATTTCCTGAGCATATATACTTATTCAGGTAAATTGATTTGTACACCTGATGTTTTTTTAAGATATCTACTAGGTACTTATGACCAAGCAAATTCAAACTGATGGTGAGTACTCCACGAAATAATTGATTGTACAATAGATCTGGACAAAGCAAGGTATTCCTTGATTCGTCTATGGAAGGAAACAAGAGAACCCGTCGAAGATAACGACATCCTCATCATCATAATCATGATCACAAGTAAGGAACTGGCATTCAAGTGTATCATATCAAATTACAATAATAGGAATGTATATTCACGACGCTGGTACCCCCCTTCAAAGAAAATATCCTCAACTGCTTTTTTGCATTTTGGTATAATAAGTAGTCTAATGCAAGTCTACAAAAGTTGGATGAATTCCGGATTAGGCCACCAATGTATTATTCGTAGGCAATGCCAACTAGAATGCTATTCCCAAAGGATGCCATAGAACCTCACATACAGAGAACAGAATGATCATTGCTTCTGTCCCAACCATTGTAACGCAATATCGCATATCAAAGTGTTTCGTCTTAAGCCGCTCCATCTGTATATCTAGAGGAAGTAATCAGGAGTACCTGTCGCCATAGTTAGCAAAAGATGCAACACAGATTTGAATTTGTAGGGTACTTACGACGTGATACCATTGGCTCTCCAGCTCTTGGGCATGGATCAAATTGTAGGCTGCGTTATATTAGACACTGCGAGATCGAGGAGGATAAAGTTGCTACTTACAAAGTATATTTGAGGTGCTCATCAATCTCCATGATCGCTGCTTGGTTACCACATCTGTAGCAGTAATTGGGGGCTGTCTTATGGTTAGCATTAGACACCGCTGAAGGAGATAAAGGTAGCATACCTGAGAAGATCGTCACTACGTTTCTATCTTGAGACCAATTATATCCCTCCATGACCAATTGATGAGCCCTTGCGACCAAGGTCAATCCGTTATTATGGTTGAACGCCTCCGAAATGTCTTGTCCGAAAGTGTAACCTGCTCCTCTGGGGGATATTCCCCATCCGCATCTGTCATCTGGATCCGACCATAGCAAGTCGCACATAGGACCTTCATGTGGCACTTCTTGTATACGATCAAGAGCTCTGATGTTGTCCAACGTGTCAATGCTGGGGGAAAGACCTCCGTGGAGACAAAAGATTTGGTTGTCGATGAGAGCGGTGAGGGGAAGGTAGTCGAAGAGATCGGTAAAGTACTTCCAAACATTTGCATTTCCATATTTTCGGAGGCACTCGTCGTAAAATCCATAAACTTGAGTGATCTGGCGGGATTCGTGGTTACCACGGAGGATGGTGATTCTTTGGGGGTATCTTATTTTTAGAGCGACTAAAAGAGTGACAGTTTCGACTGAGTAATAACCTCGATCAACATAATCACCTATGATAACGTGTCAGTAAATCCAGGAAATGACAGTAAGGGATAGGAGGCTTACCCATAAATAGATAATTGGTATCTGGGTTTGGTCCACCAATTCTGAAGAGCTCCATCAGATCATGGAATTGCCCATGAATATCTCCGCAGACAGTAACAGGGCATTTCTAGATCGTTGATCAGCTCTTTGAATTCCAACACGAAAAGGGCAAGCATACCACCGGCTGTACATTCGACTCGTCTTGCAACACTTCTCGTGCCTGGTAACGCGTTCTTGATTAGCTGGCTCATACTACGCAGTCTGAGAACATGACAAGATTCGCAAACAATAATACCTTATCGCAAAGCCTCTGAACGTCGACCTCGGCCAGTTGCTTGCACGCCATCAAGTTCTCAATCCACCCATCAAGAGTTGGTATTGAAGCAGGTTCTGCTACTGGAGATAATCCCGTGGGCTCTACCGTCCTGCCTACATCTGCCATATCTGTATCCATTGTGTTCATTCTATCGTATGATAAATTTGATGGTTTGTTGTTGATTTGGTTGTCGATATTGAATTGCTCGAGCTTGGTGACGACAAGCGCGCGGGTTGGTCGTCAAAAGGGCTATTTAGTTTGTTGTTCTTTCCGGGAAGCGGTCCGCGCAACTTCAACTAGTATCTTATGTTGAGAATCGCAAAAGCAATTTTATCATAAGATTTCAGGGCGTTCGTCGTGCAAAAATGTTTGTGGAGGGGCTTTCAGGTTGTAGAAGCGGTGCGCAGATTATTTGAAAGGAACAGCTCCTCGCTTAATAAGCAGATTTCAAGATCGCAATGGAGAGGATTTGGCATTTATATTTGGAAGAGGCAAGAGAGCATGCGTCAATGCAGATGTCATATTTATTAGCTTTATTTTCTCAACTTTGTTTATCAATGAATTACGGAAGCAAGATTAAGTATTAGTAACAGCGAAAGGGATGTGAATATCTATTTAAATTCATAAATCCAATGACTAAATTGCTGTAGGAGTGTAGATAGACACCTACGTAGATAGTATTTCTTGAACATTCTGTATAGATCCCTTTGGCCGAGTTTTAAAATTGTTTTTCACAGGTATACCAGTTTGCCCATTCGATACAGCATTACGCCAAGCCTAACCCTACGCCTCTGGCTCCATTGAGAACATCTATCGGGGTTGAACCAATGAGACTGCTAAAGTCTAAAGCAACTTCGGAGAGCATCTTTGCATGCTCTCTCGCCTGATCCATACAATCAGTCCATACTTGACCGTTCTTCTCGGTGCTGCTAAGCTGTCGTGCAAGAATAACATTGAACGCATCGACCTGCTCTTTGGCCCATTTGACACATGCGCTCATAAGAGGCTGTGGAAAGCAGGCTTGAAAGGTTGACACAGTATTCCGTATTATTGTGAAGTACACGAATGATACCTCCCAGATATATTGGTGAAGATTGCCTTCGAATATACATTGTCTTTTGTACAAATTAGTGAAGTCGATCAAATAAAAGTTATTGAATCATACCTTGATCTCTTATGAATGATTTCCCCCCGAGCTTCAAGATACGCTTCTCTTGCACGATCCTCGAAGCCAAGACTTGTTAACCAGCTGATATTGCGTCTAACCTTTTTCGGTTCATTATGTGTATCAACAAGTTCACGGGTGATTAGTTCTGCAAGTCTGGTGGCTCTTTCATCCGCTTTAAAACTAATGAAGTCCTGGGCCACGATATTGCTTTTAAGACCCTTGGCTAAGGAATTTAGTTTTGCAACTCGTTGGACTGCCATGTCAAAATGCTGCAGTGCGATTTCGATATCCAACTCATCAACCTGACTTTCCACCCACCGCAGATTCTGCTGCTTGCCATCAACTTCTATAAGCATATCTTTGATGTCCGAAAGAGTCTCAAGTAAATCTGTCTTTTTTAACAATCCCGGGTCACGAGAAGCAAAGTAGTTAATCGTTTCTTTGGCCTTGTTGCTCGTTTCCATTTCCGATCTGAGACCTTTATGAAGCTCTTCTACTGCCTTTCGAAAGTTCATCATAAGAGAGGACTTTTCCGTGTCACCTGGTTTTTCCGTTCGATAGGTGAAAGATTCCTGACCTACACCTCTAATCATGATCGCATCGGCCAACTTATTACGCACACTAGTCCCTTCACTCGTCCCTGCAAGGTCAACAATTTCAATGTCTAATAGTGGCCAGCATCTGTCTGCCACCAACTTTGATGGCGCTTGTCGTTGATCAGCGCCCTCGACCTTGCGCTTTTTTCTTGATGCAACTAAAAGATGATCATTCAACAGCACAATCTGCATGGCTCTTCGAGATTTCCAAGTAGCGTTATCAAGCTCTATCCAAAGCCCGGCATTTTGTACCACGTGACGACCAGGGGCCGCAGGTAGAAATTTTTGGGAGCCCTCAATGGTCTTCCATAAAGCCTAGCAAAATTAGTACTCCTACCAATTAACACTTGAAAAACGTGGACCTACTTGAAGCTGCGAGTTCCACATGGCAGTTCGGTCTGCAACAGAACTTCTCTTGTCCCTTTTGCTCAGAGTTGGTGGAAAGCCGTCAAAATCAGTCGACGAGGATGATGGACCTTGTGAAGAGGTAGTTCTGAGCGCAGTGGTATTTGTTTTGAGTTCCGCCATCAGATTTCGAAGTGCGCGCATCTCCCCTTTGAGCTTTTCTGCCTCTTTACTAATCTTGATGAACTGCGTTCGATTTTGGTACACATTTTGCTGTAAATCCGTAGAAGTACGATTCTTCATCTTCCTTAGATTGGTTTGGTAGTCCTCAATATCTTGTTCCGATGCATCACTTAGTAGTCCCGCTACGTACACATCTGGCCTCAAATTGGGATCGCGCAGAGCTCTCTGGTCTACTACCAAGCCAGGTCCTCTCGCCGGCGAGGGACCTCGTGAACGGTCGTTCGCTGGAGCATACTGAGCTGGTAAATTGGGAACAGATGGGAGAGGAGGAGCGGAAGGGTCGAAGTCAGAGGGAAGATTATTAAATCGAGTAGAGTATCGCCGTTTCACTAGATCAGATGTCTGCGACTTCCATTAGCAGCTATACCAAAAATAACCAGGCCTTTCTAACAAGAGAACTCAAGATAAACTTTGACATACCTTTCCGCCAGGCTGAGGACGTTGCGTGGGCGGGGCATTGAAGGATGGCTGCCCAGCACTTCGTGAAGCATCTCCTCCGGTTTGTGGAATTGGACCAGATATCTGTTTGGGGGCACTTATTGCTGGACGACCCTTCCTCTTGGTCCTTAGAGACACGCCTTTCCTTTCGTCCGACATGATATTGTAGTTACAGCGTCAGCAAGAGAAAAGGAGGCGGGTTGAGTTGATGAGTATAAGGAAGTTATATATCGAAAGGGACGTGTTTTAAGGTTCAGGTTGGTCTATGGACATATATCCCAGAGTAGGAGTAACCGAAAGGAGCAAGCGTTCCCGCACGCCTATGTTTGTCTGTACCTAATTTGATCAATTGGACTTGAAAATAAGAAAGTCAATTAAATGATATTTCCAATTGTCATGTAATAAAATGTATTGAAGAATTTGATTGAATTGTGAAGCCAATGCCTAGGTAAGAGGATTATGACGACGAACTAGCTACCCGTATTGAGTGCCAATCAATCAACCTGACAAGGACGCGACCATTGTCCTTTCAAAATATTTGGTGGGTGGATTTAGATTGGTCCGAGAGCCGCTGGACCTAAAATTCCCAAAATTTATCGATAGCTTTGGCGTGAGAAACATTTCTGAGCGTTGGAGACTTGAGATCAGCCCCATCAATACCGTAGACGACCACAGCTGATAAGCTACTTCATTTTTCTTCCCGAATCTTTCTTTAATATCGCATAAAATTCTACGAAATGGTTCAGACTTCCACAATCGTCGCTGCCAGTGTTGGCACAGTTGCTACAGGATTGGTCGGTAGGTGGTTTCTATCCTCGAATAGAATTTCTCAATTTGCTCACAATTCTCATCATAGCCTACGCAATTTATTTCGACCATAAGAGACGCACCGATCCAAACTTTCGCAAACAATTGAAGAAAGAATCGAAACGACAAGCAAAAGCCGCGAAGGAGGAAGCGGAAGCTCACAACGAGAGACAAAAAGAAGTTATCAAGGCAGTGGTTGTAGAAGCCAAGGAAGATGGGTTCCCCGTAGATGTAGAGGAGAAAGAGGCATATTTCATGTCAGAAGTTGCTAGAGGAGAAGGCTTAAGCTCAGAGGGTGAGTGATCTTCACGAAGAAAGCCAGGTCTCGAATCTAACACTCGATCACAGGTGGCGACCCCATAGAAGCAGCACTTTGTTTTTACAAGGCACTCAAAGTTTATCCTCAACCAAATGATTTAATATCTATCTACGACAAGACAGTGCCAAAGGTAGCTTCTCACATCCCAATCTTATTAACCAAGAGACTGACAAATTACTAGCCGGTCCTCGATATTCTTGCAGAAATGATTGCAGCGGATGCAGCTTTAGATGTTGGACCTTTTGGCGGCAGTGGTTCGGATAGTGGAATTCCTGGCGTTGGCCTTGATTGATTAGTTTGGTTGTTGTCTCAATATACATGTATTCTGAACCCCTCCACTCTTCCTTATCACCCAAACTTTTTACCGACTTCACGAACGGCGACTGGATAAATTCCGAAACCCCAGGGTGGACTGTATAAAAGTCCAATGTACATCAATTCGCATGCTTGGCGTCCGTAGGTTCTCGCATTACGCATCACATCTAATTTGTACATAGTATCCATACTGTCAATATGGGCCTGGTTGTTATTTGCAAGACTGCAAAAAGCCGTACGTAGGTATGTAATGCAAATCAGGTCAGCCAGATTCATTGTTATACCTAGCACCGTGCAGATCGCTTGTTTTACATTCCCCGCATTCAGTGCTCTGTAGTTTGACAAGTGTAAGATGCTGAGCATGCTACTGCGATTGAGTAAACGTTATATGATCTGTATTGAAATTTTGGGTTGCATTGCAAGACCTAGAGTGTCTCAAATATGAATGTGAATGTACAAATGCACGCGAATGTTGGGATATATATGACTGCTTGGACAGATTTGAAGATGCAATTGGGTGTGGATATCTACATTAAAAAAAAATTGGTTATTTGAATGAATGTGAATGCTTATAAGATTACACTTCTACCACATGGCATTTAACTCTCAATGCGTGCTCGATCTTACTATGGAAATGTGACATGAGTCTTGTACTTTCTGTCTCCTATGTAGAAACAACACCGTGTTATTCCCATTTCGGAATCGTAATAAAGCCCACGACGTGTTGTCTTCGCTGTGACAAGAAGATATCAAAGACTGACTACCTCTACATAGGTAATCGGTATCGGCAGTGAAATGTCTGTTTTATTCTAGAAGCCGGAGTTATATTAATAGGAGAGCGAGAGGGAAGTCAAGAATTATTGCATGACACTAGGCACTAGCGAGCGGGATGATTAGAGCGACAGGGGTTGAAATCGCGGTCGCGACAACAAAATCAATGTAATTAAATACAGCATCGATATTTGGGTTCTACCATCCTACCACCCACTTTCCTACCACAGAAATCAACAGATTCACCCCCTTACAATATATTGTAAATACTTTACTTTACTAAGATCACTTTATGACATAGAAAAAATAAAATACACCGGTGATGAATACAACCCTATAAATTACCAACTTAACAGCCATGAGCTTGCTTGACTCCACCGCAAGTCCCTCCGGAAATGGAGCAAACGGGGTCGGAACAAGCACATTTCCTTCGATAGAACCCAAGGTACTTGTTGACTTTCTTGCATCTGTTCTTGAGATCACTCTAGGAGCAACACGAGATGACCTTGAGCATACTGGTAGTCTTCTTTCTGAAGCCCAATACTCTGATACAGCTCAGCGATGCACCAGATTTGCATCTGAATCTCACCAAGCTGTAATATACGTACAGAAAGATGCAGTTCCACGAGAGGAAGGGGATTCCCCAGATGAACCAAGTAAGAGCCGCATTCATTTGGTCCCGAAGGACGTTTGTTAACAGCGTGCAGGTTCTATTTTGTACAACTATAGTTTGGCTTCTGATATATCCTCCTCTTCTTCAACAACCGGATCTGTCGCTTTTATGAAAGGACCGCAACCTATAGACCCTTCGATACCCATATCTTCTCAAATACAACTTATTAATTTACCGGGCGCAGCATTGCCGAATGAATCCACAAACGGCCAGGCGGGAGCTTCTATTTTGCATTCATTTGTGCATCTAGCGCTGGTGCCATACTTCGATGCATATACAAAACAACAACAGGCAGCGAGTGGGAATCGAAGTATATCAGAACTTGAGGCTAAGACCGGTGTTTCTGCCACCAAAAAGAAGTTGGCAGAGTTGGAGTTGGCTTTGCGACATCTTCAGGATAATGTCGATATTCCCGATTTGACACTTCAACTACACCCAATGGTGCAGCATGCACTTGATGAAGCAGTCGCTCGTAAACGCAAGCCATCAGTGGATTTCATTCCGGAGAGATTGATGCACGACAGTGCTTTCCTCAATAACCTGCAGTCTCTAGTAAACGGATGGATTAAGTCAATACAAGCTATTACAAAGTTGTCGCGGGATCCAACAAGCGGTACTGCATCACAGGAAATTCAGTTCTGGCTCGCTATGGAGTCCACACTCGAAAATATTGGTGCACAATTAGCCAGCGATGGAGTAATGCTTACTCTCGAGATATTAAGACACGCCAAACGTTTCCAGGCTACTCTTAGTTTCACATCCGATACTGGGTTGAAGGAGTCGACCGATAAAGTACAGAAGTACAATCAACTTATGCGAGATTTCCCTCTCGATGAATTGCTTTCAGCAACTTCGTTACAGAAGGTTGGTGATGCACTGGGCCTTATTTTTGGGCACTTGAACAAAAAATTACGCATTTGTCCATACCCAGTTCGACGTGCTTTGCCACTGGTAGAAGCAATTTCTGCAGATCTTGACAATCGACTTCACTTTCTACTTCACGGTCGCTCCTTGATGCATTTGGAGTATCGAGATTTCAGAAAGTTGATGTCTGTCGCCGATTCAATTTGGGCCATTTGGGATGACAATCTAAAGGAGTTCACCAACGTTGCCCGAGAAGTCACACGTCGAAGAAACGAGAAGTTCATGCCCATAAAAATCATCGGAAAGCACGCAGAGCTGCAAGCACGTCTGAAATATGTGAGCACCTTCAGAGATAACCACGAACAGCTACAGCGAACAATAATCAATGTTTTAGCACCCAAGGTTGGTGATGACGTTCCAGAGGGTGGAGCCAATGGAGTTGTTTTAGTTGAAGAGATGGGGGACGTGGATGCTGTTGAAGAAATCAAACAAGCTTGGGCTGCGTTGAGCAATATAGATATGCTCGATGTTTCTTCCGAGGGAACGCAATTGTGGATTCAAGCAGAGAGTACTTATAATGAACGAACATCGCGCGTCGAGAACTCAATCATTGCCCGATTGCGAGATCGATTAGCCACTGCCAAGACAGCAAGCGAGATGTTTCGAGTATTTTCTAAGTTCAATGCTCTATTTGTCCGACCAAAAATCCGTGGAGCTATCACAGAATATCAAACGCAACTTATTGACAACGTGAAACATGATATATCCTCCCTACACGAGCGATTCAAGCAGCAATATGGCCATTCCGAAGCTCATGCAATGGCACAGCTTAGAGATCTGCCTCCTGTTTCGGGAGCGATCATTTGGGCTCGCCAAATTGAGAAACAACTCAATGGATATATGAAAAAAGTTGAGGACGTACTTGGGACTGAATGGGCGCTTCACGCCGAGGGACAGAAGCTTCTCAGTGATAGTAATCTTTTTCGCAATAAGTTGGATACTCGACCAATCTTTGAGGCATGGCTTCATGATGTACAGCGAAAGCATGTTACCATTTCTGGCAGGCTTTTTAACATAAACAAGATCCGCGCAGCAAATAATGCTTTGGAATTAGCCGTCAACTTCGACCATCAAGTAATCGCGCTCTTTAAAGAGACGCGAAACTTACAGTGGTTGAATTACCCTGTTCCTCATCAGATCAACAACATATCGAAGGATGCAAAGCGTGTATATCCCTATGCTGTGAGTCTCATGGAAACCGTTCGGACATTCACACAAACCAGTCGTCAAATAGCCGAAATGGCCGATGTTCAAATACTTCTAAGTGGGTACCAGCACGAAGTCCAGGCCTTGATTGCTCGTGGAGTTTCTCTGAAATGGGAGTCGTTTGTGCACTCATATGATATCCACATCAAACCCACCTATACAAAGGGTTCAATTGAACCTGCCATTGCCAATCGAACCGAGAGCAAACACGTGCAATTTGTTCGCGAAATCGCTGCCTCAGTTGCCTTATTACAAAGCAAGACAGAGACTCTTGCTTCTATCAATGCGACGATTCAGAAAACCTTGGCAGAGTTAGATAAGTGTCCTTACGAGATAGCTGCATTCCAGGCCCGTTTGGAAACGATTCAGATGGCTGTTGATCAATTGAACCTCGAGAACTATGTCAACTTGCCTTATTGGGTCAGAGAAATGAATGACCGTATTAAGGTCACTCTTCTGAGGCGTCTACAACAAGCAATCGAAGTGTGGATTGATACCTTTGAAAACGAACGATCTGACGGTGTCAACGACGACAGCCGCAGGAAGCACTTCAGTATCTTGACCGAGTCTCCACCTGAGAACAAACCATCCATGAAGCGACTGGTACACGAGATCTCCATGCGCAACCAAGTCATCTACTTGGATCCGCCTTTGGAATATGCCAGAGCTAGCTGGTTTTCCCAACTACATGAGTGGCTTGGGGTCGTATGCCATCTTCGTAAAGTCAAGGCTTCTCGGTATGTCATGACCTTGGGAACGACTAATGATCCCGAAGAGCTATTTACGGAACTCCCGCGAGATTGTGCAGATGAACTTCTGAGAGCCTACAAATGCGTTGAAGCAAAACTGCACGAGGTTAGCCTCTACGTTGACAAATGGCTACAGTTTCAATCACTATGGGATCTTCAATCTGATCTCGTGTATGAAACCTTGGGTGAACAACTCTCAAAGTGGCTGCAGCTTTTGCAAGAGATCAGGAAAACTCGCTCCACTTTCGACACAACTGAAGTGAGTCGATCGTTCGGACATCTCACCATTGACTACGATCAGGTCCAGACAAAGGTCAATGCCAAATATGATCAGTGGCAACACGAGATCTTGATCAAGTTTGGAAGTCGCCTTGGAAACCGTGTTCGCGAAGTCTATGCTGAGATTGAAAAAGCACGACGTGATCTCGAAGTACAATCCTTAGAAGCATCGTCCACGGCACAAGCTGTGCAATTTATCACCATCGTACAGACCTGTAAGCGGAGGGTAAAGGCTTGGGGCCCAGAGGTAGAAACTTTCAGGCAAGGACAAACCACACTTGTTAGACAACGATATCAATTTCCCGTGGACTGGCTAGGAGTGGAGCAAATCGATTCTGAGTGGACTGCTCTCAATGAAATCCTAGCTCGAAAAGCTAAAATCGTGGAAGATCAGACCGACGCGTTACGTGCCAAGATTACTGCAGAGGACAGGGTAGTTGGAGAGAAAATTGCAGAGATCACTGCCCAATGGAACGAAGAAAAGCCCGTATCTGGCACTATTGCTCCAGATGTGGCATCTGCAACTCTCACTTCATTCGAAAGTCGTATCACAAAATTGCATGAGGAGTCAGAAATGGTTGCTCGCGCTAAAGAGGCTTTAGATCTTCCGGCAACTGCAGATACAGCACTTGTCGCTATTCTCGAAGAAGTCCAGGACTTCAAGTCTGTATGGGCTGCTTTGTCGACCATATGGAAAAGCCTTAATGACCTCCGCGATATGTTGTGGACAAGCGTTCAGCCCCGAAAATTGAGATCCGCGATTGATGGCCTCATTAAGATGACCAAGGAAATGCCAAGTCGAATGAGACAATATGCTGCATTTGAGCATATTCAAAATGTTCTTAGACAGTTTCTTAAAGTCAACCCTGTGGTTACCGATTTAAAATCCGAGGCTGTGAGAGACCGCCACTGGAACAAAATCTTCAAAAATTTGAAACCCGGGAAACGCTATTCGCCAATATCAATGACTCTAGGCGAAGTTTGGGATCTGAATCTTGTCTCCACCGAGAAGATAATAAGAGATATTATTGCACAGGCCCAAGGCGAAATGGCTTTGGAAGAGTTCTTGAGGCAGGTTCGCGAAGATTGGTCCAATTACTCACTAGATCTTGTGAATTATCAGAACAAGTGCCGCCTTATTCGTGGTTGGGATGACTTGTTTGCGAAATGCAGTGAAAATCTGAACTCCTTACAAGCAATGAAGCATTCTCCTTATTACAAGGAATTCGAGGAAGAAGCTGCGTCATGGGAAGATAAACTCAATCGCGTACACGTACTTTTCGATGTATGGATTGACGTCCAGCGCCAGTGGGTTTACCTTGAAGGAGTTTTCACCGGAAATGCAGATATCAAACATCTCCTACCAATTGAATCTTCAAGATTCCAGAACATCAACTCTGAATTCTTCGCAGTAATGAAAAAGGTTTACAAGCAACCGTTTGTATTGGATGTACTCAACATATCCGGTGTTCAAAAATCATTAGAACGTCTTGCAGAGCTTTTGAACAAGATCCAAAAGGCTCTTGGCGAGTACCTTGAAAGAGAGCGTGTGTCATTCCCAAGATTTTACTTTGTTGGTGATGAAGATCTGCTTGAAATCATCGGTAACAGCAACGATACATTACGGATTGCTAAGCACTTCAAGAAGATGTTTGCCGGCTTATCTGGTCTAATCATGGATGAAGAGCAAGTAATTTCAGGATTCACCTCAAAAGAGGGCGAAGAGGTCAGACTCAAGAAAGAGATATCCTTGATCAAGACTCCAAAGATCAACGACTGGTTAACCTTGCTTGAAAACAGCATGAAGTCAACTCTCGCCGAATTGCTTGCAGAGGCTGTTGAACAGTATGAGGCAATTTTCACTGCGGATGATGTAGACCAAGAAGCCCTAAATCAATACATTTCCGCATTCCCTAGTCAAATCGTTGTATTAGGTACGCAAGCTGTTTGGACCTCCTGTGTAGAGAAAGCGCTTGAAAACGAAGGCGCCGATTTGCAAAAGTTATTCGACCAGGAGGTCAAAGTACTTCGCCTCCTTGCATCCACCGTTCTAGGTGATCTCGACCCAATTCAGAGAAAACGATGCGAGCACCTCATCACTGAGTGTGTCCACCAACGAGATGTCATCGAAAAGCTACGTAACCTCAATGCAAGTACGCCTAATCACTATATGTGGCTTCTGCAAATGAGATATGTCTACAAGCCAGAAGGCGATTTCCTGCAACGCCTTTACATTAAAATGGCCAACGCGAAGCTCAATTATGGGTTCGAGTATTTGGGTGTAGCAGAACGTCTTGTCAGAACACCATTGACAGATCGATGTTTCTTAACGCTCACGCAAGCTCTTTGTCAGCGTCTAGGTGGCTCGCCTTACGGTCCAGCAGGTACGGGAAAGACCGAGTCCGTGAAAGCTCTGGGTGTTCAGCTAGGTCGTTTCACCCTGGTGTTCTGTTGTGATGACACTTTCGACTTTCAGGCTATGGGACGTATTTTCCTAGGTCTCTGTCAAGTTGGTGCTTGGGGTTGTTTTGACGAGTTCAATCGACTTGAGGAGCGTATATTATCTGCGGTTTCTCAACAAGTTCAGAACATCCAGCTCGGTCTAAAGCAAGGCGCGGAGGATGAGAAGGCACAAATTGAATTGGTTGGCAGACAACTGCACGTGAACGCCAATACCGGACTATTCATTACAATGAATCCAGGTTATGCTGGCCGATCAAATTTGCCAGATAATTTGAAAAAATTATTCCGAAGTGTTGCTATGTCCAAGCCTGACAAAGAGCTTATCGCGGAAGTCATGTTATACTCACAAGGATTCAATCAAGCGAAACAGCTTTCTAAGCAGACTGTACCGTTTTTCGATAGCTGTGCTGCGCGACTTTCCAAACAAGCTCATTATGACTTTGGGTTGCGTGCCTTGAAGAGTGTGCTTGTCAGTTCTGGTGGGCTCAAACGTGCTCGTTTAACAAATTCCGATGGTAACCTCGGGCCTGAAGAGGAGGTAGAACCACAAATTATTGTACAGAGTCTTCGAGAGACAATTGCCCCCAAATTGATCAAGAGCGACGTGGAAATCATGAGAGCCATCGAAGCAGAGTCATTCCCCGGCGTTGAATACATTCCCGCTAGTTTAGACGACCTTCAGAATGCTATCAAGAGCCTTGCGAAAGAGAAGCATTTGGTAGTAAATGATACCTGGATGACTAAAATTCTTCAGCTCTACCAAATTCAAGGCATCCATCATGGTGTGATGATGGTTGGGAATTCTGGTTCTGGAAAGTCAGTGGCTTGGAAGGTCCTCTTACAAGCTTTGCAGCAGGTTGAAGGAGTCGAAGGGGTGTGCCATATCATAGACTCAAAAGTCATGTCGAAGGAAGCTCTCTACGGTAACCTCGATTCAACTACTCGCGAATGGACCGATGGTCTATTCACAAGCATCCTCCGCAAGATTGTAGATAATTTGCGTGGTGAGGAGTCAAAGAGACACTGGATCGTTTTTGATGGTGATGTAGATCCTGAATGGGTTGAGAATCTGAACAGTGTTTTGGATGATAACAAACTGCTCACCTTACCTAATGGTGAACGTCTCAATCTTCCCGGAAATGTCAGAATCATGTTCGAAGTCGAAACTTTGAAGTACGCTACTCTGGCAACTGTAAGTCGATGTGGTATGGTCTGGTTTAGCGAGGACACTGTTACTCCCAACATGATGGTTTCCAATTACCTAGAAAAATTGAGGTCTGAGGCGTTCGAGGATCTGGATGAAGATGCCGTTGCAACAGGACAAAGTGCCGCTCAAGCGCTTGAGATTCAATCTCACGTGGCGGACCTTCTTCAAACATTCCTCACAACAGAAGATTTCATCATTAATGCTTTAGAACGCGCCGAAGGATTCAACCACATCATGGATTACACTGTAGCTCGCGTTCTCAACACACTTTTCTCGCTTTTGAACAAGGCTGTGCGAGACATTATCGAGTATAATTCTCAACATGTCGACTTCCCACTTGACCCAGATCAAATCGAATCTTTTATCGCCAAAAAGCTTCTTCTCGCGCTTGTTTGGTCGTTGACTGGGGATTGTCCATTAGGAGATCGTAAGAGCTTTGGAGATTGCCTCGCCGGGTTGGCTACATTTGGGAATCCAATATTGGGCGACAACTCTTCTCTCATCGATTTTGATGTAACTCTACCCCAAGCAGAGTGGTCTTCATGGCAAAATCAAGTACCCACTATCGAAGTCAATACGCACTCCATCACGCAAACTGATGTGGTTATTCCTACTCTTGATACAGTGCGTCACGAGGATGTCTTATACTCCTGGCTAGCAGAACACAAGCCGCTACTTTTGTGCGGTCCTCCTGGTTCCGGAAAAACCATGACTCTTTTCAGTGCTCTACGTAAACTTCCTAATATGGAGGTCGTTGGACTTAATTTCTCTAGTGCAACTACTCCGGATTTGTTAATCAAGACGTTTGAACAATACTGTGAGTACAAGAAAACTGTGAATGGAGTCATGCTCTCACCTACTCAAATTGGTCGCTGGCTTGTGCTTTTCTGCGACGAAATCAACTTGCCCGCCCCAGATAAGTATGGTACGCAGAGAGCCATCTCTTTCTTGCGTCAGCTCGTGGAGCAGAACGGATTTTGGCGCACGTCAGATAAGACCTGGGTCACACTTGATCGCATTCAGTTTGTGGGTGCTTGTAATCCTCCAACAGATGCTGGTAGAACACCCATGGGAGATCGTTTCTTGCGACACGCACCACTCATCATGGTTGATTATCCAGGAGAACTGTCCCTCCAACAGATTTACGGCACTTTCAATAACGCTGTTCTCAAGATTATTCCCGCATTGAGAGGCTACTCTGAAGCATTGACAAAAGCTATGGTCCGATTTTACACCGAGTCACAGCAACGCTTTACTCCTAAAATTCAACCTCATTATGTGTACAGTCCTCGTGAGCTTACCCGTTGGGTTCGTGGCATTTACGAAGCCATACGACCGCTTGAGACACTTAGTATTGAAGGTCTAGTCAGAATCTGGGCTCATGAAGCTCTGAGATTATTTCAAGACCGTCTCGTGGCTGAAGATGAACGTAAATGGACCGACGACGCTGTCCATCGCATTGCAACTGACTTCTTCCCTACTATCGATGAAGATAAAGCTCTTGGAGGACCAATTCTGTTCTCCAACTGGCTCTCGAAGAACTACGTTCCAGTCGATAGAGAGCAATTGAGAGAGTTTGTTAAGGCGCGTTTGAAGACATTCTGTGAAGAGGAGGTTGACGTCCCACTTATTTTGTTCAATGATGTTCTGGAGCACGTACTTCGTATTGATCGTGTTTTCAGACAACCACAGGGTCACTTAATCCTTATTGGAGTCAGTGGAAGTGGTAAGACAACGCTGTCTCGATTTGTTGCTTGGATGAATGGTCTCAGAGTCTTCCAAATCAAGGTTCATGGTAAATATTCCGCTGAAGACTTCGATGACGATCTACGTGATGTACTACGTCGATGTGGCTGTAAGGGAGAGAAGATATGTTTCATTATGGACGAATCAAATGTCCTCGACTCCGGTTTCTTGGAAAGAATGAACACTCTACTGGCAAATGCTGAAGTTCCAGGTCTTTTCGAAGGCGATGAATTCGCATCGTTGATGACAGCCTGCAAAGAAGGTGCCCAGCGCCAAGGACTCCTACTGGATTCCCAAGAAGAGCTCTACAAATGGTTCACCGGGCAAATTGTGAAGAATCTGCACGTTGTCTTCACCATGAACCCTCCTGAAGACGGCTTATCTTCTAAGGCTGCAACTAGTCCTGCTCTCTTCAATCGTTGCGTACTGAATTGGTTTGGAGATTGGTCTGATCAAGCACTATTCCAAGTAGGCACAGAACTGACTCAATCTGTTGATCTTGATCGACCAAACTTCACAGCTCCAGACAGCATTCCAGTTGCATATCGAGACCTTAGCTTGCCAGCAAATCATAGAGAGACGATTATCAATTCAATGGTGTACATTCATTACTCACTACACCGATTCAATGTCAAGTTATTTAAGCAGCAAGGCAAAGTAACTTTTCTCACACCTAGACACTTCTTAGACTTCGTGGCTCAATACGTCAAACTGTACACGGAGAAACGAGATGATCTCGAGGAGCAGCAAAGACATCTTAATGTCGGTTTGGAAAAGCTCAGAGATACTGTCGATAAAGTGCGTGATCTTAGAGTTAGCTTAGCAGACAAGAAAGGTCAATTGGAACGCAAAGATGCAGAAGCCAATGAGAAACTGCAGCGCATGGTAGCGGATCAAAGAGAGGCTGAGCAACGTAAAACGACTTCACTCGAAATTCAAGCTGCTCTAGAAATACAGGAAAAGGAAGTCGCCGAACGTCGTGAGGTTGTACTCAACGATTTGGCCAACGCTGAGCCTGCTGTTATCGAAGCTCAAAAGAGTGTTAGCAACATCAAGCGACAACATCTAACTGAGGTTCGTTCCATGGGTAACCCACCTCAGGGTGTCAAACTTGCTCTGGACTCAGTCTGCACTCTCCTTGGCCATAAGATCGAGAGTTGGAAGACAGTACAGGGTATTATCAGAAAAGATGACTTCATTGCCAGCATTGTCAACTATGACAACGAGAGGCAGATGACGAAGAATCTGCGTGTAAAGATGCGCAACGAGTTTCTTTCAAACGATGACTTCACTTACGAAAAAGTCAACCGTGCCAGCAAAGCTTGTGGACCGCTCGTTCAATGGGTTCAGGCTCAAGTCAACTACTCTGAAATTCTTGATCGCGTAGGGCCACTGAGAGAGGAGGTTGGGTTGCTCGAGGAACAAGCTCTACAAACCAAAGCTGAGGCCCAGGCCATTGAGAACACTATCAACACATTGGAACAAAGTATTGCAACTTACAAGACAGAATATGCAGCTCTGATCAGTGAAACACAGGCTATCAAGTCTGAGATGTCAAAGGTTCAATTCAAGGTTGATCGTAGTGTTCGATTGCTTGACAGTCTTTCTTCTGAACGAATACGCTGGGAAGAGGGAAGCAAGTCGTTTGAGACACAAATCAGCACACTTGTGGGTGACGTCCTTGTTGCCGCTGCTTTTCTTGCATACAGTGGTCTCTATGATCAGCAATACCGGAAGAACATGATGGAAGACTGGCTGCATCAACTCCATTTGTCTGGAGTCAGTTACAAACAACATAACCCAGTCACTGAATATCTCTCAAGTGCCGATGAGCGACTTGGATGGCAACAAGACACTCTACCAGTGGATGATCTTTGTACTGAAAATGCTATCATATTGAAACGATTCAATAGATATCCATTGATTATTGATCCTTCTGGTCGTGCTACAGAGTTCTTGCAGAAGCAGAGCAAGGACAGAAAGCTTACCGTCACCAGTTTCTTGGATGACTCTTTCACTAAACAACTAGAAAGCTCCCTTCGTTTTGGAAATCCTATTCTTATCCAAGATGCTGAATACCTGGACCCAATTCTTAACCACGTCCTCAACAAAGAGTACCAAAAGACTGGTGGGCGTGTGCTCATCCAGCTTGGAAAGCAAGAAATCGATTTCTCGCCCGCATTCAAGATTTACCTCTCCACCAGAGATCCATCTGCAACATTCGCACCGGACATTTGCAGTCGCACAACATTCGTCAATTTCACAGTCACGCAGAGTAGTTTGCAAACACAGTCACTCAATGACGTTCTCAAATCTGAACGACCTGATGTGGACGAGAGACGCTCTAATCTTATCAAGTTACAAGGCGAATTCAAGGTTCATCTTAGGCAGCTCGAGAAGCGCTTGCTGCAAGCCTTGAACGAATCACGTGGCAATATTCTTGATGATGACAACGTTATTGAAACTCTTGAGACCTTGAAGAAGGAAGCTGCAGAAATCTCCGTGAAGATGGGTAACACTGAAGGTGTAATGGCTGAGGTTGATGAGATTACACTCCAGTACAATATCATCGCACGCTCTTGCAGTGCCATTTTCGCCGTTCTTGAACAATTACACTACCTGAACCATTTCTATCAATTCTCTCTACAGTACTTCCTCGACATTTTCCACTCTGTGCTGAAGGGTAATAAGCGACTAGAATCAGAGACGAACCACGATAGGCGTCGGGATATTATCGTTGAAGACTTGTTTGTCACCGCCTACCAGCGTACATCTCTGGGACTACTCCAGAAAGACAAGATTACCTTAGCAATGCTTCTCGCCCAAGCAGCTCCATACAAGATGGACAAGAGTCTTATTGACGTCATTCTAGATGAGACTGTGGTGGGCACTGATTTGTCAACAGATGGTGACATGAGGGATGAAGTCATGGGCAATGCAATTAAACTTCCTGCTTTCAAGGGTAAACTTGAGGGTGTGTCTTCTGAAGCTTGGGACCGTTTCTTATCCGAGGAACTGGCAGAAAACTTCGTTCCTCAAGTCTGGGATGATAATGTTGAAAAGAGAGATCAAGAGCTTATATCCTTATTGCTTATCAAGCTTTTCCGGCTTGATCGATTTGTTCCTGCCGCTGAGCGATTTGTTACTGCAGTATTTGGCTCTGGCCTTCTTGACATCACTGAGGACCTTAAGCAAATTGTCGAGCAAGTGTCTGCAAGCCGCCCTATTGCACTTTGCTCAAGCCCTGGGTTCGATGCAAGTTACAAAGTCGAGAACCTCGTGGAGCAATCACGAGCCGCGTGTACAAACATTGCTATGGGTTCCAATGAAGGGTTAGCAACCGCTGATAAGGCTATCAGTAATGCAGCTGCCAATGGATCATGGGTCCTTGTCAAGAACGTTCATCTGGCACCAACCTGGCTACAGAGTCTGGAGAAACGCATGGATTCACTCAAACCCCATGCAAACTTTAGATTGTTCTTGTCAATGGAATCCAGTCCTAAGATTCCTGTCAATTTGTTGCGAGCATCCAGAGTGTTGATGTATGAGCAGCCAGCCGGTGTCAGAGCCAACATGAAGGATTCTATGGCATCGCTTTCTACCAGAGGTACAAAGACTCCTGTGGAGAGAACAAGATTGTATCTTCTCTTGTCTTTCTTGCACGCTGTCGTTCAAGAGCGTTTGAGATACGCTCCTAGTCTTGGATGGAAAGGGTTCTGGGAGTTTAACGATAGTGATGTAAGTTTGCCATACCCAATTTCCTTTAACTATACTAACCTCTTATAGTATGAATGTTCTGCATATATCATCGATACCTGGGTGGAAACAGTGGCTGCAGGACGATCTAATGTGGCCCCACAAAACCTCCCTTGGGATATGCTTCGAACACTGATCGTGGAGACATACGGTGGTAAAATCGACGACGAAGGAGATTTCGCACGTCTCACACAACTTGTCCACTCTTTCATGACTCCAGCCGCCTATGACATCGGTCATAAATTGGTCGAAGGTGTTGCAGGTGATGAATCGGAGACTGGAAACTTAGTCGTACCAAGCGGAACTACAATGAAAGATTTCACAGAATGGGTTAAGAAATTACCCGAGCGTGAACCTCCTACTTATTTGGGTCTACCGGCTAATGCGGAGAAATTGTTGTTGGTGGGACAGGGTCGTAGCATGATTCAGAATCTTGGTAAGATTACTGAGATGTTGGATGAGGGTGAACAGATCATGGCGGAAGCTGCTTGATAGCTGTTAAGGTTAATTTGATGGATGAGAGAGAAAGGAGGATGTTAGATTTCATTTGTCAAAGGATGGTTAATAAGAAGATAAGAAGTTACATTGAAGGGCTTTGTGAATAAATTTTCCTTTGTAGATTGTAGATTTTAGCGAAGATTCTGATATTCTATGGGATTTTATTGCATAGCACAACATAGCCTGCAGGGTGAACGATTGAGGGAAGATATGTTGGTAATAAAGTACTTTTGTGGTAATACACTTCATATTATACTAGTATGATGTATACGTAGAACGCAGATCAGTGTTTTCGACACAGCATGGCTCTAAAGCGTAGCATTTGATACAGTGATGTGAAGAGCTGCACAGCGTGGAACTCGCACATTCGTGTTTGCATCATTTCTGGCATGTGAGATTTCTTGACGTGTAATACCACTAGATGTTGCGCATATGAGATACTTTGAAGTTATAGAAGTGATATCACTGATATGAGATGAGATGAAATTGGCTTTTGAGCCTGTAACTCCGGTTTGGAGAAGTAGGGGGTAGTTTCTGTTGTGAGAGTATTTCCTTGGGGAGCAGAGAAGCTGAACCCTATATACCTACGATCTTGATTCTAATGATGAGACTGATGATAAAGTGATGATAAAGTGATGATAAAGTGATGATAAAGTGATGATAAAGTTATGTTTACCTAGATTCAAAGACGGCGTTTACTGTGATAGATATCGTGATCCATATGTACACAGGTATACATGACCGCACACTCGCTCTCCCATTTCGTGCTCCGATATTTGTGAATCGCGAATTGAAGAAGGATAAATACAGATATGAATGTGCATATCAACATAAATATTGATTTACTCGAGCAGGTGAGGTATTTTCTGTTTGAATCCTTATATTTCATTTGTTCGATCGAGGATCTAAGGAGGGTGTGGAAAAATATGTACAGAAGAGAAGAGAATGCTCTTACTTTCCATCTCCATCTTGATCTGCATCTTGATATAGGAAGGAGTGTCGAAGTCTGCTCGATCTTTCCTATCCCTTTTTCTCTTTCAAATTGCGTCGTCGTGTATCAGTAAACTGGAACTGGAACCCAGGCCTAAATGCAAATGCAGATGCAAATGCAATGAGAAATTCCCTCAAACTATCATAAAAAGTCGACGTAGAATATTCATCCCCCCTCCCTCTCCCGTCCCCAATTCCCCCATTCCATGTTCCACTACAAAGACCTGCCAGCTTGTTCAAGCCCAGTCCATCATATTCTTCTCATCCACCCTCTCCTCACCTCACCCCTCATTTCCAACCCAACCCAACTCAACCCACCCCAATCGAACAAAACTCATCCACAAACCCCAAAGTCCCCCTGGCACCCCACCCCACAATAACTCACACTCCCCCACAATACCCCACCTGACTACAACACTCCCCAAACCCACTCCCCTTACACGTCTGACCATTCCCGTCCCCACACTTCCCATCCTCACTCGTCCCCAAACTCCCCGCACTCACCACCGTCGAACCCGCCGCATACACTCCCCCTGTCTGTTCCGCCGCCGGCGCAATCGTCGCCGTCATCGTCACCCCTCCCTCCGTCTCAACAAGCACAGGCGGCCCTTTGAAATCTCCCCCCTCACACCCCTTCTGAATATCCGTACAATGTGCCTCCCACGCCCTGCACCCCTTATCCCCGTCGGCGGCGCACAATCATAACACACCGTCGTCTGATTCCAGCAATTCTCGCTGGCATCCCAGCACCCAGCTTCGTTCGTGTAAGCAGCGACTTCGACGCCCCACCAATTCGCATTCGTGATTGCTGCGTCTTGCGGTAGAAGCCCTTCGTCTTGCTTCGCAGTATAGGTTGAGAATTTCGCGGCCTTGCTACCGGTGGTGTTGGAGATGCTGGAGGTGCCAGGTTGGTAGGGAGCGGGACCTGCCATGGTGTAGGGTGTAGGTGGGGGATTCCAGATGTTGTAGAGGACGGATGGGGAGTGGATGTTGACGTAGCCGGGGATGCTGACTGTATCTTTTGGGACGGCGGTTTCGGTGGAATCGAGATAGATTTGTGCACAGCCGGTGTAGAACTGGGGGTTTGGAGGAGTTTTGTCAGCTTGATGGAGGGCGAGAAGTTCAGGCCGAGCAAGGTAATATCCACCTGCTAGATCGCTGGGGATGTTGACGGAGAGGTAGCCATTGTTTTGGATGAGCTTCTCGGTGCACCATTTCTGTGTGCTATTGTCGTAGCCTTCGTCCCAGATTTTGAACCAGCCTATAGACAAGTTAGTTTCACCGAGAAATATAAACAAAAAGACACCTAGTCATGCAACCCTAGGGTTCCCGCTTTCAGGAATCCAAGAACGAGAAAGAAAAAAGCAAAACACCTACCAGATCCCACCGCCGTATCGTTAATAGCCGAAGCCACACGCTTCATATACACCGCACAAGGACCCTTATGATTCGGATCGATAGCGCCCTCCTGGGAACCATCCGCATACTCCCGAAACAAGAAGCTCAATTTCGCCGTCTGATTAACCGCGCAGACGCGCTCGACTCCTCGTGTCCCATTAAATCCTATCCTCATTATTAGCACCTTTCAATACATCCCAACATAGAAGATCTCAACAGCGGAAAACTCACCACACGCCATGGAATCACTATCCAAATCGTTGATGGGGAATGTAGCCGTGCTAGGATCTGAGGGCATGCGCACACAAGTTCCATCGCCCTGCGACACATCGTTTACAAAAAGTGTCGTGAAGACTGTATGCGCAGCTACCAGCTGAGAAGAGTAACATGCCACCAGGACGAGTGTGAAAAGAGATAGATGCATTTTTCCTCGAAAGATCAACTTTGGGAGAAGATGTGTAAACAGTCTTGAATTTCGTACCGATGTTTTTGAGTAGTATGTAAGAAGAAGTAAGACAAACAACTGCAAAGAAGAGGATTCCTTTCTGAAGAACCAAAGGAGTGTGGTGCTGTGAATAAAAAGTAAACAGAATCGTGATGATTCGAAAAGTACTGGCTGACAAGAAAAAGAAGGATTCGGTGTGCTATTGTACAGAAACAATAGTCGTTTATATTGTGATTGTTTCCATATGACGAAGCTTTCGTTTATGGGTTCGAATCTCCTATTCACTTCAACGGTTTAACCATTCATTCACAATGATTAGATTATTAGTGATTAAGAAAGCGGACTTTGTGATACAAGTATGTAAGAATTTACTTTTTATTTATTCTTGTGTTTCGATTCAGAGACAGACCAAACTACTGGCATGCTAAAAAGGAAATGTATCAATCCTATCATCTACACAATGCATATCAATCCTATAACCTACAAAATGACCCATGGAACAATCTGGACATGAAGTAGTAGGGTCAAAGGCGCAGCTGGAGGGATGTTTATTACATGTATGACAACATCATTCATTGGTTCTCCGTTTTCCTCGAGAAATTGAGCAGGGCGGTAAAACATTTTCGTTTGGTTTCAGAAAACGGCCCTATCCTTGGCTTGAGAAACAAACGCCAATTACCCATATATCACTTACCTAACTACCCAACTACCCAAAAGTTACACCTGCATTTTTACAGCCGCAATAAATTGGCATGCACCTCTTGCATGTCCATCAGGGGTTTACTCTGCCCTATCGCTCACTACTCATTGCGAATTGCATCAAAAGGAACCACAATACGGGAATGATCCTCTAACACAAGCACGACATAACTTTCAATGCCTGCGAATAAATGTCCGATGCAAACACAATCCCTTGGATTGCGATCAAAATCGTACCCCGAAACACTTTGAGATTTGAGGAGAAGAGATTCATTTAAATTCATGCACGGCAATCCACCGGCGGAGGTCAAGGTATACACAAAAACTTCGTCCCCTTGAGCCCCTTAGTATTAGGCCAGTTCATCGACATGTTTTTTCCAACATCCTTTTTACTTGATATCTTTTTTCTTTGCCCGCTATGCTCGATTTAATACATTTATGGTACACCCTCCATCAACTCGTCATATCGTGAAAGCATTTATTCGTTAATTTTTGCAAGGATACTGTATCTAATGTCAGAAACATGTTGCAAGGCAGTAGAATGCGCGAAGAACATTGTACTTACTCATGGTCTCTGAACAAAGAGTATTCCTCTTCTCCAACCTTAACTGGCGATCCTCCGTACTACTCCTAGTTAGCGCAGCCCAACGATCCACATGTTCCACAGCTTCCAAAACCCTCGTTCATAATCCATGCTGCAGATATCGACCTCATCTGCAAGAATGGCCCCAAGCAGCCACCTTCGCACCACCCGCCTCATCTACCACACACTCATCGAGCTTACCTGAGGAATCAAAACTTTGTCACCAGCCTGCACGCTACAGCTAACTCTCTTTCCATCCTTGTCCAAACCTCCGGGACCAACAGCTAAAACTCTAGCCTCGTTGAGCTCCTTGACACTTGATTCTGGGAGGAAGATACCGCTGGCGGTTTTGGTCTCAGCCTTGATTCTCTGGACCAAGACACGGTCGAGGAGAGGAGCGAGGGATTTGATGGACTTGAGGGCGGTAGACTGCAATATCAACGTTCGTTAGTAAATATAATACAGAGGAAAAGCTAAAATGCTCGGTAGGCTTTCACAAGGATTGAAACTGCCCTGAACTTTGAAGTCTTCAAGGCGCAAGTGAATCGAGAAGCTCACTCACCATTTTGAGGGTATTTAAAGTTTGAATGGAAAGTAATTGGCAGAAAGTTGTTTGGAGTGATATCAAAGAATTGAAGCTCGGAGGACTGGGTGTGGAGAAAAATAATTTGTACCTCTCGGGTTTCTCGAATCTTCTTTAACCGAACATCGGCCATTGATCAAGACACCCACCTGGTCACATGATATCATGCATGTCTGTATGCATTTCTGAATACACAGCAGTGAACCCTTCATGGAAATTTGCTCAAATTATCAGATGATAATGCTTGAGGAACAAAGAAGAGTTTGCAACTTCTAAACTTGATCAGTCGTTGAATTGTCGAATCTTGGCTGACATGCTATCCTCGAGAACCGCGCATACTCCGGATCAACGAGCAAGAAGAGAGACAAGCATTAATGGAGGCCGTCGAGGGAATAGAAGTGGTAGGCGTCGTGCTAGTTGTAAAATATATATATATTAAGGTTACGCCAGAGGGATGGGAGTGGATGACATTGACGAAATGTCACTTTAGCAGCCGAATTCTATCAATGCTTCACGTTTGAACTTTTCAAGTAAGCAAAGAACAAGAAGACTACAATCGTGTTTCAAGAATTATATATATATATATAGCTATGCTTTAATTAAAAACAGTCGTTAATATAATAAGGACTCAACAACATTCCTATCTAAAACGACCTCGAGGTATGTATCTAGTAACGATTCCAAAAATAATATAAAATCTCCAGCACTCCTATGGATATACAATCTACCACAATTCCTCTACTATCTAAAAATGAGCCTTATGCACTGCACTGTGAAGTAGTGCCATCAATATGAACCAATCAACCTATGTAAATCCCACCCAAAACGCCCCCTAATCCCAACCCTGACTATGCAAATGGAGTCATCCAAGGCTACGTAAAATTCGTTATTTCGAGGAAGGAGGTGGTGTTGGTGGCTCAAGAGTATGTGTATGACCTGGAGCCGATATGGGCTTGCCATCTGAATCTTGACGGCATATCACTGTATCTCTTACCCAGGGGTTGTCCAGTATCTGTGCCATCGTAGCTCTCTTTTTTGGATCCAGCTTCAACATCAATCCGATAATGTCTCTACTCTCTCTGGGTAGGAGACGGAGTAATCTATCTGGTCCTTTAATCACTTCTGGCTTTGGTGGTTCAGGAGGCTTCCTTGATTCAATAGAATTAATCAAGGTGAGCATGTCAACATCAGAACCGGAGCCGTTAGGACCGTTTTTCGAATGAGAAGATTTGGTATCCGACTCCTTTGTGGCTGGTGTGGTTGCTCCATTTTGATGTTCTGGTTTTGGTGATGGAGGAGAGGCAAATAACTTGAAGGAATTATCCGTCATTCTAGGCATTTTCCATGGGAATCGACGTAAAGACATGCAGCAGAAGATAATTGCAAGAGACCAGATATCAGCTGGCTGTGGGTCATATCTCTTCTCGTCATACACCTCTGGAGCGAGGTAAGGATCGGAGCCAACAATACCTAGAACAAGAATATTAGCATAATTTTTTGAGGAAATTTAAAGTAACGTACCACTGGATAGCGTAATGCCTCCTTCAAAGGGATACAAGAACACGCTAGCACTGCCAAAATCGATAATTTTCATAATACCATATTGGTTGACCACAACATTATCAAGCTTCAGATCTCGATGGGCTAGACCCATACTATGCAAGTATGTGACACCACTCAAAATCTGAAGGAATGAGCAGGTAACCTCTTCTTTCGACATTTTACCAGTCATGACAACGGCAAATAGATCGTAAGGCGCATATTCCATAACCTCGTACCATTTTCCTTTCTCCTGCACAATATCCAATGTTTCAATAATGTTACCATGGTGTAGAGTTGATCCTATACAGAATTCGGCAGTTACTTTCTTTGTGTATTCCTTTTCTGATTCATAAGAATGTCTGGCTCGAAACTCCTTTACGGCAAATGTTTTACCATCACTACTTCGCTTCATCAGACGTACGGAGCCTCCAGCTCCAGCTCCAAGAACCTTTCCAAACTTGCCATATTTCGAAGTTAGCCCGTGGTCATCTCCAAATGGAAGCTGCTGTCCTTTGCTAGATGGCGATGCTTTATTTATTGAGGTACCGGATTTAGTAGATGGTGTTGGAGAACCAGCACGCTTGACTTTGTGTTGACCAATTTTCAAGAATCGCTTGAGCTCTGACATGGAACCGTGAGCTTTGTGTATTGTTGATGCACTATCATCGTGGACACCTGATAAATGACTTTTATGTCCAAACAATCCAGTATGTCGTTTCTCGACACCTTGTGCTGTTGTCTTTCCGTCTGCCGCACTTCTAGAGGATCTAGGTAAGCTAGTTGTGGATGAGCTTGGAGATTGTCGCTTTTTTGCGCCTACCGCGCCAAATCTGAACCTCGACTCAATAGCTTCGGCATTCTTGGGCTGCGGGACTCTTCTAGATGCGGCGTAAGGATCATCTATATCACCGGCTGGTGTAAAAGGTCTGCTATAGGCCGAGGGAGTAGCAGAACGAGCGGGACTAGGTTCTCTAGATGCAGGAACGGAGGTGTCGTTTGCAGTAGGACCAATCGAAAAAGTATGATGTGGTTTTGATTGAGATGATTCGTTGGAATTGCTAGTAGGGCTAGCCATTATTTGTCCAGAGGATCCAGGTCGAGAGGCATCAGCGTTTGTAGTTGAGGGTGAGGTTCTAGGTGGTGAAATCTGAGGTGTCATAGCCGCCGGATCCCCCTCCGCAGCCACTTTCTGGGCTGGAACCCCCTTTGCTGCTTCGGTCGGAGCATCTCTCGATCGTGTTGCAGCAGGGGTTATGGGTGGAGAATGCATGGATGATGTTCGAGGACTTTGATGGGGGGAGGGTCGACTCGAAGAACTGTGTGTGTTATATCGGCTAGCCTCTCGCGAGTTCTCTTCGGTTGAGGGTATCTACAATTCAACGGGTTAGTAGGATAGTACAAGACTCCAAACAGAAACAAAGTCAGATTATGAACAATAGCAATATGCGCTATTGTGGGCCATATAATGCGTATCCCTTGCAAAGCAAATTGTGGTTCCTAATGCATAGAGTCTACTAAATCTAGCCCGTGGTTCAGCCAAATTTTGACTTTGTTACAGTTTGACACTTCAAGCTGAACTATCAAACCACACATTGGCAGAACCCGTTGAAATATGGAATGTTGCAAAGAGAAATGACGTACTCTCGAAGCTGGTAGAGACACAGGCTCGAATGCAAAATGGCTCATGCGACGTTCTTGTAGGTGAGTTCCTTGAAGTGTCTTCGATAACTGATCTAAATCTACCTGCTCCTTATTTAACATGTTCTGCGTAGCCGTGCTATGATCCAGACCAGCGAAGCTTGCATCCGGTGCTATTTGCTCGTTGACCGCGGCGAACCGGACTTGTGGGGAACCTTCAGTAGAGGATTTGCCGTTCAATTTGAAAGGTGCAGAGCCTGCGTGGCCAGTGTTAGCCTCATTTTCTCAATGTATGTCGATAAGATGTCGTGATTGGGTCGACAACAGCAGGAGTAAGCGCAGAGACTCACCAAGCGGGGCCGTCTGAGTAGACGATGATGATTCTTGAGGTTCAGCCATGATGAGAGCGATGGGGGGTATAGGATGTTGGAGCAATTGCACTACGGTCGAGGATAGCCCTCCGGAGCCTTCACGAAAGTCGAGGCAGGTTGTAAATGAGAAGGTTGAATCTGAAAGGAGAATTTGGAGGTTTGATGGTGGGGCTTTCGGAGCGTTTCTCTTGAGTCAAAAGCGGATACAACACTGTAAGAAAGCAGACTAAACGGAAGAAGAAGCCGAGATGATAAGTTTTGCACCAATCGATGAATGATTAACCATCAGGTTGAATATTCAGCAAAGAGATAGATAGAAAATGCAAATGAAGCAAGTAATTAATCGTACAAAGTATGTACTGTGTATAATTTTGACTGTTTATTTTAATGAAGTCTTTGAAGATTCGAGTGAAGAATCTTCTCTAACTGATTCGATTAGATCATGTACAACCAAGAAATTATGTACCAGGAACAGTATGAACAAATGGTCAAGAACTGGTAGCGGAGGTAGCGGGAACACCAAGACCGGATCTTTGAGGATTTTCAATGGATGGTGGGTAGTCGACTGGAGTAGCAAAAAGTCAAAGTCGAAGTCAAAGTTTTAGTGGAGGAGGGATTTTGAATGCTAGGTGGTGGGTGGAACAAGAATAATGATGATGACGGATTACCGGTTAATAATTGAACCTTGAATGCAAAAAGACCAAGAGACCCTAGATCATAAGCAATGTCTAAACTGGAATTGGCAAGGTAATACTCGATGCTTGATGAAGTAGGAAAGGTCGATATATTAATAAGAGGTAGAGACACGAAGATGTGTACCAGGTAATCTGTAACGGAAAATGTAAAGTGACATGGGTCGGATTTGCATCGGCTTTAATAACTACAGGAAGATGGAGGACTGTAGTGTGACGATAGGCATGTGCTAGGTATATTCCGGTGCCTTCTTTACTTGCTTCGAATTCGTGTGTATGATGTATGGTGTGTGGTGTGTGGTGTCTGGTGGGATATATGATGTAAACCGGATAATACTTTACATTGAATTGATCGAGATGATATGTACAGCGTACCAAAATGTTACAAAAAGGCGGCTATGGAGGAATCATGTAAACGGTTGGTGAGATGGAGAAGAACGGGACAGTAGATTTCAGATTTCAGATTTCAGAAGCATCCATCAAAAAGGATATTACTCGAGTGCCGGCAGGTGGTTTGTGGTGAAGAGATGAAGAGATGAGAGATGAAGAGATGAGAAAACTTCAATGGATACCTCCCACCCGCCGGTCTACCAAGGTACTCCCAGGGTTGGAGGTAATTTCCATTGACTCGCATTCATTTGGATTACACATGGCTTACTAATCACACCACAAACAAGTCTTGGCTTCTTTTCTACATGCGGTCAGGCTGGGCCGTCGCTGCTTGAAAAAGAAAAAGGAAAAAGTTTTTACGAGGTACGAGGTACGAGGTCTACTGGTAAAAACGCTTCATTCTCTAAACACATGTGATGCAAGAAAGAAAATCGAGTTTTTTCCTACGTACGTACGAAGATAGATACTCTTGCCCTCAGCAAATCACATAAGCTGAGATTATCTAGGTCTCGACCACCATCATTCCGTTTTCAGCCAGGCATTGTGGAGAGGTGGATCGAAATTTTAACACCGGCGGGATAAAAATAAACAGATGGAGAAAATGTAAAGCCCAACCTAGAACTGCACTTCTACAGAGGCACGTAGACTGTGGTCGTTCAGTAGATGTGGCTGACTGGCGATTCTGTATTCTTGAAACCGCCTTATAAACCGTGATGAGAAAGGGGGGCGACCTATCAATAAGTACTGACTGGCATGCCATCTTTACTTCTGAGACTCATTACAGCAAACTCATTACAACAAATAAGGCATATGTCTCTATGTAATTGGAACCAGCAATTCTCCTACAATGGAGAAATTGGTTCCGTCTTGAGTCGCTCAAATCAAAAGACTCAAATTAACACCAGGCATCTCTAATTGCTTAATTCGCCAAAGTCTTTATCTTGCACAGCAGCTCAGCAGGCACAAGATTATGCACGTCGAGTCTACAGAGGCGCCTGCTTGCTTGTACAACATTAGCATCGTATTTGGTCCCGGCACATCCGATACTGAGCATCGTCTATGAGTGGATCGTTGTACATTCTTGGGGGGCGATTTGGTTTGTAGATCTTCCTGCTTTATTGACACTTAAGGCTGCATTGGTCGTAGATAGCTGGGCTCGCTGGGATACGATTCTTCTAGGTTTCTTCTAGAACTCCACTGTCAAAGCCAAGCCTAAGTGATACCGAGTGTTACCGAGGACAACCCCTGAAGCCCCGATTTCGCTGCTGGGGTTGCGCAAAGCGTTCCAGAAGGATTGGAGGAGATGCTTACACGTGATCCAATTAGCTCGAAGCAATCCGGAGTTCGTCTCGGATTTCCAATGAGAGACATCCGTTCCGTGAAGAGACATCTTAGGAAGCATGACCTACCTACTCAAGTATTTACTCTCGCTGAGCGCCCAATAATCAAGTATTTGGAAGCGCAGTTTTAATGAAGAGCAGAATGAAACAAATCGGCCAAGTGTGCATGGTGTTGGAAAAGTTTGTATTGTTACATGAGTCCATCTCTGAGCATGCTATTGGACAAACACTCATAGCTCGGATTCATCAACACTGTTAACGAAATATTTATGTCCTAGTCGAAACATTCTCGAGGTTAAACCGTCATGAAAATCGTCTATTTTACACCATGTAATCTCAGGTTTCCCTCTGAGAGTAGTGTACATATGAATCCCAACGCCGCCGCAATGATATCACACGTGTAAATTGACTCAGCTTATTCGAATCAGCCTGATCGACAACCCCTCGCCCCCTTCATGCGACAACCTTAACCCCAATGGTTTTCGCCTGCGCAATCACTGATTTGCAAAGCCCCTCCAAAGATAACCCTGATAGGCGCAATTCCGATTGTTTTATTTTGGCAATCTCGTAGATGTGCTTCAAACTGACAGTACCCACAACCGTTGTCGAATCTGGTGCTCCCTTTAGCTTTCCCTTTTTCGCCTCAACACCCGCAGCGCTGAGAAGTAACCATGACGTTGACGGTGTGCGTAGTTCGAAATGGAATGACCGATCTGGTCGTACTGTAACTCTCGCGGGAATTGGGGTTCCTGGATTCATATGGGCAGTTCTCGCATTGAATTCCTAGCGAAACTGTTAGACTAACTGACCAATTGAGAACGACAAAGCTTGTATTTATGATACAAATGAACTCGAAAATGCAGCAAAATTCAGGAACTGCGCAACTTGGGGATGTGCGTACCTTGCAAAAATCCATTGACTTCACACCTTTACTTCCCAATGCAGGACCAACTGGAGGACTAGGACTGGCTTGTCCTGCTCCTACTATGAGTTTCACTATCACATCTGAAGCTGCGCGTGCTTTCGACATCGTTATCAAGGTGCTGGCTGAGGAAGATGTCCTGACAATGAAGCTTTCTTGAGGTCAATTTGATAAATTAAAATTTTAGGCCGCGTCTGTCGCCTTGTCGATAAGGTTCCGAAAATGACATGGGTTCTTTTGGTCAAGGATCCATTCAGCCTTTCAAGGTTACCCCAAATTTTAGATAATCCACATGCCGAAACTCATTTGATTTCTGTAAAATGATGCGACACAATGCCTTTTACAATAATACGTCATTTGTATACAATTTGATATTCTTCGCAAACGACAGCAAGATTAATCCCTTCTAAATCTATGAAAGGGGCTTGCACGTGATTAAATATGGATGATGGATGCATTAGGCAGGAACAAGATGATGGGGGTCATCTTGGTACTTGAAGGACGGTTGCCCCTCTCTCAAAGTCAAACATCACAACAAATCATTTCAACCCCCAAAGTTGCAATAACACAAATATTCAAGATGATGAACTGGGCCAAAAAGACGATGGCCAATGTTGCCGGTACAGCGGAACCGATCTATGGACCGTCAGCAATTATACCAGTCGGCAAGCAAGCAGAAACCACGCCATACACTGAACTTTCGCGAGAAGATATGAAATGGGCCGCTATGGACTCGACGAGCGTAGAGACTCAGACCTTCTATTTCATGGCTGATAGTGGACATATTGCTATGGCGCAAATTATACACAGTAATGTTATGTATGATTTACACTTCTCCCCTCGAAAGAATGAGATGCTAATACTATAGGAAGTGGCGTGCGAACGACAACTCAGTTCAACTGCAAAATCTCCTATCCTAAAGGTAGTTCAAAGCCTAATCTATGGAGTTCCGATCAACTCAGCAACGTCGAATTCAGCGATGATAAAACCTGCTTCTACGCAGACGATGTTGCTATTGATCTTTCTGAGGATGGCACAGAATATACTATCAAATCCATGACGAATGAAGCATCCATCGTCAACCTCACAGTGACTCGAGTTGCTCCGGGTTTCCATGTCGGTAAAGATGGCAAATCATATTATGGCACGGATCCAAAGGCTCCTTGGGGCTCGATGAGACATGCATTTTGGCCACGAACTATCACCAAAGGTTCTATTACCACCAAAGATGGGTCAATAGACTTCAAGGGCAAGGCATTATTTATACATGCGCTCCAGGGAATGAAACCACATCACGCTGCCGCAAAGTGGAATTTTGTCAACTATCAAGGTCCACAATTTTCAGCCATAATGATGGAATACACAACACCTCCAGCATATGGTTCTACCGTTGTCAGTGTCGGTGGCATAGTCAAGGATGGCGAAATCATCTGTGCTGGAGCTGGAAATACCGCAAAACACACCAGGATCAAGAATGACGAGGATGCTGGCTGGCTGGAACCAGAGGCTGTCAAATTCGATTGGCAAGGAAAGACAAAGGATGGAAAATCCGTTTCTGGTTTAATCGAAACAGACCTCGAGGAAAGACTCGATAGAGTTGATGTCATGGCTGAAGTCCCTGGGTTTGTGAAGAAAATCGTGGGCAATGTTGCTGGAACAAGACCATATATCTACCAGGTTTGTCATACATACTTTTACGAAATTCCGTGATACTAATACTACACGTAGTACTCCCCGCGTAACAAGCCAACCACTTTGACACTGAAGATTGGAGATGAAGAAATTACAGAGGAGGGAGTTCTCTACACCGAAGCAACGTTTATTTCCGAATGATACCTTGGGACTTGAGTTTATGGTATTGATGTTTTTACTTGTCAATTTTTTTGGTTTTTGGGCGTCTGCAGAACAAGAGACATCATGGGTGCATTGGAGAATAAGTACATACATTTTAGGGCTTGGAGATACCTTATGGGGTAATAGAGTCTCTTTAGGAGGCTTGGATATCAACAGAAGTTCTTTTTCAGAATAATAAATTCGCTCGGTACATATCTAGTATTGAAAGTGAGACCTGGGTGAGAGGAAAAAGCAGAAAAACGCGCTAGTTTCAAGTCCCGTGACTTCGCTCTCCCCCGCTTCCCAGCCGCGTTCAACTTTCGTTTGTTCAATCCCTTTCAACTTTCATACAATTGTCTCGACTCCATTGGATGTATGATCGAGTAATAATATTACAATAAACTGCTACCTCCTCTAAAGCCGGATATCAACTCCTTGTAGTAAAATGGCACCACAAACCTTATCCTCACCATACCCTCGAAAAGGACATCATTCAATGGCCGGGAAGAGCGTGATGTCAAGCCTTGGCGGAGGCAAGGGCAAGACCGGGCTTGGTGGTAGGGGAATTGGAGGTGGTTCTCGTTTGAGAAGACATCGGTAAGTTTTCTGGATCGATCTCTGTGATTTCACCATGCTTTGGAGATTCTTGAAGTTACTTCATTCATCACTGTCAAGGATTGTACAGTTCACAAATACAATGGACAATTTGCTAATATGCTTCTGATTTTAGAAAGGTCTTGAAAGATAACATCAATGGTATTACCAAAGGTGACATTCGGTTAGAACTTCCGTGATAAGGCTGAAGATGCGATTTAATCACAATTCATAGACGTCTAGCACGCAGAGGCGGTGTCAAACGTATCTCATCGATGATCTATGGCGATGTCCGTGAGGCAATTAAAGCACGTTTGAATGAGGTTTGTGCACTCGTTACAATACTGAGATCGTCGTTTTTAACACCTTGCAGATTTTGAAGGATTGTGTCGCAATAGTTGAGCACTCGAAGAGAAAGACGGTCACTGTCAACGATGTGGGTTCCTTGTGCTAAAGTAGCTGGTTGAGACTCAAAGCTGATAATGCCATGTTAGGTCATTTGGGCGTTGCGTCGACAAGGAAGACCTCTCTATGGTTTTGACAACATCGACAAGTGAACAGCTGCACGCTGTTGATGTGCATTTCGACTATTTTGCGAGGATACCCGTTGCGTGCGTATTTGTAGGACTATTTATGGATATGGGAATCTTGGCGCGCAACACTTTTCGTTGTTAAGCTATGAGTTTTTCTTTTTTTCTGACAAGATATTGAGGATATATCGAGCGGCAGAAGTACGTTTGTATCAAAATTCTGATGATTATATGGTATTGGAAGGAGGAGAATCAAATGGAGGCCATTAGGTTATGAGCAGGCTCTATGCAAAAGTGTGTTCAACTTTTTTCGGTCCTCTTCTATTTGCCCAGGAAAGATGAACTGTCTGTATTTACTTTTCTTCCGTGCTCAAGTGAGCATAACTCAATGCCAAACCCAATTGAATGTTGTTCGTTACAATACCCTACGCCATAGTCGTACTCCTCTCCATTCCTCTGCCACCTCCTCTACCAGCACTTGAATGCATCCTCTCCACTCCCACATCACTATGCATTCTCAGCACCTCACTTCTCCCATTGTTTTTCCCATTTTGACTCTTTCTTCCCATAGATCCTCTCCCTTTTTTCTCCAATTTTTCCACCCTCTCACTCTCCCTTTTCTCCCACAATTCGTCTATGCGTCTTGAGCTGGCACCCCCATACCAAACTCTCTCGCTATAAATACCCATTTTCGGTCCGCCTGGATACTGTCCCTTTCGAACTTTACTCTTTCTAGAGAAATAGGTGCAGGTTATGTAGAAACCGTGGATGTGGCCGGGAATAACACCAAGGAGGAAAAGGATAGTGTTGAGGAGACAGTCGGCACCCACGCCTGCGATCTAGGATAGATTTTAGTCTAGGTGAGTGGCACTGAGGTTGAGAAAGGTGGAAAAGAGACTTACAGCCATGACTGTCACGGGCGGACCTTTGATTCGATTAGTTTTCTAATTGTATAATTCGATGATGGAAAATTGTAGAAAATGTACGTACAGAAAATATTAATCAAAAACATCAATAATCTTTCTCGAATCATCTTGACTTGGAATCCCAAAGACAACGTAAACACAATTCGCTTGCCCTGTTCAAATATACAGATTCACACCAAAGTTCGCAAAAGCTGTCAAAAATGGAATAAAATACACGACTTTCTAATCACAAATATCAGATCAACTTAATCTTAAAGACCTTGGGAACTGGAAGACAATAAAATTCAAGTATTTTATCAGGCTTGCGTTATCTATCTATTGATTCTAGGAGCCGAATGTGTTGGATCCTGTTCTTTCGAATGAAGAGAGCAGGGATAAGAAGCTTGGTTTTGGTTGATGACGATGACGATGAGCTGCATGTGAGAATGTGAGAAAAGGAAAAGAGAACATGAGTTAATGTATCTATGCTTATAATAGTTGAGTCTATAACAATGCAATATCGATGTTTAGTTCGCAATGGCGAATAGTGGTATATCAAATTAGCTAAAACTACCTACCTATGCTAAGAGAGCTAGCATATGGAGTCATTAGGTTATGCGGCCCCAAGCCGGGGTAGAAGATGCTAGCATTTACCCAGCTAGCAATAGCGATCTAGAACAAATAGCCACATCGTTGACAGAAACAGATGAGGAGTAGCAATCAACTTACTGAGAAACACTTCACCCAAACATACAAACAAATCGATTGAACACAAAACCCATAATCACGTGCTCAGGCGTTATAGATCCATGTAATCACCGATGCTCTTGAAACCAATTGAACCTTGCAAACGCGTCAAGCTTTCTCTCGTAACAACCACATTTTGCAATTTTGGTACATGATAAATCGGTTTTTGGACTCATCATGTCGAATCTAGGCAAACGCAGCGCGTCGTCTGGTTTTGTCGATTTGACAAACTCGGATTCAGAGGATGAGGTACCGCGCGCTCAGCCCAAGCAACCGAGACTTAATTCTACACCTGGTCTGTCAAGAGCTGGTTCTGGTTCTTCAAGACCTTCACAGGCGGCTGGAAATTCAAGTTCGAGTCAAGCTTTGAATGTCCGTGATCAGTGGGGCGAGGGTGAGGAAGATGAGATTATTGATTTGAGCCAAGATGTTGAAGAGGGGTTTGGATGGGTGTTGGTTGGAGCTCTTGATGGGAAGATTGTGGGCGTTAGATTTTATGAAGGATATGCGACGGCTGGTGAACAAGTCATGATTAGGAGAGAACCGGGAAATCCGTATGATTCGAATGCGATTCGTATTAATAATGTGAGAGGTACACAGATCGGACACTTGCCGAGGGAGCTGGCTGCTAAGTTGGCAGGGTTTTTGGTATGTACTTCTGAAGATATTGGCGATGTGAAATGGAGACTGATGCAAAACTTAGGACGCGAGAACAATTGTTATGGAGGGAGTTCTTACTGGAGAAAAGAGAGCATATGATTGCCCTGTTTTGCTTAAGATTTATGGACCGGCGGATCCTGCCGTGAGAGCTAACTGTATGCTATATCCTCAAGCAGTCATCTGCTGCAAGTTTCTAGAATGATGTTTCTGCTTGCTAACTATACAACTAGTGGAGAAGCAGTTGGCGGCCAAGAGATTACCATTGAAGAGACGAGAAGTGGCGCCGCCAAAGCCGCCGAAGGCTCCAGTTCTACCGCCGCAGAGGAAGCAAATGGGTTTCACATCTTCTCAAGCTAGTAGCTCAAGTCAAATAGAGCCAACACCTCAACCAGTAATTGATCTTGCACATTTTGTTGCGAACAGCGAGCGATTCAATCCGAGAGAAGTGGATAAGATGGCCGAAGAGTTGGGCTTACCTGAAGATGCACTCTCAAAAATGCCCATGGCAGAGCAACCAAAAGATCTCAAGGCTACATTACTTCCATATCAGCGTCAAGGCTTAGCATGGATGCTTGAGAAAGAGAATCCAGTTTTACCAGATGCAAAATCAGACAAGGTTGTGCAGCTTTGGAAAGCCTCAAAAGAACATAAAGGCACTTACAAAAATATCGCAACCAACTACTGTGATAAAGCTCCGAAGTTGGCCTCGGGTGGTATACTTGCGGATGATATGGGTCTTGGAAAGACTTTGCAGGTTATCTCCCTTATTCTTGAGGGTGGAACAGGTACAACTTTGATCGTTGCACCGGTCAGTGTTATGTCAAACTGGGCACAGCAAATAGAAAGACATATCAAGGAAGACAAAGCCTTGAAAGTCTTGACTTACCATGGTAGCCAAGGCAAGGTCAAGGCAATGACCCCGAGTGACTTTAAAAAGTACGATGTTGTTATCACCACTTACGGCACACTCAGCTCAGAATTGTTCCCTCGCGGTTCAAAGCTTCCCGCGAAACTTCCGACTACTTCTGGATTGTTTTCCTTCAACTGGCGCAGAATTGTCTTGGATGAAGGTCACATCATCCGTAATCCGAAGACAAAGAGTGCGATTGCAGCAACAGGTATCAGTGCCATTTCAAAATGGGTACTGACAGGAACACCAATTGTCAATACTATCAAGGACTTTTACTCGATGCTCAGATTTCTGGGTATTGGTGGTGGCCTCAATGAGCTTGAGGTTTTCAACGCCGTGTTTACTCGTCCATTGTAAGTGCTCACTCAAGGAGCATCACATTAATTACTTATGCTAACTTACGTTTAGGGCGTCAAGGAATCGTGAATCAGAACTGCTTCTACAAACAACAATGAGAGCTTTGTGCTTGCGACGTAAGAAGGATATGAAGTTTGTCGATTTAAGATTGCCAGAATTGTCTGAGTTCGTCCACAAGGTCAAGTTCAGAAATGATGAATTGAAGATCTATGAAGCTTTAGTGTGAGTACCAACATCCAATCTCCCAATACCTATACTAACAAGAAATCAGTCAACAAGCTAAAGGTATGGCCGATCAATATCAAAAGCAGTCGGAATCTCTCATGAAGAACAAAATCCAATATACCCACATTCTTGAAATTCTGCTTCGCATGCGTCAAGTATGTAACCACTGGAAGCTTTGCGAGAACAGAGTCAACACCCTCATGGACATTATTGAAAAAGACGACGTAGTTGTACTCAACGCCGAGACTCGTCTCGCACTACAAATGCTCCTTCAACTAAACATTGACAACCACGAAGAATGTTCCATCTGTCTCGAAGAACTCCATAACCCGGTCATCACAACCTGCAAACACGTTTTTGGACAGGAATGTATCGAACGCACTATCGAAATACAACATAAATGCCCAATGTGCCGTGCCCATCTCGAGAACAAAGAAGTCCTCGTTCACCCTGCTGTCGAAACAGCAGAAGACGAGGAAATCAATACAGATGAGCAATCTTCCAAAACCGAAGCTCTCATGCAAATCATCAAAGTCACACACAGCGACCCACTTTCCAAAATCGTCATTTTCTCGCAATGGACCTCATTTCTCAACATCGTTCAAAAACAACTCGAGCAAGCTGGAATCAAATTCGCTCGTATCGATGGTTCAATGACAGCTCCGCAACGTGACAAAGGCATACATTCCCTCGAAAGCGATCCCGAATGTCGAATCCTCCTTGCCAGTTTGGCCGTTTGTTCCGTAGGTCTCAATTTAGTAGCAGCAGATACAGTCATCCTAGCCGATTCCTGGTGGGCCCCGGCAATCGAAGATCAGGCGGTGGATCGCGTGCATCGATTGGGACAAAAGCGTGAATGCAAGGTTTGGAGATTGGTAATGGAGGGAAGTATCGAGGAGAGAGTTTTGGAGATTCAGGCGGAGAAGCGAAAATTGGTCGGTAGAGCATTTCAGGAGCAGGCGGGTAAGGGTAGAGGAAAGGGGAAGGAGACGAGGATGGGAGATATTTTGAGATTGTTGCGTTGAGTGATGAGTAGGTTGGATTTGTATATTATTGGGGTAGGTGATGGGTATTTGATGGGGTTTGGATCTGTGGGAATGGCGAATTCGTATTTTGTGGAGTTAAGGGTGGGTGGGTGTGAATGACTTAGAGAGATGATTCTGTTTCGCCTCGTGGCGTTTGGATAGATTCATGAACCTGTGCGAATTGTACAAACATACCTACATAAATGAAATAAAGATCTGTGAAATGTAAAATTTCAGCATATACGTCGAGTGAAATGATGTTCTTGTGTTGTGAAATATCACTCTAAGCACAGGAAGCACATTTGTAAAAAGAAACACCGCAAGAGCTACAAGGTAGGCCAACCCATTAAAACCCAAGCACGCCGGAGCCCGGCGATGTGACGAAAGAGATGGCCCATGGGAATAAGAATTGAGAAGCTCACCAGGGAGTTCTGCAAATCAATTCCCGGTGAGCTCTGATCGAAATCTGAATGCCGAACTTCGTCGCCTTTGGTTGAGCTTTCCCTCTTCGATACAATATCTTGATATTTTGATCGTGTTTGAGTTGGACTTCCGACGTTTGGTCTTGTTTTTTCATACATCGCATTTATATAAGTGATTGCCCATATCCTAGTTCTCTACTAGATCTAGAGAATGTATGATTGGGACTCAGAATGAGAACCAGCGAGTAAATCTAATAACCATACCATAACATCATATTAAATCGTGTCCAGCCCAAGGTTAACGCCAAACAACATTCCACCGCCCGTATAGTATCGAGCCATATATGCCAAAAACACATCTATACAAATAATGGAATTTCCAATCAATGGATTAATAAATCCTCTTCCTCGTCACTCTTCCCCTCATCATCCAATCCCAAATCCAGAACATCATCATCTCTTTTAGAACGTTCGTCATCAGAACCCTCCACAATACCCCCGCCCAGTTCCAACTCTTCCCCTAATAGTCCTTCCCTTTCCTCTCCTTCGCTTCCGCTTCTCCGTCTACTTTCTCCATTTTCCATATCATTTCCACCATTTCCCTTCTCTTCCTCTTCTCTTCTCCCAATAATCACATTCCCTGCAACTAACAATGCCGCGCCTAGAAACCATAATGGTGGCAAACTTTCCGAGAATATTATAAAGCCAAGAACGGCCGTTATCATGAAATTGGACGATGTATTTATGATAGAAACTTGAACGGTTGAGGTACCACGAGCGAGGGCTTTGGTAAAGAGAGTCCACATTATACCATTGAAGACCAGGTTGAGGAGGAAAAATATCTATTGCAGTTGTAGATTAGCAATGTGTACAGTCTAAGAAATCTTGTGGTTGTGTTGGTGTTCCGTTTCTCATGAAAGGTAACATCCAGAAACAACATTGCTTATTGAATAAGAATGGGAAGCTCACTCCTCGCACACCATATTCAACAACCTTTTCACCCTCCCCCAATCCAAAAAATCCTGCAACATGCTCTGCGAATGAAGTCGTTAATTGTGTTGTCGTTCTGGGTTCAATAAAGTGTCAGCGCATTGAATTCTAGTAATGACATGACATATCCGATCATTCCGTGTAGCTTTGAAAAGAAACCAATCCGGTACATCGGCGCATCCATAATCGCTTTTCTTCTATACTGTTCCTTCCATTGAATCGCCAAGTCCGCGCAACGCATCTGAAGCCAAAAAAATAATCCAAAAACAACCTACAATTTCGCAAAAACTCCATTGAAAGCCGCACAAGCACCACTAGCCACCGCCAATAAAATCCACTGCGATTTCCGACTAATATTCTCCATTGTGTTTTCTTGCTCTTCTTCTTCGTCCTCGTCTTCTTCTAATTCCAATTCTGGCTCATTCCCTTCACGATGTGAAAAAGATGTTGATTCAGAAATCGTAGTTGCATTATAAGACCCGTCGTCATTCAGAATCCTATTCTTAGTCTGAAGCTTATATCTAACCCCTGCTCCTGTTGTGCCCAAGAGGGGTTTACGTGGATCATCCACCCCAACTCCACCCAGTGCGTCTACTCCACCATCAGCCTCGGGTGTGAGAGCGGACATGGTAGAACCGGTAGTGAGTGCTGTTGTTGTACCGGCGTTGGCTTCTACGGATCCTGGGGATTCGTGATTGTCGGATTCGTAGGCAGAGGTGAAGAGGGTAGAGGATTGCGTTTTGCGTTTGGCAGGGCGGAGCATGGTGAAGAGCCTATAGTGTTGGGCGTTGTTAGGGTAAGGTAGAGGTGGTTATCCCTTTGTTTGAGGTGTGGTTTGGGGTGATGTAGTAAGTTACGGTGCCCGGAAATGAGCCTGGACACTGCGCTGATGCTGATTGCAAGGGGCTTCGGGAAATCATAGATGTCATTGAAGAATCTCACTAGCAATTATGTGATTTGATAATTGTCGTCAAACAGTTTTAATGGTAAGTAAGTAGGTCATCTGCATATCATCGGAATTATTTCTTTTTCTGGATTAGTGAGTCGAGGGCGTTGCACCTTCCTCTTCACAGATACTGCATAACGCCATGTTTTCAAAAGCATGTATCTAAGGACTTCTGGGGCAAATTCATTTTTGCTTCAATTAGCTGGACTCCAGGTTCATCGCCATCATTTCTACTGTATTCAGTAAAACTTATTATGCTTTGGTGCTCGAAACTTGATCATCATCTTCCTCTCTCACCCGCTGTTACCATCTTCTCCGTTTCCACATATCTTCCCCCCGTTTCAACACTAAAGCGCCAGTTGCTCAAGAACCAAGGTGCTTCCTCTCAGCTTTTCAAATTACACGGTACGCCCTATTCTCGAATACACAAGCCCATCTTCGAGAGTCATATCTTTCTTCAGTTCCCACATAAGAAACCACCGTGAGCCAGTTGCTGAAATTGCAATGAAGGGCGTTCGGGGAATTGGTATTACAACCAGGAACCTGAGAGTTGGGTGCGGATAAAGTGCCTATGATAGAGCAGGTCTCAGGTATTGGGGTCGATGGTCTAGTGACTGCCACGAGAAGCTCTTCGGGTTCTTTGGATGGTCCAAGGGATCAGTAGGAAGCCGAGGAGACGATCCATCTTCTTGTGACGATGTCTATGTCATAGACATTGAAAAGAAACCCCATATTCCGAGTCTTTTGAATACATACCATTATTATCTCATTTAATGCATTCCGATCGGATTTACGACCAATAGAACGAATTCATAGAGCTGATTTAAGCGTCAGTGGTGCGATCCTGGATCCTCCACGTGTGTTGAGGTTGAGGTCGAAGTATCAGCTACCGAGTTTGGCTCTTGTGTGTGAGCAATCCATATGATATCAAAGAATTTCCATTCTCATTTTTAATATCGACGGTTTCATTCGCTTCTGACAAAGCAGGTGATAGTTCTCTCTAAGGCATAGGATTCGAGAATTCGAAATCTACAATCTTTGGAGTCATAATACTGAAAAAGAGTATGACACAAGACATTGATATGCAAATGCCTCAAGGTCTCACTAATTCGATCACTCAAGTCATCATACTGTCTCTGTGATCATAAGGTAAAATCATTATACTATCATTCATCTAACAAGTAATTTGTTATCTATTTCAAGAGTGAAAATAAAAATATGATAACGCAAAGGCCCGAAGACATAAGAAAACCCTCCTCGATTCAAGAAATCCGCCGAGGATACCATTAATCAAAACCAGCCTTAATGTTTCTCATCAGTCTGCCATTCTTTCCAATCCTCCGGCTTCTTTCTTTTTCTTTCCTCCTCGTCGGCTGTTGGGCTTTCAGCTGTCTGTCTTCCCGCCGACTGTCGCGCGATTGCCTGTCTTTCTGTTATCTCCTTTTTGCGAGTTTCCTTAGAGACGCAGGGCCTCCTCTTCGGTCTGATGTAATCAATCTCGTACAACCCACCTACTCGTGGCCGTCCTCTACTACTAGAAGAGCTACCCACTGATGTTGGTGTCGGGGAGCTCGATCTCGAAGCCGAGCGGTTAATTCTGCCTGATACTTCTCGGTCACGGAAACTGTCTGAGTTACCCTTTGTTCCTTGAGCTGTCAACTTGACTGGGATGTCATACCGCAATTGAGAGAGCCATTTCTGAGTAGGTCGCATGTCAAAGGGTGTAGGAGAGGGGGGTAAGGATGGTTGAGAACATGTGTCTGAAGAGCATGAGGCCTGGGACAGTCTCGATGAGAAACCGTATTTATGGTGGCGTGTTTTCTAAACAGTGTTAGAATAAGTCACTGCTGGGAGGACATAGTCGGCTGCGGCGTCGCCAGCAGAAGCAGAAACAGAGGCATATGTAGAGGATGTGGAGCTTGGCGAGTATGCGCTGGAGCGTTTGCAAGTTTAAAGAAGTGCGGGGGGGGGGGGGGGGGGGGGGGGTTGGTTGTACTGTGGAGCTAAAGCATTACTAGTAGAGGTAGAAGCAGAGGTAGAATATGCCACATATGCGCTAGAGGATTGACGGTTTATTGAGGGATGGGGAAAGTTCTGGCTGTAGCGAGGATCTGGAGCATTAACGGTGGCAGAAAAGGCAGGGAATGCGTTGTTCATGGACGGCTTTGAACTGGGAGACGGCTGATCTGCTACCTACGAGTAGAGATAATTCTTGTTGAACTTAGGATCTTGAGACATGGTTGCTTTTTTCTTGTGAATGAGCGTACAGTTGAAAATATCTTTTCAGAATGTCGAGAATATGCAAATAATCCTATTAATAGTCCAAGGAAGTAAGTTCCTGGTACTTCAACTTTTTTCCCCTCTCCTCAGGAAATCTCGAAGCTTAAGAGTACAATTCTCGCACTAAGACTATGGTCTTTAGAATCATAATGTGGAAAAGGGGTATGAATCAAAACATCCTTTTGGATGACTCGAAGCTTCCCTACTAGGAATCAATGAATCAACTCATACACTTTAATGCTAGAATTATCATAGCATCTCTATGACTAGAATTGCACTCTCAAGATGAAGCTTTGAGTCTTCCGAGGATATGGAAAGGTACAAAATGCAGATCAAGAATATACTGTATACTCGGAAACAGACTTAAGCTTGACATATTTCAAAAGTTCATGAGGATTCATTCACGGACAACACAATCTAACCGGCTTGGCAAAGAAGAATTTTGCGCATTGAATAACATTGATTTTAATAAGACATGATTAGAAATTGGTGGAAAAGATTGTGGAGTAGGGAGTGCGATAGTCTACTCTAGATCGAGTAGTATTGTTGATAGTATACTAGCTGCGAGCCAGATGATGGTATTGGGAGTGAAATTTGAAGTGAAAGATACACAGTTAATTATATTGATATCATTACTCATTAAAATCTTAACATCATAATACTGCATATCTTTAATGTTCAAACTTCGTACATCTTCCAAATCTTCACAAATATAAGATAACTAAATGAAGTCTATACCATTTAGCATCTTTCCCTTCAAATTATCGAGTAGGATACCTCACACATCTCTCTTCGGCGACTCTTTCACGGGTTCCTACAAATACCCCCATTTGAACTGCCGATATCAAATGCAAGTAATCCTTTCGTCGCCTGTGTAGCTACGGGTACTTTCCTCCCAAGAAGAGTAGAGCAGTCACATATCGAAACCCCCATGGTCTTACTCGATCGCCACTTTCAAGCCTTGTTCCTCCCAAGCAAGCTTCGGAAACTACAAGCTCAGTTGTCGAAACGTTCGGGTTTAGTGGTACAACATTATTGCCCTCGCTTCTGTATGATCTGCTACTGGGGAATTACCGGGTTACGTAGAGGCGCGGTCCTAACAGGCAGTGTTTGGGTAATTGGAATCGAACGCTCGTTCTATTAGAAACTGTAAGTCGGTTGGGTTGGCGTATGATTTCCTGGGTGCAGTCTCTCTGCCTTAGCTCTCCATTTCACTGGCCTTTTATAGGAGGAGAAAGAATGACGTGAGAGCTGCCAGATTGAATATGCTGGTGAAGTCTTGTTCTTATCGACAATATTCATAGTAGCTGTGTCAACATCTTGAAAGCTCGCATATCAATGTACGCAATGTTCAGCTACCAGAGATTTAGTCTTTTGCGCGCAATGTCGATGGCTCTCAAGTATCTTTTGTCTGTAAAGACGAAAATGACATTTTCCAGCGCAGGCTAACTCTAACTTCAGTCCACTTGTTACTTATCGTCTTTCTCAAACTTAACGAAGTTCTTCGAGACTCCTGTTCCTGTATCTGTGTCTGTGCCTCTTCCAGGCGCATATTGAAATCCCGCGACATGTCTTCCATCTCTCCTTCGTCGAATTCACCCGGTAACACAGATGGGACAGTCTCAAATCTATCTTCATCAAACAATCCCAGGGCAGAAACAGCCGAACTGTTCTCCTTACGGCCTTCTGTCATTAGGCCAATGACCGTGAGCCGAACTACAACATCGTCGAGGTCCTGCTGAATATCTCTTCCCTCATCGCCCGTTTCCACCATCGCCTCCCAGTAATATTCGCTGTAATCCCCTTCTGGTATACCGTAGTTTTCCTCGAATTCTTCACCCTCGTTCTGTGATTCATCCTGAGACGCTTCACTCTCGGTTGCAGTGAAATACAGGTCATCATTGAACACTCCATGCTCGGACACATCATTCCATATCTTTTTCTCTTCAAAGAATGTAATTTCAGACTCATCCAACCAATCCAGTATATGAAACTGGTTCTCAGTCAAAGGTCGATGTTCAAACTCAGGAATTACACCCCTATACATATCACTTGGCACCTCAGTCACAGAACCCTCCTCGCAAGCTATCAAAGAATCGGTGGTGAGTATAGGGGATGGAACAGCATTATTGCGAAGGATGATTAGAGGTGGCGAAAAGCCCAAGTAAGACCTGGTAGCCGAAGAGAAGGATCTAGGTCTTGTTTTCTGTATCACTACTTTTTTTGCAGCTACAAAGAGCCTCTTGATCGTTGGTCCCGGAGACGGCATGGTTTCAATGTTTGAAACTCGAGGAGGAAGGGAGAAGGGAGATCTGGATACAATGAGGTTATTGTTCAGTTGAAAGTTCTTTTCGAACATATTGAGAGGTGTGTCGGTTGAGTTGCCCATAAAGTCACTAGACTAGGTAAATGACGAATACCGTTAGGTAGCGCAAAGTATATATATGGGAGCTATAGTATGGGGTACCCCATCATTTGTATTGAAACTTCAGCCATTGACAAATAATATCAATTGTTTCTTTTTAGTCAAATATATCGGGCTTTCGTATTGGTACCGGGTCAAATCAGATTTGATCCTCATGCTCAGTTGGCGTTTCAATGGCAACTTTATTTAGCCAAGCATCTTGGTCTGGACTTTTGGTGAGAATACCTGAATGATGGTCTCGAGTTTGGAACTTGAGATAATTGGAAAGAAAACACATATAGCTGAGCCCCATGGATCGTCATGAGCTGAGTAGTCTGTCTTCGTGTAGAGAGTGTTGGCGCAAGTATTTTCATTGAAATCGCTTCAATACTGAGAGAGATTGATCAGCAACCTCAAGAAACATTTGGATGGTCAAATCATGATGGGTAAGCTGGAAGATGCTCCAAGTGGAAAGAGTAAACCTCTTCAAAACATTCAATGTATGAACTAGTCCCTATAATTGAATGGATAAACTGGGCATTAGGTGACAGTAAAGAGGGAAGAGAAATAGAAAATCGATGAAAGATTCCTTCATGATCATGTACTGGGTGCCAACTTAGTACCTATCTAGTATAGTCGACTTTACCCAATGTAAATATACCGATTCATAAATGGTAGCATTGACAAAGGAACCCTCAGTGATGGAGGGATTATTTATTTTCTTTCCTTGGAGTATCTTCAATTGTTCACAGCATTCGGACACTGAAAAGCTCTGTTGGAATTGCTTTGTCTCTCTGATTTATAAATCATGATCACTTTTACTGGAGCATAGTGTGGCTCTTTCGAGAAAGACTGGTAAACAGAATTATCATGGTTCTGCTACTAAATTAGTGACGCATCGCATTGCGATGTCTATGATTTTGATACCATGCCGCTATATACGAACAAGCTAGGCATGCTTTCCTCATTCTCCGGCAAAGCGCCATGAAACGCCACGGAAACCAATAAACGCCCGAGATATCCTTTCTCTAAAGTCATTGAAGAGCCCAATCTGTAAATGCCATTCTTGATCATCCGAAAATCATTCTGTATCTCCCAATCTATCCACCACTATGTCCCTAATATGTCGAATGCCCGTAAAGAGTCCTCCCTAATATCTACTGAGGATCACCGGGCTTCTTGCTGTTGCAGCTCACGATCTTGACTTTGTCCGCCGTGACTGACTGACTGGAGTTCTCCATCTTGAAAGTAACATCCTTAATCAAGAAAGTCCAAACCTCGTCGCAGAAACGATACGTATCCAGATGTCCCTTCAGTATCCAGTCAGCTAAAATTCTGTTTCATTGTCGCCACTCATGTCGAAAAGTGTTGTTCCTTGTAAAGACCCTGGGCGCATATACCTTGAAAGTCAATCTCGCCTTGACTTTGTCTGCCAAAACCTCCGTAATACTTCTATCAAAGTTTGCCAATATTTTCATTGCGAGCTGAGGCTCGATACGTCTCTCGCTGATCAAATCGTCAAGGGTATCTGTGAGCGCCATGCCGATACTTAATGCTTTGTCAGTAAATGTAGATATATTTGTGAACTTGTGTAGCAAAATAAGGCACAGTACCTGCTACGGCGGTAGAGCTCGTAGAAAGACTGTGGAGCCGCCATCTTGTATGATTGTATTTTGAGATTTGCGGTCGAAGGGGAAAAGTTGATGTTGTTGATGGTTGTTGTTTATATATGGAGGGAAGGCTGAAGTAAGCGGCTGTGTTGCGCAGCGTTTGGCGCTAGCTACGGTTGGCGATTTAGGTTACTCTTTCGGTTGGAGCTCGATGAGGTACAGACCAGACCACCCAAACCATAGCTTGTCGACATCAAATAAATACTCAATTCCTTTCACTTTGTTGACGCAGATTATCTGGACAAGATGAGCCTTACATATGGAATTGGTGGTGCTACCACCGCGTTGGCGGTGGTTGGGGCTTGTAAGTTTTGGATGTCCTGTTTGGTTCGATGATTTAAAGCTAACAGGTGCTGCTAGATATGCTCTTTACTGGCGATGGAGAAGCTTTCAATGTACGAATTTCGAAGCGCGATCTACAAAACAGTGAATCTAATAAGAGTAATAGTTCGGACAATTCCTCGAGGAGATATCGCCATACGCGTGGGCAGACATGGGTATTGGCATGTGTATAGGATTGTCAGTTGTTGGGGCAGCATGGTACGCAACAACTTCGCCCCTCTTTCTCGATCATCAGCTCACAAAGTATGTAGGGGAATTCTGATTACCGGTTCTTCGATTCTCGGTGGTGGTGTTAAAGCTCCTCGCATTCGAACCAAGAATCTTATCTCCATTATTTTCTGCGAAGTTGTCGCCATTTACGGTGTCATCATGTCCATCGTCTTTTCATCCAAGCTCGGTCTCATGGAGAGCGAAAACCTTTATTCTGCCAGCAACTACTACACCGGATACGCCCTATTTTGGTCTGGCATAACAGTTGGAATGTGCAACTTGATATGCGGTGTTTCAGTCGGCATCAATGGTAGTGGTGCTGCCCTAGCAGATGCTGCTGACCCAAGCTTGTAAGTGTAGCATGTCGATATAACCTGCTTGAAGATGCTAATCCGTGACAGGTTTGTTAAGATTTTGGTTATCGAGATTTTCAGTTCCGTACTAGGACTTTTTGGTCTCATTATCGGCTTGTTGGTTTCATCAAAGGCACCGGACTTCGAGTAGAGGATAAGCTGTGGGCGTGAAGGAGAGTTGCAGTTCTGGTGTGGAAAGAGACGTTAGATAAATGACTGTTTTGTACCGTGTATATCATCCAAGTGGAAGCCGACAAATGGCGTTCAGGGAGAAATCGATTTCAAGCACTTTTGGGTTTTTAGGCAAGGTTGCATTAATATTACTATTGTCAAATGGTGGTATCGCTAGATTGTATTATTAAAATGCCATTGTAGTAAATGGAACGCTCGTGCTCTTGAACATAATTAAGTGCCAAAGTGCAACATTTCATGACTATTCCACTGCAGCTTACACGCCCCAACGGGTATTATTCAATTAGCGACACGCCATGCTTTATTGCTTTATCATCATCTTCGAAGTCACAAGCTTTGTGCCTCCCCTGCTCCATTATAGCTCATACGACTCGATTTCCTCCGCAGCCACAATCGGGCCCCTTTCAATATCCATGGCCTTTTGTGATTGTTCCTGTAGTTGTTGCATTTGTTGCATCATCTGCTGTTGCCACATCTGTTGCTGCTGCACCTGGTATTGTCGGAGAATCTGCTGCTTGGCAATTTGTTGCTGGACTAACTGCTGCTGTATCACCTGCTGCATCACATTTTGTTGCGTATGTTCTTGCATCTGCTGCTGCCGATGTTGTTGATTGAGATCCTCTAAGCTTCGTCCAAAAGGATTGATTTGAGCATGAGATACCCCATAGCCAGGTTGTAAATCACTGTTCACACCCTGTCGATACGTACCAAATGGCTGCATGCCATCGGCTGCTTGGGATCTTGTACCAAGTTCGCGTTGAATTTCTCCCATCTTGGAGTTTACCCGTACTCCACGAGCTTCAAAGTGCTGCTCCATCTTTCGCCCGTATTGATAGAACATTGCAATATCCATGCCTCTCTCCTTGAACTTCTCACTATAAGAGTACGAATCAGCCTTTATATATTGATATGCAGCACTCAGTTAAAGGGAGTGGATGTTTTAAATGCATAAGCACAGTCAAAATCAGAGAAACGTCGTACTTACCGCCAAATGTGTCGCAATGGTATGCCGTCCTTCAACCTATCCACGACATACTGCTCATCTTGAGGTGTCATTCCACAGTGATTCCAGAAGTACTGGCTGGGTACACCCTCTACCATTAGTCCTTCATAATAACCTCGGCTACTCCATTGTTGAGTAACACCATCTACACCTTGATTCAGTTCATACATTTGCATCTTTGCTGGAAAGTATAGTTCTCGTAAATCTTTTATGGAACCTTTCTCTGAAGCTCCCTCGGGAATGTCTTTCTCTTGAATCGAGATCAAAATTGCGAGGTCCTGGTCTTTAACGGAGATCAAGTCTGCAACGGCATTGTTGATGTACGGCGTGAAGATGTAGGGATGGTGTAATGAAGCTTTGAGTCTACGCTCTAACAAGTTTTCTCCAGTGGGTGGTGTTGCTTCATCTACAACCTTGTGTGGTTAGTACTTTTCAATGGAAACATTGGAAAGCAAGGCATATCTGGATATTGAGCCGTAGGGGTTTGATCAGAAGCTGGAAAAACTCAAACGGAGTGGGGTTTATAATGATAAATTGTACTCACGTGGGGGAGTCGATGTTTTGGCTATCTCCATGTCAAGAAAGTCTTTGGACACGCATTCATTTGGAGTAGAGGAGAACTGGATTGAGTGAGGTGGAGGAGGGTATGTGATCGGTTCAGCTAACTTGACTGCGAAGATTGGGCCGGTGAGGTCGCCAATTCCTTCGAGAAATTCACAGTCTTCATAGGTGCGGAATGGAACGGCTTTTGGCATCTGCAAATAATTAGTAATGTGGTAGCATTCGTGGTGCTTCATAGACTTCAAGCAGATCTTTATAAAAGCTACCAGTTCTCCGGTGTATATAATCTTGACCAAGAATATAGAACAACACAACACAACACAACTAAACATACATGGTATTCTTCTTCACACATTTTGCAGTATCCAGATTGTCCGATCCATTTACAAGTACCAAAATCCAAGCCATCCAAGATGCCAACCCTCACAAAAAATGCTCTGAAATTTTGTTCGGGGCATGGATTAAGGCGAGCTGTCATACCAGCTCTCCAGAAAACTGTATTGCAGTATTCTGTGATTTCGATAGATTTATGGCCACATTTTTGCCATTGATAGTATTCGTATTGACACATTATGAAGTATCTGTATTTAAATGAAAGTAATATTGTTATGATTGTGGACAGTCAAAAAACAAAAGAAGGCTTGAATGTAAATGTTTGGGAAGGAGAGAAAAAGACCATATTAAGGATGTTCTAGAACTTTTGATACCGAGAATGAGAGAAAGGAAGAGCTCCTTCCAATTAAAGAATGAGAATTACATTTAATTCACTTTTGATTCCCATTTAGGTAATTTTACTCATCATGACATTAAAATCCATCCATTCAACCACCAACCACCAACATCCATCTCAATTGAATCTTCTCGCCCTCTTGTAAAATTCAATCAACCTTCATATTGACTCCTGACCATACTCATCAGCAACGCTTCTACCTTTGTCTTTCTCGGCAAATCCTTCGATCCGATTGGCAAGCATAATAATGCATTTGCACTCTTTAAGCTTCCAACCCTTGAGCTGCGTTGCATGCCAGTGCTACTTGCATATAAAATGCCGTCTCTCCCTATTGAGACAATCGCTCTATGGTACTCAACTCTTTGGGGATCCAAACGAATATCGTGTGATAGAGTTACTGGAACCTTAGGCAATCCCACAGGAGATATTCCAGAAGCGTGATGTAGAGAAGGTAGAACAAATAGATGTAGGGTAACTATAGCTGAGACCGGATTACCAGGTAGAGAAAATATGACCTTTGAAACTCTTTCCCCATCGTTGTTCTTCACTGGTACCGTTGCAAAAGTTGTAGGTTTCCCAGGTTTCATTGATACACGACCGAAATGAATTGTTCCCCCTAATGATCTCTCAATGGTAGGTTTAAGAAGATCGAGCTCGCCCATCGATACACCACCAGTGGTGATAACAACATCAACTTTTCGAAGTCCATCCCGAAGTGTTTGTTCTAAATCTCCAGGCTTATCTCGAGCGATACCGAGATCTATGACTTCAAATCCTAGACCTTGCACGGCAGCCATGATTGTTGGCCTATTACAATCACGAACTTCTCCCATTCTAAGAGAGCCAGGTCTATTATGTTCGACAATTTCGTCTCCTGTGGAGAGCACACCGACGATTGGTTTTTTGTAAACAGTGACTTCTGCTCTGCCGACAGACGTGAGTAGACCGAGTTCGCCACCATTGGCAGATATTTCTTCCCCTTTGCGCATGATAATAGACCCAGCTTCAATGTCACTACCGACTTCTCTAACATTTTCACCAGGCTTTACTCCATCGGCTAATATCTCGACTTCTTTCTCCTCCCCACCATCCTCGGTCATCGTCTTCAGCACAGTATCTTCTACCATTATTACAGAAGTAGCCCCAGGCGGAAGTGGTGCACCAGTTGTAATGCGTGCGATCTGACCTTCTAGCAGAAGAGGATGCTCACCGGCGGTGGCATGAGATATCGATGCCACAGGAAACACGCCTTTGTTCGATTTACCTTCTGTAGCAATGACCGCATATCCGTCTACAATACTGGCGCGATATGCCGGCACAGCTTCAGTTGCCGTAACATCCTCCGCTAGAACAGATCCTACTATGTCTCCATTTACATCAGCTTTCACGACATGTGGAGCAGGTGTATGTTTTTCTATTAGCTTCAAAGCTTCTTCGACAGATAACATGGGGTATGGCGATGAACGACTCCGTCGCGTTGGACCGAGAGCGGGATCATTTGAACGAGGATTTTCATCTGGCGCAGTATGTCTAACAGGCATTGCATGCCCATGGCTATGACCGTGACCATGTGAGTGATTATGGGAGTGATCATGTTTATGTGAATGTACCGACAGGGAAGCACCCTCAGAACCAATACCAGCTTCCTTCTCGAGCTTCTTCACACCTCCCAAATGAAGCGTCCGGGAATCTGCTCCTGCAGCCTGAAGGCAAGCATGCGGTAAAAGCTTCAATATTGATTGAAGGTTCTCCTTTGCTCCTTTGGGAGATCCAGGTAATGTGACGATGATTGTCTTGTTCCGAACACCCGCTACCGGCCTTGACATGAGAGCAACTATTATCAGTCAGCTAACTGTTGGTACTCGTGATTCTTCCAAGCCTACAAGGGGTGACTGCCAATGAAGCAGCAAGCATTCCATGGACAAGTCCTGGAGCTTGCTTGTGTAGAAGGGGTGTAATTGCCTATGATAGTAGATTTTAGCATGCGCATAATACCTTGGAGACTGTATTACCTCAGGAGTATTATCTGAGACTGCAAAGCCGGTCCCACCAGTAGTAATCACAACATTGATAGTACTTCCTTGGTCCGTCCAGGACATCACACTTCTCTGAATATCTGTCACATTATCACTCACGATCTTCGTTTCCACAACTTCCCATTGGCTGTCTGCTTCCTCGAAAACGCCTTTTAAAACAGGACCGGAGGAGTCGGTTGACGCATCTTTAGCTGCAGTAGTCGACACAATAAGAATTGCTGCCTTCAGAGTCTGTTTATCCATTTTGAAATCTGCCATCGAATGATTTGAGGTTCTAGTCATCGCTACCCCTCGGCAGATAGTGAACTTCCCCACTTACCGATCCCTAGGCCGACGTCACAAGAAATCGCGTATCCCGGACTTTTTTTTTGTTCAGCGCGTTGTTCCAGACCAAAGAAATTGATAAAATCAAGTCTCAACAACCATGGTACGGATTAAGAATCGATACCTTCTGGTCAATATTCTCTACCCGGAACTGGAGAAAAATACCGGCGGCAAAGAAAAACTACCAGATGTAGTGGTGTTCAATCAGCCAACCGTCGATGCACTGACTTCGCGCGCACTACTGAGAGGTATCCAACTGGAAGTTGCGAATCTGTTTGGAGATTATGGAAGCGGTGCAATTGCAGATAGTATTGCAGGTTTGTTCTTTTTCTTCTGAAACAAGTTTTGATCTAACGGGGTGGATACTGATGCGATTGCAATGTAGTAAAATATTTGTCATCTGCGACGTCGACATTTATTCTACGGGTCTCGCGAGCGCATTATCGAATTGTTTGGGCAGCTTTGTCGCTAATGAATAGCTTACCTATTAAGAACGGTAAAAATTGCGTTTTCAGAGTTGTGAGGGTTAGTGGAACGATTAGAAAGGCAGAGGAAGAAGCTATCAGAAGGGCGAGGGGGATGATATTAAAAGCCCGCAGAGACCTGGGCGAACAAAGTGAATCTACCTTGGAGAAGATGTTTGGCACAAAGGGAGCTACGGCAGACTCTGCGAAAGATCTCATGATGGTGGATGCAGTGGATAGTGAAGACGATGAAGAATTAAGTGATGGAAATGGTTGAGGGTATCATTGATTTGTTCTAACAACTTTTACGCCTGAATCGAATGGCGCCCGAGCCATCTCCTCGAGGTCATCATCGTCTTCTGCAGCTCTCGAGTTCTCTTCCTCTTCCTGCATCTTGGATTGCTCCTCGAATTGCTTCATCTCCATCTCCCGATATGCTTCATCATACTCCTCCTTACGATCAATCCAGCGCTCCTGAACATCCTTTATATCCATCGTTGTGGTACCCTCTCTCATAGCTACTTGCCATACAGTATCGTTCGCACCCTCCGCACCACCGAAAGCATACCCTCCGGCACGATCTATGACTTGAAGTAGATGCATCATACTTCTCTTATCTTCCACGGCTAGGGTTTCGAATCCCACCAACCCGAAATCTTCGACAAGTTGAATGATCGCTTTATTCAGACCCTCAAACTTTGAACCCTTCATTAACGATGATTCTTCCTGAAGGCTGGGAAGTAAGTGTGAAAGATCTTGGACTTCGGTATAGAAATCTAAGTTGAAAGGTAGTGGTGGATACGAGGCCAATTTGTCCATTTTCGTCAAAACATTCAGATGTGGTAAATCCATTTGAAGCATTGCTCGCAGCGAGAGGATCAGATTGGAGATGTATAATGAAGGCAAAGTCAAGCAATAGGAATCGGAAAGATGGAGAACTACAAGCTGCACAAATGTCAGCTTCTTCATTTTTGAAAGTAGACTCCCAATAAAGAATTGAATAACGTACTCTATATCCTAATTTCTGTAACTTAAAAAATATGTTTCGCAAAGACGAATGATGTGTATAAAGTTCGACCTGACCTGGACAGTCAAAAAGTACATAATCCTCGCCCAGTTCTGCCAATCCTTCCTCCAACCACTCCATATTATTTTCTAGTTCCTCAAGTGCATATAGTACGCCACCATTGGGACCTAATGAATCTTCCTCCATAATGTCCTCTAATTTTATGAAATTGCGCACGTCGATGGCGCAGGGATAGCTTGTGTGATCATTGGCGGGGTCGAGGTTCACGATGGAACATTTTCTTCCTATGGCAGACATGAACTGCTGCATGCCATTACAATATGTGGATTTCCCAGCGCCAGGAGAGCCGAGTACGAGCTGTGCGAAAGGCATGTTGTGTATATGGTCGAAGTTTAAGTTGAAGTGATTGGTGAGTGGTAGATACGAGAAGGAATCTGCTTGTTTCTCTTGTGCTGTTAGATAGCAACAATGTCTCCTTCAGATTTGGTTCCGAACGCACGAAATATCAGATATTCGCGGTCAAGTGTGTTTATAAATGCCGGAGAAAGTGGTGAGATGCGAAGGTCGCAGTTGTTGCTCACTACCAATATTAGCTCACCCTTAGAACCTTTCAAGAGTTTTGTTGCACGTCTGTCCGCACTCTCAGCTTTGAGACTTTGAGAGGAGTATTATTTTTATTGCGATCTGGAAAGCTTGAAGGAACGGTTGTTGAGTATAGAGGGGCACATTTGGCAAAAGTTGAAAGGCTTAATGCAAGGCTGACAAACATCCCAGCGGTGAGTGTGGCAGAATACCTGCACTAAGCCTTCTGCAGAAACGCGGCTTCGAGATCAATCTAAATATTTCACTGGAACCTGGTTACATTCGAACTGAATTATCGTTGACGAATCACTCTTTTGAAAAGTTCCTTATTACAGACTCTATATTCTTGCGCGCAAAGAATCAACTCTGCTCTCAATATCATATTCGTCTTATTACACAAACATGGCGCCAGGTACGCAAGCTCTGCATCACCCCAAGCTCAAGCAAGGATACTAACATAGCTCTTTAGCAGTACAATATGAACTCTCTGAGCCACCTACTGACGCAGTCTCTTCTCTACAATACTCGCCTTATACACCTACCAGATTACTTGTTTCGTCCTGGGATAAGAAGGTCTATCTATACAACACAGAAAATGTTTCTGAAGGAGGCCAGCTGATGAGAACTTACGAACATCGGGCGCCGGTACTGGATGTTTGTTTTGGGAAGGATGAGAGTGAGGCGTTTTCGGCTGGTATGGATTGGCAGGTGAAGAGGTGCGTTCAATCAACGGGACAATTGAGTTAGGCTTGGAATGCTAATGTGAAATAGGATTGATTTGGAGAGCGGAGAACACACAGTGTTGAGTACCCATGAGGCGCCAGTTAAGTCGGTGGTGTATAGTAAAGAGCATTGTAAATTTCTCCGCCCTCGTATATGTCAATTGTTACAGAATACTAATATGACCTCCTAGCTCTCCTCATATCCGCTTCGTGGGACCAAACACTTCACATTCACAACCTTTCCGACCCCTCGCAATCCCCAATGACAATTCCTCTCCCTTCCAAACCGCATTCTCTCTCCCTCACAGCCACAAAACTCGTAGTCGCCATGTCCTCCCGACTTCTCTACATCTATTCCCTCCCCCTCTCTGCCAATCCCTCCCAAGAACCCTGGCAACAACGCGAATCCTCTCTCAAATTCATGACCCGCGCCGTAGCCTGCATGCCCAACGATGACGGCTATGCCTCTTCCTCTATCGAAGGCCGTGTCGCCGTCGAATGGTTCGATCCATCCACCGAATCCCAAGCCCGCAAATACGCTTTCAAATGCCATCGCCAACCTGATGCTGCAGGCGATGGAACAGATATCGTATATCCAGTTAACGCCCTCGCATTCCACCCCACGCACGGTACATTCGCATCTGGAGGCGGAGATGGAGTCGTTGCACTGTGGGATGCCGTTGCGAAAAGAAGAATTAGACAATATCAGAAATACCCAACGAGCGTAGCCGCTCTCTCATTTTCAAGCGATGGAAAGTATTTAGCTGTGGGCGTATGCCCAGGGTTCGAGAACGGACAGGAAGACTACAGTGGAGAAGGATTGACAAAGGTGTATATAAGGGAGCTAGGCGAGAACGAAGCGAAGGGGAAAGGTGCGAAATAATTTAGATCTAATGTCGTCTACTCCTGGAAAGATATTGTACTAGCCAAATTGTTCATTTAGCAAGGCGTTCTGGTACAGAAAATGAATGAGAAGTTTCCTCTTAGGAATTTGATAGGTGGAGAACTGCAACTGTGAGAAATGGACGGTGAAATTATCGCCTTGTCTACTAATCTGCTTTGTACATCTTAACGCACTCTCTCGCTAACTTGAAGATTCTACCACTGCCGCTCACGTAAGGAAAGACTGACTCTTCTAGCAACATAAATGATGAGGTGAGTTGAAAACTAGTAGATGTTAAGTGATGTACAAGCTGAGAATCAATTATGATATTGCAGAGATTCTCACATTTCACATCTTGTCTAGTATCTCGGCCTGTATCTAGAAGCACAACATTATTGAGAGATAGTTAATCAATCAAACACACCGCGTGAGAAGCGGACCTGTGATGTCAAGGATACTTAGATATTTAAAAGCTACAATGATGGATATATCAAGCCTGAATGTACATATTATGAATAAAATAATGTGAATATCAGCCTCTCGAATATTGTTGCGAATTGCTCCTCTCTGTTACTGCCAATAGCTCAATCTCCATGCAAATCTCGAATGTTTCATGTTTATGCTCTTAACACCACGATGCTCTCACCTAAAAAGCAAGTAATTATGTGCTAAATCTCAAGGAATATCTCTTCGTCCCTTTGTAAATCTCGTCTTGGCTTAGTGAATCAGGCGTTGCTAAATCTTCAAGATTGGCTTTTTGAATGGCGGTTTGAATGGTAAAGTTTTTGTTCTCTTTCTAGCGGAGCCTGGCAAAGTCCCCAAAGCAGAACTGGCCTGTCGCGTAAGACGACTTAAGCTTTTTTCTGACTTAGGCGTGGGTCGGTACGACTGTTGTGAGAACTTGGGCGACATGCTTGGGGCAGATGTCTCGCTCTCCGTAGTCTCGGTGTTCGGTTGGGCATAAATGGGAGTCGCAATGCTCTTGAATTGAGCGGGATAGAAGCGACCTGGAGTTGACTTGCTTCTAGACACAGGTGTCTTATGTTCTCCCAGTACTTGAGAAGCTCGGCAAAAAAAGGTTTCCTCCGGAATCTCATCTGGGATGAATGAAAGTTGAGAAGAATGAAGCGGGCTCTTGTTGCTGGTAAGGAGCAATGCGTCCGGTATAGATTCATTGAACTCGTTAGGTGTATTGGATACTTGCGATTCACCAAGCTCAGGAGATATGTCGCGAACTGCAATCAGTCGTGTTTCTGGTATCTTAGGTGCCACAATCTGAGTCTCTGGAATTTTAGGGCTAGGTGGCGTAGGAGGTTTACCGACCGTAAGGGCCAGCGGTCTACCCCGGAATGCTGTCCATCTACGTACCTGCAAACCAGTTGATCTCCTTTTGGCGATCGTTGATATCGGACTTGAACTATCAAAAATGTCCTCTTGTGTCTCGTTCATAACGTCGCTTGACTTTGGCCTTCGAGGTCTCCAGTCATCGGCTTCTGGTATTTTCAATACTTGTGTGCTATTGTGCCAGCTCATGGCAATTGATAGCTGTGATAACTGGCTATTGTCTTTACCTTCAGTTCTTGTCGTTTGTGATTCTTGCACTAGCGACTCGTCAATCGGACAGATTTTCTTGTTCCTGACCAAGCCTTTCGAGACAAACATCTCGGTAATTTCTTCTTCTCCACCCACTGGCTTGTTCAGAATCGTTTCTTCTTCAGAAGCATAAAATTCATCTCTGTCGTCATCCTTTCCGTTGCACTGTTGACTTTGCTCGCTTGATTCGTCTTCAGTGGAGAGGATATTCCCGTCAATTAATTCATCTGATTGTTTTTCACGGACTCCTAGCACATTGAAGCATTCTCCACTCTCTCCCTCGTTCTCATGTTCATTTTCGTCTTCGGCTTCGTCTTCGTCGCCCGTCTCTTCGCCACTGTCGCCGCCAGATCCATCGCTTTCTTCCATCTCGTCGTTGTCACTTGAAATACTGATGATGCTTCGTTTCAATTCATTGATAGATAACACATCTTGCTCGCTGTCTTCGTCGTGGCACCTGTTCAAGCGGACCGTCTCCATATTGTGCCAAACCGCAGAATCAGAAGAAGTTTTTCTTCTCTTCACCTCGAAAGAATCTTCAGGATTCTCAGAGTCCAAAGAAGGTATTCTGACACGCCGATCAATCTCGATTCTTTCGTCAAAGATGACTCTTCGAGACCCTTTCCTAGTGGGCGGGGAAAGGGAATTAACTTCCGCAACCGAAATCATTTCATCGCCAGAAAGATATCCACGCATTGATTGATCATCCTGATGGGCATCACGGTTTTCATGACTTTGGCTATCCTGGTCATCTTGTTGACTTTCGCCCGTTTTATCTGCTTGAGACTCGAGTTTCATCATTACCGACGCATTGAGTGTAGCTTTCTTCTTTAAACGCCTCTTGGTATTTTTCGCTGGAACTCTTCTTTCAGCTTGGCTATTTAGCTCATCGACTAGCCCGTGGACCTTTTCGCGAACCAACTCTAATTGCGCTATTCGGGTAGTCAGTCCCCATATACTAATACAAGCACGCTTTTGCCTAGGTAGCAGCATACATCTGCCAGTAGGATTTGCTTCAGCTCCCACGAAACCATCAGAATGAGACGAGCTCACCTCATGGCGGTTGCTTGATTCTGCCCGAGGAGACGTGTTGTAACGATTTGGGAACCGAAAGGCTTTGCTATCAATATTTCCAAAGGCGCCATGGTATGTCTGAAACAGTTTTTTCTCACCCTTTGTCCGCCCAACACTCTGTACAATTTTTAGGGCATCCGACGAGTCTTGAGAGATTGGGTCATCTAAAATTTCAGCTGAAGGTTCCACTATACTTTGATCAATATTGTACCACAAACTTAGTGAAACTTTGATCATACCATTTTCATCATTCTCCTGACTGAATCCCGCCACACTTTCAGATACCAGGTGCAACTCATCCACTGGAAGTCTTCGAGGTCTCTTGTTCACCCTTTTCTTCTGCCTTTTCATTGGCCTTGGACGATCACATTTTTGAGATGTATGGTGGTCAATGAAGTCATCCTGTGAGTCGCTTGGGCCAGGCGTACAATCAGATGAATGAGTAGCATCAGGCAATCCAAGAATCTCGAGTTCAAGGTCATCGAGATTATTACTGTTATTGACCTTTTTGTGTGAGCCCATAATTGTTCGTCGAACCAGCCGCGGAGCACCAAATGAAAAACTGATGTCCCTGGTTCCATGATCACTAGAAGGCTGTGAATTGAATGTGCGTGAAGTTGTTCGAATGAGTTCTTCAAGACTGGTAGATTCTTGACTGCCATCGGATGATTCATCGCTAAGAGGGTCAGGATTCTTGAAAAGTCTATTCAATTCAGCCGGGCGGCCAGACCCACTGGAGGTTAAGATTGCTTTCTCTTCGCCTTTCTTTCCATGAGACGATTTGCTCGATGGTTCTTCGGCAGAGAGTATAGTACCCGGCTTGGATGCGATACGTTGCTCCCTCCGGGACTTTTTGCGCTTCGCGATTGTTCTCAAAAACCTCTTGGGCAATGTCTCACCTAGTTGCTTCGAACGCGAAACATTTTCATGAGAGGAAGGATGCAGAGTGTCAATGAATTTTGAAGTCCCTTGATCAACATCATCCCCTCCGATAGCTACAGACACTTCTTTACCTTTAACTCTTATAGCTTCACCGTTTAGAGATTTCGGTGGTTGCACGATCGGGGCTGACGGTGATGTGGTCGCTGCTTCGTCATCACTAGCGATGATTTCACTTTTGGAAATGCGAGAATTGGGAGTTTTAGGTGCCCGAAGATGTCTTCTCAAAGGATTGAATCTAGTCATTTGAGGAGTTCTCTGTAACACTTGTTCCAATTGAGCGGTGGTCATACCACCTGCAAGAGGTGAAATGATGGAATGTCGCGATGCGCTTGCAGGTGTTTCTGGTTGTGCCATGGCAAGACTGTGGCCATATGAAAGACCCTTTTGATGCTCAATCCTCACTGTAGGTAGAAATGATGGTGAGTATAATTATGATCACATTTTTACATCTTGGATATAGTGAAGAAAGAGATAGAAGAATGGATTAATTAGGAAGGGCGTTCAAGATTCGAGAAATAAGAATTCAAAGGTCGCGAAAAAGAAATGCACCCACCTAGCACCTAGGGAAGGCACGATGGTGATACTTCCCAATTAGGACCTTTCTTTCCTTTTCACCAATTGAAAAGGAACGAACCAACATCCACCTACCCAGCATTATGTGAATCTCAAGAACTGATTGAAACCCATGGTCAAATTAATTTGATTTTGCCTATCAGAACACAATGATGGTATGAGGAAGAAACGTCACCGCGTTTACTCCCAGAAAGTCGTCGTGGCTTCTAGTGCTGTAATATCTACTTTGAAAAATATTCTTTTTACTTGGTAGTGATCCAGCAAAAGTTTCCACAGGTCTTCAAGGTCATCCGAAAATCCAGTGTCCCTGCCATGAACGCCCCTCGACTAATAAACAGGAGATGAAATAGAAAACATAACAATATACAACCCATGTCCAGCGTGATCACTTTAAAATGCGCCAAATACATATGGAATCATTGCACTGCGATTTATGTTAGTACTGCGTCGCACCAAGTATAAAATTAATGAAGTGGGAAGGGGGCTTACCCAATTGCCAAAGTTGCACTCAGACCAATCAAAGCCCGGGTCTTAACTCTCTCCTTCTTCAAGTCGGCTGCTACCTTAACCTTCTTAGCTGGGCCCACATCCAAAGCTTCTTCCTCTTCATCATCTTCCTCATACTCTTCCGCCTTTCTCTTCGAGCGAGTTGGTATTCCGGCGTCTTGCTTGACAGCAGCCTCTACCATTTCTTTCGCCTTGGCGATCATAGCCTCCGTATCCTCTGGGAGAGGGAGATCTGGTGTACCAGCTGGCATCTCAACCTGAACATGAGTGTGAGTGGTCTCGATGTCGCCATTAACTTCGACATCAGTATCAACCTTGACTCTGACCTTTGGCTCCGAGATTTCTTCGCTTGATTCCTCCGTGATTGGTTCCTCAATTTGCGTCTTAACTTCCTTAATTTCCTTGAATTCCTGAACTTCCTTAACCTGCTCCTCGACTTGCTCCTGAATTGATTGGGAAGCTGTGGAGTCTGTAGAATCTCCTTTCCCTTCGGCCTCAACTACTCCGTTTTCCAGGACTTGTTCGAGTACATTATTAGTAGCAGCTGCAACAGGTTCCAAACTTGCTAGTCTAGCACTTGGTTTGCGTGCCCTTGCGATCTTGCGTGGAGATGAAGTTGCATACTTGCTGGGTGATGCGGATCGACGAGGGCGGCCACTTTTGGTAGTTGGTGCAGCTAGTGCCTCAGGAGGAGAGATTTGAGGGGCCTCATCTAGTTGTAGCTTTGGTGCGGGAATTGGAGCGAGATCTTTAAAGTCAAACTTTGGAGGGGGCGCAATTGATTTGGGTGTTTGGTCTTTGGTTGGGTTTACTTCAATTGGCGCATTGTCAAGCAGAGCTTTGATCCAAGGCAAGATCTGGTATTCCTCTGCAAGCTCAAGCGCATGATGGGGTGGGATCCAAACATTCCCTGCGGTCTCATCTACAGAGGTTGTTGGCAAGCTCTTAATATATCGGCGTTCCATCTCTTCTTCTGCAGTCTCCGAGTAGGGGAAGGTAGCCTTGAACATCCCGGTCGCGCTGATGAAGCCATCGTTGCTACGGCGCATCAAGAAATACGAGGCGGGCGAAGGCTTGAAAATGCCGCTGTGGATGCCTTTGGGCAGCGGAGCACGTAAGTGTGCATAATCGAAAGTTCCCAAATTCTTGGGCTGGGTAGAGTTCGATTTGTTGAGTTGACCGGTCTTCACAGCAAGATCTGTCTGGCCCAGTCTTCTTCTGGCGACCAAAGTTTCATCTGCGGAAATTGTTAGCTCTGGTTCTCAACCACGTACGCGACTGGCGCATCGCCTTACAAGCTGGAATTTCCGAGGTCATCAAAGGATTGACCTTTGCGGGTAAGTGTCGCGAGGCAGGCATTGCGATAGTAACTGGCTCAGTGATAACACGCTAGAAAGGATGCGGATAGAAGATTGTCGGATGGAATATTAGATTGAATAAATCTAAAGGTTTCGTTAAGAAGATTTCGGAGAAACTGTAATTCTGTTTCGTGGTTACGCGATTAGCACACATTTTTGTTGATCTTTTGATTCAAATTGATACAACAAGGGGAGTACAAAAAGAGGGAACGTACATGAAAAACACTTAACACGATCAACGCCTTCTTGATGTAGATGTTGCGCGTTGGGCGTTGAAGGAAGGAGTATCCGGTGTGAAGAAGAAGCTTTGATCTTGTTCGCGACGGGACACGGAAGGAAAGAAAGGTTATCGAAGAAAATTGATTGGAGATTCCCGCCAAAAATCGCAGTACATATACCTAAGTACGCGATATAAAATGTGCGCCTTAAATCGGAGTAACCCCAGACTGATTCAATTCAACAACGAGCAGGAAGCAATGCAAGATGATGAATTTGTGATTGTGAATGCAGACGTGAATGGATGAATTATGATCAAGGATTAATTGTAAGTGGAGGGAGGGAATGGTATAAAAGTAAAAGAATACAAAGTCAGTGTGGGAGATTCTGCGATCCCTGAGGGCTTTGGGACATTTTGAGAAGAGGATTGGTGGTTTTCTGACCCTGCAAAGTGGATTTGCTGGGGTGGGGGGGAGGAATGATCAGTGATATATATGTACGAGCATGTATGTATGTATGTATGTACGGTGTATGTACGGTGTATGTACGTTGCAACATTATTTCCAGAGTCGGAGCTTTCATCCTTTCTTCCATATGCGGCTTTCTCGATGACAGACATCAAGTACCCTCGTACCGTAACATTCTCCAAACTATCTGGGTATATATGTCGTGTGTACATTTACAATTCACTACACCAAGATGCACGGTGAGTTGGACAGAATAATAATGATATATGGAATAAATCTACATAGGTGCGAAGAATGAAATGCTTTCTATTTACCTACTTTCGAGCACTGTATCTAGTCGGTAGTCGGTAGTAGGTAGTCGGTGGTAGTGGTAGGTAGGAGGTAATAGGAGAGAATAGTGGTAGGTAGGAGGTAATAGCGGTAGATAGTAAATAGTAGATAATAGATAATAAATAGTAGATAGTAGTCAACATATAGTATCCTTTTACTACAATTCGACGTAAATGTATTACAGTTCCAGCTACCTAGATACTGGCATTAGATAGGTACTGACAGCGACCGTTACCTACCTAGCTATAGCTATGTCTATTGCCTATCCGATGACAACCAGGTATAAAGTTCGTGCTATGCTTCTATTGACATATTATTATTCTTCTTGTGATCATTATACCAAGGTAGAGCTATCTGGCTTGAACGTCAACCATGGAAAAGGAGACACTGGAGACGGGGGGGAAAGCTTCTGGAACCAGTCCAGTATGTCTGGCTGATTGATTGATTGGACGGGGATGCCCCTTTTATGATGAATGTTAATATATCACATGACATGATCTTGCCGTACTTCTTATATTTACCTGGAAACATCCGCTGATCAACAAATACTACTATCTCCCATCCATTTCTTTCAAAAGTATCTTCAGTCCAATCTTTCATCAACAGCTTCTTCTTCCTTTCACATAATAATCTCGAAAGAAACATATCCTCATTGTCACGAGATTCTTGCATACTACTGTACCTCCGTGGGTTAGCAAGGATCATAGCTCAAGCCCCACTAAGCTGCATCTCGATTGCCAACGCTGCTGTATCAAAAGTGCAGCATCCACAAACTCAACAGCTTTTAAATTTCTGTGTTTGGACTTCTCCCTACAGATCTTCCTTTTCTTATCCATTCTTCCAAGTTACACCTACTACCCTTATAAATCTACTACAACATATCGAAGATGGCCGACCAACAAGAAAACGAGCTCTTGCCCGAGACGACTGATGGATTCAAGGTGGGGGAGAAAAAGACTTTGGATGAGTATTCCAAGATGGGTACGTTTTGAAACCCCTTTCATCCTGTCTTCGTTGTTGCTTTTCAGATCCTGCGATCATTTTCAGCTCCTGTTTTACTTAGCAAATGCTTTTGGGAATGTTCTTGACCTAGTTGGAGTCAAGTCTACCCCTCCAGCTATACCCCGCAGTCGAAGCGGTCTGGAGAAAACTATGAGAGATAACAGAAGGAGATCTCATTCGAAATAACATTTCTTTTGATATCTGGAGTCTATCTGATCACGGCAACTTGATCATGTGCAATAGTTTGTACAAGAATTGTTGCAAGCGTCTTTGAGTTGCCACATCGACTATGGGAGTACCAAAACACTATATTTTCACTCCTCATAGCTTTCCCGATTAGACCAGGACAATGGCTAGAAGCTTCCCTTCCCACTTGATTCAAGTTCATCGAATGGTCTCAAGTTCGAAGGAAGTACTTATATTGAGATAATATATTACCACGTCTCTTATCTACTTATTATCTACTGTGCAAGCAGAACCCCATTGCTTTCTCAAAGGCCCATCCCGTGATATATATCATAGCCATCTAGGTTTTGCTGACTCTATATTTCAATGCAGATGCTGAAGATGAGTCTCTTCAACGCTACAAGGAATCCCTTGGACTTGGCGGTGGTGGACAGGACCTCAGTGACCCAACAGATCCACGTGACTGCATTATTCTCACTCTTGAGATGAACTCCGAAGGCCGTCCTCCAGTCAAGCTCGAGCTTTCTACTCCTGATGCTCTCAAGACCTTGAAGGATCACCCTTTCAAGATCAAGGAAGGTTCCAAGTTCAACCTTACAGCTACTTTCAAAGTGCAACACAACGTTTTGAGTGGTCTCCAATATGTCCAAGTCATCAAGCGCAAGGGTATCAGAATCGATAAATTGCAAGAGATGATTGTAAGTGCTTCCGCGCACGTCAATATTTACACTATGTTTCATGAACTGACTCTCCAATAGGGAAGTTACGCACCCAACACTGACAAGAACCCCGTTCACACCAAGCGATGTATGTTCATATTAGACTTATTTCAAATTCCCCAACTGACCAAACACTCTAGTCGCCGACGAGGATGCCCCAAGTGGAATGATGGCCCGAGGTCACTACACCGCCATCTCTACTTTCGTCGATGATGACAAGAAGAAGCATCTTGAATTCGAGTGGTCTTTCGATATTGCCAAGGACTGGTAGATGTTCCCATCTACTTCCTTCACCTTTGATCTTCTGCTTTTCGCCTGACGTATCGCATTCGCCTCTTTTGATACCTATTCCAATCCTCACATAGCATAGCACTCACATGACAAGTTTTCGACATACCTTTGCGCGCATGCGATTTGGACGGCTAGCTTTTGGACGATTTTGCTATTGTGTTGTGGCTAGGAGTATAGTCGATCGTTTTCTTCCCTATTTGTTTTCCTTGCAAATTTATATTTTGGACAGAAAAAAGTTATGGGTGGATAATGAGATAAGTTATGGACGGATGATCAGATGAGTTATGAAACGAAGATGTTTGGTCATATCATGCACATGATCTGGATTGAATGAACGAACGAGATGTGGATTTGAGAAAGTACCCAAGCATACTGTGGTTGTTTGGAGGCATTCTTTCCCTACAGGCGCGCATACACTATTTCAAATTCAAAAGACTCATTCACTTTTCCTCAAGTATAGAACTTCGTATCTCATTGTATTTCGTATCTAATGTGTTTAAATGGATGGAGAGAATCATGTTACATGACTGGTCCTGCCCTTGCATCCATTAATGGGTATCTTCTCGTATTTCTATGGAATTTTGATTTACAAAAACGCAATTCGTAGGTGTGAAATGACATACATCATATCATGACTACAATCCAGTTTTTGGAGTGCAGTGTCGTGTATGTATACAATGGAATAAAATGGACATTGCTCATTTGCATCAACTGCTTGCTTGGCAGGAAAATCTGGCGCACAGCGGGTTCTCGAAAACTTTGTCTCAGCTGCCCCGGATATTTTTTTAATAAATGCCTCCATGATGTCGAATGGCGGGAGTGATTGTTGATTGAGGAGTAGCGTGTCGAAAGAATGAGATCTAGTGTCTACGTGCCGGCTTTCTTTTCGAATCACAAAAAGTAATCTGGCAACGTATTGCCATCAGCCGTCTTGTCCTGCCCTGCTTGCTGCATTTCTCCCTTGTGTAGATCATTTTCCGGCGCGGCAGCAAATACATTGAAGAACCTCTCCCCAGTGTCGCTGACTTCTAGGACACTTGCCATATTCCCGCATCGGTAGCAGTAATTGGGCGCACTCCACACGGTACTCAATCGATCGTCGTAGAGAACCTGATATCCTTCTTGGCAAAGTTGATGGGCTCGCAATATGTGCGACATCTTATTCACTTCGAGGAATTTCTTCACCACTTGCGCGCCGAACGTGTAACCCGCACCGCGGGGTGAGAGGGAGAATTCATCGCGCTCGGGATCGGGGTCGGACCAGACTAAGTCGGCCATAGGCCCTTCGTGGGGGATTTCGCGGAAACGGTCTATAATTTTTATTTGGTCGATAGAGTGTATTGAAGGGGAGAGACCTGCAGATAATTGTCAATAGGTGAGGACTTTCAGGACAAGGGAAGCCAAGTAGCATTTTGGTGGGGAGCATACCTCCATGAACACAAAATATTTGATCATTGATGACCACACTCAATGTAAGGAAGTCGAACATATCCGTAAAATGATGCCATACATTTGCATTGCCATATTTCCTGGAGCACTCCGTATAGAAGCCATACGACTGAGTGACTCCCCTCGACTCATGGTTTCCTCGTATTAGATGAACGCGATGTGGGTATCGTAGTTTAAGACAAACAAGAAGAGAAATCGTTTCGACGCTGAACATGCCTCTATCCACGTAATCCCCTAGAGAAAGATCATATATTAGCATTGGGGAAATGTGTGCGGAGTCGGAATGCGGGGCATACCTAGAAACAAGTAGTTTGTATCGGGACAGAACCCCCAATCTTGAATATCTCTATCAAATCGAAGAATTGGCCGTGGATATCTCCCACTACAGTAACAGGTGCTAACACATGAACCACATTACTCTCTTGCATAAGCAGTTCCTTCGTTTTCGCGCATATTGCTTCAATAACAGATTCGGCGAGGAGATTTTTCTTATAGAGACTTTCTATACATTGGTCGAGATCGACGGAAGCTATGGATACATATCAGCATGGCCTCTTGTCAGTTCAGAAGGTTCGCGGTATTCTTACATGGCAGACCGGGCATATTGCAAAAGGGTTCAGAGGTAATCACCTCCGATTTGCGCCACCGAAATCTAATGTGGAAGAATGACAGTTGATACCACCTGTGATTTTCTGGAGAATAGTATTTTGGCAAAGCAACATGGTCGCTTAAGAAAGTATTCAAGTCATAAGCAAAGATGAAAACGCTGGTTGGTAGGTAAAGAAAGAATAAAAAAGATTGTTACTTATCAACAAATATATGAAGCGGGCGGGCAACATATACAAAGTTGATTATCAAGATTACGTTGGTTGTGAATATACCTAGGTACCTGGTTCATTTCCGTACCTATCTATCTCCCCGGCAGGCCTTGTACGTTGACTGATTAGGACCTCTAGTAGCTCGAGAGTCGTGGCGCCAGATGAGTGCCTGAGGGTGCCTTAAGATGGCCTCAAGGTGCCTGGGTGCCTGGGTGCCTGGGTGCCTCATGCACATTGAGCTCTTAGTCTCAAAGGTTCACCGTAGCTAGTGGAATGAATGAATCGTTCAAATTAGCGTGATCTTTCCAACCGGTACCCTTGTCGATACCTACATAGTACCTAGCTGCATAGGAAATTTACTACGGAGGAGGGTAATATCTCTTCTGGCCTCTCTCTCTCTCTACTCGCATTTTCATCCAAGTGCAATCAAATATTAGCATCCATTCCCAAACTGCTGCCCTTTTCCTTCCTGATTTTCATCGCAATCACAATTACCATTACAATTTACCATATTCACTTCCAAATATTGTACTTCTTGCATTTCCTCCAATATCAGTCAATAAATCAATAATACCTCCCTCATATCGACCACAACCCTTCTTCTACGGGTTCTTCCATCTGTCCCTCTACCTTTCCTTGCAGTAAAGAGACTAACAAGAAGGGCACTCGAATTCATATTCACAATTGCTGATATACAATAACTATTGACAAAGTTACCTACTTACTCCCTCTGTACTTCTGGGAAGGAAACATTCTTCTTCGCTTCTCTCCAGCTTCAGACACATTCATTTGGGCAGGTCGAGTCAAGTCATGATCAAACTATAAGAAAGAAAAGGAAAAAAAGAAGTCGTTATATTTGTTTTTTTGCTACACTTCTTCTCTATCCATTCCATTTCCAATCGCTTTTGCATGTGGATTTGTTGGGCTGGGAATAGTGACCCTAGCAAGGTACTTAAATAGTACTTCCTTTTGATTTATTTACTGGGGAGTCCGGGGGGCTACATACATACATACAACAGTTCATCCTTGACTACGGTCCATGTTTTTTTTACAGTACCGTTGCACCACATCACTCTGAACATCCATTTCAATTTCGCGGACAACAAGAAAACCTTTTCTTATCCATCAAAGTCATCGATGCTTTCCATTATCGCAACCACAAGGACCAAGATAACAAGAATTCATTAATAAGCATATTCAACTTCATATTGCTCCTCGTCTTTTCGGTCGCGTCAGAATACTTTGTCTATCATCAGGTTACCGGTATTTCATCAACTTGGTTTCTCGACTCAAGCTCAACCCAGTGTCACGCAAATTCATCCCCCGACCAATTGATGATTTGGTAGTAAAATAGGATTCTTTTTGTATAAAGGAGAGTCCGTTATGTTGGGAAATTGGTCTCAAGGTGGTCCTCAAGGACCACCACATAACTACAACAATAATTACACTGGCCCACCTCAAAACTACAACAATTCTTACAATGCTCCTGTACCTAACAAGACATCTCGTCTTCCAATATGCTTCACGTGTGGTCAAGAAGGGCATTACGTCAAGGATTGTCCGAATCAAAATCAAAGTGGTCAAGCGTGAGTGATGAGTTGTTTCCATATCTTGATACTTTCTTCTCGTACCTTTTGTTTTTGCCAAGAGTTGGGCTAACAATGACAAGTGCTATGGTTGCTCCTCAGACAACAAATGTCAATGGATATGGTGCACCACCCCAAACAAAACAGTGGGCAAACGCTCAAAATGGTCAGATGGGTTCCAAATATGCTCCCTATGCTGGCCCTGGAAGTGCTCCAATGTCACAATTTACGGACCCTGGTCAAAATTCTCAGTTCAATGGGCCAATGCCATCTGCTCCGAGTCCGCTGTATCAGCAACATTCCACACCAAATCCACAGCAACAGGGCCCTCCACAACAGGCGTATCCTAATCAACAACCAGTTGCCAGTGGAGCTAATTACAATCATCCATCTCAACAGCAACATGGATCTCAAGGCTACCAAGCTCCATATAATCAGCATCCCCAATCTAATTCACCACAACAGTATGGGCCACCAGCTCACAGCCAAAATGGCCTACAGTATCCTCCCCCATCCGCCTCAGCCACCCCCTTCCAGCCTCAAAATAATGGCTACAATCAAGGTTACAATAGCCGAAGTTCGTCAGTACCTCATCAAAGCAACGGCACGCCAAATCATGGGCAATGGATTGGTTCACCGCCACTGGCGTCTCCTACCAATGGGCCACAACAGCAGCAAGGCCAATTGCAATCAAATCCTGGCTATAACCGTGAGTTCAGGAGGTCCCAGTCACAACAATCTCAGCAAAGTGAAGGTCGAATGTGGGCCCAGCAAGGGGAAAGTCGGATGGGGTCTCAGCAGCCTCAGCAGAGTACAAGTCGGGCGGCATCCCAGAATCCATCGATGGCGTCCCCAGAGTTGAATAAACGCGGGCTGTACATTCCTCGATCCAAAAACACTACACTCACTGCCCCTTCCAACGCTTCTTCTCAACCCGCAGAGGCACCAATACCTTCGAGAGCTTCAAGTGTGGCGAGTACACCCTATGGCTCGCCCAGCTCAAGAGATAACATATCTGAATGGGATGGTCAACCAGCCGTTCTAAAGGAAGACAGTCACCGGACTGACGAGGAAAAGCAGTTCAATTGGGACTACAAAAAGATCTTCCAAGCTGCAGGCCAAAGACACGAAACTGTTGCACTTGCCCAGCCTTTGGCTAATAGATTTGATATGACTCCAGTTCCTCTCATCGACAAGAAATCAACCATCTCAATTTCAAGGTATGCAAGAAGAGAAAATTTGAAGGAGTATAGACAGAGCGTCAGAAAGACACCTCAATGGCCATACTTACAAGAAGATCCAACTTTCCAGGAGCTAAAGGCTGGAGATGATGCAGTATCCTTTCAAGAACTTGATGCTTTTATGGAATCGAGGCATGGCGATGCACATGTATCTATTGTAACTCGAAAGTCCACCGCTGCAAATATACCGCGCACCGGTAAGCGTAAGCCAAGCCCAACGGACCAAGATGATATCGATGAACAACTACAAGCTGATATTTCTACCCTGAAAAACAACAAACGCCAAAAGGTTGATGACCAGTCATTCAAATCTGCGGATGGCTTGCCTAGATATTGTGGTGATAATGCATTGAACAACTCCCCACCTCTTGCTGAAGCGCCAGACGATATCTGGGCTCCTCAGGCGGGAGAGAGTGCCGACCCAACTGAGGCGTTACTGGCATCTTTGGGTGTTTCTGGTGCTCCGAAACCGATTGAGCCTGGACCTCCAGTCATGATTCCCGTTGAGGATCTCCAGCAGCCTGTCTACAGTCCCCAGCAACCTCTTTATGAAAGTCAGCAAACTCCCTACAATCCTCAAAATACCCAACACAACCAACAACCCACTTTCAATGCTCAGCAGCAGCCTCCGTATACTCAGCATCCTCCTTTCAATGCTCAACAGCCTCCTTTCAATGCTCAGCAACCGCCATATCATTCTCAACACCAGCCTCCACACAACCAACCACCCACTTTTAATGCTCAGCAGCAGCCTCCGTATACTCAGCATCCTCCTTTCAATGCTCAACAACCTCCTTACAATCCACACCAAACTCCTTATAACGCTCAGCAGCCTCCATACAACCAGCAACCACCGTTCAATGCCGAGCAACGGCCTTTCAATGCTCAACAACCTCCATTTGTTGCCCAGCAGCACTCTTTTAGTCCTCAACCACCTCCTTACAATGCACAACCGCCTTATAATGCCCAGCGACATCCTTTCAATCCTAACATGGCAGGTCAACCTTTTAGACAAGATCCAAGCTATGCCAATGCTCGCCCTTCAATTTCCGGACCCCAAGGCTTCAATCACCAAAACATACCCCCGCCGCCACCACCACCAATTGAAGAGGAGCCTATGTTCGATCCGTGGCCAGAACACAATGTTACGACAACACCACCTCCCCCTGATCACACGGACAATGATAAGGAAAACGGGAAGAAGGACAAAGAGGGAAATGCTGCACTGGATTCTCCTTTGAGTCCCACTTCATTAGAAATCCTTGCGGAGATAAAGAAGGAACCCGCGAAACCACGAAAAATCGTCCGAATAATTAGTGGCAAGAAGAGCAAGGAATTGTCGCGTTCATCTGAGGAAGTCACTCCAAAACTCAAAAGAGCTCCACCAGTGGTCGATGCAGCTTATGGGTAAGGTTTGAAGCTTGTTATTATCTACATGTGCTAATATATTATTTCGCAGTCGCCGTTGGTAGCTGAATTCCTATCATCACCCCTCGATAATTGGTGGCTGGTCTTGGTCAGGTAAACCGCATATAGTTTGCAAAAGAGCCTTTTGGATTTAACAAACCTTCAAGTAGTCGGTTGTCCATCATGGCTCTGTTGATATTCTCTGTATAAATAAAAATTTCATGCATGGGGCGGCGTTATTCGGTTTTTTTTTGAGATGGAGTTCAGGAATGCCTTTTCAGTTGATGGTTTTCTGTACAATCCTCATTGCGCATAAATCAATGCATTTTATGGCATTGCAAGAGCCGATGGAGTGAATGAACCTAGATAATTTATTCTATTTGGAGACTCTTCAGTGGGAATCCGTTCGTTCTGCTCAAGGCTACTTGTTTTTCAGAGCGAATGCTAGGTTCAAAAGTCTTGTAGGAGAGCAGGATAATTCAGTAGTATTTTAATGCCAAGCTACCTGCTTTGGCTAATAGTAATGCTAGTGGGCTTCTTTTTGTCCCTGGCTTTTTATCAAACAATGATCTTTGCATTTAAATTCATTGGTATTACTCTAATTTTGTTGTGACTAAGTATCTCATGCCTGTGTAAGATTTGTTGTAACAGTAAGCCTCCTAGTGTAAGGCATTCCATCCGGCCATGTTTGTATTTTCAGAGGGTAGCGCAGCCAGTCGCACGCGGCAGGATATCAATTATTTGACTAATCTATCGTGTTCTTCATCATCGTCATCACTACTTTCTTCCTCCTCTGCTTCATCAGAGTCTTCCTCTCCGGACTCTTCTTCTGTTTCTCCAGATTCTTCGTCGTCTTCGTCTTCTTCTTCTTCTTCTTCTTCCTCCTCGCTTTCCTCTTGCTCAGACTCGGCTAGCCAGTCATCAAGAGTCTTCTCCTTTCCAGGAGCCGTACCAGAGCCAGAGCCACCAGCATTGAATCCGTTCGCCTTGGATGGCGAGACACTGGGCCTGAAATCTTTCACCGCACTATCTAATATCTGTCCTGCAGTCATGACTTTCTTCTCCTCATATTCATTCCGGGCGGAATCAGGTTCTCGTAACGAGGGGTCTGGCTCGGAGCCAGCTTCTACCCAAGGAGGTAGTGCCTCATAGCCCTTTAGTCCATGCATACCGCCCTCTTCGCCAACCACGAGACTGGCGCTTCCGAGAGTAAAGCTAGTGCGGCTTTCAGAGGGACTGGGTGTGTGTGGGATGGGTTTAGGGGCAAGAAGCATGAGAGATGCGAGTTGAGTGGACGAGGGAATTGCGAGGAGAGATTTGTAGAGACGGGTACGGTCGCGGAGGTCGTATGACGTATCGTAGCGTGCAAGAAGAAGGATGTAGTTCCAGAGAACAATGATGGGATGATCGGGTTCAGATTCTGGTTCGGGGGGTGGAGAGAAGGAGGTTTGTGGAGGTGAGTCAAGGGATGCAAATCCTTCATTTCCTTCTTCAATGCCGGCATAATCGTGGGAAGTCTGGGGAGGTGATAAAGGTTTGATAGATTCTGGTTCTGGCGTAGTCCGATTTAAATGATGTAGATAGACTTTAGCAGCTAGAAGAACAATTTGTAACTTTGCAGGCTCTGCTTCATCAGCAAAGCCCTTTGCCAAAATTCGAAGAACATCTGGTGCAATGTTATTCTCCCCATCAATGCCAGCAAACTCTCCTACAAGCCAAATAATAGTAGCTCGAGCCCGCGGGTTTGTAGCTGTGTCTAGATTCTTGGCTAGGCGAATAACGGTATGTGTATGAGATGCTGGATCTTGTTGTATAAGATGCCTGATTACAGTAAGTGACTCCGCGACCAAATTACCATCTAGACTTGTGATTTGCTTCAACAGTAACCGTAAACATCTTGCGGATGTTCTAGAATCACTTTGTGCACATCGACCAATAGCCCTCACTGATTCTCTCACCAATTCCCGGTCCGAGCCGCGGGAGAAATGCTCCAGCTCATTGAGTATTAAACTTTTGATATAGGAATCGCAATGTGGGAAAATTAGGGTGAGCAATTCGAGTTTGAGTTCCCATACTTGCGGTAGGTCGGTTGATCGGACTAGGAAATGAGAAGCGTATTTTACGAATGCTTCGGGGCCTGTGAGACATACAGAGACAATGTTGTAAAGAGCTATGTGCTGGATATCAGAGGGGCCCCGTAGAAGAGCGATAAGAGGACCGATGCAGTGATTTATATAGTCTGGTGTTCCGAGAGCTACATAGCAGCGGGATACTGCTACCACGACACCAGAATTGCGGGACTGAAGAAGTGGTTTGATACTTTTGAGGAGAAGCTCGAGATCTGGATCGAGAACCTGGATCGTTTCGCTGGTTTCTTCGGTATCTTCTTCTTCTTGTTCGGCATCGGAATCACCGTAGAAGTTCTCTTGATTTCCGTTACTTTTAGCGGTGGCTTTGCGAACGCGCCGAATGCGTTTTGGGAAGGATCTTCGGGAGTAGATAGTCATTAAGTGAAGAGTGGCCATTTGTGACCACTCGTCCATGTCAACTAGTTTCTTTACGAGACCTCTGTAATGCTTGTGAATAAGATCGAGACGTTCCGGGCAGATTTCGAGGAATGCAGTTACTGCTGCACCTGCTACGTAGTATTGTCGATCGCCCAGTAAAGTCGACAGGTAATCTAGTAGCTGTGGGAGGGTGTTTGGATCCAATCTGTAGCACTTCGGGATAGCTAAAGCTGCCGCTTTTCTAACGTAGGGACTCATATCCCCCAGCCCCTTCTTGATGGCCAACGATACGATTTGACTAATAACTGGCACACGAATTCCAGACATGGTTTTGAGAGCAAGAGCCCTAACTTGTGGGTTTCCATCAGAGAGAGACTTTTGAATCGTATTTATGGAGAGGAGGGCCAGGTCCGGTTCTTGCTCCGCGTGGTTTAGGAGATAGATGTAAACCAGCTTTTTGATCTCGATATTTGGGGATGCAACGTTCTTTACGACGGAGGAGAAGAATGTCAGGCATGGTTGAGAACGGTACATCATCTGCAGGTTCTGTTAGAGCTTATGTCTCGACCTTCAAGCCCAAGCCCCATGTTGGCCTGGCAAAGATGCGCAAGGAAATCGGGGAAACATACAGAGATGACCTTCCTCAACCCCTCCAAGACCTCCCTGTCATGTCTACTATCCAACAACTTCTTAATTTGCTGGGGCGGCAACGTCTTCAGCGCCCCCGCTCCTCGAGAGCTCCTAGCAGATTGCGCGGCATCGAGTGTGAGTTCCCTGGCTATTGTCGTTGTTAGCATAAAGTCATTGTGCCACATGGTCGCAAATTTGTGTCTGGGTGAAGTGAAGCAGGAAAAGAAAAGTTCGTACCACTTTCCAGCAAGCTGGATATTCTAGATATGGATTCCATTTCATGAACAACGTAAGGAGATTACAGAGGAACATGATCAATGGGAGCTTGTAATGGTGGGGCTATAAGCGATTATTATTGATCTGGCTCCGCATAATTGCGGGATTGCATCATTTGGTAATGACAACCTTGAAGAATTGTTCATTCTTTGTTTTTGTTCACCACTTGTTAATGTCTACATATGAGTTGTTGATGAGTTAACTCTCGTGGTACAGATGTTGGAGAATACGTTATACTATGGATCATTAACATTCAGCACTAACTGTAGCTCAATTCCCTAAAATCGATTATCATTATCGCACCCAATATTAAAGAAAGACGACTACACTGCGCTCAAGATGTCACCCTCATATATCACACTACCGCCGGCTCTTCCTTCCGAACTCCTGACCTGGATATTGAATCACGGTGCTTATCCTACCACTGTTTTAATCTGCAAACCTCGTGCAGCATTCATCTCCTCCCTTCTTGCAGATGTCACCTCGAGCACTCCAACTTTACCACCATCACCCATCGACGTATCTCCCTCTCCTCCCAATCCGGCGACCGGCACCGCGCAATCTCAGACGCCCTCTCACTCACTCCTCATCAAGACTCTCCACCAGATCTCCCTCTCACGTCATATATCTCTAATTTATATTCCCACGATCTCTCATTTGCGCGCCCATCTCTCTGTCCTTTCCCCAGAGACAGCTTCAAAGATCGGAGCTCCGCCAGATCAAAAATGGGATAAAGTGGGTAGGAAAAGGGCGATGATTGTTGTATATGGATTGATAGACTTACATAGGGATACGAGTGAGTGGAGTGCGCAGGGGTTAAGTAGGAGTTTGGCAGGCCTGGTTGAAAGTAGTGGAAGGGACAAGAGGGTAGTGGTGTGCTTGGAAGAAAAGGAGAGGAAAACAGAAAGGAGTGAGTTAACGGAAATGGATGCTGACGGCGATGAGGAAATTGGCGGTCGAATTAATGACAGAAGTGGGCTGGAATCGGATGGGGACATGGGACGAGACAATAGAACCTGGAAGGGGTGGGATGAGCATGTTCCGATGCTAAATGGAAGTGTGAGGCGCACTGGATTAGATGGTGAAGATAGCGGTTGGAGTGGGAGAACTATAGAGGTTGGCCGGATATTCGCAAGATGGTTTGAGTTCGGAAATGCAGAATGGAATCATCGTACATAGTAATCTATAAACGGAGAAAGGAATACATTTGCTTGGAAGCCATTATCATCATATATCAATAGGTATACCCAAACGCCACCAGCACCCCAACCTTTCATACCAATTCATCAACATGCCTGTCATAATCGCTAGTCCAACATGAAATCCAAAAGCTTTTACTCCAAATCAAATAGACTGCTCCATTTCCGTGATGTATAGCTTAATATGCGAGTCCATCTTCAAGAACTCGTCATGCGCACTATGTATTTCATTCTCAATGTTTTCTTTCAAATCCGCCATCTGTGTTGTGTCAGTGAATTTGCAGGCTATTAGCAGAAGTTCTAATGTGCGTACCTTTTTCTCTGTCTGCTCTATCCTTACTTTCCTCCTCTCCATCTCCCTGCCTTTTTCGTTTCTCTCTTCTGTGAGCTTTCTATGTACGGCTCGCAGTTCTTCCATCCTCTCTTTAGCACTCATAGCCTTTGCTTTGCTACCATCTCTCAATTTCTCTGTTCGTTCAAGATGTTTCGACAACTGTCGCTGTAGCAAAGCCTCGGTTCTCTCCACTTCACGAACATTGTTTCCTCTTTCACCAAGTGCGTCTCGTTGTCTCGCTACTTTCACATTTTCATCTTCCTCCTTGGCTAATTCGATCGAAATCTCTTCCAAAAGTTTCGTACACGAAACCACATCTGCGGAGACTACTGTGAATGTATCGGTCGAAGTCTGTAAAGCTCGGGCCCGTCGATCAAAAGCATCGATTTGCGACTTGTCTGTATTGAGTGCGTTGCTCAAGTCTGTTAATGATGCTTGCAGGGCAGCTGGTGACTGAGACACATATGGCTGCAATTTCGAGCTTTCTTGTCTCAATTCGATGGTCGCCGCAGTTTTCTCCTCCAAAATAGCAGTCATCTCCTTCTTCTTTTTAGTAAGTCCTTCAAATCGTCGTGCCATTTTGTCTTGGCTTTGGCGCAATTCCAAGAGCCTCTTTTTCAACTCTTCATTGCGCTTGACTTTTTCTGAAATATGAACCTCCATTGCCCTGCGGTTTCGTTTTAACTCATCCAAGCGGCTTTCCATCTCTTGGTTTTCCATATATAGCGTCTCGATTCGAACCTTTGTAGTCTCGGCCTTGTTGAAGTGTTCATCGATAACCTGTGTTTGACTTTCTCTGAATCGTACAAAATTGATGATATAAGAGAATATCTTCACCAGGCGGTCGTGTGTTGGCTTGTATAAATCTTGAAACGAGAAGTCCGTAATGCCACATTCAAATAGCAACTTGCGTAGACTAACATAGAAACCCATGAGATTCCTGGTTTCTGCCGGAACTATATCTGGATAGTCTTCACACACATCTTCGGAAGCTGCACGCATAGCGGGATCAACTGTATCGCGAGTCGTGTTCATAAGCAGCTCTGCGAACCATTCGAAGATCATTTGAATTTGTAGCGGGTTGGGCTTTAACAGATCCGCTGCAGTAAACGGTACACCTATGTCGCTGATACATCCTGCAATTTCTTTGTCAGGCTGCCATGATCAGTGGGAATTCAATGAAATCATGATATGGTCATCTTACCAGGCGCATGAATGAATCACTCTCTTCCTCCTTCTTTTTGCCTCGATTTTGTTGTTGTGAGCTGGGAGCAAGGCTCATTCGTGGATTGTAAGACATGTCGTATGGTGGTGGTTGTGTCTCTGTTATTGAGTGGAAGTTGACAGCGCAGATTGTTATGCTCAAATTTTGTACTTTGGTGTGCTTTGCATGGGCATTTGGTTCTTCTGTCGTTGTTTGCAAAGATCGTAAAAGTAAACAAACGGACGGAGCAACCAACTACCGATAAGATTAGGTACAATCACGTGATGTCACATCAAGATGGATTTCGACGAAGGACAGCAAGGTTTGTTGATGAAGCTTCTTCTCCAGAATATTACTTTCACTCTTTAATCAATGTCGAATCAGATATCATAAGGACGTGTAATCTATTAGACGTGTGTCAAGTGATCATATACCCCTCTTCAGCTCTCAACAAATTGCCGATGCCCTTGTAATATCAGATCAGCTATGTAACGGCTCTGAAATATCATTCTCCCTATCCTTTGCACTCAAGTTCGACAGCTACGGTTTTTGAATAGCTTTTATATACCAGCTCTACAAACATGAGACTCCCTCAAAGTCAGACTTGTATCGGGATCTTGTTACATGTCATGGACATACAAAGCCAGCTTGCCACAGCTACCTGGTTGTCTTCTTTCCCCACTACAATGTGATTCCATACCCTTGTGTTTTCTACGTATTGACCATATCGAAGTGGAGTCTGAAAATGCTTAGAATGACATCCAAGCAAATATCAAATGCTATACTCGTACTCCGTACACGACTGCAGACTCGGCCCAGTTATCTTTCGATACATGCAGGATTATTCAGATCATAATTCGAGCATTTCATATGTTTGCAGGAACAGATTAAAGACAAATGATACGGCTACACCATGCTCACTGATTACACATAGTAATTTGTCACCAGCTCCTCTCCCCGCATTTCCTGGAGAGTTCCAGGTCGGTTTCATGGAAATACATCAAATCGACTGGTCATGACTATTCATCGACCTGTACAGTTTCGAGATAGGCTATTTGAATGCGCAATACTAAACGGCAGGTGGACTAATCGATCAACTGCTAGCTGCATCTATCTAGCACCAATAAGCCTCGATGCAATCGAACCGTAATTGAAATTATTTGCACCGATTAACTCATGTGATGACAAGCTGAAGCTGCATTACACTCTACTCTGTACCTGACAAACTGAACTATAAGGGAGGATATATTTTTTTGTGCAATGGCATGACTTAACTATATACCATCAAGCATCCTGGCTTGCGATGGACTGAGACGATATTCCGGGATAGGCGGAAAGTCCAAGAGAAGTCATGATCGATGTAGTGGTCCTGTATTGAGTGTTCGTACGAACCTACATCCCCATGGTCTTGCAGATGAGAATTTGTTATGCAATGCAGCATCGTCCTCGGTAGACGCCTAACGGTAAATACGATCTAGGTAGACACTTCATCACCTGCGTTATTTTCTATCCGACACCTTCCCTCATATCTCCCACTGGCTTATGTTGTTCACAAGTTAAATCCGTGGCTTTAGTAGCATCAATTAAGTAAAACATATCAAACCGCGGGGTTGAAAACTAGTTTAGTAATATGAGGTCACCCCTTACTTTCGATGTGGGGGGGGATTCTGCATATGATTGATCCTTACCATTCAACAAAGAAATGAAAGAACGAGCTTCCAAGCAATTTGTTGAATGGCTCGATTCTCGAATGGTATGTAGTACTCGTACTAACACTGACCCCGAGAACCCCGAGAACCCCCATTCACCCATTCACCCTTTCGGGCGATTTTTCATAATGACCTGCCTGCAGTCTTTTAAGCCGAACTTTTAATCTGCACTAGTTCCCTTTGTAACAGGTTCTATATGTCAGATCTTTGTGTAAGTTTACATGAGTATGAGAATTCCTCGGCTATTAGCTTGCTTCTGCGAGGTTGGGAAACTATATTAGCTCCCTTCCATAGTTCCTCAAGTAAACAAAACACATAACACTCCTCTAAGTACCTCTCTCCCTTTAAATACAAAGTTTGAATCAACTCGGAACGAATTGACGATACACCAATACCATATTGCAAGCTCCCTCAATCTCAGCTCTTCTATCAGAATGGCTATTCTCATTCCCAGTATTTCTAACGGTGCTGTCGAGGATGTCTCAAGCGGGTCTCCTCATGTGACAAAAGTCACGGGAGCTAAGCCCAAGTCACATCACAATCTGAATTTCGATATCATCGACATCCGCCATGATGGTGCCGAAATCGAGTTGAAGGATGAGATATTGGCATCTCTGAGACCAAAAAGCGGTCTCAAGAGTCTGCCCACCCTGCTCCTGTATGATGAGCGGGGTCTACAAATATATGAAGAAGTCGGTATTCGTTTACTTGGGAGATCTATCAATCATGTTGACTTATAGAGACAGATCACTTATTTGTCTGAATACTACCTTACAAACGCAGAGATAGATGTCCTTGAACGTTCCGCGGAAAGTATTGCTGCAAATATACCTTCTAACTCTATGGTTGTTGAGCTGGGAAGCGGGTTTGTAATTTTCGTTAGAGTCTGAAGCTTTTAAGACTAACAATGAACAGTAATTTACGCAAGGTGAGTATATTACTACGAGCTTTAGATGCGGCGGGAAAATGTGTCGACTACTACGCGCTTGATCTTTCATTGAAAGAGTTGGAGAGAACTCTAGAGCAGGTTCCAGAATTCAGATACGTGAAGTGCCATGGGCTTCATGGAACTTATGACGATGGTCTCGCGTGGTTGAAACTTCCTGAAAACTCTTCCAGGCCAAAGTGCGTTGTATCGATGGGATCGAGCATTGGTTTGTCTTTACAATTTTTTATCACCAACAATTAACTTACCATGCGCAGGTAACTTTCAAAGGCACGATGCGTCAGCGTTTTTGAAGAGTTTTGCGGAAGTTTTTAGCCCCTCGGATATGTTTCTCATTGCCATTGATGCGACTAGTAATCCAGAAAAAATCTAGTAAGTCCCATAAAATTATCAGGTAGTCTTTAGCTAATTTTGTCATAGTCATGCTTATAATGGTGTGTCTACTCAATTCTAAGGCCTTTCCTGCGGCTAATCTTGATAATAAGACAAGAAAGGGGTCACCCATAAGTATGTACTAGCAATCAATAGCGATCGACTAACAATCATTTGCTTACTCCTTACAAAAGGTTTATCTTGAATGGTTTGATCCAGGCGAACAAAATTCTCGGAGAGAACATATTTGATATTGCAGACTGGGCTGTCATCGGAGAATATGTATACGACACACAAGGAGGTCGTCACCAGGCCTTTTATTCTCCAAATCGAGATATCGTCATCAAAGACGTTCTTGTCAAATCAGGAGAACGTGTAAAGATAGAGGTCAGTTTGAAATACTCAGAGGAAGAAACAGTCAAGCTAGTGAAAGATGCTGGGATGATGGAAGCTCAAAAATGGTCGGCTTCTAAAGATGAATATAGTAAGTTTTCGCATTATGTTTGTCTTTCCCAGCTCCGGTTCGAATCCGCAATCTTACAGGTAGACATCAAAACCACGTCAATTTACATGGTCTTGTGATCACAGAAACCATCGGCGTGGGGGTATCTCCCAATCGTGGATTTGTGGCGCATGCTTATTCACTTGCTATCATGGGACTGACATCAATATGGCATGATATTGCAAAACGCGCTTCCATAATAGGACAACTGTTTTCTGTATCCCATTGAATACTGTTCTGACTTAAACTTGAAGATATGCACCTCTTAATAAAAAGCACAATGGCATTCGACTCGAATCCAAATGAATATGCTTCGTCTACGGCCCCAACTTTTGGGGATTGGCAAGGTCTATGGTCAGTATGGGACACTGTCACCAGAAAAATGATTCCAAACGAAGAATTGGTCGAGAAGCCAATTAAACTTCGAAATGCTTGCATTTTCTACCTGGGACATATTCCGACTTTCTTGGACATGCAACTGAATAAGGTTACTACAGAGCCGCTTTGTGAGCCTTCTTCATATCCCGCAATTTTTGAAAGGGGAATTGATCCGGATGTTGACAATCCCGAGCAATGTCACTCTCATTCCGAGATTCCCGATGAGTGGCCACCCCTTGAGGAGATTCTATCATATCAAGAAAAGGTGAGATCAAAAGTCAAGAAGTTATATGCAAGCCAAGCACTTCCCAGAAATCTTGGTCGCGCACTTTGGTTGGGGTTTGAGCATGAAGCTATGCATTTGGAAACCCTTTTATACATGTTATTGCAAAGTGATAAGACTATTCCACCCACTAGCGCTAGGCCAGACTTTAAAGGAGAAGCAATAAAAGCCAAGACATTGCGAGTGCCAAATGAATGGTTTACTATTCCAGAGCAGAAAATCGTAGTCGGGTTGGATGACCCCGAGGATAATTCTGGACCGGATAATCATTTTGGGTGGTATGTTAAACACGCTCCATTCAAGCACAAAGTAGATATAACAATGCACCACAGGGATAATGAGAAACCTCCCCGAGAAGTTGTGGTTCAATCATTTGAAGCCAAAGGACGACCAATTACCAATGAAGAGGTAAGCCACGCCTGAAACGTCCGAGACACCATTTCTGACTGTCAACAGTACGCTTTTTATCTGGAACAAACACATGAGAGCAAGATCCCTGCTTCGTGGATCAGAAGTCGACAATCTAATGGCTACACCAACGGTACTTCAAATGGTCACAGTACAAATGGATCAACTTCGCCTCGGTTAAGCAAGGCATACCTCGAAGACAAGGCTGTTCGAACAGTCTACGGTCCAGTGCCACTCGAGTATGCTCTAGATTGGCCTGTATTCGCTTCATATGATGAGATTTCCGGATGTGCAAGCTGGATGGGGGGGCGAATCCCAACGGTTGAAGAAGCTCGAAGTATTTACAGTCACGTTGACGGTTTGAATATCAAGAAAGCAGAGAGACATCTGGGCAAGACTGTGCCAGCTGTCAACGGGTAGACATAGAAATGATATTGCTCGAAATCATATGCAAAGACTAATTGATGAACAGGCATCTAATAAACGAGGGCGTTGAAGAGACACCACCATCACAAGCGTCTCAAGTCGGTGGAAGCTCTCAAGAGCTTTTCACCGACCTTGAAGGTGCCAATGTGGGATTCAAGAACTGGCATCCAATCTCCGTTACTTCTGGCGGTAATAAACTCGCAGGGCAAGCTGATATGGGTGGAGTTTGGGAATGGACCAGCTCACCACTCGTTCAACATGAAGGATTTGAGCCGATGCCTTTATATCCGGCATACACTGGTATGCCTTCCGTTTTGCTCCATGAAATTTTTGTAAAAACTAATGTTCAAAGCCGACTTCTTTGACGGAAAACACAACATTATCCTTGGAGGATCATGGGCAACTCATCCTCGTATTGCTGGAAGGAAGACATTGTGAGTCAAGTTGGATTGATTCGTCCTCTGTTATAATACTAATTGAATCATGTAGTGTCAATTGGTACCAGCGTAATTATCCATACACATGGGCAGGTGCACGAGTAGTCCGTGATTTCTAGGTTGGCTGCATGCTTTGAATATGAGTGGTAAAGCTTCTTTCATCATTCAACAGGGGAGGAAGCAAGCCAATGTCACTTGAGCGAATCAACTTCGTCTTGATGAGACCACAATATAGTAAGATGAAGGATAAAATTGGGTGGATGAGCTTTGCAATGTTTAAGTTTTCACCCTTTTGTTTTCAGTGATAATGATTTGAGTAGAATGAAATTGATAATTGTGGATGAATATGAATATCGATATGAACTATTGAAGAGAATACCAGGGAGAATATCAGATGGAAACGATCACACACTTCATTATCCTGTCACTTTCGTATGCGACTAGCAGTTCAAGTTTTGCAGTATCTTTGAATACCTAATGATAAGTCAAGATGAGTTTCCCAACCATTTTATGAAACATGTACTCATTTGATGTTGTTTGTAGTGAATTGTAGAGAGGTACTCAGTGAGGCAAGTGAGTGAGATAGGTCTGGTGGTGCACTTATCCGAACTTTCAAGCAGTCGGAATGCGCCTTCCTTTTTTAACAAACAAACTTCCCATCGAGCATGACTGTTGCATGAGATCCCCACTTGAACACTCTCGCACTTGATTCTACCATCTTATAATATCTACTTTCGTTTTTTCCCAAACAGAGTTCTTGATAAGTAAATACTAAGAGGATTGGAGAAGACGTTCATCAATTGATCGATCCATCTGCATTCATCGAAACCAATTGACACAAACTCTCTTTTAGGAAAAACATTCACTTGATCCTCACTCCAACAACAACATCAGGATCTTACTTCCTTTGTTCGCATAGAAATAGGAGGAAGAGGAAATATTCAACTTCAGCATTCGACATTCGACATTCGCTAATTAGCCAGACTTCATGTACGATTCGAGTGAGAGAAAGACGAACAAGGGGCAGAGAAAGAATTAAACATATCACTCGCTATCTATTCAACAATCAGTCTTTATCTACAACTACAAATAAGAGAAACAAGAAAGTCAAGGAAAGACTGGGGGCATAACACTCAGCATCCATTCAGCAGGCAATCTTTGTCCGCGACCAAAAGTGAGAGGGAGAAGAAGGAGATAGCAGGAGATCAACAGAACACTCGGTAACCCTTTAGGAATCAGGATATACAAACAGTCACCCTCGAGTTTTCTAGATACCTTCAACCGAGGCATATGTCAGTACTGTGCGGTCCTTTCCCAGTAAGAGTGGCTACTACAGATCTGTTTTTGATTCAAGATCTAAAGACATTATACTTCGATCGAGACGACAAACAACGCTTCCGTTATCTTCACAACTCCAATCCCTCAAGATCGACGACTATTCATGTAAATTACCTATCGATAGCGCGCAGCTACATGTGAAGCAAAGAGGTTCTCGAGTTCTCAATCTTAATCTGGCCTATCATATCAAGTTCTTCCCACCAGGACGACAACCAATACTTTTATCCGCTTGGGAGGCATCCGAACTCGAGAAGGGCTTGCATTCAGAAGCATCTAATCTGCAGAAAGCTTTTTTTGAGATATCTCGTGTTTACTGAAGTCATCACCTAAGGAACAATTCTACCCAGTCTGATAGCCCAACGTGGCACATCGACGTCGAGAGGAACATTGGATCCGGAAGATTGAAAATTTTATGGGATGAAATTGGAACGAAAAGATATAAAACAACGAATTTTACTTTCCTTGATCAACTCTGGCCATATTCACTCTATCTATATTGATACATCTCATTCATTTATTCATCGCGCCTAATAAGTTGATTACACAAGCCTTGAGTCCGGTGTTCGGCAAGATTCAGTTCACAACCGCTTACCCTACGGCAGTGTTGAACCTTACAATCCAGAGAAATACAACACGTATCTGCACTCTTCTTCTTTCACTAGCCTCACAAGCGCTACTATTTAAAGTTCAATCTAGTGAACCGTTCGCTTCACAATCAATTCCAAAATTTGGATCAGAATTTCCATCAATATTGTAAGCAACACAATCTCACAACCTCTTCACATTCTCGCAATCCAATTCCTTCGAAAATTCTACAACTCTTTTTCACAACTAGTATTTTAATGCTAGTATTGCGCCAAGGAAGTTATACCGTTTTTCTCCTGCACGCGCCTCAAAAGATATAAGCGGCCTCTTGCGCCAACATTGAAGACTTTCATCTCTTAATAAAATCAGACCGAAAAGATATCGATTTTGATCTGCTTGTCCACAACAAATTACATTTCATTCACAAACTTTCCCCATAAGTCGGCTATTCTTTTGGTTTTCACGGAATAGTTTGATTGACTCGCAACGTCGAAGACAAGGATTTTTCCACAGGAGCAAAGAGACTCGTAGACCAAGCTCAGTATCAAAGTTCAATTACTTACAGTTTTCAAGGCAATCAAACATCTCGCCACCAAGAAATTCGAGCATTCCAAGTTCAACTACTCTATACAATACTCGCTATGATGAATTGGGCAATAATTGCTCGCGAAGATCGTCTCTATAAAGGTAAAACCTTGTATAGATGGGATGTATCACCTGGCTTAGGTAAGAAATCCTACAATCTTATGTTTGCCGCAGAGTATACTAACAACCGTTTTTAGAACATCATTGCGGAACATGTGCCACACCACTCCATAGTAAGTCACATCAAGCTACAGCGACATCATCTGTAAGTTTGGTAGACTTACTCACCATACTACTCCCATAGATGCTCGTTCAAAGTCTTCCTGCCTTGGTAAGCATGTTGAACCTTGCTTCCGATTTCATCAGCAGCTGCACTTCCTTGGTAAGTTTTCCAGCCTTATTTGACCACCAGGTGCTTGATCATGGTTATGAGACCATCAAATAGTCAATAATAATGCTAACTTGCATGCATAATAAAGGAAAATCTCATGAATGTCTTGGGTAATTACATGGACTTTCATACCTGTCTAGGCTGGTTTGCTAATTATAATAGATGCAACACGTCTGATGAGATGCACTATACTCGACACAAGGAGATCCTGACTATTCTTCGAGAGATCAACACATTTGACCAAGCTGATCTATCTCTTGGATCTCAGATGATGAAGAAAAAAGACGGAGCTGACAAGAAACAGACAGACTCCGAGACCACCTCCGAGGCAACGGACGCAATCTCTGAAATGAGCCTCGAGGAAGAGACTTTAACAAAGAGGGAAAGGAAGCGAGCAAAGAAGTTGGGAGCAAAGACTAGAAGGAACGTTGTTGTTTGTAGTCAAGATGAGATCAACGGCATTAGCGAGGCATTGCATGGTCAAATACACGAAAGTAAAGGTGCTTGGGAAGGTACATATGCTTATGACAACCGTCATGCTGATACATCATCTGCAATTGCTGGTCCGGTCGGAGAGGAGGGTGAAGAATATGATGCATATGCGGTTCAGCCACCCACTCAAGTTTCCAACAAAGAATACAAGACCCCCAACTATCCGACCCCAAAGCAACAAAGGGCGGCTAAAAGACTCACTACAGTAACACCATTAAGGCAATCAAAACTCCGTGGTCATCAGCAAAGGTTCACTCCCGAAACGGCCTATAAAAACGATCCATATGGTGGTATTGATCCCGAAATTTTCTATCGTCTCGGCATTGATGTCAAACCGCCATTTAATCCGAAAACCCGAAAAGAATTAATAGGAAAGCTCATTGCTGCCATCCAGAATGATCTGCATGTTATCCGGCGGGAAGAGGAAGAGGCTATCATCAGAGAAGAAGGTTTCTGGAGATGGGCTGGACGGAACGCGTTTCGAAATATCCTTGAATACCGCAAGAAATTTGACTGGGCAACTGGTCAGAAGATAACCCCGGGTCAGAAGATGATTGTGATGAAAACTGAAGCAGAGCTCTTTGGCGACGAACCGGACAATTATCAGATCGATGATGAGACAGAGGGAGGCGGCAGGCAAGATGATCCAGAGAACGAGGCCGAAGTTGCTGCGGATGAGGACATACCTGCAGAAATGATGGTTGAGAGGAAGGATATAAAAGGAATGGCACATGGAAGTAAGGGTAAATCGGTTGACCAAGAAGAGCAGAAAGTCAAGAAGCATAAGGTCTTGAGAATCACCATGGCACACGAGTCGCACATTCGACCGAAATCAAGACAATATAAGAGTATTTCGAAGACGGCTCTTGGCAAAAATAAAAATTTCTACAAGTATTTCGAAACCGCAGGAGTTGTTGATGGTTCCGTGGAAGAAGATGACGAAATGGAACAAGAGGGTATTGATGATCTTGTAAGATACAGCGTGAAGTATGGCGGCAATACGCTCAAGTCTACTTCTACATGGGCGAGTGTTGTTGGCTACAGCTCAATCAGCACTACAGGTACTGCTAAGAAGGGAAAGAAAGTTATTGCAGATCGAACATCTATTTCTCCTTTGGTTGAAGATGGCGAGTGGACCACGGTTACGAAGAAAGGAAGGAAGAATTTGATGTATGGATAAGACACAGGCTGGCAGAGTTTGCGATGGAGGATTTGTTATAACTGGTGCTATTTTGTTGGTGTACATTTACAATATGGCTTGCTTACTTTGCAATGTTTGCTTTTTGCTTTTCACGTTGCTTTTTGATGGCTTTCATACTTTGCTATTTCCAGAGAGATGGTAAAGTGATGGTGAACTTAGGGAGAGTTTATGAGGCTACAAGCTCGCGAGGTTACGAGGGGTTTAAAAGGCTTTCACGAATTTCTTTGGCTAATTTAGTTCACTTCATTACCGTTACTTCAAATATGTAGCACCAAGATGGATGACCATTCTCATCAAAAAGGAATGTATATACTGCAATAAAAAGGACGTATTGAAAGTTATTATTTGGATTCTGTTGAATAATAATGGTTTGTACTGAGTGAGTCTGTGAATGTAGTTGGAAAACTCGAGATTGCCTAGGTAATGAGAAATTGGTATATGGTGGTATCTAGGCAATAAATGGGGGATGAGTATAGAGAGTTGAAGAGGTGGGACTGTGTGTATGGATTTGGGACTTTGTTTGAAGTTAGAGGTTTGGGTTTTGGGTTTCGAGTTATATTTTTAGATGTGGGTAGGTACCTGTGTAGATACTAGGTATGTAGTAGTTGGGGAGATGGGGTTGGATGCGTTTTATTGTATTTTGTTGTGTGGGTTGGAGTTCTTTTGGGGAGGTAGGGAGGATGAGAGAGGGGGAAGAAGTTTGGAAGAGGTGGAGGGGAGTTGAAGATTGAAGATTGAAGATTATTAGGGGACAGAGTTGGAGGTGGTGGATATCTGGGTTCTTGGATTGCATTGGATGGAATTGTGTGGAGATGGAGGCGGAAATGAAGGTGGAGGGTAGATTGTAAGTTTGGGGGAACTGGAAAGGGGATGGATGGAGGAAATGATGGTTGGATAGAGGAAGTGATAGAACTGAAGCGATTAGAAAAATCCAAAAGGTAGAGATGTCGATATGTTTTAGAGGTAAGGGAGGGGGATTGCTATTACGACTGATGCTTCTGTATGTAGTAATTGAAATGGGAAGATGGGAATGAAGAATCGAAAATCGAGAATGAGGATGGAGATGAAGATTTTGGGATTTGGCAACCTGGGAAGCGGAGGAAGATGAGAGGGAGATGATGGGGCGATTTGGATTGGATGTTTGGAGATTGATAGGTAGGGTTGGTATAGGGGAGGGAAGGGGGTAGGAGGGAGGGTATCATGGGATAGGGCGGTCGGTAGGAAAAGGGAAATGGAAATGGTGGATATTTGGTGGCTGGAGGGTGAAGGGTGAAGGATGGGGGTAGGATCTGCTGGGTGGGTGGATGGTTGGATGGTTGAGGTTCCTTTTGAGAGCATGTACGTGGTATGTTTACACACTCTGAACTTGGGAGCTGGAATGAAAGGTATCGATTATGGTTGAGCAATGGGCAATGATCATTGGAGGGTGGGAGCTGAGAGAAAATTGGGAAATCGTGAGTGAGAGTTTGGGTTTACGTTGTTTGTATTTTGTTATTGTGATTGGTGGTGTGTTATGTGAGTTGAGTGAGCCATTCGTGTTTTGAAATGGGATAATCTTCTGCTGGTGTGAGGTTGAGATGGCGGGGTATACTGTACGGTAGAGATACAAGTCTTTGACAGATGATGGTATGAGAGATCAATGTGTTTGTACTTCTTACTCGTACTCGTACCTGTATGAATATGACATATCTTGAGAAGAGATTTGAGATTTGAGATTTGAGAGATTAAATGTAGAGTCTAGCCTGTTCTTTTCTTGCGAGATTTCAAAATGGTCCGATGATGTTTTCCGCATTGCTGCTCGGATGCAAAGACAATATCCAGATTCATGCTCAGGAATGGGCGGTGTACCAAGTACTTGCAAGTGACATACCCATACTCATTCCAAGTAGCTTTGGCATTCTAGTGTCGCCTTGGAGGCTGTGGAAGGTCTCGGTCCGGATCTGATATTGGTATTTCTGCATGCATGCATGCATGCATGGATATACTCAATTGCGCAGCATACTCGCCGTGCTACCTGGACCCATGAGATATATGTAGGAAGGCACTTGTAACTCGGGAAGTTTGTTCGTTCCGTTCAGTATACCTCCGTACGGCACTTGACAAGAAGGAAAAAAACTCGCCGAGTATTTGGTGCTACGTCTGATGCGCGTGAGGAAATATCTTGAGGGAATTTTTGTGAAATTGGGGAGAGACTAAATTAGGAAGAGAGCAAGTTGAAAGGGACTCGGGTATAAAGAAGTCGGTTTCACTTACTTTTGCAAATGTGCCTGCTATCAGATGGGAAAGATAGATGTGTGGCGGGATTTTAATTGGATTCCCAAGACCTACGTGATGCCGTACCGTTACCTGCCATTCGGCGACCAACATTATCCCTATAGTTATACCTTGTCGTCGGGATTTTGCATGGCTGGAATCTCGAGGATTTGAGTTTCGCCAGGTAAATGGATGAAATGGTACCGTATATGTAAGCCGGCGGCTCCATGCGTTGTTTAGTTGCACAGCTATAGCATTTTGATGTTACATGGTGTCAAGCTCAAGGATCAACGTCAAGGATGAGGATAAATATCTCGAAATACATTCGTGGATCTCGATGATAGGTAAGGTCCATTAACATCAAAGTTGTGAAACTTTGATAATTGAGATGTATGAAGAGGGGGAACTCGAGCCACGAATCCGTAATCTCGATTCCTCCTCTCTTGGCCAATAATCATGTTGTGCCTTTGCAAGGGACGAGTTTGTTTGTATGATGTAGTTCATCCCTTTTTCATGCTGTATGATTTCGGGTCTTTGCGCTGACGGGCTCAGTTCGGATTCGGCAAAGGAAAATATATTCCATGCCGCTGTCGTATAACAGAAATTGTTACCCGTGGAGACTTGACGGTCACATTACCACGACTGTTGGGCTAGAGACGATAAAGTAACCTTTAACATAGTAATTGACAGGGTGAGGTACTTGGTGGTTGTAACGCGGGGCGTTTCTTGTCATTAGTCGGAGTCGTTCAAATTTTGTTGATGTAGGCTATGATTGGGTAGATACCAATGTAGCATTTGAAATTCCGTGACATCGGAATAGACTCCTGTCATTTAGCGGGAGTGCTGATGAATTATGGCTGCGGAGACTAACTTTACGGTTGACTTCTTTGAACTCAAGAGGTTGAATAATTGGTCCACGCTGCATATGTACTTGTAAAACATTCACACTTTGAGGAGGATGTGCTGTATCGTATTGTATCGAAAATAGTTGGCCATCTCGAGTCGAACACAAACACGAGATGAACTCATGGATAAGGATAAGGCTGAGGATCTTACTGGGGGGCTTTCAAGGAGGATCGTTGGCGTGGCTGGTGGTTTGGGGGTACGAAAAGGAATGCAAACGAGGTGCGTGCGAACTATATATATGCCAATCACGAACCACCAGGATGTCAGTTCAAAACAAGTACTGTAGTTGAAAGGAAATATCAAAGTCGAGAAAAGCTCAACGTGGAAGAAGTACGTTTGTACGTTGGAATTTTTTTTTTCTCGCTGGTTTATTGTGCCACCGATGTCCTTGAGTATGAATTTGACGCAGCGATTATAGGCGCGTGAGGTGACCAACATTGAAATGTCCATGCCGCTATTCAAATTCGATAGACGTTTTGTAGCATCGGAGGTGGGATTGTACAATAGTCCGATAGTCAGTGGCAATTCTGTTCCACGAATCCCTTGACAGGGTACACGTTCGCCTGCATTCTGGAAGCGATAATGGGGAGCGGAAAAAAGCAAATGTAGAAACACATCTCATCTGTATGGAAGGTGATTGGTTCAAAATATAGTTTAGTGTAACAGTATACTTAGATCTGCCAGCAAATGACCTAGGTACATATAGCGGTTGTGTTCTGGAGAAGTGGAAACGATGAGCATTGAGGACTACAAATGGTCTAGAACAATCCTTGGAGGTCTATGGCAAAAGGCTTTCGTTGAGGAAGTGAAATGTGATTGAAATGTGGTCGCCGGTGAACTAATTGTTCAAAGCGATGAATGTGATATGTGATGCTGCCCCTTCAATGGTTAGATAAGATAGTGTTCCAATGGAAGAAAGTTTTCTGTGCCATGACATGAATCTGGGCATCGTCTGCCATGATTTTGAATGGCATTACAAAGATAGCTAGTGGTGACATCTGATGCGATATTATTACATAATGTTTTTCTTCCACAGGAGTTGGCTTTGTCGATGTCGCTTGTTGAAGAAGATTACGTTCGCATCTATATATTATTTGATACTCTACACTCTCTAATCGTACATGGTGTATCCTCCGTATACGCATAGGATCAGATAATCCCTGGTACTGATTGGTCAAAGACATGGTAGAATCTTGATCACGTAATCCTCGGTACTCGAGTCACTGGGAGTGGAATGTGAGTCCCATCTAGTCCATCTAGTCCATCTAGTAATAAATGGAAAAGGGGATACCAAGTACCCAGATAGGCTTAGGTAGGCTCTGCTAGCATGGATGTCTCGTGACCTTTATCTCATGTGTTGCTCCGTAATATTGGAAATTCGAATCAATCGGAAGGTGAGTGAAGTGATACCCGGCATGTTGGACCAACGGCCGTTTACCTTTTCTTTGCTTACCTACTGAGATACCAAGTTCCAAGCGTCCCAGCCTGCGCAATGCTAGGGATGTGCGAGGGAAATGCCAGGAAGGTCCCGATAAGTATTCCATTTTGCGACCCTGCATCAAATCTTTGTGCAAGATGGCCGTAACCGAGCCAATGAAAAATAAGATAATGTGAATGACCACGCTAAGATCATTTAGCTCACGCTAATCGCAATAGAACCACTCTTTATGCGTAAGTGACGCTTGCCTTTCCAGGACTCCAGGTGTTTCTTGATTGAGAGGAGCAAGTGGTGTGCATAACTTACCTAGGTAGCGATCAATTTCTAACCTTACCTACTAGGTAACTAAAGCCCTTTTCTACTACAACCTTACTGCACGAGTACCGACCATCAAAAAAACTCATTGGAATATTCGAAAAAGCCATTCGTGCAACAGGAATCCCCTTCACACCGACCACACCGACCACACCGTCTCAAGGGCGAAGGAGAGTTCAAAACATCTTCACACTTCACGATTCTCACCATAATCTTCTTCACTTGTTGTCACTACCGCCGTGAAGGGAAAGAGGATATTCTTTCGGACATTCCTTCCATTTCATCCAGCCTCTACACCCCCCCCTGACTTTACATTGCTCATCTCACCGTTATTTGGATTCTACAAAGTATTACACATTATAGATTATGGATGACAAAGGCCACACATTTGAATAAGGAAAAGAGAACGACGACATCCAGATTCAAGGAGCGAAGAAGAAAGAAAGAAAGAAAGAAAGAAAGAAAGAGTCTTTTGAAACATCCGAAAGGGGGAGGAGAGGAAGGTTAACTTTGGTCACTGGACTTTATCGAATCAATCTTCAGTCACGGATTTCAGTGAGAGCAAGCAAGCAAAACTTGTGTCAGACAAGGAATTGGGCTTGCATGAGTGAAGTTAAATCAAATCGCAATCGCTCAATCCTTCCTCATATTATCAACTTCAATATTCCTTTTCTCGTGCTCGAAATTCCGGAGATCACGGCGATCATTTTGATCCAAAAGCCATTAAATCCAAGCGCATTTAGGTAGGTAACACAGCACGATATCTCAACACTTGTATTTTCCGTCACTCTACCCCCTTTTATTTGGTTCTGGAGCCTTTACTAGAGCAAATGAGGTTGATCGCATTGCCATTGCTCCCATTCAACAACGGCAAAGTCGAAGTTTGCGTAGTGCATTGTAGGCTCTGTTTCCCGCTCCAATATAAACTTGGCCCGTGCAACCGCAAATCACAATCACGACCACAACATAGAGAATTGCATTATTGTTAGCACTTGGAATTTGCATAGCTTACTCGATTTTTGTCAAGTCTATTTTCAATAACTATTACCACGTTGTCGAGCTGACTTTCAACTTAACCAGGCCAACTCCTTGGATAACAGACTTTCAATTCTTATCAGAAGTTCTAGCCCCGAGTCTCTAGGACGAAACCCTCAAATTATCTTCAGGGCTTTTTGGATCTTGCAAGCCTTAACTGGGCACCAATTTCATTCTAGGAGTAATCTTCAGTATTTTCACAGCATTTCCGAATATAAGCACCAATCTTTACTGCATCACGCCCTAGCAGCTTGTATCTTTTGGCGCAAGTAGGTAGAGCTTAAGAGACTAAGCTAAGATTCAAAGGCAATCTAACCCTGCCTCCTCATACGCATCCAAACGTCAGTAGGATAACCTCATCGGCGACCATATCATCTCACCACCCCAGCTATAATTGCACGAGGAGATTAGAGAATAATCGACATCACCTTCACGCTATTTCAATAGCAAAGTCTTCTTCCTTCTCCAAAGGCGTTACAGTTCTCACTACTTCATAAAGAACATTACAACTCGATTCTTACTTTTGACAGTTTTCACATCATATCTTTTGGCGTTAGCTACTGCTTTCTCTCCGCTCGTCAGAAATCACATATTTCCGAGACACGTCAACGTTTTCAGGAAGCCATATGTGCTGCGCACTTCAAACAGCTCCTTCGATTGGCTTCAAGTCGGATCATCCTTTTAGCAATATGAGTAACAGAGGCTCATCATCACCGCATCAACGGAGGCAGGAAGTGATTCCTGTCCGATCAGCTGTTGCTGCAATGGAACAGCCTACCAAAGAAGAGTATGAAGCAGGCAATCAATTGATCGGAACCGCAACCTCTTCAAGATACGACGATCAGCGCCAACAAGAAAGAGATTATACCCATAGCATCTTATCTAATGCCGACTATAAAAGCTCGGATAGAATTATGACTACTGGTATTCCAGTAAATCACCACAGTCCTAGGGATATCTCGTTAGAGCGGAGTCAAAGAGAGAGTTCCCAGGCCAGCGCCCCCGCGTCGTCCCCAGGGGTGGAGCAGATTCAATCTAATCAAATTTGCAGGTATGAAGACAATTGCTTTGTAGGTAGTTGTGACTAACTTTTTCAAGTAATTGTGGCACAACTAGAACACCACTTTGGCGAAGGTCTCCGCAAGGAGCAACTATATGCAATGCCTGTGGTTTATATCAAAAAGCTCGCAATGCTTCTCGGCCCACAAATCTAAAACGTCCACCAACCACTGCTCCTATCGGTTATTCTGGAGATCAACGGGAATCTCCCTCTGCGAGCGGGCCACTTTCACTTCCTACTGCTGGCGCAACCTATGTTTCTGCAGATCAAACCTCCACAGGAACATGCCCTGGTGGTGGACGCTGCAATGGTACTGGAGGCGCCGAAGGCTGTGGTGGATGCCCAGCTTTCAACAATCGTGTCTCAAAAACCGCTCACTTTACTTCTTGTCAAGATAGACAAGCAACACAAACACCACAGCCGCAAAATGATCAACCAACAGATGCGCCGTCTCCGATTGATGTCGCATCCCTCCAACTACAAGCACAAAATACCACGGTCGTTGTAGCTTGCCAAAACTGTGGAACTACCATCACACCGCTCTGGCGTAGAGATGAGAGTGGTCACACAATTTGTAACGCTTGTGGTAAGTTCACCGACAAGCTAGAAACGCATCCGAACTAACACATGATAGGGCTGTATTATAAACTCCATGGCGTGCATCGACCAGTGACTATGAAGAAATCAATTATCAAACGTCGCAAGAGGGTGGTTCCAGCAGTTCAAGGTTCTCAAGCTTCCAGCTACGAAACTAGTAGTACAATGGATTCGCCAGAGTCCGACCGTGCTTCCCCAGAAGAGGTAGTTGAGCGAGGTACAATGAATCCTGACGGATCAGTAAACTTGGGTCTTCGTTTACGCAACGATCCAGGAAGAGCTCTACCCGAACCAATCCGGACACAAAATGGCCAGCATCAGCATCAGCAACATCCACCATCTGATCTTGGCGCCTACACGTCCAATCCAAATTATCAAGGCCAAAATCTCGACTCTTTGACTAATGATAATCGACTGCCGCCAATGGCATCGTATCCTTCGCCAATTCATAATCGACTTTCCGTATCGCCCAACAATTATCTCTCCCCTTCTCGAAAACGATCGTTTTCCGCTACCGATATGGACCCAAATAATTCTCTCTCCTCGGAATCTGCACACGCATCAACCTTACCTAAACGTCTCTCGTCCATAAAATCGATACTGAACCACGGTTTCACAAATTCCGATTCTGATGTTAATCCTGAGAATGACCTTAGCTTCCGCCGCGGAACCGATAGTCTGAGATTAAGCCCAAGCCGGTATTCCGCCGCTGTTAGCCCGAGTCTTAGTACCGTCGGTCCTGCTACTTATTCAACCAGTCCCTCGGGTAGTGGAGCTGGAAGTGCACTGAGCAGTGCGAAAGACCCGGCAAGTGAAAGCGATCGCGCAAAAACGGAGAGAAGGGAGATGCTACAGAGGGAAGCGGAAAAGATGAGGGAGGCTTTAAAGGCCAAGGAAAGAGAATTGGCCGAATTGGGAAACGGGTTGGATTAATATTTACCCGCCAACCACATTAGCCTTTCCGGTAAATTGGACGAAAAAGAAAGCTACGAAATTACGAATGTGCGTTTACTTTGTGAATTTTCTCGCAGGGTTATTGCAGATATGGGAAAGAATACGATGAGCACGAAACGGGAAAGGAAAGTGAGTAAGAATAGAGGTATGGGAGTGAGCAAGTTTGTCTTCAAGGACTGGATCACATACTGCATGATATGATGGGAGTTTACCAGGGGTTCTTTTTTCGGGGGCATTACATAATCGGAATGGGATGGGACACAGATACCCCTCTGCCGTTTAACGAATGGGGGATTTCATTATACTTATTGTCAGTGTAACATTGGAATGGCAAGAGGCGTGCAGGATTTATCTTTGGTATATCTTCAGTGCCAGGTTCGGGCTTTTGATATTGGGAGTGCTAGATGCACAAATTTGCAACTCTAATGTGTACATTGAAACAGATACAGGGTCTAAGGCTCAGGCAAGCAAGATGGGTGCAGGCGGTTCCAACGGAACAAAAAATGACAGAACAGACCCTCGATACTTGCAGTTCAATGAGTCTAAGTAAAATAAAAACACTATATCAATATCACATAATCCCAAGTTGAAAGTCTCACAATGTGAATTCTGTAATTTCCCAGCTTTGGATTTTGTATCTTGCTTTTATTGAGGACCGGCTGACGTACATACATACGCACGCGAGAAATAGTAAGGAGATATTTCGACATGTCACCGTCCGTTCTATAGCTAATTTGAATCGGTGATTCGGTGGAAGAGAGACAATATGATATGTAATACAAGGCTGTTTTTCTGGAAACTCGCGTCTTTAGTACCAATAAATAGATGATGGCTAAGGCAGTATTTGCGAGGGGAAAAGTAGATGCGATATCGAGGTATGGTGCGTATCGTAGGAGATATGGAAGATATCTTGTTTGAGCTGAGTGATCGCGGTTGAGGAGTCTTGGAACTCGACGGGAGGTATGCGATGCGATTAGACTTGTTCGGCGCCCCATCCTCCATCTGCTTCTCTGTTTGCGGTAATGATCGTTAGCAAAAGGTTTCGTATAGGCTGTAATTGTATAGAGTGATATGTGGGGGGAGGGGGATTGTGTATTCACCTCATGTTCGCAGGTGGCTCGATAGATGGTACAAACTCGAGACCAATGTAAATAAGACCGATTATGCCAATTAAAGAACCGGCAATGACGCGCAAGACGTGGTCGTGTAAGAGAATGGATCCAACGAATACGTAGACTAGGTTTGGGTGTTAGTTTTGCTCGGACTGTGGTGGGTGTTGTATATGTGGATGTGGAGAGTGACGTACAGATTCCTCGTCCAAGGAAGGAAAAGAGGAAAGATGCATAGCGCGAGACTTGTGGTGGAATTTGGAATTCTATAATTTTGTATTAGTGACATGCGCGACATATTTGGCAGGCTCATTTGAAGTCCAAATCGAGGTTTGATGAGATGGGATTGTTGTGAAACTTCGAGCTTAAGGTAGGTGAGACGAACCAAGAAGAGCAGTGCCTGGGAAATTGTATGTTAGTAATCTTCGTGAGCGGGAGGATATAGTATGAGGATAACTTACAGATTCCGAAGATGATAACGTAACATCCAATGATAATAGATTGGCTATGATGATGTTAGAACGAGCAGATTTCTCGATTCTTGCTGTCGCATGAATATGTATGTTACTTACAAGCCTAAAGGAAAGAATTGGGAAATTCCACCAAGAACCATAAAAACACCTACTGCCAAATTGACAAGTCGGCTAAGAGGAATATATGATTAGTCTCGTCTTCAACAATGAACTTTGAACTGGCACATTCAATCGTGGACGCTGGGCAGTAGGGCTGGTGTGGTTGAGGGCTGGGGAGAGCTCTTGATGAAGCCTTGGAGCTTGAGGAGCTTCCAATTGAATCGATTTTTATCATTTTGGACTTTCATCGTCTGCCATGACCCAATCTATCGAATCTACCAAGAAGTAGAATGTATTCTTAAGCTCTAGCTGAAGCCCCAATCCCTCAACTATCATCAATCGGTCTAGCCCTCAATCTCAAGCTCAAGCTCAAAGCCGCGCAACGAGCACGGTGCAGGCAAGTTTTGGGAAACTCACAAAGCATCAGAGTAATCCATCGTTGCTATAGTATGAGAATATCCGTATTGATATATTATCTTTCGTTCGTGGGGACTTTAGGAATCGCAGAGTTTCCCGTAATTGGACGTGGTGGTTGTGGTTGTAAGGTGTTCAGTAGATAGGCAGGATCAAAACAGATGAAGATCTTTGAAAGCTGGTGCACGCACCTCATGTACCTCATTTCATCTGCGATGGAACACAAAGATTTTGCCAAGAATTTATAAAACAAAGGGTAAGTTACGTGAATTGTGAAATTAGGTAGGCAATTTGAACTTGCTAGCAATATAATTATCTAGTATTGTCATCTTCGTACCCACGATTGTAGATGAATTATTGTATTATTGGTATAATGTATTTAATTGATAAACGTTTCTTCTCAAATTTCTCGAGGTGAGAAATATTCGACTTTCATCATTTGTTCATCTATCTTCCCTAGGGATATCCTGTTGTGATATCAATATGTTATATCTCTTCCCTTCATCTCCTTCATTACTTCAAGAGAAAGACAGACATCAAATCCATGCCTTTCGATAGGAATTCGAATTCGATGTCTATCAGTCAATCAAACATTACTTTGATCAAAATGCGTCGTCTCTAGTAGAGAACCTTGACTGACCCAAAAAGAGATCTTAAAGTGCATCTTCGATAGCGGTATTCGTGCCGAATTATACTGATCTTGTGAAATCGAGGGGGTTTTATATCAGTGTGAAAACTTTGTTGTTTAGTCCTCTGTCTGATTCACGCTTTCCTATGATGGGGGTACATACTAGATACTGGAACATTGGATAATCGCAACTCAGAGATGCTTGATGCAATACATTGTTGCTGTGTGCTTTACGACACCGATGATGTGCCTGGATCCGTCATGCGCTTCATGGTTCCTCTGAATGCTTTGTCAATCAGTCAATCGCTATCTCCTGCAGAGGCAGCGAGAAGTTTGATTTGAGACTTTGCTTTGCTCTGAGTTTCATTTCCCAGTCGCTGAATGATGATGGGCATGAATCTCTTGCTAACAAACACACCGAGATGAATTCGTTTGCGCATGTCCTGTTGGCCATCAATCTGGTAGGCAACTGTTACGCGCAAACCACTGGACTAATCTCTCTGGATGAGCTGGGAAGAAAGCCATAGCTCCAGATACAAAGTTTAAGTGTGGATAATTTACCCATTTCTCCCGTCCTTTCCATGTATAGGAACGTTCATGATAGTTCTACCTGCTGTTCACGCTGAAAGACCGATATCTTGGGGTAGTTCTTCAATTGACATATACTCTTCAGAAACACTTTAATTATGGACCCCAACGGGTCGGCCTGTTTGCGATATCAAATTTAGAAGATTGCATTTGAAATTACCCAAACAGAAGGTCAAGATCAGAAACGTTGACGAGCATAGTCATGATACATAGGGCAGAATGGAAATCAAATACAATCTAAGTGCAAGGGATTCGAAAGATAGTTAAGCTCCAAAGGCCCTCATCAAGTGGTCACATCCAGCCAGCATAGGAAGTCTTCAGGTAAGGCATGAGTTGTTAAGCAGTTCAGTACGATCAGCAAATCGGCGATGAATTTGCCGATGTAGCATTGTCGTCGCCCAATCAATCATCGTGCATACTATCCGACTCTTGACATACATACAATACTGCAACTAGGGGTCTGACACCGATACCGAAACATACGATGGCTTTTTGTTTCGACTTCATCTCTCGTTCTCTTTTTTTCTTTTTCTCATTCCATTTTACAACAAGGTCTGCATGAGCCTTGGCTGTTTCTTTTTTCTATCGAGCTTCTTAAATTCTCTCCCTATGACCTGCTATGGATGCTCATATAACGAGTAATATCTATGTTTCGCAAGCATCCTCACCTGTCCTCAGTTTCTTGACTTACCCCTAAAAATTCGCGACGACGTCTACCAAAGAGTGCTAGTTGTACCCCAAGGAATATATATTTTCCAGATCTATGATGACGCGGTCAAAACAGTGATTCCAGGGAGACCAAGTAAATGGCATGCATCACTGTACACCAATCAAAAAATGCGCCAGGAGGCCAGCGTTGTATTTTATGGACGAAATCGTTTTGTCTTCATGGATACAATCGGGTGCCAGACAAAACTCTTACAGTCCTGTCTATACTCTGTTGGGCCGATGAACGCAAGTCTGGCTCCCTTGAAACGCTGCTCTTTTAGCCGAGTGATTTTTTGGTTTGGGCGCGGCACTTCCTCTTTAGGATGATCTAGAGATGTGGGATGATATATCCTTTACTATTGGTTGGATAATTGGCTTTTCTGCTCATAAAACTTATTTATGAGGTACTTCATGCGACATGTGAACAATATGTAGCGTTATCTGGCGGACTTTTCCGTGCTTGAATGATAAAAATTCAAAAGTCTCAAGATAGAGACAATATCTACGGCAATAAAAATCTACCATCTCCCACTGGCACACTTGGGGCATGTAGAAAAATTATCAAGTGAATCGCGCTCAAAGTCTAGACTTGGATCCTAAAACCTCCTCAACAAGCTCCACAGTCCCCTCCGAACATCCATAAGAGCCCTGATATCCCCAACCTCCATGTCCATAATTATGAACCACCCATGTAGAATCAATTTTCTCCTTCTCAATCCTGACTCCACTCAATCTCAACGGTCGTAGTCCCACTCCATGACGTATGACACTCAATGCCTCAATACCTTTTCCATTTGTCAAAGCAGGACATAACTCCACAGCTCGCTTCATGATTCGCATAGCCTGGTTCGGACACGGTTGGGATTCCCAGTTTCCTTTTTGGTATGTGCCTCCTAGAATTGTACCACCACCAGCTGCACGTTTCATGATATAACATACCTCATCATCTCCATCGTCGGTGCCGGAAATTGTTAACATAACACCAGGATCATTACGTACGAGTACGATTTGACCTCGAACAGGAATGACATCTTTGTCCATAACGCCGCCGAGTTTCGAGGCTAAAAGACCTGTACAGTTCACGATCACATCAGCTTTGCTGCCGGTGTGATGTAGATCGCCAGCTTCAGAAATGTGGTTGATGATGCTGCGTTGAAGTTCGACGCCGTTCTTTAGACATTGACCAACGAGGTAGGATAAATAGACGGCTGTGTTGATGCAAACTGATGTAAATGCAGTTGCACTGTCCGCACCAGCAGGGATCTCGTTTTGTGGTAATACACGGAAATCAGGGACAACATCTTTGAACCAAGGATCAGTGGAGAGTAACTCGTTGAACCACTGACCTGTGATCCCTTGAGCATCCTTATTGCGGTTTAAAATCACAGTGTCTGATGGAGTCAGCAAGGAGTCACCTCAAAAGTGGGAGGACTGTAAGAACTTACTTTGGAAATGAATGCCGGCTTCTGGGACATCTTTCGCTAGTCTTGCGAGTTCATACCATGTCCGCTTCTCCCATCTACAGTCGGATGCATTTGATACCCTGTGAATCGAGTATTAATGTTTCATTTCGTACTTGATTCTGCCCGGACAGGGGAATGGTAAATTGTGACTCACGGAAGATAATTTGCACCAGCCCACGGAGATGTGTATTCAATGTCGTAATCACCGGGCATATGCTTTGCAACAATGGTGACTTTGAAGTCAGGATTTTGGGATAAGAGTAAAGCGGTGGTTAAACCGGACACTCCCGCGCTTCAAAGACGTCAGTCATCATGAGTTACTTTAGGAAGATAAGAGAGAAAGGTTTGAGAAAACGAACCCAACAACCACAATATTTGGCATTGTCGATATAGCTGGTATCCAAGTCTTGACAACAGGATTCCAATGTTCGAATGGAAGTAGAGACAAAAGATATCTCACTTGGGATATACTGAAAGTGGAGTGTTGTGGCACAGAAGATATTCCGGAGATAATCCGAGGCTCGAGCGTTTTTGTGATATCAACTGCTCGTGCCAAGAATATTCTTTCTGAATTCCTTCTTAGATCATCCCTTTTATATATATTTCTGAATATCTTCAGAACGACTGCCTAAACAAATCCTACCCTGGCGTACATATATATGCAAGCCACGTGCTACATTGGGCAAGTGCTTCGTGTCTCTCAAATCACACACTGACTAAACTTTCAGCCCTATCATGACGGCGGAGTTTGAACCCCGCATTTTAGATGGTGGTTTGAAAGTCTGGAAGACCGTATGCTAGGTTTTTGTTTTGGCAATGGTCTGAAGGGACTTCCCTATTTGACCAAAAAGTACTGCCTTGTTCTTTTCGTTTTATCAAGTGTATAATGTATACCTGAACTTCGGTCCTTTCCTTCCTTGTAATGCACGATGTAAAGGTTGCGTATAATCTCGTGGGGAAGTTGCTGTGCCCAATCTTCTTTCTGTTCTAAGAAATCGCCTTTTTGGAGTACTTTTAGATGAGATATTTGGTGATTTCAACAATCACATGGTGACCTGCCATCGTGTAATCAATCACGTGTGGACTCATCCAGATGAGTTTCTAAACCATTTCTCATATCATCTCTAGATATGAGCTTCGCCAGGTGCACTGGGAGAGCTGGCAGCGGCTCCCTTCTCTCTGTCGATAACGAAGCAGCGACTGCTGTAAAAGGGGGTCGAGTTGGTCGGGAGTACCTGAAGAAAACGTCGAAAACGGGTGAGTGGGCCACCCAGCTCAAGCTGATTGCTTTTGCGAAGTGTTTTGGATTGATGTCATCGTATTGGACAATGACAATCAGGATCCGGTAATCGTTGAGCAGAAAGAAAAGCGCGCTAAGAACCATTTGCACATTGCGTCTGACATATGTTTCTATCCTCCTGTGGCAGACCAAGAATGCCAACAACCCCTCATAATAGGCTATCAGCAGTCACCACTCTTCTTTTCGAAACTTAGACGGATCACTTTCAGAGATGCCTACCATCAAACATGATGTGAAAGTAGAGATCACTTCTTTTGCGACCATGCCAAGCAAAAGTGGAGACGAAAAGATGACAGCAGCAGTGTAGGAAAGGACTTAAGCGACAAAAGTGCAAACCTGTAAGGGGGATATCGGCATCACGAAAGAAGCTGATGGTGCTTAAGCATACTTCTTTCTCCAGTGGTTTCTTCAACGCTTCATCTACCTAGGATGATGAAGCTGAAGATTTATAAAAGTACAAGACTCATTTCATATCTCAAAGTTTGACTAGCGTGTACAAAATAATTGGAGTTGGTATTTCCAATTAAGAGGGAGGAGGATATGTGTGTTTACGGACATTCGGGAATGACTGAAATCGATACTTGGAGACCTGATGAAATCATCATTATGATGAGATGCACCCGTTCAGACACAAACACGCACTTGAACCTCTGTAGATTACGACGTTTCCATTTCATGATCAATAAAAGAAACATCTTTCTGAGAACTTGATGATGGAGGTTCTTAAGCATGTGTATGGGCGGCTCTGTAATGGAGATAAATTACAATGATGACGATAACTGTCTTATTTCCACCGTCTGAGCATTAAAATCAATATAAATCAGCGGTTTCTATCCTGATATATACCGTCCTCCAGTCTTCAAACTTCAATCTTTGAATTGGAGTGGGAAGACCTATCCAATTTTCTTGAAGTTCTCGCGGACATTATGACTTCAATGCTAGAAATAGAAATGCTGTGAACGATGTTATATCAACTTCCAAATGCTTAATCTGTTACAGGTTGATTTATTGTCACGTTAATGCTTAGGAAGCTATTGCAGGAGAAAAGACAGACCGGGATTGACTACTAGCAAAACCATTCATCAATCCAATTGTTCCGTTTCGATTTGGACAATTGATATTTTGAATTATGCTATAACCGAGGAATGCCCAATATTTCACTTCGTACTTTAACTCTCGTAATTTTACTTCCGGTTGATTGATTGTAGAATTTATTCGGTTGATCAATTCTGCCATCTTTTCCCCCGCGAATGAGGGAGCCACCGTTCACGTGATACTATTTTTTCTGTGACTGGCCACGTGTCCAGGTTTCTTCTTAGGTAATCTGGACTTCACTTCACTTCATCTCATACCACTTCTTCATTCCCGCTCTGTATCTGTAAAGACTCAAAGAAAAATGGTGGGTACGTGGATCCGATTTCATCCTGGAAATGAGAAGATCAATCACTCTTTTCAGGAGGCAATGTCACGCAAATTACATGGTTTTGGCTTCAGGAATGGCTCACGTCCATTAAATCATCATTCTGATATAAGTAACATGCAGTAAGACAAATTAATGACCTGCTAATCCTCGGACCAGTCTTTTATCTCTAAGCTGCTAAACTAATTCTCTTCTCTTTCAAGTATCCACGTCCATTTGCATCCACGCAACACCTGGACAACATCGTATAAATGCATACGCGACAGTGAACCCTCATAGTTTTCTGGATCCAAATTCACAGTCTTCGCTCTAGCATCCGTCTGTTTTGAAAAAACTTTCAATGTCCAGATTCCCTTGTCTGTGAGATCAAAACAGACGTCATAGCCTGCCATTACAGTGACCTGCGGGATCACAATTCGCTGCATATCTGGCCCTAGTACTCTACTCGTTGACTCAATTGTGGCGGATTTGAGCTTGAAGTCTTTATGATCGCCCAGAAAGCTTTGCAAAGTTCTAAACATACCAAGGCTTTTTGCTTCGAAGCAAACGCAGAAGGTCTTGAACTCTAGTTGAATTGAACGAACGTTGGGTAAATTGTCTAGTGACGAGTTCACTACCTCTGGCATTGGATTCCAGTAGTAATACCTCACGTCTTTGACAATGGTTAATTGCCCCGCCGATGCACTGACCACGGGGACACCATTGATAGTCTGGGTAGGTCTATAGAGCGAGTAGTGCGAGGGGTGATTTTCCCAGATCTCAGGTAAATATTTGATGACAATATTTCGGACTAGTCCACCTTCTTCGGAATCCATCTGTAGCTTCCAGTTATTTCCAAAGTGAAGAGAATAGACCCAGTTTCTGCTGCAAGCATCCAGGGTATGGATATAAGCTCTACGCCATGGATCGTTCACGCCACATTTCAAGCTTGTGACAAAGTTCGGCAAGTTGCGTGTGATGTTGCCAGTGTTTGTTCCTGACTCTTCTTCCTTCATAGACTCCTCAGAAATTCGACCTAGAATCTCCATAGGAAGAGAATGTATGCCTGTGCGGGTCTTCGGCTTGGCTTGAGAGTTCACAGGCGGAATGAAGGAACTTTCTGATTGTTCATTGGGAATTTGTTGGAAAGACATCTTTAATCGTTATCTGTTGGTGGATAGATTTCTCGCAATAATTGGTAGGTTATAAGGTAAGATAGAATAGTGGAGTTCGAATGGAGATGTTGAAAGAATTTGGTATCGTTTCAGATTCTGACTTAATTGAAGATTCGTTGATTTCAGGAAGTTGTCCGAACTTATTGGAAAGAGGCAGACCAACAGGGTGAAAGATGGACCTTTAACATGGGAGGTTCATACGCCAGAATCACATATCCTGCTAGTAATCAAGGCGTACGTCGTTCCACAGTCTCAAGAGCCGTAGCAGATACAGCAAATTACAAAGTCCCGCAAGACTACACTTAGGGTTGGATTTTAAAATATACATTTGTGGGTTGTGCTGGTAGCCTAACCGACTTGCCTACGGTGGACGACTTTGCTGCCATGGTTTACAGTTCATCACTTCCTACGGCTTTCGGCGCCGTAGCAATAGTGTTCAATTACAAATCTTTACATTACGGTAAGAAGTAGTAATAGTGGTCTATGTTTTGAGGCCCTGCTGATTGCACGGCTAACTAGTCAATAACCGATAGCTTTGCCTTTGTTAGTACATCATATTGATAGCAGATACACGTGTTTGCAAGACTCTCTTCAAAGTGGGAATAATCACAATCATTCCAAATACTGTTTGATTCGGATCAAAATCTACAAGTTGATTACTTGATCGAAAATGAGTATCTATACAAAGTCTGGAAGCTTTTGAAGCAATAGTGCAAAAGCCAATCTCAAACTCAAGTTTTCCGTTATCTCATGAATCCTTGTATCTACTGTTGTATCTCGAGTTTTTCTCGTTGTTAGTACATCAAGTACTAATGATTTCTCATCGAGTCATTGCTGATGTGTCATGTACTAAGATTTGACACTTAGCTATCGGCGCCGCTACACAGTAAAAATTTCATCGTCGGCGTTTTTTACCTTTCAGTATTACAAAAGTAAGTGCTTTTGAAAATCCAGTGTCCCCGAAGCTTCGGGCTCCTTTATGGAGGAAGTTTAACTTGAGTCCACCCCTTTTTGAGCATCAGTTGACTCATCTACATCCGGATAAAAAGTTGAGCCGGGTTCACCATCGGATGATTCGGCAAAGCAAGCCGTATTCCAGTTCAGATGTAGCTTGCATTTCCGATAACTCCGTATTGGCACGGAAATCAGGCCTAAAAGGAGAGAAGCTTAAGCTGAGGAGAGTGAGTTAGTAGGTTCATAGTCGTGTGGCCGGATAGTGTACGACTGTTCTGTAAATCAACACGGATTCATTTTCGCCGAAAATCTCCATGGGGGGAGGAGAGGCATGGCATGAAAATTTGCTTCTCCTAAATCGTACCAACTCAGGGCATTGGCGACGTCGTTTTGGTTTCCAGGACGATACTGGATTTGTAAGTTATACTGGGAGAGTCGTTCTGCCCAACATCGGTGGCGTCCTTTCATGTTAATGTTGGTTGTGATCATAAAGTGAGCCAAGCTTTCTTGTAGTTTACCATGTGATGGTATGTGCATCTGATTTCGAATTTTCATACCTAGTACATACTTCCCGGCTGCGTGGGTATCTCAGCGATTAAGTGAACCACAAAAAACAAAGTAAGTAATTTTAGCTCTTTACAAGCGGAAGGACACACAGCGTTTGACCATTAGTACAACGGTTTTGAAATTCCATTACTCCGATAACATTTGTGTTGAAATCGATCTAATGCTATTTTGGATAATATTTTGTTCAGAGACAAGCTTATGCTCTCATTAATGCTGTAATCCATCTGTGGTTAATCAATTGTAGCATTGAAATTTTTGATGTTGAGGTCAAAGAATTTCGTCCTATTATTTCATTGACGCAAAGTTTAATATGTTGCACCGCGCTAAAAGGGGGGGCGGGATCGCTACAAACGTCGGGTAAAAAAGGGATGGGATGGCCCACTTAGTTCCCACTAGTACATCATCTTCTGGAGAGAATCAGATTGAGCAAGTCAGAAAGTAGGAAACTCAATCATATCGATTTTTACTATCTGGATCGTCAACTAAGGAGATATTTTCAATGAAGCCGATCTCACGAATAGAGAAGTGGTCAAATGACTTGAAAACCAGCACAATGAAGCTTTGCTTGAAAAGAAATGGGCTAGTTGGTGTGCGTGAATGGTACGTGTGTAGCAACGATCCTTCCATCCGAACTTCAAGTCAACTTTTATACTTTCGCCCTAGTGTTCCACGAGACGATACCACTCGATTGCCCCGCCCCTTCTGTGCCGGCTATCGAGAAGATCATGTTCTTATCGTTACACTACAGTGACATGTATACGATAAGACCACCCGGGTATATAACAGTTGTCCATTACTAAGAGATCTGCATGCGAATTCCTATGAACGTACTGGGTAGTTAAGCTGAGCCTGGAGGTATTGAACACCTTACCGGTGAAAACGTTCCTATTGACAGATAACCGTTTTTCTTCAAATTGCACTACGAACCTAATCTATTCCTAAATAAGCCATGTTTGTTCTGTTTGCACCAACTGGCCTCTCCGTAGAACTTCTATAAAGTCTGCGCACTTCCCACTCATTTCATTTTTTTCAACTCAACACCAAGATCGAAGATTACCAAGTCCGACAAGATTGTCTCCAACTTGTCTGATGAGAATTCCAAATCCAGCAAGATCGTCTCCGACTTGGCTGATTAGAATTATGCCCCGGGGTTCACGGACACCTCTCCCAGTAGAGATCCTCTTGTTCGACTGGAGAAATGGGGAGAAGCCACGGTGCACATTTCGAAGTCCTGTGTTAAAGCCCCATACTGTGCCGGTCACCTCTCCTCGTAGAGATCCTCTTGCACGCCTGGAGAAAAGGGGAGAAGCGGCAGCAATGTCTTAAAGCCCCATGACGGACACCTCTCCTTGTAGAGATCCTCTTGTACGACTAGAGAAACGGGGAGAAGCCACGGTGCACATTTCGAAGTCCCGTGTTAAAGCCCCAGCACGTTTACTCAATCAATCTATGTGAGTCCCCTCTTAAACTCCTTCACCCTTGCTTCGCTAACCTCGTGTGATTAACCAGTCATTCATACCAATTGAATTATTTCCATGGTGCCGAGGTTGTAATATTTGTTGGGGTGGGGGGCATTGATGGAGAACATGTGGAGTTTGACGAGACTGAGATCTATCTATCTTAATAGCAATTCCAATGAAAAATTTTCTTCACATATCAATACCTCTCAAAGAATTTCGTAAGCCTCTGGGTAAAATTCATGTCATGCAGGTATCCGTGAAAGCTATCAATGTGTACAATTTCGAAAATGCCTTAGTCAAGCGGGTGCAGAATACTGACAAAGTGGATTGTCTCGAACAGTGTAGATGAATGATATACTTTTGATGCTGTTCAACAATGCTTATGATGGAGCTTGAAAATCCAGGTATTTACCCAGCACATATGACTGGCCAGAAAAAGTAAATTTGGAGCACGATTTCGGAAAGTTAAGCACATGCAAACACCATGAGCCCCTGTCATTGTCCTGATATTCCGGTGCAGAGAAAGCGAGAATACCACCATGGTAGTCACTTAATCTCAGACTCACAAATTTTTTAAAGATATAACGCACGAACAAAACATCCCTTTTATTTACACAATCATGAAATGAGACAAGCAACGAAACAACCAACCCAAAAAAGCATATTGTATTTATCTCGAGCCCGCGAAATGCAAGTATTGGTGGGAGAGGGAAGATTCGGATTTCTTGGTTTTTTATGGGGTGAGCGATTGTGAAAGAGGAAGAGAATACAGAGAATTATCTATTGCACGGGCATTCGTACTTCTTGATACCGCACTAGAGATGTCGTTGTAGAAACGAGATGCTTGTGATGATAAAACATACACGCGATGAAAATGGGAGACATGACCTAAAAGTATGCAAAGAAAATTTAGCACACCAAGCTCAAAATGCAAAGATTCAGCACGTCACTTCTTTTCCCCCCATTGCGCCTTATTCCCGCCTCCACTCCCCTTACCCCCTTTATCTCCAAATAACCACGATCTCCCCCACCATTTCCACCCTCCAAGCTCATCCCACTCAAACTGCATCGCCCACGTCACCGCAAAAACCAACACCATGATCGGCACAGAAGTAGCCCAATAAACCCAAAACTCCTCCCCACCCGGCCGATATTGACCACTCATACTAAAAAGCGCACTGGTATAAGCCAAAGGTATAAAAACCAGCCCAATAAATGTAAGCGTTTTCGAATTCTTCGCCTCGCGGACAGAAAGACGTGCTTCGTGTAGAGCTTCGCGATTGGCGACTATGGAGGAGAGACCTTGGGTTGAGGATATGATTGTAGTTACGCGGCTGTAGAGATTTGAGAGGGAGTTGTGGATGAAGGGGAAGTCGAGGGTTGAGGAGAGGTAATGGGTGGGGTATGGTGGTGAGGTGGAAATTCTCAAGGTTTGAATGATGGATTGGATGTCGGAACTGTATTCTGAGAGGAAGCGATGGGTGAGTTGTAGACTGGACCATTGTTCGCGTTGTTCTGGCCAAGAGCTGTAGTCTTGCTTATCAGTTTGACGGGAAAGTAGTCCTTCTGCCTAAAGGTTGAGTGTTAACAGTAGCAGTATTTTGAAATTAGTATATGGATGACATGAAGAAAGACACTTACCCTCTTCAATCTTTGAACAATTATTTCGAAATAGTCAATCAATTTTATGTAATGAGAAGCTACTATTTTCTTGAGGAAGACAGACGCAATCAATGGGGGTGTCGCTCCTTTCATCTCGAATAGGAGTGGGCTATGATGTTCGAAGTAGAAGCATAGATCATCAAACATACAGGTTCTTGGAGGGCCATCCAATGCCCCATTCAAGCCGTCTCGGGTCAAGACATCGAGGTCGATAAAATCAATATAACCACCTTGAAATAATTCGCTCTTGATCTCTTGTGGAAAAAGGCTCCGCGCGCGATATACTTTGTGGACTGGTGGCTCACAGAGAATAACAGCTAGGAGTCATATGTTAGTATTTCATGAGCATCCACGCATATGTTCAACTTGAAATGATTAATTCCATACATACCATCCCACCCTCCTTGATTATCAGCAGCATCCCTGAACCAAAAAGAACACTTTCTCTCCACTGCAGCTAGACTATCTAATTTATACCCGAAACCGATTCCCGAAACATGTGATCCACTCGTCGCACAGATCGTTCGCCAGTGATCATAATCTGGACCGAATTTTCTCATTTCACGATATTTGAGACGGAAACACTTATCCGGGTCCTCCAGTGAGGGTAGAGGGGGGCTATCACTGAATCCTTCCTGGATATCACGCATATCCCATATTGTATTTCTTCCTTGCCTAGCGAAAAACATTGGGTTCATAAAGAAGTATGACCCATATGCTTCTATAAATTGCGGATCTAATCCTTCGAGAATATACACCCTCTGCATTGTGTTTGATTTTCCCTTCCCATCGTCTTTCGCTCGTTGAGCAAAGTGATTTTTGAGTTCGGAAACATCTTTGAAATGCTCAGACGTTACTGTGTGATCAGGGCAAACATTCAGAACAACTGATCTTGATGTCCCCACTCGGGATCCAATCCTATGATTTTTGGGGTCTGGCTTATAGATGGAGGGGTTTCGTGATTTAAGGCTCTTGATGAATTCTAGATATGGTCCTTCAGAACATAACCATGATAGGTCACTTGATTGGGCGTCCGGCTGATATTTGGAGGCCATTCCACAATATGAACGTCTGGTTCGTTTGCGTATGTCAATAAGATAACAAACAATAAAGCTACTTTCCTTTCCAACGGCTATGGGGAGAAGCAGGTAGTTATAAAACACGGGTAGTGGAGGCTGGGTTCTGCATGGGGTCACGAGAGTTGATCTTGAGTTGATCTTGATTGGTCTAAGATCTGAGATGCATACGCTGTGGCGCATTCTCGCAGGGCGATTGCCAAGCTAATAGGCCTTTTACTGCGTACATCAAGCTTGCCTAAATGTATGTTTGATGCCATATGTTTGCACATATCAATCAACATGCTACAAAGTTCAAAGATGTAAATACTTCTATTTATTCCAATTTGACTGAAGAATTATTGATGGTTTCTTCTTTTCTTCTTTATTGAAAGAAAGTAAATTGAACTAAGGATCAACAACACGCAGAAAATGGGAAGAAAATTTGTACAGTCGTCAACCATTTTATAGCTTCATCGTGTTGCGTTGCACTCTGACGAATCTCGTTTTGCAGCATTTGCTGTGCAGTCATTGCTTGAGTATCTTCGATTACGTCGTTACAGCAATTCAGAACTTTCCACACAGAATGGCCATCATTTATGAGGCATTGTGATCTATTGATAAACCGCAAAGACGATCCGAAAAGGTATCGCGACTACTTCGCATTCCCTTGAGAAACACAACCATAATCGTACATCCGTTTCAAGAGCGACAAATACTTCAGACCACCCATATCAGAATCTTTATCGCCCTATCTACATTTGGAGCAATATATTCAACCATTGAAGGCTATAAAATAGAGGTGCGGAGGAAACCAAACACGAATTCGAGTGCAGAATCACCACGCGAACGATGAGGGCAAAATCAGCAAAAAATGTCTTCATGCAAAATCGAAAGATTTGACAGTATAGACTTCACACAAAGCTCAGACACTTCCAAGCTACTCAAGATTGAAACCTTGAAGTGATCGGGAGTTACAGATTCTTCGAATCTTGAGAGTACCAATTGAATAATAAGATGAGGAGATGGATGAGTGACAAATGATGAAAAGAAAATGGCAAAACGTTATGTTATCGTGACCTTTAGAGGAGAACACAACAACTCAGGCCAATGAGCGACTGTTAGTCCAGATGCTCTGAAACATCAATTGGTAATGAAATGTAAGATTACAATATATAAGGGATATAAGGTAGGTTGGTTATCTTTGGGAGTACAGATGATACAGCCTTTTGATTTGGGATTTCTTGAGGGCTAGCAGAGTGATGCTTTCATCAAGTCTCCATGACACCAACGGTGCCAAAAGCATAAAAGCAAAGATGGAAAGATACTTACTTGACTCTTGAGTAACGATTGTACTGCACCCCAATGGCGTGTCACGGTTGTACCAGTTTTTGATGCATAAGAAGAGACCAAACTTTGGGTGGTGTGGATCGTGAAATAAATTGGGTCAATTGTCACTTACCCCTATTATTCTCTGGAATCCGTATACAAGGAATTCGATGGTTCTATTTGTCCTGATGGTCGTACTTGTTGACGATAATAACGATTTATATGTATATACGAGTATGTCAAGCGTGTATAAGTTAAGCTTTTCATCAAGTATTAAGTTAGAGGATTGACAAGTTCATACTAAAGGTGGTGGTTTCCTAGTACATCTTAGTACATGGTTTGAAGGTCGCGTCGTTATTCGTTGGCACGGTAGTCTCCCAGATTACTAATGTGACTAGTCATGTGACACCTATCAAAATTGGGAATGGCTGGATGATCGAGTGGCCGAATGACCTGACAAGACTGCAATGGCTGCATACTCTGTCTCGATAGCCCTGAGGTCAATTGTTAGCTTGGCTGTAGCTTTGTGGCGATTCTTCACTCAGGGCTTCATGGTTTTGAGCTAGTCCGAAACTAGTAGGCGGTAGATTCCTCGAGAATCGGATACGGCTAGCATGTCCCATCTGCCCGAAGCTCTAAGCCCAATCTAGTATGGTTGATCCAAACAATAGCTCATCCTTGCCGAGTTGTTGATTTTGATTTTTCTATGGTTAAAGAAACGCGACGGAATCAGATTATTCGCACACAACTTCGTACCGTACAACAATTCACAATTCATAACAACCACTTCAATTTCCATTGAATTCAATCAATTACTTCAATCTTCAACCGTCTCGAATTGTAATTACTTTTTCTCGTACAGCAAACTTTTCAAAGCTCTTTTCAATTCCACTTATCACTCGAAGATTTATTCTCGAGGACCGTACTTTATCGCGTCTTTCGTCATCTTCGAAGCTTGAATAACTTCATCCGGCAAGATGCCACCAAAGAAGATCCCATCACCTCCTACTCGAGTTTCATCTCGTAAAACCTCTCCTCCAAAGAGCATTCAAGTCGAGGCAAATACCTCAAAAGTCATGAGGAAAGCTCTCGCACCCAAAAAGAATGGTGTCGCAAAAAATGTCGCGCCTCAAAAGAAAGTCTCTACTGCTGTCGCAAAGAAGACAGCCAAGGCACAAGCAGCTTCAACCAAGAAGACTGCCACTACTACTAAATCTGTCACCGCCAAGAAGACAACTACCACCAAAGCTGCCATGGCAAAGAAAGTCGCTGCCGCTAAAGCCGCTCCATCTAAGCCTGCTGCCCCAAAATCAAACAAGCGCAAATCCACCGACGATGCCGATGAACCTGTCGCAAAACCCTCGAAGAAGGCAAAAGTCACCAAATCCACTCCTGCCACCAAGAAGCCTGTCACAAAAGCAGCTGCGAAGCCTCTCCCCATAGTCAAAAAGCCAAAGGCCGCTCCAAAGCCCAAGGCTCCAAAGGTCGTCAAGCCAAAGATTGTCAAAGCAAAGGTTGTGAAGCCAAAGACAATTATCAACTTCGCTCCCACTCAACTCTTGGACATTTATGTCTTCGGTTGCAATGAAGCTGGAGAGCTTGGTCTCGGTCTTCAAACCAAGAAAGATACAATCAATCGACCAGTCAAGAACCCCGCTCTCACTGCTCGTGGTGTTGTTCAGATGGTTGCTGGTGGTATGCACGGAGCTGCTCTTACCAAAGACAATAAGATTCTCACATGGGGTGTCGCTGATGGATTAGCATTGGGTAGAAAGACCGATGATTGGGTTGCACCTGAGAGAGATGCCGATGCAGAGTCGGATGATGAATCAGCCGCCGCAGATGCCCGCAACCCCTTGGAATCAACACCTGGCGAAGTTGATTTGACCAATGTACCAGAAGACACTATCTTCACCCAAATCACTGCAGGTGACAACGCTACTTACGCCCTCACCAACGATGGCTTGGTCTATGGATGGGGATCAATCAGAGTAAGTTCAATCACCACAACCTTTTTTTTGGATCATACTAACTATCTAATAGGGCGCTGATGGTCCAATGGGCTTCACCAAAGATGTCAAGGAGACCTTGGTTCCAATGCTCATTCCTGGCTTGAAGAACATTGTCAAGCTCGCCGCTGGTAACAACCATTACCTTGCTCTCAACAACAAGGGTGCTGTTTTCGCATGGGGTGCTGGTGAGCATAATCAACTTGGTCGAAGAATCGTTGAACGTTCAAGATTGAATGCTCTTCTTCCTCGTGAATTTGGTCTACCAAAGGCCATGACCGACATTTTCTGTGGATCAGAACATAGTTTCGCCATTCACAAGAATGGCACCGTTTACTCTTGGGGAGCAAACAACATGGGTCAATGTGGTCAATTCAGCAAAGATGGTACCCTGACTGAAGAAGTCACATCAACTGCCACCAAAGTCAATATTCTCAAAGACAAGAATATCAAGATGATGGCCGCAGGTAACGCTTCCAGTTTGGCACTGACCCACGAGGGCGAGGTTCTTTACTTTGGCAAAGCTCAGGATGGTCTTTCTGGCCATGATGTTGAGGCACTTCCAGAAGATGTCATCATCAGAAACGAACGTAACCAACGATCGATTATCAAGACACCTCTCACCTTCCCATTCAAAGGATCATACATTGCTATGGGCAGTGACCACAGCATCGTTCTTGGCCCTGATGGTCACAGTCCTCACTATTCTTGGGGATTCAACACCTACAGACAGACTGGTTTGGAAGATGACCAAGATGTCTACATTGCAGAGGAGCTCGAGAACAAGAACATCGAAGGAAAGAAGCTTGTCTGGGCAGCAGGAGGTGGCCAATTCTCCTTCTTGGCTGGTATTCCAGAAAACTAAATTTCGGATCGCCGCGTGTTTGATTTTTTTCGCTGTAAATAGCGCATTTCGGATCCTGACACACTGCAATCAATCCAGCTCGAACTCGGCCTGACAGCATTTGCTCAATAGGGACAACATATCTGCAATTATTTTGCGAGACTGACCTTGATGGATCTCTGGTTTTTACCCAGGACTTTGATCCGGACCATCAAGGCAGTTCTCTCTTAATCATCGCAGATATGTTTTCCTTATTGAATAATTGCCGGAAGGGCGATAATAGAGAGGATTGAGCGTGGTTGTAGAAGGTGATGGCTGCATTCATGAATTGGCGTTTCGGAATTGGACTGTATGGATATTAAAAATGGGAATGGACTATGGCATTATTGTGGTGCATGGAATAGAACAATGGAACATTGGGATGGATTAAACTGGCGTTATTTGTTTAAGTAGTCTTTTAAAGAGACTCGTTATCATTGGTCGTGAGAGGCCTTTTTATGGAACTGTTGGATTTGTTAGACTTGTCTTTCGTTGTCTGTTCAAAGTCATTGCGTCTGTGGTACACAGACTAAATTTTTCTTTGGAATGAAAGATTTTATAAATGAATATGTCCTGCTTGTGCAGTTGTGATGTGACGTGTTGTTCTAGATTGAGAAGTTGATGGGGAACTAAACGAGATCGTTAAAACGCATGCCGTTTGAGATCCTTGACACGGAATACGAATACTCATTTTAATATATAGGTAGCTATTAGCATGAAAGAAAGTCGGGGAGATTGGAGACGATGTAATAGATAGTAGATATGTAAAAAAAAACATCCGAGACTTTAAAAATTAGAAATTCATCAGCTAGGCCACTAATAACAAGTTGACAAACCAAAGGGACACTCGGGCTGCCAAAATTCGAATTGGCAATCTTTCTTGACGCATCGATTCACATACTTTGCAACTCGAAACCATAATTCATTATAGATGAAACCATCAAGAAGCGAATTCTGGTCGCAACCAAGAGGGAAATAGGTTCGTTGTAACGTTGGAAGGTTGGGATGTGGCCCGTCAGACTGGTGGGCTTCAGGTTGTGCTTATCCCGGAATCTTTCTCTGGGTTTCTTCGTATATGTGTGTGTGTTCCTCGGATCTCAGAAGTCGGGAGCTATGCTGTAGAAGGTGTATCGCGTGTGTTGATTAGTTGGTTGGTTGGTTGGTAATATAGAGAGAGAGAGAGAGCTTGATGATGTTGATGTTTAAATCTCTAGGGGTATACTCCAGCTTGGAATTTCAAATTCGGGATTGAGAAATCGTGTTTTGGGATTGGATAGCTGGTAGTAGGTACGGTTGGTGTTGGTATTGGTATCGTTATTCTTCGCGTAGACATGACGCCAGAGTTTACTAGTGAGAAAACAAACTGTGGCATCCATGATATTCATCGCATGTGGCATCTTACCGGGTAATCTATAATTCATTCATTCATTTATGAGGCTTGCTTTGTGAGCGATGTAATCACCATAATCTCTATCCTGTGAAGAAACAGTAGAAGTCATAAATAGCAATAGCTATAGATCACGATTCTGGCCGGATGATAAAACCAGTCGGCCAGCCGTACAACTTTGATCTCTTGAAAGGGGGTTTGGGAGGGTTGCGGATGTGCATTCGCGAAACGAAACTATGTCGATTTGATTCTTTTCAGGGGGAAACTTGAATTAAGTTTGTGGTATATCGCGCAGGCGAAAAGAAACGGGGAGGAGGCGGGAAGAAGAAAAAGAGAGGATAGTGCGAGGATAATGAGCGATGTAGATGGAGTGAAGATTCGTCTTCGTAGGTACCTAGTTCGTTTCGCGCAAACAAATAAAATAGTACAGTCCGATCTGAACAATTCCACCTCGGAGATTCAATATCTGCACCATTGTATAAACAAATATACACGAGAACCCATGAACCTCCCCTACAAGCCCCGACTATTCGCCTCCCTCTGAAAGTAACGTTCGTGTTGATTCTGCATCATTCCGTGTATTAGGAATAGATGTTGATATTCTCTCCTACCCTACCTTAATCAAAAGTATACATCGATAGAGTAATCGAGCAGCGTACAATGCATCCAATTCAAAATAACGCACAATCGACTAGAAACCAAGACTTAACCTTAGCCGCGAGTGAAGAAACCCATCCATCATACCAAAAAATCTAATCCCAAACAGAAGAGAAATTCGAGAGAGAAAAGGCGTCTACCTGATCACCCCCACTCGTTGTATAGAAATGATAGTTCCGTTCCATCTTCAATACTCATCGATGATGGAGAAGAAATTTCGCATCTTCAAATTTCGCTTGAAATTCATAGTGTTCATCTGTCATCTCATCTGCAAACATACATACATACATACTCTTTATTCTGATCTCCCAGAATATACATTCTAATCAACAGATTCCCTTTCAAATTACACAACACACCCAAAAAACACCCCCTCTTCTCCCCCCAAACAATCTACAACCCCGCGCTCCAACATCCCGTAACCTCCTATAATAGAAGTTCCGACCTGTAGAATCAATACCTACCCATCTCCTCAAATAACTATTTTTTTTATTTAAAAAAAAATCCATAATGAATATGTATAAAGCCTTTCCGGTGATGAATTACTCTTCTCGTCACAAAATAGAATACAACGACATCCATCGAATTTCCATACCATTCCTTCATTTGTGAGTTCGTAGATTGGTGAATTGGCCTCCCTATATCATACATGGTATGAACCATTCCCGGAAACCAAGAAGAAATAAGAGAAGAAAAGAAAAGAAAAGAAAAGAGGGGGAAAGGTTGAAGAAGAGAAATAAACATGAGAAGAAGAAAAAAACAAAAAACGAAAGAACCCCAAGAGCGAAATCCCCTCTCGTTAAAAAAAGATGTAAATTTTTTTTAACATCAACAGGTCTTCCACCATCACCCTTCGCATATTTCAGCTGAATTCTATATTCTCCAACCGAGGAATTCGACAAAACTTCTGTTTTTTTGTTTTCATTTCTTTCTCGACGTAGTATTCAATTTAGTGTTGTTCATATTGCCGTTCGTCTCTCATATACACACTCCAATCTCAGTCGACTGAGACCGAGACCGAGACTGAGACCGAGATATTAACACCCAATATACAGGTATTCAATCCATGTCGATCCGTGAGAACTTTCTCTACACTCTATCTATAACTCATTAATATCCATTCTCCAATTTTCAAAGACCAAGAACGGAGAAACAACAATAACAACAAATTCTTCCCAATTCATCGTGCGTTCTCATGTCGTACTCGTATCCTCAACGTGAGTAAAGTAAAAAATGCACAGAAGAATATAATGATCAATTACCAACACGAGTTGACAATCAATCATGTGCTACATCATATAACAAGAGAAAGAACAAATACAAGAGCGCCGGAGAGAAAGAAAAAAAGCCTCGAAATGAGTAGAGAAGAAGCATGCATTATTATGAAAAATCAAGAAGGAAAAGGTATCTGCATATCCAAATCTACACATTTTCCCTCCCAGACATCTCCTTACACCAACCACCCTACCACACCGCACTACCAACACCATCCGGCTCGACCTCCCAGGTATAAAGATTCAAACCAGGCTATCAACATCTCGACTACAAAATCCACAAAGCCAGGCCACCAAACCTACCCAATCTTTCCAATCTCAACCCAGGAAGCCAACCTACAGTACCACTTTCATAAAATTCCAGCGCAGTTCCAATACACAACCACCACCAATCACCAATCACCAACCCCTATCTCAAAACCAACACATCAAATCCCCTCCCTTCTCGCCTTGTCCATCCTATTTTCTCTTTCCCCTCTCCATCCATCTACCAACAACCAGTCAGCCGACCAGCCGTCTATTAATCCAACTAGGAAAAACAACACGCTATGAAATAAAGATCCGTGTTTCGATCCCATTCCACCATACCAGAAAAGCGGTGGTCCACCTAGGTCCAGGTGGACATCGGTCAGTTCATTTTAACCCATCGAGTCATTGACCGGCCTATACAATCTACCAACAGGTCGAGATAGGCAGCTCAGGTAACAACCATAAGACGGATAGAAGTGTATGATATCAAGTTATATAGTGCTCGGGTTCTCTGCATTAATGCGACAGGGATTGAGAGATGTTTGATTCAACATTTCATAGCGGATGCGAGTTCCTTCTCCTAGGTAAGGGAAACTTCCCACGCGATTGATATCGGTCGGGGACCTCACAATATAATGAAGCGTACGTGGAAACAGAGTAAATTCATCCCAATTATTCATAGGCCATTCACAAGAAGAATCATAAATTCAAATCACGTATTTCTAAACCATCAATTCATACGTTCATTTCCTAACCCCCACGTAACAGGACCCAAAAAACACACGCGGTGTTGTCCCCGTAGATACTTTGTTCTATCCATGTGTATAATACCCCCTTCAATCTTCTATTTCTATCCCCTCACCCCTCTATCATCAAAAACACCCCCTACTAAGCCTTAGGCTCAACCCCCTCAACAGCGCTTTTAATAGCACTTTCCAACGCAGCAGGGTTAGCACCTACAACCTCTGCGACCTTTTTCTCTCCCTTGAAGATTATAAAGGTAGGCATGGCTCTGATACCAAGCTCTTGTGATACCTCTGGCAACTCATCGACATCGATTTTGATGAAATGGGCGGCGGGGTAGTCGACCGAAAGCCTATTTACCGTGAATTAGAATGTTTTATTTCTTATTTTTCTTTTGTAGAAAAGAATGAGGGGAGGTATGTAGTCAGGACAGTAAAGGGAGAAAACATACTGAGTAACTTTAGGAGCGATGGCCTTGCAAGGACCACACCATACTGCAAAGGCATCGAGAACAACAACTTGGTTGTCGGCAAGAGCTGACTTGAATTCAGTTGCGCTATTAATTTTCTATTAGTATTTGTGTTTCTATATCTGTGTTTACACTATGGATCTCTGTCGGAAAGCTCTTCGTGCCCCACACAACCTACACATATCATCGAAGATATGGTATAACATTGTGACGCGACCGAATAGAAACATAGATGATCTATTCCAATATACCGATCCAAAAATCGAGGGGGGGAAGTATATATCTCGTTTCTGGAGAGGAGGGGGGGCGGGGGAGTAAAACTCACGTTGCAATATTGTGGACACCCATATTTGCGATAGTTTGATGAAAGGCTCTTTTGTTTATAGATTGGAAGAAGACGGTGCGATTATATGTTTTTGGTAATCGTGGAAGAGATCGAATGAAGAATGACATATGAAGACTCTCGCAGATATCTGAAGAGTATTTGTATGTTTTTTGAGTTTGTTGAGGCTGACGGGAAGAAGGTGGGAAGTCAAGGAAGATCCGTAGATGGGTTGTTTCTCTTCCGATGCTTTCTAATGCCGATTGATTTCTAAGAGGGGTAATTGTAATTGATACCTGGTAATCCAGGCGGCAAATGACGAAATGATGATTGTGTAAGCGGAGATGGGCTAGATTCTTTATCCTTGTTAGATGGATGATGGGATATGATTGGTTGAAGTGTGTTTGGAGTGTGTATGATTGATTCCAAAGAATCTTCTATGCTTTCTAGAATATTGTTATTTTGGGTATAGAATGGTAGAATGGGTGGTATTGAGATCTATTTTGGGATTGTATCATGATTTGTATTTGAATTCTTTCGGTCTCGCCGTCGCTGTTATCTGTTGGTCATTTGCTTTTTACTTATTTACAAGCCCATCAATACTACAAACTCGGCGGCTAGTATGTTTGATCAAACAGGGAACACCCAAAGATATCCTGATTTTCAACCCATCTCTACAGACATGACAACATCATAACTTTGGTCAAAACATCCATCCATCACCTATTCATTCATCAATAGCTGCTAGCTCCTAGCTATCATCCAGACACAACCCCCTCTCTTTCTATACTTCCGAGTCATGAAATACCATACCTCTAGACCCTATCACAGATGGTCAACTAACCAACCCACTATCCAACTATGCAATCAATACATCATACAATCACCCCTCCACCCCTCTACAGTATCACAACATCTCAACATCTTAACACCACAACACCACAACTCCTTAGCTCCTTCTAGATATCAGATTCCCACTCCGTGATACATACACACACACAGACACATGCTTACTAATTAGTACTCACACTCTACCATCCCACCACCGTACTACATACATACAACTCAGCCCTAATCCTGAATGACATAATTCATCTATATCTTCCATCTCTCATTTTTCCATCTCTCTCCTCTCCCGTCTCCCAGTTTCAGCCCCAGCCCCAGCCCCAGCCCCTCTTCGTAATACCACACACATTACCACACACCCACCCTCAATCCCTCAATCCACAACGGCAAGCCAGCAGTCCAGCCGTCCCCCTCCTCTTAAATCCTCATGCACGAAATCCATCCCATCCTTCAGCTGAAAAACGCCCCTGCCCACCGCCCCCCTTCCCCTCATCGATATCATCATAATTCCGTCCTGTACCTGCAGCTAATAACTACATCACACCTATCTACCCATCCACCAATACCTATCAATTCTCATCTCTTCACCACTCTCCCGAATGGTGATCCCATCCCATCCCATCCCATCCCATCCCATCCCATCCCATACATGTGGTGCACATGCACACATCACTGCACACACATGCGCGCAATCAAAAGAAAACATCAGCTGAAAACCCTACCTGCCTGCCTGCCCACCTATTCAGGCATATAAACGCACATGTACGTACACGTACACATACACATCACATTATATTAAACTTCATCAATCGCACAGGCAATGAATGCACATCCAACTCCATTCATTAATTCATTCTCCTTGTACATATTCCCTATCCCTACAAATTCTCCCTACACATTCTCCCTCCAAGTACACATCAAATACAAAATACAAAAGCGAGCACGGATATAGTACATTGCAATATAATATAATATAATACAATCATGATTACGAGTAGATATCTACTACCTATTCCCCAAACTAGGCCATCTCATCTCACCTCGTTTCTCGCCATCCTCCTCTTGACTCCTTCCTCCCTCGCTTCGTACAACCTCTCAGGATCCCAATTCCCAATCCCCGTCCCCCAACCTCGAATCTCGCATCCAAAATTCTGGAAATTTGAAGTCTTTCTTAATTCTCACTCATCTCACCTCATCTATACCTCAAGAAATCAATCAACCAGAAGAGAAAAAATTTTTCAAAAAAGAAGAAGCTAGATAGCTCACTATTACTAAATACTATAATCTTCCTCAAATGCCCAATCCTTAAGAGCCCTGCTCTCTCCCCCCCCCTCCCTCTCATCTTTCTTATCCCCGGGTATCTCTTCCGCTCAAGAAGTAATATTACATATTTTCCTCCCCTTCCATTTCCTCCTTCGCCCATAAGCCTTCCCCAAGATCCTGTAAAAAAAGGAGTGACGCCGTCATAATTTTCCACTCCCCAACGATACCCCGATTTCTTTTTTCGGTCCCCTATTTCAAATACATGTTGGGGTATCGATTCGAAAATATCAAAAAGCAAAAAAAAGCAGAAACATCTATGTGCTAGTGGGGATATCAATTCATTATGAAACCGAAAAAAAGCAAAAGAAATAAAGAAAAAGTTTTGTCGTGAATCCGTGAAATAGTGATTGTGGAGTAATGCGAGTGAATGGATGAGAAGCCGATAGTTGATGTATAGAGTAAAGATATCATGGACAATGACAATGATCGAGACGAAGCTTTTTTAACTATTTTCGTTTAGGTCGATTCGAGCCTTTTTATAAGGAAATGGTTGTTAAAGGAGCGAATGCTGACAAAAGAAAAGTTGCAATGAGCGTGGGTGTCGATAGTGACAAAATTGTTGTAATGAAATAATTAAAAGAATGTGGTGCTCGTTTCGTTTTGTCATTGTCCTTGAAAATCTTCATCTTTCCACCAGTTCGACTTTACGAGTCATTATGACTCACACTCGTCCTTCGTGCCTCTCCAGAAGCTCTTGGTTTCATGTCAAGAAGTCTCGCGCTACCAGCACTGACTCTTCTAACATGTCCGAAGTCAACACTTGTAGCTCTGCTAATACCAGTACCATCCTCGTCGACGAATTCAGCCTGATAGCTGATACTTCTTCGGTAGCCTGGAGAATCTTCAACAGCCTCATCCAAAAGTCCTTCGCGAGATTTCGCTCGTTCACGGTGAATTACAGTAGCATGTCTTGCCACAGCTCCCCATTTTGTCTGCCCTTCTGGAGATGGATTTTGTTTAAAGCTAGCTCCATCTTCCTCATCGCTAGAAGCCATGGGAAGACCGGTAGATTGTCGCTTCATCATATTTTCTTCCTCAGGCCCTGGTGTAATGCGGCTGAAGTATTCATCTTCAGCAATTCCAAGTTCTTCCGAAGATTCTGATAATTCTTTATAGCGTTGTTGTAAAGAGCTAGCAGAATCGCGTAATGGTGACAATGTCATCTGTGCAGATCCTCGTTTTGAAGCTGTTTTCTTTCCAGAAAGCCATGATCCTTCGGAATCTATTGATGCAAGAGATTGGGAGATAAGGGTAGGTTGTTCGGGTGAAGGTACATCTGTTGATCTGTGGCCACTGGTAGGTGTGCTATCTCGTAAACGCACGACACTGATTGGAGTATCGTATCTGCGTTGCTCCTCCAAAGACCTTCGTACACTACCTCTCTTATCTGGATAAGCAGTTCGTATTGGTGGTACGATATCAGTCTCAGGAGATTGTAGTCGAGAGTCCGGTGGTGAAACTGGAAGTTCGGGCAAATCTTCTCTAAACTTTGACATTGTTCGTTTGGGGATGTTTGATGTTTGCCTAACCACTGGCGTATATCCCAAGTGGGGTGGTGGCCCAGTTTGCACTGTTTCCCGTGAAGTGTTCGAGAAAGATGGTGTAGAAGTCCTGCTGAGTCTCTTGTTTCGTCTAAAGAATGATGTCCACGATTGAGAAGTTTTGGCTTCCACAGGCTGCTTGACAGGTTCTGTCTCCACTCGCTGTTTTTTAGCTGGAGAAGGGGTCCTGGATTTATCTAGGTTTACCACCTGTGAAATATTTGATGGCCCTCGAAGATGGCCCTGTGGTGAAGCAGGTGGTGAAGCATTAGCTTTGCCGATAGTGCCAACCTGCGCAGTTCCTGAGAATGGTACGGAACGTTCTGAAGAAGGGGTTGGGTTCTCATTGACGAATGGAGTTTCGTGCGCAGGGGAGTCTTTGAAAAAGGCATCCGCAGGTCGCTTTCCTCTCCCAGAATCCCAAGTATCTGATCCTCTCCTCTTGCTTGATGTGGTTACTGCGGATGTTCCAATGCCCAAGCCTACTACCTCTCTTCCTAGAACCCCCCTCTCCATATTATCCGGTGGTGGTGTACCGTATCGAGCTGCAGCTGCTTCTTCAGCCTTTTGTTTCTCTTGCTTTCTTGCTAATCTTCTCTCTGCTTTCAGCTTCTCATCTGCCTTCTTTCTTTCTCGCCTCTTCTGATCTCTTTCCATGAGCTCTCGAAGCTCTCGGGCGTCCAGATCATCGGCAAGTTCATCAATTCTCTTATTTGCTTTTAGAACTTCTTCTGGAATGTGTATGCGATCCAAGATACGTCGCTTTTGCGAGTCTGATCTATCCGAACCAAAACCGGTTACGCCAGGCGCATATCGAGGGTTTTCGGAATGTCGAATCGTAGGGCGTGGTGCCAACGCATCTAATGCAGATATTCTCCATGATGTTTGATGTTCGGAATTCGAAGATACTGAAGAACGCATCGATTCCGCAGTTGGCAGTGAAATATCGGAACGCGGGTTTTGTAAATTCCCTTTCAATCCGGTCCGCATTCTCTTGCTATCCCTCTTCATGGGACGACCAGATGATGAGGCATCTGCGGCCGGTCTGCTGGGCATAAAAGAAACCATTGCTTTAATTTCCTCTTCCCTATTAAATTCCTCCTTGCGCTTTTTACTCGACTTCCGCCTTGAGAGTTCCGCAGCACCTCTTTTATGTAATGTTGGCACCCTCTGCCAATCCTTTAACTCCTCGGCTTCTTGATCTGTAAGTCCAATTGTCGTGTCTCTTCTGTCTCGACCATCTGCAGGTAAAGGAGGAACCGGAGGTCTATGCACGTCTCTGTGCACGCGAATGCTATCGTTTCGACCGGGAGAAAAACTATAAGTCCTTTGCCTTTCAGGCTTCTGTAATTTGTTCGAATCCCTCGAAGATTTTCTTCTCCTTTGAGAGTCCCTCCGGCTTCTTCTTCTCTCGAGAACTGATAAAGGGTTTAATTCGGATCCATCATGCCTTCCAGGGTCCCGCTGTGTGCCAGCATCGTGCATGGTTGAGTGTTCGGAGCGAGAAGTGCTAGCCCCACTGCGCGACGCTCTGCGAGTACTTTTCCAACGGAACGGCCACAAACCCATCTTTCCATCGATGTGTATAAGATAAAATTTATGCCCCTCTCAATATTACGAGGTTGGCACTGAGCTGTAATATATGCTGTGTCAAAACCCGCTCAAACCCTTCACGGAGCTCCAAGGTTTCAATCTAGTACCTGCACGCGTTGACCATGGCCATCAAATTGTGAATCTCGACCGAGTTAATGTGTGTGGGCACTGAGCACTGAGCAAGCGACTGACAGATAAAACGTTTAAAACCCCACGAGGTCCTTCCTTGTCGCAAGTTAATAAATAGAAAATTGTTTTGTGAAAGTGGATCGCGTTTCCGCTCGCATGACGTTCAATCAAGTAGTGCCTGTATACGGAGGTTCTGCTTTGGATTTTTTTTGTTTGGTTGGTACGGTTGTGTATGATTTGACAGGATTACTCCGGTATCATTTGAGCAGAATTGAATATTACAAACGTTAGGCCAGACAGGCAAGACGAACGATGGGGATGGAGATGGAGATGAATTGATCGAACTGGTCGAGATCTTTCCTTCCTGGGATGAATTCTGGGAATTTGGAATCCTGAGGGAATGTAATAGGCCTTGTGAGATTTGAACGGTATTTGAAATTGGGAATTCTTTTAATTGCGAAAGTAAGGGAGAAAGAAGATAAAATTGAAATGAGAAGATATGGTTGGTTGGTTGCTTTTGGTATGTGTGCCCAGGTGGGTGTACTGTGTACGAGCGAGTGGAGTAGATATGCTGTGATATGTGTGTGTGAGTGTGAGGGTACGAGAGAGTGAATTTTCCAAGGTTTTTTCTTCTTTTTCTTTCCTTTCTCTCTTTCTTGGTAGATGATGGAGATGGGCGGATGGATGAGATGATGAGGATGAATATGGATTGGGGAATAGATATTTGTGTGTGTGTGTGTGTGCGTGTGTGTGTGTACCTATGGTCGACAAGACCTGGTCTGGTCTGGTCTGGCTACCCAGGTGTGTGTGGCTGATTCGATTGATTGATTGATGGATTGATGGATTGATTGATTGATTGATTGTATTCCCTTGATAGGATCTCGTCCAATATGGATTCAAGATTATAACAGGAAGAGGTAATTTTGTAAAAATAAAGTAAAAACAGACCCAAGGGATGATGAATTGATTAAAAAAACAAATCAAGTTCTTGATTCTTAATACTCCTTCCCCAAGCAAAATAAAAATAAAATAGACCTCGTTGATCTGACGATTCTGACCTCACTAATAATAATCATTCAGCCCCTCGTTCGTTTCTTGTTTCTCCTGCCATATGTTTATTAAGCTGTGATGTAGATGTACGGAGTATATGGGTAGCATACACTCGTCGTAACTTTAGTTGCGTTAGTCATGTGGCTACTAGGTCGGTGTTTACTAGCTAAGCACAGAGTATGTATGTCTGTATGTATGTCTGTATGTATGTATGTCTGTATGTATGTCTGTATGTATGTATGTCTGTCTGTCTGTCTGTCTGTCTGTCCGTCTGTCCGTCTGTATGTAGGTATTCAATCCATTGCAATCCATTTTGCATCTCATCCTCTCTTTCCCTCCTTCATTTCACTCGACGTGTCAAACTACTCAGGTATCAATCAGCACTCGGCACATACCAATACTCCTGATTACAATTGCCACAATACTAACACATCCGGATCGATCATCTAAGTTCTACAAGCGCACGCTACTACAAGTCTACGGTACGGTACGAGACGGAGAATGCCTCAACTTTCCCTCAATACAATACTCATTACTAACTATTCTTCCTCCCTTAACTACACTACCTCGCTATCTATGTAGTAGGTCGTCACATCATTCAATCATTGGCTTCAAATCTTCAAACTCTAGCTGCGACTTACGAGATGAACCAATATTCTTCTGAAAAAAAACTTGAGACTTGAGACTTGAGTCTTGACCTTGAGTCTTGACCTTGACTCTTGACCTTGACTCTTGACAGTGGACACCCTCTGAATCCACAATTCAAACCCAAGAATCCACATCTCCAAAACTTAAATCCACAAATCAGGTACGAGATCAAGAATCGATGACATTTCATCAGATGCATCATGTACGAAAGCTCGTGAGGGAGGAACTTGGGCAATGAGACGAAACAAGAGAGGCAGAGGGAAAAAAGAGTCAGAGTGTACGCTAATTGTGTTTTTCTTCTGGATCTAGAACGAACCTTATTAACGTCCAGGGAGTCAGGGACCTGAAGAACCCGGCTGGTCGATCAATGTACTACTAGGTAGTAGGTACCTAGGTATCTACCAAATGTAGCTGGAGGGAAACATTTCAATGTTCATGCATGCATGAGGTCCCGGTCGATTTTTGTACAGCTGTTTGATGCATGGCATAAAATATACACATAGGGTTTTAGTTTACCTACACCCGTGCTCGTACCTATCTATGCTACTGTTAGGGCTTTTCAGGGTTCACTCTTTACTCATGATGGGGATTGGAAGAAGGCGAAAGAAAGATGGACTGACTGTTCTTATGATTTTCTGGCTATGATTTACAGAAAATCATGTTCAATACCACCTACAACCTACACACAAGCTATGAGCTATGAATGGAGAGTCGGTAACAATTTCTGGGATGACGAGAGAGGGAAGTCCCGTAGGATCAAGGTACGAGAAAATATACTAATATCGATTCATGTTTGGTATCTTCCTTGTAATTTTGACATTCATGGGTAACAACCTTGATCATTTCAGCAGTGCAAGTTTGGATTCGTACATTTTTTCCCCAGGCTCATTTAAGCATGCACCCATTAGGCTTGCCCTTAGAGTAAGCCTTCAACCGCCCCGACGATACCTCTCAAGTCGTCACCCTGAATCCCGAAAAGCCTCCAAACCTGGGCATGCATCTGGGGCACAGGGTGACAGGTTACTACTTTACTTTGCTTGGTGATTCCTATATCTAAATTAAGCCAATCATGCTATAGACACATGTAGATATATAAGAAACCCAAACGTACTCCCTTGCTCCTCTCCTTCCCATTAGTTTTATTGGTTGAAGGAAGGGGAATTGTCAGACAGTAATAAACTTGTTCCAGTTACTAGGTACTTATTAGCCTTGATCAATGTTCGAGAAGAGACCAAGATTATCGCGAATCACGATGCCATAATCGTCTGTCTATCCACTGAAGCATCACTCAACAATCTCAAATTTCTTCTTCTTTTTTCTCTAAGCGAACAGCTCATCTACATCAATAATTCCAATGCATAAGCTTGCGGAGTGCATTCCTGTAGGTACGGTACTTACATCACATTTCCCATCCGAATTGTAGTCTGACACGTAAAAAGGTAACAATGCATCAGTAAAAGAGTCGCATGCCGGATTATACAACCACAGGGACATGGGCAATCTAATCCTCGTGGCAGTGTATGGCTGCATTTTGTATCACCACCTCATTATCAACTTTTCTTCCCTTGCACAAACAATATTCGAATCGAAGCACACAACGATAGTAAAACTTCAAATTTCAAGATGAGATAGATCTTCCAGAAGCTATCACGCACCCAATTACCGTACTCATTAGCTCTCTCCACGATCATCTACCAATCTTTTACTCCCAGGTGACCAATATCCAACAGCACGGATGAATCGAAGGCGTTGACGATCCCACAACCGAACGGTCGAAATGCATCCTCGAACCCGCCACACGGGCTTCGGGCTAAAAAAGCTGACCTGACTCCTGAGAAAGCCTAGAAGGGTTTTCCAAGCTCCAACCGCTGCGGTTCAACGACTCGTGAAATATGGTCAGAGGAAATCCCTTTTCGCTTTTTCTTGCTTCGCTCAACCCCGCGTTGCTACGGTTTGTTGGTTGGTTTGCGCATCAGCCTATGGGATGTGCGATGAGCTGATCCTTCGCGACGGATGTATGTACGATGGACCCATCCACTATACAGCAAGCAGTACAAGGAGTTGGAAGGAAGTATCATCGAGTCATTAACTCGTGTGACGAGACTACAGACTACAGACTACATCTGCAGCATGTATGCTCCGTCAAAAATGTCTGAGCAATTGTCTGTCTGTCGTCTTGTAGCAAGTAAACACCACGCATCAGAATTTTATAGAACAGACTACGGGTGATACCTATACTTCGTATACGCTCAGAGCCTTTTCTATTTACTTTCTTTGCCTACCTACTTACTCGGCTCCCAATCTATTACACTTTCCTGTCAGCAAGATTGACACCATGACGGGCGTATGCTCTGCTCCAAAAGTCAAACTCTATCCCCAATCATTCCCATAAATTGCAATAAACCATCACCGCAGCGCGCACCGATACATAATACCATTCCGATAAATGAAAAACCAATAAAAACCCACCTCCCCAAGCTCGGCTCAAAACTCAACACAAGACGCATGAAGTAGGTACGTACATACACCGACCGGACCAAAAAGTGCCCCCTTCACTCCAAAAAGCTCTCCCGGAGCATTGTGCTCATTCCCGGCGCACGCGAATTCTTTCCTCCAGGGTAAAATTGCCTTATCATGTTGCTCGTTTCCTTTTTGGTCGTTTATCTCCGATGGGCTAGTGGGTAGGGCTTGGCGAGGTTTGGGAGAAAACCTTGGTGAAAAGTCACGCTTGATGGGGAAGGGATGTGCATGGTGTGTGTCAATTTTGATGCAAGGATTGCGGGCTTGCTTTGCTTTGGTTTTACTTGCTGTCTACGAGTAGAGAACTCGAGAGGTTGTAAGCTTTTTTGGAGGGGAGTTTTTGAATTGATGATTGGATAGGTCGGTAGGTAGGTTGGTAGGTGGGTGAGTGGGTGGGGATATCTTCATTTTTTACTCAAGGACTTGGTGAAGAATTGGTTGTGCTTGTGCTTGTGCTTGTGCTGGATACGAGAAAAGACACATCATCCTACACAACATCGATTCCCCAATTCCCAATTCTCAATCCTCAAATCATCACCAAAAACAAACCCAAAAACATCCAGAAAAGTCCACCCCCTCTCCCCAATTTCCAATCCATATGCATCCCTATATGCATCCCCCATCCCTATATCCCTATCCAGCAATTTTACATCTCATTCCTCCCTCCAGTCACTTCCCCATCCACAATACTTCGGAGATTATCATCACACCCGTGAGCTCACAGACATTTCATCGTACACTTGTAAGTTGTACTGTACCGGCTTTTTCGAATCTTCGAATCGATATATCGGTAGAGAGAATAATTGGAGCAAACAACGTTGAAACTTTAAATTGAATTCAATATTTCAATTGGGAACAGGGATTGAGATTTGGACATGGGACGGGGGTTGTTTTTGAGAGGAAAGTTTTGAGTTTCCGTGTTTCGTCATCAGAGACAGTGAGTGAGTGACACTCGCATATAATATCTATTGTGAAAGTTTGATGAAGGTTTGGAGAGGAAAAAGTTTGATATTTTGGTGTTGGGTTGGATGTGTCATTTTTTGATGGATGAAGTGATGGTGATGATTTGACGTCGATGATTGGGCTTCAAATCGAGTTTTGAGTATTTCGTCATCAGAGACAGTGTCATATATATCGGGAAGTCTGAAGAGAGTTTGAAGAAAGTTTGAATCTTTGATCTTTGATGGAACTTTGATGGCTAGATATGTCATTGTCCATGAATTTGACGTTGATGATTGACGTCGATGATTTGACGTCGATGACTTGAAATCTCGTTCTGGTATTCTAGCTTGGTTTGGCTCGGCCTGGCCTTTAGATGAAGTTCGTGAGATCTTTTTTTCTTCTTCCCTATTGTCGGCTTTGTAGTGGTTATAGTGTAATCACGACATTATTTAGTTATAATATCTTCGTATTGGTTAAGTAACTCGGGATATACTAGATAGGATCATGAAATTAAACTTCAATGGGAGGGTTTTAGGTTGGCATTTTTTGGTAAGTATATCTTCTTTTACAGAATGCACAGTCCCAATGGTACGCGGCACAGCAATCATCAGCAAGCTTCTTGCCAATACTGATTCTTTGACTACCTTTGGACGATTTTACAATACAGTTCTAAGCTAGTTTTAAGAACTAGTTGATGCTCTGTTCAATAGGAACATAATACCGCATGGTATTCTTAGGGTCCCACTGAGCTTTAAGTTTCTTCAGTTTCTCCAATCTCCATGTCTCCCACCCATAGATCGCCTGTGAAGACTCATCGCCATTGGCATAGTTGACGTAGGCGCGGAGATGTTCTGGATCATCGCTTCCATCCAACAAGTATTTTCGAAGCTTTTCACCAAATTCCTTTGCTATCGGGTCGATGTTCGAGTCAGGCGCATACATGACGTACGATGTAACCAAGATATTATCATCTCGGTGCGGAAATGCCTTACTTGCTGCATCGATGGCTTTAACTGCTTGAATCGAGTAGCCTTCGAGCAAGAAAAATGAACCAGCTATCTCTGGAACTTGGCGGAATGTTGAGTCGATCTCGTTGTATACCTGTCTGACGGCCGTCGCATTGTATGATTTCAACCCGATAGGGTATCGAAGGGATGTCATCCCGTAAGCGCATCCTGGACCATCCGCGTCCTGGAATGTGACGACGGCAAGGTCGTGTAGTGATCCCTGACTTGTCTGTACACTAAGTGGTTCAATGTCATGAAATGGTCTGGCATATTGATTGGCTTTTTCGGGGAAGCCGTTATAGATGATACCGAAGCACAGTACCGGCTGCTAGATTGTTAGCTTTCACACAATCCCAAGTGAATTTCGTCGGGTAAATGACTAACATGATCTGGATCTATCTCTGCACCCTTGATAATATATCCCCAATCAACCAGCTCCGCTGGTTGATCTCGTAACAATCTATTCGCCTCTTCGTAGAGAGCTCAAGTTTATCCCCCGAATAAATAAAGATTTCATAAGATCACAATGGGGCATTATCATCATAAACACAATATTCTCATTCCATCACCAGCCCAAAATTATGTCCTGCGCCTCTAATGGCCCAAAATAAATCCGGATAAGAGTTCCCGATACAGTGACAAGTTCGCCAGAAGGAAGCAAGAGACGGGCGGATATTACCTGGTCGGCCATGGGTCCGTATTGGCCCTGAAGCCAACCATGACCACCCCCGAGAGTGGGCGCGGAGAATCCGACGAGCTCGCATATACCGGTTACTGATCGGGTTGTTAGTTCGGATTTTCTTGGTTGGCTGGACATGGCTTAGAAATGTGAATTTCCCTGTTCGTTCTCCTAATCGAGTAAGTGTATCAACAACGTCTTTCACATTCGCACCCCCCGCCAATTATGGCAGTTGTCCATCTTCCGCAATTGTGATGTGGTTCATGGAGCGAAAATCAATCTGGATCGCGTCCTTTGCTTGCCCGAGAGCATGGGTTACATCGTGACCACCGGCTCGAGCGATGTAGGGGGTGAAATTTTGGTTGGCGTAGCGAACCTCTGGTTTGTGTTGGTACATGAAGTAGGTGGATGAGGAGTATACTGGATGTGTAATATGTATATAGAGTTGTGTTGGATGGAATGGGAATGAGGAAGAATTCTGAACACTTACGATTTTCTGAACGTTGGATTCGTGGGCTACTTGGATGATGAGGATGATGTGGGGGCTAGGTTATTCTCGCCATCTTGAGAGGAGGGGGGTGAGTTGGGTTTGGATTTCGAGGGGAGTGGGCATGGTAGGTGGAGTGTAGAATGGGGTGGGATCGTTGGGGAGTTGAGTTGGAGGATATGAAGATTTGAAGATGGTTGGAATGGGATAGAGATAGAGTCAGAGGAATAGAGGGCTGTTGATAAGTATTACATCTGAGGCAGGACTAAATGTAGTGTTTCCCTGGGACAGAAACTCTCAGTTAGATAATTTGGATATAGCATTGTTGTAAAGTAAGCTTACCAACAACTGGTATTTGCGGCATTGCAAATGGATACCTAGATACCAACTTATTTTTCCCACCGAATCGGAATCAGATAACTACCTACCTAGGTACCTACCTAGGTACCGAACAAACTTTTAGAACCAATATGTTGGAGTCGGCATAATATATCAGATTTGGTATATTTTCATGGTTCATCCGTGGATCCAACATCTGGTGTAAGTATCTCGCATGTTTGTATAGTACATAGCTAATGCTCGCTTCTTGTTTCCGCTGATCCAAACCCCATGCGGTGTTGTGAGATTGTCGTGTGGGAAGTGTGAGATGTGTAATTCAGATGGGATTTGGATGTTTTGCTTTTGGTGAGAGATGGAAATATTTAGGTGAATCTCATTGTATATCTTGGATGGTTGAAGAAAGGGAGCGAGATATTAATACATGGCAGGTAGTTAGGTAGGTAGGTAACGATACATCTTTGCGGAATTGTCAGCATGAATGACATCATTCAATCTGCTGCTCAAGCGAAGGGCGCACTCAGCGCCTTTTGATGTTGTTGACACCAATTGTATTCATGACAAAGCGGGAATTGAAAGGGAATATAAATATAGACTTGTTTCACGAATGATATATGAATAATGGTTTCGATACATCAAGTGATGATACAAAATCTTCCATAACCATTTGCTACTCAATTCCACCTTCAACTTCCATCGTAATCCTCATCGAGGGAAATTAGTTCTTAAACATAAGAAATAAATACAAAAAAAAATGACACTCTCCACGAAACCCTCAAAAATCCGCGCCATTCTCTTCGATTTCATGGGTACATGTCTGAACTGGCACGCCTCACTCCTCCCCCATCTTCCGCCCCTTCCCTCCCATCCCTCCTACCCCCCCTCACTCACTTCAAAAATCCAATCTGATTTCCTCCTCCAATGGCGCCAATCCTATTTCGATGCCAACACCTTTCGCATCTCCCACAATCTCCCCGTGGAAAACATCGATTTCACACATCTCTCCACCCTAGAAACTCTCCTCCTCACCCCCCTCTATTCTCCCTGGTCTTCCTCCTTCACTCCCCCCATCAAAGACTCCCTCATCCAGGCATGGCATCATCAAATCCCCTGGCCTGATGTTCTTCCCGCGCTGACATCTCTTTCTGATGGGAATGAATATGAGCTTTTCGTTCATGCAAACGGATCTACACGATTACAGCTTGAGTTAGTGAAAGCAGCGGGATTGAAGGGAGTTTTTGAGATGTTGTTTTCGAGTCAGTTGGTGGGGGTTTATAAACCGGAAAGAGGGAGTTATGAGTGGGTGATGCGGGTTTTGGGGTTGCAGCCGGAGGAATGTGTCATGGTGGCGGCGCATACGAGTGATTTGAAAGGGGCGAGGGAGGTGGGGATGAGGACGGTTTATGTGAGGTTAGTGGGTTGGTTTGTCTTGGGTTTTTTGTGTTGGGTTTTGGGGATTTGAGAAATTGTTTGCTGATTTTTTATTTTTGTAGGAGGTGGACAGATGATATTAATGATGATCAGGAGGTGATTAAACGCGAAAATGATGCGTATTTGGAGAATATGGAGGATTTGGAAAAGGTAATTAGGGAGTTATAAGGGAAAGAAAGAAAATAAGAATATGGAAAGGATAAATGTGGTGTACCTTCAGTAGGAGGTTACTATACTTCGTAGAAACAAAACACTTGATTGTCTAGAAACACGAGGAGAGGAGAAAGAGGAGAATCAAGTTCAATCAATCGACTTGAGTTTTTCTCAATATCCTAAGTTAATAAATTATTAATTTGGATTAGAATGCCAAGAAAATTTCCACCAGTTTTCAGGGGGAAATTTTGTCTTTTCTGGAGTATTGCACCCGGTGAATAGTTCATAGAGAGAGAGAGAGCTTATAATAATACTCTATAGGCCTCCTACTGGTGAGTTCTCCAATAAAAATATTGAGATCATGCAATTTTGCATCTTCTATCCTCCTTATTTTGTACCATCGAGTCGAAAGCTTGTAGGCTGAGCACCAGAGTATTGCGCGCAGAGCGTTTGATCATCAAATCTATCGCTCTTATTCTTTTTCCTCCTTGCTACTTGGCATTGGTACCACGATTGTACTCTTTATATATTTCTATTGACTGAATAGTGAATACCATGATAATGCCCGCAGAATACTTTTTCGTAATCATGATTATGATCACGATCGTTACCATCCATACCACTGTAGCCCTCAGTCATATGTGACGCCTGATCGGGTACGTCTTCTGTGATATTTCATATAGACAGCATATAGAAGGAATCTTTGATGTGGTATGATACGTTGTGCTGTAGCGTTAGAATCTAGAACTAAAGTCAGCATCAAGATGAAAAGTAGATAGATTTCCAGAATTTCTCGAGGCGAAATGAAACTCACAAATTCCGTTAGTATTAGTCGGTAAGTGATGAAAAATGAATATTTGCGAGTGCGAAACTCAAGTGAACCAGTTAGTATCTATTCATAATCCAAAGTAGCAATATATCACAAATAAAAGATTACTTACTTACTTACCATGCATGTACCGTACGAACTCACCAGGTCCGCACCACGCTATTGGCAGGAAAATAGATCACAATTCTGCTATAGAAAATAGGGAAATATAAATTAAGAAGATGCCAGAGATACTGCATAATGATCCCGATGTGATCTCTGTGCCTCTACGAATCTCAAAGGAATACTCATAAGTTGTACCACTATACAATACAATAGGGGTCTTCAAAGCCGGTCTTCTTCATGATTTTCCCCCTCCATATCCAAGTTTTGATTTGATAATATGAGAAATTCATATTCGGAGTTTGGAATTGGAGTTGGATCTCCTCTTCTCTTATCCCACCTCCCCCTAAACGAAAGTCTAATAAATATCCTAATCTGACCGTCGAATCATCTTATCTCATCTCATATGACATAACATGAACACAGCCCCCTTCCATTCGTCAGCTATCCATTAATAAACAAATCATCATTCACCATCCGAGCTCCAAAATTAACCTAAAATCGTCTTCCAAAACGACAAGTCTCCCTACCAGCATCATCTCAACATCATGACGTAGAATCGCCGGGGACCGTTCTCATAGGTATCATTCCGCACGTCCACCAGACCGCCATTCAATCTTGATCCATTTTCCCCAGAATAAATCCCAACCTTGAATACATACGTACACGAAATCTCTCTCTCCCTCTCACACACACACACACACACACGCACAAAAACTAAACCCATGCAATTCCCATCCCATCCCATTCCCATAAAACCATCCACGCATCCTCTATCCTCCCTCTATCCCCCAAACCCTCGGTCCCGAACATGAAACGAATAGATCCCGAAGCAAACAAGACTGCGGGTCTGCGCCCCCTTCCTTTCTGAAATATTTTTTTGGTAGAGGCTCAGACATGCATGCATGCATGAGTGTATTGGGTGTACTCGGCAATGAAGATCGTCTGCTGGGTATTCATTGCTTGATTTGTGGTAGATCTGGATAGGGAAGTAGTTCTTGTTCTTGGCGGGAGAATAGCGGGGAGGGGGGCACTTTCGGGACTTCGGGGTTGACTTCGGAGTCCGAGATGTGTGGGTAATGATTTGGCGATGGGGAGGGAGATGGGGGGTTCAGGAGTCGGAAGGGGGAGTCTGATGGTGATGGTTATGGGTACGTAGATGGATTTGTTTGTGGAAGGGTGCATGCGTATGATGCTCATGTGAGAATTGACGATTGGGAAAATGAAAATGAAAAGATACATTTGTATAGGTAGGGCTGATATAGGCATTAGAAATTCACTTTATGGAATAGATAGAATATTTAGTAATAGCATGAAGAAATTGAATTTGGATATTCGCTGAAAAAACCTAAGTAACAAGAATCATAATTTTCCTCCTCTCCTCTACTTTTCGTTCTCAGTTTCCATTTTTCCTCCTCTCATTACAAATTCATAACCATCTCATCCCTCATTATCTTCCTCTATCTAAAACTCATCATTGAGAACGTAAAGAGGCATACTATCCTCCCACATACTGTCAGTCAACATAGTCTTGTTTGACCCATCAGAGTTCATCGAGATAATTTGTCCATAAGGCTGGAAGGCATTATCGTAAAGAGGACTCTCCTCTCTGAAACCATACATTCCACTGCTGTACAAGATTCTTCCATCGGCGGACCAAACGGCGTGGGCGTCGTTGGCTCCACTGGTTGTGAGTTGTGTAAGGCCAGTTCCGTTAGGGAAGATAGTGTAAACGTCGTAGGAATCGGTAGCTGAGAGATCATCGAAGTTAAGATGGTTACGACGGGTGAAAACGATGCGCTCTCCGTCTGGAGACCAACCGGGAGTGTTGTCCCAGGTATCGGTCAAGTTTGTGACGGTACCATCAGCAAGGTTCAGAATGCGGAGACCGATGCAGTACAAAGGAGCAGGGCCACACTCTCTGTAAACGATCTTGCTTCCATCGGGTGAGTAAGATGGGAATCCTGCATTGGAAACACCGGCTTCTCCGAAAGTCAATTGCTCGTAGTAAGAACCGTTAGCTGTTACGCGATAAAGCCAACCTGGCTCGATGGATCTTTCGAAAAACCAGTATCCGAGTCCAAAGGTAATCCATTCGCCATCAGCAGTCCAAGAAGGTTGGAATGCACCGGCAAGACCACTGGTAGTATCTGTGGATGAGGTTTGGTTTGTGGAAAAGACGTCGAAGACTAAATCGACATTGGTACCATCTGCGTTCATGGTGACGATGGATGAGTTACCGAGTTGCTTTTGAGTGATAGCCAATTTATTTTGTTTGGAGAGCATGGGGAAGACATCGGTGAAGCGGTATTCGAAATCGCCGTCCCAACTGTACAAGGGTTTCTCCATTGCACGGACGGGGGTGAAATCGGTCTTTTCATAGATGACCAGGGTTCCGTCTGGGGACCAGGCGGGGTTGCGCATATCGCCCAGGATGGTGGTGTAGTTCGCAGCGCCGGTGCCGTTGTAGTTGATACCAATGTTGTCATCAGTCGAACCCTTGGTATTGAAGCCGACAACATCGGCGGTTACGAATTGGCCATTGACTTTGCATCCAACTCCAGAGGTATGGTAAACATAATCGAGTCCGGTAGCAACATCTACGGATGCGATCTGTGTCTCTGCACTGTTGACAGAGGTCATGTGGGCGTTGTAGGTGTTCTCTCTGGTCATCTCATAGAAGATAATTCGGGATCCGTCTGGGCTCCATTTTGGCGACCCAAGAGAGTAACCAGCTTTGGTGACAACTTGGGAGAAGTCGGATCCGTTTGGTCGGATCTTGTAGACGGAAAGTTCTTGGGTGTGTTCCCAACCGGTACCGTTACTGTGTCCGGTCCAGGCGGTGTTACGGTCGGAGGAAAATGCAATCCACTCTCCATCAGGCGAGAAAGAAGGACGGAAATGACCATCTGGAAGGGCATTGTCACCAGCTGTGGTGGGTGTGTTGGTTAGGTTAAAGGCAACTCCTGTAGTGAGATCCTTAACCCAGATGTTTGCTGTGAAGTTTCCTTGGGTGGATACATAAGCAAGTGTTGTTCCATCGGGTGAAAGTACACCTGCATCTTCGAAAGATGGTGTTTCAACCAAAGACTCCAATCCGGTGCCATCAATCTTGACTCTGTAGATATCCGATTGTCCATCTCCGTTACGTTCAGTGGTGAAGATAACATACTTTCCATCAGGACTGAAGTTTCCGTGATAATCGTAGGAAGAGCTGTTTCCGAGAAGTTCACGTTCATTGCTTCCATCTGCGTTGGCGATATATAGAGTAGATACGGATGGAGCAATTCTGTTCATGAACATAACACCCTTTTTGCCTGGAGCTGCACCACTAGCAGCACGAGGGAAATGCTCTCTTGGAGTATCAGAGACACTTCGTCCTGCATAAGGACAAGCGCTCCTCTTCTCTTGAGCATCAGCATATGGACAAACACCAGCTATGGCCTGGCCAACGACCATGCCAAGGGCAGTAGCTGTAGAGAAACGCATCTTCCTTACTTGTCCTTGACAAAAGCTAAGAAAAATTGATAGTTAAAGAAGGGGATGAGGAAAGGAAATTCTCCGAGGAGATAAGATCGACTTTATATACCTATCTCAAAGCACGAATACTAATCCACTATGCATTGTAGGTATCTTGGCTTTCTTCAAATTATCCAAGCAAAATGTCAGGCGCAGATACTAATACTTCAGACCGGGTTCATTGATGAAATGAAGAGTCCATGGAACGTGCATAGTATCCACTGCGGGAGTGATTTCCTCGATAGGAAGCCATAGATTGGGGACAAATGTTTTATCTGATCAATGATTTGATCATCCGATGAAAGAAGGTAGTCAGAATGGACGACTAAGCCATGTATTGGTATGAACGCGTCCACTTCATCCCATGTAACGTATGCAATCGAATGAAGGATCGGGCTTTAGAATTTTATCGAATATCCGAAGATACAAATAATCTGTAAGGCACAGAGCCAGTGAGATCTTTGTGATAGTACCCTTCAAGATAATATTAGCATCCCTATTGGCGGAGAAGCGGATGAAAACCCATCGGCAGCTAGTCAAAAGTGGCAAAGCTGGGATTCCCGGCTCCAGGTTCCTTAAGGGTGCCAATTTAATGGCCGCAATCAAGAAAGATCAGCCGTTGGAGTTGAAAATTATAAGTGAACGATCTCGGGACCGAACTCAAGTCCTGGTAAATTCCCATGTATATGACCCACTTTATAAAATCCTCAAGCTCATGTCAATGTCCTGTACAGAAGGTGACACTGAAGGTTCATACCGCAACAAATCGTCCAAGATCTAGAACTCATATCTAGGTTATGTTTCTGATATCGATATCACATGTATGATACAAGCATGTAAGAAGCTCATCGGTGTACCACGAACGTGTCTTGTAGATTGGATATGGATTAGCAAGCATAAATCACTTACCAGGTATATTGATATGCCGCTCGCTCACTGTACAAGTTGAAGGTTGCATTTAGATGACGGAAGAGTGTATCCTATGGTTAATGCATTAAACGTGTTAAAAGATTCAAAATATGGGCTCAAAGAGAGCTCCGACAATCTTAGATATCTTGGCACGTTGAAATAAAGTTAAAGGGGAGAAGACATTTTTGAACTATTCGTAAGAGGTGGGACCGGGATACGTAAAGCTCCGAAGTATCTAAATGTTTCGAAAATTATAACATCATCGGGATGGAAACTTTGAATATTGTTGAATGGTCTCGGGACCGAAAGGAGGAGAGTATTGATATTGTGATAACGTTTAACGTTGCCATAAACGGATGGGTAATACATGATGCGTAATAGATAATGCGGCAGTTCACCGTCAACAGCGCGAGTAGCGTTACATTCGAGTTGACATTTTCTCTTGGTTTAGAAATATCCGACAGCTGCAGAAACCTACCCACATAGGTACAGAACTCTATCCATGTCTCTTATAAAGGTACTCGGTAATGTACAGAGTAGATGAAGAAAATTCAATGTTGTGTTCGAGGCATCAATTATTTAGCGACGACACGTGATTGTCTTTCATACTTCTCTTGAGGTTCTTTCCTCAAGATGGATGTGGGGTAAATCTCGGAGTTCAAAGAATTTCAAAGCGAACAAACTTCAGGAGTCAGCAAGTTTAGTTCGTTTCAATTGTCACAGCACAGACACGAGATGCAAAGTAAATGCTCGGGACCGGGCGTTTGTCATTTAGGTGATTTTATGCCAATGTCATAGACTACCGATGAAACTACAGAATAGGTAATATAACGATGTCTCGGCAGATTGAACCTTAACAAAGCATATGAAGGATTTAAGACCACTTGGAATAGAGACATTGTAGATAGCTACTTAGTTGACCACAATTAGAGACGGTAGAAGAGAAATGCACCTGGAGATAAAACAGATGAATATGCAACATAATCTTCGGTACATAAGATTCTTTCAGTGAAGTGTATAGACCCAAGTACAAGAGGAAGGTACTAAAAAATTTATTCTTCTCATCCAAATCGGCTCGCTTCACAGCAACATTTGCGAGTATCGAAAATTTAAGGGCCAAGAAAGAAAGATTAGGTGTTGTATACTGAAATCCTAGGAGAACAACCTGGAAGGGTTAAAGACGAAGGAAGTCTGGGGGAAACACGGGGATCCTGTTGATCGGCTTACGACAAATATATATGCAGGGGGTTCTCTGCACGTAAGGGAGAGAGTGAGGAAGGGAACCCTTTTCCGTCTGAGTGATAGTGGTGGCGGAGGATAGATACGTTATACAAACCAGATGTAGATGATTTGTTTATGCTGGCTGACTGACTGAAGGCTGACATTTTCCGCTGATTTTTATTTTTAGTTGAGGGAGCTGTGATTAGACCTGATAACTTGTTTCTGGGGCTGAGGGATTTGGATACACGGAGACGATTACCGAGTAGTGAGCATGTCTTTTTTTCTACACACCTTTTAGAGGAACCAGGTACCAACAAACCTCTAATGTTCATTGTAAATATCCAGTAGGAATGAGAATGTTGAACAGTCTTGAAAATATGCCGACTTTAGCATTGAAAATATCTTCATCCTATCATCCTACCGAGAAGGGTGGATGGGTCATTATCACTCATATTACCTCCCTACAGCAATTCTCCCCCTTCTTTCGTTACCCCACAATCTCGCCTCAATTCTGTCCCCCCCTTCTACTGTTGTCTGGTATTTTCATGAGACCTTACGAAGAAATTTCTAAATCAAAAATTCCAAGTAGTAGGTACCATAGCATCTTTCATATTGAATACATTAGGTAACGTACTGGATATGTAACTAGAAGAGTTCTCAAGCAAGAGGAAAAAACAATAAAGAGCCTCCGACTAAGTTTCGCCCTACGGTATCGCCGCCACATACATCCTATCAAATGCCTACCTACCGAGTCATGATTCGTTCAGTTCCTTCCGTACGTGTCCCAAGATGGTTGAGTTGAGTCTGGCCGGGTTGAAATGAGCCAAACCGATTCGGTATGTAGATCGATCTAACAATGTATTAGTTTTATGAACTTTGCATGAAGGACGTTGAAGGATATCTGCTAGGTGGCTGGTACTCGTAGATATATTCAATTCACCATACAGATTTGATACTATATTTGCTATGTGTGAGAGGTTAATATAATTCATCATTACAATGTAATATTGCCTGGTAGTACTCCCTAGTATATTGATTATGCGTCTCATGAGAAAGAATATACAATTCACCAGTGATCGTGTATGTGAGAGAGATTCATGAGAGAGATTCATACATACAATTCTCTTTTTCATGGTGGCAAGCCCCCAAACCCCCAAGCTCGCTGCGCTCGAAATTGTTCGTAGAATATCATACGTGTATACGGCTAGATTTACAGATTTACAGATGTACAGATATACAACTGTAACAAATGTTTTAAAATAGAGTCCAAATTCACATTTGCTTATTCAGCAATATAATATCAACCAACTAGATTCAATTGCCGCCACACACCTTCGTACGCCACTTCATTAAGCGAGCAAAAACCCTTGCAATAATTTTTTATCAGTAATGCCACTTCAGAAAATTAAAAGGGTCCAAAAGCCGTCCTCCCTCTGAAGAAAATTACATCTCTTTTCCTTCATTCTTCTTCCCTTTGAGAAAAACCCTCCTCGGTCTTCTTCTTGTTCTCTGACATTTCAAGTAGAGAGAAACAAAAAGAGTGTATAAAAAATAGTCTTTTCTCAATACATTTAATATAGAAAGGAATAGAAAAATAAAGGGTTTCTTTATCGAAATCATTCTCTCTCTCTCTTCTCCGCCACTTTTGCCCACTTTATCTTGATTTCTTGTCGAATCATATATCAAGATTACAATATCTTCTCCACTCTCAACGCACCGATTACTACGGGTAGTTTCGCGCTAAGCAAAAATTTCATTCCCACAAATCCTTATCGACATCTTTTCTCCCCCTCTTCTTCTCTTCTTTCTCAATGCCTTCTATCGAAACACCATCGAACCCAACAACAACAGGAAAGATGGCTGAAAACAAGAACTCGATCAAGGTCTTAGATGACTTAATGTCGAAGTTGTCTGTTTCGAAAGAGCAGACTGACATTAACGCTGCCACTCACAACCTCGCCATTTTCATTAATGGTAACATCGAGGAGAATGATGCCCCCACCAAGTATGTATTTCCGACTTCAATATTCAAATTTTCACCGAAGAGAGGGAATGGATAGGGTTGAATATCTGTCAAAGACTTTATTTACACTTTAGATGTTTTTCACTCTTTTTTCATATCGATATGCAATCTTACGGTCGAACCTAAAGTCTTCTTTCATTTTTTTTTTCCATGTTCAGCTTTACTAACAATGTGTCCTTTGCAGAACTGTCGAGGCTTTGAAGAAGCAATTGACAAACAAGAAGGATGCTAATGTCAGAGAACGCGCTCTCAATGCCATCCAGGCTATTGCTGAGCACTCTGAAGTTTCTGCTGCCGTCGAGCCATACCTTATCGTCCTCCTCGGTCCTGTCCTCAACTCCGTTGGTGACAAGATGGTCCCAGTCAAGAACGCTGCACAAGCAGCTGCCTTGGCCATTGTCAAGGCTGTCAACCCAAATGCTGTCAAGGCAATCCTCCCACCTATCATCAAATCCATCCTCGAAGCACAAAAATGGCCCGAAAAGATGACCGGTCTTGACTGCATCGAGGCTCTCGTCGAGTCAGCACCAACTCAATTGGCTCTTAGAGTTCCAGATCTCATCCCAGTCGTTTCCGAATCGATGTGGGATACAAAGCCAGAAGTCAAGAAGAGAGCATACAACATCATGGAGAAGGTCTGCGGACTCATTGTCAACAAGGATATCGAACGTTTCATTCCAGAGTTGATTAAGTGTATCGCCAAGCCAGAAAACGTCCCAGAGACTGTCCACTTGCTCGGTGCCACCACTTTCGTCACTGACGTCCACGAGCCAACTTTGGCTATCATGGTTCCTCTTTTGGATCGTGGTCTCAACGAGCGTGAGACTGCCATTAAGAGAAAGTCCGCTGTCATCATTGACAACATGTGCAAGTTGGTCGAGGACCCCAACATTGTCGCTGCTTTCTTGCCAAAGTTGATGCCAGGTCTCATCAAGAACTACGACAACTTGGCTGATCCTGAGGCTCGTGAAAAGACCAAGCAAGGTCTTGACACCATCAAGCGTGTCGGTGCTGTAGGCGCTGATGGAAAGATCCCAGAGCCATCGAACGCTGGCCAAGTCTCCACTGTCGAGGCCATTCTTAAGGATATCCTCAGCTCCAACAAGAACGCTCTTAAATTTGAGCCAATCATCACTTACATCGCCGCCATCGCTGGTCAACTTATCGATGAGAAGGATGCCGACTCCCACAGCTGGACTTCCAACCTCAAGCCATTCATCGTCGCAATCACCGGCGAGAAGGATGCACAATCAGTTGTCGACAACCTCCGCAAGCGTGCCTCTCCAGGTGCCGAGGCTGAGGACGCCGAAGAAGCTGATGATGAGGAGGGTGAGGATCTCTGCAACTGTACCTTCAACTTGGCATACGGTGCTAAGATTCTTCTCAACCAAACTCATCTCCGTCTTAAGCGTGGTCAACGATATGGTCTTTGCGGTCCTAATGGTTCCGGAAAGTCCACCCTCATGCGTGCTATCAACAACGAGCAAGTTGAGGGTTTCCCAAAGAAGAGTGAAGTTAAGACTGTGTTCGTTGAGCACGATCTCGATTCCGCTGATACTGAGCAAACTACCATTGCCTGGACTATGAAGAAGCTTAAGGAGGTTGGTGTCGAAACTTCCCAAGAAGAAGTCGAGAAGCAATTGACAGAGTTCGGTTTCACCTCAGAAATGACCAACAACTTGATCACCGCTCTCTCCGGTGGATGGAAGATGAAGTTGGCTCTCTGCCGTGCTGTTTTCGAGGCTCCAGATATTCTCCTTTTGGATGAGCCCACCAACCATTTGGATGTCAAGAACGTCAAGTGGCTCGAAGATTACCTTCAAAACTCTCCATGTACCTCCATCATCGTTTCCCACGACTCCGCTTTCTTGGATAACGTCTGTCAACACATCATCCACTACGAGCGATACAAGCTTAAGAGATACCGTGGTAACTTGAAGGAGTTCGTCAAGAAGTGCCCACAAGCCAAGTCTTACTACGAGCTCGGTGCTTCCGAGATGGAATTCAAGTTCCCTGAGCCAGGTTTCCTCGAGGGTGTCAAGACCAAGGCTAAGGCCATTGTTCGTGTCAGTAAGATGTCCTTCCAATATGAGGGTACCCCCAAGCCACAAATTTCCGATATCTCCTTCCAATGTTCTCTTGGTTCCCGTATTGCCGTCATTGGTCCTAACGGAGCTGGAAAATCTACTCTTATCAACGTTCTCACTGGTGAACTTATCCCAACTGTCGGTGAGGTCTACACCCACGAGAACATCCGTATCGCCTACATTAAACAACACGCTTTCGCCCACATTGATCACCATCTCGAGAAGACCCCATCTGAATATATTCAATGGCGTTTCCAAACCGGTGAAGATCGTGAGACCATGGACAGAGCCAACAAGATTGTCACTGATGAGGATGAGAAGGCTATGGACAAGATTTACAAGATTGAAGGTACTCAGCGTCGTGTTATTGGTATCCACTCCCGTCGTAAGTTCAAGAACTCTTATGAGTATGAATGTTCGTTCGCTCTCGGAGAGAACGTTGGCATGAAGAACGAGAGATGGGTTCCTATGATGACTGCAGACAACGCTTGGATTCCACGTACTGAGATCTTGGCTTCCCATCAAAAGATGGTTGCTGAAGTTGATCAAAAGGAGGCTCTTGCCAGTGGTCAATTCAGACCTTTGGTTAGAAAGGAGATCGAACAGCACTGCGCCAACTTCGGTTTGGATGCTGAGTTGGTTTCTCACTCCCGTATGTTGGGTCTTTCTGGAGGTCAACGTGTTAAGGTTGTTCTCGCTGCTTGCTCGTGGCAACGTCCTCATTTGATCGTTCTTGACGAGCCTACCAACTATTTGGACCGTGATTCTCTCGGTGCCTTGTCCAAGGCTCTTAAGAGCTTCGAGGGTGGTGTTATCATCATTACCCACAGTGCTGAGTTCACCAAGAACATCACTGAGGAAGTCTGGGCCGTTGTAGACGGGAAGATGACTCCTTCAGGTCACAACTGGGTGCAAGGCCAAGGTTCTGGTCCTCGTCTTAAGGGAGATGACGCCGAAGAAGAAGAAAAATTCGATGCTGTAAGTTGAAATCACCTCGCTAAATTTTTAAAAATTTACCCCACATTTGGTTACATAATCATTACATAATCACTAACAAATATTTAGATGGGTAACAAGATTGTCTCCACCAAGAAGAAGGCCAAGCTCTCTTCTGCTGAACTCCGTAAGAAGAAGAAGGACCGCATGGCCCGCCGCAAGAGAGGAGAGGAAGTCTTCAGTGATGAGGATGAATAAATGTTCACGTCATAGATGATTGATGGTGGTTGGTGTTTGTGGATAGACGAAATATTTCAAATGGATGGGCAAGACAAGGAAACTCGGGTCATAAAAAGAATTTCGAGTTATTTTTGTTTTTACTTTTCACTTATGGTTTGGCACTTTAATTGGTCGTCATCATAGTGTATGGTCTTTGGCGTTTATTCGTTTTTACCTCGACTACGAATCTCTTTTTTTTTACGCAACTGAAATTATGAGTTTCAGTTCAAGACAAAATTTCATTAGTTACTATGTATTCACCGCATATTAGAAGATAGATCGGAAATAGACACTTCGAGATGCATATTCTTTGATGATTGGTGATTTCATTTCAGGACTTGTGATTAGTGTACGTGTGAACTTTAAACTTGCTTTCAAGTACTTGCGACCATATGGCAGTGTATTTTTGAAAGACAATTCAACACAAGATACTCAATGAGCTCATTCATACATAACCTTAATATAACTCGGATACAGTGCAGCATCTCAGTCACATCTCGACGAAGTCCGCCCTAATTATTATGTCTGCAAAAGGAGACAGATTATTTCAAAATTACTTAAGAATGGGATTGTAAAAGAGTGAATGATGGAAAGCACATACTGGAGAGAGGAGAAGGTAAGGAAAATGGTGTGTGTTTTAAAACAACGTGTACAACGCACGTCAGGATAGCATGCGGTAAAAGATATGGAGGAAGGATGGTGAGTGACCAAGTGTGCTAAATAATTTTTGAATACTTTTTCATGGAATCTGTTGAAATGATAATGTGGGACGGGAATATGTTGATTGATTCAAAAGCGCTGGATGTTCTATATAGTTTGAGTGATTTTGAAGCTTTCAAAATTCTACATACTTTGAATGATTATAAAACTTTCAATATCTTACATGATCTAGATGATTTAGAAGCGTTCAATTTTCTAAATATCTTCAGTTATTCAATTGCTTTGGATGATTCAAAAGTTTTCAATGTTCCACATGTCTTGAATGATTTTGAAGCTGCTAAAATTCTACATACTTTGAATGATTCAAATGCTTAAGATGATTTAATTGCTCTGAATGATTACAACGCGTTCAATATTTCATACGATTTGAATAATTTACATGTTCTGAATAATTCAACTGTTTCGAATTGTTCTAGAGTTTATAAAATTCGAAACACTTTGAACGATTCCAAAGCCTTCAATATTTGAATGATTGGAATGATCAAAGCAATTGAGGAGCTTATAATGATTAAAATGCTTTCAATGCTTTAATTTAAGTACATTTGACCAATTTGATGTTCATCATGCAGTTCATCTTGAATAATGTAATGAGGATTCGAGTTCATTTCTCCTCTTCTATTCCCTCACACCCTCAAAGCAAAAATGTTACATCCACCCTCACCTTCCCTCTCCCTCTCCCATCCTCAATACTCCCCCCTCGCAAACTGCGCATAGTAAACCTCTCTCGCCTCCTCTGGCGCCCCCTCAAGCCGTATCGCATCTTCCACCTGCTCCATTTGCAACGCGAGGAAGTTAATTTCTTTTTCCCCTATCCTCTTCATCTTCGTCGTCTTCTTCTTATTTTCCTGCGGAAAATTTTGAAGGAGTTGGATACCAGGTGGTAAGGGGAAATGGTCCGGGTTGCGGGTCGAGGCGCGTAGAGAGAGGATGGCGGAAATGTATTGCGTGGGCGTGAGGGGGTTGGAGAGGGGAGGTGGGAGGAGTTGTGGGGGTGGGAGGGAGGATGAGAGGGTAGATGGAGCTATGCGGTTTGAGGAAATGATTCCTGGGTTGCACATATATTGCGATGGATCTGGAGATTCGGATGTGAACGAGAAGCGCGTGCGAGGATGAGGAGGTACATTTGTGCGCGAGCGTATTTTTCCTGGTTTCCTGGGAGGAGTGGGGACATAGTGATTGCGGGTTTTGCGAGTGTGATATTTCCTCTCTTGATCCTTCCCATTATTTCTGTGCATTTGGGATTCAGAGATGGGATTTTGGAAGCGAAGATTTTGCTGTGTCTGTGATGCTTGGGTCTCCAGTTCTCTCTGCTTTAACCCAAGAAGAGAGATTTTCGCCGATGGGTTACTGAGATTTCTATTTCTCAACTCGGCTAGATGAGTAGACGATGTGATGACGCGGAGATTGGGGAGTCCGCGACGTCGTTGGTGGAGGGAGTAGGGAGATATCGAGTTTGATTTTGCTTGGGTGGAGGGATTGGAAGAGAGAAAGTGATTATCTTGGATGTTGGGGTGGGGGTTTGAGGGAGTAAGTGGATAGGTAAGGTGTTCGTCTGCTGGGAGATGCGAGGATGTATTGTGTCCAATTTCTGAGCTGGGGAGTTCATCTTCTTCGGTTTGGGACTCTAGATTAGAGGGTCGAGGGTGAGGATGAAGTTGTGCTGTTGTTGTATATTAGTGTTTCGTCACGTTCATGTGTATAAAACCCCCCTCCTCCTTCACACCGAAAATCGGAAAAGAAATACATACCTTTAAACTCGCTCCTTGACTTAAGTTTCAGAGTTCCAGCAATTTCCTCCTCTATAGCGCTCTCGGTCATCGCCCTCGGATCCGAAAACAAAGTTCCATTTTCATGCAAAGCTACCAGATCAGGGAGAGGTGCTCGTTCCGGAAGATGTGAATATGGATATCGCCGGAAGCGTGTTGTTCGCGATACGGAGTTGCGAATCTTGGGCATTTTGAGGGGTTGATCGATTATAAAGTTAGATGAGTAGGGTTGCTGGAGCTGTGAGAAGTCACTTGTAATAATCGTGGAAATGGGGCGGGTAATTTGTGAGTGGTATCAAATAGGTATTAGGTATATGGGATCTGGAAGTCTTGAGAGATGGATAAATATAGATGGTGGATACCGGGAGGTATTGTTTGAATAACAAGATACGGCGAGCTCGAGAGATTTGGTCTTGAGAGACTGCGAGTTGTCGAGCTTGATGAGTAAAGAAACGTTCTGTGGGTTCATCAAGTCATTTGGTTGAGAAATCTATAGGTGAATAAGGATCAAGTTATTTACTGGATATACCAATCTTATATTCTTGAAAAATGCGGTTCGCAATTTGTAGGCCGTATTTCTATTTGATGGTTTCCTGTACATGATGAGACAAGACAATGGGTTCCCATTAGGAAAGATCTCTGAATGGACAGCTTGAACGTGAGTGATTAAGCGAGATTCACTTAAGTGTGTATTGGTTTCTTCCTCGTCTGATTTCCTTCGCTTAGACATCGGTTGTTTATTATTGTTCACAAACAATAATATCTATTTTGGTATTTAAGCTTTTTTTCTATCCTTTATGAGACATCTCTGAGGTAAACTTACTAACCTGGACTTGAGAATTGCTGAATCGGTCTCCGGCGTAATCTCATTCACTGACTTCCATCGTCAACTTGAATGCATGATGAATTCAAGATTTATGATCGTTTCAGGTCATTTGGTCAGGACTTACCATGTGGTCACCATGTCGATAATTCGTTCTGTTAACGCGTGGGTGAATTGATCTTCTCAGGCAGAAAACTTAATGTTCTGTGCATATCTAGCCCCTATATATTTTATGTATCTCTCACTGTTTGCCTTGGCATCTCACAGTGATTTACTTCAATCTCATTAACAATATTACATTTTAGTCCCTCTGAAAAGTTCCCACAATGTTCTCATAGTACAAAACATAAGCGAGGCCACTACAACTCTGTCTTAAAACCACTAACAATCATATCCAACCAAGCCGCCAACCTTTCAGTATAATTAGAATTTTGTTTTCGAAATTAATAATTGGGATCACTAACCTATAGCCCGCCCTTGCAACTTGCAGTTGAATAACTGGCACAGACGTATCATAATACTCACCACTCAACTCCTTCCCCTGTAACGCATCTGCTCCATCTGGCATGACCGTTGTACATATAAAAGCATTTGAGTCTCTAGCCCAACCCAGGGCTGTTGTCAATGGATCACTTATATCCATACCCTCAAGCCATGATTGTGCTTGATCTTGGTATATACCCATCTTAATCGCGGATGTCAGCACATTTGCCCAGTCTTGAGCATCGCCCATTGAATAACCTCCAACAAGTTTTTCGGGGATTGACGAATCCCAAACGTGATGAAGATTGGTATCTTTGCCAGTCCAATTTACAGCGATAGCATTTCCTCCCACATCGATATTCTCGGCATGAAGAGGCTGGTGAATGTCTCCGACAAACTGAGTAATTGGTGAGTTAATCCAAAAGAACTTGGAGGTGAAAACTTACGTGAACGATGAACTATTGTATAAGTATTAGTAATGCTTAGGGACGGATAGATCTTTCATACCTTTGCAGCAATATATTTGTCATACCTCACAACATTTGGGTCGAGCAATTGGTTCGTCTAAGGTCTCGATTAGCTTGACTTTCATCTCAGTTTCTTGAACCCGAATACTATTATATATCGTTGCTGCTGTTGACCTTCATGTCTTTGAACATCTTCCAAGCTTGCTCATACCTAGCCAGAGTCAAGTACTTGCAGTGTATGATCATTGTCACGAGAGGCCCGTTTTCTCGATGCTTAATAACGGAATCACATGAAGCAATCCCGTGAATACCTATTAAGGAACATCAAAAAATTCGAAAATTTTTACTCACAAAATTCAAAATAGCTCCAACTACACACCCTTCCTCCCCACAATCCCTAGCAAACTTAACTCCACAAGCTAGATAACACCTCGATATCAGCATGGCTCCTTCATTCCAAAGGCTCTCGTTGTCACTAACTCCGTATCCCCAAGAATTTCCAAAAGAAAAGAGAATACTAACACCTAGGTACATCATCCAACGCATCAATAAAATGCCAAGCGCCTGTATGTTTCCCCGCCTTGGTATATCTAAAACCAAATCAGCACAAGAGGAATCATTAGATTTCCAGAGAGATTACCTGAAGCTATCAGCCCACTACCGCCTCGAAATGTTAGCAAATGATCTTAAAAAACAGCCAAATTCCTTCACACAACTTCATGTGACCAGAATACATAAAAAACAACAATCCCAATCAAAAAGATCGCTCTTCCAATATCCTTACCGTCGCTACACCTGCCAAATAACTTCCAGTTGTATTTTTCAGCAGTGTTTGAAAATAATCTCGAGTTTCATCTGCTACAAAATTTGTAGCTACATATGCTACGGTTTGGTGACCTAATGTTCCCCATGCATATGCTGATGGAAGAAGAGGGCTCAGACACAAAAAGATGGAAGGATTGAGTTTCATTTTGAATATATAATTAGGAGAGAATAATCGAATAAGGTATATGAGAAAGGGTCGATGAGAGGAGTGTAGTTGTATTATAACATGTAGGTATTTATTCTTATCAAACGAGACATTGAATCGGTGAGTCTTGTGATGAAGTGACGGTTGACTCGATGTGGTTGGCCCTGTATCAATTGTTGTCGTGGGGACTGATATGTTAACCAATCATGATTGATGTCCGAGCGGCTAACTCCAGGGGTTATTTCCTGCTTCACAGCCACACCGGTATATTGATACCAGTGAGCTCTATCATCTTTCATGAATTCAAATAGCTAGCTCTAAGATTATTAATGTTCTGCTTTTATTCTTTGGGGAATTTGTCAAAGTCAAGTCAGAAAATATAAGAAAAGTGGTAAAATATTCGTGTTCATTAAGAGGCAACAACTTGCGAATATACAAAGTGGCCCCGTTGTTGCTCCTTGAAGGAGGCTTTAATGCTCAAGCTTTCATCAACTTCATTCAAATACATTATCATTCATGTCGTAAATACTTTACTCTTTCATTGTCTCCTCTGCCAAATCCATACATATTGTATCATCCACGTGTATTTGCATTGTCGCCTTGACCAATTTCCTGCTGGAAAGCCATGGGAGAAAATTCTTGCCCTAGTGGGGTTTCCTTAGACGTGACTGGATCCTTTTGATACTTATCACCATAGATCTTGTTAGGTTCTTGATCAGTAACCATAGAATCATTCTGGCCAACGCCTTGCTCATAGTCAGCAACCATGATATCAACAATTTTTTTCCATTCTTCATCTCCCCCATGGCATCTGCGCCATAAAGAATGCCATTGCCCAGTTTTCTCAGGATTCGCAATCGCTTCTTGCTCGATACGCTTCTCCACAACCATCAAACAAGCTTTAACAGCTTCTGCAACATCACCTTCTAATTTCACAGAGGGTTCTTCACGGTCTAATTCCTCAATCCAAGTGTGTAATGCTTTCATACAGAGTTTCTGATGCCCTGTCTCTGCTACCCTCTGAAACACATATGCATACATGTCGGCTGATTGTGATTTGGATTGACGAAGAGGCAATCTCCAAATATCCCAAAAGGCTACCCACTGTTCATTTCGTGCATACAGTTGCATCAGTCGCATTCTAGATTCATCTGAAAAGGGAGGTGACTCAAGGTTCATCATTAGAGTATGGATGCGACGTTGAATTGGCGTCATTGCCTTTGTAGGTATCCCGAAGGAATCATTAACAGTCGCTTCTGGTTGAACAGTTGTGATATCAAGGTCCGGAATACGTTCTGTGGCTTCTTGTAAAGTCACAAACATTTCTTCCGTGAAAATCTTGTGACCGCGTCGGTACATTGTTTGAATGACCTTTAATGCGAGCCGGGCATTAAGGCGTGAAGGAGCGGAGTTCGTGTCTGAAGGGCCATGGACAGGTTCAAGTATGGTACGTATGATTCTGTGGTAATATTCATCAGATATATCACTATCGTCATTTTTCTTTCTTTCAAATCTTCTGAACAAGTTTATTAAATTCATGGTATGAAACCAAGGGTGTCCAATATCTCGAGCATAATGGAATAGCCAGAAGACATAATCCCACCTGAATGGGGCGGGGTGGTGGGGTTCTCCGACACCAGCCACAGCATCTTTAAAACACTTGAGGAAGGATGTATCCCCAGGAGTATATCCTTTGCCCAATTCAAACATTGCCTGTTCCACTGAGACATTCTCAAGGTACATCCGCAAGTGGTGCAACAGGAAACTTTGCCAATCCAACTCTACGTTGTTAGCACAGTATTCCAAAACACTGTTTTTCGCCCTTTCGAATTCACCAAGGGAGAAGTCGGAAAGTACCGATTGCTGGAGTTCTGTTAGTCTTTTGTTTTCAATTGGTCCGTCTTGTTGTGGTGAGGATAAGATACCGTGTGGGTGTTGGTCCCTTGGATTGTCAGATTTTCTTTCTACCGAAGTATGGAATTGTCGAGTCTGGGGGATTTGAAAACCTCGAGGTTTAATAGTTGGCGCTGTAGTATGTTGTGAAGGTTGGGAAATCGATGTAGATATTGGTTCTCCGACCTCCGCATCTTCAACTACCTCTTCAACTTCAACTTCCGACTGACCAGACCTTCGCAAGATTCCACCCCATAACTTTTCTAGATCGATCTCTTCTCTCTTCTCTTCGGTAAGCATTTGAACGACAATTCTGACACCATCGGTCCGTCTTCCAAAGCCCACAAAGCCATCGCCCTCGGGTGTAGCATTTGCATGTATATCTGGGCTCTCAACCACACCTATATCGACGCAAACCCAGCCCGTTCTTATGCCATCATCGCCACTCTCATCACCCACACTGCCTAGAAGCTTAGCTCTCCGTGATTTGCGTCTCAACTTCAATTTCAATTCATTTCTTCCCAATAGACCATCTGCGCTTGGTCGTAATTTATATGTACTTCTCAACCACCGACACAGTCGATCCGCAGAGACATGTAAATGCTTTTCACTTCGTGCAGTTCCAATAAGCATTATCAAATTCGCTCCTAGTGCAGGTGGAGGGTCAAGCTTTCGTAAATCTAATATTGTAAGATTGTCGAGGCCTAAGTCGACCGAGATCTCTTGTAGCATAGGCTCGAGTATCGGAGGTGGCAATTCTGGTAGATCTGGAATTCTTTGACGTTCAGAAAGGGTTTGAGGCGTTTTTTGAGGTGCTTCAACTTGTAGGTACCATGGCACAGCAGAAATCGAATTCTCGACCTCTTCCCCCATTGCCTGGTTCTCATCAAAAAGGTCACGATCTTCCAAAAAATCCTGCTCTTGGAGATTTTCTTCCTCGACCTCCTCTCTATCTGCCTTATCCCCATCTAAAATCTCCCGGTCTTGCAAAACCTCCTCATGCTTGGAAGTTTCATCCTGTTCGATCAATCGTGAATGAGATAAAAATCGAATTTGTTGCCTCGGAAGCTTATTCGCGTGAAGTTTCCCAGATGCTGGCATAGTTCGAATTGGGAGCGATACAACATTTCGTAATAATGATAAGCGGCATGATGCGCATCCAGTAGCTCTTATGGCTTTACTAACAACCATACTGAACAAACGGTGATGTTTGTAAACATTCAACTATAGCATGAAGGATTGTGGTTTCCAATTGCCTAGGTTAGACATTTTTTCTGGGGAAGATTTTAGCGAACATGCACCCAGTGAGATCTCGCGGGGCTACCATCCATCTGTTATAATTTCCCCGAGCAGGGTATTGATTGAATTACCAGGTATGCTTATGCAGTATAGGTATGTATATTATCAAGGAATGAAGAAATGATTGAGAACTTGATTTCTTTCAACTTCTGTTAAATTACCAAACACATACCTATCAGCAATCGCTAGCATGCAATGTCGAAAGAACGAGCATGCAGATTTGAGTGCAAGGCTGGTCACGTGGTGATATCAGCAAGGCTGACAAAGTAGAGCTCTTATCAGTCTGTAAGGCGAGTAGTCAGCTAAGCTGACAGATACTTATAATTGGCTGAAAAACTCACAAGGCTGATCGGCTCGCGGACGGCTAAATTCCGGACACAGCTGATTGGGCTCTTATCGAAGGTGGCCCCTGTAACAGTTTCTGCTTATCCAGTCGGTACATACCAGGTCCAGAAAGAAGAAAAAAATGTTCAATTTTGCCTTCAAATTGTGACCTATCCATCCTTCGTTCACACATTAATCTCTAGATCTCAAAAGCATTGTACATTTACTATTTGTGAATTGTACTGATTATGAGCGCATTAGTTTTGTCCTTTGACTTTTAAAGATAGTTTTCTTCATAGCACTCTTTTTTCTGTGTATTTATTTCTTAGATATAACTCTGTTTCCCCTCTTTCGAGTTTACCCTCTCCATCTATCGAAAATGCTTGTCCGAGCTGCAGGGCGAAAAGCTCGTGGCAACCCAATTGTTGGTAGACTTAAACGTCAACAACAAGCATATCTTCCTTTTCTATATCCAGCTATCCACTCGAATCAAGTTGTGGCATGCCGGAACATTAATGTCGACTCAGGGCATCACGCGACTGGTTTGCGGAGAAGACGAAACTCGAGAGACAATGCTACAAAGCCTCCATCACGGTCATTAGCAACGGCCATTAACCAGCCGTTCGAAGAGATTCCATTCGAAGGGTTACATAATTCATCATCGCACAATTATGCATCATTGCCGTTCAGCATACCGAAACTTCAGACGCCAATCATAATCCCGGATGACAGCGCGGGAGCTCCCATAAGACATCGGCGTGGAGGCAATGATGCGGTCGGCGGTACTAGTGATGAAATTATAGCACTACTCATTGCTTGCCTTCAGGTTGGAAGGATAGAGCGTGCGAGTGTGATTTTCAAACGCCTGGCACAAATGGAAGAAGTAGACAGAGAGACACTACTACAATTACAAAACCAATTCTTGCGAGCTGCAGTCCACGAGATTACGATGAAACCCTCAGAGCAAGCGACACAGTTTCTGCATAAGTGGTTCGAACTCGAAGTACGAAACAAGAATCTTCCACAAGATGCCTTGACTGTAGCATACATGCTGAAGGCTTCACTTCAATCGCCTCCAGGTCAACGACGTGATAGACTGGTATCAAGATATATGGACATGGTCCAAGGAGAAGCTGGTTTGGAAGTTCTAGCATGTAATGTTTTGCTACCCCACGAACTGGATATCATCAATCATATTTGCCCCACATACAATCTAGCGGAGGGACTTGGAGATCTTCAAGATATCTTTGTCTCTGAGACGCCCAGAGCAGTAGATCCTTCCGACGGAGTTCTACAGTATGTCGAAAAAACAGGCACATCAGTTCCGGAAGTTCGCCAAACCGACCAAAAGGGTCTCGGACTTAAGTCTTTGAGAAAAACCTTGTCGCTTTTTTCTTCTTTGCCATCTGCAGGATATGATATGTCAAAAATGAGTGAGGAACAGCAGAGGGCTATCCAGGCACAATTAGAAGAAGATGCTGTGCAGGCTGCCATAGATCGTTGGAGGGACGAGAGCGTGAATCTGACAAAATTAGGATTAAATACCTCACTACAATCGAAATCACTAGGAGCGAGAATGTGGAAATGGCATGTAGCTTTGACAGATGCCCTGAAAGAAGAATTAAAAGCCATCGACGAAGCAGAAATGAAGCAGCAACGAAGCGCAGCAGATATAAGCAGATGCGAATACGGGCCCTTTTTACGTTACCTCCCGGCTGAGAAGCTCGCAGCGCTAACAATTATCGCTCATATGCACGCGTTGTCGTCTTCAGGAATTGACAAAGGACTTACCCTATCATTTTCTATCTTGCAAATCGCTAAAAGTGTAGAAGATGAGAGCATTTTCGAAACCATACAGCGAAACATGGCGAAGCCCTCGTGGTCCGACAGCGTAGCCGACAGAGTTCGAATGCTCCGAATTCTCAAAGCAAGAGCACGCGGTGCTAGCGAAGAATCGATTGATAACGACGACTCTCCAAGCTTTTCGCCTGATGCTTTTGTTTCTTCGCAAATTCGTGCGCATGAGTGGTCTGTAGGAATTAAAGCCAAAGTTGGATCTTTCTTGTTGGAATCTTTACTGAAGGTTGCAAAAGTTCCAGTTACAATGATACACCCCGAAACCAACGAGACTGTTACTCAAATGCAACCTGCCTTTTCCCATGCCCAGCAATACAGAATGGGTAGAAAGCTCGGTGTGATCAACGCCAATAAAGTCATTGTTGATCAGCTCAAGCGCGAGCCTGTTCATAGCCTTCTTGCAAAACATCTTCCCATGCTTGTAAAGCCCGAGCCATGGACTGGTTTTAGTTCTGGTGGCTTTCTTAAACATCCTGGAAGGGTCATGCGCGTCAAGAACGGAGATGCAGATCAAAGGAACTACGCGGATGCTGCTATTGATCGGGGAAATTTATCAACAGTTTTTAAAGGCCTCAACATACTGGGAGAACAATCTTGGAGAATCAACCAGCCAGTTTTTGATATTATGCTAGAGGCATGGAATTCCGGTGATGCAATTGCAAACCTTGCTCCGGATAAGCCAAAACTCGATTACCCCCCCGAGCCTGAGACCTCTTCCGACCCACTTGAACGCCGAAGATGGGTCACTGCAGTCAAGAAAGTAGAAAACTCTAAGTCAAGTTTTCATTCTCAACGTTGTTTCCAAAATTTCCAACTTGAAATCGCTAGAGCTCTACGCGATAAAACCTTCTACTTCCCACATAACGTGGATTTTCGTGGAAGAGCATATCCAATTCCTCCCTATCTTAACCACATGGGAGCAGATCATTGTCGAGGGCTTATGATGTTTGGGACCGGGAAGGAACTTGGTACTTCTGGTTTAAGGTGGCTCAAGGTTCACCTCGCCAACGTATACGGGTTCGATAAAGCGAGTCTTCAAGAGAGAGAAGAATTCGCAAGCAAAAATATAGACGAAATTTACGACTCGGCAACAAACCCACTGGGAGGCAAAAGGTGGTGGCTACAGGCCGAAGATCCGTGGCAATGCTTAGCAGCATGTATGGAATTCAAGAACGCGCTTGAATCTGGAGACCCAGCTAGTTTCATTTCATATTTACCTGTTCATCAGGATGGTACTTGTAATGGTCTTCAACATTACGCAGCATTAGGTGGTGACGTATGGGGTGCCCAGCAAGTCAACCTCGAGCCTGGTGATCGCCCGGCGGATGTCTATACTGCAGTCGCAGATCTCGTGAAGGAGAGTATCGCAAAAGATCTGCTTGCCGACCACCCCAAAGCCAAAGTTTTGAGTGGAAAAATAACTCGTAAAGTTGTCAAACAGACCGTTATGACTAATGTCTACGGAGTCACCTTCATTGGAGCTAAAGCACAAGTCCGAAAACAACTTGTGACAGCCCATAAAGATTTGCCTGATAATGAAGAAATCAATCCCGGGACTCTAGCTTCTTACGTGGTCACTAAGATCTTTACCGCTCTTTCCACTATGTTTAAGGGGGCCCACGACATTCAGTACTGGCTTGGAGATTGTGCGTCCCGAATCTCAAATAGTTTGACACCTGAGCAAATTGAGAGGATAGTCGCACAAGCCTCAGAGCAAGAAGGACGTTCTTCTAAACGAGCTGCATCAAGTTTAGATGACATTTCTCAATTTAAATCCAGTGTGATTTGGACGACACCTTTGAACTTGCCAGTTGTCCAACCTTACCGAACTCACAAATCCCGGCTAGTGCGCACAAATCTTCAACTTCTCAGCTTATCTGAACCGCATCGATCGGATCCTGTCAGCAGCCGTAAACAACTCCAAGCGTTTCCTCCCAATTTCATACACTCTCTAGATGCAACGCATATGCTTCTCTCAGCAGTGAAATGTAATGAAGCGAAATTAGCGTTTGCGGCTGTCCACGATTCATTTTGGACACACGCCGCTGATATCGATACGATGAACACATTCTTGAGAGATGCCTTCATCGAGATTCATAGTGACGATGTGATTGGACGCTTGGCAGCAGAAATGGCGACTCGGTACAAGGATTACATGCAACTTGTGAAAGTCAAGCCGGGAACTCTAGCATTCACTAAGATTTCTCAATACCGCAAATCCCTCAAGTCAACTGAGAGGGATAGAAACAGCGATTTATTGAGGGAGGTAAAGAGGCTGCGCCTTCTTAGCTCATCTAATCCAGAAGAAGTAGAAGAAGGGAAGCGCATGGTTACATCAGCTAGTATATACGAAATTATGACGGGTGAAGTCGAGTTGGATCCGGAATTAGATGTTAAAACCGTGGGTTTGGGAAACATGGTTAACTCAAGGTCAGCTAAAGAGCACGATACTGTATCCAGCTGGGACACCGGTGCTACGGACGAAGCTTTAGAGGAAGCTTTAGAAGATAATCCGAACATTGAATTGGAGGCAGCGGAAGAGACTTCGGAAGAGGGAGAATTAGAAACCGCACCAAAATATGGATTTGAGACCTCAATGAAGCCGAAGTCTCGACCAAATCAAACACCCCAATTGGTTTGGCTTCCACTGAAGTTCGCCCCTATTCCTAAGAAGGTAAGCACACATTCTAAACTACAATACTGGCTCAGTCTGGCTTACGACTAATTTTAATGCAGGGAGCTTTCGATGTGACACGTCTTAAGCAAAGTCAATACTTCTTCTCTTAATTGAGTTAACGATTATCATGGATTTGTTTCGTCTGGGATATGATTTCGGGTGCCGGCTGCATTCCGGTATGGCGGGCTTTAAAGAGCAGGATACACATTTTGGATTGAATTTCTCTGAAAATCCTTTTATTTTAGCATAGCGAGGGCGTTTACATTACAAGGCGTTGAAAACTAATGAAATGGCTGACAATGTATGATTAAAGTGTAAGCTAAAGGTTCTTCCTTCATATAAAGGAATTATATAGAACGAGCAAAATCAGAAAACAAATTACCCACAGATATGAAGAACATATTTCTCTGTTAAAAGTTACAGTTTACGCTCGACAGGCTGAGCCTCCAAATACGGGTTCGAGCTTCCATCTAGTTATTTTATGAGTTCTTCGCATCAAACTGAATAACAAACGTGATGGCATCCCGGGAGAGTGATCTTGGTGTTACGCGACACACTTGAATACGAGAATTGATTCGCGTAAGCAATGTCAACCTCTCATGACACAAATAACGAGATCGTACAAGCCTTTTCAGCTGACGATCTAGCTCGGTAAGACAAGCCTGGTGCGTAAGTTTGTTTCCCTGTTGCGTAGGTGCGTTTCCCCGTTGAGTTTGTGAATGTGATGATCCATTCCGCGAGGTAGCGAGGTATGATTTGTGGAAGGAACGAGGCTCAACAGCTGGCTGATGATATATATACGGCTTGTCTCCTCCACAATATGGATTCTCCAAATCGATCAAGACAATAACTCTGGATAACTTCTACGCAATAGACATTCCCAAACAAGACTTACATCATGTATCATCTTTACACTATCGGTATCCTTTTGTTGACTGCAGTGTAAGTGCTTTTCGAGCTCTTTCGTCCATTTTGAAATGCACAAATACTTACATCGGTTTCAGACAAAATGTCCACTGTATCCCTGAAGCCCTTCGCTATCGTTCCGAAACATGTGCTCCAAGCTTGATAAGTACCACGTACACTAGTACTATCTCGACGGTTAAGACAGTTCCACATTCTTGCTATACTCGCTCGATTACCACCATTCAGAACTCTTTCCGTGCGCCATTCTTCTTCCCTTGAGTAGTATCAGCTAACTAATATCACAATAGCTTGCTCCGGAACAAAGACCTTCAACCCTGCTACATGTGGTCCCGTGCCATTGTGTATTCTTTTATCAACGACTACAATTACAGTGCCGCCTAGTGATAGTAAGCTTAACCGGTTCACTGAATCCTTCTTATTCCTCGATTGTGTTCCCTCATCTCGGGCTACACTTTTGTATTTCTTTCTATAAGATTCTTCTGCTTTTCTTTACAACCTCACCTATTCGTTCCACATTACCATACCATCCTTCATTGATTGGCAATACTGACGATTCTTACAGAATGTTGTGTAGCAACTCCAACAGTAACGGTTCCAGGCGCATGTGCGAAATGCCAAACAGGTTGTGCCACAGATTTGACGACGGTGACTGTCACTGAAGGAGCAACACCGCTATCCTACAACCCAGGCGGTCCTCAATTGCCCCCAACCAAGAGACAGGGGGGTCCAATAATCTCATGCACGTCCACTCTAAGCCAATTGAAACAATTTACCCATGGGCCTACAAGAACTCTCTTTCCATCTACGGTCACAGCTACTAGCAGCGTAGATTGTGCAGGCTGTGGCGCTTTGAGTGTACAGCCCATTGGAGGTGTCGGCCCTGCTGTGATATTTACGACAACCGTAAAGGCAGATGTGCCAACTACTACCACGACTTTTGTCTGCTCCCCAACGCCGGCATAGGATTTGTAGGGGTTTGGAATAGGTGGGGGGTTTTAAGATCTTTGTTTCGTGCTTGAACTTAAGCTCATTGCTACACTCGTTTTGCAGACAAACAGACAGAAAAGATTGATTATGAAATTTGCCATGGAGTTAAGCTCATGGTTGCATATCACTCCTTTTAAAATACAAGCTTCAGCCTTTTTGCCTTGGCAATACATTATGACACGATACTTGTGCTCACTGGAATGTGAAACGCTTCTGCTTGAGCCGCGATTCCAGTGAATTTTTCCTGGGGAAATTCCTAGGCTGGAATTCTATGGCTGATTTCCTCGTGGTCATCATCGGCTTTCGCCCTTGACAATCACCGTATCGTATAAGAAAAATGCATGACTATAGAAAATAAGCATCTTTCCCTTGCCCATAGAAGATGATGGCATTGATCATATTATACATTTCATTCGTAGGTCACTCATAAAACACAATACTTGAGCCGCTGAGGCTAAAGGACCGACGTCGAAAACCAATCACGTGAGAGCCGTAGATATCTCGCGCTAGTGATTGGCAAGGTCCCAAGATTTATTTCTCGCGACTCAAGCTTCCAGGCGCATCAACATAAAGCAGAGACTAGGCAAGGCAAAATCAACAACATCACACGCCAAAATGCCAGTCGTCAAAGGTGGAGTTTGGACTAATATCGAAGATGAAATTCTAAAAGCAAGTGTTTCGAAATATGGATTGAATCAATGGGCTCGAGTTTCCTCACTTCTAGCAAGAAAAACACCGAAGCAATGTAAAGCAAGATGGAGCGAATGGTTAGATCCAGGCATTCGCAAAATAGAATGGAGCAAGGAAGAGGATGAAAAATTGTTACACTTGGCGAAGTTGATGCCAACACAATGGCGAACTATTGCTCCTATTGTCGGACGAACAGCGACCCAATGCCTCGAAAGGTATCAAAAATTACTCGATGAAGCGGAACAGAAAGAGGCTGGAGAGTTCGGACTGGGTGGACCTGATGGCGGAGAAAACAAAGCACCATCTGCGGATGATGTACGCAGATTGCGACCTGGGGAAGTCGATCCAGATCCAGAATCGAAACCTGCGAGGCCAGACACCGTTGATTTAGATGAGGATGAAAAAGAAATGTTGAGTGAAGCTCGCGCCCGTTTAGCAAATACACAGGGTAAGAAGGCGAAAAGGAAGGCTCGTGAACGTCAATTAGAAGAGACGAGGAGGTTGGCCGTTTTGCAAAAGCGCAGAGAGCTTAAGAATGCTGGCATCAATATCAAAGTGGTTAATCGGAAGAAGGGGATGATGGATTACAATGCCGATATACCTTTCGAAAAAGCCCCCGCTCCTGGATTTTATGATACTGGCGACGAATCCATCCAAAACGAAAAGCAGAGAGCAGCCTTCGATCCACGAAAACAACAACTTGCGATAAAGCGCAAAGGAGACCAAGATGATAATCAGGATCCAAAACGACAAAAGAATGATAAAAACGCCCCATCCGCATCCTACCAAGCGGCCATGAAAGCTGGGCAGATGCAAAAAATTCGAGAAGCAGAACAGAGTAGTAAGAGACGGGCGTTGGTCTTACCAGCACCTCAGGTTGGTGAGGGGGAACTCGAGGAAATTGTAAAGATGGGTATGATAGGGGAGAGGGCGAACATTATGGCGAGGTCGAGCGAGAATGATGCAACAAGAGGGCTTGTGAATACATATTCGACTATAAACAGTGGAGCACCAATTCGAACACCGCGAGCCCCGGCACAAGAGGACCATATCGCCAACGAAATACGAAATATCAGAGCTCTGACCGAGACACAATCATCACTTCTAGGAGGAGAAAATACACCTTTGCACGAAGGATCTGGCAGCACAGGGTTCGATGGCGTTACTCCTCGAAGACATCAAATGGAAACACCTAATCCTATGGCAACCCCTTTTCGTGCGAATGGAATCGGTGCAACTCCTGCAAGAAACGGTGTAGGAGCTACACCAATGCGAACTCCCCGAGATAGTTTTGCACTGAATGCAGATGGTGAGATGGAGTTGGTTGGGAGAACACCTCAAGATTTAAAAATAAGGGACATGACCCTTAAAAATTCCCTGAAAGCTGGTCTTGCATCTCTACCAAAGCCAAAAGATACCGAGTGGGAGTTAGAATTACCGGAAGAGCAGCAAGAAAATTTTGGTGTTCAAGAACTATCCGAGGAAGACGCAGAGCTCAGGGACAGAAGGAACCGACAAGTTCGAGAAGCTCGAGAACAACTAGAATTTAAAAGACGAACACAAGTTTTACAAAGAGGGCTACCTCGGCCATCAGTTATCGACATCAACGCATTAATGAAAACTGTGGAGAACATTGAAGATACAATTGAAGGTTCTATTGAAAGAGAAGCAGCTTTATTGATCGCAAATGATGCCCTCAAGCACCCCACACCTGGAGCCAAAGTCAGGGGCACCTCGAAGGCCATTGAAGTGTTTGAGGATGATGATCTTTCGCAAGCACGATTGCAGTTGTTGATGGAGGTTCCTAAGGACTTGGTAGAGCAAGGATCGGATGCTTTCAAAGCGGCATGGGATGAAGCTCATAAATCATCGTTATTACCTGGATTAAGTGGATATGATTCTGATGATGAGATTGATGAGCATCAGATGCTTCTAGATGCTTTTGACGTAAGCCCTGAATTCCTACAAATTTTATCTATTCAATCACTAACAATTTACCAGAATGTCCAAGAATCCATTGTCGCTGCTGCTGAGAAGGGCAACAAATCCGAAAAGAAACTCGCCCTCCATTTAGGTGGTTACCAACAAAGAGCTAAAACTTTACGCCAAAAAATTGGTGAAGCAGCTGACGCTTTATCTAAAGCTACTTATTCCTTAGATGCCTTCAAAACGTTACAGATTTCAGAAGATGTAGCCATCTCGAGGAGATTGGAAGATTTGAGGGAGAGAGTGGGCTTTGTTTCCAAGCGTGAGAGAGAAGCTCAAGAACTATATAGAGAAAGAAAAGAGGAGTTGACGAATTTGACGGGTGGGGTGAATGGTTTTCATTGAGGATGAGAACGGGAATGGGAAATTTGTAATATAGAGACATTGTCTCCAATGAATGGCATGGCGTGGACATGAATAATTTATTTTAAGGCTCAGCGGAACTTGAAGCCGGGTAGAAATGCAATGTATGATATCCCCATTTGAGATTGATTCTTTCAAATCTGTGCAAAACTCTCAGAAAGTAAGTGATGTGAATTGCTTAAGGTGTCTCTAAATGATGTATCCGTCTGCCCGTCTACCTATCTATCATAAAATGCTGGCCGTTCATCTCGTATCTCATGTTCAGTCCTTGTGTTTGTGGACCTCTTTTCTTTCCCCGTACCAATGCAAATGTAAATGCCCACCCATACTGATGCTCGCTACTCTATTTCCTAAACAAATCAAAACAAATCAAAGTCGATACAATCGACCAACGCAAATGCCGCCCGCAACCTCATCTCCCTAAAATCCTACGACGCGTGCGTACCTCAACCCACCAAGTCCTCAACCGATTCCTCGACCAAAATTTGACTTTCTTCCATACACTCTACCGTTCCGGCCAAAATACCCGCTCCGATAATACTTCCATACATACACGCTTCGAGCACGATTCTCTTGCCGCCTTTATCGGGACCGAATTCCTTGCGCATGATATCATCGAGATACATCTGGCAATCTGCGAGATAGTCTTGGAAGTGGGAGATACAGGAGCCGGTGTAGCCTACGAGGAGTTCTGTTGTATTTTCCGAGGCGTAGATGGGATTAGTTTGGTTTGAGTTTGTTGACTGTGAAGCGTCGTTGGAAAGTGATGGGAAATGAAGTTCGTCGGCTGCTGCGAGAAGACCAATGATAGCAGCAGCTACCATGCCTGCCGCGCGGTTTTCGATTTTTTTTGCTACAGTTACAACGACATTTGCTAATTCCGGAGTCCAGGTTTGGGGTTTCCCGCTAGTTGGATCTATGGGGAACGGCATGGCGAGATCGAGTGGTTGGCATAGTTGATCCTCTCTTCCTACTTTAGCTAGGGTACTTGCATCGAGAGCATTTCGTTTGCGGAGAACTGTGGGAAGGGTTTCTAGTGGTAGCTGGAGTTGGGTTGTGAAATAGTCGAGGATGATGAGACGGCCTAGCTCGCCGAGGTATTTACCGCCAGTCATGTATTCGAAAGGCATGAAACCTGGGGTTTCGCTATTGGTGTCGAGAATCTTGTCCCATTTTGTGATGAAATTCAGGGTGTGAAGAGGGGAAGCTGTGCCATTGATAGACCATTCGGTGTTGATTATGATTTTGGTGTCTTTCTGTTTGCTCTCGATAGTGTTGAGGGTGTGAGATGGATATTTTGTGACATGAAGTTTGGAAATTGAGAGGGGAATAGTGGCATTACAGCCAGTGCCAACAATCAGACCCATTGCCACCTTCTGATACGGCGTACGTTGCTGTCGGTGGAAGGATACTAGGCTCGCAACGGCATCGTTTACTATGGCAGTTATTTTGATGCGGGGAAGATGAGGCAAGGCTGCACTTGAGATTTTGTAGCCTTTGAGAAGCTGCTCGCCAAGGTTGAGATTTGAAGTCATCGCAAAACCCTTGCCCATAGACATCAAAATCGCGTCTGATAGTTTATTTTGACTATTTATATGTTAGTGGCCATTCCATTAAGAACGATTAATACGGCATCAAACATCATTGGAAAACTCATTGTAACACCCATTGGCAACTCAGAAGGTAGCTGTAAGCCCCACTCATCAACTCCATCCTGAACAACTTCCGCAATACATTTTCCAATCCACACGAATAGTTCATCTGCATTGTTGTATTTGTGGTCTTCACCAATTTGCCATGACTTCTCGAGTAGCCTATTGATTTTGCCTGGTAATGCCAAACTTTCTTGAATAGAAGGACCAAGTAACTCAATGAATCCCACTCTGAGATTTGATCCTCCGCTATTTTAGGTAGGTCAGATATGAATCTTCTTTTAGTCTGGTACAAAGAGCCTCACATATCAATCGCTAGGTATCTCCCCTTTCCCTCATGATCCGGTCTCAATACCTCTTCAGAAATAGGTGTTGGTAAAAATTGATTTGTAGATTCCTTTGCCAACGTCTTGAACGTCTCACAAAGACTCTTGGCTAATGCATGAATCTTATTAATATCCACGTCGAGAGGTGCAAGGACCTGGTCAAGAACAGTTGGATTTAAAGTCATGATTTCGATAAGCGAGCTGGCTGACTGTAGCTGAGTGAGATGGACGATTGAGGGGTGAGAAGGCCTGTTTTGAGAAACGTATTTGTATGTTGTGTGAATCTCTGACTTCAAGATGTTCATCGAATTTCAATCAATTTGTAAGGGAAGGTTCAGATAAATGGGGTTGAATTATATGCTTTATCTCGCTAGTGCATATTGAGGGAGAGTGAATGAGATATACAGCCTCACGTATATGGTACAGTGAATGATATAATCCTTTTTGTGATGTCAGCGGTTCAAAACGTTTTAATAGGTGGATTATATTACAAATGAATCCATCTCGGCAAAGAGATGAGATCCGAAAAGAAAGTCTGTACGAATATCAGTATAAAAGTCTAAGTAAGCACATGAAGCAGAAAGGAGAAGATTCAAGGCATGTACCAATTGGGTACTAACTCCTTTCATGAGTGCCCGCTTAGATCAGCCGATCAGATATGATTACTCTATATTTAGCCGCGGATCTACCGAATCTTCAGCTGGACGATGCTCCAACTGATGCTCCCTTTAACTTCAAGCTTCATTATCTTATCAGTACTTTATGGATCCATCAATATGAAGGACTCCCTACCCACGATCAATACTAATTTCGAATACCATAGTATGGACAACGAGAAAGCAGAAAGAATGCTGACCGGACCACCTGCACGAAGAGCTAGACCTTTGGCTTTTGGAGCTCTAACAGTTGCTCTGTTGTATTTCTTATGGACTGCAAATATCCATCAATTATTCATGGGTTGCGGCATGCAACCGCAACCTGCCGGAACGAACCATGCAAAGGATATTGTATCTGTATCTGATCATAAGCCTATACCGTTGGAAGCGCATATCATGTCTAAATGTAAGGTTAATCGGTTCACAATTCATTTCCCTTGCATTGCTCTAGAGTATTTGTTTGACAGGCAGTGACTGACTCCTTAATACAGGTCCCGATGCGCAGGTCAGTTGAGCTGTTATTAGATTTGTGGTACATAGTTAATTTACTTGTAGGACTGTTTAAAAATGATGGTATTGCCAGCTATGCAGAGAGTATATGACAAAGTAAACTTCACGCTCTCATTTATTGGCGCGTAAGTACCGAGCCTCCCAAGAATCACCTGAAGAATCTAACGGCCGTTCTTTCGCAGACCTACAGACAATGATGGAGTTGCCTGTAAACATGGCCCGCAAGAATGCATGGGCAATATTCTCGAATTATGTTCTGCGACGCTATATCCCGACCCAAAAATCTACCTTGGGTTTACGATGTGTTTAACCAGAGACTATAAGGACATACCAGATAGAAGTCTAGTGGAGGATTGCGCATTAGAGCATGGAATGGATTTCGAAAAACTCAATGCGTGTACTGTGCAAGATGACGGAGGGTATGGAATGGGGATGTTAAGGGATAGTGTCAGAAGGAGTACTGAGGTATGTGTGAAGATAAAATGCCTGATCATCCTTAGAAGCTTCCATGCTAACCAACCACTGTAGGCTGGTGTCATAAAATCTTGCACTGTCAGACTCAACGAAGAAATATTTTGTATACGTGATGGCAGGAAGTGGACGGATTGCCCAGGAGGGTCGGAAGTAAACGATCTTATTCTTGCCGTAGAGAAGCTGTACCACCAGTCTTGATAGGTTCGAATATATCCGTCCATAACTCACTCGCCTCTCCAACGGTGTAGTTCAAAGACACTTTATCCATCCCTGTTTCTTCGTTGCCCTCCATGTTTTCCAATTGCTCGATTATACTCTCCAATCCGATCGCCTTTCCGGTTGCTTGTGTTGCGCCCGCCTCCAATGCGACATGTACAATATGCACATGAAAATGGTAATAGGTCGGTTGATAATGAACATACAATTTCAACTGATCCTCTTCCAACCCTTTGTATGAGTTAACCGTAGCCTCCACAAACTTTTGTCTCATGTGTCTCAGCCATTGTACATGTTTCTTCTTCAAATCTCTCAAACTCCATATATCTCTCCTCTCCACCAGCCCTAATAAATGGAGTCCCTCCATCGTCTTTCGGTCCCAGTTCAGATCTGGCAATAATAAGAACCCCTCATCTCCATCTCGACCTTGCGGGGTTCTGTAAATGACATCCTCTACCTCAGTCTTTCCATCTATTATATTGTATACCCAATTTAATCTACCTCCATCTCTTTTCGCTTGCATATATGGGCGTATCTTCTCGCTGTAAATTTGAGGTGTTTCGGTAATCATGCGAAGTCCTTGCTTGCTATATTTCTTAATGTGCTGTTCTGTGCATGGATAGATAAGATTAATCTTCAGATCGGTAGGTTCAGTCGTTTGTGAAGGACCAGCATTAGCCAAATACCAAAAGTAAACATCATTTGCACCGAGATTCTCGAGGGATTGGACAGTGGTTGGGAGGGAAGATAGATAATCTGAGGAGGTAGGAAATGGAGCGCGCTCGAGAATCAAGAGACATGGCTTGGAATTGATTTGACCGCAGAGAACAGAACGTCGTCCTGCTTGATCTTTACAGGAAGACCAGTTAGATGTGGTGTGCTTGACGGAGGTAGATTGTGATATTACAAGTTACCTTGGTTAAGCAAACGAACAAATTTGAAATCTCGAATGAGAGATGTTGGGGTCGGAGCTTCTTCTGCCATGATTGGAGTATGTGTTGAATTTACTATGGCCAGGCTTAAAGATTAATTAGGTAGGATACAAAGCTCCTGGTGGGTTGGATTATGTAATCAAAAAGCGTTTTGTTGCATATCTTAAAAAATTTGCTGATTGTCCGCTACGAAAATAGAACCAGCCAACAGCATGTCACACAAGTCCAACCACCACTTGAGCATGTCACGTGTACCATGGATCAAAAGATGAGCTGATGCTCATCAAATTTCACTTACGCATCTAATAAGAGCGAATGTGAAGATGGGCAAAGTTTCGTCGATGATGAGTACACCAATTGCAGATAGATTCCGGATATGTTTATCTAATCAGTCGAAGAGTTCCAGCAATGCCAAGTACGGATGATTTGCAAAACTAGCAGGGGACAGTCCGTCAAATAGACATGCTCACACGCGATCGACGACCAAATCGTCCATCGTTTTGATAAGTTTGAGAGAGCATCTCTTTTGAACCCGGACTGGCATATTGACGGGTGTCACGATGTCTGAGATCATTTGGCAGTCGAATTAGCAGAGCGAATGAGATATTGAGGTGTGTTTCACGACATTGAGAAGGTTCAACTCTTGCTTGTAATCCATTCCACGCATCATGAGCCACCTACGCACATTGTCCAAAGAAGTTTGAGATTTCTTGGCTAATATTATCCTTTGTTCCTAGGCTTTTGATCAAGAACGAGTACGGAGTAGTGGAATTGTGGGGTAGTGATATGAACCATTATCAAGCTTCAAGCTTCAACAATGCAGCAACATTCGACAGCTTCGGCCGGCATAGAGATGTGCTTTGATCTTCCACCGATAGGTCAATACCTTTTCCCGCTCGGTATTCCTTACTCCGTTGGCTGCCTATCTGCGATTACTGCATTTACACAACCTCGAGATAAAGACAATGATAGGACAGGACAGCCTTCCCCAGACGACTTACATTAAATTGTGCTATCTATATTCACAATGCCCTGGTCTATGAATGGCTTTCTTAGTTGCTGCTCGTTACGATCCTACGATCCACACCACCACCTTCACCTCCTAATTACGATGTACAATTTTGAACGCCGCGCAGTAGCTTTCAAATTTTCCTTATTCCGCAACGGAAATAAGAACGTTGTCGCCGTGTGTAGATCACATGATCAAGAGTTTCATATTCACCGCTTCCCTTTTCGTTCAGACGGTGCCGATACCCGTTTTCTAAAGCATTCCAGGCAGGGTCTAATTGTAATTTTTCCTCCCAAAACCCGCATGAATCTTGCCGGCCCCGCCAGATGAAGAACGGTCAATCGCCATCTTCTATTACATATCTTCAATCTCCAATGAGCCTGAAGAGAGTGGGGCCGTTCTCAGAGAGGAGGTAAATATATCTTTCATATATATAGAGTGAGTCCTTCATGTTTTACTTCGCTTTCCTTCCAATCTCTGCAATCATACTATACTCGTCATTCACTCAAAGTTTCATGTCATACATGAAGATCTTTTCCTTTCCATATCTTTTACTAGTATAATCCTTTTGTTTCGGATTGATATTTTCTTTTTCTTCTTACTTGGTTCTTTTTGTCAACGTACATTATCGAAGCTATTACCACAACAGACAAGCGCCAATAATAAGGAACAGGGCAGGAGGGTTCCTTACCTCAGAAATGACGGACTCGATATCGAGGCAAGAGACCCGCAAGTCAGGTGCATCAAAACCTGATTCGTCTCCTGGGCTACATCGATGTTTATCTGGAAATCACCTCGATGACACTTCGTATTATACAGGTCATCCTGGTGCATCTGAAGGGAAAACTGATCAAGATATGGAGCGCGATTCCACAATCGATTTGGAAGATACAGATACCGATGGCACCTCAAGTATATCACCAGAAGTTATAGATGGGATTGAGGTTGAGAGGGATGTTGAATTGGGGAGAGAAAAGACGCAAAAGAGCACGAAAAGTGTGAAGGATCCAAACTTAGTTACTTGGGAAGGACCACACGATCCAGAGAACCCTAAGAATTGGAAAATTGGACGTAAATGGGCTGCAGTCTTGGTAGTTTCAAGTTTCACCTTTATATCTCCAGTTTCCTCTTCCATGGTAGCACCAGCTCTGACTTCCATAAGTTCGGATTTACATATCGAAAATTCCATAGAGCAAAGTCTGGTGCTATCTATTTTCGTTCTAGCTTATGCGATTGGTGAGTCAATTCTATCTCTGCAACTATAGGCAAACACTGACATTAAAACAGGCCCATTGTTTCTTGGACCGCTGAGTGAAATGTTTGGACGAGTTATTATAGTGCAAGTTAGCAACCTTATATACTTGTTTTTCAATCTCGGCTGTGGTTTGGCGCAAACCAAGGGGCAATTGATTGCTTTCCGATTTCTTGCCGGCCTAGGTGGCTCTGCCCCTTTAGCTCTCGGAGGTGGAGTACTCAGTGATTTGTTCACAGCCGAAGAGCGTGGCAAAGCAATATCTATATACTCTCTCGCTCCACTGCTGGGGCCGGCAGTTGGTCCAATAGCAGGCGGGTTCATAGCCGAGAATACTACCTGGAGATGGGTCTTTTATGCTACTACTATTGCAGATGCGGTCATTCAAATAATAGGTTTATTCTATCTCCAAGAAACATTTCCACCTGTTTTACTCGGACGTAAGAAGAATAAGCTCATCAAGGAGACTGGAAATCAAGATCTTCACACAGAATGGGACGTTCCGGACAGAACAATTTTCAAGGCTCTGTCTGTTAGTCTGACGCGACCGTTCAAACTACTTGGTATGCTCAATCATTCCATTAAAATCCACCACTCTCCATATTGTCACAAGCTTCATACAAGCATGTGAGAAAAGTCTCAGAACTCGGTAGTTGGATAAAGAACTATGTTAGAGAAGAAAGTATCTTCTTAAAACGATCATAATTACATGTAAGGTAATGATCACGTAGTCAAACATCTGGCATTGAGTAACTCTTTCGCACGCGATCCTATAAATCTTGCCTTTACTGACTTGCCGATCATTTAGGAACGCAAATCATCATTCAGGTGTTAGCAGCATATATGGCTTACCTCTATGGTATCATGTATCTCGTACTCTCCACATTTCCTGGATTATGGGAAGGCGTATATAACGAAAGTGTTGGGATGGGTGGGCTCAACTATATTTCTTTGGGAGTCGGTTTTTTCCTAGGTACACAAATATGTGCGCCGGCACAAGATAGGATTTATCGAGCATTAAAGGCACGTAATAATGGAGTGGGAAAACCTGAATTTCGAGTCCCTTTAATGATTCCTGGTGCTTTGCTTGTGCCAGTGGGTCTCTTTTGGTACGGATGGTCAGCTCAAGCTAAAACTCATTGGATTGTGCCGAATATTGGAGCGGCAATTTTTGCAGCAGGAACCATTATCGGATTTCAATGCATTCAGACTTATATAGTCGACTCCTATACCAAGTATGCTGCAAGTGCTGTCGGAGCAGCAACTGTTTTGAGAAGTTTGGCTGGTTTCGGTTTCCCATTGTTCGCCCCGTACCTGTATGCAGCGTTAGATTATGGGTGGGGTAATAGTTTGATCGGATTTATCGCGATTGGTTTGGGGTGGCCGGCTCCCATTTTGCTGTGGATATATGGCGAGAGACTTCGTACGAGAAGTACATTTGCAGCTGGGTAAGACAAATGCGGAAATGTACGATTGGTAGGATGGGGGCATGGGATTATGATTGGTGAGTCGGATCCGAGCGTGATCGTATGAGTGGACGAAAATGACAAGCATAGCCATATGGAGTTACTGGGCGATTTTTAAGGTCAAACGGCAGTGTAAAAAATACCCTTTTGCGGATCAAATTGATGAGTATACATATATAAATAGTAATACGACGATTGTTGAATTGGAGAACAAAATGGCGTCTGTGTTCTTGAATGACCATATTGAGTTATGAGCCTGACGAGCGTATACTTCGGTCATCATTGCTGCGAGAAATGTCTTGCTAGATTGTATGCGTATCCTTATTGCAATGATGTTATTCGGTTGAAAGTTCCTCCTGAAAACCTTAAACGAGAATGAGTAGACTATGCCACTAACACCTTTGATTCGATACTTCGTCGACTGAGCGGCATTCAGAAACTAGTGTAGATTGCGCAATTTCTTCGGCGTCCAAAAAGGCGTTGAAAATAAAACGCACTGCGGATTCTTTCCGTGTCAGCAGTAGACAAGGAGTTTAAGTAGACATGGAGTTTACTTCCGCCGGCTTCCGGATTACTTCCAATTCAGGGAACTTTGGAAACTTCATGTCCAGTCGCAACGATATCGACACCAATGTCTAGAATTACCATCAATCAATGAAACATTCGACGTCCTTAACTCCTAGCTTTCGGAGAACAAGCCATATGACAATGCGATACTACACTAACAACGCATCGCTTTGAGTGAGGAACACCCCATCTTTCAATGTCCAAGATTTGCTTCGACAAGGTAATATCTGGTTGCCAAGAATCTCACTCAGAACTAATTCTTCCTTTGGAATCTCGAATATCGACAGGTTCATACTAGTTGCGAAAGAGGACAGGATGGTATGATGAGTCGACGATGATGACATAGGTCTCGGGATTCCGCCCACTGCCAGTCGAGAGTGCTTGTCCGGAAATACATATTTATCGCCATCTGGTTCGATGTAGTCGCGAAGGATCATGATCCCGAATTCGTCATGACGGGTTTGGCTTAAGGTTAACGGTCAACCGTCTGGGCTAGCCGAAAACGACATATCCATACCTATGTTGATTGCGTGTAAGACATGGCAGTGAGAGGGATTATGAGATCCTATACGGTGAGGATGCGGCACAGCGGTTCTTTATCAACATAGATGCCAATCACGCCTCAACTGAGATCCATGGGGCTCAGGCAGTGGGAATCTCGAGCGCATGGGATAATATGACGATATCGTCAGCTCTGCTCTAGCACCTAGGCATCTCTTGGTTTGGAGAGTCTCGAAGCTTATATAGCCACAAATGAAGCTTTAGGGGTTTTGCGGACTATTATTCATGGTGCATCTACCTGCAGTCGCCGATCTTTGAAGAAAATAAGACTCGTAAATGCAGGACCAAAATGCTCACTGCACGCGTGGAAGCGTACAAGGGCGTTGTGTGTCTGCAAGGTAGGGCACGAGGAACCAAGGGGCCAAGGGCCGTCAGCACATGTGAGAATGATGCCTCCACCAGTGCTGACAAGCAGTAGCGACAGTAATAATATGATAGATAGGTAGCGCGGCCCTACAGGGCATAAGGAAAAGGAAGGATCTTGACGACTTTGAGGAATGATGGCCCCGCAATGGAAGAAAACCTCAGCGGCAAGCGGACAGTACGTACATTAAATAGCATCGATTTCATCAATTCGGAGACACATACTTTTTTATCGCCGAAATTAATAAGTGTTACATTGAGGAAGCAACATTACACTGAATTGTAAGATTTATATAATGAAATGTTGGATATATGTTGGGTTGGATTGAGCAAAAGAAAGTAATTTACATGCGTTTAGACATTTTGTCTGTTGACCTTATTGATAATCTGTCTTGCCCAATCAGATCTATGCATTAGAAATTTCCTCGAATCCAATTGATATCTCCACTCTTTGCAACCCCCCCTCCCCCAATCACAAGTCAACCACTCTTATCAATCCAGAAGATTGATGGCAGCAGCATTCCATTTCTTTGCTTTGCTTGGGCATTGGGCTTCATAAGAGAACATACCTACCTGCCCATATGAAAACCATCTCCACATCTAGAAAGAATCATCACTTCAATTTCCAGGAAATCAACTCGAGGGAGGATTCTTCTTCTACTTATACATTCTTGAACACTGCCCAAAATTCCATGGAACGATTAGTTGCGATAAGGACCCGAGTATATTTTTGCCTATCACTTTAACGTAGGAAGAACAGAGATAGAAAACAACTCTGCTTACAGCTTCGAAAGGGTCAATGGTCTAGGGTAGCATTCCCTCAGAATTAGCAGCTAGAAAGGATAGGTCCGCGCGTGTGTACTCCGTAAATACTTATCGGATCGGATAAGCCTTGTCTACCGGCTACTAGGGACCCGCAGCGCACCACCGTACACCGCATCGATACCCATCAACGGATTTGATACGGATAACGTCGAGGGGATAAGCTGAGGATCGTGCCCCTCTCTCGCGCTGGATGGCTGACGTACGGGATGCGGGTCATGTTGATGGAGGATCGTCGTCCTCGTTGAATAATGTCAAGATCAAACCGGAGAGTAATGTGACGACTGATCGGGAAAGCTCGACGTCGAATAAAAGATCGAGGAGTAGCAGAGATGCCGCTGCGATCAAGAGAAGGTGTGTTTCAACAGCTTGTGTCGCATGTAGGAAGCGCAAATCCAAATGCGATGGAAACACACCAAGTTGCGCAGCTTGCTCGAGTGTGTATGGGACTGGTATGTTCATCTCATGTCTTCAATTGATCTGTGGCAATTGGCCTGCAAAACTAGCTGAGTACTTGAACTGACATTGTAAATTGACAGAATGTGTATACGATCCCTTATCAGACCATAGAAGGAAAGGCGTATATAAAGAAAAGATCGATAGTCTGAAGACTCGCAATTCCACTCTACAAACATTGATACAAGCGATATTGAATGCCTCCGAAGAAGACGTGCCAAATCTGGTCCGCCAAATTCGAACGTGTGAAAGTCTGGATGATGTAGCAGAAAACATTCTGAGACAAGACCAAGCCTTCGAAGACGATGATGATGATATCGACGATAACATGGCATATACGTCGTCTAGTTTGCCGGCTTTCGAGACTCAATTATCGGGAAAGATGGGTGAATTGAGGTTAGAAAATGGTTCGGTAAGGTTCTTGGGAGGCACCTCAAATTTAATTTATCTCGATGCAGCAAGTGTTGAGCATGGGGACGCTTTAGAAACGACGCAACAAGAGGAACCTCTCCTGTCATGGACTACAGTCACAAGTGATACAGAGGTTATCGTTCATTTGATCAATATGTATTTTACGTGGCATTATCCATATTTTACGACATTGAGTAAAACGCTGTAGGTTCTTCTTTTCCATAATCCCCGATTCGAAGCTGGCCCATTTAACCTCCCCACCGTCTCGTTTTGCTTCAAGAATTACTGACTGATTGATATTACTAGGTTTTATAAAGACTTTCTTTTGGTATGTTTATTTGCCAGACACTGGCCCATTGTATTCTACATTCAAAAAAACCAGGGTTAACGGAATTCAGGGAAACCCTCCAGTGACTGCAAAAAGAACGATGTACTGTTCATCATTATTGGTTAGTGAAGACCCAACCCTCAATGTTGTTATCTTCTAACGATTCCCAGGTTAATGCTATGCTGGCTCTGGGGTGTCATTTTACAAACTCCCCCCAAGCCTGTGCAGATCCAGGTGATACCGCTACTAAAGGTGATCATTATTTCGCGGAAGCGAAAAGACTATTTATCGAGAATGAAGAGTTCGAAAAACCGAGATTGACTACGATACAAGCTCTCTGGTGAGTTGTTATCCTTATGTTCAAATATGTATATCTAACATGATGGCAGTTTGATGTCAGTTCGTGAGGCAGGTGCAGGCCGAGAAGGAAAAGGTTGGGTCTACTCTGGAATGGCATTCCGAATGGCTCAAGATATGGGTCTCAACTTGGATTCCGGAAACAATAAAAGCAGTCCAAAGGAATTTCACGTTGATGGAGACGAAATCGATGTTAGAAGAGTCACATTTTGGGGCTGGTATGTTGAATTGATTCAATGTATTCTTTTCCACCATTGTTCAAATTGTTCCCTGACCACAAGTCCTATTTTTCTGGTCATTCAATTCCTATCTTTTACTTCTAGTGCAATATTAACTCCTCATTTTCTTGAAACTCGTTCTTTGATGAGCAATTGCTGACTTTCCTCGATAGCTTTCTCTTTGACAAATGTTTTTCGAATTATTTGGGAAGACTTCCTCTGTTATCAGTGACCGACATTACGGTACCAAAATATGACGTCAAAAAATTCGACGATGATGAAATTTGGTCACCTTACACAGATAATGGAATCGGTCAATTACATTCCCAACCATCAAGGACAAGAGCTGTAGCTTTACAGATTTCGAGCCTGTGTGAGATTAGTAGTGATCTTCTCACATTTTTTTACCATCCACAAAATGTTGAAAGGGGTGTTGGAAGATCACAGGAGTTAAAAAAGCTAAGCGAATTACAAACAAGACTCGAGGCTTGGAAAAGAGATTTACCCAAGGAGTTTGAACCAAAGGAAGGACAATTACCTAATGTCCTTCTTATGCAGTATGCGCTACTATATCTAAACTTCAACTCATTACTGATATTATATAGCATGTTTTTCCATCTTTTATACATCCATCTGTTTCGGCCGTTTCTCAAATACAATCCAAGTACATCGCCTTTACCGACACATGTATCTCCTCGAAAACTTTGTACGCAAGCTGCTGGTTCGATATCAAAGTTAATGCGTCTTTACAAGCGTATATATGGGCTTCGACAGATTTGCAATATAGCAGTTTATATTGTTCATTCTGCTTGTACAATCCACCTCTTGAATCTCCCAGAAAAGACAGCGAAGAGGGATATCACTCACGGAGTCAAGCACCTTGAGGAAATTGCCGATGATTGGCTCTGTGCACGTCGTACTCTTTCAATCCTCTCCGTACTGGCTCGAAAATGGAATATCGATCTTCCTACAGAAGCGTCAGCTGTATTCTCTCGCACTGATAGCAGGTTTGGGTATTTCTCGACAGCCGATGTTCCATCGCCGAAAGCAGAGATAATAGCGACTACACCATCATCATCGTCATCACCTACTCATTTCCAGACCCCTGTGCATTCTCAACCGCTCCTTGCAAGGAGTCAAACCCAGTTACAACAGAGCTTGTATAGCTATCCTCTCGATTCAGAAATTCCACTTACGAATAATTTGATAAGCGATATATCAACACAGTCTTCGCTGCCCGGACTTCAAAATGTTGTCTCGCCACCATCCGATCATACAGATTCTATCACATATTCTACGGCAACAAATCCCCTTCACATGCCACCTGTCTCTGCGTACCCCCTCTCTCGTACAATCTATACCAACCCGGCTCAATCCTTCGCCCCTAGTATCACCAATGCCACTTCTACGGCTAATAATAGCCCACTGACTAGTGGGAATAGAAGTGCAAATAGAAACGTTAGCCCTAGTACGCTGTTTGGTGGGGTGGAGCAGTTAGTTCAAAGCCAGGATTGGTGGTTGCGGGATCAAGCGAGCTTAGTAGTCGGGTTTGAGAATTGGATGGGTGGAGGTGTTGGTATTGGTACTGGGCATAGTCATAGCTTGAGTGGTGATTTAGGGACCGGGACAGGCAACCCGTTTTATGATAATGGCAACCCTAATTCTGGGAACGGAGGTGGTAATGCAGGCGCAGGGGGTGGTGGGGGCGCTAATAGAGGGTTTAGGGATGACGACTGGTTCTCATAATTGCTATGGGTGTTTTGATATAATACGATATGATATAATACGATGATACTAGAATGGGATTGAGAAGGGATTTTGTCGGGCTTTGACAGGGTGGACATGGTTATGATGACCAATGATCATGGCCGAGGCGGAAACAGGAGCCTGGCATGAATTCAGCGTAGGAGTTTTGTGGGATACCTGTGTTCTTGTCACAGTGGAATATTTTGACTTTAATAAGATGAGGATTGTATGTACCAATGATTCATTATATATAGATATGCGTTCGGGATGGTATGGTATGGTTTGGAAAAAGATGGAGCTTGTTAGTACAGATAACGTGTTTGGAGTAGAAACAACATTTGTACTCTATGGTCCGTTCTTTTCTTCGAGGTTAAAATGAGGTTGGAGGGAATGAGGGAAGTTGAACGCTCTTTTTGTATCGGGTTGTATTTGTAAGGCTATCTATCTATCTGTTCTTTTTTTCCGTGGAAATTTTCAGTGAAGCTTTTTCTCTTGAATATCGATTTTAGACTGCGACTATTTTGAAGCTTGATGGGACGACATAGCGAGTTTTTGGAGATGGTAAAGAATGAAGGTTGGCTGGAAGATGATTTGACCTCCTTTCGCCTATTCCAAGAACATGTTGATATTGAAAAATGATTGTTGCAATTGAGAGGCACACAGATTCGTCTCTCACAATACTTACCTCATTAGAAACCCCCCCAAAATCATCACATTCATCTCCAAAAAAACCCCCCCCCATTTTGTAATTTTTAACTTTTAATTATGTATGTATGATTCGAAAAGGCTAAATAAGTGACCAATAAGTAACTCAAATAACCGCTTCTACATCTTTCTCTTTCTCTTTCTCATCCTCATCATCTCTTCCATTTGAATTCCGATTCTGATTTTCATATCCGATCTTATCTCTGCTCACATCTAATCATTCATATGCTCATACAATCCCTTTCCTTTCCTTCCATCATCCAACTCGATATGCAAAAGGGTATTTATGAAAAACCAAGTCCATCAATCGCTGTGCACCACGCAATGCAAAGTAAAACAAAAAAAGATTCCCCCTCTCCCATATATGCTCATAAAGGTATCGTATCATGCATGTGTTGTACGTCGCGTTTCGTTTCCTTGCGTTACATTGCTCGATTTCTTCATCCTCTGATTCGGTTTCTTTACCCGTTTATTCTCTTGTTCGTTTCCGTGATTGCGTCTCCTTTCTGTCTCATAGAATGAGTGCCTTTTCGGATTTCTTTTTTCCGTTTCAGTCCCATGCCTTCTAGCGCTTGTCTTGTCCCTTTCCTTTCTCCTCCCTCGGTCCCTCTTTCTCCTCCCTCGGTCCCTCTTTCTTCTCCCTCGGTCTCTCTTTCTCACCCCCAAACCTAACAAGCACCCCCTCGATAACCGGCACCAACTCCGTAATCCTAAAAGGTTTCGTCATAACCTCATCCATACCGGCTTCCATCGCTTGTTGAATCTGCTCTGCTCTCGCATTAGCAGTCACTGCCACAACTGGCACATGTCCTATCAGCTCTCTATTCTTTTCCATTTTGCGTATCTCCTTGGCGCATGTGAGACCATCCATTACGGGCATTTCAATATCGAGAAGAATGAGGGTGAGAGGAATGGGAGATTTTTGTGGTCGCGATTGCTGATGTAGTTGTGAAGGGTCTTGGGTTTGGTTTGGAATGCTAGCGTTCTGTGGGCTGTGTATTAGCATGAATCTTATGGGGAAATATGGCAAGAAAAGGAACTTGAAAAGGGGTCATCTTACCTTTTTTGATACAACCGTATTTGAGGGATCCACCTTCTCACTCATCCAATTCGTCTGACTTATAAACTCAATAGCTTCCTTTCCATGATTTGCTACGTGAACTGTACATCCCAACCGCTTCATTTGTGCCGCCAAGACCTTCTGATTAACTAAATTATCCTCCACGATCAATACACTCCACGAACTAGGCCTGAGAAAATCCGGAGTCTTATTCGTTTTCAACTTCTGGCTTTCTTCCTCCTCAAACCCAAATGAGTTGCGATTAGTAGGTAATCTTCCCTTCTCCTTCAAATCGAGGAGCTTATTCAACATGTTTTCTTCATGGTCCTTGATGCTTTTCGGAACATTTGTCGCAAGTCTCCCATTAGCTTCCAGATCCGAAGTCATCTGCGATTCAACATCCAGAGTTTTTGCCCTTATCAATGCACGGCGGCATTTAATGTAGAAAGCGAAAGTACTTCCCACCCCAAACTCTGATGCCACGCCAATTTCTCCACCTTGCAATTCGGTAAGTTGGCGTGAGATAAATAGTCCAAGGCCAGATCCTCCATAATGGACATGAGTTCGAGGCGATGCCTGAGAGAAACGTGTAAACAAGTTTTTCTTCTCGGCAGGTGTTAATCCACAACCAGTATCTTTTATTTCGAATCGAAGATATATGATTTGACCTCTACCCCATTCCTCGCTATCGGTAATATTGGCTTTCGAAAACTTGGTAGGAGATGGGAAGTATTCAAAATTGGCCAATGACTCTAACAAAGGTGGTTCCAGGGAGGCACTTATGGAAACATGGATTTCTCGTGTCTTCTCGTCCTTGGTGAATTTGATAGCATTTGTCATGAGATTAATCAATACTTGAGTTAATCTACTTGAATCGAGCATGACACTGTCAACTCTCAACTCTTGAAGAGACTTTTTGATGTCTAAATTGAGAGATATGGTATTCATTTGACATTCTCCGGCAAACATCCTCAACCCTAGCTTTACCACCTCTACAGGTTTAGTAGAGACAGGTGTAATTGTAAGCAGATTTGAATCTAATTTTGAAATCATCAAAACATCATCAACAATTGATTTTTGGTGTTGAGCACAGAGTTGAATTGTTTCGGCGGCGTCTATACCATCTTTCAAGATAGTCGCGAGTTGGTAATCGCGCTCCTCCAGATCCTTGTTCGCTGCTCTGTATTGTTTCAAAGAGGATGAGATACCATCTGCACATTGAACGATAGCGCTGAGTGGATTGCGCATTTCATGACTTGTTATGTCGATAAACGAATTTTGCTGGCGTCTTGTTTCTTCGTAATCTTTTAGTCGTCTGTCTTGGATCTCTTCAGCCCATTTAATCCTGGAAATATCCGTTGAACCTATGTTATATCAGTAAAGACCAGTTGTAAAGTCGTGGACTAAGCTTTCGCTAGGGAAAAAAAGTTCTATTTCAAACTTACAGCCCATCACACTCTTCAACTTTCCGTTCTCATCATTCTCTCCAGAGAATGTACCCAATACCCAGCGCTGTATAGTCAATGTACTCCCGGCTATGTCCCCTACCCATGGTTGTTCCATACGTGTCTCTATCACAAATGGAGTAGCTTTCTCTACCAGCGCGAACCATTGCGATCTGAACTTCGGTCGGTCCAACTCATGTATTGCATTCATCCACGCGAAGGGAATTTCAGCTAAGGTTTCACTCTTTGTGAGACCAGAAATATGAAACCATTGCTCATTCGCGTAGGTCAGTCTACCTTCTGGATCGAGAATAGCAAGGCCACCAGGAGCAAGGTCACTGAATCTTCTGAAGTTTCGTTCGATTTCGTTGGCCTGGTTTGTGCGAAGTAGAAGTTGTTCAGAGAGCTCTGCACGATCTTCCATTTCTTTAGCGAATCTTTTTTGGAGCGTGATATCGGTGCAGTAACCCATGATGCTCTTGATACTTCCATCCAAAGAAAATTCATGCTGGTAACTTGCCAGAATCCAATTCTCATACTCATCGCCAGTGATAGGATCATACCACGGCTTAACGAGTTGAAGCTCACCAGACCACGGCTGGTTACGAATGGTGAGTTTCTCCCAACCCTTCATCATAGTCGGAATGCTAGAGGGAGCAATTGTATCCATCCAAGACATTCTAGAAGCCGTATCGCGAGGCAGGTTCGTAATCTCGTAATAACGATCGTTGGCTTCGAGTAATGTACCATCACTGTCAACTGAGAATAAAGCGACAGGCGAAACTTCGGCGATACGTTGCAATCTTCCTTTCTGAAATGCTAACTCTTCAGAGAGTTTCATACGCTCAGCAGCAGCAATTTCTGCAGCGTCAGTACCACGTCGGATTTCGTCCTGAAAAAGTGTGACTGAGGCTAGGGAATTTGCCAATTGTCTGTTCAAGATTTTGACGAAAGATTCGTAATTGGCATCATATGGTCTCCTGGGGTTCACACCAATAACTAGAAATCCCAAAGTATTTTCAGCATTAGTTGGTCTCAATGGCAATACCACAGCCTCTCGTGACGGCTCGCCAAACCCCCTCCAATTATATCCCCGTGTCAAGCCGACTGGGAGCATACTATCCGAAAGTGACAACAAAGTTGGTTGGCGTGTTTTCATGGCCTCTCTCAAGGCTGGCACATATCCTCCCAGATGTCTTTTTAGATCGAGTCTGCTTTGAGCGCTTACATGTCCTTCTGGAACACCTAACGAGCCTTCTAAAATAACCGACTTGATACTCGTAGAACTATCAGAAGAAATCGAACCTCTCGACGATGTTGCATCATTCTCAATATCATCGAGGACCGAGTAAAGCAAAACAAATGGGAAGTCATATTCGTTCTCGGCAAGACCGCCAAGCATCAATTTCCAAAAATCCGACACAGATTGAGCAAGAGCCGTTTCTTCTCCAACTTTCAAGAGTGTCCTCATCCTTCGATTACTCACTACCTTTTGGGTCGTCTCAAAAGGTGCGTTGTAAACGCCCAGGAGCTCAGGGCTAGGACCGGCTTTCCAGATGGGTGTCAAGCTCCAGGAGTAAAAAGTTTCCTCGACAAATCCTTGACGCTCTAGGGGTAACATTTGATCTGTCATGGCGATTCCTCTCCCTGTCCGTCTGCATTCATTGAAAATCTCGCCAACCTCCTCCCAAATCTCTGCGAAAGGACCTCGAGCGCCTGTCCCCATCAAACGTGGATGCTTCTGACCAGCTACAGTCTCCGCGTAAGTTTGATTGTACAATACGGTTAACTCTTCGCCCCAGAAAATAGCAGCGGGATGGGGGTTGGCGATCACCATATTCACGATCTGGCGGAATTCGGGCGACCAGCTGTTCATGGGACCTAAAGGTGTCGAAGACCAGTCCACGCCTCGAGTGAAGACGATGTGATCGGAGAGATACCCTTCGGGATGCTCGATGGTCCAGTCTGCAACTGGAGACTCGGTGGTCCAGTCTGAGGATGGTCCCCCGACCATCTCACTCATAATGACATCTTCATTTTGATTTTGTGCGCCACTTGCCGGACTGTTTAAATTTGACACTTGGACATCTTTCAATGCTGCAATTGTCTTGTCGGAGAAGGTGGTGCTTAAAGTTCCTTTTTGGCTGTGAGAGTAATTACTAAATATAAGATCTCTCAACTCAACATCAATTTTGTTACCACAAATTAAAACCCATCTCTTCCGAATTGTGAATCCAGACCAGAGAAATCCATTGTATGAGAATGATTGGCCTGGGTAATCTTCATTGGTTTGTTTTTGGACGAAGTCCTTGATTAGAGATCTGAAGGTTGTAGAGGCAGGTCCCCCAGAATGAAGTATTGGAGAAGTCTGTCCTTCAGAGTTTGGAGATATGGTACTCGTGAGAAGAATATTGGACTGGAAAGTTTTGTTCATGTATGCCGGATCCAACGTATCTCCAAAGGCATTATGGTGCGAAAGGTCAAATATCAGAGTGGGTTTAGGGTCGAAATCCAGAAAGTCTGTGAGACCTATTTGATCGAGTTCTTCATATTCTCCTGGGGTATCAGATTCAGAATCAAGTAGATCTTCCTCATTGGTGCTTGATTGACAGTATTCGGCGTCTCTTAAAGGCGACTGTGTATGGGTTGGTGAATCAGACAGCATAAGTTTTTGGGCCTTCCTTGACCTGGGTGACATCGAATGTTTATGTATTTTTCAGAAATTCCGCAGGTCCATCAGCACAAAGATGTAGACGAGTTACTTCCTTTACCGATGCCCAATGTAAAATCGACAGGGAAGTATTTCGGCAGTGAATCTTTGTGGGTGTTGTTGATTTTGAGATAAAACTGCTAGGATCTTAACATATTGGTAGGCGGTCGGTTGAGTAGAGGTTTCGGTGGAGGCAGTAAGTGTATGTATGGGAGATCTTTGAAGCGAAGAGTGAATGTGGGTGGTTGGTGGAGGTAATGAGTGAGTATCGATGAGGAGTGATATACTGTTATTGATTATTCCTAGAATCTGTTTCAATAGGGTTGGGATATATCAAGTGGATTAAAAGAAAGACGACAAGAAGAACAGTGTTCCTTAAGGCGATGAATAGTCAGAATCAACAGTCTTAAGTGTTTGCAAGCTAGATGAACGATTGATTTAGACGATAAACCTTAGATGAAGGGGAATTGAAATGATTTTGAAGCTATAGCTTCAATGTAATGTGAAAAGAAGATGCATTCGAACAATAAATGAATGGATGGACGGATGGATGGATGGATAGATGGCATGTATGTGTGTATGTGTATGTGTATGTGTATAGATGTATGGATGTATGGATGTATGGGTGACTGAATGAATGAGGTTGGAGGCTCCTCGAAACCTTTCTCTTTTTGCTGTCGAATACTCGAAATCCTTAGAATGGTTTCGATTCTCTTTGTGTTAACATGAGGATATTTCTCTTCTTTTCCTCTGCTTCCTCTGTTCCTCTTTTCTCTCTTTACAAGTGGGCAAGAATGGATATTATTGATCACGATACAATTTCCCGATTAACAACCGTATGCTGAATTTTAAAGTCCCCCCTCCCTTTGAGAAACGTGTAGAAAAATGGAAAGAAAAAACCCTGGAGGGAAAGTTCCATAGGGTGAGTTTAGCGGCTCCCTTGATGTTTCGATCAATCTAGACCCTTTGGAGTGATACATTAGGTGATCAACTTACAGAACCGAGGGAATTTGACTGTGCCACAACGGCATAAAAATCGGTCTGTCAGATGTGAAAGGAATTTTAAAGACCGAGAGAACCGAGTAGCTTATGTGAACAGATAAATACCATCATTAGATGCATAGCAGTGACTGTTTGTTACATGATTCGAAATTGTGTATCTTTCAAATGTACAAGAAAAGAAGGCGTTAGATAGTAGCATCAAAGCGAGGGCCCTACTCGAGTACTAACAAGTTGACCAGGAACCGAAGCAGCCCCTTCATCAGTAACAAAACGATAGAACCCTATTCGAGCCTATCCAATACAAAGCCCAGAGCCTACAGAGCATGGAAAATTCTACATTGGCTACTATATCTAGTGTGTCTGGTACAAGGAACATGCTGGAATTCAGACATGGCCGACATTGACCGAGGCTTTTTCCAAGAGAAAGAAAAATTGATCAAATGTGATAGATAGTCGTGCTCAACGCGAGGACAACACGTTGTTTCCTTAATTTGATATGCAACGCCACAGGAATACGATCCAATTCAATATGCAAACTTCAATCAGCAATCAGCAATGGATGATCTGAACTGCCGGCGCTGGAGCGGCGTAGCCCTAAGACGCTAATTACATATCGAGTACCTACACAAGGGCCAAGAAGTGTAATCTGATTTGATTCTGTATATTTTTGATTGTGGTTTTGATCTTTTATCATCACGTTCTTCCAATTACTGTATTACATGTTTAGCATGTGATTTAGACGATCTCTACTTCCTCTACTCATCCTATATTCAAAGCCATGAGACGCTATTGAATAAGAATCAGGTCATAACTGCATTTTTGGCTTCAAAATTAGTGTAACGGTCTATTCAACGCTGCTCAGGCACATGCACTACGCACTGAGCACTATTCATGAGGGTGGCAGGTGCCGCCCAAGCTACCTAGCACCTAGCTAAATATCTAGGTATGTGCAGGAGAAAAAAGCTAGGGGTGTTTAGCTGCACGCAGTGTCTATCTATCAGTCCACTAGTCTTTGATGGGGGCTCGTATTGAGAAGAATTGACTACAAAGATACCTAGACATCAAGAGGATCAGAATGCTAGAATGATTTTCTTTCCCAATCCGAATCACAGTACTGCATTCCTTGTATTCCTATTCCTAGCACTGGGAGTTTCTATTGGAATATAGTATTCGCGGTTTCAGTTTTTTCTTCCTAGTGTTTTTCTCCAGATTGCTTAACGAGTGAAAACGGACGTGTGGTCCCATACATGCCGATCCATCACTTGGCATTTCTTATCGATGAAGGAATTTCTTATCAGTTCATCAGCGCTTGATGCGGTTATGTTTCCTCTCGTTGGTGGGTGTACGGATTGAGGGGTAGCTAAAGAAAAGAGCGTTGCGTTAGAAGGTGCTGTGCATCAGAAAAAACTTCATCGTGATTCCGGTTAATATCAATACGTCAAGCCACGCTAGTACCTAGGAATATGTAAATCTAATTTAGACGATGAAGGATTGGGTACTTTTTACTTCATTATTGGTTTCGATAATTACCATGAGGGAATACTTGAATCTCGAAATGTGATTGGAGAGTACCATTTTTTGAAGATAGCTTCATCAGGTGACGATATTATCACGAGCAACTCCTTATGCTACCTACTTGTTAACTTTACCACCCATAGATGGGGCAAATTATTTGAGAATGTTGTGTTAAATTCAATTCTTCAACATGAATAAGTCAAGTCAATGAGTTATTGGAGGTAGAACTCATGTCCTGAGCAATCTTCAGTTCAACTCGTTGATCCTTTTTAGGCAACCATAACCTATGCATGTATCACCACGGCGCAGCATGAGTCGTCTATGATATAAGTCCACTGAAATGAGTATTCTACTCTTTTGTCCTTCTCTGCCACCCGCTCTTCCACCTTCTTTCACACCCTTCATTACGCAGCACTGATATGGGAATCTGCCTCTCAAGAATACTAACAACGAACATCAAAACCTCAACCTCGATAAACCACAGTTCAACTATGGATAACCAGACCAGAAATAACCACTTTACCTTCGACTTTACCACTCCTGCCATTGATCTAGCCTTGCAACTCCCCACTCCACCCCCAATAAACATCCATCTCAAACCCACTACTCCCCGCCTCCAACTTCTCTCTCCATTCTATTCCGGTGTCATTCCCGCCGAAATCCGCTCCCTAATTTTCTCCTACGCTCTCACTCCCACCCCAATCCCAAACACAGATTACGACCCCAACACCAATTACGCACGCCCAGGCTTCACATGCCGCACGCAACTGCACCTCTCCCTCCTCCGAACATGTCGACGTATCTACCTCGAAACCTACCACCTCCCCCCAACATCCATTCCTCACGTATTCTGGCACGCTCGACACCCCCCCTCCGCTAAACCTGCCCGCAGCGAACACTCCTATTTCTCCCGTCTCCCAGACTACCAGCTCGCGCTCCTCAAATCTCTCCATCTCCACACGCAACTCTACTGGCTCCAAGATTACCTCCGTCCCCTCACTTCCGCACACTATCTCCAAAACATCACCTCTCTCAAGCTCACCATTCGAAGAGGCGACTGGTGGTGGAACGAGCGAAACGAACCACTAGCCATCAATCCCTACCGCGGCAATGCCGATATCCCCAGCATGCGCAGAGACATGGAGCGCTCGCTACAGGGCGAAGCGCCCACATGGCAAGCGGGGAAATGGGGCGCGTCGCTTGCGGGGTTCCCGCAGCTGGAAGTGCTAGAGATGGAGTTTGAGACGAGTGAGGAGAAGAGAGAGGAGTTGAAAATGATCATGGAATGGGCCCGGACGTGGGAATTCCCAATGGGGAAGAGAGGGGTGTTGAGTACGCGTAAACATACTAATGCGCGCGCGGGAGATGAAAGTGAGAAAGGTGAGTTGGGGGATGTGAAGACGTGGGAGTGGAGAGGTAAAGCGGTGCATTGGAGTGATATCTGCCCCTATTGTGTGGGTAATGCTTGTCAGCGGACGGAACCTGCGAAAGGGAAGAATGGGGATAAGTGTCGGGAAAGAAAAGGGTTGGTGGAGAGGGGAGAAGGTCCTATGTTGGTTGTGATGGAGTTGAAATGGAAATTAAGAGGTCATCCGGTGGGAGAAGAATGTCCGTTGGTTGGAGAGGAGGAGGATGACGAGATGGTGGATTCGGATATGAGTAGTGACGATGAAGACGAGATGGATTGGGGAGAGGAGGATGAGGATTAAACGAAGAATATCAGGACAGTGATGATGGTTGGAATGGGCCTTCATACAAACCTATCAATACACAAGAAACTCTTTTGAAACAAAAGTTCCTTGAACGAACGGCATTATAGGAACAGGTCTATAAGAAAGAAGCGCTTGTGAGATGATCAGAATACTATGTCAAGGACAAATGTGAGCGAATAGTATAACAAGTACCTGGTCGAGTCTTTGGAGTATCCCAGTACAGCCATAGCAAGGCAATATATCAAATTTGATTGAAACTTATATTCGTATTCACATCCACAAATCGCATTATTTAAAAACACCAACCACCCTCTTCATCACCACTAACATCCACTCCCCAGCATTCCCTCCACTCCGTCCTCCGCAACCATACTACACGTGCCCGTCGCATTCGCTGCCGTCACATTCTGCGCATAGGCGACCATAAAATCCTCAAACTCAATTCCATAGCACGGATACACATTGCTACAGCTAACACTCGCCGTTCTATTTCCCTTCGCCCCAGTCAAATATCCCGTGAAATTGCGGAATGTGATGTCCGAGAGGAGAAATTTCGAAGTGCCGGTGTAGGAACCGTTGTTTCCAGAATCCTGGGAGATGCCGGCTGCGATGGCGGCGCCTTCGATGTGGAAGTTTTCGAAGAGGAGAGAGCTTACGTTGCCCCTGGGTTTAGGTGTTAGTTTGGGGGGAGAGGGAGAAGGGAAGGGGACATACCAGCCGCCGCCTCGGGGGAGACCTGCACTTTCGTATCCGCTTTGTGGAGCTTGGAAACCTATCCATGTTTTGATGTATGCGGAATTGTGCATGTCAAGATTGTAGGAGATGATATTGACGTCTTTTACAGTAACGTTTACAACGGATGAGTCTTCGACGTATTGACCGAGAGAACCAATTGCGATTCCGTTGCCGCCGTGGCATGTGACCTATTCATTAAGATTAGTTTGTGTGATTTCGAGTTGATATATACTTAGGAGTGGATGTGAAGATGAGAAAATGTGAATAGCGATAGAAAAGGATATGTACATTTTGAACCCAAATGTTATAAGATCTTGGTTTGATGGCAATACAATCATCACCTCCCTGATACCAGAAATTGGTCAATTTGACGTTGTTTGCGTCCATAGTATCGAAGCCATCGGTATTCTGGACCCAGTTCGTTCCATATGGTACGTTTACGGCGGTCGAGTTGGCGAGCATATCGTTGAACCACATGTTAGTACCGTTCATGATGTTGATTGCCCAGAGAGGGGAATCCTTTATGGAGACTGAATTTCCATCACACTTTGTTAGCTTGATGATCATTTGTTGGAAGAAGAGAGAATTCTGAATCAAGGTGACATACAATGCTCGACGAACACTTCACTAACGTTCCAGAAGACAAAAGGCATAGGTCGTCCTGGCTGCGTAACTGCCTGCTCGGCATTGTACCAAACATTTCCATTACCGTTGATACCACCAGTGCTTTTTCCATTAATGTGAATACGATCTCCTGTAAAGACAACACCAGCAGCGTGATTTTGGAATGCGACAGGATAGGAATTATTTCGCCAATATGTAAGATTATCCGATAACTGTCCGTTGGTTAGCACACCTCTCGTGAGTGGAAGATAACCCAAACATACAGTCCAAATTCCTTGCCAATCAATCGTCACATCGTAAATGATTGGGTTCAATCTCGTTGCGATCCAATACTCTTTATTCTTAGGAAATACAACGGTTCCGCCATGATTACAATCTGAAAATGCTTTGAGGATTTGAGGAGTATCGTCTGTATGGTTTCCGAGGGGATGAACCGTGCAAGTCTTATGATTGCTACGGGGAGGAGCGGGAACAACGTCAGAGCCACGATGTCCTTTCGCAGCTATGAGAGAGGAGAAAAGTGCTATTGTTGAGGTAATTATGAGACGCATCTTGGGTGAGAGAAAGAGTCGAGGAACGATATGAAGTCTCACTATTCGAGTGCTTCAATGTGTATACAATATTCTACAATTGAAAACGGAGAAAACCCATCAAAACAAAGATCTCCAATAGCAGAAAGCCAAGCAAGAGTATATAGGTGAAGACATATTGAGAATATATACAAACATTTTCCGCATTACCAATGGCAGTATCAATGACGGTGTGTTGCATTCATCCGTGAGGTCCATCCCTCTCCTAAGGAAAACAATATAAACAAGCTCCTCAATTGGAGGCAAAATTCTTTTCAGGAACCTTAACTCATTCATCAGATCGCCACATAGAGAAGCTTTCCCCATGTTTTCCAGCTTGGAAGAGGGGTCCTGATGGTGATCATCATCTGGGGTAAAAGGAATGTTCTTGCGGATTCGGGCAATGATGCACCGAATGTGGGGTTTCTTGACTGAGTGATTCGGAGTCAATTTGATCAATAGTCGCCGCTTATTTGCAGTGTGATTTCTAAAGTCTGAGATAATGAAGCTATTCCCAAATATGAGAGAATAAGTTTTGAACTGTAAATTGAATCTTGTTGATTTATAGTTAGGTAGGTAGATAGGTAGATGATGGTACTAACTAACATTAGTGCCAGTAGATGGTTTTGGTGGGATGCAATCACCCCACCATAAGCTTTGAATTGTTCAATTGAGCTTCAATCAATGCGTCATCCATCAACTTTCACAACGAACTAAGAGCCAACTGCCATAATCTCGCCACTTGTTGTGTCCATAAAGCTACGATATATACTCATCTAGTGTTCATCTCAACCGTCAACGACTAGAAATAAATCATTCAAAATAGCTTCCAAAGCCTCTGCACGACTTTTGCGTCTCGCTCGCACAATGTCTACATCAACCACCACTCCAGCATCCATCGGTCAAGCTCCATGGCGTCCTCTTTTCCTTTCCCATCTTTCCAAGATGGATTCCCCGGAATTCGTTCTCTCATCATTACAGCCAAGTAATGATAAGGATTCTCCCACTCCTTATCTTCCTCGAGCTCGTTATTGCATCTACAGAGGAATGTGGGCCGAGCTTCCAGAGAACAAACACAATGATGCTCCTATGAATGATCGAGTTTACGAGAGTGATCTTCCAACCTTTACCACAGATGTGCGTATGGAGAAGGTCCCTCAATTTTTTGCTAGTTCACAGGGTCATGGAGAGGTAGAACAGAGTCAGGGTAGTGGCGGCGGTGGACCTGTTGAAGCAGTTTTCTGGATCAAAGAAGTCATGACTCAATGGAGAGTGAAGGGAGAGGCTTATATCGTAGGCCAAGACATTGAAGGAAGTGGCCAAGAATCAAGTGGAACACGAACTGTAAAGACAAAGATCGGAGAAAGAATGAGAGTTGTGAAGGAAGATGGAAAAGAAGGTTGGAGTTGGGGAAAAGAACTTACTGCACATTTTGGCAATATTAGCCCGGGAATGAGAGGTAGAGAAAACATAGAAATTGGATGAAGATTGCGACTAACTGTCAATCTATAGGTTCTTTCAAAAACCCTATACCTGGAACACCCGTTTCGCAGCAACCAAGCGATCCAAATTGGAAATTGGGTCAAAAAGTCACTGATCTGAATGATGAAGCTTCCAGAAAGAATTTCAGGGTTGTGATTATTAAACCTGTGGAGATCGAACAACTTGATTTGAGTGAACCTGATAAAGCAAGGAGATGGAGATTTACTTACGTCGGCCCCGATGGAGATGCTGGAAAGGGAGGAGAGATTATTGGGGAATGGAAGAAGGAAGAGCTTTGGCCATAAATCATCAATTAGAGCTTCGGCTCGGCAAAATGACATTGCGGCAGATGTTAATACCATGCGGAGCAGAGCTGCAATAATAATTTCAATTCAAGCCTTCCTTTTTTCTTTCCTTTCCCTTCTATGTCCTTGAAACTCCATGGAGATCACAATTATCTTAATTCTGGCTTCCTGTGGTTGATGGTTGGTGGTTGGGTACGAAATACAATACCTCACAAAACAGCGGTAAGTTTGCCGCACACAATTTGAATGCTCGTAAGCTTTCACATTAACCAGGATTTTCGGACTCCCTAACCAATTCCAGTTCATTTAAGCATCATTTCCCACCATTTTCACCCATGTATCAAACATTTGAGTGGTTTTCTCATCATCCATGCATCAAAAAAGACGATGGCGGCCGTTTTCTGCATAAAGCACGTGTGACAAGGAACGGGAAGAGTCAAACTAAAAACCTCTGACCCTCCCCTGCTGGCCCTGTCCTGGTCAATGGACTAAAAAACTAAAAGCCACGAGACACGATGGTGACATTAATGCTTCTAGTCTATTTCTCGAAATGCCTCACCGTCTGAAAATGAACCGGATCGGGTAGAATGAATTCCCCGGGAGGGGTAGAGGAGATGATAGGAAGCCCTATATTGGCAGAGCTTTTTACTCCGTGTAGTCTGTAGTTTCTAATCGAGAAACCTTTTTAAATGTATTAGAGTAAGATGGACTCATTTCTCGACACAAGGTAGCTAGCTATCATGTAGCAGTATTTATTATTCAGGTAGATCAACGCAACACTGCATTGCGGCTAAAGGAACATACATTTTCACGTCCCTAGGTGATTATGTAGTCAAAAGAGTATGGACTCGTATAAAAGCCCGAATGGTAGGTAGGTATTCTTCCGCAATCAAAAGAAGTTTGGCGATTCATTCTCCGCGTGAGATTCAACGAGGGGTTGTGTTGTAAATGGGAATTTCGCAACGCTTTAATGACGAGGGGGGTATAGGCTGAAGACAGGAAATGTATGAAGACAAAGTAGGTAGGTATACGATGACAACAAAGTTCCGAGGTAAATACAAAAACCAACAATTTTTTTCAAACTATGGATGCAGTAAAAGACGAAGAGGGAAATGGAGGCTGGGAAGGGTTTGGTGAGGGTCGAAGACCTATCAGAGAGATTTGAAATTATATTTGAACATCTATTTCTCGAATAGGGAAATCTTCTCGTCCACATTGACACGGCAGGATTGCTTGAATAACACGATTAATAGTTGCTCTCAGAAAAAGATGCTTGGTTGCAAGGACTGAATACCTATCAGAATGCAAGGAACAAATCATCGATATTCGAAAGGCAAATTCCTACACTGGCACCGCAGCAGAAACCATAACAAACGATATCAGTTCGTCGGCACCTTCCCGAGGCATAAGTTACATACATAGCAATATGGATCTATCAAATTGTTATAAAGGTACCGACAGCTTGGTCGAAATGAAAAAGTGATACGATTTTGAAAGACATAACCGCTCGGTGAACTTCTTTTGCTCTGCTGCGTTGTATCATTACGTGTTCTGTGACATTCTTTGATTTCCCATTTTCGTATTCCAAGGTGAAATACATGAAACTTGATGCGCGTCCTGAATACTGATCACGATTCACAATGAAGCTTCAGGGAAGATATTGTCTTGTAAGAGTGCTAACGGCTCGAGCCGTATGTTTCCTCCAATTACAATTTCTCATACCGTTTCTTCTTCTTTTTGCAGGAAACACCTCCGTTTTGTTTCAATATTGCTGGCTAATTATGTATATAAAATGGAAATGAAATGGATGATTCGCTTATTGATTTCTGACACTGACAATGAACTTGAATAATGAAGGGGTCCACAGTCCACAGTCCACAGTCCACAGATCCGAAAAAATCCCTGGATATCATTAGCGTTCGAATTCGATGTACCAGGATTAAGTTTGCGCCATTTCATTGAAGACGGCTTATCACTTTCTCTGCCCTTGATTCCATTCATCTACACTCTACCATACATTTCATACCACCAACCACACTAACACATACTCTCAAGGTCGGTCTGCATCGATGTAAGAAAAAAAGTAAAATTGATTGAACAAAACAAAACATCACACAATACCTTTTCGCTATCCTATGCAAGGTTACAAGTAAGTTGAACTATAGTTTCATGCAATAATATTCTTATAGATATAGGTCGGTATCCGCATCCTCTTATGATCGCCTGTTCAAACTTGCATGCAGGTAGTGTGAGCAGTTAGTCCGAGATACATATTGGATACTCCATACCTATATCCTTCATTTACAGATCACGCTCCTGGTTAATAAAGTCCTTCGGGTCTTGTAATTGAAGGAAAGAGATCAGAATCACTTTACTTCGATCTCCTCTCCTATACTCCACGCAGAGAGTCGCACGCATTGTCCAACTGTTTATTTACTTCTTCCCCATTATGACGCAGTGATGATGGTACTAGTATGATGTCCATTGACTTCCTTAACTACCTACCTCGAAGCTTGCAATCCTCGAATCAGACACAATATATTCTCTACCGCAACAAATATACTCCAAATAATACTATCCAACTTCCAAACGCTCTTGCCAAATCATTTTTAACTTACATTGATCCTAATTCATCATGACGACATTTTCGACATTGGATGCGTTGACCAGTCTAACCCAATCCATACCGGATTGGAACAAACGACTAGACGACTTGAACGGCCAAATAGCTTTACGACAAATCGAGCTTGCACGCTTGACCGATCACAAACCTGCACGCTCCGTGAAAAATAAAGGTTCTACCGAGTCCCTACGACCCAAAGATAGCGAAGAAGCCATCACCGAATCCGAAAAGCCCAAGCAAGCCCCCTCATCTCCCATCGGCTCCCCCAAATCCGCACAAAATGGTTTCTCCTCCGACGCCCGACCCAATTCCCCATCCGTAGCTCGAGCTGCTGCCGCCGCCGCCCTTGAATACAACCAATCCCCGTCTCAAGCAGCTCCCCAATCGCCCGAGCCCCTTACTCCCCGAGCATCTCCCAACGCTCTAACGCGGCAATCCTCGCAACCTACACCCCCTACGGAACCCCTACCACGAGCCCCCGCCGTCCTTCGAAAACGCAAGACGGAATCCCTCGCATCGGGAAACTCACACGCCCCAAAATACAGAACCAGATCCATGATTATAGTGTACTACGACAGCGCGGTCCAGACCGCTTTTGAGGACCTCGTCAAATTCGTAAGCGGAAATCGGAATGCAATGAGAAAGGGGAAAATGGCCGCCAAAATGGCAGAAATGAGACGCGCTGCCGAAATGGAAGCCGAGGAAGAAAGCGATGATGAATCGGAATCCGAGGCTTCAAAAGTTCTGGGTAGCGCGTTGCTCAAGCCTTCGTTGCCATCTCAAGCGGGCTCGGACCCAGCTGCCAATGGGACAAATGGAGATACTCGCGCGGGAGCGAAACTCAAATTCCCATCGTCGAGAAACATGGGTTCGACTCGCGATCGCAAGACAATTGGAAATACGATGAATGTATTACGAGGGTATCGCCGAGCGGGCGGGGGAATCGAAGGAGCGGGAGGAAATTCCCCCGATATATTTGATGAACTCGATAAGGGACTCGAATGGTGTCAAGGCCAGTGCGAACACGCTGCTCACCAATTCCTCCGCGATGGAGAGTGCAGTACGGAGATTGAGAATATCAAAAGGAGATTGGGGGAAGTAAAGGAGATTGCCGAGAGGAAGATTGAGAAGTTGAGAGCGGAGGAGGCGTTGCAATTGGAGTTGGATAAGAAGAATGAAAATGATGTTTCGAAAGAGGATCCACTTGTTGATGGATCGAAATCTATGCCAGCAATAGCTCCTGTCTTTAATGGACCAGTGGAGTTGGAGGTCGATGATGCGATGGAAGTGGATGATGATGACGATGATGATGATAATGACGGTTTTGATCCGAGGAAATTGATCTTTAAGCGATCCGGGGATAGGATGCCCTGATCTTTTGGATTTGCATGGTGAATTTCTCTAGAACCATTGGAGTTGTCTTTTTTGAAAACATCCGTTGAATTGAGATTCTTTGGGCTGGCGTAAGGATTGCTTCTTACCTATCGCATGGAATATATGGCGTGAAAAATTATGCAGATAGGATTGCAAAAGTTCGGCATTTTCAACGGTGCGTAGCATGGATAGTCTAGATCTGAGGCTTGGGATATAGTCTTGTGAGTTGGATGGATGGACCTGATGAATATGTGAATGACTATAATCATTCACTTGGATTAGCATTGGGATGGAAAAGTCATTGATCTTACACAGAAATAAGAAGGGCGTTGAATATATTTGGACATAATCTAATATATCAATCTCATTAATCATATCACATCACGTTTCACGTCATCTTTTTTGGAATGATAAGTTCTTGTGCAGTATAGAGCAGGGCAATGCTCATTCATCTATTTTTTATACGTGTATATCATTCGTGGTATCATACACGAGGTCTGTTGGTAGCTACGCGACTTGTTATCTCGAACTTCCATACACCCTAATGCTCTCTCAGTTGTGCAATTTGTCGTTTGGATTGCTTGTACACTTTATCTAATGATAGCTCCAGCCAAAGACTTAACCTTGCAAACACCACCACTCACAGTAACCAATTTTCCAACGCCAGTCTTGGCATCCTCTCCTTCCTTACTCAACTCCGTTACAACACCCGCATCAAATGCAGCTTCTAAATCTGCAGTTGTGGTGAAACCCGGTTGGATCATCTCCCAAACCTTCTTCTTTGGGTTCAAAACACCCTCGGGCTCTCCTTGCCATCCCTCGAAGAAAACTCGTTCTCCAGCCTTAGCTTCGGCTGGTGGAGTAACAAGTTCGACTGGGCCGGCGTGGTGATCTTCTTCTCCTTCCTTGAGTCTGGGAGAGGCGGCTAAGACCATGGCGCATGATTTGATACCACGCATCTTGACGGGTTTAAGGTTGCACACAACTACTACCTTGCGACCTTGCATTTCTTCGAGTGGAACGAGACCGTTAAGACCAGAGCAGACGGTTCGCACAACTTGTCCTTCGTATTCAGATGTATCATCGGTTCCGGGCTTGTCACCCATAGCAATGGTGGAGACAAAGAGAGAATCGGCCTCGGGATGTTTGATTGCTTTGAGGATGTGACCAACACGGAGATCGATCAAGCATGGAGAAAGGGGGGCAGATGGAGCAGGAGCCTTTTGAGGTTTTGGAGCCTTCTCTTTCTTCTCCTTCTTTTGTCTGGGAAATTGTGGTTGTTCGCCTGTTACAGCTGCAACGATTGTATCTTTTGCCTCTGTAACCTTCTCGGCAACTTGAGCTACAACTCCCTTGTCGCTCTTTTCCTTGGTTCGATCTGCCAATTCCTTTTGTTCACCTCCTGCGGCGGCTGCGGCAGCGGCAGCTTTCTCTTTCTTCAATCGCTCCTTTTCGGCCTTGGCATCCACGGGAGGCTTAACATATAAGATCTCCTCAGCATCAACCTTGACTTTCTTCTCTTCCTCAATATTCAATCCAAAAATCGGCGAATTCTGCACAAAATCCACATGGCGCACAATATTAGGAAGACCCTTCTCACCCGTTCGTTCCTCGCTGCTCCATTTCGCGACCTGTGGCGCCAAACTCTCGTAGATAGCGATATCGGCAGACGAAGGCTTGGAGCCGAGAAGAGTCGTGCGGGACGCTAAGTGAGTGTTGAGCGAATCGAGGAGAGAGGGGGTTTCGGAGCTGGAGGTCTTGAGACGTTCAGAAGTGAGCGTCCATTGTTTGAGCTCGGTTTCCTCGGCGGGTGTGTATTTGATGGAGGAGAAGCTGGCCATGGTTCTGGAGAATGATATGTTTGCCCTGGTGATGGCGCGGGTAATGAGGCGTGGAGAATACAGCTTGGAAATTGGGTTGGAGGGGTTGAGAAGGTGGTTTGTTGGGTTGGTTTGTTTTTGAGTCATTCGTCAAGGGAAATTTCTACTTTACCCCACCATTCTTTATCTCCTACGATAGGTACTCGTACCTCGATGTATTGTATTAGACGAGAGAGAGATATCAAAATAGGATGCTCTTTTCAATAATCGATATCAATTCAAACAATCATCATTTCGATTCAAAATTGGACAGAAATATTAAGAACTTTTGTTCTCCATTGTCTTTTTTCCTTTCTACTATTCGAGTGGATATCAATATCGACATCTCCTATCAGATTCAGATTCTTCAGCAACTTATTTATTCTCAATCAAGTGATGGAGTACGGATTTTTCGTCTATCTGGAGAATAAATACCTCCTTGCCTCTCACCCGACAGTGCGAAGCATATAATCATAGGTCAAGATTCTCTGTTATATTCTAAAACCTACAAATCTGTTTTCAAGTAGTCCTCCAAGTACCGTTGGAACATTGATAAGTTTAACTCGATCAATATAATTATCTAGGTAATCAAAGCAAGGTTCAAATTGTTCCCTCTTCTTTGTTCCATACCTACCATTACTAGCACTCGTTTCCTTCTCACCATCTCAAGATTCAAAACATACAGACCCATCTGTTGAACATTTCTCTCTCTGATCATATAATATATCTTGATGTTTCAAGCGTCCATATCTAAGTTTAGCACTGTGCTCACATAACATGAATAACAAGCCATACACACATTATGAAACCCATCCTCGATATCCCCCCCTCTCGCGTGTATTCCTCAAATCATCCCTTCTCCCCCCCTCCCCCCCTTCCTCACCAAATATCGCTAGATATTCTTCCTCCGAAGCGTGCATACATACATACATACATACATACATACATACATACATACATACACATTCCACAACATCTCAACAAATCATCCCCGAAAATCAAGAGATTCCGCACCGTGAATACCACAAATCTTCCATAATCAGTGGAAATGAATGAATAATTAGGTACCTCACCTATATTGCCACCAGAAGATAACATTGCTCGATTCTCGACTGGTGGGTTGCATAGTGCATAGTGCTTAATCGATAGAGAGGGTTTGTTTGAGTACCAGTATGGCGCGGGGCATAGCTGTACATTTTGATGGGTTGTGGATTCGGTTGGTTTACTTCATTTCGTGACATTGGATTGATGTGGTGTTGGTGTGTGGATACACGCTTTATATAGTGTGTACTGGCCTTGTTAATATCGTACCTGCGGGATATCTGCTCATTTTCTATGAGATTGAATATCCAGATTGTTACGGGACTCGGGCAGGCTGTTGTTGATCTATATTTGGACCTTTGAATGTGGTTTGAAGTCCATTAGAATAGTTGTATTACGATCCTAGTTCAAATTGTTCGCTATGGGGTTGATAGGTCATGTCAATCAAGAGATAGATGAGCAGGCATAGATAAGTACATTTTTGATTTCAAAAACTATGTGATAAGTGTTAGATATTTCGTTTCCAATCCCCCAGAGCGAAGAAGCCAAAGACATGCACAACCCCATGCTCAATGTTCATGCCCATCCCATCTCACCTAAACAAGCAACGTTCCATACAATCCACCATCCTCCACTCTCGCACCATCCATTTCCCCCTTAACACCCAACAATTTCACATTACCCCATTTCGCCAGGAAAGATTTAATCTGATTCATCGTCTCCGTATCATCCCTAACCAGTAGCACAATCGCATCATAGCCTCCCGCACCCGGAACCACACCCCCAATCACCCCCTCCACATTCTCAATGACGTCATCTAGCAATTTCGTTTGCTCTTCAGGTTCAATCGGAACTCCTGAAAGACTACCCATCTCTCTTATTTTTTCTCGAATAGCCGAGAAAGCAGGACCAGCTGCACTAATATCATTTCCGGAAGAGAGAATTTCTGCCAATTTCTCATTTCGTGATTGTAATTCATCCCATAATTCTTTCGAGACGACGGGATCACGTTTTCGCCATTCGAGAACCTTTTTTACCATTCCGACGGTTTGGGATCCGCAATCTACGTCGCACATGACGAGAGTCATACCTTTGGGGATGGTGATTTTGCCTTTTTCGATTTGAGTGTCCCATTTTTGAGGGGCGGTGTTCTCGACTGAAGCTTTGACGCGCGTGGAGAAACCTGGGGAGCCTGGTTCGCCGAGGGAAGAGAGGATAGAGGGGGAAAAGCGACGGTAGAGGGAGGTGCCGTAGACAGCTGTTGCAACGTCGAAACCTGAGCCGACTTTTCCTTGGGCTGCACAGTGGGCTGCTTGGGCTAGGTTGTGGAGTTGAGATTGGCCTTCTTTGGTATTGAGAGAGAATTTGGAGGAGGGAAGATAATGGGAGAGAATTGCACCGGTGAAAGCAGTCACCAAGGCTGCGGAAGAGCCGAGACCGGTCTTATGGGCATCTTCGAGACGGACACCAAAGTCCAGGAATTGATGGTGTGCATCTGAGGCAATGGCTTTGGTCGAGGGGTTGGAGTAGTAATCTTTGTCAGCTAGGATTGTGATGGAGGTTGGTTTGATAGTAGTAGATGGAAGAACGGAAGAGATGTAGGTTAGTGCGTAGAGTAATGCTGTTTCTACGAATGGATTTCGAGAAACTGATGCTGATGGAGAGCTAGAAAGATTACGAAATGAGTAAACGTGATCGTCAAGAAGGAAAGAAACACATCTTACCTTTTTAATTGGGTGACTTCAATACCCCCATCATCCTTGATCAAGTGAAATCCATAATTCCAAGCTGCTTCCCGGAATTGAGGACTCTTGACAATAATATCCGAAAGCTGAACACCAGAGGTAGTCTCGATATCTTGAACCAGCACGTGAATTCGGGCACTAAGACCAAACACCAAGGCGGTATAATCACGATCCAATACTAGATAACCTCCTGCTAAGAAGACCTTGCCCGGTGCCGATACGGCAGTGGTACGATTAGTCATCCTGTTCTTTGATGATGATCGAGACTGGACTGGACTGGACTGAATGATTTGGTCAGCGAATGTATCAGCCGGGATACGAAAATGTGACAATGGCGGCGAATGTACAGTACAAGCTGGGATCAGAGAGTCCAAGTCCAAGTGACAAATGTCATTAGTATGAGGTTTGAGTGAGTCAATGGGCAACGGAATCAAATTCGGCAGACTGTCCGAGAATGGGATTTGAAAAGTTTAAGGTTTTTGGTACCCCATATTAAAGGCTCCGCTTCAATGTCTCCACATGAATAAAGAGGATCACGAATTGCGAGTTTTTTTTTTTTTCTTCTCTGCAGATTGTAGTCTGTGGTAAACTTCACTGGGCTGAAAATACTTGGATGTGATTGGTTCCCACGTGTGGAGTTTGAGTTCTGGATAGCTTCTCTCTGGTTCCATGGGAATTTTATGCAAACTTGATGTCGTTCATGGATCGATCACGTCCTTTGCACACGATACGCATCTCAATCACGCCAACATACTTTGGAGAGCGTTATCGCAATGCAGACTAGATAGATAGATGTGGGAAGCGTTATCGTAGCACGAGATGCGCCACCACCAGAATCATGGAGATACTAGGAAATGGCTTGTCATTGCTTGAGTCTTTGTCAATGTGGCATAACAAGAGGAAGGTAGCCCAAGTCACAATGTTGACGTACAATGCAACGGTAAGATTTGTTACGATATTCCAGGTTCAGGATTGTCTTGGAGATTCCCCTTCTTCCGGTTCCGTCTTTCCTACATGAACCATCCCGCGATCCCGAGTAACCAATTCACCGGTCGTTCTGGGGTCTTCGGACTATTCTATTTTCCGATCCCATAGAGCCGGTGAATTTGTGAGATTGTGGTTGATCTCATGTACGAATTAGAGTACGAATGACTAGTACCTTTTGGAGATCTGTTAACTCCGTCTCCGTCCGCCCGTGGAAGAAACGGGTATAACATGACAGACAGATCAGCCAATTATATTCAAGCAGACCGCGTGGAGCAGGTCAACGCTAGAATTAGACCCGCGTTCTTGGATCCAACTCTGACGCGCTTTACCCAAATAGTCTTAATTCACTCACGACCAAGCTAGGATGATACCGGGATTATACAGACATTTTACGGGAATGGAGTCACATTTTATCGCATTTTTAGCATTTTCTATATTTTCTATGCCGAAAGATTCTCGTAGGGTTGGAAGGAGAATGCGAGAAGGAAGTGAGTGGAAGACTTTTGACGCGCGCACAAAATTCCATTTCAGTCCTGATCCGTATTGTTGAATGCGATAATAATCTTAAATCTTACCGTGGAAAAGAAAAGAAAAGAAAGAGAAAGTTAATCAAATCAAATTCATTCCATTCCATTCTCTTGATCCATCCCGTCTTTTATTCGTTCGAGTCTTTGGATATACTCGATACTCGTTCACCCAAGAAACTCGACCTGGTATCGACCTGCATGTGAAGTTGATCATCCGAAGGCACCGACTACAATATCAAATCAATTCGTCATCTACTTCACCTGAAGGCTTGCTTACCCTTGCGGGAAAAAAGTTATACCGACTATATTTTATTATTTTACATCCTTCAATTTCGACACCTCGTACAACAAACAGCCTTAGGTTTCTTTTTACATCTTTCACAAACGCCACCCTTCAAACTCATTCAGAAGAGAGTCGGACATTCTGGACTTTCTTTGAATTCGAATATCAAAGTCACTTTCTTGACCCTACCCCAAATTCTCCCCTCCAAAACTCAAACAGCGCGTTTGTTTGACGGCAGAGCTGTCAAATGAACCTGCGATTGTTGAATTTTTGAGATTTAACGTAAGTTTTCCTGCTACCTTTCCTTCCCATTCTCAATTCATAGCATACAAACTCTGAGTCATACTATCACTTCTTGCGCATTTGTGCGAAGAAAGTTACAACACTGAAGTAGTAGGAAGCTGACGTAAACTTCTTGATAGTCTCCTCTCATCCAATCCTGAGAGGTCAAACCATCCCTAAATGCCCATCTACAACAGTCTATATTCGAATCTTGCACGTCAAGGTTTTGCAAAATCAGTCACTCACGGTTACGCTCAATCAGTCGTCGCCGCAACCCATCCTCAAACTTTAGCAAACCAGAACCGATCTGGTCGAGGATTACAACGTCGAACTAGCAAGCTTGGCCATCTACCTACTTATACCTTTCAAAATGCTTTCCACACAAGCTCCAATTCGACTGGTACGACCGTCGTGCAGGATAGACCAGAAGGTTTAGAAATATTATCGGATGCCTGGAAGGCAAATGAATTAGCGAAGGAGGAGAAGAAAGCTCAATTCCCAAAATGCATCGAATGGAAACCAGCTTCTATTCAGGTAGATGGAGAGGGAAAGAGCAATGTTGTTGCTAGTGATGCGACGAAGGATACCCCTAAGCAGGTCGAGAGATCTTACAGTACTAGTGCGGTAGATGATATCAAGCAAGTTCATTTTGAGGCTGAGGAAGAAGCTGCCTTGGCAAAGATTGATGCGGCGATTGAAAAGGAAATTCAATCGAGAGAGAATCAAGCTGCATTCGAGGCGGAATTGAGTGTTGTTGCAGCACGTGTACCGACACCTCCTATTGCGCCAGTTCAGTCACCTGCTCTCACAGTCGAGACGAGCTTTGAGAAATCGGAACTTTCGCGATCGCCTGCTAGCTCTGCTACATCAGCCACCTCAGCTTCCGATCTTCAATCATTGAGCTATGCCGAACACCTCACCAAACTTGCGGAAGGCGGCAGACATGCTGAAATTCCCGCAGTATTTGAGGCTATGCTTGTCGGTGGTATCAAACCAACGGCAACTGCATACAACGCTCTTCTTGATGCCGCTATTCATCTACCTGCTGATCAGATTCAAATCGTTCCAAAGGCACTTGACGTTTATTCTGATATGCTTAGACGAAAGGTCTCGCCGGATACTGCGACATACAACACACTTATTAAATTGATCGCTTCTCGATCCATTACTGTAACTTCATTGAAACGCACATTGGAAGAGAAACGTGTTAGATTTGGCGGAATGGAAGAACCTGGCAAGTTTATGTTTGCTTCTAATGAACTGGAGTTTGCTATCCTTGCCGAAGATGACAGGTTAGATCTTGCCGTCAGGTTGTTTGATGCATCAATCTCGTACCACACGGATCGTTCATTCCCAGCAGAGACTTATCATCAGCTCATATCTGCCTGTGCTGATGCTGGCCGAGTCCCAGATATGGTACGATTGTATGAACATATGGAGACTAGCAAGGTGGTACCATTGGCTGCTACTTTTCCACACATGATCAAAGGGTTTACCAAATCAGGTGATTTAAGTAGTGCTGTCGAATGTTACAATGAGTACAAAGAGTTGGCCGTGGCAGATGATAGCGGCAAACTTCAACTGTCTGATCGTCAAGACGCACAAATCTACGCCTCTGTTGTTAGAGCTTACGTCACTTCCGATAAAATGGAAGGTGCCATGAAGTTTTACAACAGAATTGTTGAAGGATACGGAGAAAACGTTGAGGCCTTCAGAGATGTACTTATTGATGAAGGTTTTGTCCAGGGTCTTCTTGAGCGCAACATGTTGACTGATGCTCTTAGCTGGGCTGAAGGTCTTCAACCTGCCACCAAGTCTATGGTAATGAGCACAATCTCAATGCATGCTGCCGACAAAGGAGAAAGATCTGTTGCTGTCGCTGCTTTCTCTCACGTCAACCCCGATCCAACTATTGCTAAGCCAACTATGGCATTGTTGGCTTTGAGTGTTCGCAGTGGTGATGTTGCTGCAGCTCAAAGATATTGGGGTATCCTCACTGCCGCGGAAATGCCTGTGTCATCCGCCTTCATTGAACCAACTGCCATGTTCGCTGTGGCTATGATTGGCTCCGGACAGGTTCTCGAGGGTCTCACACAATCCGAACAAATGTTTTCGAGAATTAGAGAATCTGCTATCGATGTAAATTCTCACCTGGCTGATGAGATTGAAGAAGGTGTTGAGTTCATTGCCCGATTCATGAAGTCACATGGTATTGTCGATCCCCGCGACACAGCAGTGGCCGAAGCTATGTATCAACAAAGCTTTCAACCTGCTGTATATGTTGCACCACCTACATTCGAGGATACTTTTGATCCATATGCCGCTTCTACCGATTTCAAAGGCTCAGCTCTTATCGCTGATGAACTTGAGAGAGGTGCTGGTCGTGGTAAAGCATCTAAGCTTAATGATGCCATGGGAAGATTCAGAAATATGCGTCGCGCTGGTCGTCATCCTAGATACATTACTTATGCTAAGCTAATCTCTGCTGCTGCTCGCGAGGAACGAATGCCTTTGGTCAATGATATTCTTGGTATGGCCCGATCTGATGTACCCTTACTTGTTCAATATCCTCTCGTTCGATATGGTTGGGTTTCAATTCTCGACGCTATGGTCGGTGCTTGTCTGACTCTCGGAAACCGCAACCTCGCTGCCCAATACCATCAAGAACTTCTCGACATGGGTGCTGCACCAACAGCGAACACTTTCGGTCTTTACATCACCACTCTAAAGGAATCAACCAAGACTTTTGATGAAGCTTCAGAAGCCGTCAAGATCTTCCACCGTGCTAAGACTGAAGGGGTTGAACCTTCATCCTTCTTGTATAATGCTCTCATTGGTAAACTCGGAAAGGCTCGTCGTATTGATGATTGTCTCTTTTACTTTGCCGAGATGCGCGCTCTTGGTATTCGCCCAACAAGTGTTACTTATGGTACAATCGTCAATGCTCTTTGCCGTGTTAGCGATGAAAAGTTTGCCGAGGAATTGTTCGAAGAAATGGAAGCTATGCCAAACTACAAGGCTAGACCTGCTCCATACAACAGCTTGATGCAATTTTTCCTCACTACCAAGCGTGACAAGACAAAGGTTCTCGCATACTACGAACGAATGAAGTCCAAGGGTATTCAACCAACCAATCACACTTACAAGTTACTTGTCGATACTCATGCTACTCTCGAACCTGTCGATATGTCAGCCGCCGAAGCCATTCTTGATACCATTCGTAGCAATGGCGAGAAACCAGAGGCTGTACACTACTCTTCATTGATCCACGCCAAGGGTTGTGTTATGCATGATATGGAAGGTGCTCGAAAGGTTTTCGATTCCGTCATGACTGACTCCTCTATCCGTCCTCAAGCATGTCTCTACCAAGCCTTGTTTGAATCTATGGTCGCCAACCACAAGGTCGCTGATACCGAATCCGTTCTCGCCGATATGGCTGCTAGAGGTGTTGCAATGACTCCATATATTGCCAATACTCTCATTCATGGTTGGGCTAATGAGCGCAACATTGAAAAGAGTAAGTCGATATTCGCAACTGTCGGGAGAGAAAAGCGAGAGCCAAGTACATACGAAGCAATGACTAGAGCTTATCTTGCCGTTGAGGATAGAGAAAGCGCTAAGGATATTGTTCAGGAAATGCTTAGCAGAGGATACCCAGGAGCTGTTTCTAACAAAATTCTGGAATTGCTTGGTGGTGGTCATGTCGAAACTTCTTAAGTATCACTTGATCGCATTCGCTTAGTTTCGACACTTTAGTCTGTTCTTTGATTCCAGCTCTTCGACTCAAGTCTCTCGGTTGTCTCTATTTCGCACTTCACGATACCTCTTTTCTTTTGTTCAAGTATGTTATGATACCCGTGCAATGGCACATCCAAATGATGATGGTGGATTATGGGTATCAAGGTCTTGGTTCGCAGTTGAGCTTGCATGCTTGTATACACGCATTCTGCTTCAGCTGGCTGGTCAGACTTAGAATCTTCTTTTCCTATGTTCGTCTTATTAGATAATAAAATATCCGAATTCTTTTGAGGTTGTAGAGTTTTTATCGTTATAAGGATTCTACGATGTCGAGATCTGGATAATGGCGTTTTTGAGGGCATGGGGTGGAATTTAGTATGCTGTTTTTTAGCTACTGGTAGCATGGCGTTTTGGGGGCGAGGCGAGGGAATGGAATGGAATATATGGATGCATGGTGTATAGGACACGGATATGCATGCATCAAAAGATAAATCTCAACTCTCTATACAGAAACCAGAAGGTGGATGAGGGAAAGGAAGCGAGCGAGTAGTTATGATGGTGGATTTTTCCTTGGATGAAACCGGGAATCTACTGATCTACCTAGTTGGCTTGGCTTGGCTTGTCGATGATGATGATGATGATGGATATATTACAGACACATATCAGATATATATGTAATAATAAAATCAGAAAGATTATTAACATTTGTTTTTGTCGTTTGTTTGAGTGGGAGTGATGGTGATGGTGATGTGATTTTGATGTGATGTGATATTTAAGTAACATTGAAATTCGATCTCGATTAAATGATGGATATATATGATATGATATATTCTACTCGTACGTTATGTTGTACTATATTACATTATAGCTTCTCAGAATGTTAGATATTCCTTTGGGCGAAAGACATTGTTCCTGAATACACAATACCTCACTAACACTTGACGTCCGGTGCCTAATACCTTGCTGACATGTAATATCTATCATCTAACACCCACTACAAACTATCCAACCAAATCAATTAAAAAATCAGATCCCCCAGCGAAGAACCGGAAGAAGAGAAAAATCCGGACAAATCGATTTCTGGTTCTGGTTCTGTTCCTGTTTCGATATTGGTATCGATGTTGGTATACATTTGAGATTGTGATTGTGATTGAGATTGAGAATCAATTTTTGATGTCTTCGGGGTAGGTGTATAGTTGGAAGGGAGGGGAGGTTGGGTTTGAGGGTGAGATTGTGATTGCGATAGCGAAGAAGAGAAAAAAGACGAAATGTCGAGTTCTTGATAAGGACCTGTGGGATGGGAAGGATAGAGAAGGATGTTGGGATTTGGATGAGGATGAGGATGGGGTGGAGAGATCCATTTATTGCTGTTGGGGTTGGGATCCAAGAGGTTTGGGCACGCTGTGTTGGGGTGCGGAACTGGGATTGAGGAAGTGCGGGGTGCGATGTGCGGAGGCTCGGTTTCGGAATCGAGATCGAATTCGAGGGGTTCGTCCATGGCGATTGTGAATGTGTCGTTTGTGGAGTCGTTTTCGAGATTGGTGGCGAGGTTGTTGGTGGATGAGTAGCGCGTGGGAAGGGGGTTGAGGGGGCTGAGGGTCGGTTGCGAATTGGGGATGATGTGGGAGTGGGAGTGAGAGGTTTGGTAGTCGATTGGATGAGGTGGTGGGATTTTGATTTGAGGAAATGAACTGTCTGGAAATTCAAATTCAGAGTCTAAGTCTGAGTCTAGGGGTTCGTCCATGGCGATGTGGAATGTGTTTGTATATTCTTCATCTATGGGGATGGATTGGGTTGCCGAGAGAAGAGGTGTAGCGTTGTGTTTGGAGCCGGAGAGAAGATTTGTGGAAGAGTTGTGAGCTGATTGAGATTTATATCTCGTGTGTGATGGTGATATGACCCTGTAGACAGGGCTTCCAGTTGACTTGAGAGGTTTGGATGAATTTGATTTCATCTCGGTACTTGCATTATAACCCTGCTGCCTTTCCTCATCGTCGAGAATAATCGATCGTGAGCTAAACTGTGGTAGGCTCGAAGGCTTTGAGCCTTTTTCTATAGATTCAACAAATAAATCATCGTCTGAATCTTCATACAAAGAAACATCAAACGATATCTCTTCTTTCGTTACCGCGAATCGATCTTGAGGTTTTCGTGTTGGTGGAGGCGAAATCGAAATTCGAGGTTTCTTTATTCGTGTCCGGTCTTCAAGAACCATTCTATGTGGTGAAAAAGATCGTCTTCTGTTTTTGAGAATAGACTGTTCGAGTTCAGTCTTAGCATCAGATACCAGAGAAATCTCTGGTTCCATTGCATGCTTGACAACACATGTCAATAATCCCTTACCCTCACCCATCGGTCCATCTCCCCATGGTATTTCATAGCGTTTCCATCTCTTCGGACGCTTTTTGTTTAAATCCTCAACGCACCTGTCCACCCACTCCTTTCCAAGAGATGTGACGGCGTATAATGAAAACCACACATTACATGTTGATCCAGACTCCATATATATGAGATTATACTCGTCAATGTTCGATTCTCCATTCCGGTCAAAGGAAGCTAGAGACCGTGTGAGGATGATTGGGACGATGTAGTCGAGATATTTATTGATCCCCCAATCAAACTTTTCCAACAAAAAGGGTTGTAGTTTCCTCTCATCAATCCTCCCACTCCATACATTCTCCTCCAGTTTTTCCAGTCTCTCAACGGAAGAAATACCAGGTGACTTATAGAGACCTAAAATTCTTTCATCCGGAAAATTCCAAGGAACACTAACTCCTGTATTCGAACCCACAAAATGTTTCCGCAATTTAGTTCTCCAAATCTCAAGATCCTCTGATGTTTTCATCACCTCAAAAAGTTCCTTTGCAAATCCCAATTCAACAGCCTTACTTGCCTTCCATACTCCACAACCATGCAATCCCTTCCCATAGTCCCCTCCCCTCAACAACACAAAAAGTAACCAACCCTCTCTATCAAACCCCGGATGTTTACTTTGAATAATACTCGCTCTATAAAGCACCACCTTATCCAAATCTTTCATCCCACTCCTCTTCACTGTCCACCCTCCATGACCTTTCCCCCTTTCCTTCTTCTCTCCGTTCTCCTCCCCTTCATCACTATAACAAAACCTCATCAAAACCCCACACCCAAACATCAACGCATCACCATCCTCCGTCCAAACGCAATCCACCATCCCTCTCCTCTGCAACACCGCACATTCCGCTTCTGCCTCCCCAGGCGCCTCATGCCACTTCACTCCTAGAAGTCTCAAACAGTCTTGCAAAACTTCGCTTTTATACTTCCACACTCCACATCCTTTGGCGCCATATTTCTCACCAGGCTTGTGAGGACCATCTGCTACGAAAACCAGCTGGATGTTTAGCTTCAAGAGCCGTAGAACGACAGATATAAGATTTCGTTCGTTGAGATGGAGATTGGAATATTCTGAGATTATTCAGTATCAGATTTAGAATCTACAAATATATAAATGAAGTTTAAATCGCAAAAATACCTTGACAAAGTTTCGCTTTGTTACTAATATATAATTTATGTCTCCAAGTTGCCTCATCAACCGCTATTCTCAATGGTCTTTTATATTGCTCGAAATGTTGGGTTGCAAATTCGGCAAGATTAACAATTTCTTTGCAATTGGAGATGAAATCCCAGAGTCTAGTTGATACATGATGTGTTAGTGATGCTTGCATGTGTTGTGACCGGTAAGAAGCAAACAAAAGCTTACCCAGGAATACCCATTTTGGATTTTGGAGAGAGAGAGATGTGCACAGGGAGATGGTGGGGTGGATGAGCTAGCTTAATGAGGCATGTGAGTGGGTTTCGAGGTCGCCGGCCTTTAAAAAGATCAAATTTCAATCAATATCAATGTCAAAACTTGAGTTGGTTTTCACGAGTAAGTAGGATTGGGTTTTCATGAAGGTGTAAGATCGGTTTGAATTATTGAGATAGGGGAAAGACATGGAAATTCCATTTCTTTATTCGAAATCCGTATCCCTCTAATATGTAAATAATATTTCTATCACAAAATATATCAAGCCATTTCAATATTTATGAGACAACTGACGGATAAACTTCAATTCTATATGATTGGTTATTTGATCAAAATATCAATACAGTAGAGCTAAACTTGTCACTAGCAACATTCCTGAGGAGAGTTGTTTTGTCGGCATTGCTTTTTTTTCGAATCGACCATTCAAGGATCTGGATACACGGGAGTGCAATTCGTGACCAAGGATATACGAGTACTCCGCTCATATATTTCTACTATATGATATAATCTGCGAAGGCACTCGTAGTAGTCGATATCACCATTAAATCTTTTGTAAGTATTATACAAGCTATGTGCAGCACATGAATGTCAAATCAAAGGATTATAAGCAAAACCAAAACAGCTCCTAATACTGTTCACTCAAGCAATTTGCGCCACATGATATTAAGGTATAATCATAAAGTCGTAAAGTCGTAAAGTCGTCAAATGGATGAATCAGAAAAAAATCCATCAAAATCGTCGTCCTTAATACCCGGAGGAAGAGGTTTGTTAGCGAGTAGTGAGACTTTGGAGATTCTGTGTGCATTTGACGATGCGCTATGAATGGGCTTTTGAGCTGCTGGTGTAGATGCTGGCTTAGAAATATCCGAGCCGAAATGCCTAAGTCGAGCTTCACGGATGGTATCTAGTTGTGAATTTTGTGATGAGATTGGGGTAAAGATGTGATTGCGAGCACTGGCAGTGGGTGTCTGATTCTCTTCGTCCGAGGAGTCATCGAGTGTGAGGTCGATGGTTGTACCCGAAGACTTGTTTGTATCTCTCAGTTGAGGGTGTTTCAGACTTCTATCCAATTCTGGCAACTTACGTGTTGGATTCTCCTTGGTAGACGAAGAAATACTTCGAGCTTGATGTGAAACTTGAGAGTGTGTGGATGCAGATTCTGTAGAAGCTTTGGCAACTGACCTAGGTTCTGATATCTGCTCTGATGTACTTTTAGCCCTCTTTGGTGGTGGCTGTTGATGCAGCGAAGAAACAGTGTTGGTCGGAGCTATTGGCGACCCAGCACGTTTTTTACCTTTGGAAATTATCTCGGGAGACACCACAATTTCATTGCGCTCAGAGGATGGTGTAGCTGGTGGAAGAGCTTGTTTAGTCCCATGTTCAATAATACACGCCAGCAAGTCCTCACACTTGACCATCTCAGTGACTGGTGCTACTTTCCCGCTCCGACCTTGATTCGTAAACTCATGTCTCCAAGCTTGTACGTCCATGAATGTTACCGCAGATAGTAGCACCTCTACATTCTTCTGTAGGACGGGCGATTTCTTCTTGGTAATGACATTAAGTTTATAGCAGTTGTTACTCGCTTCTTGCCCTGGCTGTGTAGATGCAAGAGAACGGACGAGAAGGATGGGTATGATATACTTGATGTATTCAGCTACCCAAAAATTGAATATCGGAGCGATGAATCTTTGTAACTCCATCTCGTCAAAAGAGGGGTTCCAAAACTTTCCAATATCGCTCATAATTCTCTCGGATGAGACTAAAGGCTTGTTATAAAGCCCAACAATGCGAGTGTCCGGAAAGTTATCTGGTACGTCGATTCGTTTGTTGATGCTTGTGAGATATTCGCGAAGTCTGTTTCTCCAAGTTGGAAATCGCGCGTGAGATGCGCTGCAAAGGTCTTCGCCAAAAGCTTCCTTCGCAGTCGCTATTTGTAACGCTAGAGTAGCGCCACAGTTTGTAAGACTTTTGCCGTCTTTGCTGTAATCACCCCCCTTCAAGACAGCGAATAACACAAGACCATCTCGAGTCAAGCCTGGAAATTGTTTTTGTATTTTATCTGCTCGATAAACAATGATGTTGTCGAGGTCAACTTCTCGCCTTGTCTCATCAGATTCGTTGACCCAATCTTGATTGTTTCCAGGCCTCTTTACTTTGGGTTTCTTAACATGGCAGAAGCGTATTAGAGATGTGCACCCGAACATGAAAGCATCCGAGTCTTCTGTCCAGACGGCATCAACCACCCCACGGCTTTGCAAAGCCGCACACTCAGCCTCGGCTTCACCGGGTGCTTCATGCCATGTTACGCCTAGGGAAGTCACTGTCTTTTTGAGGAGTTTGTCATCCTGTGAAAGATATTTGTACCATGGCGATTGCCCACCATATTTCTCTTTTGGTCGATTACTGCCGTCCGCGACAAAAATCAATTGGATATTCAACTTAAGAAGTTTCAAAATCTTGTAGAAAATGTTCTTCTCGTTTGGGTTCGCAGGTGGGACCTCTGGGGACAGACTAAATATTAGCGGAGGATATCAATGTCTGATTCGGCATGGTGAAGGAAGATATACTTTTACGAATGGCTTCCACTTCCTTTTTATCTAAATAACACTTAAACTTCCAGATAGAAACATCGACTGCAATTCGAAGGGGCCTTCTTTCCCTCTCAAAATGTTGGGCAGCAAACGCAGCAGTTGAGATGTTCTCTCCGATTTCAGCTTTGTCGAAAAGCTGCCAGAGTCTGGAGAAAGAATGTTAGTTAGCTGAGATTAGTGAGCCATAGTAAAACATAGCTTACTCTGGTATACCCATCCTGTATGAGCTTAATCTAGTGACGAAGCCAGGGTAGGCAGTGCAATTTATCAATCAAGACTAATTCATGCAAGGAAACTTGGATTGTAAGGAGAATATTGGGTTCGGGTCGCGTCGCGTATCTACTCATTGGTAATTATTGCAATCACGTCTCAATCAGGCAATCACGTGCGTTTCGCTCGTATTCACTATCTTGGTGAAGAAGCACTATCCATTCGAAAGGCTCAAGCCATTGAAACTTCTCAAAACTACCTTTGTATTCTTTGATCGATTAAGACAACAAAAATCATTTCCCGAATGGTGTTTGCTAGGTAACAGAAGCCACCACCACAACAAATACTTCCCCGACGCACGCCAGAACTAAAACTGCTATGCCGCCAGTGGGTGACTGACGGGACACTCCTCAACTTTCGGAAACTTTAACAAGTTCATTCTTCAATTGCTTGATATCAGAATTCATCTTTTCATTGTTCAATCTCCAATGAATCATTGGAATAATCTCCAAGATATACGAATTGATATATCTAGGTATGAAGAGATATTCCCAAGTCCATTTTTTGCAATGTCCGTACACCCACTGGTGCACCGATCGCAATTGCTCGCCTCAAGAACTGGGATTCGTGTTGCGATAGTTGGTGGTGAAACCTCGTAATGCTTCTCATTCATGCACATATCCAGTTGACGAGTAATTTGAGAGGTCATGAGAGACCTCAGTCGGAGCAGGCTTGGAGCCACAGATATGGACAATACATATGTTCGGTACACCAACACCCGCTCCTGTTGAACAGACGGTGTGTGATACATCTTTAGGACTTCGTCCGGTGGAGTCTCCATAAGATCTTCTGAAAAGATCAACACTACTGGTTTGCTATCGATTAGTCTCAGAAATCATACTCTTAAGCAAATATCTAGCTGCTGTTTCGGCTAAACAACACAATGCATGGCATAACAGAATGCTCACAGTATCTAGTTGCTTCAACTCGAACGACAAAGAAAGAGCTGGCTCTGAAAGATACTGACTGGCTCCAGTGATTTAAAGAAGAACAGCACAGACCAGGATGTTACTTTGTAACAATTTTCTGATTCTAGATTAACTAAGCTTTGCACAAACGAAGGCTGCAATAAAGACATGTATTTCGTGATACTACTTTCTTCTCACGTATTTGAAAACCACATCCTGCGGCCTATTAACCTGCAACGTCAATTTCGGCGAACTATCCTCCAAAATTTCCATCAACCTCCTCCTCGCATCCTCCTCTGTCTCCCCCTCTCTCTTCACAATCTCCACATTCCACTTCCGGAATATTTCATACAGTACGCCGACAAATTCAACTTGTGACATTTTCATACCGGGGCAATAGCGAGGGCCATGGGACCAAGCAAGAAATGTGCCCTTGGGAGGTTCTCGAAAAGTTTCTTTATTTGAAGTGGGAGACGTTTCGATCCAGCGCGAGGGCCGGTAATCTAATGAATCTGCACCCCATATTGAGGGTAAAGTGTGGATTACGGTGGTGTTGAGCAGCACTTCTGTTTCGGGAGAAAAGTTGATGTTTTTGATGGTTTGTGCTTGTGGTGTTCGGCGGGATATAGTAGGGACTAACGTATATAGACGGAGCGTTTCGTACTAATTTCAGGTAAATATGAAGTCAATTCCAAGTGTCTAAAGTATTCGGCTTCAAAATGAGTTTGGGATTTTAATACATACCATTAGTGCTAGAGAGCGAGTAAGAAGAGGAAAGGTGGTAGAGTACTCGGAGTCGGGATACAACTTTTCGACTTCGTCGATCTCGGCGATGATCCAATTTTGCAATTCTGGATAAAGTGCTAGACACATGACAGCATACGAGAGGGTATTTGCCGTGGTATCGAATCCTCCGATGGTCTGTATCTGATTAGAACTGTTCCGGGCGATTCTCAAACGAACTCATTCTGAACTTACCATAGCGAATAAATTTCCAGTAACGTCTTCATTTGATAAATAAGTCGACGTCTTTGAGCGTGAAAGATCCTTACTCTGATCGGCAATTCTCACCAGGGAAGTGAGGAGAGAATTCTGAGAACTCGGAGAACGTCTTTCTTTGGCTATGCTTTGGTTCAGGTGAAGGGGAAACTCGGCTTTGGCAATACCCATTTTCTGTACGGCAGTCGGCATGTACTTTAAAGTTAAGTATTTCGTAGGTATGAACACCGTAGCAAATAGATTGTGTACAATAGTCAATAAACACGATATGAATGTTGTTTCAAATCCTTCTGGGGGTGTTTTCGCGTTCACAGCTTCCCCCCAAGATTGACGGGTGCCAAAGCAAACGAATGTAATCACATTGATAGTGATAGTCCTCAAGCCTTCGAATGTGATGTTGGTTGAGCTTGATTCATCGTTTATAGATGGCTTTGACAATGTAGAAACCATATCTCGAGTTTGTGTTAGAGATTCATTCCAAACTTCTTTCATGATTCGCTCATTCAAAGCAGGCGCTACAATTCTTCGATGTCTTTGCCAATCTTCTCCTTCTGAAGCACTTATATTTGGCCCCCACACATCCATTACCCCTACATCCGAGTTAGCTTTTGTATTTGCTCGATACAGATAAGAGACAGCACCCACGGAGAGCAATTTCATTTTTGGCAAAATCTTTTCTTCTTGTTAAAGCCTCCTCAGCTACTTCAGCGTCTCCGACATAGACTGTGTTTTTCCCAGGTGTAACAAGAATAAATGTATTACCCCATTTTTCATGGACAAAATACTTGCAATAATGTTCCCATGCGGGGATTGTTATCTTAACCCTATCGAAGATGAATTGAGGCAAAACTTTTGATAGACTCGAATAACCGACAGTTGCACAAATGATAAGCCTATAAATGATTATGTTTGAGAAGATGAGGTGACAACAGTAGGGCAGCAATCACTAACCATAATGGATTTGCCGAACCCCATAAGCCAAATTTTATAGGCAAGCCGGAATTTTTCGCAGCACGATAATTACTTGGCAGAGCAGATAGATACCATATTGTGAAAGCTAGAATCAGCAATAGTGAGGTCAAGAGTATACCCATTTTTCGATGTCTATCTTGAAGATTGTTGACGATTGACTTTATCAGATTCTGGGAGGGAGTGCAGTTCATATATATATGTGTCGGTTGCAACCACCACTATGTTCAACATGACCTTACTTGGTTGGCACTTGCTTGCATACATAGATCTGTATCCTAGTATTTGCGGGACCATAAAACCCCAGTAGGACATCGATAACATAAAACAGTTGCGGTAGTCCATCGCTAGGAAGCTTCTGATGGTCCAAGAAGTGACTTCGGTTGCTAACCGATGCAGTTTCTGGAGATTTTAGTGTGTACAGTAGTTTCGTCGATCTCGTTCATTCTCAACGGGTTTTAAATACAGCCATTAAATTCAATGCGAGATGAATGTCACCAGAAAGAATAGTACCAAAAACAATTAGAACATCTGTTGAATTGCCCCAGAAAAAGCAAACAATTGAAGAATTGATTGCGGACGTAATCTTGTTAGGGATAAAACTTACAGGGTCGGTTGGGTAAAGTATGGCTAAATACAAAAGATGTGTTTGAATTGGCCAATCAAATCTCTTCCGGAGATCAGTCCCAAACCCTCGGTATCGACACACCATTTTGAATATCCCAATTCAGATTTGACAATCGATTGACCTTCCTTTTCGCTTGAAATCCGTTTTGATATCGTATCTCAATACATATTTGAAGCAATCCTTTGAAAGTTCAGAGCCCGATAGCATTTTTAATGTCTGTCTTGGTGTGCGGATTGCGTGAGACAGATGTAAACTATCTCTTAGAATTGAATTCTCCCCCTCGTACGTCTTCTGTTCATCTGACAAGTGGAATTCAAACCGTATAAGCACATTCGAATTTGATCATAAAACTATATCAGATCGTGAATTTCTCAGCTCAGAAGACCAGAACCATTCCCTAAGAAAAACCAAGAAAAGGTACCATAATACGTTCGAGGATTTTCGCCTGCAAACATTGGGTTCTGATGCTAGAAGTGATAGCAAGTGCCTTTTCAGCATATAATGTGTATTTATCGTCAATCCGAGTTGGATTATATCGATCAGTCGAGTCTTATAACCCATCTCCAAAGGCACCATTCTTTCACTGGAGTGTCCAACAAACTTCTTGATGAAATCATCCAGTATACCTTTCCAAGAAATTTCAAGGGGCTGGCATCAATCTTCTAGAAGTGTGTACCATGTTATTTCACATTCAGTGCACTCTTTCACAACTTGACTTAGTTACTCCGACAACTTTGGTGACCACGAATTTAGGGATAGCAAATCTGGTGATAAGAGAGCTAATGGTCGAAATGGCACCACCCTTAAAATAGCACGGGATGTGACAACCCGTAGTGCTATTGGACCTTTTGTGGTAAGTCACATTGAAAACGCCAATTTCAGCACATATACTTTTCGACCCCATTACGTATTTCGATTCCAATATGTGATCTCTGATGATACAGAATCTTGCTGTTTGGCTGTGATAACATCGATTGGCGATTCTCCTCGGATCGAGTCAACAGTTCTCAGTTTGAAGGCATTTCGTGCCGAAATCGAGAAAGATGTAAAGGAAGAATAGTATCCATAAGATGTTCCTGCTTCTTTCTTCTTACTCTTCTACCGAACGTAACTAAGCTTAAAATGGTAATCTGTTGAAAAATATGTCACAGCCTATAGGCTTGTTCATAACATTCTAGCCAAGACTACGTAGACTCTTGAGACGAACACTCGTTTGCGGCTTGCCCAAATCAGAGAAACTCAAACATCTATCAAGAGTGATAAGATTGTCTTAGAGAATATTTTAGCGTTCCCGTCTTTGTCGCTTGTCTGCTCTTACCTACAGTTGATGCTGTCCCCAAGTTTTGACTCGAAGACCCATGTCGCGATACTTTGGAATCCCTTGGGACGATCCCTCTCTTTCGTTGTAATATCGATGGTATAGCTCTTGCGAGTTTCCTCCAGCACAATCCTGTTCTCAAGATACATTGATCGCATCTAGACGGAAGGACAAGCTTATGGCAGGGTAATAATGCGCAGCTTTCAGCGACTGCGAACTTTTAAATTGCCACTAAAAATTGTGATGCGTGATGTTAAATTCGCTTCCGAGATAGATCAAACAACGGAATGCTAGGGACCATCCATTGGTGGTCTTGTATCGAATTGTGTTTCCCGGCTGTTATTCCTTTGACAAGGAAATAGCAAGCGTAAAAGAGCATTCGGCTTTTTTCTTCACCACTTCGCCGCCAAGAAGGGTTCACCATCACCCGTTTTTCAAGAAGTTCATCTTTCCTGCCTTTGATATGCAAATGATATATATAAGAGGGAGAATGCGCACAGCTTGCTTAAGAGACGAAACAATTGAAAGCAGTGTTTCAATTGGGACATTGGACTATATTGCATAGACGTTTAGTATGTTCAGTGAAGATGATGATACTTTTGGTCGAGGTACTGCTGAGAGAAAGGGCGTGGGAGAAGGACATGTGACATGAGATCCTAGTGGGCTTTCGGATAAACCTCAAGGAGAATCCCCTGGTTATGTTAATTGAATATGAATTGGATCTCTCCTACGAAAAGTTAACGAGAAATCTGAGGCATTTTTATGAATTAAGGACTTTCGGCGCAGTACGAACGTGATATGCCACACTGTCTAGTGTTTGATCAGAACTATCTACCTTAATCACAACATCTCAAAATAAGCTAGATAATTCGAAACAGAGGGTCGTTCGAGAATTGGGAAGAGGCAGTGAATACTATTATTACTTGTCCATGCAGGGTAGGAAACTCCTGTCAATCTATCCATTCCATATGGCCGAGGCAAGGTACTGTCTGTTCAACCGGGGATGATGCATATACACCAACGTTCGAATCTGATTCTAGATGTACAAGAGGCCATAGCGGGCGCAAAGCCTCTCACATAATAAATCATGATACAAATATTCATTTTGTGACCGTGGGCATCTTAGTTTCTAACCAAGCTTCATCGGCATATGTAATAATATCCTGATGTGAGTTGTGTAGAAATCGATCTCTCAGGCAGGGGAAATATAATTCATCCGAAGTCTTTCGTTTCTCACAACCGCTAGTCAACGTATTTGTCTTCGGCAAAATTCGATATAAAACATAGTCTGTCTGGGCAGTGTAAAATCGAACACGAAGAAGGTCTCAGCCTTATAACACGATACACGGCACTTGGTCAAGAGAGTCATATTCAGATACTTGAAAGACGACATAGCAATCACCTCATGCCCGGGTTTCCGGCGTGTGGCCTCACTCCTATTCCGCGCTTACATAACCCAGTCTTCGTAAGTTCGTATCCGACAAGAATTAACTAGCGGCGGCAGTGCGAGATTCCACTGCATTTACGAGCATCGCCGCACTTGAAATTTTACATTCGAGTTTCTATTATTTTCATAAAATCCACCTGGTGATCGTACTTACCTACTTACACGTTTCCGAACACTTCTCGTTCTTACGCACATAAGAACGGAACTTCCCATTCTTAGTATTTTCCGACCCCTCCAGGACTTCAGACGGGATTTATATTCGTCCGAATGTAAACCCCGTCAGTTGAGGATTACCAACACCATGAGGACACGACAGAAGGAAAATAATCCTACATGTGCCTGCATATCAGATGATTTCTGGGCGCATGGCGATCTCGTGGCATTGCATCGTGGCATGACATGTTCCCCAATATCTGAGCCACGGTCCCCAGATCAAACCATCAAACCATCAAAACGTTGCGAACAGTCCAAACTCGGCGTCAAATTTGACGTTATGGTCTTTGGGGGCGGACGACGAAACGTCCTTACATTCTCCGTTTAAGTGATGATAACAAAAAACAAGTTGTTTATTCGATGGATCTTGATATTGACTCTCCTAGCGTCTCTAGTTTATCTCCGCCAACCAATGAGCATCAGAAACCCCTCCAAGTGCATGCAAGAATGCCTGTTAGAAAACCGGATCTACGTATTACGGACTCGGACTCGGACTCAGCCTTATGCCGATCCGTAATCACGCACGTAAAAAAATTGACGTGAACCCCGATCGAGAAATTTGCTACATTTTTTAACTTTGTTCTCGTGGTAAGTTTCTATTGAGTCTCGAGTCTTGACCGTTTGGATACTTAGGCTACAATGAATCAGATGGAATTGCGCAGGTGGATTGTATTCCTGGTTCCGCCTTGGTAGATGGTACGGTGAGTCAATTGTATTTATATAATATATGTATCAGGGTGCTCCCACCCGACAGATTGTTCACAAAAAGCTTAATCACATGCTTGTTACATTGAAATACACGAAACATACCTGCTACAACTTTTTCCGTCAAGAGTTGAATCATCTTCGTCGCAATGGGAAATACACATTCGCATCATCGTCAACATGAATCGAGACACGATTCAAATTCTCGATTTCCACACAAGCGAACCTCGAGGACAAACTCGGAACATTCAAACAATTCAACATCCACCTCATCTACCTCGTCTCCATCAGTATCACGCTCACACTCCACTCGATCTCCTTCATCGCCGCGAAAGTTCTTGGGTCGTCATTCACTCTCATTAAATGATTCACATAAAATACGAGAACAAACCATGCAAGAGCCGGAAAAAAGACCTCCGATTAGAATTGGATATCCTTATTATGAGGAAGTTACTCTGTTGGCTGAGAAGAAAGAGAAGAAGCATAAGAGGCATAGTTTGAGGGGTAGATGAGATCGTAGTTATCTCACCACTTATTCGGGGCTGGTTATCAAATTCCATCGCTGGATTGATGGAGAAAAGGCGACGGAGAAGAAAACACACAATGAATTCTATGAGAAAGGAGTATTTTGATATTTGGGAGACGGGAGTACAAGGAGATGGATATTCCCAGGACAGAGGATTGAGACATCGGATGTTATATTGATACCCAACTTATTTGTGCATTTTTTCGGCGTTCAATATATCGATAGGGCGTAAGACAGAGAGTCATGGAATATGGCATTCTATTTGTACAAACTTGAAACTTAAAGAAATTCAAACAATCATCTAACCAACTCCACTCTGATCTCCCAAGAATGTAATCCTCCCTTATCATTATGAGTATCTTGAGATTAAAACACCATTGCGCCCCTTCTACGAAACATGTATACATCGCACCGACCCCCAACACCCTATGACCGATGATCCCCAAGCCGTCTCTGTTAAATCTCAAAACATATCCGAAGGGCCAACAGGGACTTGCAGTAACGCTAACAATGCAGCGGCAATCGTAGGACCCAGTGCTGTAACAGCCCTAGGATTAAAAGTGATAGTCCAGACATTATTTATCGTGCATCCAGATGCGATAGGAACGCCATCAAACCTGTCGATTAGAAACGTAAACGCATCACCAGCGCCAGTGATTGCTTCAGTAGCATGCCCTCCAAGCATATCACGAGCATATTTAATATTAGCTCCTTGAGAGCAAAGCTTGCTGACAACGACATCTGTATCATCGACTTTCGAAACCTCATCACCAATCGCTTTATAAAGAAATATTGGCATCTTTGGGGTCCCATAGATACCCATTTGACCGGTGATGGCCAGGACATCCTTTGCAATACTGGTAAACAGGGTTGACAGTCCATTATCAAGATATAAACCTATGTCTTGTCCAAGAAAACTTGCAATGTTGCTACCTAAACATTGAGTTGATGCTTTGTAAAATTTAGAAGCCGTTGATGGGACAAGGTTTTTGAGGAGATATTCTTTCAATTCTGGGTAACCATTGGTGAGACCGATAACTCCAGCGGGAATCAAACCGGTGAAGAGACCTTTGTTAGAGGAGAGCATCACAGATGTAATATTGGGTACAAGGCCACCCAAAGCAGTTCCCTTGAAGTTAAGCTCAGGTGCGTAGGAAGGTTGAAGTTCTGCTGCCCATTCAGAAGCCAGAGATCCGCCAGAATACCCCCACATTTGATACTCGGCTTGAGATGAAATGCTAGTCAGATCCCCAGATGACAGAGCCGCACGAACAGAATCAAGAGTCGCTTGACCAGCTTGTATACCAGAAGTGAAGGCTGATTGAAGACCCTCGTAATCAGGAAGATTGACTATCCACCCTTGATTGAGAGCAGCAATGACCAGCAAGGTCTCAGCCGCACCAGAGCCCCCATTTTTTAAACTTGACCCCAACTGTAATATGTAAGATGGTGCACAATTCGGCCACGCAGCATCTGTCGCCATTTGGTAGGATAATAACCTCGATGAGTTCGCATTTTTTGGCACAATGATTGTTGTGACCGCTGCTGATGCATCCCCCAAGCTATCTGTCGTTCTATAGAGAAGTTGATATGCGGCCTTGACTTGGAATGGCATGACACCTCCAATTGAAAGATCGTCTATTGATCTGCTGCGTAAGATCGTACCCGGTTGAGAGTTTTCAAGTCCTGTTGGTGGGACATAAAAGGGATCATCTGTGGGAGGTATTGGGAGTGCACGTTGTAAAAGTTGATCACTGGTCGGGACTGCAATTGTGGTAGCAACCCAAAGGAAAATGTACCAAATAGCCGCGAAAATGAATCTCATATTTACAAGCGGTACACCAATGACTCAATTTGAAAGAATTAAAAATGAACAGAATTGTGACAACAATTGAAGAGATTGGAAAGCATGGCAAATAGAATACAAAGGTGCATACCGGCAGATTTATATGAGAACTTCATACTCAAGCTCTGCCGTTGGTGATATATATTTAGACACGTGAATACATGTTCTCAGTATCCAGCCTCTGAGCACAATTCAAGGGCACACGAGATATGAGTCTTGTGTAGAATTCGCATTGTGCAGATGGACGGCCATGTTGCCCTTATACTTTGAACCGAGTTGTTTACTACTAGCTGATCGTACTTTGATCGGGTAGAAGACCCTTAACTTTTCGGAGATATTGATCATAGTGTTAGAGATTTGAACATCTGGGACAACCTTTCTTTGAAAATCTGCAAACTCGTTGTTCATTAAAGTTTGCGAGAGGATTGTGATGCGGCAAAGGGAGGTAAATCCGCACTTGAACAGGTAACTGCAGCGGGAATCCAGTCACGTGGAATTAACCTTAAAGAAAGTTAAGCCTTAACGACAGTCATTTGATTGTCACACTACGCTGAAGCGAAATGACCCAAGTTAGCTTTCGGTCTCGAGAAAAGAAGACGATCAACATTGATGCCACCTGAAATATAATTAGATTGTTTCTGGGTCACTTCAACGAGGCCAAGAAAAGCTTATAGGCTGCTCGCTCCCCAATGTCCAAACTCATTTTGAACACGATCAGACGATACCACAATACTTCAACGTCCAAATCAAAAATAAAAGCCAAACTAATTCTACTCCATTATCCAGGTTCGGATTGAACATCAGACTGTCGTTGGCCTGTTCGTAGTGCTCTGGGGTGACTCGATTGCTTCCGCCACGCTGAAGGAATCCTTTTTGAGAGGCTTGAAATGACGCCTCTGCCATCATCAACTGGAAATGTCTTTATATCCGTATCCCTTTTTGGTATCCGGTAACCCGAAACACAACCTTAAAGTATAATCAATACTAGCTAGATTGTGGGGGTTTGTCATTCAACCAATAGGTTCCTTTAAGCTATACTACATCCAACTTGGAGCCGTATTAACCTTGATTTCATTTCCGCCGAGACAATATCTTACAAGCCTTGAAGAAAAAGACCCATTCTATAACGAAGCTTCGAAAGGGATGAGTGGGATGGGATGACATTGATCATGTCAATGTCTTAGGTGTTTTTTGCAATGTCACCCTGCACGGTTCATCTCAGCTGGCCTCTAGAATGATGATCATCACTGTAGCTGGCCAAAGTTATTGGCATGGCTTTCCAAGCAAGCGCTGGTTGTGGATTGAATGCAATTCTACTTCGTACATATAAATTGCATTCCTCACCCACAATGGTAGGAGGTTAACTTTTTGGTCAATTGATTCCCGATTTTCCATCATGCTGTCTATAATCATTCATCTGCTATTCACAATAGCTTCTGCTGCTGTTCTCGCGGACAGACAGACGTTGTCGGGTAGTGATGTTTGCCAGCAAATACGCGGAAACATTACTGGCGAGGTCTACTTCCCCTTGAGTTTGGAGCCTAATTTTAAGAAAGATATTGAGCATTACATGACATCCAGTGTATGTTTCTACCCACTTATTCCTTGCAAATGAACTTTTATCTTGTCTTCTTCTAATTGAAGGGAGTGAGAGAAGAAACGAGGCAGAGGAGTTGCGGATGCTGATGCTGATGATATTTTCCATATAGACACAGATACCAATGTGCGTTGTTGAAGTTGCTAGTGATGCAGATGTTTCTACCGTCATTAAGATCATAGGATCTAAAAGAATTCCCTGGGGGGTCAAATCTGGTGGACATGCGTCGAATCCTGGATTCTCTAGTACTCCTGGAGTCTTCATCTCTCTAGCGAGACTGACTCAGGTTACACTATCTGAGGACCAAAGTACAGTGGAATTAGGTACCGGAAACGTAGGTTACTCTATCAAGGCACTGTCTGCGTCCACAAATATTGACAAATACAATAGCGTTGGACTGATGTTTACACGATTCTCGAAGGAACGGGTGTTAACGTTGTTGGGGGACGTGTCGTTGGTCCTGGTGTCGGTGGCTTCAGTCTTGGAGGAGGTTATTCCTGGTTGACAGATCAATACGGTCTGACTTGCGACACGGTCGTCTCCTACAATCTTGTCCTTCCTAATGGGACGATAACCAAAGTTGATTCTTCGAATCCTGATCTCTTCTTTGCCCTTAAAGGTGGTTTAAATCGATTCGGAATTGTCACAAGTATTGTTCTCAAAACAGTTCCACAACAGAACATGGTATACGGCGGTATTCAGATATATGGAATTGATGCTATTCCTGGTCTTATCAACGCCACGAATAAATTTCAACAAGAGAATACAGATGATAAAGCCCAGGTGATTCTCACCATTAATGGTGGTTTGGTCCCGAATGCCATCCTTATTTCATTCTACGATGGTCCAACTCGACCTGCAGCGTTCGATCCTTTCAACAATGTTGGCGCCATTCCACTGATATCTAATGTCGAACCTCAATCTTTCGCATCATTTGCTAAAGCCACTCCTTCCAATCTCCAAGCCGGATATAGGGGAGCCTTTCATACCATGATGACTACCAGTCTGACAGTCGGTTTTATGCAAGCAGTCTATAATGAATCTAGCTTTTATGGAGCTCTCGCTATCCTTCATAGTGGAACGTTCATCTCTTATGATATTGAGCCTTTTACCGACTACGGCAGATACGCCACCGATTCCGCGTTTCCCCACGCCAGCTCTCCACTGCCATTGAATCTCTATTTTGCTTGGACGTTGCCGATTGAAGATGCATTTTGGAGAGGGATTATGCAACAGAGTATAGACCATCTAACTGAGGTTGCTAAAAGGGAGGGTATTTATTCCGAAGATCAATATGCGTATCCGAACTACGCTTTGAGCACTTATGGCGGTGCTCAGCTTTATGGACCAACGAATGCAGCGCGGTTAAGAGCAATTCAGACAAAGTATGATCCGAATGGAGTCATGCTTCTTGCTGATGGGTTCAATATCTAGGGGTATATGATGATTGTCAATGATAGCGAAGGAAGAACGTAGTAATTTTTATTATATTAATAACATAAAGTTGGTAACATTTAATAATTGATATTGAATCTTTTCGGGATAGTAATGAAAATTGAAAGATTGAGTTCCCGAATTGGCTGAAGTTCTTGAATAACATTCATTTGGATTCATGTTGAACAGTATATAGTAAAGTGATACGCAGGTCCGTTTTGTCGTGCCACTACTAAAATTCAATTCATATATTCAGTGTACGAAAAGAATCCAGATTATGTCGACTGGACACTTTGAAATAGCTATGCAACGGAGTTTCAACACTTTCGAAACCAATGATCAAAAATCTTGAATTTTGATCTGGCATTCAACTTCTCTGTGTTGTCCTTGGTGTATGTATTATGTACGAATTGCATTGATGTGAATAGGTACAGTATATTCGTTTTTTAATCAACAACATATGATATCGAAGAGATAACGAGATGTTTCATCTACTGAAGTCCAATTACATCTGACGATATATCTAAATTCAAAATTCAAAAGATCTTTAATTTACATGAATTTTGGTTGTCTACGACTGTAACCTCTCGTCCCACACGAAAATCAAGCTCCAAACCCACCAACCAATCAAAACAAAGCCCATCGTAATCCTTACCGAACCACCTCAAATTTCAATTCCACTCCGAATCCACCCTAACACTCAATTGTATCCCACACCACCACCACTCTACCTCTCCTCTCCATCGCAACACACCACACAACACAAGCCGACGATGGCATCACTATTCACATCCCGCGCACTCCTGCGCAGTGCCCCTCGCACATTCTCTGCCGCAACTCCCGCCATCCGCGCCCTCTCTACCACACCAGTTCGTCCCGATGCCTCCGCTTCCACCACGGATAGATTCAGCAACATTCCAGATTTCAGCAAATACAGAAGTAAGAAGAGTGGTGGAAGTAATTTGGTTTATCAATACTTTATGGTGGGAGCTATGGGTGCTTTGACAGCCGCGGGGGCAAAGGCTACTGTTCAAGGTTTGTCTTTTTTCCCTTCCTCTGGATATAGGATAGAATTTCAGATCTGCGAATCGGAAGGTTGTCGAATACTGGCAAGGATCTTATGACCGACGAGAGAACTGGAGAATATGATATGAAATGCAATTGAAGGAATTGCACCCACTGGACCCATGGACTGACAATGTACTTTAAACAGATTTCCTTGTCAACATGTCCGCATCCGCAGATGTTTTGGCCATGGCCAAGGTTGAGGTTGATTTGAATGCTATTCCTGAGGGCAAGAACGTACGTTCATTATTAATACACTTACCTCTTCCGACATGATCAAAAACAAATTCCTGACATAAATACACAAAATAGGTCATTATTAAGTGGCGTGGAAAGCCCGTCTTCATCAGACACAGAACTGCCGATGAGATCAAGGAGGCCGAGAACGTCAAAGTCGAGACTTTGAGAGATCCACAATCCGACGCCGACCGTGTCAAGAAGCCAGAATGGTTGGTTATGGTTGGTATGTATTATATTTTCTCCAATTCATGCGGTCTAGTCGATGCAAGATATTAATGAAGAATCAAACAGGTGTCTGCACACATCTTGGATGTGTCCCAATTGGTGAAGCTGGTGATTTCGGAGGATGGTTCTGCCCATGTCACGGTTCCCATTACGATATTTCCGGCCGTATAAGAAAGGGACCTGCTCCATTGAACTTGGAGGTCCCAGAATATGATTTCGCTGAAGAATCTTCTTTGGTCATTGGTTAAATTAGAGGATTGGGTGGAGAGCGATTTTGTAGTTGTATAAAGTTGGAGGAGTGCGGATGGATGGAAGAGTGGAAGATAGATGAAAGAACGTTTTTATTTTGAACGAGAGAGAATGATAGACCTGATCTGGAAGCGTTATGGCTTTGTAGAAGGGGTGGTGGAATGGCCTTTGTACAAAAGATCGGACAAATGATATCGCTTCGAAAAGTTTCAAATTTTGGATTTAACCAGTATGTTTATGGTTATCTTGTATATGGCATGAAAATCTCCAATTGATCTACTCATGAATTTGATATTTAGTAAGGGTGGTCGGGGAGGTCAAAATTCACATCTGAGAGACAGACAAGTTACAGGTAAATGCTTTCTTTTGATTCACATTATCATATCCCGTAATATTACATCTCCTTCATATGTAGGTCATTTCTTCATCTAAAAGCCATCAATCATCAATGTCCATGTCCATCATCCTCTCTCTGTTCCGGATCCAGCTTAATCAATGTATCTATCCTCATGATGGAAATACAAGCTTCAACCGCCGACTTCAATTGTCGAATCTTGCTCATACTTGGCTCCAAAACACCAGCCTTAATCTCATCCACTACTTTGCCCTTCAACAAATCCAATCCGTAGTTCTTATAGTTCTTCTTCTTGGCAATAGTCTTTTCATCTTCGTTAGCATCGCCATCCTTAATACGTTGCGATAAAGCGTGTCGGGAACGGAGCTGAGCAACCAATTCAGATGAGTCTTTAGCGGCGTTGACAGCGAGGGTTTTGGGGATAACGAGGAGAGCTTGAGCAAATTCGCCAATGGCAAGTTGCTCTCTTGAGCCAACGGTACCGGCAAATTCTTCCAAATAGATGTGGAGTGCAGTCTCACATGCACCACCTCCTGGAACGATACTCCCGCTCTCTAAGGTTCGCTTAACAGCGCATAGAGAATCGTGAACGGATCTCTCCATCTCGTCAAGTTGATAATCGTTGGGTCCTCTGAGAATGATGGATGCAGAGGTGTGAACTTTGGTACCCTTAACCAAAATACATTCATCGTCGGAAATTCTCTCCTGAACAACTTCTTCGGCATGTCCTAATGAAGATGCCTCGAACTTCTCATCACCATTCAAATCAGACAATGAGCTGATCAAGGTAGCACCGGTTGCCTTTGCTATTCTTCTCAAGTCCTCCTTCTTACATCTTCGAACAGCCATGGCACCCTTCTCAATGAAGAGTTTCAGGCACATATCGTCAATACCCTTTGTCGTCATAACCACATTTGCTCCAGCCTTGAGGATCATATCGATTCGGTCCATAACAATTCCAGCTTCTCTCTTACGGATTTCTTCTAATTGTGTTGGATCGTCGATTGTAATGTTGACACCGAGCTTCATTCTCTCCTTCTGTAAGTTGATATCTAAAATGGCAATCTTGGCATCCGTAATTCTGGTCTTCATTGCTTGTGATGCAACTGTGCAGTTCAAAGCATAACCCTTGACCAAAATAGACTCCAAAGCTCCTTTACCGTGTGCTTTTAAAATGTTGACAGCCTTGACGGGGTATTTAACTTCCTGTCGGGTATTTGTTGATTTGACTGCTTGCATAGCATCTACAACCATGTTTGCAAAGAAATCGGAATCCGATCCAATAATCTTACTCGACATGGAAGTTTTGGCGATGCTGATCAAAGAGTCCCGGCCCAACTGGTCCACCTTCACACTGATGTTCTCGTGCATGTACTTGACAGCTTCACGGAGTGCTAAACGGTAACCAGTGATGATTGTGGTAGGATGTATACGGTTCTTCATAAGTTCGTTGGCTCTTCGAAGAAGCTCTGCTGCAATAATAACCACAGAAGTTGTTCCATCTCCGACTTCTTTATCTTGTTGCTGTGCCAAGTCGACTAAGATCTTGCCTGCTGGATGTTCGACATCTAATAAACTCAGAATAGTTGCGCCATCGTTTGTGACTGTAACGTCCTGTCTGAAATCAGTATTTGGTGGGGTTCTTTTGGAGTGGACAAGCATACTCCTATATCATCTACCATCATTTTGTCCAAACCACTTGGACCAAATGAACTTTTGACAACATTGGCAATAGCCTGGGTTGCAAGAACTATGGACAGGGTTAATTCATATCTTTTTTCGTGAACATTTTAGCTCATACCATTTTGATCCCGAATATCTTGTCCACTGATCTTTTGGCCGCCGAGGACTACTTGTTATTAGCATTTTTACCAGCAAAATTTCCGAGTGCAAACATACACAAAGTTCCGGCATTTCTAGGTTGTTCAAAAAGGGACCCCATATTGTTGATATTCTTAAAATGGCGGAAACTCTTCTAGTAATATTTCTTCTTCGTCGTCGCGAGAGAAAAGGGACGCGAGAGCTTTCCACGCTAATATTTTTAAGCATTTGGCCTTGAAAATTAAGGCAAGAGCTCAGCCTCGTCGAAATACTTAGTGGGGCTGACCAGGCCAGGGGAAAGTCCACTAATAAATCGCAAGCCTGAATAAATCCTTGTCGCTTAAATTTTAGGGCGGGGGAATAGTTGAAGGTAGTCAATGAATCAGTCACTCGTTCAATAAACAAAAGCAACTCTCTCCTTCAGACTTCTTACCTCCAACAACCAACACAATCATGGCGGACTCCAATACTCCAGAAGTTGCGCAAGAAGGGCCATCTAAAAGTGCCTTGAAGAAAGCTGCCAAGGAAGCAAAAATGGCTGCAGATAAAGCCGCGAAAGCTGCTAAGAATGCTGCGCTTCCTGTTGTGGGGGGTAAGAAAACAGATGATATTATTGGTATTACAGTCAAGAAATCTGAAGACTTCTCACAATGGTATCAAGAGGTTGTTTTAAAGGCGGAGATGATCGAGTATTACAATGAAATCTCCGGGTTCTTTATTTTACGTCCTCAATCTATGTTTATCTGGAACCAAATTCGAAATTGGTTTCAAGCAAAAATCGAGACACTTGATGTAGAGGAGGCTAGTTTCCCCATGTTCTTGTCTTCAAAGTCATTGGAGAAAGAGAAGGATCACGTTGAGGGTTTTGCTCCTGAGCTTGCTTGGGTTACTAAGGCGTAAGTTTCACTATCTTATTCTCCCCTACCCCGCTATACTAACTGTGATAAAGTGGTGATAAAGATCTCGAAGTTCCCGTCGCAGTCCGTCCTACCTCAGAAGCTGTTATGTACCCATACTACTCGAAATGGATCCGAAGTCATCGAGACCTTCCTTTACGATTGAACCAGTGGAACAGTGTCGTTCGTTGGGAAGCCAAACAAACAACTCCATTCTTGAGAGCTAGGGAATTCTTATGGCAGGAAGGACATACCGCACATCTTACAGAAGAACTCGCCGGGGAGGAAGTTCTTCAGATCCTCGAGTTTTATGCTGGTGTTTATGAACAATTATTGGCAGTTCCAGTTGTCCGTGGTCGCAAAACCGAGAAGGAAAAGTTCGCAGGAGGATACTATACTACAACAGTCGAAGGTTATATTCCCTCCAACGGTCGTGGTATTCAAGGTGCTACTTCTCACTGCCTTGGTCAAAACTTTAGTAAGATGTTCGATATTACTGTCGAGGATCCAACTCCAAAGAACGGAGAAAAGGCTGGTCATCTTCACGTCTGGCAAAATTCTTGGGGTCTTTCCACTCGTGTTATCGGTGTTATGGTCATGATTCATGGTGATGACAAAGGACTTGTTCTCCCACCCCGTATCGCAAAACTTCAAGCCATTATCGTCCCAGTCGGTATTACGAATAAAACCACTCCTGAAGAAAAGGCCAAGAGATACGATGAACTACAAAATATTAAGGATACTCTCAAGAAAGCCGGTGTTCGCGCCGATTATGATATCCGTGATGGATATACCCCAGCTTGGAAATTCAACGATTGGGAATTGAAGGGTGTTCCTCTCCGTCTCGAATATGGTCCAAGAGATGCTGCCCAAGAAGTTGTCTCCTACGCCCGTCGTGATACCGGTGAGAAGGGCACAATTGCGATCGCAAACCTCTCAACTGAAGTTCCTGCTCTCCTCGAAACCATTCAAAGCTCTCTTTACACAAAGGCCGAAGCAGCATTCAAAGCTCACAGACTTGTCATCAACAACTGGAGCGAAGTTGTCCCTGCACTTGATGCCAAGAATGTCGTTCTTATTCCATCCTGCTTGGGCGAGAAGTGCGAAGATAAGATTAAGGACTTGACCAAGGGAGGCGCTAGTGAAGAAGTTGGACCCGATGGAAAGAAGGTACCAACAATGGGAATGAAGAGTTTGTGTATTCCATTTGAGCAACCAGAAGGTCTCGTCAAGGGTGAAACCAAATGTTTGAACCCAGAGTGTGGAGTTTTGGCAGAGAAATACTGTATGTACGGAAGAAGTTACTAGATTTTTGCGTAGGGATGGGATTAGGGAGTTTGGAGACAAAGAAAAGATTGAAGGCATGGATGAATCGAAGAAATATGATGGATGAATGATGATCAAGATGAATATCTCAACCTGAGTTCAATGATTAGATAGCGAAAAAGCGCTTATTATAAGTTGTTTTCCTGACTAGGTTTAAAGCGTTTAGCTGTTTCTCAATATAGTGCAAGTAAGGAAGAACGAAATAAAAAATATACAAGCATAATCTCTCACAGCGCATTTCGACTTCCCTAACCGAGTTGCATCTCATTTACATAACACACCTACTCAAAGTGTAGCATAGGAGTTTATTTTGATTGTATCTATAACTCGGGTTTCTTGATCTTGATTGATTGATGATGGAATATTCTCATGTCCGCATCCACATCCACATCCACATCCATATCTCTTTCTGTAGAAATTTAGAAAACACGATTTCTGAATCTCTTTCCCCCTTTCCCCTTTCCCCTCCCCCTCCCCCTCGTCCTCAACTCTCAAGCGAAACCTCCTAATCATCATCTAACATAATCTAAATCCCCACCCACTCTTCTTAAGACTGACTTCTGCCCGAGATTTCAAATACTAAATCCACATCGTGCCATATCTAACACTCACACTCAACACTCACACCCACACAATAAAATGAAGAAAGTGACTTAAAATAAGGGAGTGAATTGAACTGAATTGAATCCATCCATAGGTATCTAGTGTATTGTATTGTATTGGTTTTTTTTATCCCTATGTATCTTAGTTTAATTCGTAACTTTCACCCCTACTTTCTCTCCAGCTCTCATCTTAATTCTCATCGTCAAATTCATACTAGTACTGATGCACCCGCCCCATCACATACTCACATACAGCAGCGCTTTTCATTCGAATCAACCAATCAATCGTCATATATCATGCAATCCATCCATTAATTCATTCATTATCAATGGTTCATTATCGATGCGTTCACTTTCTTTCATGCCATTATTCATCCACCCACCATATTTATCCATTCATCCAAACCAATCACCTTCTACTCCTCTCTACTCCCTCATCCCCCTTACTCTTCTCTTTTGTCCCCGCTCTCATCCACTAAACACGTGCTAAGTCCGTCCCAATAGTCTCCCTAATGTAGGTCCTATATCTAGCATGATTTGGTTTACAGAAAGCCCAGCCCCTTACCAAATATGTGAGTTTCATAGTGTCTATGGCGACAAGAAAATCAATGGCTAAGGTACTTGATCCGCTCAAACAAAATCAGCAGAGTAAGAGAAACCGCGGAACTCTTCTTGCATAGCTTGAGACAAAACTGTAGATATCATTAGTCAAAAGTTTTCCATAAAGATGTAAAGTGAACGTACCAGACTGCACTGGTGTCAAAACAGGTGTGACACTGGTGAATTCGGAATCGAAATTGCTAGTATCGGTAGCATTGGTGATAGAAGGTTGGAAAGGTGGTGCAATTCTCTTGTGGTAAACATCATCCCAATTAATGCTTCTGAAGAATGGTTGACTCATGATCTCTTGTGCGTCAGTAGGCCCACTTCCCAGTCTTTGTTCAGGTTCACGCGTCAATAATTTTTGTAATATCGATACTGAATCACGGGGCATGTGGATTGGGTATAAAGGTTCATCCGCAAGAATGGCATCGTAAATCTCGTCTTCATCCTCTCCCCTGAAGGGTGATTGTTGGAGAAGCATTTGGTAAATGAGAACACCAAATGCCCACCAATCAACTGCCCGACCGTATTTTTTGTCTAGCAAAATCTGATCCATAATTAGCTTTGTCACGAAATCAACCATGGGCAAGACTTACCTCTGGAGCCATGAATTCAGGAGTACCACAGAAAGTGCTCGTAGTCGAACCATACCACATCTCTTCCTTACAGAGACCATAATCGGCAATTTTGATATGCCCATCAAGTGTCAATAGAATATTGTCCAACTTCAAATCACGATAAATAACACCATTTTCGTGGAAGTATTTCAAAGCCAAGCAGACCTCAGCAGCGTAGAATCTATGATTGTCAATGAATGGTTCTCATGGAAAGGATAACAAATGACTTACTGTGCACGCTTAGTTCCGAATTGTCCTCGTTGAATGTGCAACATAAGATCACCACCACTGATGTACTCCATAACGAAATATACTCTGGTTTCTGTTTGGAAACAGGCATGGAGAGTCAACAAGAAAGGATGACGTTCCTTGTTTGCGATCAAGAACACTCTCTTCTCAGACCTGGTACTTTCGACTTCATCATTCTCAATGATGAACTCCTTTTTCAAAACTTTAATAGCATAGAGTTTCTTAGTTTGCTTGGTCTCAGCAAGCATGACCTTACCGAAATTACCCTTACCCAGAACCGCAAGAAAGTTGAAATGATCAAGACCAATACGACGTCCAGTGCCTGGTTCGTTTGCTGCAGGAACTTGCTTTCGTTGTTGCCCTTGAGGTACGACTTGTTGTGAACCAGGTTGTGCAGGTAGTGGAATCTCTGGAGGAGGTCCTTGTGATGGAGGTGCAAACATTGTTGCAGATGGAGGAGGAGGTGGGAGTGGCGAATGTTGTAATTGGGGCATTGGCTGAGAATAACCACTGTCAACATTTGCATATGCGGCAGGGTTATAAGCTGGCTGTGTAGGCATTTGCGCCGAGGGGTTTGCACCATATGGACTGACCTCTGAATGCTTATCGGGTGTTTGTGCATTGCCAGCCGCGCCTCGTTGAGCTCCAACTTGGTGGGTATAATCGGTGGAAGCTCGGGAATATTGGTCTCTTGGAGGTATCGGTTGCCTACCCCCCATTGCAGCAGTTGCTGCTGCAGCGGCAGCTGTAGCACTTGATGATGTGGATGTTCGATCAGGTCCTGCTGGTCGTTGTTGTGGTGAAGTGGCACTTGGTGTATACATTGCCTGTGCGGCTTGAGTAGCTTCGCTAGAGCTGGGCGCCCCATAAGATTTTGCTCTAGGAGGTCGTGTAGATTCAGGCGATCCATAAGAGTTACGATCAGTCGGTGTTCCTTCCGTTTCTGGCTTCTTCTCTCTCAATGTTTTCTCGCTCATGGGAACAGGTGTCGTCAGTCGGCGTTTTTGGCTTCTAATACCATCAAGAATGGCGTTTGCGACCGCCATGGACATACCACAGAAATCTGGAACAAGATGTACACAGTGTGCATGGCATGTAAGGGCACATTCTACTCTTGTTAGTCAAACGGGACTTCGGTTTCGTGTAAAAGTACTTACCAGTGCACTTGCGACAATTCTTCTTTCCGAATGGCAAAACATATCCACAATGACAACACCAGTTTGCGCTCATATTGTTGAACTTCTCGAAACGATGTGGAATACGATGATTGATCTTTTCCTCGTCTGGATCGGTTTCCGCGTTGGATTTGCTGATACATTTCGTAACGACTTGTGAGAAACACTTCGTGTGACAAGTATATTTGCAGTCCTCACACTGCATTCCAGCAGTATATGTAAGGAAGTCTCCACAGAGTGCACATCGCATGATGTTGTAAAATTGTTGCGAGATGAACTTGTGCCCATACATCTCGTGCACTTCTTCCTTTCTTTGACGAATGGCACCTTTTCGACCGAGGGCAAGGTCAAATGGTCTTCGATCTTTAGTTTGTTTCGTGAACGAGATATTGAGATTTACGGCACCGCTAGGTTCAAGGGCAAACCACGCATCGATCGGTTGTGGTGCTACCACTGTATTTCCCGGCCCTCCAAACTCGTTTGCTCCGGCTGGTTGTGCTCCAGTTCCCGCGCTACCTGGCGGCGGTCCAAATTGACTTGTGCCAGTCATTGGAAATTGTGCTGGTGGGGCGCCACCACTAGCCATGCGGTCCGCAGAAACCCACCCGGAGTTATTGATCTCGGCCTCGATTCTCTTCCTTCTCATTTCTTCGACAATGTCAGATATTCTGACCCACAATAAACCAATAGGTAATGCTTGATCGCCAGCTTTGTCGTAAACCGTAAGTTCAATTTCGTTTGCCTTGTCCACATAGATGTTATGAATTTCATTCTCCCATTTATCAGTTCGGGTGTTTTTCGTTCTTGCAACAACGTTATCTTCAACCTTCACGGCGATCGAAGTTTCCGGTCCTCTTGTAAATCTACTGGTTGTTGCATGATCAACATCCTTAACTGCTTGAATGCGGAGAACAAGTTGACCTGTCAAAGGCTTTCGCATATTAGGGGTATTGATACTATCATCTGTTGAAATCTGTTAGCTTGCGAAGTTAGCCAAATGACACGTTTGGGATCCCACCATCTGGAGCATCCGCTGAGCTCTCCATATCTATATGTAAATCTTCGTAACCTTTCAAAGCCTGCTTGAGGATCTGAATCTTTTGATTACTTTCAACTCGGCGAGCAGCAGCATCCGCTTTGCTCTTCCTATCACCCTCCATTTGATATAATTGAACCATCTTCTCGATACCCTTCAAATATTGTTTCTCGACGTTAAGCTTGAACTCCAATTGTGAAAGCATGAGTTGAATGCGGGGTCCTAGATAAGGAGTATCATACTTGATGAGATCTGAATTACAAAGTCAGTATTTGTCCATCAATGGTAGAATGTGTAAAAGTAACTTACCAAGCTTGGTATAATTAGGACGTGATCTAGGCATGCCAGAACCTGGTGCAGGAGGCGCAAAAGGATTTCTCGGTGGCATCATATCACCATGACCACCAATCTGACTGTATTCCTGGTCACCATATCCGGCTTGATCCCCCGTCTCGATGGGATTTCCTCTGGCATCCTTGGGCGGCGGGGTTGGCGGCGGAGCGGCTCTATCATCACGCAGACCGCTACTGGGCGGGCGACCAGCACTACTCCCCGCACTACCCGTTCGACCTTCTGTTCGTAGTTGTAATTCTTTCATGCGCTCCTCTAGGTATGAAATATTTCGACGGCCATCGCGCATTTGGATATCTATCCTAGCTCTAACTTGCTCATTCTGAGTCTGCTGCCTCATTTGATTCGCGGCATTGAGGAGAGCACGTTCGCGCTGGATCTTTTTGTAGACGGAGCTAAGAGCCTCCTCATCGTTGCTATTCATGATTACGGCTTGGTCCTCTGCCGTCCTTCAACACGACTTTGCGTAGATGTGAATAATGAATTCTGGGCGAAGAGTTTCAACGTTTGCCCGATTTTTAATATGGTAAGGTTTGTGATGGTCGAGGTGGAGATGGAGTAGGTGGGGTTTTACTATCCGGGCATGGGCTGGGATTTGTTTGTTGACGCCCGATGTTGCGGTTGGAAAAAAGTAATCTTGGCAAGGCGAAGAAGGGGTGGAAGTAAGTACCGGTATGTAAGAGATAGATAAATATGAAGCTTAGGATCTGAAAGCTCTTCTGTTTTGAATTGGCTTATGCATGAAAAGACCTGTTTTTTCTTATGTCTTTATCTTTATCTTTATGTTTCTTGTGTGTATCAATTCCCCAAGAGTTCTTTTCGGATGGTGTTTCGAGATGTGTATGGTGATCTGATTGGAGAGTTGAATGTATGTACGATGGTAGTATGGTAGCATGTATTTGATAGCACCGGTGTTGATATGAAGGGAGGTTGGAGAGTTGTGGATGGAGATAGAGATGTAGATGGAGGTGTTTGTTGATATCAGTTAACTTTGGTTGGAACTTTAAGTTTTCCCCCAATCAACCCGTTACCTATGTCTTTGATAGGTACCGATTACTCCTAGACTTGTCCGACCTTGCTGTACTTCAGGTAGTATCGATATCAAAGTGAGTGTATTACTTTGCGATTTTGCTCAGCCACCATATGCTAGATTGGCTGATGACGGGTCGGAAGGAAGGATAAAGAGAAGTCACTTTATGCCGAAATGATATCGATGCTTTAATACCGATATAGGTTTCATCCAGATTCCGTGTCTTTTTCGGAGTTTGCTGATCTCTCAAACTTGTTTGGATTTGTTGATTCGTTATGAAGAATCGTTCAATAAATTGAATAAAGGACCGAGAGGACCTCCACAAGTCTCCGTGGCTCTCAATTTTCAAAGAATGCGGCGTGGATTGTCATCACCAGTTACAACAGGTGAACGAACAGATAGAGCTGACTACCGGTATCTGAGTGAATATCAATCATATCAAACCACTTCTACCTATCTATCACCAAGGCCAATTGCTATCTACAACTTCCCACATACAACTGCAATGATAACATGAATCTAAACAACATTGATGCACATTGAATAGTCCGCATAATCTTTACTCATCAATAGCTGATCAATCCTCTCAATCCTCTTAGCAAGATGAATATCATACGATTCTATCCATCCGCAAACAAGAGGGGAAAATTCAACGGGTGATGTCCGTGCCACTGCTCCTATCAATTTAGGGAATTTAGGGAATCTAGGGTAATCATCGTCATTCTAGTTCAGGGGTTTAGCTTTGAAGGAACACGACCGACGGTACATACGAACGGGAGATAGGTAATGAATGTCACTCAATATCTGTATTATTGAATCATTTTTGGCGAACCATATAATGATACATATATATCAGACTCGGATCAAGACGAGGCGATTAACAAGAGCGAGCTTTCGCTCCATACTTCTAGATTGGTATCAATTATCTCTCTATCTTCTATCTATCTCTTACGACTTATATTGTTGCTTCAATAACTTTGCTATCGTTGTCAATTGGATATTGCTCGTTCCCTCGTAAATAGAACCAATCATCGAATCTCTCCACATCTTCTCCGCAATTCCTTCACGAACAAATCCCATTCCTATTATAAAATTTAGCATTGAGTCAGAACCATAAACGTGAGATATTTAACTTACCACCCATCCACTGAACCGCCAGGCCACTCACACGTTGAGCGACTTGCGAAGCAAAAAGCTTAGCCATAGCTGCATCCTGAACAAAGTTCTCACCCGCTTCCTTCTTGCGTGCAGCGTTGTAGACTAGAGCGCGAGCGGCGGCAATTTCTGTATAAGATTGTGCGATTTGGTGTTGCATACCCTGGAAATCTCCAACTAATTGTCCAAATTGCTTTCGGTCATTCCATACGTATCTGTTCAAATTTATTAGCCATTGAGAACCCCTCGAAAAATATATAATCATACTTACTTAGTAGCGTTTTCGAATGCTCCCAAAGCGAGTCCGGTCATTTGTGCGGCGATTCCAATACGACCTTCGTTCAGAAGGGCAATGGCATATTTGTATCCTTGTCCCTCTTCTCCCAAGAGATTTTCTCTGGGTATTTCCACATCATCAAAGTTGAGAACACAAGTGCTGCTAGCCTTGATTCCAAGCTTCTTCTCCTTTTTCGCAATGGAGAACCCCTTCATTCCCTTCTCGACAACGAAAGCGGAGATTCCCTTGTAGCCTTTACTATGATCAAGGTTTGCAAAAACAATGAAGAATTCTGCTTCCATAGAATTGGTGATCCACATCTTGCTTCCAGAAATTGTGTATCCTGAATCTGTCTTGGTAGCTTTTGTGGCAAGCGCGAAAGCATCGGATCCAGATACTGGTTCGGACAAACAGAATGATCCAACAGTATTCGTAGCCAATTTTGGCAACCACTTGTTCTTCAACTCCTTACTTGCATATTTGATGACCGCAGTATTGACCAGAGTATTATGCACATCCACCAACACACTCACACTTGGATCGACTCTTGCCAACTCCTCAATTCCCACGATCGCTGCTGTAAAGTTCATTCCGGCACCGCCATACTCTTCGGGATTTCGACGCCCATAAGTCCTTGTTCAAATAACTGTTCCACAACCGCGGGGTCCATACTCTCAGCCTCATCCATGTCTCGTACTTTTGGCGCGATGATATCGTTCGCAAATTTAGAAACAGATTCCGACATAGCCAGTTCAATTTCAGAAAGATGTGTTATAGGAGTTGGAGGAATCTCGGTTATGTCGACGGGATCTGAACGAAGGCGAGAGGTGGCGGAAAGAGGACGGGCACTGCGCTGATGTTAGACTGATAGGAATGTTAAAAAAAAAAGATGAGAGAAAACATACTGTTGGTATATTCTACTTTGTCTAGTAAGTCTCATTGCAGGTCTTGCAGCAGATGCAGATGTACCAGCTCTTCTCACCACCGGTGCTAAAGCTTTAACAATCGAGGCCATTTTTCTTTCTTCCTTTAATACGTCAACTGAATATTGAAAGATAGCAAAATGTTCTGTGACAGTTTTCGAGAGAACGACAAAAGCTTTTATAAGTCAAAGAGAAATTGCTAAGTATTCCAAAGCAGAGGCAATAACGATTCGTGAAACTTATTAGTCGTCGGTGTTTATGGAAGAAGCAAACAGCTCGGCTTAAGACATCCTCGGTTGTTGGGCCGGTGGGCTTGGCAAGCAATACATTCCCCAGATTCACAAATATTGTATCACCGAAAGCAGCTCTCATCATTTTGATGGTGCGAACACAATTGATAAACTCATGACTCGTTTCGATTATCATCGGAGTTTGTAGAACTCTAGCAATCAAAAATATACCTCAGTTCACATCAATTTTCGGGGTTTTCAGTGCCTTCACGACCAAAGCTATGACCTTTAACCAATTAACACATGCAAAATGCGGGGTGACTAGGTAACTTAAACCACCCCCACTGCACTCTTCCAGCCGTCGACGACCCGACTACCATCCGATATGTATCCGATCCGTATTCGTTTCAATGTAGTTTATTGCACTATTCGGAGACATGAATCTTAAGAATAATCAGCCACCGACGTTCAAGTAAAGTTAATGCATTAAGTCTCGTGTAGTACATAGGCGATGAAGTTGTATTCTCCCTGTTGTAAGCTGTGATAAACTAGCCGAATATTACTGTAACTTTTGGCGGTCCTTCTGATATTTCAATATCAAACAACAATTTCCATCAATAAATTTCAAAATTCCCAATGCAAATCAAAAAGTGAATCTTTCATATTGACGCCATGGTCCCTCCACATACGCCTGTCAGCCATGTCCCAACGTCTTGGTATCAATTAAAACGCCATGGCACCTCCGCTCAGTACCGAAAATCCATGTAGATATGTAATCAAATTCAAAGCGCATTTCATTTCCAAATTCCAAATTTTGTCGTGAAGTCAATCACTATGCTATTATGCCGTATGTTTAATCGTCTTTCTTCTCCACCTTTGGTAATAAGAACCAGCAAAGCATCATAACAACAAAGAGGCCTAAAGCAATAGGATGCAAGACGAAATTGCCAAAAGACTGAGCCAAAACTCCGGTAGTGAAAGGAGCAATGGCACCACCAGAACTACCAAGAGCACTGATGACACTCATTCCACTGACTTGGTATTTGCGAGGGATGATGCGAGTGAAAACGTAGGCGGCACATGGGTAGACGGGCCCAAGAAGGAGACCGACGATAGAAACCGCAACAGCGTCTCCAATGACATTAGGGACACCCCAAACGATTCCTTCGAAAGCAGCTGATAACACCACAACGATAACCACAAACTTCCTTTCACCAATCTTGTGCCCGATAGGAGATAGCAAGAAACGACCGAGTGTGATGCCACCCCAGAAACCAGAAGTAACATATCCAGCATTGTTATTGGCACCTCTGACTTGTTGCAGGAAGTAGACAACCCAGCCGGAGATAGAAACTTCCGCACCTTGATAGGAGAAAATGAAAATAGCACCGATCAAGACAGCTGGTAATTTAGCAGCTTTCAACATTTCCATCAAGTCCCTCTTTGCACTGAACTTTGGTCTGCTTCCTGATTGAGTCAAGTTGAGCAGCGCCATTTCATTTGGATCCTCGTAGTCCCAGAAAGCCCATCCGGCAAATACTAGATTTGCGAGCATCATTCCAAGCGGAATAAAGTAGTAACGACTCCATGAAACGCCAGATGAAACGAGTGTGGTGGCTACCAATGGAGCAATGATACCCCCAAGTCCGTAGGAACCATGCATGAAGCCCAACATTTTAGTACCATTATCGAGGTTAGCTGCGAAAACGTTTGACAACGACAAGTTAATTGCCATGCCAAATCCGATGAACAGGAATGCCAGGACAACGACTGGGAATGGAGGATTGGGAACGATCATCACATAGCCAATAACCATGAGGCCTTCAGCAAACATTATAGATTTGGCTCTTCCAAATCGAGATCTGATAGCATCTATGAAAAAGGCTGCCGAAATATAGCCTATTGCCTGCGTGATAAATATGAGAGATACGAGTCTTTCTTGAATGCCATATGCTCTGGATTTTAATTATTAATTGGTATTATTTCTTGGGGATGAGTTAACACACATGATCATCTTGGGAATCAATGGTCCAGCTGCAGCATCACTCAAACCATTGCCAAAGTTCAACAAGCAGGTCGCAGTCATTCTGTATCTATTCTTGGGAGGGTTGGAGAAGCTTTGAACGATGTATTCCGGTTCGTTATTTGGAGTTTGTGGTCGACTCTCCTCCAGAGCACTTGGGACGTTGAAGTCTGCCAGCCTGGAGTTGTCCATCCCGATCCAGGTTCTGCTCCAGGTGTGGTAGTTCCAGATGCAGATGGTCGATTGACATTTGATCCCCATTGTAAATTATCGAGTTCAATTGCATGAGGTTGTTGGGCTGAGTGATATGTTCTGGTGACCGATTTCTGAGGGGCGGCGATTGGTTCATTGTTCGCTGCCGTATCAGCAGCAACATGTTCATTGTTTGTCGATACGATGTCGAAGATTGAGGAGAAATGAGCAGCCATTATGACTGTGATAGAATTATGTATGCCGAATAAGGGCAATGAGATTATATGAAAGTGATTTGGAATAAGTGATTGTGTATATAATGATGGTTAAGGTGATAGATGGTAGGGAAATCAAGAAAGAAAAGAGGGAGCTCAATGATATATGCAAATAATATGTTTTTGAGCTGATGAGGCAGTTGAATATTTGGAGGTCATACGAAGTACTTACTAATGACGAAAGGTACCTAGTAGTCCCTATAGACTAGAAATGATAATCGCCATACTAATTATGAAATTTGCGGTTTGAAGCAGACTAAAATCACTAGATCAGGACCGGTGGGAAGGCTAAAGGCTTAAAAATAAGGGTTTGGGGAGTTGGGGGAGAGCACTAGCTTCATACCAAGCAGGATCTCCGCCAAATGTGGAGAAATTCAACAGGTTTTTGAAAAATTGGATCCATGATAAGAAAATGACTGTCGTAATTGGATCTCGATACATTCTGGAATGCATCTGGATATATGGGAATACTTCGGACAATGCACTTTATAGACTCATGTAAGCATCTTAAAAGCATTTTGAAAAAGTTTCAACGTATAGGGCTTCGAAAATAAATTAAGCGGAGTTGCCCAATACGACCTTGAGTCGTAGATTAATGTCTTCAAGATCTTTTCTATATCAGGGCGCCAGGGTTTTCGGCTAAGTTTCCCATGGTCAATACGGTCACGGATAATAATAATTCCGAACCCCGCCAGAGAAAAATTATTCCCAAGTACGTTTAAGAAAATTGATAGACATAACACATCAGCTGTTAAATTTCATCATCCTTGGACTTTCCACAAAATTCAATCGTGAGGCCTAGAACTACGCTCTTTCTGTACCTCATTTCTCAAAATCAGTTCAAGTCTCACCACATTTTATTTTATAATGGGTAAACCAAAGCGTAATGTCTTTGCGGCCGCCGAAGAAACCTCTACCCCGCCAGATACATTGACAGAAACACAATCAATTGCTCGTGTTATCAAAGCTGAAGGAAACAGCTTATACTCTTGCACTCTCACCGATAATTCAACCATTCTTGTCGAATTGCCTTCTCGATTCCGCAATACAATTTGGATGAAACGTGGTGGTTATGTATTGATCGACACGAAAGATGCAAATGTGAGAGAGAATAAGATTGGTGGTGAAATTATAAATGTCGTTCGGGATGAACACATTTGGCGAAAGGAAGCTTACTGGTAGGTCTTCATATCGTGCACTATTTGGCTCGACTTTCCTGACACACCATCTCAATAGGCCCAAGGAATTTCCAAAAAGCTCCGCATATATGGAGGATTCGGATGACGAGGAATCGACTGTAGGCAAAATGCCACCATCAGACTCGGACGAAGAGTGATATGACCAAGATGCGATATTGTACAAGATACAGAATGTTCTGGGGCGAGAAGGAATTTGGCTCACGCCTGATTAAGCAGTCTTCTTTTCGACGGCCCCTTGGCCTTTGGGCGCAACAAAATCAAGCCTGGTTCCCCACCATACACCTGCCACGGTGATAAACATAATTCCAACTACCACCAACGAGCTTATGTCAGTACTTGGGTATACATTCCATGCCCATTCCTGCGCCCCCCATAAAGCATATTGAAGGATTGGGTGCATGCCACTACGCCAAAGTAAGAAGGGGGTGGCCCATGCAAGATAGGCAAAGAATTGGTAATGCAAAGATCGCGCGAAGAGCATACCAATTGTGGTAGCAGTCAGGATGGTTGTCATGATATAGTTTGGTGATATCATATGCGAGCAGGCGTGCAGTCTCTGTCCCAGTGGTTCCTCAAATCTCAGCGCACTTCGAATCAAATCCATGATTGGCCTTTCCGCTGGCTTGAGCCACCTAGTCATTGCGAACAAAGCCAGAGTGCTAATATGTCCTGCCAATAGAGTTATAGAAAATTCCTTACTCAGGAACTTTTCTTCTCCCAAAAATCTCCAATTGACTGTCCATTTGAAAAAGAATACCCTTGAAAACTCAAAAGCTCTACTCAAATAACCAATTGCATTGGTCGGGAGGAAGGAAAGTGCAATCACAACTTGCAATTGTGCCATAAGCCATGCTTGTTTAAGAGCTCCTTGCACCCCTTTTGTCAAGAATAACATTATTCCAATAGAGGGTAATGCTAGTAACAATGACATCTTAATTCCCAGACCCCAACTGTATGCCATGCTCCCAATTGTCCATAATCTGCGTTGAAAGAAGTAGATCGCAACCCACAGGAAGAAAACCGCGAAACCATCATTAAATAGTCGAAGGACAAAAATGCTATGCAATCGTTTCGAAAGGACGAGCATTGGAAATATATAATGCGGTGCCTAGATTCCAAATCGAAGATCAGTCCATATTCTCTGACTCCTTTGCCCCAATTCACACCCAATTATCGAAACCTACCTTAGCCCTCTTATAACAAGCCAAAACAACCCCCAAAGTCCCCAAATACAAAACTCCAAATATGCGCTGCGCAACCAGTATATCACGTCCATGATCAGTAATCCACCACAATGCATAGTATATCCATACATGTGCGGCGGGATATACCAATGGGCCGGTTCCACCTTTGATTTGAGTGTAATCGCGCTCGCCGGAATCGTATTGGCTGATCTGTTCCATGTAGGCTTTCCAGTCTATTTCTGTGTCTGGGGAGACGGTTAGCGACGGGGTGCAGGAGGGGGAACGGCCATTGGGCAGAGGAGAAAGAGTAAGAAGGAAAGACATACAGGGAATGAAATAGATTATAGCACTGCATAAGAAAGATTCGAAGAGGAGGATGAGCGCGGGTACATAGCGTGAGAGCCAGTGTTCGCCCATTGCTAATTGTTTGAGCTGGAGGTAGACATTGGCGGTTAGGGGAATGGTAGCCTTATCCTCCTTTTTCGAAGCTGGAGGGGCGGGAGCCATCATTACAAAAGTATAGATGTGTACCGCGAAAGGTTAGATCGAGGGCTCACAAAGAACTGAAAGAAATGGTAAATACAAGAAGAGAAAAGGGTAGGAATTAGAAGATTGGATGAGAGGATACGATGAGTGTGAGAAATTCGCGCGCAGTGTTACGTAGCTCTAGAAAATTAAGCTTTCGGTAGTGTTGCGTGGATGCTGGGAATGATTACAGGGGTATTTGGTAGAGTAAACTCACTAGAGATGAATGATGAGTTCCCCTTTATATCCCTCAAGGTGGTACTCGCGCATTCACTCGTTGCAGTCAGATATGTATATTGATATCGATATTCATCATTCATGATATCAAGTGATGGGATGACTAGGTATTTTCCAATATCAGAAACAGACATGCGATAGTTTCAATGTCTTTGATTTATCAGTTTCTAGTTTGACTCTTGAACAGCCCCTCTATTTAGATGTACCAAATACACATAGCAGTCGAAGGTTGGACTCGTCAGACTGGGCTCATGTAATCTCTTGTTTTGTTATTTAGTTTAAGCTTTCCTCCCCTTCTGCTTTAATAGACCTTTCTATCTCAAGTAATCCAACGTCCGCATCCGAGATGAAACGTGGCAATTGGTGGCAATACAGTGAAGGTGCTGGGCCATCAAAACTTTTGATCTGATATGAAGTTTTAGATGGATCAGAGACTACAGCACATTATCCAGAGCTCAATGTCATGTTTCAGGACTATACAACGACAGTAGCCTATGGTCAGAGGGTGCTCCTAGTCAATGTTATATCAAGTGATATTGTGCACCTTTCTAGTTATCTATATGTATGATGATGGTGAAGGCCAAACTGGAAAGAGCGCTGACGGGCCAGTAACGGGTGGCTAGGTGCTATTTGCTACTTCAGACAAGAGCGATAGAAATCGAGACAAGCGCATGTGTTTTTAATAATAAAGCTGTCGGTAGATACTCATCCAACTACCGTCGCATATGTGTGTCTACACCCTGCATTCGGTCCAACTCAGGTTGGAAAGTCAACCTACATCCTACTGCAAGCAGACACAAAATTTTCTATCGTGCTGAATACATTCTACCTTTGAGTTTCTTTCAGACGAGATGAGGATCTTCGTGTGACTACCAATCGATGCTTCTTCTCATTTTGCTCATGTTCATCTTACAATACTAGACTTCGTGTCGGTTAGGTCGCACCACATCTCTGAACATCAGATATCATTCATACATTCAGATTTCATCATCTTTTTGCTCGCCATCTACCACTTCGATTGCTAAGCCACAATGATATATTCAGACCTACCCGTCCCATCTCTTGCGATTCGACATTCACGGCAACTGCATTGTAGTTCCAAATCTAAAACCATATTGTCTTTTTGTTCCCATTCATAATCTTCTGAAAATCTCAGGTTCAACTCATGTACCTTTCCCATCTTATCATCCGTATATTTCACTTTGTTTTTACACGCAATTCAGACCAGATCTTTCAGCGTTCTCGTCTTACATGGCACCTTCATGCTTCCCAATTGCTTGATCCAGTGTTAAACATTCCTCAATCATAGTATACTGAAATCAGAACACCACCCTAAAAGTTCTCAATCGACTGTTGATCAACACTGAGTCATACTTAACAATTCACTTACGACCCCGCTTACAGCCTGGAATAATTGGGCAAATTTGGCTGGCTTAACGTTTTTTAGTCCCCTTCTTCCTCACCCCAATCTTCTACACTACCTTCTCACAAGAAACTGGAAGACGTATGATGAACGAGAACTTTCATGCAATTCACTTCTGTTTCGTTATTCCCTCCTTCCCATTATGGTCCGATCGTAGAGAGAAAATCTGCCTATTTCAGCACAGTCTACTTCATCTTCTTCACCTCATTCTTCTATACTTGCGTCTTTCAGAAGCGGAAAACCTTATAACAATCATTGTTCAAGTTCATAAATTCACTTCAACCTCCTCTTTCCTTTCCCTGTGGTTTGAAAATATTGAGATAATTTGAGTAGCTGAGCTTAGTCTACTTCATCTTCTCAGCCTTTTACAATTCCTACTGTCTAACAACAACCTCCACAACTACACCTCTACACCTCTACACCTCTACACCTCTACATATCTTTTTTTATCAATTCAGTTACAAAACAATAATCTACTGGTACAATATCTACATCAACTTCATTCCTCTCGTGAGAAAGCTACTTTCCACTTCTATCTTTACAAAGTAACGTCACGACAATTTACTTATCTTTTGGATCTCGAAAGTGAGAAGGGTGGTTCTTTGCGGCTTCGTCATGACTCTATAGCATGCGCAAGACAACATAACTTTATTCATACCTTTACATAGTGAGTACATTTCACTTGGAAATCTATTGTAAACATTACCTTCACGTTCTTCTTTGCCAAAGCCAGAGCTTGCAAGCTTTGTTTATCATGTTTTTTTGATTGTTGGCCCAGGTTCCTGAATATCTGCCTTTGGCCCTTGGCATGAGATCTCACCTTTGCTACAACACACCATTTCAGCCCCCCTCTTCCATTTTAAACAGAACAGACGCTGATATTCTTTCCAAAGGCACAAATCACTATTCTATATCCACCTACTCTAAATCAATCTTCTTACTGAAGACGTACGACACTCCTCAACTCTCTTCATCCAGGTCGATCCGGCATCTTATTTTACAACAGAACAGTATCTTCCCTTGGCACTTTAATTTTCCTCACTTCAAGTCTCCAGCTCCTTAGCATCAAGTTCAACTTTGGTCATCATCGGCAAATCTCGCTGGCATTACATATCCCCGCTTTCATTTCAACCTTTGATTTTTTAATTCTAGATTCACTCGATTCGCTGTTCTGCTTTTTGCAATTTGCAATATTAACAATCTGCCTCTTCCTCTGAGAAATCTGGCTATCTCGTGCAATGCTTTGAAGAGCAACTCGAGCGATCATTTCAAAAGCATTAAGTCGATACTATGTCTTTCAATGAGGAAGAAAATTATGAGAACTACCTAGGCGGAGGGTATGGTGATGAATATATTGAAGCCGACAGAGGTCAGCATTTTGATAATGAGAATTCTTTAACACCTTATCAAGTTCAGCGACCGGCAAACTATGCTACTCCGCCCCGGCCTCAACGCCGGATGCCTATGCAACTTCCTACAATCCACACGCGTGATTTAGAGGTTCATCAAGAGCCTTCACAAGGGCCTGCACCTCGTGTTCCATCAACTCCTGCAGTTACCCAGGAACCCTCAAGCCCAGAGATTAGCAGCAGCCCAGATCAAGGAAATATGCTTTCAAGTCCAGATGCTAGCAGCAACACAAATGAAGAAAATGTCCCTTCAACTCCTCAAGAGCAAAGAAGTCCCTCGGCCGTTTTACAAAGCCCATCCATGTCAAATAACAGCGTGCAAGATGTTCCGAGTCCAACAGTTGATTCTGATGTCGAGGACAGCTCACCAACAGGTAGCCAGCATGCAGATGCAACAAGCGCTGACTTGATGCCAAGTATCGAGTCACCAGACGTCGAAAATAAGGAAGATTCCCAGGCCACTCTTGATCATGGCAGAAGTCAAGTGGTTGCAAACGATTTGTACGATGCGAGTCCTCAAAGATCTATTCGCGCACCCCCACAAAAGTCCAACGGGAATCCCAAATCTATATTTGGTACGCCACATAATTCCAATATTCAATCTACTGGAACTTCCAGTCATCTTCAGACCCCAAAAGAACAACGTCAGCAAAAACAAGCAGAAGTAGTTGCAATTGAATCCGACTCTGACGATGATTGCGTTATTATAATGAGTAGGCCAGCACGCCCTGGAAAGCCAAGGATAAAGAATCCACCTCTTGTTATAAAGAATGAGCCAGTCTCTGATTCGGCGACGAATATTAGCACACCAAAGATAGCAAGTGTGAGCCCTGATAAGAGCGTGGCGCCTGATGATTTTGATAGAGAATCAAGCCCTACTGAAGAAGAAATGATCGCAGCTCAAGCATCAATTCTTCGCCCAACTATACGTCGAACTCATTCTGGAGATGAAGACTCTCCCGGACCGGTTAATAGTGGTAGGAAGAGACGCAGAGAGAGCATGGCGTATCCCGAGGATCAGGCAGATATTGATAATGCTATGCAAGTCGATGAAGATGACAATAATTGGATGCATGACCAAGAAGATGAAGGCGACGATTCACAAGAGGAATATGAGAACCTTGTGAAGTTACGAAATGCTTTGAACAAGGAGCTAGATAAAGGAACTCTCGGGTTTACTGAAAGGGCTGAGCTCATTAGGGTCAAACACACTCTTGCAAAGCTGGATCGCCTGAAGACTGCTAAAGTCAGAGGTGCTGAGGATGAGGAAGAAGACGACGAATCGTTGTTCGTCCCTGAAGATAGACATCGAAGATTTCAAAATGTGGCTGATAATGGTGAAGGCCCATCTTCAAGACCTGGCGACAGATTTGAAGATATTTTTGATGAGGATGCAGGTCTTGCTAGTATGCTCCAGGAAGAGTTTGACGATGGCCCTTCCAAAAAGCAAAAGCCCAAGAGAAAACGACAAGCCCCAGCCAAGAATGCTCGAGAATTTCAGGCCAGGGAACAAGCAAAAATTCTTGAGAAAGAAAAAGCAAAGTTGCAAAAGCAAAAGGCCGGTGGAAGTGGTGGTAAAGGCGGGAAGACCAAAGCTGGACGAAAAGGCAAAGGCAGGGGCAAAGAAAAAGAGAAGAGATCCAAAAAGGGGGCTGTTAAAGTCGATAGAAACATGAAAGACGCTCGGTTCATGGAAAAACGCGGAGGACAAGATGATATTGGACAATTGATTTTGGATGATCTCATGAATTGCGATGCGATCGGAGATCGTCTCCAAGACCCCATCTTCAATTGCGCTCCCGAACCCGAACTTGGCGGAACCCGAAATAAAGCCACCCAACTTCAACAATTGTTCGCCAATATTCCTGAAGGTAGCAGTAAGACTAAGGGAAAATCTGACAAAGCAAAACTTTTGCAAGCTTCTCGAAGTTTTGGTTATGCACAAGTCAAAGCTGTTGATGGAAAATGGCTTGTTAAGGGAATGAAATCGACCTTGTACCATCATCAGTTGCTCGGTGCGCAGTGGATGGTGTCTAGAGAATTGAGCTCTGAACCACCTCATGGTGGTCTACTTGCCGATTCAATGGGTCTTGGCAAGACTGTGCAAACCCTGGCTTGCATGGTTGGCAATCCACCCACTGAAGAAGATAAAAAGCGCGGAGTAACGGCAACGTTAATCGTCGTTCCATCTTCAGTCATCTCTCAATGGAAAGAAGAAATCTACAACCATGTCCACGAAAAGGTATTCCCAAAGGTGATGCAGTACAAGGCATCAATGAATATCTCCGAAGCTGTTCTCAAAGATATAGACATAGTCGTTACTTCTTACACAGAAGTTATGAAGCAATTCCCCTTCCCCGACCGGAAGGGCCGAGAAGATATTGCCAGGCATGGATATAAAAAATGGTGGAAAAACGCTCATGATCAACTTGGTGTTCTTCATAAGATCAACTGGCGCAGAGTCGTTCTTGACGAAGCTCACGCAATCAAAAATAACTCTGCCAGAACAAGTTTGGCTTGCCAAAATCTGAAGAGCGTTTATCGGTGGTGTTTGACTGGTACCCCCCTTTTGAATAGGCTCGAAGAGTAAGTGGAATCTGCCCAAAATTCTTACATTTGATTGTCAAAATTCTATTTGAACAATGGGAGGGCTGGTTTGGCCACTGGTCGCCAGGGGCCACCCCATTGTTCAAACCAAATTCAAACAATCAGAAGCTGACAATTAACCTAGGCTTTTCCCGTACCTTCGATTTCTCAAAGCTAATTATGCAATGGATTGGAGGACTTTCCAACAATATTTTTGTGACCCTGATGCTGACGATTGTAATAATCGTATTACAACCCTTCTAAGCTATGCTATGATGCGCCGTACTATGAAGACTACGATCCTCAATCGACCAATCATCACTCTCCCTAAGCCCCACCCTGTTATGCAACAGCTCAATTTCTCTCGAGAAGAAAGGATTATTTATCGAATTGTAAGTGTTTCATGTGGTTTGGGACATTCAAAAACTGACTTTGCTACTATAGACCGAGAACCGCTTTCGGGCAAACCTTAATGTGTTTCTGGCCAACGGCACTGCTCAACGAGCCTATGGAGTCTTCTTCGTTCAATTGCTTCGTCTTAGACAATGTACTTCTCACCCTTTTATGCTTGAACGCACAATGAGAGAGTCCTGGACTACCGAAGACGTTGAGCGGCTTCGCAAGGAGCTTGGCAAATTTAAGGACTCGAACGTAGCGTTCTACGAGCAATGCAAACTTTGGGTTACTGAAAGTGAAGAAGAGAGAGCGGAAGCTATAGCTAGAGGTGAAAAAGGAGCCGAAGCTATCCCTTTCGGACTTTCCAAATTTGGCGAAAGCTTCAAATTTGATAGTGCTTTGGATTCGCTCAATGAGGAAGAGCTTTATACTCGGATTACCTGTCATCTTTGCTCAGATGTTCCAAATGAGCCTGTTATTACTGATGTATGTTGAAAAGTTCAGGGGAGTTTGTACCAATGCTAACATTCTTCAAGTGCTCACACATCTTCTGTCAGAGTTGTTTGACCAATCATCTACACACGCAGATGCACTTGTCCGATGGCGATGACACGGTAAGCACCATTATAACCAACCTTCTCAAGAATCATAATAACAAGTAATAGTTCAACGTTTGTCCCAAGTGTGACATCATCTTCACCAATGCATTACCCTATAAAGACCTCGAAATTCCTGATGATGACGGCATGGACTCTGGCCACAACCAAGCTCAAGAATCAGAAAGCTCATCTAGGGCAGCCAAGCGCCGTAAAACCAACAACGACAATTCTCGTCGTACACATGGAATTAAAAGCAAAGGTTTGGATGCGCTTGATTTTGAACCCTTTACTAAAGACAATACCTGGGTTACTAGATCAGATTATGACCCCAAATTCCCCCTCATTCCAAGTGCCAAGACTACGGCGTTGAAAGCTTTGCTTTTGAAAGGTTTTGAAGAGGCTCCTGATGATAAGGTATGTTGACCCAAATAATCTCCTTTTCCGACTTTTAAATTTCCAATCAAAACCTAAACAATCAATTCACTTGCCAGGTAGTTATCTATGTCCAATTCCGCACGCTAGCCCGTATCATCGGCCGCATGTGCAGAGCTGAAGGCTGGGGATTTTTATACCTCACCGGTGACGCCTCACTCGAGCATCGAAGCAAAGCCGTCAAAGAATTTCGCAACCGCGACGACATTCAAATCCTGATCGCCGGCCTCAAATGCGGTGGTCTCGGACTTAATTTCCCATTCGCTAATCGCTGCATCTCGCTTGATCTCTGGTGGAATCACGCCGTCGAACAACAAGCCTTCGGACGCATCTTTCGCATTGGCCAAAATAAAGAAACCTGGATGACGCGACTCGTTGTGGCTAATTCGGTCGATATGCGGTTGCTGGGGATGCAGAATTGGAAATTGAAAGCGTGTGAGAAGGCAATTGATAATAATGGATTGAGTGGTGCGAGTGGGAGTGCGGGAGGAACGTTGAATTTGTCGCAGTTGGCGAGGTTGTTTGGATTTTTGAAAACGGATGAGGATAATAATTTGTTGAGGATTGAACCAGATTATGAGGATGGCGAGGATGCCATGGATGGGGGATGTGCGTAGGGGAAAGGGCTCGGAGAGGTGGCTGGGGTGAGCTTGGGAGGTTGTGGAGTGGAGATGGAGATGGAGATAGATTGGGGCGCGAATTAATATTCTTTGAAGTTTCTGGAGGCTGGGAGGTTGGGAAACTGGGAGTTGATTGAGAGGTTACTATTTTCCTTCTTGCTAAAGGCGTTCATGGCGTGCAAGCTGGGGGAAGTTATTATTATTATTGAGTGGTTTTTAGAAGCTTCAAGCGGGTGGGCGGTTTATAGATTGGCGAAAACTCAGGGGGGGGGGGGGATTTCTCTGAGAGGTTTATTCTTCTACATACGTAGAAACGTACATACATATCATTCGAAGTTCAAATATTCGATATTCAATATTATAATAAAACCTTTAAGTTACATACCTAGCTGAATCAAATTTTCAAATCATCAGTTTTATCTCAAACATTCGATATTTAATCACCCATTTCGGTTTGGACATTTAGGGGTTCTTGTTTGGGTTTTAATTAGAGATTAGGAATCGAGGGGAGAGAAGCTATACGGAAAAGCTGAGGGTGAGGATGAGAGTGAGGGAAGGTGAAGTATTAGGAGGAAGGAAGATTTCACATATTGCATCTTATCCTTCTAAATATCTCTTCTCTTGTCTTGGTATCATTTGAAATATGGAGATGAGGGGTATTTATCTATTTAGCATCTTTATCTCTAGCTCTTTACTTTACTTTACTTTAGTTGAGTTTATTTTAGTTTATTTTGGTTTGATTATCTTCCCTTTTTCTCTTTCATACCTACCTGTCTATCGACCTGTCTATCTACCTAGACACCAGACTAACGAATACTCTCAACCACAACCACAATCTCTCCCACAAATTCAGAAATCCACCATCACTTTCGAATTTGAAAAGAAACGTTACACACTCTCCTATATACACATACACATATACATACACATGCACATACACTACACACCACCACACTACATTTTCGAGAACTCAGCGAGAGGGAGGCAAAGGGAATAGGGATAGAGGAGGTTGTCGAGAGAGTTAATTTCCAGTTTCCAGTTGTCAATACACAGATATGGAAATTTATGATTTCGAAAAGTATCATTGTAAATGGGAGGAATTTAATCTACAAGATAGATTTCTAATCATGGTTTGGATTTTGGATTTTGAATTTCTTTACTTGTTTACTTGTATTCTCTGTGTGTGAGATTCCCTTCTCCGTACCTAGTCTATCTATCTATATGCATGTCTGTCTGTCTACTCGCCTATTTGCTTGCTATATCATTCGAAATGTGTCGAATGTATAGTAGGTACAATTAATTGAAAAAACGCCGGAATGTCAAATATAGCATGTGATATCCTATGCACGACTCTATTTCCATCTAATCTCATCTATCCCTCAACTTCCCCCCCCCTCACAACCACAACCACGCCACAACCGCCCCCAAAATACCCACCCCCCATCCACCCATCTGCATCATTCTCCCCGCGGCACTCTTCTCCGGCACATTCCCCGTGGCCTTACCCCCCAAATACCAACTCCCAATATCCGTCAGCTGCCCATCCTGATCCAGCATCGTCGCATTATATCCCACATTACTGACGCTGGATCGGAAGGATCCGAAATACGAGTAGCGATCTACGTATGAGAGACGATCGAAGTATTCTGCAGAGGTGTTGAAGAAATCTTGGGTGGTGGGGAGAGGTTGGTCGTTGAGTGCGTATTCGGTGAGCCAGATGGATGTGTTAGGGTAGCTTTGGGAGGGGGGTGTTAGTATGTGTGTTTGAATTTGGGCTTGCGTATGGTGGGTAGAGATGTGATAGGATGAAACCGAGAAAATATGAAATTGAGAAGGCCAAGATGGAAAGTGAGTGAGACCAGAGGGGCCAACAAAAAAAGAAAGGAAAAAACTCACGTCCCACGTATCTCCCCAAGAAAACTCGCCAACCCCTCAAAATTCCCATACCAATGCAACGGGATGAAATCCACCGTGCAATTCGTTCCTGCATCCGCACAGGCGCTGAAGAAACTACTCAACCAAGTAATTCCCCTCGGAGAACCCGTTACGGCAGGCGCTCCCGTTTTAATGCCCAATGCGCGCAGCGGCTCAACTTGGCTGATCCAATTTGCAGCGGCGACCGAGGGGGAGATTGCCGATCCGCCTGTTGAGGAAGTACCGTCAGGTTCGTTGTAGGTAAGAACGTGAGTGACATTGCGGCCGGTTGCTACGAGCGATTTCATGTCGGTGAGAAAAGTAGTCGAGGTGCCCCAGAGCATAGGGACGAATTCAAAATCTTCTTGCGTGGTATTAGAGTAGGCGGGTGAGGCGGCAATGCCATAGTTGTAGTACCATGAGAGATCGGAACCAGGCTGTACCCAGACTTGGTTATCGTTGGGATATTTGGAATTGGGGACGAAGACGAGACCTCGTTTGGATGATGAACCGACGTCGGCGGCATAGACGCTGGTTACATAGCTTGTGGTTGCTAGGAGGAGAGTCGTGCTGATATACATGGTGATGGTTGTGTGGTTATCGGTTGATTTGATCCGGTATGATTGAGTATATATTTTTAACCGTCGTTCAATTGACCGTTCTTCAAATCAAAGTATTAAATGTAAATATTAAAATAATTGAGATAAAAAGAATAAAGTATATTCCTGAATGATAACAATAAAATCTACAAACCAAAGAAAACCAAGATATCTTCACGATGCACCTTCTTGCTAGGTTCAAAACAAGGCACAGATAGATACCAAGTTTATCGAATGAATGTAGATATGAAGAAGATATCGATAACAAATCTATTCGTCTTTGCAACAACACAAATGAATATGAACAGAGAAGAGAAAAGAGAAAAGAAGAGCAAGAGATAAAAAGACAGAAGAGAGAAAGAAATACCTACAGGACATCTATACCTTGAGGTAGTATTTACTATCTCCAGCTGAAAAGCGAGCTATCTACTAGATAGCTTCCCACTTTTCTCTTCATCCGAAGCTACCTTACCTTCCTTACCTTGGTATTTTTTCCTCTCTTTACGTCGTACCGTTCGCATATATTGATTCGAAAGCATCCAGGAACCTTTGAATGGTTGGATGAAAAGAAATGGAGAGATACTGAGTTAAGAAAATGATAAGTGCACGGTCCTGCCTCGGTTCTCATTGATTTTTGTTAGTGACAGCGCTAAGATACTTTAGATCTATTTTCAGTCTCTTGAATTTTTGACATGCTTGCTTGGAGACGGGAGAGCGACATTGGATTTAATTGGATTTTGTATGGTTTGTGTATGTATATATAGGTGGGGATTTATATTATCTATATGCTAGGTATTTTATATGGAATGGAGGAGTACGTTATATGATAAGAAGTTTCTGGCTCTCAAAATAGTGTATATATCATATACTACATACATATATATACACACATACTATATATACACATACTATATACATACATACATATATATACACACATACTATATACATACATATATACACACACATAAAATATACATACATACTATATACATACCTACATTGTATCCCTCATCCCTCAGCTCATAAGCTGACCTCTTCAAGACCCAATATTCCGACACTCGGGAAATACATTCGTTACATCCAAGTACAGAGTGAACACCAAGCAGAAACAGAACACCGATATATCCCATCTCCCAAGAACCAAGAACCTTGACTCACAGAACCAAAGCACCACACCACACCACACCAAAACACCAAGAACCATTATCAAGCCATTCACTTCTAGCACAGACTACCAATCCAATCTCCAACATCACTACTGCAGGAACAAAGCACTAATCAATCCCATCTCATTTCATTACATTACACTATCCTCTAGTTTCCCTATTAGTTACATAAAATAAACTTTGTACCTGCATTCACGCCATTTTGATAGACGTTCCAATTCTCGTCTTCATTCTCATCGCTATCGCTAATTTTTTCCCACCATATATACACTACACAATACATAGAATTTATATATATTCATTCATCACTACTAAAAAATGTGACACATCACTAAGAAAGAAAAAAAACACAACCTAGAAGTTAGAAGCAATCCCAAGCTAAATAAACCATGGCGAATACGCTATCGAAGTATCTAAGTATCAATTCTTATCAAATTCTTGGATTCCGGGTCCAATCGGGGTTCTTCGGGTTTGGTCTGATCTGATCTACCTAGTAGTCTCATCTAGTCTTCTGATCTGATTAGAACTCCATCATACTCAACACACCAAAATTTGTAAAAGTACCTACCTAAAGCAAAAGGCCCAGGTCTCACGAACTAGCTTAAACGATTGAAGATTCGAGACTGGTAGCCGATGATATCTGAATAACTTATGATCAATCGATATGGCTAGAAGAGAGTTAAATACCTACTTGGGAATTAATGAGCGAGGAGTAGGTAGGTAGGTAGGTAGGTAGACACTACCATAAACCTACACACACCTATGATTTGAAATATGAAATCTGATATTAATCCTATACATTACACTGTGTAGGTAATTCAGGTATAGAAAATGAAATAAGCAGATTTGGAATCCAACAAAAAGTATCATCTATATACGAAAGTGCTAATTTTGAAAAGCTGGATGATAAGACCATCTGTCTATCATCCAATATCCATCTACCAAATATTCGTTTTCTTACATCCATTTCTAGTTTTCCCCATCACAATTCTCGTTGATATATTCATGATTTACTCTACCAGGTCATAGGTAGATATTCACTATCATTCTTCTCTCTATTACATAGGTACATACATATCCATATACCTAGATATCAAGCAGATCTCCTTGAACCTTCAATTAACTTCAAAATTGTAGGAAGTGTAAGACTATGTATGTACCTAAGTAGCATCTGTCTTATGCGTCGCAACACCTAATCTAAGGTTACCCATCATGAGTCTGGGAAGCACCACGCATCGTTGTAGTCCAAGAGCAACCATGTAAGATATGCTATTTGTCGAAGCTGAAAGGGTATCAGGGCCAATGCTCGATAAATGCAGGTGATGGGGAAATTCTACAGAAAACGTATTTGCTCTTGGTACCTACTACCCTTCCATTGGGTTTTCCTCAAAAGGTTACTAGCATCGACTCCTTCAGCAGGAGTTGTCCCTCTTCGCTTGCAAGAATCCTTTACTCTTGACCTCATCCAAGATTAAAACTCCAAATGACCCAGCAAACCCTTAAGCGTCTCCTCTTCCAAACTTCTCAGTGCCATTCTCTGGTTCTCATCTCGATTCACATTCAAGAAGTCTTCATTAGCCAATCTCCACGGTAACAGGGCATCCGAGAGTTGATCGATATTCGCCAGAATCTCTGTGCCGGGAATGTCACTTGGTCGCTTCACATCCATCTTCTGCAGCGCTTCCTCCCACGCCTGTGCAACTTCCCATTCAATGCCTGTCCCATTCTGTGGCGCCACTCGAGTTGGAAGAGGCGAAGGAAATCGACCGGTGAGTTTGGAAGTGCGTAGCCCCTCCGCCTCTCTATCCCCTGACCAACCCAAAAACTAACCGCCGCTGCTGCCAAACGATAGGAAGAACTCATATGCCGGGTGCAGGATACGAGCAAAGTCGTAGTCGAGGAGTGCAGTGATACGACACGTAGCAGGATCATAAAGCAGATTCTCAGGGACTTCCGTCGTGGTTAATGGTAAGCTCACAGCAAGAATAGGAAAGATTCTTACCTGAATCTCCGTGTATGATGGACTTTTCTTGCTTCGTAGGTACAGCGGAGAATAGTACCGGCGGTCCCTTCTCCATAAAGGTGTCAATACGCTTTCGAACCCCGTCGTCTTTCCAACCCGGAACATACGGATTATCTTCTGCCTTCGCAAGCGCTGCTTTCAGACAGTCTCGACAAAACTTTTTCAAACTATCCCAAGGTCCAGCGCCAACGCCGATCATAGGCCCACTCACGACCGCATCACTGCCATCAAAATTCGCACCTCCGAGGTCACGAATACTTTCGGGCAGCGGGTAGTCCTGCAGTGCTTTCAAGAACAGCGCCATTTGTTCCAGAATCACTTTCTTCCAACCAAGCGGCATAGCTTCGAAGGCCTCGGCCAACGGCTCCCCAGGCATCAGCTCCTGGAAAATCCAGCCTGCATGATCGCGACTCGCGCTGCCCCAGCCAAAAACCCGTGAGACAAACAGGTGGATTGATGTGACATAGTGTATCTCGAGCAAGACTGAGGATAGCAACTTCATTCTGGATTCGTATTTCTTGATACACGTCTTCCGAGTCAGGATTACTGAGACGCAAAATGAACTCCCTTGTTCCTGCGGGAATGCCGTCGCATTCGAACAGTGGAAGTCCCGAGGTATCATGAGGAAGCAGGAGACGATAGACGAAATTGTTGTGTTTGAATGGGTGGCCGTCTTGATATTGTATTGGCGTGATTCAGATTTGTGGCAGCTTCTGATCATAGGCATCCATTTTAGTGGTCAGATGTAGATGGAAAAGATGCTCGAAAAGTAATCTATGGCAAGCAAGGGTTTAGATACGAAAAAGTTATATAACATACATTACTTGGGAAATGTAGAGAATCTGCAAGTATCTGTTCAATGTATTCAAGACGCGACTGGTAGTCGGCGTGGTTGTGGTTTACCGCCATGTTGATTAAAATTGATCTGATAGCTTGTAGGGTGAAAAGCCTATATTTTAGAAGAATTTGTAGAAACGTTGTGGACAGAGAGAGTTTGAGTCTGTATAACTTTATCAACATTGATGCTTAGTTTGGGATCATATATGCTTAATATATTATAGTATTTGAGTGCTTGTTGATGTGTGCGAGTAGAAGTTGAAGTGCTTAGTCAGGCTGTATAGTTTTGTTTTTTGAATTTATCAATTTTTTGAACTACCTGAGATGCTATGTAATATCTCTTGTGAAGTATAAAACAAGGGGTTTCGAAAAGCATCTGCAAGGTTTTGGGAGAGACAGGGTGTGAATAGATTTCCTCCACCATCTTCAGGAAAACCAAATACTGATAAACCTGATGTCAACTACTCTATCATCAAGATATACAAATACCAAAAATACAGACGTAGTCAATTATTGAACTCGAGATTACAGTCGTAAATGAATTTGATATCTGAATCTCCCAGGCGCGAGGAGCTTCGATTAAGTGCTCGCTCTCTTTCAATGCTCTACCTTTTCTATGTACTCAAGTTCACAATGTATCTTCTATCTAGGGACTAGAATAAATCTTAAAAAATATGAAAAGCAATTAAAAATGTCAATATCGACTTAATTTTTACCCAACTACTTCTCTACCCACCTGACCCCTCCAATCAATCTTAACATAAATACTTAGCCATTAAATCAAGATTCAAGATACAATATCATTGCCCAGCAATCTCCCAATCTCCTCCGCAATCTCCATGATTCTCTCCTCAGTCAATTTCCTCCCAATGATTTGCACGGCAACGGGTGCTCCGTGATATGCTTCCGGATCATCTATTCAAACATTAGTAAACCACTTCTGCAAACATAACCAAACCCCCCTCCCCCAGAAAGAAAAGAAACAAAACTTACACTCCCCCTGCACCACTCCATCCACCTCATTCAGCCCCTCATACCCCTCTCTCCTCCCATCCACCCTCTTATCCGCAAACAATACCGGCACCACCACACTCGTAAAATCCAACAAATTAATCACACTCGTGTACCCATAATACACAAACCGATCATGACGAACCGCGGCCGTCGCCGCCACAGGCGTAACAATCGCATCGATTTCCCTACCGAGTTTTTCTTCCATGATTCGAAATTGCTCGAGGTATTCGCATTGGTATGCCCATCTTTGGAGATTGATGTCCCAGAGTTCGTTAAGGGAGAGAGGGGGGTCAGTGGTGTTTGCAAAGTCGGCTATATTGGGGATGGGAGGCTCGCCGGATGCGGAAAGATCAGTGCGTATATCCTTGGGGTTGCTTAGTGGCGATTTCGATGGGGAAACTGTAGGTTATTGACTTACCTGTCCGGCATCTGAACTGTATATTTTGTTGAGGAGATCTTGAGCATGGTCATGCTTGTAGGGCTTCCATTCAAAGACTTGATGCCCATTTTCTTTCAGAGTATCGACTACTTTTTTGATGCCACGGAGAATTGGGGGATGGGGTAGAACCTGAGATAGTCAGTATCGCATTGTCTATAGGTTTTCTATCCTTCTGGAAAGCGAGATTAAACACTTCCACCCAGCTGTGTTTACTTGAGGTCTCGTCGTTACCGCAGTCATAGTCGGATATTAAACTTATCCTCATTCCATATACAAATGAACTGCCAGAAAAGTGCTGAGAGCCTTAAATGAACTTGACACATACTTTACCATCAAAATCATAGTATCCGATCGTCAAGCCACCATCCGAAATTCTAGACTTTATAACATCGGCTTCCGATTGCCTCCAAGGCATAGGAACAACTTTAGCATCAAATTTCCAAGGTTTTTCTGCAAGAACGGATTCCACAAATAATCGCATATCTAAGCAAATCAATAACTCGAACACGAAGAGCACCAAAAAAGTCTGAGGAAGTTTAACATACCTGCAACTGAATGTGTGATGGGACCACAAACACTATGCAAAGTTTCTTGGCCCTCCATACTATTTGCCATCTTACCATAAGGAAGACGACCATGACTTGGACGTAAGCCATACAAGAAATTGAATGCCGCTGGTACACGAATAGAGCCACCGATATCAGTCCCAACACCAATGATTCCACCTCGGAAAGCAATATTTGCACCTTCACCACCTGATGAACCACCACACGACCAATTTTTATTATAGGGATTCACCGTTCTCCCTATAATGTTATTGGTCGTTTCACAGCACATCAAACTTTGGGGCACACTGGTTTTCATGTAAAAAACGGCCCCGGCTTTGAGTAAAAGCTTGACGAGGATTGAATCGTCATCTTCGTATTTGCCAAGCCATGAGATATATCCCATAGATGTCTCAAGACCCTGATGGACACAAAATAAGTAGGAAACCTATAATGGAATCGTATTCCACTCACTTTAATTCTGAATTGATCCTTCAAAGAGATTGGTAGACCATGAAGTGGACCAATTGTTTTCCCCGTTTTCTTATAGTGCTCATCCAATTCCTTAGCACGTGCAAGAGCCATCTCAGGAAAGAATTCAAGAGCACAATTTATCTTAACATCATTAACATGGCTCATATTGCATCCGTGAACTACTCACAAGCTGATGGGCTAGAGCGGCTCTTTTACAAAATGCCGTTGTTACCTCTACGGAAGTCAATTCACCCTTTGCCATCTTGGCTACGAGGTCAGTAGCTGCCGAATTTGTAATGGAGATCTCGTCAATAGACATCACATCAGCAATATTAGTATATCCCATCACACAATCCTTAGAAGGCAGGGATTTCAAACGCCATTCCAAAGGGATACTGGCATTGATTCGATCCTTCTTATCTTTTGCAATCTCTTGCCAAGACATGTTGCTTCGATTGAGAGAACTAAATGGCGGTTGATACTTCAAGTGGCCCAAATAATTAGAGGTTCTGGAGAAGAGGGAATCTGAAGAGATGGCAGAGGAAACCGAGAAGATAGCACGACAACATCCGATAGTGGGGTTAATGTACCTAGTATGTCATAGCCTTGTAGGGCTTGAAATAGTGGATGTTTATGTGTGGGGAAGCTGCGATACTTGTATCTGCAGACCAGGTTCAGGCAGCGACTAACAATGCGTAGCAAATTTTGGTATGAAGAAACGCATGCCGCTCAGGGGCATCGAACGCAACATTCCACGCAAACGATAATACATACAAAGTTTCATAAGCTCGATACGAATTTCCGAAGATGTAGGACACATAATACAATAAGACCTAATCGAGAACCATAAACTATTGAAAAAGACTCGGGTTAAATGTCTAAAAGAGGACGCAAAATAGAATACAGCGGGGAACGGGGATGCCAAAGATCTCAAGCAAATCATATATGGATGACATCAAAACCAAGAAGTCTCAGAATGAAAAGAGTCTAGGGGGTCGAGCATCTTATTACAAACGACAATGGACCTGAGCCGCCATCTAATTAGATGTAGAAGTTCGAGCAGAAGGTCGAGGAGTTTTTCTTGATGACCCCGACTCGGACAATAACGGTGTACTCTCAACAGTAGTTCCACCTTCGTCATCCGTATCGTGTTCTCGCGAGCCTGCAATATACCCGACAATACATCTTCCATTGGACTGCTTAACGTTAGTGAGTGTTTTCGAACCAGCGAATAAATGATTTCACTTACAGCTCCACCCTCATTATTCTGTCTCTCCCTTCTAGCCTTTAGTTCGAAAGATATCCCCATAACCAACAAGCATCCTTGTAAACACCCTGTGATCAAGAACACACCCCATGTACTCCAACCACCAGCTCCTAATCTAGCAAAAAGACTCATGGACCAAACAAAGCTGCCAGGAGTTTGAATACACATCATTGGTATACTCAGGCTTCCAATGTGACCAAGATTGTATGTCAACCAGATTTGAGGTATATATTGGATACCTGCAAGAATCGTAGCTATAATCCCCAATGTGTTGGCCCATACCCCGAGTACATTAGGGTGAGCGAGTGCCAATGATGCACTGACAACGATAGTAACGAATCCATGGAAGAGACAAACCAAAGCTACCGTGACAGCTGTGCGCCATGTATGTTGTTGTTTATTATCATCGAGTGTAGGAAGGGTCGGAGTTCGCGGGAAGAATACCATGAAAAGGACTAATCTATATGAAAGTGCTATTAGCATTTGACATCTTCATTGTAGATGATCGCCTTGCGTACATTACACTGAAGCAAAACCATTGAACCCCAACTTGGGCAATACCAAGTAATCCAGCGGCACATTCAAAGGTGCTAACTGTCTTGCAACATGCCACATCCGCGCGAGATGCTGGCAGAACTATTATATTTGCAAAAGCGCATGTTCCTGATGTTGTACCGAGAAGAATAAAGAAGGGGGATATTCCCTCTGAGGTTTTGCGACTGATGATTCGATAATGTTGAGGTAAGTAAGAAACGAGAATTCCAATAAGAATGAAGCTGGATAAGGTACATAAGTTGTTAGTAAGTTACTATTATAAATGAACTGAGAAGTCTGGAGAAGCTGCTTACATTGATACTGCGAGATTGATGTAGCTCACATCTTGGAGCTTTTGGCAGCGGTCTGACAAGTTATCTGTGATAGACAACATGATGATGAATTGTAAATTGTGAATGAGATAGATGAATGATGAATCTGCTAATGGATTATCGGAAAATCCAAAGCTTGCTATTTTTATGGTGAATGAGTTTAGATCATTGGTAAGTAGTTGTGAATGTTGATGTTTATCTCAAGTGAAGCTTTAAGAGAAATGCCATAGCTACCGGCACCTAGGTACATAATAAGGTACCAACAAACATGGATCAACACGCTCAGACACGCTTCTCCCATGCTATCAGCTGATAGGAAGGTGTGAAACACAGGGGTAGCTGTTTTATGCGGCCGCATTATTCCATGATTACTAAACAAATTCTCCAAAGCCACCGGTGAGCCACCACCACTACTTCCACTTCACGCCAACTAACGGTGAACCCTTAGTACAACGGTGGACCCTTGAGTAGTTGGTGAGAATGTTCACTTCATAGATCGCCAGATGTTCAAGTGGCCGTTCCCATTGGTGTATGTGTTCAACCTTCCTGTACTTTCTTTCCCTATTGTCTAGTACTGAGTATCACCAAGTTCTGTTTCTGTTGATCTCTCACCATAGCATGACCCAATTTTCTCATCCCATATTGTCTTAGAAATGCAAGAGACTAATGGCTGGTGAGAAACTAGACATCCGTAAGTATATGGAAGTTCGATCTCTATTGCAGCCAAATATCAAACAGCGAATTGCGGATGCATCATTTTCAAAGTGTTATCAGTTTATTCTACATGGATCTACCAATCAAACTCATCTCGAGCCTGCATAAACACCGATTTTAGTGTCGTTGACTGCAGTTACCATTCATCCCCACTGTAACCCCAGCTCCGGAAACGAACGGTCTTCGAATACAACCTGTCTTTGTCATCACTTTGAATGATTCAATAAGTTCCTCTTCGTATCCATCTATTTCCTCTACATTTGAAATTCTTCATAAGCAGAAGTTTCTTGATACTTTACCAACAGCATTTGAAGTGAATAATAAGTCCATATAAATCCTTCTATCTAGCTTCAACAGAATATCCACCGCAAAGACGGATCTCGTTCAAGTAGTTTCAATCATTTTCAGCCTTTTTACGGCTACAAACATCATGACGTCCAACACGACTATAGTCCCACAAGTGCAAAGTAGATCTTCCAAACGAAGTCGCAATCGTACACTACTCTCATGTACGGAATGCCATAGGAGGAAACAAAGATGCAATCGAAATCATCCCTGTAATGATTGTCTGGAGCGGCGTGTTCCACATAAGTGTCAATTTGTGATACCTTTGTAAGTGTCCATTGACAGGATACCGAGAGTTTTTATTGATTCGGAGGGAACAAAGAAGACAGAGAGATTCGAAACTTGATTATCAAACCACAAAAGCTGCTCGTGATCGAAGGATACTTGCTGGAGAGGAAGTTCTACTTAGCCTTGAATCGGTCGACGATCTAAGAAGCGTTGGATCATCTTATGCATCCACTCGTGCGCCTACAGATTTAACACAGGCATTGTTCTCTAATCATACTCCTACTCACGATATAAAACTGCGGGCTTCCTCTTGGCACAATCTAACGAGTGGGATTCTAGATGCGTTCGATCCATTCTCGATATTTCCAGATACAGGTGGAGATCCACTTTCCAAATCAATTCTCATAGAATACTGTAAGCAATTTCTTTCATATCTCGGGAGAATCTTTACTGATAGCAGAAAGTTGTTAAGCAATTATGTCCGTGGCTTGGTACATATGATGACGCTAAAGTTGTGGGTCGCCCAGCATTCTCCTGGCTACCATTTGCTTTGCAACATCCCCCGTTATTCTATGCTACGTTATTAGGTGCAGCCGTTCACCTGGACCGCAAAAGACCTATAAACAAACGCAGTCTGGTCTGGTACAAGATTGAGACAATGCGTTTAGCAAATGAAACAATGAATGTACCTCGCGAGGCTGCTACGGATCAAATGCTTATAGTGGTTTTAATCTTGCTATATTTCAACGCAAGTCTTCGCCTTGATATGTAAGTGTCGAGCTGACAATAAATTTTAGGTCGGTGGTGGAGATGGAGAAGAATACGAAATGCATCTCTTAGGTATTAATCAAATGTTAACCATGAGAGGTGGTATGGACAATTTAGGGATGAGAGGTATGGTTAAAAACTGGCTGGGAGTTTGTTATGGTCCTTGGCATCATGATTGGCACTATGGTCTTTTTGTGGATTTTTATGGCATCAAACGACATTCGTACATGAGATGACACAATCAAATTCCAAATTTCGGTTTGCAAGACTATCATAAAGTTTGAACCTCCAAAACCAACCCTTCTCGAATCACACATCACCAACCAAGCCAATAACTGTCTGCAGCCACTTTACTTTACAAACTCTTCTTCCACTCTTCCACGGTCAATACCTGATTTGCAAACAATGGCCAAATAAGATTAGTGGCAGCATCCTTTGCAACGGTAGTAAAGCCTGCCGTTGCATCCTTAAGCATGGTTACATGATATCCCCTAGTACCGCCATCAGTCACTGTCCAAGACACGCAAATCCAAGGTTAACTTACAATTCATAAGCATATCTTGCTGTGGATTCCAAACAAGTATTTGCCGTCAATCCGGCAAAGATTAGATGGGTGATATCTCTTTGCTTCAACTGGTAATCCAAATCGGTGTTTGAGAACGAGCTATTTTTCTTATATTAGTCATCCTCGCTTTCTCAACCATATCTTCAAAATGCACGACATAATACATACCTGCTGCACCAATGTTTACTAACAACCACATCTCCATTTCCCTCCACATCCGGCTCCAATCCTTCATAAATCTCAACACCCCATGATCCCTCCTCAAAAGTCTTGTGATCTCTTTGACCTTGCTGCATCACAGTTGCATGTTCCCAACCTGCTAGAAATCCAACTTTTACCTGTTGATGCAAACCATAGTAGATAGGAATTTTCTGAGCACGAGCAGTGGTCACGAGATTCTGGAGATGAGCAATGGTGTTTGTATCGGCGAGAGACTCGGCGAGAAGTTGGTTGACTTTGCCTTTGGGATGGAGGAAGTCATTGTAAGGATCGATGAGAACGATTGCGGTTTTGTTGGTGGATGACATCTTGGGGGATTGATTGAGTGGAATAGAAGAAGTGAATAAGTATTGTGATTGAGAATGGTGAGTTGTGTTGAATTCAATTGAGATGCAATGGAATTATCTTCTGTCTTTATATATTTCTTTGTGAGCTGCTTACACGCAGGAGAGCACCCCTCATTGATACACTAATATCGGCCTTTATGCATGTACGTTGAGTGGAATGTTACAAATCATCATGTTCTCCTTGCTTTATCAACTGATTATATAAACTTGACACAAATTGTCGCTACCTATATGAGAATTGGAACATCTAGTCTCGGATAATACTCCTCATTATTAGATTGTTAGCTTATACGGCTGGGATGTGGAGAAGACTAAAAACGGCATTAAGGCATGATTAGATGATGAAATGCGGGGTGTGTACAAGGATGAATTCAGCCAATGAAATGAATTGTTTTCTGTTTGGAGGTCACTGGAAAGATTGAGCCACCACAAACGATTCGAAAATTTCTACAGAGGGCGATTCATGCTCGAAAACGCTGTGAAGATTGGTTCGAGTCATCCAAATAACACTGATGTTCTATGCAAGACCTCAAGAAACTCCCAAGACACGGAATCCTTTTGGACCGAAACTTTCAATAGGTTTCAAAACCTTGAAACTGAAGACTGTTTGGAAGAAGACAGCGAGGTCGAAAATGATGAAGAAAGTTCCGAGCCCAATTCCGACACCTCAGACACTTCAGACACTTGCGAACTAGAAGAAGAATCTCTGGAGATGAAAATGGGCATGACAATCTATATTTCTTTGAGGATCTTCATCGAATTCAAAATTTCCTACATGAGATATGGAGGAGATACAAGAATAAAACGCTAGATCTCCTCACTGCCACATTGATAACAAACACCGCGCTTGAGTTAGTTCGTCGTAGTGAACAGGAAATCTTGAGCAATGCACCAAAGTTGTTTTCGAAGAAACGATCCTATGACACCATTGCAGCTGTCACCTTCTACGCAAACGGACTCAACACTGGGAAGGACCCTACACAGAAAATGGAGCTGAAGGAATGGTTACGGCCTACACCATTTGATGACTCCATATATCTATCCACTGCTCGTATTCTGATGAAGTATGAAGATCTTTGTAAGATGGGCCCGGGTTATCCTATTCCTTCACTTCCGTTACGGGCTGCCTATATCTCATGTCTGGAAATCCTTGTAACTCCTTACATGGATAAGAAAGAAAAGGTGGATGTTTTACTTTCACAACTCATCATTGATCTCGCCCTATTCGACACGTATAACAGAATGACGAAAGAAGATGAATTTAGAGATCCGGCACTATATGCACCTCCAGCGGCAGATGCTCTGACTGCTGGCTTACAGAAATTGAAACATGAAGGACATATTAGCGCCACTGTCGTATTTGCCTCCCAAATATTTCTCGATTTGAACGAGATACCTGGTGATAACATCACAGCAGGATGCGAAGATTGGGAGAGGCTGGTTTCTAAAGGCCAAAATAGTCTAGATTTCTGTTTCTGGCTCCCAAAGGATACCGCTGGTGGTCACTGGTGGAATCCTAGCGATTTACATACGCTCAAGAAGATACTCGAGATCAACTCCAGGTATACCAACTCAGGAATGTTCATTAAACTCAAAGAGTGATTCGTAGAATCATACTGCTCAGGGCCAGATTGGGGTAAGGTGAACTATAACGAGTCTATTTCTACAACAGGCTTGGTCAATCGCTTGGGTCAAGAATCAAGTAACACTTCTGTCCTCCAACCAATGGCGAGCAAGAACACATACTGCACGGAACAAGGAAACCTATCAGGAGTAAAGTTCTCAAATAATCTAGTGATAACCGACACCTATACTCGATTTCCAGAGCGTGGCCTTCTTTCGAACGGCAGGTTAGCCCCTGATTGGAGTAAACAATGGTTGGTAAGCATTGGCGCAGTTATGAAAGCTAGTAACACCGAGATACGCAATCAGCAACTCATTGAAGGTGTTAGGCAGCTCGATATCCGATTGATAATGCCTCACGACGATCCATTGTTTCTCTACACACAGCGTCCTATGTACTGTGGAATAGTTGCTCTCAGATTATCGATGAGCTACGACGAGGCCGGTCTCGCCCATTTTGATTATCACCTCGTCATGATCTTCACAGCACATCTGTACCATGAATGTGTAAGAACCAACTTTATTCTGAAAAGACGGCCAGCAATGGAAACAATGATAAAGCTACACAGGAAGGAAATTTTAGATGAAAACGTGCCAAAGTCCGCAGACGAGGTATACAATATATTCTCCAAACACTTTCTCCTCTCTAAGGTTTCAAATCGAGAATATACCAGAGCAAAACCTTCACTGAATTTGACAATGCTGAAATTATCAAGAAATACTCTCAGTCAGGCTATCCGTCCATTTCTGGAGCACCAAGCCGCTTTCAACGAAGCCACCAATAATTTCCAGAACCTAGTCCAAGAACTCCCATCGGCACGCATTATGAGCGACAAATATCGACGTGTGAAGCGACAACTTACTTCCTTACAATTGCTTCGTGTTTTGGAAGACTTTCTGCCCGATGAGATGCTGAAAATTCAATTCGATTACATCGCTTTGACAATCGTTTGTTATCGTCTATTGGAGAAAATTCGATTGGGAATCGATCCCACTGAAAAACAAAATCCGAAGCGTATGTTGTCAACTGAAATAGAACCGGCATATTTGTTTATGACTTTGGATACACTATCTAAAGGGAGGACTGGAGGCGAAAATCCATTGTTGAAAATTGCAGCGGGGGTATCAGACAAGTTTTTCGAGGAAATTTTGAATAGTTAAGAAAGTAAAGGGCGCGATGATCTTACTCAACGCGGTTGGGATGTAGGGAAGCATCATGATGTTGAGTAGTCATGATTTCAAGGAGCGCAAGATTGGTGTTGGTTAGGGTACTTTTACGATAGGAAATTTGTATTGTATAGAGATCTTTGGCTGAAACTATGCGAGTATAGACCACACTTATTTAAGATATGGAACTGTATTGATTGACAAAAGGAAACTCTCTCGCCCTCCACTTTAAACATGATGTACCTGAAAAAGAACATTTACTACTGATGCTCATTTCGAACGTCTGGGTCGAGCTAAATGTCATGGAACATAGATGGTGAACATTAAAAGTGAGTTCCTGGCCTACGTAAAATTCTATCTATATTTTCTTTGATAGTCCTCTGTTGCACATCTATCCAGGAGATAGGAAAGTATACTGCTACCCCTGAATCTAAGGAAATCTATTTAAATATTCCCTCTGCATGAAAATGGAAAGGCTTCTTACAACCCTTCTATAGTACCAATTGTTGCATATCTGCGCAGGAATATCTCTATACTAACACTTTAGTATGATAGTAGCTTAGAATTAGCTCAATGATACAATCTCTATTCAGCTTCGAGAAATCCATACTAGAATACTAGTTCATTGCTAGCCCTTCTAGCTCTCTAGCAAAATTCGATTTCACACTACTTTCCGTGATACCTACTAGTCCCTCTTATTGATACCTAACATATCACATTGACGCATATCTATACCAGATACCCGAGTGAGATTCAAAGTAAGCGATGATAGCAAGCCAAAATCTATCATTAAAATCATAGCGAAACCTTTCCGCAAAAGGGGTAAGCTCTCAGAATCACATTCAAAAGAGCTCCGTCTTCGCCAACATTCGGCTACAATTTTCGGATACGCAGCAAAACCTCTCAAGTAAAAATATTCACCACTAGAGACTATCGTCTCACACACAACGTAGCTAGGTATGATAAGCTAAGAACTACAAGCGAAAAGTTTCGTTGCATATCTGATTTCAACGGCAAAAGTGAACTACTACTATCCCTTCCTGGGTAACCATCCTCTCCATCTCACCAAACCTTAGCCACCGATCTATTTCCAAAATCAACCAACCTTCAACCACAAAAGTGAAATTCAGATATGCAACAAAGCCCCACAACCCTCCATATTCACTCAAACTAACCCCCAGCGCAGACTTCATCCCTATTCACGCCCTCTCAAAGAAAAATTATTCCAACATCATCCGCCGATAAAATTCACGAATTGGGTTTTCAGATATGCAACGAAACTCCTCGTTGACCGTAAGGCAGGCGCATTCACTTGTAGACCTCCAGCACTGATGCTATCCGTGTAAGTCTTATTCACTTCAGAGACCTAGGTTCGTAACGCTATATTACTTGATTTTGTGCGGTGGTATATGTATAAATGATACGACCAGAAGCTTTTCAGGCGTTCTCCTCCTCGGAATTTCATTTGAATGCTACGCCGGAATAAGAAATGCAACAAGCAGATGAGGGAACGAATCAAATTGTGCGTTATTGTCCAAGTCGGATACGGGATATACACAGATAGATGGTCATCAATCTCATCTACCTCCATAGCGATGTACAAATCTGCACCATATATGCTACAAATACGCTGCATCTCCACACAACTCGCAGGAAAGTGCTCATAGACCCAAGTGCGCACTACCAAGACAACGAGTTCATAAAGAGCAATCGTACTTGATTTTTTAAAGTACAAAATTCCAGTGTTCAAACCGACTAAAACCTGGAAACTACAATGCATCCAAGGGAATACCGTGCACTAGCATGGCGAAGGGGGAGCCCGAGTAGCTTTAGTAGGATGTCTACTAGAAAGCCTAAAAATGGATAGTTGATATCCAGGGCTGCATTGTGAGACCATGCTGCTATAAAGCATAACATCCAATAGACTGAGGAAGATAAAAGAACTTTTGAAGGGGATAATGATGTCAGCCAGTATCTCTAGATTTTTCAGCTGGCAGGAATCTTCCAATGCCATGGAATAAATAGCAAGAAGGATAATGAAGTGAGTAGGGTTGGATTGGTTTGAAGATGACCTTTGATGCATCTTATGTATTAGTACATAAACTGTATATTGAAGTCGACTAGCTCTGTTAAGACTTGAAGAATCAATGCCGCATATCCTCTAATCGCGCCGCCATGTATGTCTGACACGTATGTTCCATCTATATACCATAACGCCTTGCAAATGCATCGTACTAGTTCCATGATTCCATGATAGCTTGTGTATCCATCCATACTGTGTCTCCAATGTGGGCATAAAATGAGTCACAATCCCCATAATGCCCAATGCCCCTCTCAACCTATATGGACAACCCAATTGTGCACCATGCCTGCAAATTCGAATCGATTACTCCAAACGATTCATCAATCCTTTCCTAACTTTCATATTGACAACCCCTCCAACACCAAATGCAGGCACAATTCTACATATTCTAGCCGCAGCACTGACACCCCAATTCTTCTTTATAATACTCCACCTATCTCCCCAAGTAACACCTTGACCTCTGTTATATAAATCCAAGCCCAATAAATGCATAGGCGTACTCAAAAGCTGTACGGAAGCCGGTGCGAGAAATTGGGAAATTGTTTGTCCGCTTATCGATTTTTGTAATTCCTCAGATAGATTCTTATTGATAATCGGACCAAGCATTGGCGGTATGTTGAATGAAGCAAAAATGGTGAGACAATCACGAGCAGTGAAGAGTATATATGAAGGAAGTGGTACAGGTCTCGGTGGACCGGAGGGACCAAACATACGGGCAAACGTTTGATCTTTGAAAAGGCACAATCCGATATTTGCAGTCGAACTTGCAACGAATTTGGAGGTTCCAGATGTGACTGTGGATGCGGGTTTATTGTGTATGGTGGATGTAACAGTATCGAGGGTATTGGCTGTTAAATATGTGCCTCCATATAACATACATATCAGGGCGAACGGTTTCGAGAAGATGAGACTATGAGGTCGGAGAACAAAGCTCTTGAGGGATAATCGTAATGATTCTTTGAGTGTCGCTTGACCTGAGGCATTTTGCATGATGCCTCTGTTATAATATTAGCAATTGGCGCAAGAGTCAGGGAGTTAAAACTTACTTATCAATGATAGTGATAATTGGCGCAACCATAGTTGCAGCAGTGGCACCAGACACAAAATCCACACCCAATCTATATGGCAGATTCTTTGTATTCCACTCTCGAGGTTCTGCTATAGGTTCTGCGAGTTCAGGACTTCGAGTCACTGTCTTTGGGTTGTCAATTTTCATTGGAGATTTTGGTGACTCCATATTGTGTGAGTCTTCGGATTTCATAAAGAAAATGTCATGAACAATCAACCAAGAATCAACGTCTCTCTACAAAATGAATAGATGAGAAATGTAGAATCAATTGGATTCGGTATCAAATAGATGTGAAGCAAACAATTGCTTAGAAGAGACTTGGAGAATGGAGAATGACACCAAGGATCCGAGTAAACAAAAATTGTATCTCCGTACAATAAAGTTTCTTGAGTGGAGGCCGAAGTCGCACTATGCAATCAAAATGCACAGAGGGAAAAAAGCAATTGATAAGTAGAATAAGCTTATCGGAGAAACCCTTTACGATAGCAACCCGAAGCTAACCGATTGTGTGCAGCATGAATCAATCTCTCGACATCAGTGGAGGGGTTTCTTTTCTATTTTCTATTTTGTTTCTTTCTACTTATTGCAAATGAATTGATGAACACCAATACAATGCAAATGTAACCCTATCTACATTGTCATTGCTGCCATCAAAGCAGTAGCACCGCAATACGGGTTCTCTACAGCAAACGATAGCTTCAGTTAGCCGTTCCGGGGGAAAGAAGCGGATCCGAAGAGTAGGTAATAACAGGGGCACATCCTACCTCAAAATGATCCAACCAATCATGAAAACTAGATTAATACCCCCCATGTTTCTTCGCTTAATGAGAAAGATCGTCGTGACTTTGACATTCAGTTCAGAAGTTGTCTCGTCAGCTTACCACGACGAGATATATAATCTGGTTGAAGTAGCAATATGGAACCGGGAAAATATGATGATTCATTCAAAGAAGAAGAGACGGGAATGAGTGACTCTTTACTGAGAGACGAAAAGGGAGACACATGTCAACTAGAATCTCAGCATGATGAGAAGCCACGGATGACACGGTCCGGACAAGGCTTGCGAAACAAATGGATGAATAGGCTACTACTTGGCCTATTGATATTCTGGGTTTATATATTCTTACCGCAGAGCAAGGATACATTCGATGATGATGCTGTACTTAGTGAGGATAGTTGGTCTTGGGAACTGGTAAGGAATTCTTATTGGGGAAATTAGATGGAGCTAACTGGACATCATTAGATCAAGCCAAACTCGGAATTAGTTTGGCATAAGTGCTTTGATGAGTTTGATTGTGCAAGATTGGAGGTATGACTACTTTTTCTGTCGACTTTTTCATTACAAGCTCATCATATACTCTAAATGCAGGTACCACTAGATTGGTTAGAGCCTACCAATTCATCAAAAGTTGTTTTGGCCGTCTTGAGAAAGAATGCAACATCAACGGTGGATTATAAGGGTCCGCTCTTTGTCAATCCTGGAGGACCCGGAGGATCCGGTGTAGGCACCGTGAAAGATTTTTGGAAAGCTGTTCATGTTACTGTTGGAGCCAACCACGTGAGTGCTGACTGTTCCCAGTCACTTCAAGACTACAACTAATAATCAAAATAGGATCTTATTGGATTTGATCCTCGTGGTAGTGAGTTTGTAGCATCAAATTAATAGTGAGATCATGTATTGACTTTATGCGAAGTTGGCGCCACCACCCCTTCTGCTCATTGTTGGAATGGACCACGAGAGGAGAGAATCTGGGGCATTCAAAAACTCGGACTTGTCGACTCACACCCAGGAATGATCTATGATCTTTATGCACGTCAAAGTGTAGAGTCTAAGAACTGTGAAGCTAATCTTGGTGATCTATCACGATTTCTGGGAACAGCTTCTGTAGCAAGAGACATGTTAGAGATACTCAATAAGCTCGGGTATGAAAAATTGAGATATTGGGGTCTGAGTTATGGTACAGTAATCGGAGGTACCTTCGCAGCCATGTACCCCGATAAAGTTGAGCGTCTCGTTAGTGACGGTTCGTATTGTTTGCGACTTTAGACAATGAAGGCTCGCTAAAGCTCTGATAGGAAACGTCAATTACTCAGAATGGTACAATGGAACCGGAATCCATTACATCGAGGATACGGACAGAGTAATGCTAGCTTTCTTTGACTTATGTCATAAGGCGGGTCCCCAAAAATGTGCGCTCTATGCCTCAACGCTTATAGCAATCCAAGAACGACTCGAAGCTATCTATACCAAGCTTCAAAAATATCCATTGCAAGTCTTCCCTACCACAAACAACAGAATGGAGTTACAGTCATTGGGAATCACCCGACCAGAACTTCTCGCTTATTCGGACGTGAAGAATGCAGTGATCTACTCACTCTACCAACCTTTAGCATTATTTCCTCACTTGGCCAAAGCTTTAGCTGCACTAGAAGCTGATGATGGTATACCTTTCTTGAAATTGGCTATAGCTCAAGGACACATACAACCAAGTTTTACATGTGGTTGCAACTCCCCTGACTGCGAAGAAGAATCCAGATGGCCACTAAAAGCAATTGGAAATGGCGATGCAGCAACATATGTAAAATGCGGAGAAGGTGATGCCGATGCAGATAAAGATAGTTTGGAGGTTATGATACAATACGAGGAAGAGTTGCGAAGAAAAAGCCCATTATCGGCACCCGTTATGTTCAATATTCGCCTATCGTGCGCTGGCTGGAAGTCAAGAACAAAATGGAATTTCGTTGGTGAGTATTCCTATCGATCACGCTTCTCCTGATCAGACATGCTAATAAGACTCATTTTCAAAGGTCCATTTGAGCAAAACACCAGTCATCCAATCCTCTTCATCGGCAATTCAGCAGACAACATCACACCACTAGGAAGTGCAATATACAACTCACACTTCTTCCCTGGATCCTCTGTTCTAGTACAGAATTCTTATGGTGTAAGTTCCTCTCATAATAACATCCGATAATTCACAGCTCATCAAATTATCTAGCATACCTCGGCATCTTGCCCTTCCAAATGTACAGCCAAACATCGACTTGCGTATTTTCAAACCGGTATTCTCCCATTAAATGGTACAGTATGTGAGCCTGATTTTATACCATTTGGAATTGAGGTTGAAGGTATGGATTCGCAAAGTGATGGGGATGAAGAGTTGGAGTGGGCATTGAAAGAATTGATGAAGTTATTGTAGATTTTGTCTACTTTGTCTAGTTTTTCTCATCTATATGCTTTAGATGGAGGAGGGGAAAATCATGAGTATCAGATAGGAAGGACAACAGGAAGATTGAAAATCAGATTGGAGTAAGTAAGACCACCAAAAGCATGCCTTCAACCGTCACGGGAGAAAGAAAATATGGTTCATGTATTCCGTGCTATGTAACCCTTGTAAATGACCTGGGCTTTCATAAAGCCCCAGATACTTCACTGGAGAGAACATGTTAGCATAGTAAAGCAAAATTCATATCTACCAATTGGCCATCTATATCTCCCTAAAATCTATATCTAGCAAAACCATCCATCTAATCCCGTCTCAAATCAAGCCCTGAAATCCCAAGCCCCACACTAATTACCCCCTGCGGTCGGAAACGGCAACTTCCTATGCATCCGCATAACCACTTCCGCAAAATCTCTCTCATTCTCTTGGCTCAAAATCCCATGCCTCACAAAAAAGTCAATCATCACCACCGCACTATTCGTCTTAAACGTCCCCTTCCGCAACTCCTCCATCACCTTCTCCACCCCCCACAAATAAAACCCCTCCACCTCATCATCCCTCGGCGTCGGGATCGTCGCTTCCCCAACCTCCAAATCATACACATATATCATATCCGCCGTCACCAATCCCTTAATCCCTCCCGACCCCTCCCCACTACTCTTCATATACGTAATCACACCCGTCGATTTGACATCTGCACGGATAAGCTCAGAAGACAACGAAGCCTCTTCATCAGCTTCGTGAATGATGGTTTCGAAAGGTGATTCATCTGCGCGTACACCCCCTGCCACCGTGGTATCGAATTTCCCCGGGTACGTAAAAAGATGCGCGCTGCGTTTTGCGACCCAGATTTTCATTTCGCCTTCGGAGCTGCGGGTGTAGATGGTGAGATGTGCACCACGGGATATGATACCGAAGAGTGAGGCGGCGTAGCGTTCGAGGTTTACGGGTTGTTTGGCGCCCGGGATGGCGTAGGGCTCGCTGTGTTCGCCGTGGAGAGTGCTGAAGATATCCTTGTCGATTGCTTCGTTGATGACTGTTGCGAAGGCGTTGTTGCATGTAGTGGAGTAATCGTTTGATGCGATGTCCATGGGATGCAGTTGGACGCTCAGGGGAGGGTTTTGAGTGATGGTGAATTCGGGGGACCAGGGCATTTGGGAGACGATTTCGGGAAGCATGTAGCCATGGACCCGATCATCGTCTGGGAGGTATAGCTTGTATAGTTCGTCGATGTTTGCATCGTATGGAAAGCTGATAAAGGGGTAATTAGCATCATAATTTTTAGGGAAAAGATTGGATAACTTACTTATCACAAGCTTTCACAAGATCTAGACATGACTTCTTCGAATCTGAGGACATGATGATTGATCATACGATTTGCTTTAAAAGTGGGATAAACTAAATCCGACGACGAAATGTCCTCAATACTAAATCTCCAATTCTCAATCTCAAGAAAAGAGCAGAGAATTCCAACATGTAAACCCAACAAACTGGTCACGAAACACCGCGTAACGTGATGTATTGAAGATGTTCCCAAAGTAATTTTCAATCGTATCACACTTTCTTAGATAACCCATCTGGCCCGTGTGTCATGTATCAGAATAAGCGATACGCTTACCTACCCAACCCCTTGCACCCTCTACCCCGCATTTTACTACCCCAGAATAGATACGCAATACCACCTCCTCCTCACTTCATGCAACCATGACCTGTTATTTGTCTCAAAGAAAACATGTATTGTCATTGTACTCTTACAGTACTATCAAACAATCAGTCAGTGAGACACGATGAAAGTTGATGCTTTGAGAAAAACATCGACAAGTTATCGCACGATGGATTCAATATATTTCTAGTCGGAAATTGATGTATACATAAGTAGGTACTAACAAGTACCTAACCAACTTCCACCCCGTTCATACAACACCACTTCAAAGATATTACAAACAAACCATCAATATCTCACAAACCCTACATACCACCCACCCCGGGCTCTGAAACCCCTCGGGCTTTGAACCGGGATCTAATTCCAATCACCACCATTCCCTCTCACCCCCTCCCATCTCAAACCACAAATCACAATACCGGGATTTGTACTCCCTCCCTCTCTTCCTCACTCACTCACACTCTCACACATCATTCTCCTTTCCTCTCCTATCCTATCCCACCCTACCCTATCACATCCATTCAGGCTATACCCACCCTACCATATACATCCATACCTACCCCCAACATGATCACGAGGACACACCAAAGATACCTACATAAACATGTTCTTTCCTCCAGAATATAGATTCTCGTTTATTATTCTCTCCTTCCTTTCAATTATTGATTTAAGTTTTAAGTATCGGTTTCTTTAACCTCTTTCCATCTTACACCCATCACCAACACCAGAACCAAGCGATAATCATCGCAATACTCTCCTCACAACTCACCACTCACTACTCACTACTCACCACTCATTCCACCACCATCCAATCTCCACCCACTCATCTCAGCTAACCAGCACATCTCATAAATTCCCACTCACCAAACCATCTCTCCATCTCTCCATCACCACCAACAACCCCCTCAAACCCAAACCCAAACCCAAACCCAATTCAAGATGGCCCGCCCAACCCTCCTCTCCTCCCTCTCCCTCTCCCTCCTCACCCGCTCAATCCGACAATCCTCCACCACCGCCACCACCAAATCGCTCACCCCCCGACAACCCATCTACTTCGGTCCCAACGTCTACTGGGGAAAAGCTTGGAAGAATGTTTACGGAACTGGGTTACTGTATGTTATTTTCCATTTCTTCATTTCTTCATTCATATATTCATTGGATTAAACCTCCCCCCGCCCCCCCCCCCCCCCCCCCCACCCCTTTATTTCAAAAAGAGAAAGAAAAAGAGAAAGAAAAAGAGAAAGAAAAAGAGAAAGGAAAAGAAAAAAAGGAAGAGAAATCTATGCTATGCTATGCTATGCTATATTATGCAACACCGTACCGTACCATGCTAACATCTCCTCTAAATAGTTACGTCCCCGTCGTTGCCGCAGTCATGTTTTGGCCCGTTCCAATTGCGCCAATGATGAATTTCTCAAAGGGGGTTAAGAAGGAGGGTGTGGTTGCTTGAGATGGGAATGAACTGATGTGATGTGGGATGTGCGATGGAATTTGCTGGTTGAGATTTATCTCAGACGAACATGCTGGGAATTCCGATACAAGCACGGCAAAGGTCATGAATGAATAATACAAGAAAAATATATGATACCGTCCCATCGTGATTTTTTCATTACTATTTCATGTACTTGCCCATCATAAGAACTAACCGATTGACCTAAAAACAATTTGGGTATATCCTCTTTTATACACAATAAACACAACCTCCCGTCATGATATCATTCAATACATGTACTTCAAATAATACAGACCAAACGTTTAAAACGCAAAACACCGCCATCAAAATTCTATCCACTCAAACTCCCGCTAATTCGCAATTGTCACAAAGAACTCCCCTTTGTCAAATACTGTGCTATGATACCAGCTTCTGGCGTTTCATGTGGTGTCCTATACTCACTCGTTCCTCGACTAGTAACCCCTCCAATATCAAGTCCATTGGTTGAAGTAAGACCACCATGATCATTATCAAAGTATCCCTTTTCTTTTCCCTTCGAGCTTGTCATCCTGAATTTTTCCATATTGACTTCACTTTTTGTTTGTGAAAGATTGGCGCTGCCAGGTCGTTTCTTCTTCTTGTCTCCCTTTCCTTCTTTCCGCTTTCCAATCAAAGTTTCATTCTCGACCGAAGAATTTCCAGCTGTACGCATTCCTCTAAATTCTCTGACAACTTCAGCAAACCCTTCCTCCAAAGTCTTCATTCTTGCCAGCATCAATCTTCCCATCATACCATCTGCAGTTTCTTCTTTTTTATCACGTTTCATCGCCATCTTTGTAGCGATAGCCATTTGAGTTTGAAATGAACTCGGTACTGCGCCAAGTTGTGCGTGCTCAAGACCCATTTCCGATAAACTGATATTCAAACTAGATTCTTTATGACGCAAAACGCGATTGCGTGCAGGATCTGGTTTAGTGATAATTGGAACAGATTGAAAATTTGTACGGTTGGGTAAAATAGGACGTGGTCGAACAGTTGTATTGGTGAAGTTGGCGGTTCTTGGAGTACGAGATCCTGATTGGCCTGCTGGGGTATTGGTTCCGGTATTGGCTTGTGAATACATTTTTGCTGTTAATGGCCGTGAACGAGGGGGAGAATTGGACGAGAATGAAGAATTTTGAATAAGAGGGTTGAAGAGAATCGTCGTCGTTGATAAGTTCCTATCATGAGCTTTCTTCTTTGGTGTAGACTTGGATTGCTTCGAGGGAGAATTGTTTTGTTGAGTGATATCTTGCTGGGGATTGAAAGCCGCAATGGGAGAGATAAATCTCGTTGCAGTTGGGGTTTGAAAATACTCTTCTTCTGATTCAGCACCACTTTGGCTGAAATTCGTCGCTGTATGCTTATCCTCGGTATGTTCGTCTTCATCATTGGACAACAATTCATCATCTCCATCTGCATCTGTATGACCCCCACCAAACTCATTTGGATGTAATTCATCATCTGAAATTCGAGTCATGTCATGAAATCCTGTAGACATGAATTCTGCTGGGTCACTAGCCACAGATCTATTTCCGGAAAGCTGACGACTGAGTGCACGATGCCTCATGGCATTTGCTTGCCTAGATTGCCTTCGCATCTCTAATCTTTCCAATATAGAACGATCTTGTTCTTGTGGTGGACTAGCAACGTCTTCTTGACGTTCCATCCAGTTATTGATGACAGTTTGAGTTTGTCGACGATCAAAACTAGGACGATTTCTACCAAGATTATCTCTCGGCGTTAGCCTAAATACTTCATCAAGAGCTCTGTCTTTTTGAAAACCAGCAACGGAAGATTCATGTCTCCTCAAATTAGGACTAAAGAGTCCATGCCTGCGATCCTGGAACGATATTGTTCGCTTCGATCGTTGCCCAGCTTTCTCAACCAAATCCGTAGGTTCAAAGACAGATCTTGCCAAGAAAATCTTTTCGTAGACGCATATACTGAACAATAAAGGGAAATGAGTCAGTTTAATAACAGTACGATTCATCTTGATGAATGTCCTAAAGGGAAAAAAGAATCTGAATGGTGTAAGAACCCAAGCAAGAATGTTCGTAGGTGCTACATAAGAGAAGAGGGCATCATTCTTAACCATAGAAATTGTGTTGACAGCAAAGACGAATTGATGTTCTTCGTTTGCGTTTGAGACGATTGACATGAAGGAGTTTGTTAAAACCGTAATGAGAATGGTAATAACGAGGAAGTGACAAATGAAGAGGAACAGCACAAGTAATGCCTTTCCTAGGAAATTGTAAGTTTCCCATGCTTCCCATGCCGCAGGGGTAAATCCCATCAATATCTGAAAGATCTTGTAGGCAACTCCTGCTGCATCGTATTCGCTTTTCCCAAACGATAGAGTGAATGCAACAAAAAAACCACTACAAGCTATCAAAATTAGTACAAACACCGCCACAAGATCAATTGCCATCAATCTAAATGCGATCAATAGTTGTGAGAAATATCGGTAATGGTCCAGAACACTGAATAATCGAGGGAATAGTAGGATTGCATTAGTTGCAAGAACATCATACGCCATACTATTCCACTCCTCTCTTCCATAGTCCACCAAGAAAATGCCATACAGCCGCATGCAATAGTAAACAGTAAGTAAAACTAGAATACCCAAGTCGAAAGCATTCCAGAAACTCATAATATATAACGAGAACCCTTGTTCATTGAACCCAACTACCTCATCAAGCATGAAACCTGCACTCCAAAACCAAAATATGACTTCGAGACCGGTGATGTCTGTTGATCTTTGACTGAGAACAGCTAGAAAAAGAACGAGAAGGATAGCGAGTGAGCAAGTGGAGAAGAATTGACGATATCTTGGTACCCTCAATCTCGAAAGCTTGAATAGAGATGCATCTCTTGGGTCATATAATGTGACCGTTCTCCTAGTCAAGGTCTGGATCGCTTGTTCGGATTCTGGTTCTTTATTTTGAAGTTTTGGGCGACTGATTGTTGCCCCATATTGAATATGATCACGGGTAAGTAATGGGACCGCAGTGCCATTGCTTGGACTTGGTTTCTTAAGTTCAGTCCGGTTTATTGATGTACGATGGAGATTATCCGCCGCAGAATGGAATACAATTGTTCCAGCCCAAATAGCCTCTAGTTGTTGCACTACGAGTGGGTGTGCCAAAAATCGTTTCGCAGACGCCCTAATAGCTACCTCCAAAGTCGAGATCCTGGCAGCAACTGGTTTTGCACGATTTCTTTGATTCCAGTTTGTTATGGGTGGATTTGGTTCTGCTACTCCTTGTAATGGAAAGAAGTCATAGGAAAGAGCATCGATTAACTCTCTAGTGTTGTATTCCTTCAATAATTTGATAGCTAGAAGCTCGCAAACTAAAGCTCTGGTTAAGCTATTCCCTGCGTTACCTGGATTTGCTTGACTCTCCTTTTTGAATTGTAAACAATTTGCCATCAACGCATATAAAGTAGCTCGATTAAAGTGCGAAATTCGAATTTGTTGTTGCATAGGCTTCACTAAGAACTGTGAGACTTGTGGTGACCGTAATTGATCCCATGTCAATGTGGTTTCCGTCCGCGGGAGTATGATGAGTCGAATGGCATGTGTGAGATTATACACTGGAAGCGCATCTAATCAAATATTAGTATTGGGTTTTTGGAAAGAGATACAGAAATGCTAGATACCAAGATGTGCCGCGGAAAATATAGGCAAGAGAGGCTGATCTTCATCACCATCTTCTTCTTCTACTTCGTCTTCATTACTTCCTTCATCTTCATCCTCCCCATCGTTTTGTTGCGCAATCTCCTCCTCTGTATCTTCTTCTATTTCCGTTTCCGTAAAATCTGCGGATGCATGTCGAGGTAAACGTTCTCTCGTAGCCGCAGCTGGTGAAGATCGGTCAACATTCAGTGTCGAGAAAGGGGAATGTATCTCTTGAGCGCGTCGTCGAGCTTTCACTGGACGCAGTAATGAAGATAACATTTTTGTTTGGATTGTTTTCAGCTCAAAATCCGCGGATGAGCGATTTAATCCTCAATCCTGTGTGATCGGAAATGGAAGGTAGGAAGGAACGCTGGTTGCTGAGAAGGCTGCCTTTCTTGATTTATTTCATCTTGTAGCGACGGGAGTTGAAGAAATGAAGCAACGCAATCCCAAGATTGATCGAGCGAAGGAAGAGTTTCAAAGGGTTGTAGAATATTAGCACATTAGTAGTGTTTGTAAATAAAGAAAGAAATAAGTAAATAAATCTTTAATTTCCAGGTTATCGCGTTTCTCGAGCACTTTTTAATTATTCCTCGTCCCAGCTCCCAGGACCAAGGCTCGGTCGTTCGAAGAGTGGATGGATATTCCTTGATGAAGATCAAGCAACCAATTTATCGAATTAATTAAATTATATATCAAAACAATATAAAGGAAGAGAAAATGAAGATATAAAATCTCTTCCTGTAAAGAGTAAACGTAGAAGATGGCAAACCCAAATCCTGTTTCATTTGCTTATCTCACAACCCTCCCAAAATCACATTGGATATAAAATCGATATTCAACCCATACGGGTCGAGCATTGGGGAAACCTAGAATCAACGATCTCAACTTTTTTTGGGAAGGCAATCAATCATGTCATTGCACACCGAGACACCCTTGATGCTATGCACACTTCTCGTTTATATGCATGCTGCCGATCAAATCCTGGCCATACAATTCCTATCTCATCCAATCAAAGAAGCAAGCACGAGAACATGAATTGAGGGTTTATCTAAAGATAAAGACGGAGGTCGGTACGTACTCAGTGAGTCTCACTTCGTAAATGTAAAACAACGCTTTCGTTCAAATGAGATGTCCTCGTGATAGAATGAAGATAGTTAGGTATATAATCTGAATTTGTTGAGGTAGAACCCTTTGTCTCGTTTCGTTTCTACTCACTCGTCTCTCATATCGCATCTTAATACAACGAGATATCATGATCATGCATTAGGATTCATTTCGAGAAGTTGGTGGCTTGAGAACTTTTAATATGGGGGAAGGTCAGCTTACCTTATTTGCATGGTGCAAAGAAGAAGCTGGCAAAACGAGAGTCTCATTGGATTCTTCGATAGGTAGTCAAGGTAGTCCATCCTTTCGCCATTGACCAAATGTTCTGGCCCAATTTGTCGCTTTCCCAGAACAAGGACGGCATTGGTCCACTTTCTGGAATGATTTTCCTCCCCTCTTGTGCTGTGTGAACTAAGCGTCGATTGTGTCTCAAATCTCAAACCAATTAATTTCCTTTCCGTAGGAAGGAGGAAAATCGTTAGAGGCTACGAGTGAGCTCATCCATCCATATCCATATCCGCATGAGTGATCATGAGGAATCTGGAAAACTGGTACATCATCAGAGACACACCGGCACATACCTATAATATATTGTGCAGCTTCCTCTATTGGACAATGAGCAGGTGGTCAGTGTCAATTGGTGTGGGTGATATAGGACATCGAGGTAATCATATAACGGATTCTTGTGCTACATCGGTTATGAGTGGGGGTGGGAGAGAGAGTGAAAAAATACTCCCGGGGACTTGCTTGAACTCACAAGGCTCACATCATTTGATCAACAAACAGACCGCTATTCTACCCCAAGGTGTATATATATGTGTATACGTGAACTGCAATAATCAATGGCCGTTCTTCCTGTAGGTCTGACTCGCATGCATTTCATGGCGTGGCTCGAGATGTTCTTATTTTCGTGTGTGAGTGTGGTACCAGTATCAGAACACAGAACCGGCGACCTTTAATGCAGACTTTCGGTGTAGGAGAGGGAGGAAAGATGTTGAGCGTCAAACCGCTGCCGTATACTGATTTGTATTCCGATGACACTCTACTATAGTAACCTCATGCCAAATAAATGCTGTGAACTCTGTCTACAATTCATTATTACCAAAGTACTCGATATCTGATACCCACGTGCTTGTCACGTGCTGTCCAGGTGAGTCCTCAGTCCACCTTTATGACATAATAACGTCGGTGTTATTCTGGCAACATACCGGTGAAAAGTTCTTGAGGGGCACGAGGGGTAGATGCAAGGCTGATGATAATTGGTGACAGCCTTGACTTCATATCCCTGCTAGCTCTACGCACTAAACCCAATACCGAATCGGCTCCCCTCGGTTGTTCAGCACCAGAAAAAAAAATTGAGGAGTCCCATTTTCTGGAGAGAAATTCCTAAACTCCCAAAAACTTATTCAACACTTTCAATCTTTTATATCTAAAAAGTCGTACGGTCAGGAATTATTCTTTGATACTTGACCTACAAACTGGCGAACTTGGATCACTAAAGCACTCCTCAATCTGCTTTGCAGCTTGTTGAAGGGCATTTCTTGAAGTCCTTGCGCGCAGATCTCAAAAAAACCTCTTTTCAATATCTTACATCATAATGGCAGAATTAGTTTTCCCTCCAGTTGCCGCCCCAATCCTCAATGGCACAGATGAAGGACTCATCAGTCTGGAATTGAAGGATGGCACAATTTATCAAGGATATAGTTTTGGTGCGCAGAAGAGTGTCGCAGGAGAATTGGTCTTTCAGACAGGTATGGTGGGGTACCCTGAATCAATCACTGACCCTTCATACCGAGGACAAATTTTGGTCATTACGTTCCCTTTGGTGGGTAATTATGGTGTACCATCTCGAGAAACCATGGATGAACTCCTCAAGGATCTGCCAGCACATTTCGAAGCCTCTCAAATCCATATTGCAGGTTTGATTTGCGCTTCGTACGCTGGCGAAGAGTTTTCTCATTTCCTCGCAACCTCCTCTTTGGGAACATGGTTGAAAGAGCAAGGTGTTCCAGCAATCTATGGTGTTGATACCAGAGCTTTAACCAAGAGAATACGAGAAGAAGGTAGTATGCTTGGACGAATGTTGTTGCAAAAGAATATCCCTGCCAATGGAAACGACAACATCTCTGCTTTATCTACAAAGGATTGGAGATCATCATTTGAAGCAATCGACTGGGTGGATCCCAATGCCAAGAACCTTGTCGCAGATGGTAAGTTTCTACTTTGCTATAGCCCGAATGAAGGGCTAACATAATGCCTTAGTATCAATTCGCGAGCCAAAATTATACAAACCTGATCCTTCGAATGCTTTGAAACATCCTTCTGGTAGACCTATACGTGTGTTGTGTTTGGATGTTGGTTTGAAATATAACCAATTGCGTTGTCTTGTAAAGCGTGGTGTGGAAGTTCTCATTTGCCCATGGGATTATGATTTCCCTGCTCTCGCCGGCAAGGATTATGATGGTTTATTCATCTCCAACGGTCCTGGTGATCCAGCCATGATGGACAAAACTGTCAAGCACATTCAATCTGCCTTGAAGGAGAACCGAACCCCAATTTTCGGTATCTGTCTTGGACATCAACTTCTCGCCAGAGCTGCCGGAGCTCAAACCGAAAAGATGAAGTTCGGTAACCGTGGACACAACATTCCCTGTACAAACATGTTGACTGGAAAATGTCATATTACATCCCAAAATCACGGTTTCGCTGTCCAAACTAGTTCCTTGCCTTCGGAATGGGAGGAACTTTTCGTCAATGCCAACGATGGAAGTAACGAGGGTATCAGACATGTCAACAGACCATACTTCAGTGTTCAATTCCATCCAGAAAGTACTCCTGGACCAAGGGATACTGAATTCCTCTTTGATGTCTTTATCAACACTATCCAAAAGACTCTCGACGATGAGAAACTTCTCTCCGCACCAGTTGTCTTCCCTGGTGGTGAGAAGGCTGAGAATGAGAAGCTTACACCTAAGGTCAACGTCAAGAAAGTCCTTGTCTTGGGTAGTGGTGGTCTCAGTATTGGTCAAGCAGGTGAATTCGATTACTCTGGAAGTCAGGCTATTAAGGCCCTTAAGGAGGAAGGAATCTATACCATCTTGATCAACCCTAACATCGCTACGATTCAAACTTCCAAGGGACTGGCTGATAAGGTTTATTTCCTTCCTGTCACAGCTGATTTTGTTCGCAAAGTCATCAAACATGAGAAGCCTGATGCAATTTACGTCACATTTGGTGGTCAAACTGCTTTGTCTGTCGGTATTCAACTCAAGGATGAATTCGAAGAACTTGGAGTTCGCGTGCTCGGTACCCCAATCTCCACTGTCATCACTACTGAAGATCGTGAGTTATTCGCTCGAAGCATGGAGTCGATTGGTGAGAAATGCGCCAAATCCGCTTCAGCGAACAACATCGACGAAGCTATGCATGTTGTGAAAGATATTGGCTTCCCAGTCATCGTTCGTGCCGCGTATGCTTTAGGAGGTCTTGGAAGTGGTTTTGCAGACAACGAGCAAGAATTACTTGAACTTTGCAACAAAGCATTCGCCGCTAGTCCTCAAGTTTTGATCGAGCGAAGTATGAAGGGATGGAAGGAAATTGAATACGAGGTTGTCCGTGATTGTCGTGACAACTGTATCACAGTTTGTAACATGGAGAACTTCGATCCTTTGGGTATTCACACTGGAGACTCAATTGTTGTTGCTCCTTCCCAAACATTATCCGATGAGGATTACAACATGTTGAGAACCACAGCTGTTAACGTTATTCGCCATCTCGGAGTTGTTGGAGAATGTAACATTCAATACGCACTCAACCCTGACTCTAAGGAATACTGCATCATTGAGGTCAACGCTAGATTGTCCAGATCTTCAGCCCTCGCATCCAAGGCTACTGGATATCCGTTGGCTTTCATCGCCGCAAAGCTCGGTCTTAACATCCCCCTCAACGAAATCAAGAACTCAGTCACTCAACAGACCTGTGCTTGTTTCGAACCTTCTTTGGATTATGTGGTTGTCAAGATGCCACGTTGGGATTTGAAGAAATTCACCCGTGTTTCCACACAACTTGGTTCATCGATGAAGAGTGTCGGTGAAGTCATGAGTATTGGAAGAACTTTTGAAGAAGCTATTCAAAAAGCCATTCGTGCTATCGATTTCCATAACTTGGGTTTCAGTGCAACAAAGGCTTTAATGTCAATCGACGATGAACTTCAAACACCCTCCGATCAACGTCTCTTTGCCATTGCTAACGCTATGCAATCTGGTTACTCTGTTAACAAGATTTGGGAAATGACAAAGATTGATAAATGGTTCTTGAACAAGCTCAAGGGATTGAATGACTTCAGCAAGCACATGTTAACCTTCAACACTAACACCATCTCATATGACCAAATCAGACAAGCCAAGCAACTTGGATTCTGTGATAGACAATTGGCTAAATTCTGGGATTCAACAGAACTTGCTGTCAGATTGTTGAGAACTGAAGCTGGCATTGTCCCAGTCGTAAAGCAAATCGATACCGTTGCTGCCGAGTTCGAGGCTCACACCAATTATCTTTACATGACTTACAATGGATCTGAGAGCGATATCTCTTTCAATGACCACGGTGTCATGGTTCTCGGTTCAGGAGTTTACAGAATTGGTTCTTCCGTCGAATTCGATTGGTGTTCCGTTCGTGCCATTAGAACTCTTCGGGAATCTGGTTTCAAGACTGTCATGGTCAACTATAACCCTGAGACCGTCAGTACTGATTATGATGAAGCCGATAGATTGTACTTTGAGAACATCAACCTCGAAACTATTCTCGATATTTATGAATTGGAGTCTTCAAGTGGTGTCCTCATTGCTATGGGAGGTCAAACACCAAACAACATTGCTCTTCCACTTCATCGACAGAACGTTAAGATTCTTGGAACATCACCAGAAATGATCGATACTGCCGAGAATCGTTTCAAGTTCTCTCGTATGCTTGATGGTATCCATGTTGATCAACCAACATGGAAAGAGTTGACTAGTTTCGAGGATGCTAAGACATTCTGTAATAAGGTCTCTTATCCAGTGCTTGTTAGACCCTCATATGTACTTTCAGGTGCAGCTATGAACACTGTTTACTCTGAACCAGATCTTGAGGCTTATCTTGCTCAAGCTGTAGAGGTTTCAAGAGATCATCCAGTCGTTATCACCAAATACATCGAAAATGCAAAGGAAATTGAGATGGATGCTGTTGCAAAGGATGGTGTCATGGTTGGTCACTTTATCTCTGAGCATGTTGAAAATGCCGGTGTACATTCCGGTGATGCTACTTTGATCTTGCCACCTCAAGATCTCGACCCTACCACTATCAAGAGAATTGAAGAAGCTACCCGCTTGATTGGTAAAGCTCTTAATATCACTGGTCCTTACAACATTCAATTTATCGCCAAGGACAATGATATCAAGGTCATCGAATGTAATGTTCGTGCATCTAGATCAACTCCATTCGTTTCAAAGGTCATGGGTGTCGATCTTATTGAAATGGCTACTAAAGCTATCATGGGTGTACCATTCATGCCATACCCACCTACCGAATTACCTGCAGGCTGTGTTGGTGTTAAAGTACCTCAATTCAGTTTCTCTCGACTTTCTGGTGCCGATCCAGTTCTTGGTGTTGAGATGGCTTCTACTGGAGAAGTTGCTTGTTTCGGCCGTGATAAGTATGAGGCTTACATTAAAGCATTGATCTCTACTGGATTCAAGCTACCAAAGCAAAACATTCTTCTTTCTATTGGTTCATACAAGGATAAGAAGGAAATGCTTCCATCTGTTGTCAAGCTTCAAAAGATGGGTTACAAACTTTTCGCTACAGCTGGTACCGCAGATTTCTTGCAAGAACATAATGTTCCAGTTCAATATCTTGAAATTCTTGGAAAGGGTGAGGATGACCAAAAATCCGAATACTCTTTGACTCAACATCTTGCCAACAACATGATTGATCTTTACATCAACCTTCCTTCCAGCAACAGATACAGAAGACCGGCCAACTATATGAGTAAGGGTTACCAAACTAGACGTATGGCTGTCGATTATCAAACACCTTTGGTCACCAATGTCAAGAACGCCAAGATCCTTATCGAAGCCATCGCAAGACATTATGATATGGAAGTTAGCGGATTTGATGCTCAAACCAGTCACCGAACTGTTGTTCTTCCTGGTCTTATCAACATTGCATCTTTTGTTCCTGGCATCACCACTCCTGGCAGCCGTGATTTCCAAACTGTTACCAAAGCATCAATTGCATCTGGTTTCAGTATGATTCGTGTTATGCCTCTTGGTCTTGATGGAGCAGTCACTGATGCTAGAGCATTGAAGGTAGCTCAACTCAACAGCAAACTTGGTTCATCTTGCGATTACAATTTCTCTGTTGCCGCAACTTCTTCCAACGCCGATCAAATTAGTCAAGTCACTGGTGAAGTCGGTTCTCTCTTCATCCCATTTAATCACTTGTCCGATAATATCAGCAAGGTAGCCGCTGTTACTGCTCATTTTGAATCTTGGCCATCTTTCAAGCCAATTATCACCGACGCAAAGATGACCGATCTTGCATCAATCCTTCTCCTCGCAAGTCTCCATAGCAGAAAGATTCACATCACCAATGTCACCACCAAGGATGATATTGGATTGATTGATTTGGCTAAGCAAAAGGGTCTTCAAGTCACTTGTGATGTTTCAGTCTACGCTCTTTTCTTCAGCCAAGATGATTACCCTGAAGCTTCCTTCCTTCCAACTGCAAAGGACCAAGCAGCATTATGGGAACACATGAACATCATTGATGTCTTTTCCATTGGTAGCTTACCATATCAGCTTGCAACTATTGCAAAGGTAGAGGCAGATGCTGCTGTTGGTATTGCTGACACTTTGCCTCTATTGTTCTCAGCCGTTGCAGATGGTAGACTCACAGTTGATGATATTAAGGCTCGTCTCCATGATAATCCAAAGGAGATCTTCGAAATTCACGATCAAGTCGGAGCTTCCGTAGAGATTGAGATTGATAGACCACATACTGTTAAGCCAGGAGCAGTTTGGTCACCACTTGTTGGAAAGGTCACAAGAGGAGCTGTTCAAAGAGTCATCTTCCAAGATAAGACTGCTTGTCTAGATGGTTTACAAACTCAAGATGCTATTGATGGTAAAGATATGTCATCTCACCTTATTGATTTGCACACCACAGTGCCACAATCACCGCTTGTCAAGGCCAACCTTGGATCTCCATCTATGGGACCAAGACCTGATAGCTCTCATGGATTAAGAAAGTTCTCTTCATTTGCCGGTGCATCATCCTCAGCTATGCGACCTGCAACTCGTTCAAGATTCTTGGATGGTGCTGCCAATCAAGCACCCCAATTTGGTTCGATAGCTGAAGATTTGGGTGCTCCATTATACCCTCAACCAACTATCTCGCCATCTCTACAAACCCTTCTTGGTCAATCACCATTCAAGAATCAACACGTTCTTTCAGTTAATCAATTCTCCCGTCAAGATCTTCATTTACTCTTCTCTGTTGCGCAAGAAATGAGATTGGGTGTTCAACGTGAGGGTGTTCTTTCCATCCTCAAGGGACGTCTTCTTTGCACAATGTTCTACGAACCATCTACTCGTACATCTGCATCATTTGATGCTGCTATGCAAAGATTGGGAGGACGAACAGTTGCAATTGCTACCTCCCATTCTTCCACTGTCAAGGGTGAATCTCTTGCAGATACCATCCGTACTCTTGGTTGTTATGGTGATGCTATTGTCCTTCGTCACCCTGAAGAGAGCAGTGCAGCAACTGCTGCCAAGTTCTCACCAGTTCCAATCATCAACGGAGGCAATGGAAGCAAAGAACACCCAACTCAAGCATTCTTGGATTTGTTCACAATCAGAGAAGAATTGGGTACTGTTGGTGGTCTCACCATTACCTTTACTGGTGATCTTAGATATGGTCGTACCGTTCACTCTCTCGTCAAGCTTCTTCAACATTATGATGTTCACATCCAGCTTGTTTCCCCACAAGCTTTATCCCTCCCACAAGAAATCTTGGCACTTATCAAATCCAAGCCTGGTCAATTACTTTCAGTTTCTACTGAGTTGACCCCCGAGATCCTTGCTAGATCTGATGTCCTTTACTGTACTCGTGTACAAAAGGAACGATTTGCCGATTTGGAAGAGTATGAAAGACTGAAGGATAGTTTCATCATTGATAATAAGACATTGAGAAATGCAAAGAGTTCAATGATTGTTATGCATCCATTACCAAGAAATGCCGAGATTGGAGAGGAAGTGGATTTCGATCAAAGAGCTGCATACTTTAGACAGGTACGTTATCAATTTCCCCAATTATATTATCCTTACTAATGTTTTTATAGATGAGATATGGCCTCTACTGTCGCATGGCATTGTTGGCTTTGGTGTTAGCCCCATAGATTTGATTGTGTATAATCACTTCTCTTGATCAAGATCATGGGCATGGCGTTGTATATGGGGAAGGAGGAAAAGTCGATTTTTTTATTGTTATATGATTACGAGTAAATGCATTAGATATGAGTAGACACTCTTTTATGATTGTAGAAATGGTTTCGATTTGTAATTTTGATATATATTTAATTGGAGTGATGGGTATATGTATGTATGTGTGTGTTCATACATATGTATATATGGTTATGTATTTATTTGGGTTGGGTTATGTATATGTATGTATGTGTGGGTTTGTGTATAACGTATATGTATATGTAGGTATGTAGTTTTAGGTATTAATTTAGATTAATGTTATTATTATTTGTACATCTCACTTTGATCCTTCTTGTCTTCTTCATTCTGTGCTTTATTTCGGCATGCCTAGGTAGGTACATCAATCCTTAAGGAGTGAGAATAATGGTTGTCGGAATTCATACTAAACTTTCTCTGTTCACATCAGGGAATCAACATCAAAATCATCGAAGGACTTAAGAACGAATCAGACAGTGGTATATTGGTTATTAATGATCATGACAATGGTTGTATGCACAAGTGAAAAGGGGCTATTGAAAATGGTATAAGAGCTGCACGTAGGTAGGTGGGTGTTAGGACTCTCGGTACCGACGAGGAGGTTCTAGACACCTGCGAGATTCACGAAAAGACTTCATGACGTTTATCCTGCGACACTTTTCAATGTTTCAATGCGAGTATGGCAATCCGATGGTCTCTCAGACTCGAGCGTGTTGAAATATGGATAAGAGTGTGGGTATACAATTTATTTTGTACATGGCGAGGTAGCATTGCAGATAAAAGTCTCCGCGATATTTTCGCAATACATTCGTTCAATCACCAATTAAAAATACAAGTACTCTTTCACTTCGCTATAGGATATACAATCACGCAAATAAATCGTCACAGCTTTTTTTCCCACCTTGATCGACCTACCTGATTTGCACAGAAATCATATAGGATGGTCGATTGACGTCGTATTGAACGCCAAGGTTGGCACATATGTCGGTAGATAGGAAGGTTACAGCGTGTGGGAACGCCCAAAGTCTTGTTTGAGATACCAAGAAGGGTAGGCTGAGTGGCATTGCTTATTCACACTGTTTTAGGTGCGAAAGATGCCCAGACGGGACGGTCCGACTACTTTACTACGCCAGGAGATTGTGAGTTTTGTGAGTGTAACATCATTATCTTCTTGAAAGTTTGTGATTTCTTCACCTGCTTATAGGAGATGCTCCAGAATGCTTGGAATAGCACACCATGATGAAGAGAAACGACTAATGCACATACAGACAGACATACAGACACACATATAAACGGTGGGACATTAGAGATTTATGAGCGATTTATAAGAATTACCAAGAACCAGAAATAATGAAACAAACTAGAGCGACAGAGCGACAGAGCGGAGAAGATATACCACGTTTGGAAGTCCGCCTACTCTTAACTTACTCTAATGGACTTTTCTAAATATTCAATTAATTAGATTTCATTTGCGAGTCGTAACTACCGTATTGGAGATCTATGTCTATCAATCAACAGCGGTGTCATAGTAGTTTCCGTCCACTCCTGTATCCACTTCGACACCTCGGAAAAAGTATTTAGCAAACCCTACCTCAACACCAGACCATGCACCTCCAAATACCCATACCAACATCTATGTCCACGACACAATCACAGATCACAACTCATATTATATCCTCAATTAGATCACCGGCATCACGATCTTTTTGAGAGAATATATGAAGTAGCCATACAACTTAAAACAGAACCCCAGAACTATTCCCCCATACCCCAACATTTGTTTATCTCCACAAACCCCAACTTTCGGTCAGAATATCTACAATAAAAACCTAAAATGTTAAAACCTCGTGGAGCACCTGGAGAAAATTGACAAACAGACCCGCGCGGATTGCAAATAAACAAGGGCCACGCAACCGTCCACTCGTTCCAACGCCTTCCACTTATTCACAGCCAACTACTTTCTACGTGTTGGTCAAGTGTGGAGAGTCCAAGTCCCCACCACGTTCACATCCGGAGTCAAGACCGTGAATAGACCACAAATCCCTCGTGTTACCTATCTCATTTCATCTTAGTATGCAAGGCATACACGGGGCATTGGTTACTGACTTTGTTACATTATTTCATTACCCAGATATGACTTGGTGCTGCTTTGACAAATCCCGGGGTTTGCTTATCTTTTTGGTTTTGGTGGCAAGTTCCATAATGTTGGATGGTTTTCTTGCAATGAAATGGATATTCGGCACCATGATTGAGATGACGAACAGGGGGAAGGTATCTTGGAAGCGGCTTGGGATTCTAGGACAAGGACCCTAACGCCCTTCAATAGAAGGTGTGGAGAATGGGGTGGATTAGCTGAATACGGGGAAGATTTTCTCCTATATTTCAAAGATGTATCCTCGATTCGAGTTGAACTATTTGTGATCATAAACTTCTTTTTTTCTTCTTCCGTTACGAGTTCCTCTATTTAAGTACTTTGAAGTCTTGGAGGGGTTGTTTTGCAATATCAAACTTTCTTGGTTTCTGACAAGATTGAAGTTGTTTGAACGTTGATTTTTGTACCATTTGAGATCAAACTCTCATATCAAGTTGCCTTGAACGAAATAATACAATGGCAGTTACAGCAGGCGCCATTGAGCGTAAAGATTCAAACCCTAGTGGTGATTTCTCTGAAACCATCGATCATGCAGCAACTCATGCAACTTATATCGAAGCAAATGAGTTATCTGAAGAACATAGACAATATCTTCTTGCACGACATGGAACTCTTGATTTAGATCCTTTACCTGGACCTAGCGAAGCTGATCCATACAATTGGACAAACTCAAAGGTATATGGCAAAACTATCTAATCAATTTCTCTAAACTTAACTAACAATAAGTATAGAAAGTTACAAATCTCGTACTTGTTGCACTCCATGCATGTATGTCAACATTTACAGCAGCAGCCATTATTCCAGCCTACGAAAGTATCGCAGAAGAACTAGGTGTATCACTCCAACAAGCTTCATATCTTACCTCACTTCAAATTGCCATCTTGGGAGGAGCTCCCCTGCTATGGAAACCTCTATCCAATACCTTCGGACGAAGACCTCTATTTCTTATATCGCTTCTTATTAGCTTGGTTGGAAACATAGGATGTGCTAAATCACCCACCTATGCCACTATGGCACTTTGTCGTGCCATTGTTGCATTCTTCATTTGTCCCGCTGGAGCAATTGGAAGTGCCGTGGTCACAGAATCATTCTTCAAGAAAGATCGAGCTCGTTATATGGGAATCTGGACACTTATGGTTACAATTGGAGTTCCATTTTCCCCCTTCGTTATGGGGTTCGTCGCCAACAACGTGGGATGGAGATGGATTTATTGGATCTTGGCAATCATGAACGGAGTCCAATTTATCGCATATGTTTTCCTGGGTCCAGAAACTAGATATCTTCGTCATGGAGTCCAACATCCTAAATCTTCTTTCAAAGAAGAGTATCTTACTTTCCATCGAATCGACCCTTCACCACTTCGTGTCTACGATTTCGTTCATCCTCTCACTCTCTTCGCGAAACCATGTATTGTCATCCCGGCTGTTGCATACGCCATGACCTTCCTCTTCGGCTCCGTCCTCATCACCGTCGAACTCCCCCAACTCTTTGCCGAAAAATTCGGTTTCAACGCCCAACAACTCGGCTACCAATTTCTTGCTCTCATCATTGGATCCGTCATCGGTGAACAACTCGGAGGCAATCTTTCCGATTTCTGGATGAATCGCAAGGCTCGCAAGACAGGTATCCAGCCCGCTCCCGAACATCGTTTATGGTTAAGTTACGCTGGGTTCGTCCTCACCATTGTCGGAGCCGTGGTCTTCCTCGTCCGAACAGAACAGGCAAAGGAAATGCATTGGAATATTACACCAGTCATCGGAATCGCAATCGCGGGCGTGGGAAATCAAATTGTCACGACGGTTTTGATTACTTATGCGGTGGATTCGCATCTAGAGGAGTCGGCGAGTATTGGAGTTTTCATCACGTTTGTGAGACAGGTTTGGGGATTTATTGGTCCTTTTTGGTATGTTTTTTTTTTCTCCTTGAGATTCTTTGAGGGAATATCGCAACTGATAAAATAATAGGTTCCCATCTATGTTCACGAATCTCGGCCTCTCGAAAAGTGCAGCTGTAGCAGCGGCTCTCCTCATCGGAGTCAGTATTATCCCCACGTTCATCGTGCAATTGATGGGGAAGCGATGGAGACCATCGCGTTCTGAGGATCTGGCAAGAAGAGTTGCGGATCGGGAACGAGGGGTGATGGTTGCGGATGCGAATGAAAGTGTGAATGGGAGTGGAAACGGAGAGATGAAATAAATGATTAATGATTTGTATATTTATGTTTATGTATCTTTTTAGCCGAATGAATGAATGCAAGTTTTTTGTTCGAGATTGAGGATGAGCATGCTTTGCTGAGATTCTATGGGTTAAGCTTCTGGTGACATTTTATGTGTGTGTGTGTATATACGTGTGTGTGTAGAGAATCGTCAGTCAGTGATGAGGGGTGGGGATGCAATGTAATGTAATTTGATGAAAGAAAAGAAATTGGGTATGAACACTATGATTATGAATATTCTGGATATGGATTTCATTATTAATATCACTATCACTATCAATATCGACATCTGTCCCCCTACCAGATCCTCACTTCCTCACTTCCTCACTCCAACCCTCACTCCTGAAAATCTCCGGTCCTTATAAAACATCACACAAGTAGAATATCTAGATAGTGAGTGAGTGAGTATCAGAATACCAGAGTAGTCTCTATAATTCACATAGTGATCTCATACCCATCTTTCCTTCATTTTTTCTTTTCTTTTTACTTCTTTTCATTTACCTTGTCTTTCTTGAATATTCCTCTGGAAGTTCAAATCCTTATACTTCATTCTTTTTATTCTATTCTTTTTATTCTATTCTTTTTATTCTATTCTTTTATTCTATCCTACTCTATTCTATCCTACTCTATTCTATCCTATGGTAGACAGATAGATAGATAAATAGCTTAATAAATAGCTTAATGAATAAACGGATTCCCAATCCGGTAGTGATGATCCCCAAATTAAGATATGGATGTAGCTAAGATAATGTATGCATGCTTACGCGTTAGGGTATGAGATGTGAGATGTGAGGTGTGGGATAGGAGAAGGTCTATAAATAAGCTAGGTACCTGTGCAAGTACAATTCGGATCACGGATGATAGGATGGATGGGTAGGTGATGATTTATTTTATTGCGTTGGGTTGGGGCTGGCGTGTCTGATGATGTGTGTGGATGTTGGTAAGGTGGAAGGTTGGAGGGTTATTTGTCATATAAAGGATGAGAAAATACGAGATAAGATGATATGAATAGTAGTAAAGGTAGATTGTATTCGAGTCGTGGCTGTAAGTCTGTGTTATGTTTATTATACGATGCTTTGATTTACACTTGACGACAAGTAGGTAGTCAGTAATAGTGAAATACCAAACAAATTTCACACAATCAGATACTCTCAACTTCCATCCCTAAACAAGTGTACTAACCAAACATTTCCTCATACTAAGCCGAATTTGCATGATGATCCCCACAACAAGATACCACATTCCCACATTCCCTCCCTATCAATAATCTACTCTTTACCCCTTTCTCTCCACCTCTTCCCAAAACTCCCCAAACCTCTCCCTCGCAATCCCCACACAATCAACCCCATAAACCATCTTCTGCACCTCCCTATCCGCCCACTTATCCGGAACCCCTTTCCCCCTCCCCTCCCTCAAATCCCTAAACAATCTATCCCTCTCCTCCTTCAACTTCCCCTCCCCAAGATGCAGACTCCTCGCGCTCGCCGCCGCCAACTCCACTATCTTCTCCGCTCTCTCCTTCCTAATCTTCTCATACACTTTCAACGCTCTATTCACACTCTCCCTCGTTCCATCCTCCAACATTCCCAAACAAACCGCAACCACAGCCCCATCCTCCACCGCCTGCGCAGCCCCCTGCGCTAAATGCGGAAGCGTAGGATGACACGCATCACCCACTAATGCCATACTTCCCCTCACCCACGTCGGCAAAGGAGCATGCAGACGTAATTTCCACTCGCAGACTTCGCCATCCGGGACAAGATTCAACATACGTCGAACTTTGGGGTTGAAATCTTCAAAGACTTTTAACATGGTGGTTTTGGATCCTTTGGTAGTGTAGGTTTCCGAGGGGGAGATGGCGAAATTGATATCGGGTTGGGTGGTGGAGATGTTGTAGATGCGTTTGGAGGAGATGGGGTAGGCGATTATGTGGCGACGTTCGCCGATCCAGCGGGAGACGCCGGAGGTGTTGATTAATCTGGGAGATGGTGAGTGGATGATGGGACAAGACGGATGGCTTTGGGAATTAAATTTATGTGAGGGTTTAAGGAAATGAGATGAGAAAAGACAACAAAGGGGGATCCTATCATTCCAAGTTATCCCAGCCACCGAAGAGTCCCAATTCAATAGATAGAGTCAGATTGACTAGTATAGTCCCAAGAGAAGACAAAGCACATCAAACAAAGAACAAACTTACTCCAAAAGTTCCGGATCATCCTCCATCTGTTCCCTCGTAAGTAAAATCCTATACGCCGCCTGTTCCGAATCCACCACCTTAGCATCTACCCCCAAATCCCTCAACATCTTCTCCCTAATCCTCGATTTAATCCCATCACAGGCCAACAAAACATCACATTCCACTCTTTCTTTCTCTCCTCCCCTCGATGAAATCGTAAACGCAGGTCTCGGGAAGAAATCATGTACTTCATGAACACTCGTTCCGAAGTGAAATTTCAGATCCGGGTACTTCTTACACCCATGGTAAAGACCCTGAGTAAGAGAATGACGATGGCCAACCATATGCGGATACCCGTATTCTTCTTGAATATATCCTAATTCCACCGAACCTAATTCTTCATCCGTTGACCCTTCTACAATTTTCTCTCATTAGTAAACTCCAACCTCATCCTGGACTCAACAAATATCCCAAGACCAACTAACCTCTAATACTCGTTCTCTTCAATTCCACCGCTTCCCTTTCAATATCTTTCCAAACCCCCAATCCATCCAGAATCCTCGACATATTAGGAGCGAGTTGAATTCCCGCCCCGACAAACCCTAAATCAGGAGCTGTCTCGAAGACTTCTACATTTTTAAATCCCTCTTTCTTTAAAGCCAAAGCGGATGTCAGGCCTGCCATTCCTGTAATACGTATTGAATAAGCTTTTTATATGGTGGAAGTAGTGTAACGACATGTTGGAATCATGCACGACGCGAATGAAAATTGATTGAGGGAGGTGATATACATACCTGCACCTATAATACAAATCTTTAAATTTTGTTTTGGATCGTCCATCTTTACGTTGTTTGTGGAATGAACCAGTGAAATCTTTCCCAAATTTCGCTTTTGGCTATACAAATCTTATTAGAATCTCGGTAGACAATCAGAGACACTTCAATATTTCTTCAAACTATTCACAAACCGCTCAAAAACGATATCAAAACACACAAAACCCTCATCAAAAAGATCAACTTCAATATCTCAATACAACAAGCAACATTCAAGATCCCATCCAGATCCACGCGCCGATATCGTCTCCTCTCAAGCTATTCTTCTCCCGTTTCCATATCCCGAAAGTTTCCAAGGCCCCAGATCGTATGATCTGATGATACGTCGCACATCCCATCTAAGCTGAATAATCAAGATCCATTCATCTATCTAGATTGTATAAGGCTGATACCATTCACCTTCCCCTTCCTCTCCCTCAAACCCAATACAATGAACATACTTTTTCAAGAAGCCTTGTCAAATGAGGGGAACTCCGTATCTGACAAAGCATAAAGTGATGGAATACTCATACAACTCCATACAGAAGGGTCTGAGCGATCAATGATGATAGGCTGGACAAAACTAGGAATGGTCTAGATGCCTGATGGAGTAGATCTCGAGAGAATGAAGGAAGGTGTCATGATTTGTGGAGAAGGAGGGGTAATAATATCACGGGATCAGAACTTTTTGCTGATTTATCATCATTACTTCTGTTGTCAAGTCGTCGAGGTCGTATCCCTTCATTGAGGGGCACTAAATAAGCGAGTGGAGCACTAATACACTTTGGACTTAAAAAATTACCGCGTGGTTACCTTGCGCGCCATGACAATTCTTCATTATTCAAGTGTGGGGATTCAAAATGAAAGTGTTTGATCTTCCAACTTTTGTAGAAGGTAGATAGGATAGCAAATGGTGTTCATGATGGCTGTGACGAGGTTTATGCTCGATGTAAATGCAACGGTATGATTTGTTCTCTTGAGATCGACAATGATGAATACTACTCTGCATATCATAATTCATTACGCTGACTGAAACTCGAAGTGGTAATTTACAGCAATATTTTGTTGAGAACTAACCTCCCATCTAAACCCATTTTGCATTAAACCCAGGACCCAGTGATATCATTACGCCTTGCTCCACACATATCCATAAATCATAAATCATTAATACCCATACTCATATCCTAAACTCAATGACAAAGGGTATTCCATTGATCCAAAATATCCTCCATATCGAATGCAATGCCCCATTGTGAACACAAGCATTTAAATAGCTTCTGCATAGAATTGAGTTCATAAAGAAGATTCTTCGTTGTCCCCATTGCTCTGAAAAATGAATTTTCCCCTCGAAGATACAATTCTGTCTCTGATTGACTAGTGCATCCTTGTTGGATTGAAGAATTTCCAGGTTCATTGGTCGCCAAAACAGCTTGCCAGTCCACAATATTTGGTACATTGACTGCACCCTGACCAGCCAGTGAAAATACACAATAGACTGTTGCTGAAGCAAATAAAGAACTTGGGATATGTATGACATGTGCTCTACCTCTTGGTAATTGTTCTACAATCTCTTGGATTGCAATGGCGTGTAAGAGAGCTTTTCGTGCTTCTTCCGTACTGGCCCAACTTATTAAATCTTGTTCTGGTTTCATGATATTCTTTCCACCGCAAACATGTTGAACGATACCATAACGAGAACAAATTGATCTGCAAAGTAATGATGAATCTTTACAGGCATCTAGGCAAATGGTATGCCACCTTAACAGAAGTTCAAGTCGTTCGGAATGTGAAAGATTTGGGCTCATTGATATAGCCTCAAAAGAGTGACCCAGAGCTTTTCGTAATTCGAGCTTTGTAGGTACACCGACTGTAGAAAGGTCATCGGAATCGCAATCTGAAACCAAGGATTGAAGGCCTTCTAGAATGACTCGAAGAGAAAATGCCGAGAACGCATGGAAACTAGCAAGAGGTTGACTAGCCGGAGCAAATAACGATCGAATAATACTTCGGAAAGAATATTGTAAAGGTTCTTGAGATCTCATGTGATTTAGCCATTCATTGGCAGTCGTAGCTTCGAATGCTGTTTCACTACTGGGTAACCCCAATTGATTGGCAGCATGTCGAACTGATGGTGTTTCCCCAGACATTCTTGATATTAAGCCATCCAATACATAATGACCTAATAACGCACGTTGTTGAATTTCTTTGGCTGCCCAGACTTTCCAAGCTCTATTCTTCTCTTCGTCGGTAGAATTTTGGTTTGGGAGGTTACTTCTTGAATATGGTTCACTATCAGATATTGCGCATTGCCTCGCCCAAAAGAATCCAAGAGCATGGAATGCTTGACTTGTGGTTCGAATAACTCGATTCCTTGAAAGAGCGCCGTAAATTTGAGCAAGTAAAGCCGTGACCACTAACTGTACTCCTTGACAACTATCGTAAGGACCTTGGTGAGTGATTAATGTTTCCCAAGATGTCGCAACTGCTACATGGGCAAGTCTCCATAAAGCTTCTCCTTTCGCAACTGAATCTTTGGGCCCAAGATACAAAGAACCAATAGCCATGGCATTGAGAAGTAAAGGCTGAGTACATTCTCGAAAGACGAATGTTGATCGATGTAATACTGGAAATGTGGGTATGAATCTTACGAAGAACATATGTAAACATTCATCCAGAAAAACCGATGTAAGAGATGTAGCTTCAACAGCAGCCGTAACAGTTGATGACTACGTATTTTAATGAGTAGGGAATTTATTCAAGGAGTCATGGAAACTTACCAAACTAGTGACCATCTCACTAACATTATGCACCGCTTGATGACTTTCCCCCACCGGAATTGAACCTATTGAACCCTTCTCCTGAAATGGACCTGGTATACCAAAACTTCCATTATTTATATGTGATCGAGTTGTTATAGGTACTGGCAATATTCCGATTGGCATTTGCCAAGAATTCGTTGGATCGGAAGACATCAAAGTTTCGAATAAATCCTCCGAGTCTGGCCATATCAATTCAAAATCGAGATCTTCTGTAGAAGATGGTGTATTTCCAATGATAGAATGACCAGTACCTCTATCCTCCATATTTCCTTGTTGTGTTCTTGGTGTTTCAACTTGTAGGTTTGTATCAATCGCAGGTAATATGTTCGTCGGTATGCTAGATTGCGTAATTAAGCTCGAAGGGGGTGAAGGATAATTGGGATAATTGCTTTCTCTTCGAGTATGTAACCTTTCATGACGAGCAAGGGAGTCTTGTCTTGCAAATGGTCTTCTGCATTCTTTGCATACAAAAGGTCGAGATCCAGTATCTTTTTGCATTATGTGAAATTAGCTTGCGATTCTTCTTGGTGAGGAGGGAATCAAATTCCACAGGGATTTCTTCTTACGACTTCTTTCGTGTCTCTATAATTAATGATTAGTGAGTAAGAGATATACATCTTGATGGTGTTGTGATGCTAACCCTTAAATGTTCGCCTTTAGAGAAACTCTTTTGACAAAATCGACAATCCATACCGGTGTATTTCCTCGGTGTGGGTGCGGAAGTAGGGGTGGTAGTGACTGTTGTTGTTGATTGACTTGGTGACTCCATGATGATTGAAATAGGTGTATGATTGATTGTACGATTGAGATATTGACTTTGACTTGCCTCACTTGAGTTGTGAGGTTATCTATCGGATATTTTCTTGTCGCGATAGGATAATTGATATGTCAAGAAGGTAGGTGGTATTCAATTGTTCTCCTAGGGACGGTAGGTGATACAGCATTAATTAAAAAGACAGGTACCAACGACGTACGCCTTCTGGGGTATTTGGGGGATTGGGGTATATCTATGCTCAAAGAATTCGAAAATGCATATTGCCTGTAGAGAATCCCCGCATCAATTCTCGGCACCGACTAGACAAGTACAGGGGGCAGTAGTATCGCTTCGCATTGACCCTGGTGACCGTTTTGAGCTACATATAGACAAGACTCACCCATTCGTCCGTAGGGATTCTAGATTGATTATATGTCAGTATTTCTTTATTCATGATGATCCCGATTGCCATTTGAATATGTCCTCATATTTAGAATAGGATACAGAATCTCAAGTCATTTGGAACACTCGGATTCCAAACTCGATTATATCCAGTTCATGAACTACGTATAAATATCCTTCTTCATCCGCCTCGATTGCTGGCGGGAGGAGATGGAAAAAGCTAGGTCATATTTTGAGAATTTGGTGAAATAAAAAAGACTCGCATTTTGTCATTCCGTCTACCAATAAATAATTCACAGACTAAAGAAACGCCTCAAAAATCCCATGCTGCCACATTGAGTCAGAGTTCATTCTATCCGTCCCCGAGTAAACCCTTCTCTCTCCTTCTCCACATTTACCAAAAGCAGCTACTCAATTTACTGTCGTCCTTGTTGATCAACCCACTCTTGTACATCTGCTTCGAAGTCTGCATTGTACAGCCAACTCAACTCAAATGGTTCTCTCTTCTGATCTGCCGAGTTTCCCGGTAAGCGTCTCAAATCAATTTGTTGATTCAATTCCAAAACCTTCCCAACTCTCTTTTGTCGATATTCTTGCCAGAAAGAAAGTGCTTTCTGAGTATCTCCCTTGTCCGACTTTGCAAGTAGCAATGCAAAGATATAAACATCTTCAAATGCCTGATTGATACCTTGGCCTGCAGAAGGAGGAATTGCATGAGCTGCATCACCGAGAATTACCACACGTCGATTCTCAGATACCCAATTATCGAGTTTGGGAACGATATAGAATGGCCAAACATTAATCTTGTCATGCGAAATCTTGGAAACAGCGTTGTGAACGATCTCCGGAAATAGATTGTTGTTGCTTTGCAAGAATTTGACACTTTCTTCCTTGTTGTTAGAGAGATCATTCCATCCAGCTCTATCTTTCTCCTCAATGCGTAATTGTTTTCCAATCAATACTTCAGATCCATCTTCTTGCTGAGGAGCAATCACAAATGCACCCTTTGGGGACATTATCGTGACAGGAATATGATATCCTTCCGGAAGTTGTAATTGAGATGTTGGTACAGCTGCTGTGATTCCAACCATTCCAGTGAACTTGGTCTCCAAATCAGGATAGAGATAACGACGAACAGTAGAATGAATACCATCAGCTCCAATGAGAAGAGGTGCAGTACCAGATGTACCATCAGTGAATTCCCATTCAACTTGTTTGTCGGTTTCCGAAGTAATGTGTGAGAATTTCTTGCCAAAAGTAATGGGGATATCTTGTTCCTTGAACATTTCGAGTAACTCAGTAATAAGAATATGTCTGTAGATTCGAAGAGCTGGGAAGCCATATTTCTCTTCCGAACCAAATTCCTGAATCTCTACCAATTTTCCATCTCCAGCGGTACGATACTCAAGATTATCAAAATTGTAACCCTTATGACAAAGTCTATCGTAGACGTTGAGAGCTTTCAAGATTTTGAGAGCGTTAGGAGAAAGCATGACAGCACCTCCGATATTCAAAGGCGCAGGACGACTTTCGTAAACTCGACATTTTATATTGTTTTGTTGAAGGGCAAGAGCGAGAGTTAGACCAGATAATCCTGATCCGATGATGGCGACCTCTTTAGAGGATGGTGTAGACATTTTGTTTGACAAGATGCAAAGGATGTTGATAGAGTTGTTTAAGTTCGTTATGTGGTCTTTGAGATGTTTGGGGTAGTTGATTTCTAAATGAAAGCTGTGTGGACAATTTCATACTTTTGGAATGAAGGATATTCACTTGATATATATCTTCTTCCAATCTGTTGGTGATCCATCGGCTCATATTATGGCCATTCAATGGTGTGATGTTCATTCACCGAATTATGCACCGCCAGATTAAAGCCTCGTGTAAGATTTCCATCCTGCATTTCCGCTGGTTCCTGCATCATCGTGTGAGATTTGGGCTTTCGGATCCGAGCCGGACTGGTTGTGCGACAGTGAGCATCTCGGCTTGTTGGTTGGTCAATTCCGTAAATCTAATCCCCGGTGTCTTATATCCGAACGGCATTTTATTTACGCGCAAATCCACCGGTCTATTTGTTTTACGCACTTAAGAGTATATTCCCTAACACCGGATTGTTTACTTATAATTTATTCTCTGAAATGTACCGGAGTAGTACATTTGAACCTGCTGGGTTGTTTTATATAACTTTATTTTCTTGTACATACATAGAAAATTAAGTCACAATGGCATGCAGGCGTTTCCAATCGCCCAGACATCCTGTCGCCGATGGTTGTCTTTGGCACACTTAGATTTCTAATCAAACACCAAATCGTCTATGATTCTCAAGCATCATGTCGAATGGACCAAGAAGCACGCGGGCATGACGCGATCTGGGCCAAAGAACTCTTTCAATACACTCAGTTATCCACTCAAACATAGCCTGGCTACTCAGATTTGAGGGTGAAAGGAAAGACTCCACGCCTCTTGCGCTTTTGCAGGAAAGAGCGTTGGATGATTAAATCAACTACTCTCATCTCTCCAGGTGAGTATCAGAAATGAGACAGGCCATCGATGAGCTCTCCATCTGAAATTGGTTTTTGAAACTGCACTTACGATCAGCATTATGTTGAAAGTTTCTTCAAGTCTGGCATATACATCTAAGTTCTTTCGACGAGATTCTAAGACAACAATCCAAAGCTGCGCTTACTGGAAGATCGAGATACTATTCACAGATTGAGCGGAAGCGAAGAACAAGCGCATGCGCAAGCCATGAAATATGTAATGATATCTCAAGAGTGTATGAGATGAAGCTTCGTCACCGTCTTATCTGAGCTTCGTAACGCCAAATCGTCAGTCCGGAAATGAGATGAGACTCCCTCAACCCCCATTAAGCAGCCTAAAACACGTACAAATCACGATATGGATCAACATACTAGGTAGGATAAAATCTAGTTTTGTAAAATAGGGGAAAAGCGAGAAACTACCCGATTTATGACAGTTCAGCTTACAGTCCAACAATTGATCGCTTCATGATTCATTCTAGACTCTCCAGACATTCAGCTCATTGAGATATTCGCTTCATTTGAACGATTCAACCTCTTCGGAAATCATCTCTCCTAAAATTATTGTCCTACAATTCGAAGACGTCGCTTCCTAATTGAACCGCATTTCACCCGGTATCTCACGAGGAATGCGAAAAGGTTCCGGGAGAAAGTCACACCGCTGACTACTTCACCATGAGATGTAGTCAGATGGCTGAAAGACATTTCAAAGATTCTTATAGTTGATTTTATTTAAATAACTACTTCCTTCTGATTTTTGGATAATCATCTCGATATCTTCCTTCCTCCGTTTTAGTCACATTCGCCTGTACACAATTACCCCTTACCTTATTACTCCACAACAATCAAAATGTCCAACAAACCAACACTGATCTTCGTTCCCGGAGCATGGCACCGCCCCGAAATCTGGGAAAAGGTAACTTCGCTCCTAGAAGAACAACACTACAAATGCATCCCCGTAGAACTCCCCTCCACAGCCGGCGATGCCACGATAGGTTTTGGCGACGACATCACAGCAGTACGAAATACTATATCGTCAGAAACCAAACAAGGACGCGATGTGATACTAGTTGTGCATTCGTACGGCGGCGCAGTCGGTCAAAGTGCAGTCAAAGGACTCACCCGTCGCTATCCAGATGATCTCTCATCTGCAGTTGAGACGCCAACTGGCCATGTTATAGGTCTCGTTATGATGGCTTGTGGATTTGCGCAAACGGGGATAAGTTTTATCGATGCGATTGGTGGGACACCTCCACCATTATGGAGGTTTGATGATAGTGGATTTGCGATGTTGAAACTTCCTGCTCGAGAATCCTTTTATCATGATCTTCCTGAAGAAGAAGGTAAACATTGGGTGAGTAGGTTGAAGAAACAGTCACAGAAGGTTTTGAAAGAGGGTGGGGAGTGGGCTTATGCGGGCTGGATGGATTTGCCAGTTTGGTATTTGACTACGATGGATGATAGGACGTTTCCAGTTGAGGTGCAAGGAATATTTATGAAAATGGCGAGGGATGCTGGAGCCGATCTTACGGTTAGAGAGGTTGTGAGTAGCCATTCGCCGATGTTGAGTAGACCGAAAGAGACGGTGGAATTTATCGTGGAAGCGGCGGTTTCCCTGGCTCATTGATTTGAGGGACTTTTCAGTCGGAAGGCTGTAGCTTCGACTCGAAATTATGAGAAAAAACTGTAACAATGTAGCACAAGAATCTCAACTTCGTCCACTAGCAATGCTTTAATTCTTGTATGGTTCCTAATAGTCTCAACGCGCCATAAACAATGCCTTGATTCTAGTGCGCATCACTACCAAATAGCCTAGCACATTCAAACACATCAAGGCTTTTGGTAATCATTGTAAGTAGTAATTCAAGGCCAAGTAATGCAACAAAACCGTAACAGTTTGCAAGAAATCTGTCCATAGGAGAATCACGTGCGGCATGTAATTTAGGTTTCTAATACGCAAGTAGTCCCAGCACTAAGGAGAGTTTAAACCTACACAATAACGAGAAATGTTATAAAAATATGTAGAAGCAGCACTTCATACCTTGAAACCGAACGACCACAAGAAGGATTCTTGACCATATGCCAAACTTCATATCACGAATTATTCCATTCAAACTTCTCAACTATATCTCACACACCAACCTTAAATAAACTACTCACCATGCCCAGAATTCCTACACGAGTCATGGTAATTTCTGACACTCACGAACATTGTCTCAAGGGAGCGAACATGCCCGAGGTTGACGTTCTCCTCCGCACAGGCGATTTAACCAATTTTGGTGAATTGGAGGCCTTGAAAGAGTCTGTCAAAATGATGGGTACCATCGAAGCCGAGTTGAGATTGGTTATTGCCGGGAATCATGACATATCCCTTGATGCGCAAAACCGGGTAGAAAACATGTCTGACGATGAGTATTCAGAATATCATCATTCCGCCCTTGAAATCATGACGGGTCAATTGGCGAAAGATGCTGGTGTTATCTATCTTAAGGAAGGTACTCATACATTCTCACTTAAGAATGGCGCTAAATTCACAGTATATGCTTCACCCTACACTTGTGGATCTATGGGCTTTCAATACCAGATAAATGAAGACTGTTTTAATGACGCAACTCAAGTCGCTCCAGGCCAAATCTCAATTGCCACCAATCCTATTTCTGAAGGTGTTGATATCGTCATGACTCACGGTCCTCCACATACGATTCTGGACCAAGTTGACGGCTCTTATAAAGGCTGTCGTAATATTATTCGTGCCGTAAGCCGTGTTCGACCACTTATGCATTGCTTCGGACACATCCACGAAGGAAACGGTGCGAATCTTGTAACCTGGAAGCCAGATGGTAGCGTAAAGGATCCATCATCAGCTATACCGATGGAGACAGAACAGGTTAACGAGTATCCCTATACAAATGAGTGGTCAATTCAACCTGGAAAACAAACTCTTATGGTAAATGCAGCAATCATGATGAACACTGCAAAGGGAATGCGTCCAAATGATAAGCCATTCGTAGTATCACTCGAACTGCCTCGTCGCCATTGATGTTTGTTAGTTTTCTTGTTTATTTCTGTGTTCTGATGGTTTTTGATAGGATTGAAAAACTGCGGATCCGGCGTTCGTGGAGATGTGTTGTGGGATTTTGAAGTTGTTGATGACGCAGATAGTAAATCTTACCTACCTTTATGTATTTAATCGCATCTTTAAATCTAAGTATCTTGATTTCTCCACGTGATATTTTCGTTTCCGAACCCCCAGAATCGTATGAGCAGTCTACACCGGTGGCAAGTGATAGACACAAGCAGTTCCGATATACGATGTCATAATCCTCCAAGTCGTTCCCACTGGTTTCTTGCGCACTTGTTCGATTTGAAGTTGTCTTCTAAGGAAAACGCATGCGACCTCTAATTTTAATCGGCATTTTGAGCATGTATAGTGTTTGAATGAAATGCGTTGTTGACTCTGCGAGCTTATTTGGAGCGCAGAGGATATGGATCCAATAATGGAGTCGAACCTCTTGGATTGTAGTAGACATTGCAGTCTTAGATATGCAGCACCTTGTATCTTGGGTATAGTGAAATCTGTCGAGATTCGAGTCTTCGTGTTGGAATCAAAATTTGATCGAAAATATGGCTTCATTTAGAGGGACACTTTTCCTCCACATTCAGAGCAGGATAGGTATAGGTCGAATGCGCGTGTCCATTCTCTGTCGCTGGGCGCAAGAATCCAATTCCTCCTCTAATCCAATCTCTACTAATGTAACATTTGTTGCTTCTCAGTTTCATGACTGCTTCAGAGGTGGCTTGTTGGTCGGGTTTCGATTTGTCAGTAGTATGCTAAACAACAATGTTAGAATCAAGTGGACAGCAAGAGTGTAACTTGCCGCACAAAAAAATGTATATCAAACCTTGCATCAAAGACACAATCATCCCGCAGAGATCCATCTTGCTTCCTTCTGGGCAATGAAGTGAGGATGATAATTGCAAGACTCAAAAGTGTCTGCGATATAGATGTTAGGAAAAAACCCGCGGTGGATTATCGCCGGATCTTCTATGCATCAGAAATTATGTATCTTCGCCTTGATCTTGCAATCTGCCCAAGAAAGTCGTGCAGTGGTATTGACCATAACAGTTATCTTGCTTTCCTTGTAGCGAATCTAAAAGTATTCCTTCCCAGCCCAATAATTGTCGAATATATTCACTCCCTTCAACCATTCCTCGCTCATGTATTGTAGATGGAAGTGCAGGTAGCCATTTTGGCGGCGCGTGCAGAACAAAAGAGTGTAGTCTTCGCCGCAGGTCTTTTCTCACAATAAATAGGCTTGTCGTGGTGATCAATCCTTGTGACTCGTATGCGCGAGAAAAAAAATGATACCTTGCGGGAGGATTTTTTGTTTTGGGCTTCTGGATGTCAAACTGGTGCAACACTCTCGGTCGCGAGACTCTCTTTTTTCATGGCGCAACAACAACTCTCAGTATTATTGATCGCAGTTGAAGTAGTCATAGACTAGTCCATGTTCTAGTTCCCTCCTGTGCTCGCCAATAACTTTGGAGGTCGCCTGCGTGCAGAAATCAAATCACCAGAATCCACGCCGACATCACTGCAAACCAATTTTCTTGGAAAAAGTGTCTTTAAAGACCTGGCGCATATATCTGTAATGGAACTGAGTTTCTGTTCCAAATCTCAGGGTCTCAGGATCATTGTCGGTGTTATAATCGTTAATTCCATTTCCGCTGATGTTGAAAGTCGTCAAATTGTTTGTCGCACAGTAGCCCAACGAAACGGCGATCTTAATAACACCGAAACCTGATCTTAGAACTTGACCAAACTCTGGCATAATACTAAGAGGTATCTTCTCAAGGTATTATTAAAGTTTCAAAAACTTCTACCGCGCAAAACTCTCACAATTCCCAAATGACTAATTTTGGAGCTTTCTTGAACCAATGGGAGGCCTTCCACGTGATGATTTTTGACCGACAAAAGGTTTTGTTGCACGTCTATGGGCCTTTCTGAAAATGGGGCTTTTTGGAAATTTTGCAATTTTTTTGCAGATTTACACGGCTCTCAATTGCGCCATTTCAGGAAAACTATCAGCGTTCGATTCTGACAAGAATTGGGGACGGTGTTGTTGGTTCTCGTTTTTGACGGTTTTGACGTTGGGTCGTTTACTTCCTCGCAAATTCTTCATCTGATATCACTTCAAATTCACTTTCATGGCCCGATTCGGTCATCCTCGGTATTATTTATCCCGTGAGGTTTTCAAGTTCGGGAATGGATTAACTACGGTCGACATCACTCATATCAAGACTCGTCGCCCATCATACCACACAATTTTCATCCGTTCAGACTTCACTGAGCAATTCACTCGGCGAATCACTCAGCAAATCACTCTTAGTACTTGTGAATAATCTTCTGCCCTCAACCTATGCAGCCGACCCTTATTCATCATAATGCGTATGGTCGCAATTCTAATGAAGCACTGCGATTATCTCATCGGCATAGTAATCGTTTGCTTACTGCTACGATGTTACGCACATAATGGCCAGCATATCTACCTACATGGGAAATACTTATTAATCACTTCTCAACCATAAGCAGTGTTCTAGAGCGATTCGATCTGCAAAGCACTTGATGACAACACTGCGAGCACTTTCGAAGGATGCTTCGTCTCGTATTGGTGACTGGGGATAATAGCTTGGGCTGGTGAATACTTTGTTGCGGTCGAATGGCTTTTCTGTTGCCACAATGACTAGCACAATGATACTGGCACAATGATCATATTGAAGTTATCACATCTTAGGTTGCCTGTTATGGTTTATTTGCTTCAAACTTGTTCATGTAATTTGAGTCGTTGGGATGGAATTTGTCGTCTACCACTTGAAAAGTGTTGTTTGAACCCTCGCTGTTGAGGACCGCCATTGTTGGAATAGAGGTGGTGACATTAGATCTTGGCTATCCTCCAATATATATTGCTGACCTCGAAGCATCGCGTTGCGAGGGTCAGGCTGATGCTGATTGTTGTGACCTTGGACCTGAGTCTGGATTTGAAGCCGTAGCCGTGGCAGATGTGATGGATGGGGTTGGGAGATTGCTGTTCAAGTTTGAATATTCGATATCTTTAATCTATCTGAAGAAATCATGTTTGACTGCTTAATTAGGATAAAAGTGATTTCTTAAAAAAATCGCCGATAGGGTGCTTCTACTATTTCACTTCACAATGATGACAGCAATGTTCCAGTGAAGTATGAAATATTTAAATTTATAGACCATATGCACCTAAACTCCCAAGACCCCCAAAACCTTTTAAGAATGTCTAAGAATCTATCTAAACAATTTTCGCCGTATAATATTTATGCGCTCTTGAATCTTTAAAACCCACTGAGACTATCTACCCTCTTCCCAAAATAATTGGTAGGTGTGACTACCATTCCAATATTCTCCCTTTCAATCTCCCTCTTCTTGATCCCCAAACTCTTCTTCACTTCTCCCAAGCTCATTCCTCCAATCAATCCTCTCACAGCCTTAAAAACCACCGCCTCAAATGCCACAATCTCTGTTTTCGACACACAATTCGTATCATACTCCAATCTCAACGCAATCGCATCGTCAGAAAGTACTGAGAATTCCACCAAGAGTGCAAATTTACTTCCTTCGGTATAGGTAATCAGAGGATCCACACCTTCGATCATAGTCTTGGGAGTACGATTGTCGTGGAAAGTTACCATAACATCGAGCAGTGGATGATTTGGAAAGCGCGCTTTTGTGGAAGTAGCGCTGAGTATTTGGTCCCAGGGCATAGCATGTGCAATTGCTTCTTGGCTGGAGGTTTGGACAGCTCGAAGGAATGACGCGGATGATGATTGAGAGGTTGAAGGTTGGCGGATACGAATGGGAAGAGGCTCAAGGAATAATCCAACGGTTTCAAGATCTTTAGCTCCGCGGTTGAAATAGGGACCACCCAATACGACGTCGACATCGTTTTGATTGTGCTGGAGGGAAAGAGCAACAGCACCCAGTGCCATTTGGTGAAGTGTAACTTTTTTCTCATCCGTAAATCTGAGAACTTGGCGGGTGAGATCTTGTGGAAGCTTGGTAAGACGGGTACGACCGGTATATGTGGCACGTTCTACGATATTGGGGAGGGTGTAAGTCTGCGATGCTCCGTGGAGATATTCTTTCCACCATTTCTGCTCAGCTGGTGTGGCTGTGGTGCTCCATTGTGTGGTGTCCATATATGTATGCTCGACAAGTGGCAGTGAGTTACCGCTGTAAAGCGTAGTAACCTCCTTGAGAAGAACTTCAAGGGAAGTCAAGTCTGCGATTATGTGGCTCATCGATGCAAGCATTGTGTTTCTTGAGAGGAACACTCGGATAGGATGTTGACGTTCCAAATCAAAAGGCCGATTACATTCTCTCCAAAGGCCAAGTTTGTTGACTGTCTTGATCTGAGGTGGGAATCGATCATAACCTCTTTGTACAACACCTTTTGGCCCGTTTCTTATATATCTGCATCGAAGAATGCGATGTCGTGATAGTACTGTATTCCATGCTGAGATTAACTTATCGGTGTCAACAATACTGGTGTCGATTGCACAGGCGTAGGTAACATTGAATGAAGACGTTCCGACATTCAATCTATACTTCTCCCACCATTCACGCTCGATAGGAGATATTCTGTATTTTCCTAGCGGAACCAATGCATCGTCGACGTCATTAGGTTGAGATTGAGCACGGAGATTCTCGATGATCTTTGCCATTTCGAGTAAATTAGCCGATTGCATGATGTGAGAAACCGTCATCCTCACATGGAAGATTTCAGAGAGTTTGCTCGCAAGACGAAGTTGCATAACGGAATGACCCCCAAGTGAAACAAACTCAGAATCTCTAGTAATCTCCACATTGGATTCGAGCCCTAACAATTCCTTCCATGCTTCAGCAATCCTAACTTCGGTCGAACTCTCGATCTTCTTTGGAGTGGATTTCTTTTCTGCCAAAGTCATATTGGTAATAGCCTTATAGTCTAGCTTTCCAGCAGGTGTCATTGGAAATTTCTCCACGGCCATGAATACTCTAGGAACAGCATGAACAGGTAGTACTTGAGTAACCTTTGCTCTAACTTTTCCGATGTCGAGTGTCTCAGGTTGGACCATGGCAACAAGGTAATCACCCTTTTGACAGATAGCAATACCAGAACATTCTGGGATAGCTTCCGCTACACGAATTTCCAAGTCATTGAGGTCAAGACGGAAACCACGCAATTTGATTTGTCGATCATTTCGTCCCAAGCATTCGACTTCACCAGCTCGATTGAAATATCCCCGATCGCCAGTTCGATACATCATCTCATCTTGACGATTGCAGATAGTATCGGGAAGGAATCTTTCGGCAGACATTTGTGGCATACCGATATATCCTCGAGCCACTTGTACACCGGCAAGATAGATTTCTCCAATCACACCTGGTGGAAGAAGTTGTTGGTTTCGGTCGAGGATGTAGACGCGAGTAGTGGGGTTTGGTGCTCCTATATTAACTGGCTTTCCTGGAAGTAGACGCTTAATGGTAGCTCCACATGTGGCTTCGGTAGGACCATACATATTGTACAGATTCTTAACACTAGACCAGACATCATTGACATGTTGTGGAACTGGCTCGCCGACAAGATATACATTTCGCAGCATTGGGAAGTCCTCTGGGTCCAAGATATTGGCAATAGAAGGTGTCAAGATCGCAGCTGTGGATTTCTCCAGGTGAGAAAATGGATGTATGCCATCGGCTAGCACAATAGTAGCACCGTAGCTTAGAGCAGAAAATATCTCATGGATACTTCCATCAAATGCTGGTGACATCAATTGAGAGATTCTTTGACCTGGAAGTGCGAAAAGTCGAACAGCTAAATCCTTTTGAAATGCTACCAGGCCTTCATGGCTACACATCACACCCTTGGGTTTACCAGTAGAACCAGATGTAAAGCAAAGATAAGCATTATCCGCAGGTCTAGGTGTTTGTCTTGGGGCGACCGCCAACGAGCTTGGCAAAGGTAATTGAACCAAATCTTCAACCGAAAGACACAATTTGCATGATTCTGGCGCAATGAGTCGTTGAGATGATGCCGGTGTTAAAAATAGCTTTCCGCCAGCAGTTTGGAAATTGGCTTCCCGAATGTGACCTGGCAGGGCAGCATCCTGTGCAGAATATACCGCGCCGGTTTTGAGGATACCGTAAATAGCAACAAGCCAATTGATACTTCGATCTGCATGAACGCAGACGATATCCCCGGGTTGAACATATTTAGAGAGTTGGGCTGATAGTTTGGTGGCCATTTTATCAAATTCTTGATAGGTTAGACTGTCTCCCGCTTTTTCGACAGCTAAGATAGACGGGTTCTCCACAGCCGCGCGCTCGAATAAAGTGACCAAGTCATCTTTGATTGAAGCTGGTGATGTTTCATCTGTCAAGCAGTTTCCCATCTTCATCAAAGTTTCATGAGATTTGAAAGAGAGTAGATTGGATAAGCATTCGCCGATAGACTTTGTTGGCGACAGAAGAGACAAGATAGCACTTTGAAAGTTCTCGGATAGTAATTCGATATCGGACTCGGTGAATTTCTGTGTTTGATATGACATTCTGATGGTTCCAGTTGTAGACATGAAGATACTAAGTGGGATATCGGGCACCACTTTGAACCATGATTGACCAATAGGACGAATCTTATGATCATCGGTAGGCTGCATATCAAACTCCATAGCCAATGCTGATGCAAATTGTCTACTGTATCCATCTTCTGGAAGAGAATGTTGGAATGAGCTTAAGTCGACCGAGTGTCTGAAGACAGATTGAAGATATTCCAAAGTCGTTTGCTTGCGGTCTAGCGAGACATGAAATGGCAATGTGTTTATCAGAGGTCCAATTGTGTCATCCATCCCAGCTATCGACAAATTGCGACCGGAAAGAACAGTACCAAAGACTACAGTATCGGAATCAGCGTACATAGATAGTACCAGACCCCAAGCTGCTTGAAACCACGATGCCAATGAAATGCCAGCCGATCTCGCAGCTTCGGCAATGTCTTCAGAGGGTATCGTGAATGAAACATCGGCATTTCGAGATAATTTGGAGGGTGACGATGGAACTGGGAGAGCTAAATCACCAACTGGTGATGGATGCATCTCCATTTGTTTTCTCCAAAAAGCTCTGCTTACATCTCGGTTCATCTGTTGATGTGTGTGTACTTCGTGAATAACATTCGAGAATGGTGTGCCTGTGGTGATATTCTGACCCATCACAATCTTTCGAACCTTCTCGTACAGTAGATTTGCAGAGTATCCGTCAATAAATGCATGATGAACTCTCCATATTATTGTGCTAACGCCAACATTTCCGGATCTTTTCGTTCTTGGAGTAAGAACTGTGAAAGTAACCTCCATCTTCTCTGGCACAATCTCCTTTTCTAATTCCGATATATATGTATCGGTATCTTCAACAAAAACTTCATCCCAGATGAATGGTAATGGTTGTTTCGAATAAGTCGCTGTTACTCTATCGTGATCGAAAATCGTCCGGAATACTGGTTCCGAATCTATAACCGTCTTCCAAGCCATTTTCATTGTTGGAACGTTGGCGGAACTGTAAGTTTCATAGAAACTAATGATGTTACTACCAGGTTGTCTTTGGTAGCTGTGCATAAATGAGTGTTGCATCTCTGTTAATGAAAGATTGGAAGTAGATGTTGTATATCCATTGGATTGAACTGGCTTAGAGAGTGACATGCGGCGTTCATGACTCAATCGTGTAGGGCTGACTAGTGTATTCAGATCACGAGTATTCTTCAGGATGTTTGTTGAAGGAGTAGATCTTGTTTCGGTAGCCGAATCGATAAGTTGTGTAAGAGTGGTACTTAAAAGAATGGAAGGTATTGATAAGACGAGACCATCTCGCTTGCAAGCTTTGGAGAACTTGATAGCCATTAATGAATGGCCACCAAGACCAACAAAATTGGATTCCAGATCAACTTTTTCTGTAGGGAGCTCGAGTATCGAGCATAAATGACTGAGAATAAGGGCTTCTTTCTTTGACGGTGTCATACTGGAAGTCTTTTCGACCATGTTTCGTTTCGTGTAACCATTGTTACCAATGATATCAATGAATGGAGACATTGTAGATATTGATCTATGCTGTCGATGCTGATCTGTGAAGTGAAAGTACAAACGAGAGAGGATAAACCGGTCATACATAAAGGAATCTTGATGATAGATTATCTAAAGAAATATTCAAATGAAACATAAAGTCGCTCTTCCGGCTCCGAAAAGTTGACGATATCTCGACTAAGATTTCTCCTCCGCTATTCTCATCAACGCATACTACAAGCTCCAATCTTACATATCACGGCTAGCGAAGTCCGAATGGTAGCTTGTCAGGAGTTTTTCAGTTCACATCCTATACACTAGCTAGAACTGAGCTTTCAGTTTCAAACCTATGGCAATTGTGAGCACTTGGATACGTGAAATTGCGTGATATGCATCCACACACACTCTTACTTTTGTAAGACAGATGGTGGTGCACTTGCATGTTTGCATCTAGCATTTGAATTTACAAGCAGGCACGTTTACTATTCATGAATAACTATGGGCCAAAGGAAAAGCTTCGGACGTCAATATCAGCCTCCTAGGGCTATGAGGCTAGTAAACATTAGATATTGGACGCGTACGATACTTTAGCTTATATTCGAAGATCCGTTCTCTGATCCATCTGCAAATTTAGGAATGATTAAGGTAATGCCAATCAATGAAAGTCTAAAGAAAAGCGATATGTTGTTAATATTCGCTTGATCGCGAGCATCTCCGATGGATATACGGATATCCGAGAGTAACCTAAACGGTTTCGTTATTGTGTCTCCACATTCTTACTCGCAGGCTGATAAAATAATTTAGTTTGAGACTTAGTCATATTTATTTTTCAGCTTCCAGTGACCTTCTAGTGTGCGTAGGATTTAGTCTGTGCATCAATCCTTTCATCGCTTTCGTTTATGGTGAGAAATAAGGAACGTTGTATCCTCGGCAAATATGCATGTGGGTTTCACGGGTCCGCCATCTCAACATTACAGTAGTACCGGATCCGAAAAAAATCCTGTCAGCACGTTATGAGCACGTTTTTACAGTTTGAAAGGGCTTCATATTGTGGGCTGGATTATGTATTAATCCAGCTCATTCAGCGTCAATTGTAGCATTTCAAATCATCATCTTCTTGAAGCTTTAAACTTCTGACACCATTCTCTGTCGATACATAGATTTTCTATAGTTAAAACGAATTACTTTTTGATCGATATGTCTTTGCCAAAGATTGCTGTCATAGGTGGTAAGTCATTGCCATAAATTTTGGGTTTCAAAAGAAATTTCCGATTAACAAATCATAGCTGGCCCTGCCGGGTTGACCTTTGCTCGTCTTATTCAATATAATGGCATTCCATGTACCATATTTGAATTAGACAGTGACCGAAATGCACGAAGCAGAGGAGGCTCACTTGATATCCACGAAGGATCAGCTCAAGTTGCACTCCGGGAAGCTGGATTGTATGAGAGATTCTTGGCAGTTGCACGACCGGAGGGGGAAGTTCTCAAGATCTACGACCCTTCTGGAAATCTCATACTTGATGAGAGCAAAGATGTTGGTGAAAGCAGACCAGATTCTTTCAAAGGACGTCCTGAAGTGGATCGAGTACAGCTTCGTAATATGCTTTTAGATTCTCTTGAGCCTGGAAGCATCAAGTGGGGACACAAGCTACAACGTGTCGAAACATCCGCTGATGCAGCATCTCTTACGTATGATTTACACTTTCAAGATTCTGTCGAGAGAGGCTTTGATTTAGTTGTCGGAGCAGATGGGGCTTGGAGCAAAGTACGCCATATAATTTCCAACACGCGGCCACAATTTGCTGGAATCACGGGAGTGGAAGCCAAAGTTTTGAACATCGATCAGAAAGACCCAGCTCTCGCAAAACGAGTTGGCTTGGGTATGTGCCTCACCCTCGGCAACCACCAAACTGTACTATCACAGCGTAACGGTGATGGGTCTGTTCAAACGTATGGATTCTTCCGAAGACCTGAGAACTGGCAAGAAACATGTGGTATTGATTGGTCCGCGCCTGAGGTGGGACAGAAATTCGTAGATAAATATTACGAAGATTGGGACCAAGACGCGAAGGATTTGATTATCAAGAGTGACGAAGAAGCAATTCCAAGGCCAATGTATATGCTTCCGATAGGGCATAAGTGGCTTCACAGAGCAGGGTAAGATACCTTTTTTAAAATCCATCTCTTGCATTCAGCCTTTGACGGCCTTCCTCATTTTCCCACCTCTGAAAGCTCAAAACAATTAGCTGACCATCTTTCTAGTGCAACCCTACTAGGTGATGCAGCTCACCTCATGACTCCATTTGCAGGCGTAGGAGTAAATGTTGCAATGGAGGATGGAATGGAACTTGCAAGAGCTGTGATTGCTCGTAAACCAAACTGGGCAGGAAAGGATAAGTTCGAAGATGCTGCCGGTTTGTCCGAAGCTGTAAGAAATTATGAGCTGGCTATGTTTGATCGTGCAGAGGGATATGCAAAGGAAACTTGGATGTATCTAAACCTCTTCTTCAATGAAAGAGGAGGACATGCAATGGTTGAAAGTTTCGCGGAGCAAAAGAAGCAGCAGAAAAAGGAAGCTGAGTCAAAGGTGTTGGAAAAGGAGACTGTCAATATTGAGGTTGTAAGCGTTTAAACATTTTTGTTGTTTTTCGGAGTTCTGATTGGAGTTTATGAGAATAGATAAAAGTCTAGGTCTCGTTATATTGTCTGTCCCGGATTAAGAACAATATCAATACTTGGCGAGTTCTAGTCTCAGAGACCCTTCAATTTTTGAATCTAATCATAACATTCAATCGAGCTAGGATACAGAGTTAGTCTCGAATTTTGAGTTGTTCCCAAACATTGAGAGCAACAAGGACTATTAGAACTCGGTAATGTGACCACTTGGTGATTCAGACGTCAACTATTCTACTGCTATTTAACACCCACGTAGCACAGTCATCTTGTAGCCAGTTTCCGCGTCTGGATTCTTGGATCAGCGTCTCAAGACGAAAGGAGATTAATGTAAGACAAAAATATATGTATGACAGCACTGTTCATTGGATAATTCGTAAGAAAGAGCCGGGTCCGACCGGCTCCGGATTTCATAAGCATTACCTTCAGGAACAGAGCGAAGTATATAGCTGAAAGCATTGTTTGAAGGAGCTCAAGAGGAACCATGATTTCATATAAGGAAACAGAAATATCGTCTGTTAATTGCATTGCCAGCTCTCCCCTCCTCCTCATTATCACCTACCACATATTACACAACATTTCTATCCTTAATCGAACTTTGATAACAAACCAAGAAGACAAAAGTCAGCTGAAGGTTAACGTTCCATAAGTATGCAGCTTTTTGTGATTGGCGGTAGTGGAAGAACGGGTAAGATGGTAATCGAAGAAGCATTACTTCGAGGTACGTATATGCGTATATAGTAAGAATGCAGTAGCATACCAAGAGATCAGCGATGTCGCCATTTCTTATGCTTCCGACATCCGATAGCTGATATGACGATATTTAGGTCATGATGTGACAGCCTTAGTTCGAGACCCCTCTTCCATGGAAGCCAAGGATGGTTTGAAGCTTTTCAAAGGTAAGAAATATGATCTTATCCTCAAATGCCGAAACTAGTCACTGCATCCAAGCTAGATGTCACGAAGTACTCTGACTAATTCTCATCAATACAGGTACCCCTCTCAATAAGGCTGATATCAAAGCTGCATTCGAAGCAAGTACCAATATCCCATCCGTTGTTATTGTTACTCTGAGCGCCCCTCGTACATCCGATAGCCCTTTCGCTGCATCTATTTCTCCACCAAGGCTTATGGCAGACTCAAATGCCAATATAATTGCCGTTATGAAGGAATTTGATGTACGCAAGATTGTTGTGATGCAAGCGTTTGGAGTAGGAGATAGCTGGCCGCATATGCACTTCTTACTTCGAATGTTGATGAAGAAGTCAAACATGTATCTGCAATACGATGATCACAACTTGGTGGACAAAGAAGTCAAGGCTAGTGATATTAACTATGTTCTCGCTCGGCCGGCCAGACTGGAGGAGGGCGAAGCAAAGCCCGTTAAAGTGTATGGTAATAAAGGTATGGGGGTTGCCATGATGGCTAGTATCACACGAGAAAGCGTAGCCAACTGGCTTGTCAATGCAGCGGAGCAAGAAACGTGGGATTCGCAGACTCCTGTATTGGCGAATTAGAGTTATCGAGTGGACGTAGGCTGCACTATTTGCTTGAAGGGTGCAACGGCGTAATTAGCATTTTTGCCAGATGCCGAGCTTATCTTTTCTTCATGTCTATGGATCAAAAATGGTGGTATCAGTAGGCTGACGGTAGTACAGATGAGATGACTCCAGGCACTGGCCGCTGTACAATATATTATTCATCGCGTACTTCTCATCTCATCATGCGTTTTGATTTGTGATTATTCTTCAAACCTTGTGGATTGATTGATTATACAGATATGCAAATATATCAGCTCCACGTCCTCGTTTACAGGCCCACATGAATTAGCCATCGATATTTACCCATATTTACCCGCAAAATATGTTAGAGGTATATAAATATATGCCTGTTTATTGGTTAGTCACATATTTTTTAGTGGACACTGACATGATTCGTGGGTATTCCGTATAACGATGAATTTAATAGGTAGTCTCGCTTTTCAGCCCCTTCATTTCCTCCGCATCCGAGCTTAGTGCCTTTACACAACGACACAGGCCGAGACAGAATATCACTATTGTTCAAAGTCAGCTAGAGGAATTGGGTAGTAAGAGGCGAAGGAAGCTGCATTTACGTGAGTAGGCTCACCATCCTGGTTAAAACTGCTCTTTCCAGGCTGCTGCAAAGTTTCTAGCCTTCTAGCCACTGCAACCACCACTCTCGTGCTCGTCGCGAGTAAGCAATATACTATACAACTATGGAGTGCTAAACTCAAACAACCCTTCACCTCTTTCCAAAACAAGAGTGAGCACAGTTCCCCGGTCGATCGTACGACAGGCTATTACGCAAAGCTTACTGTACTATACATATCTTGTGTTTTATTCCATACAGCATTGCACATATCAGTCGTGGGGTTTTTGGCTTAGCCGTCACGAGAATCTGACTACTGTTTTTTTCTGCTTCAAGGGTTCGTGCCTACCAATCTTATCCCATGCAAACGCAGGGAATACAAACAATTTAATCCTCCGATTTCCCCTCTCTTCGTAAGATCTTTTCCAAATCGAGGTATCACGACTTCCACGAGTATTGGCAGCATTGCATCGTGTTGTACTCCGTACCTCCATCTATCTTTTTATATTCGCAAGCACCGAGCACAAAGCTTTAGAAAATGGAGGATACTCGATTTGATTCTTCTCGCAAACGGCCCCGACCAGTTGTTTCTTGTTTACGATGTCGTGAAAAGAAATTGAAATGCGACCGACTTTTACCGTGTCAAAATTGTACCAAGATACCTAGTGGCTCAGCTGAATGTACTTACAATCACGACCCTACAAAATCCATTTCAAAATCCAGACCTTCAACACATTCACCAGGAGATCGTACTCCTGATCTTAAATTCACACCAAATATAGGAAACAATTCAAACATCGTTCAGGTGAGTTTATTATATAACTCAATTGCTGCAAATAGCTTCAATATAGCAAATACTGATTCACTCCCAGGGTAATGGTGGGGTCGGCGTTGTTGAGGAGCTTCAATCCCGTGTCGCAAGGCTTGAAGAATTACTTCAAGTCACTGGAAAGTTATCGAACATTCAAAAATTGACATCACAGCCATCACCAACTCACAGAGTTTCGAAACGTACAAATGCTCCCTCAAGATTGATACCGGGGCTCTGCACCTTGATTGTGAAAGGGTCGAGAAGTAGATATCATGGTCAAAATGATCGAATCACCTTATTGAATCAGGCATGTGTTCCATCTGGATCTCTTCCTACTTGTTCTACCAGATGTATTGCTATACTAATATCATTCGAAGTTTCCCGAGGCAAAGGACTTCATAAACAAGAGTGCAACAAGTGATTCTTCCATCATCAATCTTGCTAAAGATGTTCAATATCTACAGCAAAAATCCCAGAGTCATTTCAGGATGCGAAAAGAGACATTGAGCCAAGAAAGTGCTGCAGTCCTTTCAAAACTTCGAGAATTTCTTCCTGGAAAACCTGTCTGTGATAAATTATTGAAGATCTATACTGAAAATTTCGAAAAGAGTTCAAGGATCCTTCATGTGCCCTCCTTTCTTCGGCTCTACTCACACTTTTGGACTTCTCCCGACGATAAAATATTCCAATCCTCACCATTTCTACCTCAATTGACAGCCATACTAGCGATCTGTTACAAGTTCCTCGATAGCGATTCGGGATTTGACGATGACCAGAAAACATATTTGGAAATGGCATCACTCGAGCTTGTAGCGGCTTGGACTGATACTCTAAGTAGAAAGCAGGCAATCGATATATCAACTTTGCAAACCGAAACGCTGCTTCTACTTGCTCGACAACTACAACTTATCTCTTCAGATAAGCTCTGGTGTGCCACCGGGGCTTTGGTTCGTTCTGCCATGGTAATGGGACTTCACTTAAGACCAGCGGACTTCAAAAAGATCTCACCGTTTCATGCCGAGTTAAGACGAAGACTTTGGGCAACAATCGTTCAGATGGATTTACAAGCATCCATGGCTGCGAGCATGCCCAGTATTGTTCCTGACATAGACTTTACTCAGTTGGCTCCAGCAAATCTGAATGATGCGGATTTTGACGAATCTATAACTGAACTTCCTCCTTCAAGGCCTCTATATGAATGGACCGACTCTCTCGCCCAGGTCACATTAGCCATGTCTTTGGCGCAACAACTCAAGGTGGTTTCACTTATCAGAGATATTAGTCCCAACATGGATCTTACAGAAGTTGTTCGAGAAGGAAGGAAATTGGAAGAACTTTTACGACGTGTTCCAGTACCACTCAAATTAGATGGAACACTTCAACGCTCTCCTTCTCATTTATTAGATTGTGTCTTATTAGATATATATCTGAGGAGACCTTTTCTCAATCTTTACCGACTGCTCTTATGGGAAGAGCGACAAGATGATCCATTATTCAGAGAGATGCAACAAATTTGTTTGGAATCGTCAGTTGCCATTGTTTCTTATCAAGATTATTTTGATCCCTCGGTGGCAGACTTGGATTTGTTGAGTACAAACTTGCATTGGACAATGTTCCAAATTTGCTGCAAGAACGACGTTTTAGCCGCTGTCTTGAGCATCTGTCAATATATCAAAGCATCCGCATCAGGGTCTCAAAGCAATGAGCCTAGTCCAGGATTTACACCCAATCAATTCCCAGCAACCTTACCTAGCCCTCCAGCAACAAATACACATTTTTCAAAAGCCAGGCTTACTAGGATAGTAGAAGGTACATTAGAAGGCTTCACCAAGAGAGTGGGGGAATTTGGTAGTGATCTCAAAGATGTTCTCATTCTTTCTGTGGCGATGCAATCCGTACGAGCGAATGGTGCATCGAATCTAAAAGAGAATTTGATGCACGAAGGTGCCAAGAAAGCATTATCAGCATGCAGGCAGACGCTGCTACAATCTTTTCCTGATGAAGAAATGAAACTTCCATCCAACAATCCAGAACCGAACGAGGTAGGCATTTCCTATTCATTATGCAAGCTGGAAAATCAGACTAATTCTTTTACAGGATGGTAAGCATAATATCAGAGCAACGCCTGCAGTAGATATCTCAATGTCTACTGTAGACCAAGCCATATATGCCTCCCAACCAGGTTATGTAGATCAGTTAGCCACTTTTGCGGCTGACGTGAATCAGGTAAATAATTTTCTAGTTAACTTTTTCGTTGAATTTTCGTGCGCTCTATATAACATCAATGCTAATTCGGTTATTATCAATTTAGTTTCAGGGTGACATCTTTGACTTTTCAGATGCCGGCATATTCAATGTGGATAATGATTGGAGTAACAACGAATTTTGGCAATAAAAGTATTCAAGTCATATTAGAATAGGAATGGGATATATTCCTCCTAGATTACCATATTCCGCTTCCTGGCCATGTGAATAATTTCATCACTCATTTCGATAAATACATTATTCTCCATTTTTCGTACAGATGCTATTTCAAGCACAGATCAAATACTACGGGGCCAAAAGAATTCTGATTGAAAGATGATTTGTATATTCAATGTAGCTTGAAAGACACCCGCCAAGCCATATTTTTCAATGTCATATCGAACTCTATACATTCAAAGTGGCTATCGGGAATACAGTACACGCCGCCAAACAATGCAGCTTAGCTGCCCAATCATCGAAGCACCGATTTCATAAAGCTCATTCTTCTCTTTTCACACACCTCAACTTCATATCCGGATGATTAATCCAAATCTCAGGATTCCTCTGCCACTCTTCGGTTTTCAACAATGACAAATCATACTCTCTTACCAAATGTACCAAGATATTTCGTATCAATGTATCTGCCACAAATTTCCCCATGCATTGTCTTGGACCAAATCCAAATCTCCAAAAGTTATATCGTGCTTGAGTTGCGGTTCTTTCCATAAATCGACTCGGGCGGTATATGGCTTTATCATCCCCCCAAAATGAGTTACGGATATTCAAAGCATATGAATCAATTACAAAATTTGTTCCAGCAGGAAATTCGTAACCTCCGACAACTCTTGGTGTGGGAATACTTTGCGGTACAGAAAATGCGGCGAGAGGGCGTAGGCGAGAAGCTTCAGACACACAAGCGGCGAGGAAGGTTGTACTACTCGACAGGTATTTCTCTAGCGTCAAGCCGTTTTCGTCAGCTTCTTTTTGCGCTGCTTGATATTCCGCTCGTAACTGATCCTGAACGGATACGTTAGATGCAAGGAACACAAGGTTCCAGCTCACACCGCCAATTGTGACATCAAGGTTTGCATATAGCATCTCATCAAGAGTATGCAGCATTTCATTCTCAGTTAGTTCTCCCATTTCTTTTGCTGCGAATAAGTCTAAGATGGGGGCGTTGAGGCCTTGTTCCTTCGCTCTTCGGTGAGCAAATTCGTTGAATGCAATCCATCGTTCTTTAAATGCTGCAAGGTCTTTGTTGGCTTGTGTGGGAAGGTAAGCTGACCATTCAAAACGAGTTAGCCCCCCCGAGATAACGTGCTTGAAGAAGGATTCTCGGATCGGAGCGAGGGCACGGAGCTCGGACTCGACATCTGGAGCTAGCTTCCCGTAAACGACTTCCGCCACAATCAAGAATGGGAGAAGTTTCAAATCATCTGCTGGGTCGATAAGTCCACGTGATAAATCTTTAGAATCCCAAAGTTCTTGAAAGAATGAAGTTGTTCTTTGTTCAATCATTGGAACATATCTTGGAGTGACACTGCGATGGAATGGTTTTTCAACAATAGAGCGAACACGCTTCCATTGCTGACCACTGATCAAACCAACACATTGACCAAGTATTTGACCTAACAAATATCCGGAATTGTTGTTCACAGCTTTAAAATGTTTGTCTGAATCACTGAAGACGGCTTGGATATCGGCAGCTTGAGTGAGCACACTGTGATTCATATTAGAACTTGGCTCTCGTTTAATTTTGGGTCCCGGATAAAAATGCAAATGGTGCACTCACATTTCTGGTTTATGACCTGACCAGATTTTGTAGATAGAACCATATTTTGATCCCCATAATTCGCTGTTCTCTTTTCCATAAAGGAATTTTGCACCGTCGCCTTGACCATTGGGGAACTCATAATCGCAACCTGGAAGTCTATGTCCAAATTCGACATGCTTAACAGGATATCGATATGACAAGTATAACTATTTTTCGATCAGTCTCATATACATGACAAATAAAGAACATCTGATGTTATGAGGGCGCAGCAACTTACGTTGAGAATCCTTGAAAGGATATTATTACATGTCGCCGTCAAAGGCTTCCTGAAAATAAAACAGCCGCATAAGACAACGGCGATGACAAATTGCCCTGCAATAAGAGTATTTGGAAACATTTTGTCTGCTGAATGATCAATAGTGATGATGAGAAGACCAGGAAGGACCAAACTTATATGCCATCTGTCATGATATTCTCAGTACCAAGAGAATATGGACATATCTAATCCGACGACACCGGAGCACGCAGACCGAAATCCAGTGCTTATCACCTTGAAATGGAGTCAATAAGATTATAATAAGCTACATAGTAAGATGCGAATCCACATATCCGGTCGGTCGATAGATATCCGGACACCGGATCCGACAAAATGGTGTCACCCCTTCGCTTACCTGTCAGATGAAGAAGCACTAGCGATGTCATCCCCTGGCAAGACTCACAATTAGACGACAGTCACTCGTAATATTGGAACCATTAGCTTTGAGGCTCAATCCTTCCAATCTTCCAAGCACCTGCGTCTCGGATAGATCTCCGAGTCATGCTGCATGCAGCGTCCGATCATTCTCACAATGCATCTCAACCACGTTTTCAGCCTTGCTACCATTCCTACTTGAGTAAAATACGACGTGCAAGTTTATCCAGCACATGGCTTTCAGAGTGGTTGTATTCTTGGCTGTGGGATTTCAGATTCAGCACCGAATGAAAGAGTTGACACCTGTAAGGTACGATCAGAAATGCAGTCATCCACGTGAAAACCGAGATCTCAGCCCCTGTTAAGCTGCAATCAGAGTGGCTTTGCTATCAGCAAGAACCTAAAGTGGGATACTGAACCAAGGATTTGGAATTGTAGGATCTATTTTGATGCACTCCACAGACTTACATCGCTGTCATCCACGTGGGGCACAGTTCTCGAAAATCTAATTGAAGGATTCTCTGCCGTTTGAGCTTTGAGCTTTGAACTTGAGGGGAGACTTTTCGGAGCCGCCAGTGAATGCTATGAAGTCGTGAGGTTTGGGAAGGCTAATACAGCTTATGGCTATGGGATTCTTGTGTTCGAAAATGTATAAGAAGATCTTGATTGCCAGATGTCAAATTCCTTTTCATCATCATCATCATCTCAAGCATCATCATCTCAAGCATCAACAGCACAACAATACAACAACACAGCAATACTAGCAATACCATCAACCAGAACCATCTTCAGATTACCTACAGAATTCACTACAATCAATCAGCACTTCAAAAGTCTTCTACAAGTCTCTTCATACAATCTTCACTAAAGTAGCAATCAAAAAACAATCAAAATGCGTTTCTCTATCCTCGCATTCACCCCTCTCATTGCTTCCGTCCTAGCTTTACCAGCTGCGACCACTGTAGACTCCTTATCCAAGTCTCGCCCCACCCCTTCACCACCCAAGCTTCCTACTTGCGGACCAACTCCTCAACCTTGCTCCTGCCCAGCAGGGACCTACTATCAAGTCTCTACTTCAATTGTCATCATTCCCGCCTCTGTTTCCGATCTCAAATCCATCATCGGCGACTTTCTCGTAACCTCCTGGTTCGGAACTGCTCCCGAATCCGTCACCGGTACCGGGTTCGTTTCCGGCGCAAAGCGCAACCTCTTAGGTGGTATCCCCGGCGCCGGCGTCTACCCCATCACCGAAGAACTCACACAATGGACGACCTATCCTAACAATGCTGGATTCTTCCAGAAGTTTCAAATGGCAGACGCACCTTTCTATTTCAACTTGACTACTGGCGCGCCAGGAATTCTTGGAGGAACTTGGGATATCATGGATATTCATGCTATTGGATCCAGCTCTAGCAGTTGGTTGTGGAATATCTATGCTTGTTTCAGTGTGGATTTTGATTTCCAGGAGTTTCATGAGAGTGCGATGAAGAATGTTAGTGCGATTTTGACGAGTCAGGGAAAGTCGCATGGGAATCTTGTTGGTCCTTTCTCTTACTAAGTGGGAGCAGTTTAATTGATGGGGTTCGATGGGGATGGGGGAGGATGTGTTCTTACTGTGCAATATCTAAGGGAGAGGATTTTCGTTGATTCTTTGAGGGGTGTTTGTTTGTTTTCATTCTCGTTTTGTTGGGGAGAGGGGATTTTGCAGTTGCTTTATTATACCTTCTTGCTTTGCTTTCTTTCTAGAAGGCTTAGATCTTACTGCTCACGCAGATTGTTTTTTGGTGTTTGGAGATGTGGTTTTGGAGATTTTCTTCTTAGATTTTAGATTTGGGGGTTTGTGTGTACTATTAGCTTATTTGAAATTTATACCTATCTACTTTGAAAACTATTTTGCTATCTAGAGTGATTTCTGGATCGGTCAATATATAGGTTGTGATTTAAATGATCTCCAGTGGCTGCATTCACTTTGACTACTTTGGTTTCGGGAGGATTAGCTAGCCATTTGAATTAAAGATAATTTCTAGTTGTAGTCTGGCGGGGAAACTAAGTACTACTGGCTTTACTTGGGATCCAACATAAGTGATGCTTCATAGTAGCTCATAAGATTGCTATTGTCAATCTACACAACCTTAAATCTTTAACACTAGTATGTTGATGATTGACTATCAATTTTCTTGACGTGTATGTCATCTAATATTGCCTGTGTTATCCAAACTAAGTCTACATCCGAGAAGTAACGGGGTTCTCTGTAGTAATTAGACTTAGCATCTGAAACCACCGAGGAAGAGAATAAGACCTCCCCCCTTTTGCTACCTTGAATGCTTAGCATCAGTATGTCTCGCCTCCGCTGATGAGCTAGTTGTCTTACGTTGCTTTCACCATAACGTTCAAGGATTTTTGAGAAGAATTAGTCCTATTATGTAAATTTTCCCTACACCCCATCGTAAATGCATGTCTTAACATAGTAGCATAGCGTCGAAGAAATCCTGCACAAATCTAGAAGCTTATTTATCGCTTACGAGTTTAAGGGATAATTTTTCAAGTACCGAGGGAAGGCGGGGTAGGACAAACAGATCTTGGCATTGGTAGCAACGTTGTAGCTAGGGTTATTTTATAGGAAAGGTGTCATTCTGTTTGCCACCTTGGAGCTTGGGTGACACGATTCCCGAAGATTTGATATATGAGTAAGCTGACTTTTCGCTGATGAACAATCGGATTGACTGGGATATATATTGTTTGTAATCTGCCAAGTGCCAAGTGCTCACGGCAGAACACATTTGTTCACCAACCCAACGCAACACTAATGCATGCACCTTTACGGGACATTGTGTTGGATGAACATTATTCATCAAGTGCATACCAGTCAAGTTTTAACGGTGAACGGTGAAAGATTCTCTTAGTTGACTGCCTCTCCTTGGCTAACTGCAAGACGAATTTTTAATTACGCTAAAGGATTGTGGCTACCATCCATAATCACTCGTAAACCATTCTCACATGATTAAAGCCGTTCTTACCATCTGATGGGTTTCAAGCTGACCGGTAAATATCCACTTGCAAGGGCATTGCGTAGGCTTCTGAACCTATTCCAAGCCGTCGCACAGCGGCAGCACCGATTGGTTCATGCAGATGACATTCCATGTTTATATTGATTACATTCTAGAAGCTCTTGTGGTGGCTTCCCTGGCAGTGTGGCTTCATTGCACATATACTGACACAGCAGTTGGTATCGGCCCAGGAGAAGTCATGCAATGCAAGTGTGGTTGCGCAACCTATATTATGATCTCACTTCCAGACAACGTTAGTAAATATATACCCGTCCGGCTACATTAGAATTGGTGGAGTGATTATTCGGATAAATAGATCGGGTAGCTTTTTGGTATCCGTTAGTACCCGGTGATGCAAGCGTTTTCTCTTAACCGGGGTAGTATTCATGTCTCTTTCCGTTTACTTGACTATCAAGTATTATAGATGGGTAGTCACAGGAAAGCTTCAATGTGCATTGAGAGCATGAATGACTGACATGGTCCAAGATACTAAATCCAATACTCGCCATTATTTGGTTCCATATACAGATAGTCAGGTTCTCAGTCTTCATAGCATCATAACACATTTGATTGCTTAAATGTGAATTCGACAATGAAAAGTATTGTCAGGCCCAATAGCGTTATATCACTTCCCACTGTTTGTCTCTGCTCTAGAGTCTAGAATTGGACAATCAAACATCGTAGCAGATTTGAGAGCTGTATGTTTGAGGCTCATCGTTATTGGATCTAGACTTGATCATCGAATAGACAGTTAGGCCTGGATACTTGTGACAACCTCTCTTGTTTGAGTCTCTTTCAGATAATCTTCATTGACTGATTCTACTTTCAGACAATCAAATAACATATTGTGTTCAGACATCTCGTACTACTTATGGGCTCTTCATTACATGCATTCATGTGCTATCTTGATATGATACTCAAGACCAAGATACGAGCTGCGCAGTTAAATACCTACTCGATATCATATATCTAATTATCATCATCGCAAGCATTTGATAGCCTTATCAAAGTGGCCTACCATTGTAAAGTCATGAAGTGTTTCAAAGGATTTCATACTACCAAAAGGTTTTGAACAATACGAGAAGCTGGAGGTCATTGAAGATTATGATCCTCAGTAGAATGGCCTTATGATTAGCGTATTAAAATACACTGCTCTATTGAAGGATGAGTGAGTTTTGAAATTCTACATCAGTTAGTTGTTGAGAGCCAACTGGAAAGAGCGAGATAGCAATTGCCGTGTTCGTGTATTTTCTTTTCACCCTGATCATAATATATAGCCCTAAAATATCCCGATCAGTAAATTAAACTCAGATAGTCTTGATTCGGCTAGATTAAAAAAATCGTACTTTCGTGAAATTTTGAACATAGAAATTTGATAATTGTCGTCGCTCTTGATATTTTCTCCCATAAACATCATCATCATGATCACCATCACCACCATCACCAATAATTCTCCCAACTCCAAAACGGGGAATTTTATACGCCGCTCTCATCAACCATACAATTTCGTCTAAACCATCAATTTTGTGATGCAAGATGCCGCCAACTCCAGCTCCAAATCGAAAACGTCGAAGAGCATCCAGCACGTCTTTCGATGGCGCATCTGAATCAAAACGAGCAAATGCTCAATCTCAACTCGATTCGGATGACTCAGATAATGATACTGGGTCCATTCAATCAATTTGTTCATCATCATCATCATCATCATCATCATCATCGTGGTCCGCAGATGATGAAGTACTTCTTCAAAGAACGACCAATGCAGAAGAAGTTCTTTGGAAAAGATGCTTGGAGATCCACAGCATTACACCATACGAATTGATATCACATGGTGAATACGTTGATATATCCACCAATCATGAGATAAATGGCAGCGATGGTTCGAAAATTCCAAATACCAACTGGAGCGATTCCTTCATCACCGAATTGACTTCTTTGGTCATATGTCCAATTTTTCATGGGAATATTCCACTTCTTCACCATGCCATCCGATCGGCCACATGGCACAGATTGGGTCAACAACATCGCCAAGACCCGGGATATTATACAAATGGTTCGAGCAAATCTAGGCTTTTGGGGGAGCTCGAGGGTTCATTGGACTCTGAATTGTTCACGGAAATTCAGACAATCATCAATGAAAGAATTCCAGATGGATTTTTAGACCATTTTGCATTCATTGGAAACATCAAAGATTATGTTGGCAGATTCGCCAAGCCAAAAACGATACAATTGGGAGTTTCCAACCGGGATCTCGAAGCCATTGCCGATGCATGAAATCAATATGTTGAAGAACAAGATGATATTAAGATTGATCTCTTGTTGTCTTCGGCTAAAGAATATCGCAAGGTCTATAACACTAGAAGAAAGGCCTTCGAATCCCGAAATGACATCATTTCAATGGACAGAGACACCATATTGTCCATGAAGAAATCGGCAATTCTCGAATCTCGAGCTTCGGACTCATCATCATCGCATGCAGAAGACGACGAAGAAGAGAACGAGGAGAATGAAGACTCTTCTACCAAGCAGCTACCCGCAAAGGCGCTCTTTTTGTGGAGAGACGAGATGGTCTGATTGGATCTCACTCACTGCTCTACATAATACCCATAGGTTTGAGCATCACATGTTTTTCTTCTCCATGTTCATTATATTTCGGCCCATAGGCCATAATTTTTAGGCTTATAAGCCACCACCTAAGTATAGGTTTAACTCTATAGAGTCCTGTTATTTCTTTTGTCAAATATAAGCCCATAGGATGTAGTGTATTTGCAGATTCCATAGAGTCGTTGTTTTTGTCATCAACTACAAGCCCATAGGCTGTAGTTTATATCCAGATTCTATAGAATCATCATTAGCAAGGTAGGTCTATAGACCTTTTCATTTTTCATGTATTTATTTTCTCGTTTTGAGATTACTTCGAGATCATGTCTATAGACCAACTTGTACTTTATAGATCAAGCTCAATAGCGGAGATCTCACCAACCTCTATTTCTTCCTAACCTGCTCTTTCAAGCGCCACTTCTTGGTTCTACAAGCATGAATGTGTCATTCTCGAGGCACCTAAAGGTATTTACTTTTGGGAGCAGCGACGCATAATAAAAAGCGTTAAGTATTGGACATTGTGCACCGTGGAAGCTTTCTACCAATGACCAAGCTGTAGTAGAAAGAAGTCTTATGGGAAGAAGCTAAGTGAAACTGATAGTGTTATGTCTAATAGTAAGTGTTTATTGGAAGATTCGACCATTCGAACCCTTCAACTCATCTTGATCACTCAGCCCATTTCAAACATTCGATATATTTCAGACATTCAATTTGTCTCAATCTATCAATCCATTTCAATCATTCGGTCCATTTCAGATATCCAATTCACCTTGATCATTCAGCCTATTTCAGTTACTCAATCCAAATCAATTACTCAATATACTCCAATCACTCGACTCATTTCGATCATTCAACTCATCTCAATCACTAAATCCATTTCAATCACTGAATACAGTTCAATCACTCAAGGCACTTCACTCATTCAGTCCATTTCAAGAACTCAATACATCCCAATTCATCACCTCATCCCATTGATCAACACAAACTAAAATAACCAAATAAGTTCCCAAAAGCCAAATCAAGATCCAAAATTCACGAAACCATTCACCCAAGCTCTCCCGACATACTCTCACCCCTCACTCAGACAATTCACATCTCTTCTCCATCTTGAATAAGCAGAGAAAAGTGTACGGATTTGTTTATAGAGCCTAGCCGCAAGCATGTGCGTATTTGCATCCTTCTAGAACGACCTGGTACTCTATTCTCATCACTTTTCCCACAATCATATCCCCAAGGGTAAACACACAAATATACGGCAAACACATACAGCATACACATCTCCTCATCTCAACTCTTTCAGAGCCACTCATACACCCCGCAATAAAAACCATCACAACATCCTAGATCTTTCTCATTCCTCAATTACTCTATCCTGTATTCCTCGAGAGATCTCCATCAAACAAGTGAATTGCCCGGTTTTTTTAATTATATACCTGTCTACTTCCCCCAATCTAACCCACACCAACCCAACCCATCCACGCAGCTCGCATCTTGACTATGATTCTATATAATTCCCACTCCTGCGATTAGTACACATATCATGATACCACCAAGACAATCACCATCCATGTACCCATACTCATCCACCCCCATACCATTATATAAAGAGAACACAACCTCTATCCTCAATTCTCACAATCCACTCACACACACACGCACAAATCCTCTCCCTTCCCTTTTCGCATGCTATCTGACAACCAAACAACACATCCTCAAAGTTCCCACAAACATACATGACGTACACAAGTATCTCCAGTGGGTCCTTCTTCCCAATGATACATTATACATCATACCTCTCATTCATACCTCTCATTCATACCTCTCATTCATACCTCCCATTCATACCTCTCATTCATACCTCCTATTCAAACCCTCCACCATAAATCCAAGTTCTCCCCCTTCTCGCTCTCCACTCCCACTCCACCCCACTCAAGCCCATCGAAACTACAGACTCTCTTCACCTTCGCCAATAACCGCAACACTCTATTTATTCCATTCCAGCCCACCATCTCTCAATCCTATCCCATCTCATCTCAATCCTATCCAACCTATCCAATCCATTTCCACCTATCTCCACCCTATCCAAGTTTAATCAGTCCTATCCCATTCCATCACTACCCTATCCCAATCTATTCAATCTCAAAATGTTCTACTCTTTATCTCTCTTCATCCCAATCCCAATCTTAACTGATCTCAACTCACCTCAACCCATCCCATTCCATTCCATCTCAATTCCATCCCAATTCAATCCACCCAATCCCAATCTATCTATTTCCATTCTACTCTATCCTATTCTATTATTTCTCAATCTATTCTAATCTATTCCAATCCTGTTTAATTTTATTCTAATTCCAATTCTATATTATCCTAATCTATCCCATCCCAATCCATCCCAATTCAATCTACCCATCTCCATCCCTCCCATCCCTCCCCCTCCCTCCCATCCACCCAAAACCACCAACCTCCCTTCTCCACCTCCACTCTAAATCTCATCATCACTTTTTCGCAAAACCTCTAAATACTTCCTCCCCCTTCTTATTCTCTCAAACACTTACTCGCTTACGCTTACTCGCCTACTCGCCTGCCCATCTACCCGTTTGCCCTTGAGCTTCTCCTCCTCTTCTCCTCTCCTCCTCTTCTCCTCTTCTTCCTATATCATATGATTGATATATGATACATAAAACTTACTCATGCATCCCTCCATCTATCCCTCCATTCATCCCTTCCTCCATCTCTCCATTTACACAAATAAACAATCAAACAATCAAACAATCAAACAATCAATCTACATAACCCCCAGAACTCAGAATCATAAACCAAGAATCAAAAACCAAGAACCAAACATACAAAAAATGCCCCCCAAAATCCCATCTAAACATAAACATATTCACACAGTAATAATCCATATATATTGATTCGTTCATTCATTCATTCGTATGTATGTATGTATGTATGTATGTACATAGTGTATGGTCTATGAATGCATCCACACCATCCACACCACTATACCATCCACACCCATCCATCCATCCATGCATCCATTCATTCATTCGTCCATGCATACATAAATCCGATTTTGATCTCCGATTTTCTTCGCCAGAATCTAATGCCAAAGTCAAGAAAGGTAATAGATCCCAATCTCTAATGAACCATGCATCATATCATCTATCAAACCCCCTCCCCTAAAGATTTAACAACTCCAAATTCCCACTACACCACTCTTCCTTCCCTCAACCATATACCCATCCTTAACCCTACATTTCTCTACGATGTTTTTCTCATCAGCTTCCGCCATATCTCCTTCTCTCTCAGCACCAAGACCACAATCCCAATGTCTACCATCAGTTTTATCATACACCTTAACCACATCTTCTCCAGCAGCCGCTACAATACGTCTTGTATCAAACATCATACTTGTAATGGGTGAGTCATAAGCATATGCATCATAGATTGCTCCTGTTCGGAGATCCCAGATCTATTTAATTGTTAGTTAGTGATACCCGCAACATTCTCCAAAATGTGAAAAAAAACAAGAAACTGAGAAATCAAAACTCGGATAACATACCCTAATACTCCTATCCAAACTACCCGTAACCAAATGAACATCATCAAATTGCAAACAAGTCACAGGACCTGTATGTCCCACTAGACTCCTATGCACCTGGCCACTTCTCAAATCCCATAAACGAACCATTCCATCAGCAGTACCACAAGCAAGTGCCGCATCAAAAACTTGTACCGCACCTACGAAATCCGCTGTTGCATCTGGTAAACGTCCAGTTTGTCGCCATGTACCTTCAGTCGAACCCATTGTTGCCGAAGCTTGTGCTGCTGCCCACATAACATCTAATGTTTGTACACATCTTCCTTTTTCTAAATCCCATTGTCTTAACGTTTTATCAGCCGAACCGGAAATAAGAGTATCGCCACGGAAATGAAGAGCTGTTACTTCATCCACATGAGCTTCTAATGTGAATAATGGACAATCCACCATCATTCCTTGTGGAATATGAATTGGTTGTTTTTCCTGTTCCAAAGCTTCACCGAATGCAAGATGATCTTCCTCCTCTTCCTCTTCTGCTTCCTCCTTAATTTTATCTTGAAGTTCATAACGAGCTTTACTTAAATCCCACAATCGAATTGTAGCATCCATTGAACCCGTCGCAACGATATTATCTTCTACTTGAAGAGTTCGTACAGATGCAGTATGCCCTTCAAGAAGTCCTATACATCTACCAGCATTCATATCCCATACTCGAACCGAGTCATCCAAAGCCGAAGAAACCATGGTACCAAATGGTACATCGAAATCGAGAGCAGTAATCATATCATCATGTGCTTGAATTTCTCGAATTGAAGACCCAGGTTCGAAATGTTCATGTAAAATGGGCATAGATTTTCTTCGAATCGTTTTATGTCTTCTTGATCCTTTCGATGAAGGTGTACTTGCCCTCGAGGGAAGTTTTTCGTAAATCGATTCAGACATAAATGATGAATCCATTCCTGCATTCTCAGCATCTTCTCCTTCATCGGTTCCAGTAATAGATTTTCCTAAAGCTTCCGCATCATCAATTTGTTCTTGAGCATCCTCCAATCGATTCTCCACATCTAGAACTATTCCAAAAAGTTAGTTATACCCCGCACTTTCAAGATTCGCAAAAAATATACTCACTCTCATGTTCCAACATTGATTCTTCCTGTTCCAATCCCGCCAACCTATCCAAAACAATTCTCCTCATAGAATTAAGATTTGCGATTTTATTATCAATCCCATGAATCTCACTACTCGCCATATTCTTCCTAATACCCATCATCTCCAATCGATGATTCAGAGCCGCCTTTTCTTTTTTCAACTTCGCAAGACTGGGTGGACCATCCCCCTCCGAGCCCCCCTCACTAGCATTATCCAGAAGTTTCCTACCCCTCGAAATTCGCCTCTTATGCTTTTTCCCCTTCTCCTCACTCGTTTCCGGCAGCGTTGCTTGAAATCCCTGAAATAAGGAATAGCTATTATCATTGTCGGGAATATTCCTCAACAATTCATCTGGCAAGAAAGTCAGGGCCCTATATTGAATCTCCGAAGTCGACAACTTTGAGCGCACCAAGTCGGTCGGGGTAGTTTTCGCAAAGGAGAAGACGCTGCGTTGAAGATTGGGTCTGCGAAGTTGTTTGTGTAAATCGCTCATGGCATTTTGATAATGGGTGCTTGAAGTGGGATCGATGGGACCTATTAAATGGCCAGCGGTCGTGGTAACCTTTCGACCAAAAGCTTCTAACCCTCGGGTCTGATCGAGATAGATACCCATTAGCAAGCACAATTTAATGGGAACATGAATAAAAATAAAAGAAGTGAATAGAATATGCAGATAAGGAACAATTGTAGTCGAGCTAAGAGAAAATACAGCATAAACATACCGATATCAAAGCTCCATCTTCATCCTCTTCTGCCCCGTATGAAGAGGCATTGCGGCTACTGGAGCCAGCCATACAATTGACTTTTTCAACAGTACCGATGTCAAGTTTCTGCTCAAGATTGACAATTCAATGCGGGACAATTGAAGAGCGGTATTTGGTTGGTTCCCGTGGGATGTGTGTGTTGGCACAATTAAGTTGTTTTGGGGAAAGAATTTTCGAATTTCAGAAGTTTAGAAGTTTTTAATTTGTTCATTCTGTCAAGATCTTTTGAAAGGTAGATACGATACGATACGGTACGATACGGTACGATACGGTACGGTACGATACCGGCTTGAGACGGGTATGATGAATGGATTTTGAGGTAGTTTGGTAATTGACTGGGGAGGTATTAGGTAGTGAGACTGGTGGAATGGAATTGATAGGTGGGAAAGATATGCATACATGGAAATCATAAAATGCTGGGCAGGCGAGGCAGGCGAGGCAGGGTGAAAGGTATTTTTATGCATAATATTTGGAGGCATCTATGTATCCAAGCTCGGGTCCGTTTGATATTCAACAGCTGTGTACAGCTATACACCAAATAGATACATAGTACGTACAACATAGATGTAGTACGAACTAGTAGACGTACCGATACAATGATACATCGTAGCACCAGGGTTTCCCATCGTATATGGAAAAGCACACGAGCAACAGAGTACAACAGAAGATCCCTTGCTTGTGTTTTCTCCGGAATATTCTTTACCCCCACCATTCATTCTGATGTTATGTACTCATTATTGTGGTGGGTGGATGGTGGGTGGATGGTGGGTGGATGGTGGTGGATGGTGAGTGGTGGATTATGACTGTATTTCTGTACAATATAAAATAAAAGCTTCACGATAGAACAGACTACCTAGCAGATGTAGAACATACATAACAAACTATAATCTCATTGTCACTCTCATTCTCACTCTCACCCTCACCCTCACTCTCACCCTCACTCTCACCAATCCAATTACCTACTCACTCTTCACCCACTCACTCTCTACATCTCCGGATCCGAGGAGAAATCCAAGAAATACAAGCAAAGACACCAAACTCTATTTCCATCTTTCTTACCTTCCCTTTCTTGTTCTACACATAAAGTTGAGAGTGAACATCAGCTGAACCAAACTCAACTGCACTGTTCGAATCTTTTCTTCCAAATTCTTTGATTTCTACATACACACTTTCTACATCCTTCAAACCCTTTACAATACTCTCAACCCAATTCATATCCACAATCTTCAATTGGTATATGATAGTTACAAATTTCATCATGGATGCAGCAATCGATCTTTCAGATGCTTCCAAAGCTCTCGATTTGGCTAATATCCGTTTTCAACTCATGTGTGTACTCATCCTCTCTCTTTCCCCCATCTTCCCCCTCCCCCTCCCCCCCCCATCTCCCCCTCTTCCAACCCTCCCCAAACTAACCTCCCCCTCCCAGCCGTCTCGAAGACACCATAACCTTCCACCTAATCGAACGAGTCCAATTCCCCCTCAACCCCACCATCTACATCCCCTCGGCGCTCCCCCTCCCCAACACCACCCTCTCCTTCCTCGACTGGCTTCTCCACTCGCGCGAAACCCTCGACTCCCTCATCCGCCGCTTCCAATCCCCCGACGAATACCCCTTCTTCCCGGACGCTCTCAAACCGCCCATCCTCCAACCCCTCCACTACCCCACCATCCTCCACCCCAACACCGTCAACGTCAACGCCCAGATAAAAGACCACTACATCCGCACCTTCCTCCCAAAAGCCTGTCTCCAAACCGGTCGTTCGGACCGCGGCGAGCGCGAAGAAAACTACGGGTCCGCCGCAACATGCGATATCAACTGTCTGCAAGCGCTCTCTCGACGCATCCACTTTGGAAAGTTCGTCGCGGAGTCCAAGTTCCGCGCCGAGGAAGAAGCCTTTACGAAAATGATACAAGCGGGAGATCGCGAGGGTTTGGGCCGCGCCATCACGAATGAGAAAGTGGAGTTGCAGGTGTTGGAGAGGTTGAGATTGAAGGCGCGAACGTATGGGACGGATCCCAGTTTGAACAATGGGAATGCGAATGGAGAGGAACCACAAGGGAAGATTAATGTAGAGGCTGTAGAGGGGTTGTATAGGGATTTTGTAATTCCGTTGACCAAGGTGGTGGAGGTGGAGTATTTGATGCAGAGGTTGGAGAAGAAGGAGTAGATGTTTGGAGGGACGTTGTACTACTACATAGAAGATACGAGGATGGAGAGGATGGATAGAGACTGATCGTTTCGATCATGTTCTTGTCCGCAAATAGAGCATTGGGGGGTTTCTTGCTTTTTTCTTCATGGAACATCTCAGATCCATAGGAGTACGAGAGAAAAGGCCAGGCGTGAGGAAATACCAATTGTGGCAGAGAATGTTGTGAAAAAAAAACGTATACCCAAGCGAATATCAAAAAAAGGAGAAAGTAGACAGAAAATAGGAAATCAAAAGAAATAGACGAAAGACTCCCAAGTCATACATGATATTAATATTGAATTTTATTTACTTCTTTTTTTCATTTCTGTCATTTCCTTAACACCTCTTAATTAGGTGCACCCAAATATTCCCCCAAAGCTTTAACACATTCTTCCCACTTCGCCTTCTCAATCAAGATCAATTCTCCCACCGCTCTAATCCCCATTTCCTGAAACGCCCTCTTGCTATCCGCCATACCCTCGCCCTCATCCTTCTTGTACTCAAACTCCTCATACGCACAGCTAAACCTCTTCAACACGTCATCCTCGGGATGAAAATAAAACACCTCGCCACTCGCCTTTCCCTTCCCCTTACTCTTCTTGCTCTTCGGGCCCTGCTCCTCCCTATCCAACCTCGACTCCACCTCGCGATACCCCCTCGACACAACCAAATAATACTTGAAATCATACGGTTCCTTATCCTCCACCGCCGCCTCAATCTCATCCACCAACATCCCATACATCGGCGGCGCCACCTCCGACGGAACATTGATCAATCTCTCCGCCAACACCACCCCCACATCCTCTCCTCCCTTGATCACCTGTTGAATCTTCCCCCCCTCCTTCACCTGACTCTCCAAATATCCCTTCAACCCTTTCACCGCCTCGCCCAGCTCTCCGCCCTCCCTATTCCCCCGGTGCACATTCAAAACCGTCATAAACGCATACGCATCCGTTCCCTCCCCATCCACCTTCACCGTGCTCCCAATCGTATCCTGTTTGACCACCTCGTCTGCCAGTCCGCTCAGATCCAACAACTGACTATCCACATCGAACAATTGTCGAATCAAGCTCTTGACGCCGTGGAAATCGATCTCGCGGAAGTTAAACCATTCGAAATCGACATTGAGGATATCTTCGCCCTATGGTTCATCTGAGTGAGTTGTGTCAAGGTACGATTGATTATGCTGAGAAGTAAAAAGAGTGCAGATATAAAGAATCCGCATCATGCGATTCAAATGGCCAATCCCAAATTCATATCCCCATTTGTCTATCCCCAAATGATCCTCCCAAAAGAAAGCCCAAAAGAAAGCCAAAACTTACATCACTTCCACTATCATTATCATTGTCCTCTCCTGCACTATGAACAGGCGCATCAGGAAGTTCTTCCGGATCGCGAACTCTTTTCTTAACCATTCTGATATCGTGTATATGTAGAAATGTTTATGTGCCGTCTTCTCAATGTAAAATTTGACCTGTGAAAGTCTTTAAAATCGAAGTCGAAGTCTAATATTCGACCGCTTTGGCAGAATTATAAAATTTGGGGAAATAAGGACGCTAGTAGCGGGGCATCATTCGGTTGATTCTCTTGTTTTTCAAGAGATCAAACGGTTTATGGATGGGCAATTCACAACATTCAATTAATTGAAAACTTCACCCATGAGTACGTTCTGAAATCTTTTTTCTTTCTCCCTCAAACTTATTTTATTTTGATTACCTACGAAACGAACCTAATAGCCCATATAGATAATCATCCAATCTTACTCCCTCTAGTCTCCTATTGAAAAGCCTGCTTCATCCCCAATAAATGAATCTTCTTCAATAGTCACTATTATGCAAATCAAAAAATGCCTTCATCCTCCCAATTTTGTCTCCATCCGAGTAGCAGTATAAACGAATTTGGGTATATGTAATAAGAAAGAAAATGGTAGTAGTATCAATGATCTAACAACGTTCTTCCATAATCAAGCAGCCAAAAAATGATGCTATCATTAAAATATTAATGCCAATCCATAAGCACATAAGCTCAAGATCGGTAATGTGTGATGTGATACCGTCAGCAAAATCTAAAACGTAACGGGGCGTGAAATTTAATTCGAATGTAAATAAGGTATCGGGTTGTGTGTGAATATAGGATTGGTTGATGTGCGTGTGTGAAGAGAATCTTATAGTCCTTAACGCCTGTACTGAATGAAATACGATGATCGTGAAGCCGTGAAATTATTGATTAGGAAAGAAAATATGAAAAATGTCGTCATCATAGGCCTGGTGGACCACCAGAATCCGTCGAACCATCACCATCGATTGTCCTCCTCCAATGATCTGGAAGACAAACACAAACTAATGGGAAAGCTTTAATCTCGCCACTAACATTTGGAGAATCATTTCTTCGTCCAGATGTATTCGAGACCCCACTATCGCGTTGTGCTTTATGCTTTTCGTCCCATTCATCGGCGCGCTCATTTATCATGACTCCGGTAGCCCATCCATCATCCCAAATACCAACAACCTTGAGCATATCACCACGTTCCAATGAAAATTCATCTCCGGCACGTGGTTGATACGCCCATAAGGTTGCAACTTTGTCGCCCGGGTGAATTTCATCTTGAGAGTAGTAATCCTTGAAGAATGGTAGTTGCTCGGATTGATTACTAGCCACGCCGTGGGGTGATGACATACTACCAGTACCAGGAGTTTGAGGATCGTCGAGCCCAAGAACTGAGCCACTAGAAAGAGAACCGGTTCGTCTATTTGGAGGTGGTCGTAGAATTCCGCCTTGCATACCTGATCTAGGACTATCCCCAAAATCACTTGAAGAAGATTCACGATCATGTCTTCGTCCCGCAGCATAGCCAGCCGCACCTCCTAATACGGCGCCACCAATTGCTCCATCTCTGTCGCGTGGGGAAGAAGAATGTCCAGAATGAGAATGTCCTTCAAGTGCTGACATCCGGGCGATTCGTCCTCCAGGAAGTACTTCGTATCCTTCAGGGGTAGTATTAGAATTTACGGGGTTATATGCCATTCCATTATTTCTGGCAGGTGTCGGTTGATTTAAGATACTTCCATGCTGGCTTCCACGTCGTTTGCGCAAGCACATGAAAAATATCAAGCCAACAAGTGCAGCCAAACCAAGTAACGATCCAATAACGATACCTGCAATAGCACCACTAGATAATCCCTTATTCGATGTTGAGGAGGCGGCGGCGGCGGCACCGGTGGAAGATGATGTTGGAGTCGATGTTCCTGAACTTGAGGAGGCAGTACTTGTGGAGAAGGTGATGAATCCTGTAATCGTAGGTAAGACTACACCAGCACAGCGTGATTCTGCTCCTGAATTATAACAGCAAGTATCTGTACTATTTTGTCCACCAGTACCACAGTACTGACATAATCCGAACGTGCTATTACCATATCCACAATTATCTGGTTCATTAGTGGAACCTTCTACACAAGATCCAGTCAACGAATCTGATGGTAATGCGCAATTTGTAAAGTCAGCACGAATTTGAGAAATAGCATTGCTTCCGGGAGTGGAACAAAGTTGACTATCAGCAATTATTATCGATTCGCTCTCCGCGAATTGGGCCTATTTTTCTTCTGTCAACTTCAAGTCATGCAAAAATTGGATGTGATGGAAACTCACGCAAGAATCTGCACAAACTGGCGGTGCTTGGGTATCCGACAAACTACATGATGATTTGGAATTCTGTATTATAGAATTACATATAACTGTGGTTGTGTATCGAGCGTAAAGGTTTGATGTATTTGTAAGATTTATATTTCCGCATCCGAGAAGTTGCTGGTACCTGCATGATCGTGTTAGACAAGCATCGGCATATGTAAAAATAATAATGATGCATACTTTGACTGCACATAGCTTGTTTGAACGTATGCACTTAATTGAGTGTCGAAAGTAGCGCGATCGGAAACATATGATAAAAATGGGCTAAAAAGTATATAGTCAGTGTTGATCAATAAACGATTGTTGATAGGGCGAGGTCAAAACATACAAAAGTCCGGTCAAGTTTGTATCAATTGAGGCGGAAGTAAATGCAGGACATTGAGTAGAATCTGAGAGAGAAATACAATCTGCAATTGCAAGAGGTACACTTGCGAGAATTGATATTATGGCTGCCTTGGTAAAAGATCCAGTCCACCTTTGTTTCCGTTTGCTCCTGTTGTTGTTGAGTCCTTTTCTATCTTTCGATATTACTTTCGCCATTGTTTGAGATGGGGATAGTTTCAATGATTCGTATGATATGCTATTGCCGCAATGATAATTCTCATTGTTTGATATCGAGGAGTAAGTTGTGGTGAAGGTGTAATCGGAATCGTTTCTCAAATTTTGCTGGTTCATAATTTCCTTATGTTGCCGTCCTTGCTCATGTACAAGCATTCGAACCCTTTTGCTATTATAACCTTCTCTGTATGCCTGGAATCGACTCTTGCAATAACCTCAGCTCAATAGAAACAAAAAGTACCACCCAATATCCAAAGAGGCGATTGTTGAATTAACAGATTGCGTAGACAAGAAAAGAAAAAAGAAGTTCTTCCAAAAACGAATTGAAAATTCAAGAGAATGATTCTGTTAATTTTGTAACGATCGAAGTTGAGTGAGGTGTGAACAAGATGGGGTGAACGAATGAACAATATTCACTGCAATAGAGGAAGAAGCAGGACCAAAGGACCAAAAGATGGTTGAACTTTGATCAACCTCTTCTTTCCTTTAGTGACCGCCTCTTGTTCTGAGAGTGAGAGGCCTTTGTATGGGAAGGAATATGTAGGTTTTGGATATTCTCTACCTGAGGAAAGAAAAGGACCAGAGGGAAAAGGGCGGAAAGGGCCTGAAACTCAAGCACATGCTAGGTAGGTGATTGAATGAAAGGAAAGTTTTGGCTGTTTGGCGTGTTGGCCGGAAGAATGTCTAAAAAAGGTTCGCAAGGTCTGCGCTCAAAAGCCAAAGTGGGAAAAATAGATAAGATTCACTGCTCTGTACCTACCACTATGCGCACAGTACCCCTTGTAGCAGACAGGGAGTATTCGCGGTAGACAGAATTTAAAATGAGGTGAAGCCAAAAAGTATCTTGTGGGTGAAATGGCAAAATAGACCTTTTGAGTCAAGAGGGAAGATTCCATTGGATGAAAGATACCGAAGAATTGGTTTTGGGTATTTGAAGAGGTTCGACAGGTGGTCCACGAGGGTCAAGCAGGAAGGAGAATGAATGAATATCTTGTGAATTTTGGAGGTTTGCCTGATTTGTACAATACAATACCATGTAATACCATACAATACCAATCAACATCGATCAATGCCAATATCAATACCTGATATGATGATGATAGAAAGATGCGATGCCATGCCATGCACCACCTACCTGCAAGTCTGGATGTTTCTTTGGGGAAAAGCTTGCGTATCTTTTACCCATGACCAGTACTGGAAGGCTGGAACTTTCTGAGTTGTCATAATGAAGAAATCTGGGACTCAGGAGAGATTCGCAGTCAATCTGATCGTGTCGATATTGACTGGTTGATCAAGGTTAGCCAGTAAGAAAAAGAAAGCATATAATCGTATCGGTGAGGTTCATCGGATGAACAAGCACGCACGCGTAGAAGGAAAGGTTCCAGGTTTCATACGCTTGTTTCCTTTCGTCCCGTTGTTCCCCCGCTAAATTCCATCGCCAACACAATACCCGTTCTGCCCTCAGCCACGGAAGTATCTAGCTACAGGTAGATGGGCAATGGATGATTGATTCTCAACTCCATTTGCTAGCCACGTTCTAATGTTACACTATATCATCATCATCATCACTAGCTATTCACTTGTACATCTCTCTCACACTGGCTCGACGGGCTGACTACAACGCATGGCGAACAGACATCGCGAATAGAAATTATCCGACCGTTTTGGCCATGTTCATCTTGTCCTAGTTCGTTTCAATAGTGAACGAAATGCTTGTTCTGTTAAGTCTGTAAAGATGCCGCTTTTCAATGCAGACTCCTCAAGGTCGAAATGTATGGCTAATAAGGCTCCATTTGATTTAGGTGAAGAGGCTGGGAAATGAGAGAGATGCAACTTTCCATAAAATGGCGGTTACGCTGAAGGGTACGAGGTCTGATTATCCATTACCTAGCAGTTATTGAAGTGGTTAATGTTTTCTTGTTGTCCAATCATTTAATTGTCGCATCAAATGTTGAAGCATTGTAATGTCGTCGTTCCTCTCTCTCTCGTGGTACAAGAGTACTTGGAGGTAATTATGTATATGCTATCGAGTGCCACAGAAACCTTTCTTTTGGCTGAGTCATTTCGCTGCTTGAAGCCCGCATGGAGATGAACAACTGGTGTGCGGGTTGGAATCGAAGGTCCACTGGTGGTCATGTAAAACAAGATAAACCCTATCAAATGTTTCTCGCCATCTCATCTGTGGAAACAGTTCTAGGACTGAACGATTTATTGAGTTGTCGTTCATCAAATTTATAGTTGCTATGTCATGTCATGTCAGAGACTTTTGACATTGTGATGTGGCACTCATGCAAGACATCGTCTCTCATCCAAAACTCTCAGTGAATGCATACATCATTAGTTACTGCATTGATCTACATTGCTTCGCAAATAGTAGTCGTCGCCCTTGCTTGTATCTTCGCCGATGTTTTCAAAATGATTGTTGTAGACTCTGTCGGTCTCATAATCCTTGATGGCTGTGTTGCTTTCCTCTGGATTTTCGGAAATGAGATCCGAGAGTTTAGATAATAGATACTTGCTGGTTTGATCGTCCGGAAAATAAATTCGTAAGCTTAAGCTTGAGCTGGCTCGGCTGGGCTTCTTGGAAAGTCGGGATTGATGTGATGCAGGCCGCAGCTGGTCTATGTGTGAGATTATTCTCGTCTCCCTTCCTACATAGAAGTTCCAACTTCCCACCTCTTCAAACCTTTGAAGCTTGGTAGACGACAAAGTATGATGTGGTTCGTAAACGTGATCGATGTGGCTGGCGACGGGGCTTCATTTGAGGTTCATTCCACGTTGGACGGAAAAGAAAGGAACGATATCAACAAACCCCTATTCTTCGTCATTATGATACAATTTTGAAAAGAACCTTTCTCGGTGAAGCTTTGAAAGAATATACACAGTGCGTTCTCGAAGCTTCCTGCCTTACGATTGATCGTCAATAGAGGGGTAGATGAAAAGCCAATCAATCATATATCTCAATGAAGTAAGTGGAGAGGAATGCCAATACTTTTTCAAAGTTTGCGATTCCTTCGAGTTGCTACGATCTCTTTCCTGATTCTTTCTCTGGAAAAATAGCGGGTACCTTACATACTAGGTAGATATTGATGTTGAGTGACGTCTGTTTCTATGGATGGTATGGTGGTGTTTGGATAGCAAGGCAAGGCAATCTAGTTGGTGTTTGGGAAAAGCTTTCATTATGACGTATTGCTCAAATCTCCAACACCTACCTACCTATTTTATAGTCGACTTGACACCCCTCATCGACTTTGAATTCTTCATACTTTACAACTTTCAAACCCATCAATCATATAATAAATCCCTCACACTATTTACACCTCTCAATTCACATCAACATCAAATCAATCAATCAAAATGAGCTCCAACGTCGATCAACAACTCCACGAGAACCACGAGAGATTCCACGAGGGCAAGGAGAACAGCCATCAAGCACTCGACTCCAGTAAGATTTATTGAACTCTTGAAGTTTGAAGAATCACAAGCTAATCAATCAAACAGAGGATGAGAGATCCATTGCAAACAAGTTGGCTCGTGAGGAGCAACGTGAGAACGAACCCGAGGAGATGAGCAAGGAGGACAAGGCCGCAAAGGAAGATGCTACCCTCCCAGTAAGTTATTGCCTCTCCATCCATACACGTTGTTGCACAATATTACTTCACTCGATGCTCCATTCTATGTCGGATTTCGGTTGCACATCTACGTGTCCGTTCTGTTGAAGACTGTGCTAACATGCATGCTATCAGGCCAAGATGCACGGCAATGAGCCAAGCAGAGGTGCTACAATCGATCAACAGTTGAGAGAAGAAGAGGAGGCTGAGTTGAAGAGAAAGGGAAAGGCTTAAATGGAACACATACCAAATGGATGCGTTACAAGCAAGTGAATGAATTTATACCCACCAGTATATTCATGGGATGATAGGTTGTCTGAAAACCCTATCGTTGGAGTTATGAAATGAGCTGGGAAACTCACTGTACTTTATAAATGCCATTATTGGCGACGAGACATGATACTATAATCAATGACCTTTTATCACTTCATCTGATGATTTTGATCCTATGCAAGGAAATGTAACTGTGGAATGTGATGGGAAAGTTTCATCGTCATGATTTCATGAAATGTTCAATTGTACCAGCTATCCACTTAGGGTAGTTGACTAGCCTAGGCTGCATACATATCAGATAATGACCGCCCTATCGCTTAGTAATCGCCTTCATTCGTAAACCATCATATCGAAATCGACAACTACAAGTGCTTTGCGCCAACTACAACGATTCTACAATTATTCAGTGGATATGATTCACTGCCGTACCTGATACCGTTGTTGTACTACAGCTTCTGGAAGCTTTACTTCATTGCTTCAATAAACAAGAACAGCAATATCCATGACTTCAGGCGGATGAACTTCTGCTCATCACAACCATGGGTCAAGGTTTCTCTCTCACGACGCTCTCGGCGGGCTCTGCAGGTATTGATGTACCAGAACTCTCGGATTTGGTTTACGAAAAGTCTATGGGAACTGCCCGGTTTATGAAAAGTATTCGTGCTCGTAGCCAAGATGGAGTTGTGCTTGTCAAGGTTGTCGTTAAGCCTTATGCCATGGATCTCAAGAAGTATAGGAAGAAGATAGTCCGTGAGTTGCGAATATGGATTTCTTTTGATGGGATCTAATTGATTTGCATAGGAGAACGAAAAGCCCTGGCTGATGTCCCAAATGCGCTCCCCTATCAACGTATCGCGGAAACAGAAACGAATGGTTATCTTGTCCGACAATATTTATATAGCTCCCTATACGATCGCATGAGTACTAGACCTTTTCTGGAAGACATCGAGAAGAAATGGCTGGCGTTTCAGCTTTTATGCGCCGTCCGTGACTGTCATGCTAGAGATGTGTTCCATGGAGATATCAAGACGGAGAATACATTAGTAACCTCATGGAATTGGTTATATCTATCTGATTTCTCTTCTTCTTTTAAGCCAACAAACTTACCGGAAGATAACCCTGCGGATTTCTCCTATTATTTCGATACTGCCGGACGCAGAACATGCTATCTAGCTCCGGAAAGGTTTTTGGCGACAGGAGAAACACCAGATCCCAAAGCACCCATAACTTGGGCTATGGATGTCTTCAGTGTTGGTTGCGTGATAGCGGAACTTTTTACAGAAGCTCCAATTTTCACATTGAGTCAATTATATCAATATCGCAGAGGAGAGTACGATCCAGTTACCTCGTTGCTCAATCGAATAACAGATAAAGATGTACGAGAAATGGTGTCACATATGATACAATTGAGTCCTGAATCTAGATACTCGGCAGAAGAATATTTGCAATTTTGGAGGAAGAAGGTCTTTCCAGATTACTTTTACAGTTTTTTACATCAATACATGGGTTTGATTACCGACCCATCATCTGGAAGAGCGCCAATATCTGGGTCATCGGCAAATCTTGGCGAGGCCGATGAACGTATTGATCGTATCTACTACGACTTCGATAAGATTTCTTACTTCTTAGGTTACGAGAATGAAAAGCCAACGTCAGCTTTCAAGAGTATATCTACAGGAACAGGCTTACAACCAATACCTGTACATCTCAATATACCAAACAATGAGCATTTTGCTTCTGCTCTTGGTAGACGACCTATAGATGATGGGACTTTGATTTTTCTAACATTAGTTGTATCATCAATGCGAAACACTGCGAGAGCAACTGCAAAGATTCGAGCTTGCGATATACTGCTAGCTTTTGCCGAGAGGTTGACTGATGAAGCAAAACTCGACCGGGTTTTACCATATATTATGACTTTACTCACGGATAAATCAGAGCTTGTGAAAGTAACAGCTATTCGAACAATAACTCAACTTTTGGCTCTTGTTACAGTCGTCTCACCTATAAATGCACATGTATTTCCAGAATACATCTTGCCACGAATGCAGATTTTCCTCCCCGGTTCACCCACAGAACCAGGACCTTTAGTAAGGGCAACCTATGCAGCATGTATAGGGAGCCTTGCCAGTTCAGCCTCCAAGTTTCTCGATATGGTTGCAACTTTGAGGTCAGACGGTTCACTTCCTCCTACGGATCCAGATGCCGACGATGCTAATAGCAAGGATGCTCCATTTCAAGGGCTATTTGACACAGCTCGAGATGAGCTTATTGAAGTCTTCGAAGGACATACTAAGGCTTTGATTACGGATAGCGATTCTGCTGTCAAAAGAGCTTTTCTGGGATCTGTGCCGGAGTTATGTATGTTTTTCGGCACAGCAGACTCGAATGACATTATTTTAAGTCATCTAAATACTTACTTGAATGACCGAAATTGGATGTTGAAGTGTGCTTTCTTCGAGACCATTGTTGGGGTTGCAACTTTCTTAGGCGGCATCAGCCTTGAAGAATTCATACTACCATTAATGGTTCAAGCTTTGACGGATCCTGAAGATTTTGTAGTAAGGAGTGTCCTTCACTCATTTGCTGATATGGCACAGTTGGGTTTGTTCCAACGATCAAAGATATGGGAAATGGTAGATGTGGTTAGTCGCTTCACAATGCATCCTAACATTTGGATCAGAGAGGCAGCAGTGAACTTTATTTCATCGGCAACTATCTTTTTGTCCAGTGCAGATATTTTATGCATCATTTTACCACTCGTCCGTCCGTACCTCAAGACAGGAGTTAATGATTACTCAGAGGTCACATTACTTGATGCTTTGAAAAAACCGCTATCGAGGGCAGTCCTTGATATGTCTATCAACTGGGCTAACAAGGTGGATAGAGGAATATTTTGGAAACCTGTCAATCAGTTACGAACATTTTCTTTCAATTCAAGCAGTTTTGTACCCACTGTCTCATCTAAAGAGTCTGGTCATCATGCTTTATCCAGAATACCAAAGAATGAAGAAGATGAACAATGGCTGGCAAAACTTCGAAACATAGGAATGAGTCACGAAGATGAAACAAAGTTGATCGCTCTGAGAGAGTATATATGGCGCCTTGCACCTTCAAAAGTCAGAGAAGGTCCAACGCATCCAACCTATCTCAACAATGTCATTAATCTTCGAAGTCTCAACATTACACCACAAACAGTGATGTTTGATGAACAGATTACAGAAGAACCACCCCGCAAAATCAACGACGGCTCAGAGATCAATGGAGAGCAACACTCTATCGCCGACGCTTTACTTGATGCTTCCATGACTATTGATGATTCAATCGCTAAAAGGAAACGCTCTGCATTAAATAGTCATAGATCGAAAGCTGGCTTACCAATCACTACTAATGGATTAGAACCACACTCTCCAACTTTATCACCTGCATTCTTATCCCCTACGGATGCCTCGACTCCAAGGTCATCTATGACACCACGAAAAGGATCTCTAGTCCGGCCTGGAAGTTCAGACACGACAGCTCAGATGAGCGACGATGGAACAGCATCACTACTGGGCGCTTTGTCTATTGAATCAGGGGATACTATTCGTGGCATCCGTCATAAGTCTTCTGCTATGACTTTGATGAATCGCAAGGAGTCAGGGAAAAGTGTTCCCGAGACAAGTACTACCTCAACAAATGCTTTCGGCAAGGTTGAAGGACCCTTCTCACAACCTCCTCAACCTTTGTCAATCAATCTAGCAAAAGATCAAGATGCTTCTGCGAAAAATGAAATACGATTCAGAGCGGCTCATACCTATTCAGGTAATGATCCCAACATACTCAAAATGCTAGATGCTATGTATGTGGATAATTACCCCAATGATATCGCCGAATTCGGGCCTATGATTGCTCCTTCGAGTCGACGCCGAGCTATCAATAGGAATAGTAATCAAGCTGGGGATAAATCATGGAGACCCGAAGGTAGTCTTGTGGCTACTTTTGCTGAGCATGTTGGACCAATACATCATATTGCTGTTGCTCCAGATCATGTATTCTTCCTCACAGGTGGAGATGATGGTTGTGTAAAAGTGTGGGATACTGGTAGACTTGAACGAAACATCGCTCATCGATCCAGACAAACACACAAACATGCAGATGATGCCAAGGTTACTGCGTTATGCTTTGTGGAACATACACATTCATTTGTGAGCTGTGGAAGTGATGGAAGCATCAACGTAGTCAAAGTTGAGTTCATCCAAAGTGGTGGCGTGGGAAGATATAGTAAACTTCGCCTCTTACGTGAATATAAGCTACCGAAAGACGAATTCGCTATATGGGCAGAGCACTTCAAATTAGAGACGAATTCGATTTTACTTATCGCTACCAATCGTTCAAGAGTATTGGCTATTGATTTAAGAGCTATGACAATCCTCTATATTTTAGAGAATCCTGTTCATCATGGCACTCCAACATGTTTCTGTGTCGATAAGAAACGCAATTGGTTATTACTAGGAACTTCACATGGTATCTTGGATCTATGGGATTTACGTTTCAAGGTCCGTTTAAAGGCTTGGGGTGTTCCAGGATCCACATCTATTTACAGAATTCGAATCCATCCTACTAGAGGTCGAGGTAGATGGGTATGTGTTGCTGGTGGTAGTGGACAAGGAGAAATTACCGTCTGGGATGTTGAAAAGACACAATGTCGAGAAGTGTATCGATCTGGATCAAGTCGAGAGGCGCCAAAGAATTATGAACCTTGGCCTGTTGATGAAGACCGTCCAGAAGGTATGCTCGGTCGCTTTGCAGGGGCTCTCGAACCGACAGCCAGTGTCTCAAATTATGGAATTCGTGCCATGATTGCTGGTACTGATGCTAACGATGATAATCGTGATGGCAAATATGGATTCGTTATTACTGGCGGTTCAGACCGTAAGATTCGATTTTGGGATTTATCACGCGTAGAAAGTTCAATGGTTGTGAGTGGTTTAGAGACTGATGAGCTCAAACCATCATATGGTTCCTCACATCCCACACCGATACTTACATTGAACCACGAACGAGTGCCTAGACAAACCCCAACAGCTCCCAATGCTGGGACAAGAGATAGAGGCAATGATGGAGGTAGATCTGAAGCAAGTAGTAGAGGAAATGGAAAGGCGCCAAGGAGTACGATTATTTCATTACAAGGGCATCAATTATTGAGGGCGCATTTGGATTCAATTTTGGATGTGGCGTTGTTAGAGAGTCCTTATGGAATGGTGGTTAGTGTCGATAGAGGAGGAGTTATCTTTGTCTTCCAGTGAGTCAGGATGATTTATGAAAATATATGAAGGATTGGAGTTATTGGAATGGAAACGGTAGTGAACAGCACTATGGGAATGAGGAGGGGAATCGGTTTATTGTATTTTTGAGATGTATGATATACATAGATTGAGCGATAGGCTCTTGCATCTATTAGACAATAACTAGTAATAAGTTATAAAATAATATAATCTACCTGAATTGATATTCATCGTATATATTTCTGATTGAAATGATTATGATAATTTGTATGTACCTGATGGAATGACTCTCCAAAAGGCTGACACTCAAAAACCGGTTAGCGCAAAATCTAAGCTTAGCTTACCAAAATAATTTCTGGATTGCGAGCATCATGCTATCAGCCTTGCGACCCATTCACGCACTTCACAACCTTACGACCTTCACATATATCCTCACATCTCTTTATATCCCGCCAACAGAACAATTTATTAACTAACTTCGGAAATATCAATCAATCATGCGTCTCACAGCCGACTTGATCCAATCCTCCCTTTCCTATCTCAATCCGCTCAAGGAACGCGAATTAGATCTTCGAGGTGCGTTTTAAATCTTTGATTTTCCTGTTAAGAACGGAGGGGAGGCTCCCTATACTACACTTTTGAAAAGAGCTGAGTTGATACTGGTTTGGTTGGTGGTTTGCAGGTCATAAGATTCCGGCGGTGGAAAATTTGGGGGTTGCGGGGGTGAGTTTTGTTGTTTTTTCTTCTTCTTGTCGATTTCTTGGGGTTTGGTTGTTTGTTGTCTGTTGGTTTGGGGTTGGGAGAGGGGAGCAGTGGAGCAAGAGCAAGGTCAAGGGGAATCGGAAGGATGGTGGAGGAAGACGAGTTCTTTTTCTTTGGCTCTGCCTCTAGTTTTAACTTACAAGCTTCACACATCCGCAAGATAGTATACTAACAGGAACTTAGCCACATGATGCAATCGATTTCACAGACAATGATATTCAACTACTCAGCAACTTCCCACTCAGTCCACGTTTAAGAACGCTTCTCCTAGCTCGCAATCGCGTCTCGAGTATCTCACCTACGTTGGCGAATTCATTACCAAACCTGACCACATTGGTTTTGACGAGTAATAATGTAGCTGAGTTGGCGGACTTGGATGGATTGGCTGGGTGTGCGAGGTTGACGAGTTTGGTGTTGATGGAGAATCCGGTGACTAGGAAGGAGGTGCGTTACTTTCTGTTCTGTTTTATTTTGTGTCGGGGAGAATGAGGGGACTAGTTTGATGTTGTTGGAAAATGAACAAGGCAGTTGGATGAAGCTAATTGATGGACGCGGATAATAGCATTACAGAGAATGGGTTCTCTTCCGATGTCCTAATGTGCGATTTCTGGATTACAAGAAAGTCAAAGCTGTAGAGCGAGAAAGAGCTCGAGAGTTGTTCGGTACATTTGCAGAACCATCTGCTCTTGCATCAAAGGTAAGCTTACATTCTTTTTGGTCTTCTCCTAAGAGCGTCATACTAATATATCTACCCTCCAGATCATGGGCATTAAATCTCACACATTCGACACATCTAGTATCACCAATGGCGCATCCACATCCTCAAATTCCAAGTCCTACCGCGTCAAGCTTACCGATTCTGAACGAAAGAAGGTCGAGGAATTAATCAAGAATGCAAAGAGTTTACAGGAGATTATTAAATTGGAGAAGGAGTTGAATGAAGGAAGGGTTCCAGCGGCTGCGCAAGGCGATGATCCAATGGAAGAATAAATTGAGAGAAACTGAGAAGAGGAGAGGAGAGGAATAAAATTGCATGTCGGTGCTATAAAGGAGGGGTTATAATAAATGCGTACCTACCTACCTAGTTAAAGCGCTTTAGGTCCAGTCCCGTCAGGATGAAAGGATATGAGAGGATATGAATAGGATGATATTAAATCATGATATATCAAAAGGAAAGAGAGAAAAAGTACTTCATATCGGTTGCATATTGCTGGGCGTTCTGGGTGAGATGGTGTTGCTGATGTATGTATGTATGTGATGGAATGCAATGAATGGATAGCATAGCATAACATAACATAACATAGCACAGCATAGCATTCTATTCTCCACAGAAAGAACTTCACGACTTTGCAAATAAGTTTCTATTTACATTGTTTATATAGTTCCCTTGTTTTTGTTTTTGACTTTGTAAACCAATGCAATGTGATATCTATAATACATACTCCCATACCCGCACACTCAACCAACTACACCGCGTCCTGTCTACAGTACACCTTCCTCTCCCTCTTTCCATTTTCATCTCGCCTGAACTACATCTCCGGTGCAACAAACTCAAAAAAAGAGATACACGTGAAATTCCAAAATCCCAAAAGCACAACCCATGACATATATATTAACTAACTCATCTCGACATCATCATCTTCTTCTTCCTCATCGTGATCATCGCTATTAGCTTGACTCTCCATCCGCAATTGCGCATTGGGATCTTCGTCTTCGGTGGCGGTGCTGACTCTTCGCTGTTCTTGCTGTTTTTGGGATTTGTTGGCGGGGGTGAAGCCGTTGGTGGGGGTGAAACCGTTGGGGATGGTGATGGGGTGGGCGGGGGTGGTGGCGGTCGTGATTTGGGTGGGGGAGTTGTTTTGAGTTTGGGGTTGAGATGGGGGTTGGGGTTGAGGTTGAGGTTGGACTTGATTGAGAGCTGGTGTGGAAGTAGATGCGGATGCGGGGGCTGAAGCGGAGTCTTCTAGCAGGCCGGAAACGGAAACGCGGGGAGGTGCTGTGTCGAGGAGGGGGGATTGAGGGAAGGAGTTTGGGGTTGGGGTTGGGGTTGGGGCTGAGGGACCGGCGTGCGAGGTGGCGGGTTGGGGAAAAGGAGGGTTGGTGGGGGGACGGTAGATTTGGTTTTTGCGAGGTTGTTGGCCATGTGGGCGTTGGCTTTGACGAGTTTGAGGGGGACGGTCTTAGGGACGATATCGCTGAGGAATTCGAGGTTGTCGATGTGGGAGACGGCGGAGGCTGAGAGATGTTAGTGGGGGGTGAGAGAAGGAGGGGGGAGAGGTTCGTTGGGCATATGGGGGATTGGTGATGGACATTGAGTTTGGCGGTGGAAGGAGAACCTTGATGAAGCAGTTGAAGAGAGGAGAGACTTACAAAGATCACGATATTGAATGTTACGACGAGGTTTGCGTTCAGACTTGACAACGTTGTGGCCTGATTCGGCCATGTATTGAATGAACATTTCCTGAAATGTATACTTAGCTTTTGTATGAAGAATGTCAGATGGAGAGTAATGACATACGGTGGCTAGAGTAATAACAAATGCAGCATTGCTGGAACACATGTTTATGTCTTGATCGGTCCCGATTATCTTCTTGATACGTGATACTGGTGAATGTTAGTTGGCGAAGCGAAAACTTTGGGGGTATTTTGAAACTTACAAGGCAACTGAGTTGTTCCTGTTACCTCTTGAGGAGGAACTGAAGAATAATTGGAAGGCATAGTAACGGCTGAGCTCAAAGAAAGGTTTGGTTGAGAATGATTATTGAGAAGATATATCTGTAGGACGCTTAGTTGTTTAGTTGTTAAAGTAATGAACTTGACATATAGAAATATTATGTGCAGATTATGAAAGGAAATGCAGAGTATTTTTGTACAATGGAGCTTGGTACCATGTCACTGCAGTAGACGCAAAGTAGACGCAAACCCAACACTTGTAGGTTATGATACTCTCAGTGTGAATAACATATCAAAACGCGATCACGTGTCTGTTGAAAAAAGGGGAGAGTCCATCAAACACAATTATGGTGGTGGTCTTCTTTAAAGTCAAGCTGATTCAACTCGAATCGAATGTAGAGCGTTTTGAATCAGTGGTGATATACACATAAAACCTCTGCAATATCCCGATTTTATAGAATCTCAATCTTTCTCAGGGGAGACATAAAGAGTATCAAACTCTACACAAGATATTCCAACCATTCATCGATGAAAAACAACATGTCGCGTACCTCTTTAGAAATATAATGAACTTGGATTTGTTTGGAAGTGTCGAGAAGTATGTACCCAAGTTAAGTTCATACAGGATCAAGGAAGCCAGATAGAAAGAAATAGCTCTTGCGCGTTCGAGGAGTGAATACATGAATGTTCTTGTGGCTAACCGTAGTAATCTATTAAAGGTCACGTGACTATCAAATTCAATCCATTCCTCGAGAATGAATGCTTCTAGGCCGTAGTAGAGTTCAAGATTTTAATAAGCTGTGTTCATACTCACTACGAACAATGATCTATTAATGGGTGTATAGTCACTCCATCGTCACGAAGAAGGATGGTAAACCTTTGCTTTCAACGTTCCCCTCACTAAATACCCAGGTACACGTTGTTCATTACTATGAAGCTGCCACTAGTAAAATAGTCATGACGCTGGCATTTTGGACTAAGTAAACAAAGGCAATTTTAGCAGATCTATTCGACCTATCACTAGATTCCGCATCTAGTAACTTCCAACCCCTGGCAAATTTGACAAGTAAAGAGCTTACAAGTCAAAGATCAAGTCTTGAAGTTGCCAATCAAGGTTTGGCTCAGAGCAGCTATCTTTTTAGGGCTTTCTGAGATGCAGTTTCCCTCCAGATACTCCGGTCAGTGCCGTGAGTTCCTTCTCTCAATGCATTGTTTATGAGTGCTTCTTAGAGTATTTCCTCTTCGAATCTTTCTTAATCGTTACACCAACTCTTTCTTTTTTGCTTCGTCAACATTTTTGGGTATTCCACCTCTATTTACAATGGCTCCCGTTGCTCCAAGTGATCTTAATTATTTCACTTGTACTTTGGGTGAAGCCAGTAGTAGAAAATTAACTCCAGTCGATGAATATGACACAATCAATGAACTCCTCGATCACCATGCTGAGAAGTATGGAGACCAATTAGCTCTAGCGATCCCTGAAGAAATCGTCAATAGGCAGGATTCTGGAGAGAACTCAAACGCTGGATCATCTTATGGTACCAAACGAGTATTGTATGGTCAGGGAGCATCTTCGTCTTCTAGTAATGGAAGAAGAGAAACGAGACCTACCTCACCAGAAAGAAATCCAGCACGAGTTTCGAATGGCAATGGAGTCAATGTCGTTGGTACTGAATTGGCTCCTACAGAATGGAAGGTCCATCTTTATAATTTCCAAGAACTTCGGGATTGTTCATTGAAATTGTCCCACAAATTAGCATCTTCTGAGGAGCTTTTTCCATTTGATAATACAACTGCAAGAGATCCGACACGCACCAAGTGTGTCGGTCTCATGGGTAAAAGTGATTTGGCCTTTCTATTCAGGTGGTTGGCATTAATGCGATTGGGAGTATCCGTTATGGTCATGGTGTAAGTTGCAAATATTTCCAGTTCTGAGCACGGTTTTTTGAGTAGGGTATTCTGTAGCAGATTGGATGGAAATTTTAATATTGGAGGGCAATTCAAATTTCAAGTTTCCCTCAAAAACTGAACCGCCAAACGTTGAATTGGATCTAGGAACTGATAGTATCCGCTTATACTGACACAATATAGACCATCACTTAGCTCGGAAGCTGTTCGGCATCTTTGCAAACAATGCGATATTGATATTGTGTTTTACGACGTTGACCTCCTACAACAATATGTGGAAATCCAGAAACTTGAGAAGATCTCACGCAACACTCCACTCCAGATGCGGGGGTATTCAAAAAAATTCACTATGGAATTAATATCACATGCCGAGAGAATTCCATCACACACTCCATCGTATAAGGTCACGGGTAAAACCCCAGCTTACAATCATCATACCTCTGGCACCTCTGGCCTTCCGAAGCCCGTTCCCTACACTCACCATGTTGCATGCGGAGTTCTGCCAATTTTGGATGGTCGCGGAACATTGTCCTTTACCACAACACCTCTTTACACTGGCGGTATTGCAGATTGTTTGCGTGCCTGGACTAGTTTATCAACTATCTGTCTTGCCCCTGATGGTCAACACCCACTTACTTCCGAGACAATCATCAATTGTTTCTCGCAAATAAAAGAGAAGTATGAATCATCTATACGTAGAGTGCACGACTTCGGAACACGACCCAGGTCAAAATCGCTTACGCGTAGATTGTCCGATCAAATTCCAAAGTCAATATACTTCTCCTGTGTCCCAACGATAGCACAAATGCTTTCTACGACATCTAGAGGACTTGAGTTTCTTCGTGATATGGATATTGTGGGTGTAGGTGGTGCTAGTTTGCCAGAAGAAGATGGAACACTGCTCGTCTCTGAAGGAATAAATCTCGTTTCTCGTTATGGTAGTGCAGAGTGCTCGTTTCTTCTCTCGACCCACCGAGAGTACAAAACCGACAAAGAGTGGCAATATTTCAGGGCTTCGGAAGGTGTTAATTCTATCAAGTTTGAACCGCTAAATGATGGTTCTAATAGATTTGAATTGGTGGTCATGAGTGACTGGCCACAATTTCCAAAGGCCAATCGAGAAGATGGATGTTTCGCAACAAGTGATTTGTTTGAGCCACACCCTTCTATAAAGAATGCATGGAAACATGTTGGTAGAGGCGATGCCCAAATCACTCTTTCGACTGGAAAGAAATTCGATCCCATTTACACTGAAGAAGCACTGAAGAGGTTTCCCGATATAAAAGATGCATTTGTCTTTGGAAATGGACAAATGTACCCTGGAGCAATAATCATCAAGTCTGAAAACGCTACAAGTAATTTCAGCGATGATGAATTCAGGGACATGATTTGGCCATATGTTGAGGACGTGAACAAAATGGTTCCACCCCATGCCAAAATCTACAAAGATATGTTAGTCTTAAAGCCACATACCGAGTCTTTGGAAAAAACCGCAAAGGGAACCACAAAGAGGCAAAGTGCTAACATGCACTATGATTCCGATATCCAAAGTGCTTATGATGGCGATGCGTCAGCGTTCAACAGTGAAGTCTCATTAGAAAGTGTAATGGAAGTTGTCAAAACAGCCATTGGCGCTCCAATAGACCTGAAATATGACTCCGACTTTCGCGCTCATCACATCGATTCTGTTCAGGCGACGCGGATTCGATCGCATCTCAATTTGGTGACTAAAATTGATTCTTGAACTTAATATCTTATGCTGATAAATTTGCAGGCGTTCCTTCGCAGGTCTAAACCCTTTCCTTGGAACTTAGTCTACCAATGTGGTAGTGTCACAGCGTGAGTACTCAATCATTAAAGATACCAGGCATTGGTTTTGTCAAATATTCTTTCCATATGTTATTTATTGCATACTTAAGAATCCAAGGTGGTAGAGATTATTTGCTGCAGCGAGAGACTGACGACATGAATTAGGCTTACCGAATACATCAAAGCCTCTCAGAATGGATCCATTCCCGAGAATGAGAAGGATGAAGCGCATCAGATGAACAGTATGGTTGAACACTTTAGTAAATCGTTCAAGGACGAAACAGAATCATGTAACACACCTGACAAAGAAACCATAGTAAGTATTCAATCAATTGGTGTACATGGCATACCCAATGCCTCTAAGAAGAATATTCTAATGAATAATACAGATTGTAACTGGAGTCACTGGTACCCTTGGTATGAACATAGTCGAATTGTTGCGATATATGGCTACAAATCATGAGGCACTTCGGATCGTTTGCTTCGTTCGAGCCAAAAATGATGAACAAGCTCGTGAGAGAGTAGAATGGGCGTTGCAGTCTCATTATCCCGAAAACTTGGAATTCACTGCCCAAAATATCGAGTGCAGAGCTGTGAAATTAGATCAAATTGAGTTAGGCCTTTCAAGAGATGTATTGGAAGATCTTCGTCAAAATGTTACCACAATCATTCATGTAATTTTCCCCAGTCAACAATCATGGTTGATACATACTGATGCTAGATTACAGGCAGCCTGGGAGGTTAATTTCTCCATTCCCTTGAAAGATTTCACCGAGCAGTTTCAAGGACTTCGCAACTTGATAAATTTCTCCCTGTCTGGGGAAGCACCGAAACATCTTGTCTTCTGTTCATCTACTGCAAGCGTGGCTAACACTAAAATCGAAGAGAATGAGGACGGGGAGGACTTCAAAATTATGGAAAGTATAAATCGCAATCCTTTGAATGCTGGTCCGCTGGGTTACTCGAAGAGCAAGTGGGTTGCTGAAGCAATCTGCTCTTCAGCATGTCAAATGACAAGAGCAAATATTAGCATTGTGAGAATTGGTCAATTATCAGGCAACACTTTCAATGGAAGCTGGAACGAAAAGGAAGCATGGCCACTGATGCTAAGCACTGGGGGCCCTGAATGTCTAAACTCTCTCCCAGAACTCGACATTCCACTTTCCTGGCTTCCCGTAAATACTGCAGCTGCAGCTGTGATTGAAATTGCTTGTCAAAAGACTTATTGGAGGCCTCTACAACCATTCCCACCTCCACACGAAGCAAGTGTCTTTCATCTAGTAAACAATTCAACGGCTATAACATGGAAGCACTTGTTAAAATGGATTGGTCACGAAGGAAAGACTGAAGAATTCGGAAAATGGCTACAACGTGCTAAATCGCCAAGTCCCGAGGGATTGAAAGAAAATCACCCGGCAAGATCATTACTTGGCTTTTGGAAAGACATGGAGAAGCACAATAAGGAGGACTCTACAAGAAAGGCAACATTTGGTCTTCTAAGAACAAGACAGGTTTCTGAGACCATGAGTGGCTTTGCTGATATTGATGAGGAGTATGTGAAAACTATTTGGGGGTGGGTTCAAGCTGTTGCACGAAAGTGGGCAGATGAGAACAATGGTGAACCAAAGAAGAGAGCTTCCTCATTGAAATCAGAAGAATCTTTGAGAGCGGAATCGCCTGTGGGATCGGAAGCGTCTCTGGCAAAGCATTCGGTAGCATCTATGAAATCGGATGATGATGAAGGTGTTAGTGGTATTAATGGTGCTTCAAAGAAAGATGTACGCAACTCGATTAACTCGTCTTCGGGATTGGATTCGAATGTTCCTCGGAAAAAGTAGGCTTAGTTACTGGTCATGGTGGATTCCACCCCTTATAATAAGTATGTTATGGATATGGCTTAACTCAAGGGTGTTTCGTAGTATGGGTCAATCGTAAGGTAATTGCTACACCCAAGGTATTGTTAACAGAGTGTTATTTTACGAATAAAAAGCAACGCTAAAATCCTTTATTCAATTACTCCTTATCATGAAAATAAAGTTGTTGCCGATGACAATATCCGTGACACTCTTGTTGTCTTTCATGAATCAGGAGGAGCCATAATGGTGAATACCCAAGTGCTCGGGTTAAACATCGAGCTGATCTTCCACAGAACAATATGTCTTGACAGTGTCTGTTCACATACCTATTAATAATACTTCATCAATCACAATTTAGTCACTAAATATCCTGAATATTTTCCCAATAACCACAATTGTGGTCGAAGGCTTGAGCTTGAACACGTTAAACACATAAGTACGATGCCTTAGGCACAAACGTCCGTCGCAAGGCACCAAATAATAACTTAAGCTAAGCTCCAACATGAAGCTCCTCTCAATCTCACCATTCTCATCGCAAACAACTCAATAACTCACCACCATGTCTACCAGCAACGCACCCAGTGGCTCACCCCCACCAAACGCTACGTACGTGTCATTGCACCCCGACACGTCCTAGCCTTCCTTCCCCAACCCACAAACTAACAAATCTAGACTCTACGTCAACAATCTCGAGGAATCGATCAAGCCGGCCGCGCTCATCGAAGCCCTCACGGAACTCTTCTCCGAATACGGCACCATTTTGGAAATCATCGCAAAGACGAATTTGAAGGCCAAGGGACAGGCATTCATTGTCTTTGAAGATGTAGAGAGTGCGACAAAGGCGATTGAGGATATTCAGGGCTTTGAGCTTTTTGGAAAGGAGATGCGAATTGCGTATGCGAAGACGAGGAGTGATGCTAGTGTGAAGAGGGAGGGGGGCATGAGGAATTGGAGGTTCATAAGAGGAGGAGATTGGCAGAGAAGGGTGAGTTCTTTTTTGTTTTGCTTTTTGTCGTTTCCTTTCCTTGCGATTGTACGATGGATGTACAGTGCGGGATTGAATGTGCATGTGGATGTGGATGATACATGAAATAATGGCATAGCTAACGAAATCTACTTTTTCCCCCTGCAGAAAGAAAAAAGGCCGCCGAACTTACACTCCGTCCTACGACCGGTCCTCCTCTTGCCAACCCAGCAGATCTCGCTGCACGACCCATCAAAGCTACTCGTGGCGCTGGACTCAAATCTTCCAATCCTGCTGCTGCCGCCGTCGTACCGGATGAATACTTACCTCCTAACAAGATTCTCTTTGTGCAGAATCTTCCCGAAGAATATGATGTTGACATGTTAACAAGTATCTTTGGACGATTTGAAGGCTTTAGAGAAGTGAGATTGGTGCCGGGAAGAAAGGGTATTGCATTTGTGGAGTATGAGACTGAGACAGGAAGTATTGGTGCTAAGGAGAATACGGCGGGTATGGCTTTGGGAGATGAGCAGAAGGTTATCAAGGTTACTTATCAAAGACAGTAAGTTGTGAAGGGGTGTTTCTACCTGAAAGTTTCACAAGGAGCATTCGGATTGCTTGCCCATCTGTATGGAAAGTCGTTGCAAAAATGGACGAAATGCTTCAGAGATTGCTTTTCACAAATGAGTATAGCTAAACAGAGAAAACAATGCTCAATCTTAATTACAGTATTCGCTAATGCTACATGATATTTATTCGAGTTGATGACCCGATTGCTGAAACTTGAGAAAAGTAAAATGGCATTCGTGAGGCATCAGAAAATGACATCCGCATCTTCCTCATCACCTAGAATATCTCCAGTATGGGTAGGATTCTCCTTATCACTACCTTCGGCCTTCTCCTTCTCTGCTGCTGCTTCTTTCTTCGCCTTCATCTCTGCATCTTGAGCAGCTGTATCCCTCTGCTTCTTGTTTTGAACCTTCTTCAATCGGAAGAATTCTTCTCTGTCCAATTCGTCGAGCTCTGAGTTAATGTATTTGATGGTGTTTTCTGTACGTGGAATAATCACATGTTCACTGTTGTTTGGTTAGTATGAATTAATGGGGGGCGTGATGTAATGGTAGAAAGACTAACATTGCGTTTACTATATCAAATTAGTACATGTTATATGCTTCAGATATAGAATTGAACTTACCTCTCCTGTTCACAACCTTGATAACCTCATCCAAAATAACGAAAGCAGTCTAATCAAAACATATCAGCCCTATTCGACGCATCTCCTCTCCCCTGATTCGGGTCAATCCTATTCTAAACATACCTGCAAACTGGCTAATTCCACCAATGTCTCCACAGCTCTCGCATAAGTCTCTCTACATCTTTGTACTTGTTGACCACCCTTTCCCAAACCCGTCAAGCCAAAATCATTGTTACCTTCCGTTGTATAGCTTTCAAAGGCTGGTAAGAATACACCAGATACATTCTCTTGCTTCGTCCGCACACGGAATCTTGCCGATTTCGCGGATTCTTGTACTTGATAACCAATATCTCCTCCTACCGCATAGGTTACTTCTGCTAGAGAAAAGGCGGCTATCTGCATCACTCGACCCATCTTTCGTTTGGCTTCATCGATTCTGCGGGTAATTTCTAGATTAAAGTTAGGAATCTCTGAGAGAATGCTGGTAGCATTGCAGGAGAAATACCTCGGAAACGTCTGCGCAATAAGAGTTAGTATGGTAAAGAGCTTGTTGGGTTGAGAGTAAACATACTTAGTTAAAGCTTCACTCTTTCTCTTTAATAAATCGTGACCAGTTTGCGCTCCCTTCAACTTCGATTTCATCAATCCCAAGGACTGTCGTGTTGGGAAAACAGCTTCTCGATTCTATATTATGTTAGTTATGAAGTTATATGAATCCATTGGAATTGGTTGCTTTGTCTTACCCCGGCTCCAGACATTTTGCTAGCTTTTCGACTTGACTAGATGATTGGCAATGCAATACTCCTGTGGGTTCAAGTTCTTTCTATCGATTCAAGCGTAAAGGGGAACTCTCAAAGTATAAAGAGAGGGCTGTTGTAGAGTGGAAAGAGAAGGCTGATAAGAAGTTGTTGATTAAGCTCTCGTTCCCACTTCAAGGTTGTAACTGCCCAAGTCCAAGCTCTTGGGGGTGTGAGCTTAGCGCTTCTCAAACAAAATACGCTGGCTCGGCTGGTTACTGTTGTATCTCAATTATTTTTCACGTGATTCAAGTAGATCTCAATCTTCGGACATTGTATCTTTGGTTGGGAAGAGAGATTGGTTATCATTATTCACTTCTCGAGTGGATATTAGACATCTTTAGTAGTTTTCCTAGACACCAGATCCTTTCCATCTTTTGTCCCTTCCTTTACTGCTTCTTATTCTCCTCGGGTAGAAGAGGTTTACATTTCCTCCAATACTGTCGCTTAGTCTCCCGTAGTGCTAATGACCCTGGAGTAGCATTAAGTAGCAAAGTCGGTTGATTGTTGGTACGGAAAAAAAAAGAGGTCGAACGACCAGATCAGACCAACCCAACACCCTCGACGTCTTTTAAGACGGTCATCCAGATATATCTTCCTCTTGGGACTGATCGCATTCTCTGTTTTCCAGGCAGAGAATGCCTGGAGAGTTGCTCCCTACAATGGCTGCTCCCAGCGTCCCCGAAATAAAATCCGCCTTAACCTTATCGATTCGAGGGAAGCCAGATTTATATCTTATTGTACGTCGATTCCCTCAGATACCTACAATCTCCATTGAACGATCACGTTGACTAATAACATCGATAGTCTGAAGAAGATACTATCTATGAGCAGGATATCCTTCGCGATCCAGGCAGTACGAAGCCTTGGTTGGCATACATCGAGTTCAAATTTCAGCATGGCACAAAACTTGAGCAAGCTTTCGTTTTGGAACGAGCTTGTTTACAATTACCCAGATCTTATAAGTTATGGAAAATGGTATACATCTATGCGCGCAAACCCCGCTTTAATTTTCGCTGACGAAAAATAGTACCTTACATTACGAATGAAGCATTTGGGAAAGTTGAATCCTGCAGCTTTTGCCCCCGAATATGCCAAAGTCAACGCGCTTTACGAAAGAGCCTTGATCCTATTGAACAAGATGCCGAAAATCTGGGAGATGTACCTTCAATTTTTGCTACTCCAACCCCTCGTTACTCTCACGCGCCGAACTTTCGATCGAGCACTTCGAGCTTTACCCATTACACAACATAACAGAATATGGGCCCTTTACCGTCCTTTTGCGAATTCCGCGTCAGGTTCTACAGCTGTCAAGATATGGCGACGTTACATGCAGATCCATCCGGAGGATGCCGAAGATTTTATTGAACTCTTAATTGAGATGAAACTTTATACTGAAGCCGTCAAGAAATATATGGATATACTTAATAACCCAAAATTCCGGAGCAAACATGGAAAGGGCCATTATCAATTATGGAGTGAGATGGTAGATCTCCTTGTGGAGCATGCCAAGGAAGTTGAAACTGGAGATGAAATCGGAATTGATGTCGAAAAAATTATTCGAAGTGGCATTGATAGATTTGCGGATCAAAGAGGAAAATTATGGTCCGGCTTAGCAACATACTGGATCACTCGGGGTAGTTTTGAACGGGCACGAGATGTATTTGAAGAGGGAATCACTACAGTTATGACCGTTCGGGATTTCACACTGATATTCGATTCTTATGCCGAATTTGAGGAATCGATTACTGGGGTTCTAATGGAAGCGGCTGCAGTTCGATCAGAGAAGGGTATTGTGGACGAAAATGCAGACTTTGATTTGGATATTCGAATGATGAGATTCGAGCAACTTATGGATCGTCGACCATTCTTACTAAACGACGTATTATTGCGGCAAAATCCAAACAATGTACCCGAATGGATGAAACGTATTTCTCTGTGGGGGGACAACAAAGTTGAAGTGGTTAAAGCATACACAGATGCGATTGCTGCTATTCAGCCGAAGAAAGCTGTTGGACAGTTCCACGAGTTATGGTCAAATTACGCCAAGTTCTACGAGGAGGGTGGGGATTTACGTAACGCTCGTGTTATCTTCGAAAAGGCAGTGAAAGTACCTTTCAAATCTGTAGCGGAACTTGCCGATACTTGGATTGAATGGGCGGAGATGGAATTAAGAAACGAAAACTTCGATGAAGCTGTAAAGATTATGGCAAAGGCAGTTCAGGCACCCAAGCGGTCTAATGTTGATTATTTCGACGAGACTCTTTCACCTCAACAAAGAGTTCACAAGAGCTGGAAGTTGTGGAGTTTCTATGTAGACTTGGTGGAGAGTGTTAGCACATTGGAAGAGACCAAGAAGATATACGAACGGATATTCGAACTTCGAATTGCAACACCACAAACTGTTGTCAATTACGCCAATTTACTGGAGGAGAATAAATATTTCGAAGAGTCATTCAAAATTTACGAGAGAGGACTCGATCTATTCAGTTATCCGGTAGCATTCGAACTCTGGAATTTATACTTGACCAAGGCAGTTGATAGAAAAATTGGTATCGAACGTCTTCGAGATTTATTCGAGCAAGCAGTCGAAGGATGCCCTCCTGGATTTGCCAAAGTATTGTATCTTATGTATGGAAATCTTGAGGAGGAGCGGGGTCTAGCAAGACATGCGATGAGGATTTACGAAAGAGCAACTCGAGCTGTCTCTGATGAGGATCGCGCAGATATGTTCAACTTTTATATCACCAAGTCGGCTTCCAACTTCGGTTTACCTTCGACAAGACCAATTTATGAAAGAGCTATTGCGGCACTACCAGACAAAGATGCCAGAGATATGTGTTTGAAATTCGCCGATATGGAGAAACGATTGGGCGAGATTGATCGTGCAAGAGCGATTTACGGACACGCATCACAATTTTGCGATCCTCGAACAAGTCCAACCTTTTGGTCAAAATGGGAATCTTTCGAGGTTCAACATGGAAACGAAGATACGTTCAAAGAGATGCTTCGTATCAAGAGAAGTGTTCAAGCACAATATAATACGGATGTCAATTTCATTGCTTCTCAAGCTCTTGCTCGAAGTCAAGCGAAACCTGATGAGGATGGAGAAGGAGCTGCGGATGCAATGGCAGCATTAGAACGCGAGGCAAGAGCTCCTGTTGGATTCGTACCAGCAAGCACAGGTCCTCAAGGAGGAAATATTAAGCAACCAGCAATAGTTGTTACTGAAAACCCTGATGCTATCGAATTAGATGGTATGGATGATGATTGAGGGAGTAGTTTGAATGGGGTTTCATTGGTGGGGGAGGTTAAAATACGGGAACGTCAATCAAAGGGAGTTTGGACATAGTGGGAATTCTGAGATCTCAAGGATTCTCAATGCATAGGACGGCGTTTTCAATCGGGTTTACAAACGATCAAGACACTGTTGTCTGCAAATGTATATGTATGTTATTGGTATCATAGGTACAGGCGGTGGAAATATTAAAGATTGCTTCGCTAAACGATGGAAAATGCATTTTTCAAACTTTTTCCCATATCTCTCCTTGTACAAATTTTCTCATTGGGTTCATTCTTACATAATCCATCGACACATTCATATGTCAAATCTCTTTTCTTCTTTGGTGAAAGTCCCTTGGGCTCTTTCCAACTTCACAGTCTCATCCTCTCCTATCCAATCACTCGCTTTTGCTAACTCTCCTTCCACCCTGATTTCCTCCCTCCTTATTGCGACTCCCACCAAGACCGAAGATTCCCATGTAACCTTTCTCCGCATGTGTTGCATGGAAAACGGCATCACGATCAATATGCTTATCAACATGTCCATCGCGAGAACTTGGTGTTGCGTAGATGGAACCTTTGCGTTTCTGAAAACGAGAAGGGGGTGTTTTTGAAGCGTCTGAATGATTGGGTGAGGTGTGTTAGTGTTATTGTCGATTTTGGTGGGAGGATATAGGACAAAGAGAATTGGAATTAAAGGGGGAGGAAATGAAAGATGAAGAGAGCGCGGCTTGTGATGTTGGAGGATATGATGAATGGGGTAAAGTAAAAGGAGATGGTGATGAGGAGGGAAGGGATGGTAATAACAATGGTGATGAGGAGGGATGAGATAAACGACGACTGAGAGGGAAAACCAACGAACCCCATTCATCAGAACTTAATCTTCGATCTTGATTTGGTGATCCGGAATGTGTGTTTATTGCGTTTGGAGAGCTGGGCGTTGGAATGTTCATGGGACTTGTGCCTTGAGTTTTGGAAGCGAATGGGTTGTTGTTAATGGGGTCTTTGCGTTGGGCGGCGAAGGGATCATCGTGAGAGAGACCCATAGGGGAGGTTGGAGAAGTGGGTGAGGTGGGAGATGGACTGTGGTGGGCTGAAGAAATGGGAGAAAGGTATTAGTTGGATCATTTGAAACTTGAAGGTTGGAGAACGAACTCTGTGTTTGTGGTGAGGCCATATTTATTTTGATGGATATTTCGCTTGTGTGATGATAATCTGTCTTGTCGACGTTTTGGGTTATCGTTTCTGCAGCTTCATGTAATTTAATGCAGAAGTTTTGTTTCTCAAAATATGAATGCAGATATATTACTGCGACAGGTTTGGTTTGTTCAAAATTGAAGAATTCCCAATTGATATTGATTGATTACATGAACACAAAGATCAAGATCAAGCCAAGAGGAAGGACGGCTGCTCCTCTGTTATTTAAAGCTTCCAGGTATGACGGACCACGACGCACATCTCCGTTGAGACGGCAAGAATAAGAGGGAAGCTCTATCACAATTACAAAATTTGTCATGCCACGATTCTTTGTTTTCTTTGTAGCTTGCCAGACGAGAGTACAAGATAGAGAATTCCCCGCATGTTTATTTGTGTGTTGTGGAAAGAGTGAGCTAATAATGTGAGAGATGGACTGAGGGGAATACAATTGAAGAGAATCACTCAACCTCATTGGATGATATGTGCGTGTCTTACACAAATGGTCAAGGCAATGCACTTGGCGAGACAAGAGTGGCTTCGTGTAACATGAGGAACGAGAAATCATTGGAGGGGACGACAAAGGACTCGAAGAACCCAAGCTCGCTTAGACGAATCGGAGAAGGGATATGAAGGCGGGGATTTGATGACGTATAAATATATCTGGGTTGATCAAAAAGATTGTGGCGTGTAAAGAAATAAGTCTTGCGATTGTGTGCAAAGAAATCTTGGATAGACTTGGTTGTCTATTATGCTCAGATATTACAAGGAAGATAAATAGCGTATTGCTGTTTAGCTCATGATCACTTGGTCTCTTGACATGTGAGTTTTGCGCCCAGCCCGTGGGGAAATGGGGATATAGGGGCCCATGAAGGAATGAGAGTTCGCCACCTAGTATAGTGGAAAATGTTGTGCTAAGGACAGAGTGGCTGTGATATGGTTGGCAGCAGTTATTGAAATACCAATAAACTGGAAAGAAAGTGAAGGATCGACAAATCTTGTGATATATTTTTATGAAGTGTGGTGCGTGGGCTGTGTGAGTGATGGGTTTGATGGTCCGAGGTCACAACATGATAGGTATGGGTGTGGAGACAAAAGCGAAGTCGCTTGTACCCAGAATGCGATGAATCTCGAGGGAGTTTGTGAAACTCGAAGTTTTCATCTATTGTTCAGGATTTATATCTGAGAATCAACCATGGAAATACTTCGATCTTGATGTTTACATCTAAAGTTCCTGCATCGTCCAACCAAGATGATTTGTTGCCGCGCTCATCGAAGAACTGTTCTCCTGACTACTAAATTGAAATCCTGGCACTGTAATTTGTCTAGCATTATTTTCCTCATTCTCAATACTTTGTACATGAACGGAACGTTTCTGGCCCACATATCACCTTGAAATGGCCTACGAATGCAAATTTGAGGACTTTGTGCAGTATGCAACTGGTTAAATGCCTCCTCAATACTCAACACTGAGCCCACAAGTAAAAAAATCGCCTTCCTCTAAATACTCTGGTATTCTAAGTCCATTTATATACAAAAGATCCACCACATGTTACAAAATTCCAAATAAAATAGCAAAAATAGCAGAAATAGCATATTGAAAAAGATAAGTGGGTAATCCAGAAATAAATATCAACAATATTCAAACAGTATCATTATCACCTCCATTCTCAAAAGAGAATCGACGTAAAGCAGTTACTGGCGTAACTTCTGGAGCACCTTCTTGAGCTGATACACTGGCTATAGCATCTTCATTTTGGATTGTGGGAGTTGTATTGCGTGCTCCATTTTCATCAAGTTGGACGGTATCTCTGAAAGGCTCCTGAACAATCCCCACATCCTCATTGCGATATTTAAAAACATCAGTTCCTAGCCGTTCCATTCTTTCAAGTTCCTGTCTATGGGCCAGTCGACGTTCCTGGAATTGATTTTCGCGGATCTCTTCTTCGCGAGCTAATGCTTGACGATATAATTCTTCCTCGCGTTTCTGTCTTTCCACATCGCAGCGACGCCATTCATTTACTTGTGCGTCTCGACTCATAGTAGTTGGAGCGAATGGATTTGGAGGTTGAATACCTGAAGGCATCGCTCCGGCAAAAACGTAGTTACTCGGTTCTGGGGATCCAATGCCAGTAGAAAGAGCGGATTGACTCAGTGGTTGGTAGCTAGAAAGAAAACCTCCAGCAGAAGCGTAGTTCTTGGGTTGTGCAAGGGCGTATGTAGGAGGAGGACTCATGCGGTGTTGAATTTCGGCAATAGGAGAAAAGCCATCGGGACGCAGCCGTGTCTCGGAAGATATGGGCGATACTTGGTCTGCTAAAATCGAAGAGCGAGTAGGCTTTACGAGAATGGATCCTTTCTCGAAAGATGGCTCTGCAGAACTGATGGCGAGAGCATTCATTGATGGTAGTGAACCTGAATTTGAAGCAGAAATAGGACTGATGGTAGGACTGGCAATAGGAGTATTATCGACGGCAATCCTCCCATATAAAAATTCTGCTGGGACTTCTGCTGGCAGCTCAACTGCGGCTTCTGCGGAGAGTTCTTTGGGAATCACAGCTGCAAGTTCTAAACGTTGGTGCGGGACTTCGGAGCTAACTTCCATTGGCTGTGCAATGTCTGAGTTTATCTCAACTGGGTGGCTGACATCACCAGGAGCTTCTGAAGGATAAAACCCCGTTGGTGGAGGACTATCAAGTGGTTGAAGATTGATACCCGCTTCGGATTCAGAAGTAGAATTCTTAAGAGCAAGCGCGAGTTTCTTTGGTTTATAGTATTTAATATAGGAAAAGTATAAGGTAACCAGTAAAGTGGCTATTGTCCCGACAACACCAATAACTATGCCAGCAATTTGCCCCTTGGTTAAGCGAGTACTCTGATCGGATGACACTGTACTAGTTTCTTGTCCAGTAGTAGTATCTCCACTTGGGATAGCAATAATGCTCTTGTTATTGAGCGTATCGGATACATGAACTGCTTGGTGAAGGGAAAATTGATTGGTCTCGTACGAGGTAATAATATATGCCTCCTGTAAAAATGCTCGACCAATAGTGTATTGACTACTATTTGCAGATCTAGCCAATGGAAAATAGAATTTTGATGCTTCATCTGTTCCATATTCAGTATTGGGAATGTATGGGTAGGTTAATGATAAATCAAAAGCTGCATATGGTAAATTAATTTCGACGAAATCCGAGTCTGAGGATTTGTCTTTGAGCACAAATGTAAAAGTTGTCGTTGTAGATGAATCCGATAGGTTATTATGCTGAGTGGGGTTTTCGTCAAAGGTATACAGGTTCAAGGACTCGTTGTAACTTAGTCCTAAAGCATCCGCAAAATGATTGCAAACTGTCTCTGGAAGCCATAGGTAAGGAGTTGAGCTATCGATCAATGCGTTGATATTCTCCTTGTATGACGCAAGTTGAATTGGCGTATTGGATCCATTGGAGGATATTACGAAAATACTGTCAACGAAGACTTGAGGTACAGGCGGATCTTGGGTAAGGGTGAACGAAACATTGTGAGGTATGAATCGATTTTCATCATATCCGCCCAGTGTCAAAGACATTGGTTCCCCCTTTTGCTCTAATCTGGGTTAACCGACTGTACTAAAGGTCCTTCAACATTATCAAAGACTTACGATATATAGCCCCAGCAGTGTATCCATATCCCGCACCTAATATGTCACCCAGGGTTTCTAGTTGTGCATAGGTGACGTTTGGTGTAACATAACTGAAGTTTCCAGCACTAGCACCCAAACCAAAGCTTCCTACCCAATACTCTGTAGCATTGATCATCGCGATTGTCGCGTTGGGAATGGCTGGTCCGTCTGGCCCAAATGCGAGATTGTCAAATCCATACTCTCCATAAGGTGGCCACTGCAGCGAGTTTCCTGTACCAAGACGCCAATATGGAGAAGACTCTAGTGTCAACAAAGGTTCCCATGTGGAAGATTGGGTTGCGTTGAAGATTGAGCCTCGGCTGTCCAGGCATGTTGAATCTTTGAAGGTATCATTAGTATATGAGGGAGACAGAATATTTCAGCTTGTATTTTTAACGTAAACAAGACTGTATATATGCGCTATATAGAATCTGGATCGACAATCAAGGGTTCCATATTCTCAGATTACAAACCCGACCACTGGGAATATCAACACAATACTCTACGTCCATAGAACAAGTACGATAAAAATAAAAATAACATACCACCATCTTGACAGCCATACGGCGATATAGCCCAGGTTTCAGCGCTGAGTGTATTCGGAAAGAGATTGATCCATTGTTTGGGAGTTCCCAACCTGATCGACACAGCAGACCAAGATCCATCGTCTCCATACCTTTCACTATATCAGCATCTGCTTAAACAAATGGGATACTGTGTACTATACCATTCAGTAGAAGGCATTAAACTTAAAGCTGTAGCAGCCTCCACACCAGTAACATATTTTCCCAAGATCAAGAGAAGAACCGGTTGTATAAGAGCACACATTCCCATAACAGATATCATAGTCTTGATTTTTGTATTGCAGACGCAAAATCTAACCAATGAACTATGCCAAGCAATGGAGGAATTCAATATATGTATGGTAACGGTAAGCCGGCAACTGCAACAAAGGTCCAATCGGACAAACGCGCAAGATTACCGGGTTAAGCCTCAGGCTGAAGAGCAGGTATGAAAAACAAACAGCCAATTAGATGTTAAGAAACAAAAGAAATAAATAGCAATGAATCAGGGAGTGAAGCAGTCAATGATTATTGAATTGGTACTGTAAATACTTTGGTCTCTAACTGTTTTGTTATGGGGAAAGAGAGAATTAAGAGTTGGTGTGGGAACCGAACTAGGAGAATGAGAAAATGACTATATTAGGCAAGGGAAAGGGGTCACTTAGCATCGACTAAGCGAAAGCATACGGTCGTTGAAGAAGCTTTAACATTAGGCAAAAATTCACTATCATACATTTTGTTATCAATTGTTTTCGTCTCTCAATAATGAGAACTTAATCAACCATGAATTTGAAAGGTTCGAGCCTTGCCGAAAGCCATCACGGCGTCCTCTAGCTGCCAAGAGTAACTCTCAATCCCGGAACAGTAAATCGATTGCTGGTTTTTAAAATGCCAATTGATTTGAGGGTAAAGGGAAAGAGAAGGATTGGGGCATGGCTGATGAGTTAAAAGAAGGTTAGAGATAGTGGAGTCACTTCCCAATTTTAGAAGTCAGTGGATGTTAGACGCAATTTAGATCAGATCAGCACGGTCAGTTGGTCAGGAACAGGGCCTTGAAGCAGAACTATCGGCTAATTTATTGTAAAGGGAAAGGATATGATGTATATGTCTATTTCTTGAAGGATTTATCAACTTTTCCTAACTAGAACTATTATACTATATCAGTACTTTTCCAAGGCAATGTTCCTAAACAGAGAATTTAATTATTTATTTACTGACAGTGAATGAAAGTACTGGCTAGACCTTCCATTGCCATCTGCTAAAGTCTATATGAAGAGATGGAAGAACTTCATAGCGTTGAACTTAATCACAATAGGCTTTCGCTTTTGGTTAGCATTTGCCACAATGATATTGTGGCTACGCGAAGTTGCGAGACCATCTCGGAGCCATTGACAGGTTTTTCATCTGTGTTACCAAATTTTGAAGAAACCACGGAAACTATCTTTGTGGTAGTCCAAAAGCACAAGTATAATTCACATTGTGAGTACCCACTACAGCCTTGAATGTAGCAAGTGTTTGATGTATATATCCTCCAGGAATTCTTTTGGATGTCAGGAATTTACCAATAAACTGTCTGCTCTCAATATTTTGTCCGTTCAGGATTCAAATCTCTATGTATCTTTTCCGTCATTTCAGTTCAGAGCGTAAAAGTTTGTTTCTCGGAAAGTTTGTCGCTTAGCCATATCTGGACTGGACTCGCACTAAAAGGTACCTACATTTACGACATGAGCCTACTTTGGCATTTCGACGATCTCCCTGTATCCGACATCCGACAAACCTACTTGGTAAAGTGAGTAACAAAGCTTTTGAAGATCATACGAATTTGCATTGTGAAAAGCCGTGATGCTACCAACATTCTTTGGTAACATGCTGCATTCCACAAAACGAAATATGATATATGCTTAGCATGCTATAACCGGATTTATCCAAGCGTAGTTCGTTCAAAGATAGTAGCGGGTTTGATGAAAGCATTGTAAGCCACTAGTTGTACCCTGAAAATATCATGGCCCTCCTTTTTCACACTTCAAATACCGCGGGCGAATCACTTGCTATGCATCAGTACAAGCAGCACTAGAGTCAAGATCAAAGCACTACCTATTCTATCTTCATCAAATAAGTAAGTGAAATTATATCGGCAAAATAATGAAGCCGTTCAAATAAGAATGAGTCTTCATTCCAGTTTCTCGAACATTCAACAATTTGGCATTCTTCCCTGTACATTGGTTTTTAGAAATGTTTTACAGTGATTCTCTTTTACTTATTACTGACGTGGGCTGGATCTGAAAACACTCTTTTTCTTGTATTATAATCTCATGAACAGTCAGGCAAGCTTTGACTGTTGTCTATTGCATTGGGCATCGACAAGACCAGCTATTTTCTGAGTTGATCTGGAGCAATGCTTTATCATGGATCAATTTTCATATGGATTTTCATTCTTACTAAATGCTCTGGAGTTTTTGCTCAAGGTATGACTGAATCCATCTGCCCAAAGACTACATTACTAATATAAACAAGCAAAATTTCAACAATTTCCAAATTCTACCATAACTTCTACATCTTACACTACACAAGTTAATCAATCTTCGATCTTCAATCCAAAAAGTGTACTATATGAATCACCAGCAGAATCTTCATCGATTCATAGTGACATCGAGACAAATAATTATCCATCGCCGACGTTGAGTCTTCCTACTAGTTCTTGGACCAATATTGGTACTACAAGACATGAAAGCTCTGCCAATCCTCTTGCCGTCACTACCACGCCTCAATGGCCTGGGAGATTCAGTGGCGTTACATCTGACACAGTTCCCGTCAGCAATCCTACATCCCAATGGCCAAGCAATATCAAAAACGTGACTTCTATCTTCACATCAACCCTCAATTCCACCTCGCGCTCTCAAAGTTTCATCACTTCAACAACTTTCGCACTCAGCACAAACTTCGGTTATCCAATTGCGCCCACTAACTCGAGACAACTGATCAATAATCCAAACACGACTATATTCTCTTTTCATCACCAAACGGTCTCTAGTTTCGGGCACAGTGAGACTGGAACTTTCAGCAACACTATAGTCAACACATCCGTCACACCTCCTGAATTAGATCTCGAGACGGATCCGTGCATTGCTCTTGATTCTCCTGATGACGACTATTATGAATTCATTCTGGTACCCAATACGAAAACAATTACACTTGCTAGTAATGCAACATACACCCCAATACCAGAGTTTACTCCTCCAACTTATTGTCCACCGGGGACATCACCAGCGTATGAGCTACCAACATTTCCATTTGGTAATGATACCGACCCAAATCTGTCAGAGTCAAATGAAACAAGTACAGGAGAATATTTAACACTGTCGCCATTAGCAACTCCCAGTTATTCACAAATAAGGACGACAACCGTTGTTGTTACAAGCAAGAACCCACAGGTTGTTATTGCCTCTTATACCCCACCACGTTTCCCGGGAGTTCCAGTAACAAAAATTGGCAAGCCATCTACACCAAATTTTACGTCAAGTTCTACACCAGGATCTTCGGGTAAAGCAGTTGGCCCGGAATCAAACAGTGTAGGGAATCCTGATGCAGAGTCTAACAATGATTCTGGATCACCTTCACTTTCTACAACTTCAGTGGTAGTTCTTGGAGTACCGATTGTCTTGACACCGAGCAATGTTGTTATAAATGGGCATACGATTCAAAGACAAAATTCCCCTTTAACCATTAAGCAGAAGGGGCATATATTTACGGTTAATCCATCTCAAGTAATAGGCCCAGAAACAACATTGACATTACCAAGTTCATATAGAGCTATCGAATCCACGAATCCAGCGACAACGAGAATGCAGTCGCAACCAAATCCAACTTCTGCTTCCGGGACAGATAGTTCTGGGAAATCGCCAACTCTGACTACCAATTTAGGAGGGAATATCGAAATGTCAGCAATTTCGACTGTGGTGGATAACATTTCGGTGAAACTAGGAGAATCTATTGCCGTTGTGAATGGTAAGAGCTATTCAATAGGTTCGGGAGCTCCTCAAGTAGTGACTGTTATAAACACCCAGACAATCACGATTGGTATTGCCGGAGTCCAATTTACGCACACGACTCTGGCGCCTTTACTTGTTGAACCTACGAACCATGTGATTATCGGTGGTGAGCCCATAAGCGTTGGAAATTCGTTGGCATACATCGGGTCTTCAACGTTTACTTACGGATCAGGATTGGCCATTCAAACTGACGTATTCAATGGACAAACAATATGCATCTACCCTAGTGGAGTAGTCTTTGCGCGAACAACTTTAGGGGGTAACTCAAGATCAGGAAATCAAATTGGAATAGTTGGCGGTCTCTCGGTTACGGAATTAGGTTCATCAATCGCAATTATATCTAGCATTACGTTCAATATTGGACCAGGTGCTACTCCTACCAAGACAGTGATCAGTGGGGAAAGTATATCTGCGGATCAAAGCGGCCTGGTGCTTGCTGGTACAACTTTAACATACCCTCTCATTCTTGCGACACATCCTGTCACAATTTCAGATGTCATATTCACGCAAATTGGATCAAGTCTAGCAGTTATAGACGGAACAACCTTAACTTTTGGACCAGGAGCAACACCTACTAGTCATACCTTCAATCGACAAACTATAAAAATCGGAAGTAATGGCATTGAGTTCTCGAAGACCACATTTACAGGTGTCTCTGAATCTTCCTCGATGCAGGCTATGCCTACAAGTACAAGTAAAGGATCGAAATTCAAAACTACCGGCGAAGACTCAACACACACATCTACATCTACAGCGGCGACATCCACAGATCAAGAGAGCGACGCTGGGAAGATCAACGCTCCATTCGAAATATACGGATGCATCACTCTTGGTCTCATTATGATGATGACTTAATTGAAAGATGAGATAATGTTTCATCATGGAGTTCTAGGAGTTATGAAAAAGTCGGGTGGAAAATTGGGTGGAATGGGAAGATTGATACGTTTCTCGAAGATGTACTTATGTCATATACGAAGACTTCTTAGTGATATTACAATAATAATGATACTAAACTGCTCTTTCAAAATGCTCCAAAAGAATACTTATTATGCTCATATGTCGAAACTTGGAAGGGATTGTACTATTTGAGACCCGATGGATGTAACGCATACAACAATTCGTAAACAGAGTGTTCATGGGTTCTTCCAGTGTTAAATTTAGTAGAAGTTAGAGTTAGAGCGAGACCGAGACCGAAAGCCGAATTCTACAAGTTCTCACGCAGATGATTGTAATCCAAATGGTTTATATTGTCCGGATTCAAGGTGGTTGTAAAATCGAGGGCTGTCGATGTGGCGGGGTGTATTTATCAAAATCTCAGGCATGCATAGTAAAGACGCTGAGGGACGTCACCTTGCACATGGAAATTGCATGACTCCGATTTTATGTGATAGATACCGAAACGAGAAACATACATACCCCCCCGTTCAGTAAGATTCAAATTCAAAATCAAAAGAAACTACAACATTTACACAAACGTTCGAAACATCACGACGCCGTCGACTACTAAACTCTACAATAGACTGACCGGATATACTGGCTCAGTCAAACCCTTATACCCCACCCCTTCACGTTCAATTTTATGCAGCCATCGCCTCCCGATAATTTTAACAGCATTCTTACCTTCGAAAACCCGTCAGACTTACCCAATACCTCTAATCATGGCATTCACTCTCCGCAAATCCAGTCCAGCGAGCTGGTCAGTCCTCGAAATGGACTTGATGACTCAACGGCAAGCTCAACCCCTTCAACAAGTTCATCAAGAGCAGGATCAGGATGGCGATCGCCACTCAATGGTGTGGATGAGGCACTGCGTGGATTGAACTTGGACACCAATCTCGAGAATCGCCCAAGACCATCTTATCAACGAATTGCCGAGTATGAAAACGCACTTGCTCCTAGTCCACCAAAAAAACAACCTGAGGGACCTGGATTTAAGGTGGTGAAGAAGAAAGGCAGTACGGGCGAGGAAGGTCCGCAACTAGAGAATTTTCCAAATGGTATTTTCAGTCCTGACCCCAAAATAAATTGATTTTCTAACACAATTTCTTTTATAGAGGTTCTGACTCATATTTTATCGCATTTGCCTGCGTCGTCTTTATCTGCAGTCTCACTTGTATCGCGTCGATTTTACAATTTGGTCACTACACCTCATGCATGGCGCGTTGCATTTTCGAGATACTTCCCAGGCCAGGATGTTACAGAGACGTTACCTATTGGAGCAGATCATATTGGAGATGATGAAGAAAGAGAACAATTCCGCGAACAACGATTTTTCACGCGACTGACAGGTTTAGCAAGTTGGAGGAGCGAATATGTGCTTCGAACACGGCTCTTACGGAGTCTTGGAAGAGGAAAACCTGCTCAAGGAGTTGAACAAAGTAACTCAAGTCGAGCAAATGGTATGGGAAATACAAGTGCTGTGACTACATATACCTCGGAATTATTCACATCCATCAATCACATTCATGGCACATTTGGACAAGGAAAGAAACATCCACGCTTTATTCATGGTACTGATGAAACTGGGTCTGCTGGTAGCAGTGATCCTAAACTTGGAAGAATTGATCCTTGGGGCCTGACTGATCCTCAACCAATGCCTCAATTTGCAGATCTCTTTCCAGGCGATGCTCCATTTGGTCTTGGAGATGGTCCTGCTGGTCTTCCAAATGTTATGGATGTCAGTCAACCTTTCGGAATGGTGTATGGAGAAGGATTTCCTGGAGGTTCGGCTTACTACAGAGCACCAAATGAAATGCGTGGCCGCTTTTTAGAACATTCGCCACCAAGTTTGGCTGATGCAGAATCTGGTATCCCAAACATACCTGCCCTCACCGAGGCAATATCATCTGTTTGGATCGCTAAGTCTTCATCTGTACCCAAAGTTACCAATGGTGTTATTGGAATCATGACTGGCTCGACACTTGGCGTGATCACTGCTTATGGTCTCGGTACTGAAACACCCAAAGCTAAGGCTGGTCAGGTGATGGCACGATGGATTCCTTCTCCTGGTGTACCTATAGTTGCAATAAGTGTGGATGATTCTTATAGCATCACACGCAAAACATCATGTCGAACTTGGGCTGTTGCACTCAACGCTTTAGGCGAAGTGTTCTACTTGACAGAAGTACCTACACATCCTCCATCTGATGCATCTTCAAATGAAGATGATTTGGGTAGGGAAGCCTGGATTGCTGGTCGTACAGTATACTGGCAGGTTGTGGAAGCTTCCCGCCGTATAGCACGTGAAGATCCATGGCAACAGGCTGAAATCCACGGCAGCTACTCTCCTAAATCTTCTTGCACTTCTATGAATCTCTCTAAACAACAGCTCAAGGCAGAAACTCGTGAAATCGAAAAATTTCTGAGGTATCGCCCATCACATTTTCGTACTATTTGTGATGGCTGGGATATGCGTCGAAGACTTGAGGTTGACTTTAGTGGTGATGATGGCAATGGAGCAGGCGAGAGCGTTTTTGTCATTGGTTGTGGGATCAATCCTGGGGAACAAGCTGAAATAAAGCGATACACAAGATGTAAAGTCGAACAATCGTCACTTGACGGATTCACATTACCAAGAACTGCTACAGCTACACCACCAGTATCATCCGAGCCAACTCAAATACCTTCGATATTTGGAAATGTATCAAAAATCAAATCAGAGGAGCTCACTTCTCCAAACTCACCAATATCATTCATGACAAATGTTTCTCGATCATCTGAGAATGTGGAGACTCCCATGGACGAAGAATGGCGGAGTTCCTTGCTATCTTTGAAGTCATATCCTGGCATTGAGATTACCACTTCTGCTATAGATCTATCAACATATGCCTTGCTCACCATTGCCGAGGATCCATTACATACTGTAAATGGAAAAACAAGTTTTACTACCTTTCCAGAGACACCATCTGATGAAACTTCCTCTACTAGCATTCCAGGTTATCGCGCAAGGTATTTGGCTGTTGGTACCAAGATAGGCCAAATAATTTTGTGGAACATGCGAGGTCCTCAATCTGCAAATCCTCAGGTGGTCAATGAGCTACATCCAATCCGTACTATCGTCACAGAATCGCCTCAAATATCATGTTTGGCAATTTCCGCACTGTTTGTTGTCCATGGTGGTAATGATGGCCTCGTACAGGCGTGGGATCCTCTTGCATCATCCAATCAACCTGTTCGCACTCTCCACTCTCGCTTTTCTTCGCGTGCTCGACGTCGATTGATCCAAGCAGAGGCAAGAATTCATGGGGTTGGCATCAATCTTTACGCAGCTGGTGCTGTCGTTCTTGATCCTGATCCAACCATCCTGCGTGGTATGGTTTCACTTGGTACTCATCTTCGATATTGGCACTACAGCTCCTCTGCTGCAGATCAGTTTCAAACTAAAAAGCGAAGGCTTCGCCGTGGCGAACGTGGTAGTAATGGAGCAACCGATCGATTTAGTAATACTGGTAGAGGAGCTTTGTTGAGTCAAATTGCATTAGAACAACAAGAACTCGATCAAGAAAAGAAAGAAAAAGCTAAAGAGGCAGCGAGATTCGCTGGTCGATTTGGTGTTGGGTTTGGTGGCCTTAGTGAAGAAGAAGCTTTACAATATGCGGAAATGGTGTCTGCTCAAGCCCTTATAGATGACGAAGAACGCCGTATAAGTGAAGCTGGATATTTTGCAGATACTGGCGACAATTCTCCTACTAAAGGCGAGAATAGTTTCGGAATTATTACACCTGAAGCTAGCACGAGAAGTCATTCCGCGGTACCAACGTCAGCTATAGAGCCTCAACCTAACTATGACCATGATCTTGAGGAGGCTATACGCCTTTCTCTGATGGAAGGTCAAGCGATTGGTGATAATGGGTATTCGCCAAGTGTTGGTGATTATGATGTCAATTTCACTTACAAACAAAAAAAGACAAAACGGTCAGAGTCCACTTCGCCATCGACCAGTCAAGTATCCAAGAATAGATTCAGTTATGAAGGGTTACATTCTATGGATAAGAATGCTCAATTGTCAGACGATCTTGAGTTTGCTTTGCAACTCAGTCTAGCGGAGGAACGTAGTAAACAAGAAGCTGAGGCTGAGGCCTTCCCAGGATTGGGGTTTGCAGGAAAGGGGAAGGGGAAGGGTCGTGCGATTTAGGTAGAAGAGATTCTTTGGGTGCAGCTTTCTTTCCTCGCGGTTGATGATTATCTTTCGCTTCTTTGCTGGCGTGTGTTTTTCTGAGATGAGCTTAAGCTGTTTGAACTGACTTTTATGATACTCAAAGACGCTTTTAATGATAGATAGACATCCAGTGCCTAGTTTAATTGTCTCAATGCCTTTTCAACATTAAATCTTGCCGTCTTATGTGATACAGTGGTTAGTATAAAATTGTTTCTGTTGATGCTTCATCGTGGAAATTATCTCCTCGGGAGCGCTTCCAGCTATCTTATGTTAATATCTATATACCTACAACGTAGGGTTGAAATTCTGTAGGCAATGGTGCTCGCTTCTAAATCTATGCAATTCAACTCACCCCTTATCTAACCGGGCTAGAACAAACCATGAACCTATAAGGTCACCCGCTCGATATCAAAGCATCGATTGCCTCAATAGAGGAGCAACCTGCTTTCTACTATGCTCAATCCTTTCTTGCCACCAACAATGTCTGATCTCCCTCTCCTCATCGACATTTAGTATGCCTTGACCCCAAATCTTTAACCCAAATCTTCTCTCTCCTTCCCCCTTGAACTTTCTCAAACATTCTACCCCTCTATTTCCCAACCCCCATACCAAAAGCTCCCTCCTAAACACTCCCTCCTTATTACTCGTTGTCATCACCGCGCAAATATCCAAAGTTCTTTCCTTCGCCCACTCACCAAGTACCTCAAGTAACTTATCCTTACTCCCCGCTTTCGCAAGTAAAAAGTCGAAATCCTGGACTACGGCACTGATACCTAGGCTCAATCCTCCTTCCTGCCATTCTTTGTAATCTTTTCGTAATATATCTCGTAATTCCATATCTCCTATGTCTTCTTTCGCGGCAGTAATTGTGGAGAAATATTCATCTCGATTCCAGGGTGATTGTGATGTATTGGGATCTTTTGCGATTAGGTCTTCAAGGAATTGGACAGCGGCTCGGTCGCTTTCGCAGGTCTTGTCGGCGGATTGGAGATTGTTTGTGTCGATTAGGATTGGTCCTAGGGTTAGATATGCTAGTTCTCCGTCCCATTGACTGTAAATCTGGGTGTTAGTGTGGTGTAGTAAGTTTTTGGATGAGAGCGAAGACGGTGGTATGTAATAAGTCAAATATCCGAATGAAACTGGATATTGTGGATCGCAAATTTACCTGATATCCTTTTCTCCGCCTACTCCATCTTCTCTCCTCATCTCCGCCCAACCATCTCTCGCCCATGCAACGACCAAGCTCGCACAACTTCCACTCTTCTCCACAATCCTCATTTCCCCCTCCTCCTCACAGATTTCCTTTGCGGGAACCTTTCCCTCTTCATCATGATGATCTATACATCCTCTTACTCTTCCTCCATAACTTCTACCCAATTCCCCTTGTAACGCATTGTGATCTACCAATATCCATCTCGTATCATCTGGTTTTAATTTCGTCAACTGCGATGACTTTATGCCGTGTTCTCTCAAATCATCCAAACTGATCAATTCTCCCACCTTGACTCTGGCTTTCTTCAAAATAGGGTGTAATTCCGGCCTCAATCCTAAATCCGCACGAGGTAGATTCGACAGAGGGATGTAGAGGGATTTGTTATGGTTGAGAGGGGAATATGTACGTAGATAGGCTAGAAGTATGGCGCTGCAGAGAGAATCGAGATCTAGTTACTGTGTGTGTTAGTTGTGTGGACGATCATACGCTAGTTGCAAATTATATCGAACTGCTCCCGCTAATATCTTTCCCCGGAGTATTACAAGAAGGGGTAAAATGATACATACCAGCCGATTCATTACCCACGACAAAGTTAACTTTTCCCCCACTTTTCAATGCGCCGTTTAGAGCAGTTTTGGCGGAGGATAGAAATGAGGAGAGGGATACGCGTGGGAGAGACATGTTTTTTTCTTCTCCCCAGAGACTAGAATATACTACGGGCTGAGAACGCGTATTGATGTTGTTTCTTGAGTGGAATTAGGAGGGGAGGGGACGCGAATAGAGACCCCACTTACGCGAGCTACGTCATTGGGTGGAAGCTTCTTTATGTGTAATTTGTATATCAAGAGGATTTTTCTTAAAAAGAAATAAGAAAGATTACTTTTGATGGTGTAAGTGAATGGACTAGGCCCTACTATCAATTCTTGTTATTTCACTTGGCAATGTTGTGCTGTTGCCAGCATGGGTATATTAAGAGTTACAAAGGCTTCTTCTAAGGTTTATTTAAGGTGGGCTTGCTTGAAATAGAACCACATTATCACCGTACGAAAGGTTTCGGAGCAAGATATTATATTTACGGTGCGAAGATATTCTCGGATTCAGAAGGTAAACAGCTAGCCATTAGGTCTAAAAGTATAACATCATCAATTCGCAGATACTATTGAATGAGCAATCAAGATAGCTAAAGCATTTCTAGATATTATGATTCAACTTGATCAAATCAGCCGCTCTTTCAGCTACAGCATAGACAATAGATTGAAGATTTCCTCTCGGGATCAAAGGTATCATACTCGCATCGACAACCCTGATGTTTTTGGTGCCATAAACCACCAGCTTTTGGTTCAAAACACCACCATCTTCTAAAGGTAACATCGCACAAGTGCCACATGGATGCCACGCGGAAATCATAGTTTTTCGAACACAATCTTTGGCAGCTTCTAATTCTGTACCAAAAGCAGCAAATCTTGGACTGATATGTCCGCCAGGTTTTAGAACTGAAGCCATCGGCTCAGTCGCAGCAATGTTGTGAATATATCGTATGAATCTGGCGTGGATATCAAGATCAATGGGATTACTGAAGTATTTGGGATCAATGATAGGACTTTCCGATACGGACGAAGATTGGATATGAACACTGCCTCGGGAAAGCGGATATCCAAGTTCACAAGCAATTGTAAGAAAGTTGCCAGTCTCGTAGCTAATGGTGACGTTTTTTGCAGAACTTGCGTCGGATCAGAAGTTTCCATGGGCTGCATATACGAAGTAGTAAGCGGAACTCTTGTCTGCGCTAGAAAGAACAGATCTTGCACATTCAGTCGTTACACTCTCTTTCTCGGGTTTGAAGGTAAGCAGCGTATGCTCTAATTCGGCTTTGCTTTTGGGTGTTTGGAAGTCTGGAACAGGCATATAAGCAAAAGACGATATTGCCGCACCAGCAAAGGGTCCATTTCTGTCAGTTTGATATGCGGAAATAGCGGCTGCGATAGCTTTTGGCTCTTGGCGGCTAAGAGGATCCAGTGTCTAGATTTCATCAATTACCTCGAAACTCATTCCGCTAGATGTATGATCTTGGAAGTTTTCTCCGACTTTAGAGTTCTCGACATGTACATCGATTCCCAGCGAGCGAAGAAGTTCAACATCACCGATTCCTAAAAGTTCTAGGATCTTTGGGGAATTCAAAGCACCGGCTGCAACGATGACTTCCTTCCCTGCTTGAAAGATATGTTCGACACCTTTGATACTGACTTTCACACCCTTGGCAACAGCCTCCCCATATTCTTTATCGAGAATGATTTTCTCAACTAGAGCATCAGTAATGAGATGGAGGTTGGATCGATCTTGCGCAGGTTTGAAGTAAGCATTTGCTGAATAGCTCCGCTCCTTCTTAACGCCATTGATTGTCGAATTCTTTACAAAACCATCAATTGAAGATCCTGAAAATGCATTCTCGGACATCTCATACTTCAAGGCATTGAAGGTATCAGCCCATGCTTTTCTGACGGCATCCATTTCCGGAGGACACGACGTTTAAATGGGACCATCAGACCCCGGGTTGCTCGAAGATGTCAGGTGATTCAGGCCAAGCTCCTTTCTTAACTTGTCGCTTGGGATTTCAACAGTATGACACTTTTTGTAGTAGGGTTTCATAGAATCCCAATCCCATCCTTCATTTCCAAGCTCCTTCCAGGCATCAAGTCCAACTTTAGATGCAGCGATAAAAGCTTGCGCATTGATGGCACTTGATCCACCAAGGAGACGACCACCAGGAAGGCCTATAGTTCGGTTTTCAAGCTCACTCTTTATTACAAGCAATCAGCACTGAACTGTTCAGGGAAGATGTGGTGGCAATTACCTGGGGAACAGTTTTAAATGCCCAATCGAGTTCTGTACCAAGCAAGGAAGGCCAAAGTGCTGGAATGTTTATCTCTGGATTTTCCAAATGATTTCCACCAGCCTCGAGAACGAGAACTTGGATTTTAGGATTCTCGGACAGTCGAGTGGCGAGTACGAGACCTGATGTATCGCCTACTACAATAAAGAAGTCGTAAATTTTTGAAGTGTTCTTTTTTGATGCTTAGATGGACGTTGTGTGAGAAAGGAAATGAAATAACGTAGTCAGGGCTTCTGGAGAGAAAGAACTTGGAGGAAAGATACATGGAGAGTTACAAGGGAGTATATAAGCAGGTTTTGTTTACACTTTCATGCAGGATAGTGGGACGTAGTGATCAAACAGTTGGAGATGATATGTTCTGATTATGTTAGGAGAAGTGCACAATCTAAAGCCTGTGTTCAATGATGGCCGAGATAGTACGGATACATACCTGCGATATGATTTCGAATCTTTCGACGTTCTCAAAATTGCAGTGGTCGGGGCGAGCTTCAACGTAGTGATCAGTACAACTCACATGGCGTCGCTTCTTTTCTTTCTGCTTTTATGAAGAGCATTTGTAATGACTGTTTTTCTAGCCACAGTTGATGATATTGGTGATGTTGGCTAATGTTGGTGAATGGATGTGAACCAGTATTTGTGCCAACTTCCCGGTGAGCTCTCGGTTATCCTTGAATACCTGAATAATGTTACATCCCCTCACGTACTCAAGTGCTTTTTAAACTCCATCTACACTGAATAACTATCCCGTAATTCAGAAGAATCACTCACGAGTTGTGAATGTCGGAAGTCAGTTCCGGACGGCCTATAACATGGCGGTATCATACTGTAACTCACTCAACGCCACAGCCAGAACCACATTGTGGCGCAAACTAATAATCAGCCACACATACCCATCTCCAGCTTCCTGTGGTCTTTTTACGTACCACAAGTCACATTACACAAGATATCATACAAGCCATGCCTCGCTCTTCCTCTCCCCCTCCAAAGCAAAATTCCCCATCCATCATTCCACCCCACGAAACCTCTCCCCTTATCTCCACCCACCATCATCCCCATGACCCTCCTCCCCCCCCACTTCTCCCTCTCTCCCAACCCTCATCCTCTACTTTATGACCCTCCACTTCCTCATCGCCTTCTGCGAAATGGTTCTCGTAGCCCCCTCATCTCCCTCTTCGAATCTTCCCTCTGTCACTCTTATTACAATTTTCCAGAGGTAAGCTTAAGATTAAATAATCGGGAAATCGTTTCAGAAATGTGTAAAATACCCGAGGTTCAGGGTCCGTTAGCGACGATTAGAGGATGGAAAAGTTTTGGGGATACGGTGCCTGGTATATCTTTTGTATCTTTAGAAGAGGGCAAATGCTGATAGGTATATAGTTCTACTAGTAGCGATCCCGATTGGCAATTTGGGAGATCGGTATGGAAGGAGAAAGATTATGGCGCTATCCTTAATCGGAGTCGGATTGTCTTTGGTAGAAATTTTTGTTGTTTGTATGTACTTCGTTGACTTGCTATCCATGATATCTTTGCCGAGATATGCCGCTAATATTGAGGTCTGATAAGGTGCATATCCAAAAATCTTCGATTTGCGTTGGGTATGGTTATCGTCACTGTTTCTTCTCTGTGGAGGAGGTTTATATTCAAGTGCGGCGTTCATGTGGGCGATGGCTTCCTCGCTGATATCGGAAGATAAAAGGTAAATAGTATTTATAATTGAGTGAATGTTCCGGACTGACTGGTGTTTGTAATAGGAGCTATGCGTTTTACTATATCTTCTCGGCATTCTATATTGCAGAACTCATTGGGTCATATGTAGCTTCTATCACGATAGATATTTCTCCTTGGATTGCCTGTAGTATGGCGATGGGATCTGTGATCCTAGGGTTACTTTTATTGTGGCTGGTACCATTTAGTCAACCATCTCCGCCACCAGAAGTATTATCACAACCAATCTCCTCATCTTCATCCTCAACACGACTACACCTTACTACCACCTCCAAGACCACCATTCTCGCTACCATCCGCCGCGCCGTAATTCAACCCAATGTTCTCCTCTGCATCCCAGTCTTCCTAGTCGGAACCCTCAGATACACAACTCTCAATGTCCTGATCCAATATTCCTCTGTCCGATTCGGCACCAAGATATCTAAAGGAGCAATGTTCTACACCGAAACAGCTATTATCAATATCTTCCTATTCCTTTTCCTGATCCCGAGGACAACTGTTTGGATAAAATCGAGATATCATGTGAGATCTGAGAAAATTGATTTGGCACTGATGAGGATTAGTGTATGTTTTCTTTTGATGGGTTCTCTTGCTATTGGGTTAGCAGCAACGAGTGGGTGGATTCCAGTTGGTATGATATCTCCCTCCTTGAAAATAAATTGAATATCTAACTTGAAATAGGTGTTTCTATCTTCGCTGCCGGCTGTGCGTACTATTCTCTTTGACTTCTCTAATTTCAGCATCCAAACTACTCTCCAAAACCACGGCTAAATTCTAACAAACCCTCTCAGTCGGATCCCGAGTCTCCACCCTTTCCCTAATATCCCATTTTATCCCCGCCTCCTCTCTCGCTACCCTCTATGCCTCGATAGCCGTGCTCGAAAATCTCGGCCATGCTATCAACGATCCTTCCATGCAATATATATTTGCAGCAACCTTACGCCTACCACCTGTTTGGCACGCGTTGCCCTTTTTTGTCGCTGCTGTAAGTACTCTTTTGATTATTAAATTTGCATACAAGGACAAGATTTAGAATGAAAGTGCTGATAAGCAATCACAACAGATATGTTATTTCCTGGCCGGTTTTTCTACAATCTTCATAAAGCTTGATGTTAATGGCAGGAAACTAGACGATGATGAAGGTCAGGAAGAAGATCTGTAAAGAAAATGCACATATGAATCAGGGTATTCAATGGTCCGGACTGCAGTTCAACGATGAAGATTATCAAATCCCCAAACCAATTAGAACATTCAAATTATCTGAGATATTGAATTTGCTTACAACATAGAACTATTTTCAAATTTCTAACTGCTTTTAGACATTCAAACCATCATATTGTTGGACTGCAATCTGGCCCATTGAATACTCGGATATTGTAGATACTAAAAAATACACTCTTTTAGAGAATTCTCTACTTGAAGGTCAAAATTTCATGAAAACTCGGCTATCTTCCACCACCACCTATTGTGCCGTCATCAGTCTTTGTAAAAATATATCCTGGCTTCCAGAGGATATATCAATACGTATTAATATAGTCATTATATACTTGTATTAGTCGAAACTCTATAAAACGCGTTTTTTTATACATTATACTCTTACAATTATATTTTATTATTTTAATAATACTTTCAATTTATATTATATAATATATTAGTATTGTTTTAATTAAATAATATAATATATATATCTTTTTAAAGACATTCAATCTAATATTAGTTTATTATATAATCAGATTATATAATCATTACTTATAAGCTTACAAAAGTAACTATTAATTCGAAAATAATTATTAATTCAAAAACAATCATTAATTCAAAAACAGCTATAAAATACGAAAACGATTATAAAATAAAGAAAACAAAAAGAGGCTTTATTTCGAAAGAATAAACAAATTAAAAAAAATCTATAAAAAATTAATAAAAACAAAAAAACTAAATTAATAAAAAAAAGTATAAAAAAAGATCTTTTTTCTTTTGAATATAAAATAAAAAAGATTATTATTCAATACAGATTCTTTAATATTATATATCATACTATTTATATAATTCATTTTAGTTGTTAACTAAAGCTAGCTTTCATACTATACTACTAGCCTATGACCTACGATAATTAGAGATACAAAATAATTCTTATAAATGTTTTATTTTATATTATATAGTAAAATAGTTAGTAAGGTAGAGGAAGATTTTAGTCCTTATCAAATTATAAAGAATCTCAAATTCTTTTATAGAATTATATAATATATTCTTTTATAAAATCTAGTATATAATAATAGTATATATTTATTATATGTTAGTCAATTTAAATCATATATTAAATAAAACGAATGAATACTATTATAATATATATAATTATTTTCGAAAGTTATATATAAATAGGTTATTTAAAAGGTTAGACTTAATTGTAGTATTAAAACTATTTATCGTAGGTCATAGGCTAATAATATGTAATATAGAAGCTAGCTCTAGTTAACAACTAAAATGGATTATATAAGTAGTATGATATATAATATTAAAGAATCTGTATTGAATAATAATCTTTCTTATTTTATATTCAAAATGAAAAAGACCTTTTTTTATACTTTTTTTTACTAATTTAGTTTTTCTGTTTTTGTTAATCTCTTATAAATCTTTTTCTAATTTGTTTATTCTTTCGAAATAAAGTCTCTTTTTGTTTTCTTTATTTTATAGCTATTTTCGTATTTTATAACTATTTTTGAATTAATAATTGTTTTTGAATTAATAATCATTTTCGGATTAATAGTTATTTTTGTAAGCTTATAAATAATAATTATATAATCTGATTATATAATAAGCTAATATTAGATTGAATGCCTTTAAAAAGATATATATATTATATTATTTTTTTAATTAAAACAATACTATTAAAAGGATTTTGACTAAATATAATATAATTAATTAAAGGTATAAAAAGAGATTAGAGCTTATATTAGTATATATTATTAAATAATTTAAATAATATTTAGCTTATAAAGAATTAATAATTAAAGAATAAGGCCTAATTGTATAGTCAGCTAAATACTTTATAAAATAGAGAGAAAAAAAGATTAGAATAATACTTTTATATTAATTTTCAGAAATAGAATCTAAAAATGATTGAAATATATAGTACAAATAAGAATATAAATGTATGAACGTTGATTATATAGTGAATAGCTTCAATTCATTAGCTACTATATTACAAGCCCTAAGCGAAAGCGAAAGAGACTAGCTCTTTTAGTAGATCTATATAAGACCTACTACTTCCTATACATAGCTAGCTCTTTAAACAGAATATAATATAGATATTTAGGATCTATAGTTCATAGGTACTACGTCTTTCGTATCCTTCTCAAACTAATAATAAAGATTATATACTAAAAAAGCTTTTGGAATATTGAAAGGAGTAATCTATATATAATAAATAGGGATTTTGAGAATATGAAATATAAATATAATACTAATTCTTGTCTCAAGATTCTTAAAGCTAAAATAAGCCCTATTTTCGAAAAGCTTGATTTAGAATATAAATTTATATAGAATAATACTTCTATTTATTATACCTATAAAATACAAAATTGATTTTAAAAAAAAGAGATCCCTTTATTAGAGAATTAGCCTTCTTATTTCCTTGATCTCAATCTTATAGAATATGTATAATAAACCTTAAAAATAAAAGTATATAAAATGTTTCCTAATATTATTATTAATAGAAGCAAATTAGAATATACTTATTAAAAACTAGAAAATTATTTATGAATAATTTGAATATATTAAATAAAGAATTATTTAATAATTTAGGAGTTAATATATTTTTTAGAATTGAGGCTTATATTATAGTAAATAACTAGTATATTAAATATTAATAAATTAAAAATTAATAATAGAATAATTTTTATATATATTAATAATATAAAAGTATATTATTTATTTATTCAAATTTTATAATTCTTAATTGATTTAATATTTAATATTGAAAAATGGTAATATAATATGTAACATTATAAAATAAGCGGGGGGCGGATATAAGTGGCCTAGTACTATAGCAAAGCCATAACGGAGGCCGACGCCCAAGGATTGTTGAGACTCGCGTCAACGATGCTAATACCTCGAGCAATATTCAATGCCAGGAACAAAAATATCGAGACAATGGAAAAAACGCGAGCTCCCACCGTGAAACCAAAGCTCCTATATTTAAGATGAATCCCTGTACGTTTCAAAAAAGCAAAAAGTAAAGACAACCCTGTGATCCCAGGTTCAAACTGGGTATGGAAGGATAGAATGTTCATGTGAGAACCTTCTAATAGGAATCGAACCAATATCTCCGGAATCAAAATCCGACGTGCTAACCATTACACCATAGAAGGATTCTTGGGAGTGCGTAATGGGTAGCACGTCAGTGCTACGCATTACGCATCTCCCTCCTCCGATTCCCCAACAAATAATCATTTCGAGCGGAGTAAGGATCCTGGGGGTTTGGGGGCTTGCTCCCATTAAAAAAAAAATCAAAATTCAAAAATCAAAAGAAAACCCGTGACAACACTTCGCTGACCCTCCGGGGGGCCAAGTAAAGGTAAGTAATTATCTATTGATAATCGACATTGTCAATTGATTAACTTTACAGATTTCCAAGACAGACAACAACAACAATTAAAGCATTATCGAGCAAGGTAAGAATTGAGGGTTTGAGGGTTTGAGGGTTTGAGGGCTTGAGGGCTTGAGGGCTTGCTCTTGATAATGTATATTTGATATTTTTTTATTTTTTTTAACCTCGAAGTATCTTATATCTTATCTCTATATGTGTTACTTTGTTAATCCTCTGGCAGCTACTGTCATTTCGTTAGCCTTCTGGAGATCAAGCAATTATCACTTTGTTAATTCTCCGAGGATTATCATTATTTCGGCAGTCCTCCAAGGGCTATAATTCTTTCATCAACCCCTCTGAGGACTATTGTCACTTTACCAGTCCTTTGAAGTCTATTATTGTTTCGTCTGTCCCCCAAGGAGTTATTCTTGCTTTACCAATCCTCGGAGGACTAGGCCATGATCATTTCGGCAGTCCTGTGTGAAAGCTCTTATTGCTTCGCCAATCCTTTGAGAGGCGCTACTGTGGAGATAGAACCTTTCGATAAATCGCTTTATCAACCCTCTAAGGACCGCCCATCGCTTCGCCAGCCCTTCAGGGGCTATCCAAGGATTACTAGCAATTATCTTCCAAAGGATCTATCTATACATATCGCTTCGCCAGCCCTCCAGAGGCCACTGCTATATCGGTAAACTATTTTCAAAAGTAAACATAAATTTTTATAATGATATCTTATTCATCAACAATCGACATTGTCGATTAGCTGACTTCGAAAGTTGAAGTAGATCTATATGAGAACATCTTATTCATCAACAATCGATGTTGTCATTCAAAAATTAATCTTGGTTTTGATCATTGTACAGGGACATAGTATAGTTCTATAGTTCTATACCAAAATGAAAGATTTCTTGACAGTAAGACAAGAGACGAAGTATTCTTTTAAGTTATTTTCTTATCCTAGTAAATAAGAATTTGATGAATTAGATTGAGTCTTCACCAAAACAAGCGTTCCTTTTCTTTTCATGACGGGTAAGATGAGGAAGGAGCTCCTTCCCATTTGGTGAATACAGAATCGACAGATTGATTTTTTCCTCACAAACCCATACACACACACACACACTCTCTCTCTCTCTCTCTCTCTCTCTCTCTCTCTCTCTCTCTTCTTTGCATTCCATTTCTCATGCAATGATGATTTGATGAACGTCTTCTATCGTTCGTATCACTTCATCTTTCTTATTTTAAACACTCAATCTTCCTAATGATTAAGAATTGCTTATGCTTGAGTTATTCTGGTGGAAAAGAAACCAAGACTACAACCTTTGACGTCTCTCTCTTCATATAATCGACTTGGTCGATTGTTATATCTTTCTTGACGCTCCTCCAATTCTATATCATGGATGAATTCAACTCCTCCGATATCGAATTTGATGCACCTGTAAAGAAATCGAGGCGCATATTAGGACAACGAAGTATCCAGCAGATGATAGATAAGGCGCCAGATCTTCGGATTCAAAGCAAGAAAACAGCGAAGCAATTGTCGTAAGTTTAGGCGCATTCAATCCTTCCAATTTTCAACTTTGTATGGATACTGATTCTTCCACTACATGTAGATTTGGAACTGGTCGACAGGAGACAAAGGATGCACAACTGTTGACCATTGAAAGATTCAAAACTTTTCGCACCGATGCCTTGCGACATGCCAATTTCAAAGATTCCTTTTCCGGCGATGATGCTATTCGATTCTTGGATTCGATCATTGGCATAATCATTCCAAGTCGTCGCAATAAACCAGCCCCTAACGCCTCGACAGCTATATCGATGATTAGGAGCCTTTCCCTGTATTCCATTTTCACTTACAACCATCGCTTTACCCCACAAGAGTCTGCTAGAATCAACACTTGGTTCGATGATGCAAAAAGGGCAGGAAGACTGACTGTGGGAAATTGGAGCGAACGCATCAAGGTTGGTGTATCGACGCTGTCGTATATGGTCAAGACATGGTTTAAGTACTATATCCAGAATGGAACCATTTCTTGGGATATTGTATTATACAAAGCCATGAGTGTGGTTATAGTGGGCGCACTTGCATGTCGAGTCGGCGATGTCGCGAGGTCGAGTTTATCTTATGCCATGGAGTATATTCGATATCGAGATATCGAAATTGCCATCTCATCAGCTACCTTGGAACCCGTTCAGTGGAGGGACTTGGAAGCAAAATTTACGCTTAGATTCACCAAATTTAAGAGGGATACACCGCGAGAAAATGATATAATATATCTTGCTCCTCTCGATAATGAGGAAGTCAATCACATATGCCCGTTAGCTTTGCTGATTTCACATTGTCTACGACATGGATTGGTACAGCCTGTGGGAGCAAAAAGTCTACAAGATGTGTTGGATTATGCAGTTTCGTCGGGAACACGTACAATTCAATGGGTTTATCCCGACTATCCAGTGATGGTTTCTTTAGCACATTCCAGATTGCTACTAACTATCACAGCATCGGGATTACAACTATCCAAAACTATTAAGCTGATGGGGATCATGTCTGGGGTTGTTGGAAATCTGACTGGTCACTGTTTGCGATCAGGCGCTGCCAGGGACATATCTCATCTACCTACCACCGTGTTTGACGGTGTCGGGTTGACTACACCAGCAGTAGCAGCAGTTTTGAATCACTCGGAAGCAACCTTTTCTAAGGGGACATCAAGACATTACGCTGGTGAAATGTCAGCCCTTGTGTATAATGAACGCATAAAGGTGATGCCAACTCCAAGGGGAGCACCTAAGATCACAAGTGAACCAGTATTTGATATCTATCGAGCACCTGTATCTCTTGAAGAAATTCAAATATGGCAAAAAGACAATCAATCAATCGATTCTAATCCATTATCTTTCAATTCTATACGCAAGGCACGGAAAGCGATCAGAGATGCACGCTTGAAGAATGTATGGGAAGAAAGCAAAACCTTTACTACTGCCGCCACCGAGACATCTGAGATTGTGCTCGAGGACCTATCCACCAACACAAAGGCGCTTCCTCGAAAGGATGCTTTGAGAAGTATACCAGTTTCAGATGCCGTTTCTCCACCAGTGAATCACAATGATCTAGCCTGGCATTCCAATATTGATCCTCGGCTATTATCCGATATACAAAATCCTCAATCATTATGTGTCGCTGAAGATGAAGGCTATGTAACAGGCTCGGCGTTTGACATAGATGAAGATGTTTTAGGTCAGGTTGAAGTAGCAAGCTCGGAATTAAATGCGCTTCACACTATCATCGCTCCTATGAGAATGGATGATGGACAATCGGCTGATGTAAACGACAAGGTCGATTACGTTGATGGTAATGATGATGATAATCTCGTTGTTGATCAAGAGGAATTGCTTGGGTTATTGGGGGAGGCTGAGGAAAAGCGAGGAGATTCCAGCTCGATCCACGGTTTTGTCGACAAGTGGACCAGAATCAATGCAGTCAACAACAAACGTTTTGCTGAAGCTTGGCCGCGGTATTCAGACGAGAATGTAACTTTCGAAGAATCCATCGAGCCATTTTGTGCTACGGGAAATACCAGAGACTTTCCAACGCCTTTCCTCTTCACATGCACCACTAGTGGTTGTAATTATTCGACCATCAGAAAATTCAACCTATCAAAGCACTCCGAGACATGTACTGAAGAGAGTGTGAGAGCCAGTCAGGCGGTCATACATCCCTTCTCTTGCGATCGAGTTGGCTGTGCGGCAGTCTTCACAACAAAACACAATCTACAAAATCACATCTACCATGTGCATTCCGACAGAGGCAAACCTTGCGCCAATTCAGAACAATGGGGATGTGATCCCAACACACTATACACTCCCAAAGAGCTGGCGGCCCATCGCAATACGCATGGATTTCCATGCAGCTGCGCTTTTCCTGGATGCAAGCTCAAAACCCAATTCTCTTCGAAGAATGGATACAGGGCTCACCTGAAGAAGGCCCACAAAATTTCTTCGGCAGGTTATATGCCATCACCGATTGCCAAACCGAAAGCAGGCGGACAGAACAAGAGGAAGCGACCTGGTGTGGAGGAGAAAAGTTCGGATTCTTGATCTAATCAACAAGGTCCTTTATCAATAGCTTTGCGTCATTATTATGTATGCGATAAATGATGTCTCTGGGAGAGAGATTGATGTGGTCTTTTTTGGGCTTGCTTTTATCAGATTCATTATTATTGGCCGTCTATCACTAACCATGTACCTAGCAGGAAGAGAATAAGGGAACAAAGTTGCGGAGATAGCTCAGGTCTTGATTTAATCGACAAGGTCGATACGAGAGTCGAAGGGATTTTTTTGGGACATATTCTTGTGTCGAACTTCTTAGCTATATCTCCACTCCTGTGGAATGTCGATAGATTTATTAGACACTAGCTGCTTTATATATCAAATGGCATGATTTTGACCATGTAGAAAGATTGTTAATTCTTACTTCGCCATCGCTGCTCGCGTCAACATGTGTAGCGATGAAAAAGATCAAGAAGTTGAAATCCATCGAACGCTTAATCTACTTTCTTTCTATCATTGTTTCCCCTTACCTCCCCTTCATAATCTATCTAATACGGCTTGTTTTCTTTAGGCAATACGAAGAGAGAGAGAGAGAGAGAGAGAGAGAGATAGACAAATCTGTATTCCCTTTTTATCAAAAATCCCTTCAATAACACCCTCCCTTTGGAAAGTCCACCATAACCATTTAACCTTGCTCAAATTCCTGCCTTTAAACTTCTCGTTCTTTCATGCCCTGAGCAATCGATCCAACAACGAAATCAATTCTTCCAGCATATCTCTCACTCCCCGGTTACTATCCACCAAATATATCATTAATCTCTTCACAACAGCCATGAATGCCATCTTGCTCGTATCCGTATCAACAGAATCGGCAAATTTGCCCCAAATCTCGTGTATCGAATACTCCTCAAGTGAAGTGTCTCCGCAAGCGTCGAGAATGGTTTGATCTCCGTCAATCATGGCCTTTTGTATCTCCTTGAGCTTCTTCAAAACACCTGCGAGTATAGTTCGATCTCCCTTGGTGAGAATCGACATGGTCGATTCCGGAAGCGGGATCATTCTTTGGGCAGTCAGAACAATCGCCTCCACTTGATTTGTGTGTTGTATGGCCTCCGGGGAGTCACTTTCACCGCACATCACCGTATCATTCACCTCGTCCCCTCCTTCATTCATGGTTTCATCATTGTCCTTGGAGGGCCGCTCCTCAATATCTTCTTGATATCGGAAAACATGTCCACCTTCCGCCAAAACTGCCCTGACCAACCGATATTCGAGCTCAGCTTCGAGATCAACAAGGCCTCTCTTGATTTGCCTCACGGCTTCCCATCTAATCTCACCCACCTCTGGCCACAAACTTTGAACCTCAGCAACAACGTCCTTCGCCTCCTCGATGGATAGATCTCTGTCTAGTTCACAGAAATTGCGAAGTGCGGTACAGCTAGGCGGGGGCGGTGTTGAAAGTCCGCAACCGCATCTTGCACGGATGCTTCTATATCTTGCAGAGTCACTTGGGTGGGTTGAGCCGCGAAGGTTTGTGCCAACAAGATCAAATGGTTGGCCAGAGATATTGGACGTTCAAAAACTAACTTGGATGTGGGCTTGCTTCTCTTAAAGTCAGCCTGTCTCACCGTGGGTGTTGCCAGGATATCTGGTCGCACCGCAGCAGCAAGTGCTAGTCGTCCCCACGTGGTTTTCCTTGTCTTTAGAGCTGTTTCAAGATCACGAAACTCGTGAACGAAGTAAATGTTGTCAATTTTTACTTTGTTCGGTGTGCAAATTCCGTTTTTGGGGCTCATCAAAGCATAGTACCTCATCTGATAATTGTCATCGACAGCGTCGATGACATCCGTGACCACCAAAATGGGCATTGGATTGTCATCAAATTTTCTATATCTTTCTGGTTGAGTGGCGCCAACAGGTTTTTTCTTGCTCGTTTCGGATTGGTCAAATGTTCGATTATGATCTTCCTCAAGGAGGACGTATCCTACTACAAGATACGAACTTAGACCGGGTTCCAACGGCCCCAGCTCTCTCCTACATTCGGCATAAAGTGTCAGTAATGTTTTGCGAAGTCAAATTTCAAAAGAAACACTGGAAACAAAGTTCGGATTGAGAGATGAAAGTGCTGTCTTATGCTTTGGAAAGTTGTTTTCCAGCTCTGCAAAGATCATTTGGAATGGAGGGGTAGGAGGTGAAAGCAGTGTAGTAGTGTGCAGCAATTACGAACCGTGTAAACTCTGCTTCCATTCGCAGTATCCCCTCTTCACCATTCTCTGCTCTTGTCTTCAAATCTTGAAATTGGTTCTTCTTTTCGGCACTGGCACATATCGTAGTTTTTACACCACGATCTTTGAATCCATCTTCGACAGCGAGACCTCGTACGGTGAACGCAAAACCTTTAACGGGCTCTGGGACATCTTGCTGGCGCTCAGCCCTTCTATTGGAGGACCTGGATGAAGAAGCCATACTTGCTGTTTTTGTGATGAGAATTCTTGCAAAGAATCAGAGAAGATCAGGTCGCCCGCCTTGGAATTAGGACGTAGAAGATAATTCGACGTCGTCGATTGCGAGAAGCAGGCCTCTGAGACAAATTATCAACCAAATTTATGTGAACTTGAGGTTGAAGTTTACTGCAAGTCGCACTTGAGATAAGTAATGTGAGTTTGCTTTTCAAGAGAACTGAAAGGCGAGGTTGGATATAATGTGTATTTTTAACAAGGTTTCCTGTTTGAGATTGAATGGTATCTATCCGACCTCGCTCCGAAATCGCCGCTCATCTACATACAGTATTTCAATTCACTTTCAATTCACTTTCATACATTCTTGGATTGGAACTCGCTTAATAAGTTATCATTCAATGCTTATTTCTACTGTATGATACTATCTAGAATAATGTCAATTGAGTGTGGAAAAATAGATTAAGGAAGCCCAATGAAGTTTCAAAATTAGAATCATGAATCTATCTTCAACAAGTATATTTGGAATGTTTGAGTATTCAAATTGAAAGTATACGTAGTGGTGACTGATTGAAGGATAGGATATGAGTTGGGAATAGATACAAAAGACGTGGTTGATTACACATCATCTCAATCATTTCCTTGATCATATCATTATGTCCAGAGTAACTGTTATTGTTGAAAATTTGTATACTACCTAGGCAATGTATGATATAAAAAGAACATCCCACTTCCATTGAAGCAAAGCTTAGTGCATTGGCAATAGAAGGTCCTATTCGTTCTGCTCATCCCCGCAACGATCTAGAACATGCCTGACTATATTTCACTCACTATCAAACTCTTCTGGTTTTGGCGATGGACCTGGTTAAGCTTCCCTCCGTGCAGATCGCAATGGTTCTGGGTCCCAGCCATCATCCATCTCCATCCCACGAGGATAACCATCGCCATCTCCGTGTAGCGACTCCCCGTCACTCATGAGAGCAGAATTTCCTCCATCCCTCGAGGCTCTTGAAGCTAATAACGCTCTCGTATACTCCCTATGCTCCTCTATTTCCCTCATCAACCCCTCATCGCTATCATCGCCTACAAAGCCTGAACCATCCCGCCCATCGACGACGTCGTTGTCCATGCCTTCTTCTTTCTCAAATTTCTCCTTTGCCTCATACCACTGGTCATTGTCATCGTCGTTATCATCTTCTTCTCCACCAGATCGTTCTTTTGCTTCTAATTCATCTGCTGGTCCGAACCCCAATTCACCTCCTAGTACCTCACCCTCATCAGTGCTCCTCTCACCATCTTCACTCGAATCTTCTTCACTCCTTCCAACTCCTGGCTCAACCCTGGATTCCGTATCCTCCCCATCTTCACCATCAGAAGAGGGTGGAGATTGCCCACTCTTCGAGCTGGAGACACTCGGATTATACCACGGTGATAACATGGCTGGCGGTGCTTCTTCTTCCTCATCTCTCATGTTCACATCGTTTTCGATACCTTCGAATCCATATTGCTTCTTTATATCTTTCTCGTTTTGAAAAGATACCTGACCGGGCCACTCATATTCCACTGTACTCCCGCAAGGGTCGTCGCCTTCATTGGGTCGATTTTGTGGATGCTTTGCTAGTGAACCAAGTTCTGGGACATCAAAAGATGCGTTGAATGTCTTCAGCTCCATCGGGTCTAAAGTGGATGTGAGTTAGCAAAAACAACAACAGAAGGTAACGCGGACATCTCACCGTCTTGGTAATGAACTTTGGATGGATCTGGCTGCCACATGACTTCATCACAATCGACGCTGTTGTTACCGGCCGTGATGCCCTTCCAAGCCAGATTTGCAAATTCGGTCGTATAGTCCAAAAGCTTATCTTTCATCGCTGTTGTATTCATCTCACTTGTTACCAATATTAAAATCTTGCGTAAAAGGGTTTCGCTTTCTGCTGAGACGTTCAATGTGCGATCATTGGAAGACTTTGAATTTGCGATCGTGGGCCGGACTCCAACATCAAAAAATTGCTCTGAGAGTTCTTGAATTTTTGTTTGGAGCGCCTTTTTCTCCTTCTGCACCGGTCTTCGTTTGTTTGTTTTGCTTTCTATGTCTTGCATTAACGTCTTGACTTCTGAGATCTTCGTGACGATATCATCGGCTTCAAATTCCTCCAAAAGGTCGAGGAACTTTGGCGGGTTTAACTCCTCCATAATTAAGTTGTATATGTGTTTGGAAGTTTTTATGATTGATGGAAAGAAGTATCAAGATGATCAAATCAATATTCGACTCTTGGTATGTTGAGATTGTAAAGGTGAGGTGTTTGTTATCCAAATGACGCAATATAATTCACTGCTATACACAGCCCCTCTTCCCTTCCGTATCTTCTTCTTTCAAGCTTATTTGCTATCTCTCCGATACTCGGAAAGAAAGTAAATCTCTCAACCTACACAAAACCCTTCTCTAAAAACAACAAATACTTCTCATTCTTTCAGCTTCTTTCAATTTCCCTCGATATCCTTCACTACCCTGAAACATCCTCCCTTTCACATAATCGACTACGTCGATCAGCGTAAGAATGAGTCTCTCTGAGAAACAGAAAGCGCTCTTGAAAGAGTTGAACAATATCACACTCGATGTGGACGGCATCCTTACTTCTCAGACAGTTGAAGAGGCCAGCCAGTTCTTCTTAAAAGACCTCCGACCTGGAAGAGGCTTGATTGGAAATAAATCAGAAGAAGAGAAGTTTGGAGCTCGAAGTAAATCTATAATCCTTTGCGTGGTTTCCATCTAGTGTAGCATTCAATGAATCCTCATTAACAGATCTCTATTTTTAGAAACTCCCAATGCAGGACTCTCCACAGAACCGTCCTCAAGCCATTCTGCACATAGCGATGGCGATGAAGACGATGATGCCGTCAGCGATATAGACAACATTGAACAAGGTGATAGAACTTACAAGCCCAATCGACCTCCCAGCCCGACAGAATCAGATGAAGAGGAAATCGAAGAGGAAGAAGAAGTAGAGGAATCCGATAAATTTGACGACAAATACGTCGTTATAAACGGTATTCGGTTTGGGCTCTGGGATTACTTGGGGTTTGGATACATGGACTACATCGTAAGTCTCGCATATTGACCTTGAGTCCTAGGAATCAATGGCTAATACTTTTTGCTATAGAAAACTCTTTACAATGTGGAACCAATCAAGCAGCCGGCAGATATGACTGTAGTTCTACATGATTACCAAAGGAAGATTATTGCACAATCTCTTCTTTCTTTGAACTCCCCATTCAGGGGTTTCTTAAACGGTTCTGCCATGGGCCTAGGCAAAACAATCGAGGCTATCGTCACAATGTACCTTTTCAAGAATGAGCCCGGAATGAGTTTTGTTGTCTGTCCCGCGGCGTTGTGCCCACAATGGGTAAAGGCAATCAACTCTTCATGGAAAGAAGGGCACGGCATAACAGCCTTTCATTTGCATGACAGCAGTCTTACTGCACATGACGTGCAAGGCATGGGATGTGATGTCCTAGTAAGTTATTCTACGATAGTTTCCATCGACGTGGTCGATTGTGCATGTGAACTAATAGGAACTAGGTCATGAGCTATAACTTTGTCGAGACAAATAAACGCAAATCAAGTAAATTTGCGGGAGACATCGCGCTGTATGCCAATGGCAGCAAAGCTACTCGACCAAAGAGGCCAACCATGTCCGTCCAAAGTGAAATTTGGCATGACCTGAAACTACAGCCAAAGTTACTTGTCTTAGACGAAGCTCAAATGGTGAACAAGCCGGCTTTAGCATGGGCGCGCGCGTTGATGGCTTTAAAGGCAAAGCGAGTTCTGGTAATGAGTGGAACCTTACCGCACAACCAGTGGACCAACGTCTTTGGTTACCTGAAGTTCTTGAAGGGTCATCCCTTCCACACTCAGAGTGAGTTCCTTCGTGTATTTGGGACACCTGGTGAACGAATTACCAGCGCTAGGAAATTGGCCTGCCTAGCTAGATTCATGCAAGGCTTCACCATAGCCCACCCCTCCTCAATCCTCAACTTGCCCCAAATGAACTCGTTTAGGATATCATTTAATTTGCTTCCACGGGAGGCCGTGGCAGTAGCGGAGTTTGTTTTCGAATACAAGAAATGCGTCATAGGAACACCGGACATAATAATCGACGGTGGCGATAGGGGTCAAGGCCTAGGTCTATTCACTTACGCCATTCAAGCACAGGTGAAGGCTGGGCATCCTATGATGGGCGAGTATTTGTCTGAGCGCTGGGTGCGCCTTGCTCGTTTGGATGGTATAAATTTTAGAGTCTTCTCAGGAGAGGATGTTGATGACCAGAAACCTGAAGAGAGAAAGGATTGGCTTGAAAGAGTCAAGAAAAGACCCGACATAGTAAATGAATCAGGTAGACTAAGTAAGCTGATGGAGCTTTTCCGTCATCTCACAATCACCTACCCAGAAAGAAAACTAGTCATGTTTAGCAGTTTCCTGAAATTCTTAGACATTGTAGAAGAAGGCATACTGAGGCGCTTCAAGATACAATCACTAAGGTACGATGGAACCACGCCTTCTGATGAGAGGCCGAAGATAGAAGAGGCTTTTGTTGAATCAAATAACAATGTTCCATTGTTGATGACTGCTGGATCAGGTATGCATTTCTTCTCCTGTCATATGATGAAGCATGGCTGACTCCTAGTTTTTTTTTAGGTAGCATTGGTCTGAACATCACCTCCGCCTCCATTGTTATAATATGTGAGCCCTGGTGGAATCGGAATTTAGAGAAGCAAGCAATTGCTAGAGTGTATAGACAAGGACAGGAAAAGAATGTGCTGCTATTTAAACTCTTCGGGTTAAATAGTGCTATCGACGCGGAGGTTGTCACAGTTGCTGAAGCAAAGGTAGCAATCAACGAAGACTTAATGAGAGTGTTAGTCACGAAGCACGATGAGCAGCCAAAGTTTGATGATATCCTCACGCATCCACCCGTTCCTCATGTTGAGTTCCCCGAGACAGCAGTTATCTAGAAACGAAGTTTTGAGTTTGGAGTTAGATGAGACGAGATGATGTCGTAAATGGTGGACGTCGTAGATAGGGGATGGGGGGCGGGATCGACGTGGTCGATTGTGGGGTTTAAAAGTTAGTGGTTGAATAATCGTTGATATTTTCTTATATTATGAGCAACGAGATTGTTTGGGGGAGAGAACGTCTTCGATGGGATACCAAGCCAATGATGAGTATTGGTTTTCTTTTCGCAGGGCATTCACGCTGGAAATTTAAGCAACATGACTGAACAATTTTGATTTTCAAATATGTTACTAGTGATAGATATCTTTATACCTATGATAAACTAGAGCAGTGAGCCCCCTCTCTCCTTCTCACCACGAGGCAATTATCAAATTGTAAAAAGAAAAGAAACAGATAAAAAAACCATCGTTATGGGTGAAATAGATAAAACCAACGTGGTTGATTACTGAACCAGTTATTCCCTCTGCAATTTCTTCTCCTCTCGCTCGAATCCTCTCAATACGTGCCGTGAAAAATTTCCATATCTCTATAGTAGTCTGTAATGGTGATCTTCTCTCGCTCAATTGGATAATTCCCAAACTGAAAAAGCAAAAGTATAAAACAGAATTACCCATCGCTATGAGTAAACCCTTCGATGTTGATGTTATCAACCACGTCGATTGTTGATCAACTCATTCCGTCTTGACTCTTTTTTCATCGCCCTCACCGCCTAATACATTGCCCTCTCCATACTTGAAGAAACCTCGTTTGAGCCCACTTCTATTGGATTTCAGCGGCTTATCTGGTTGAGAATAAGATCGAAAGTCCGCACGCCTCAAACATATACGACATCCGCAGGGTTTGATAGGTGCATTGTTGGTAGGGTTTTTGATCAGTCGAAATATGTCTTTGCCTTTTTTTGTCTTTTTTCCAGTTGGTTCCCACATGCCATTCGCGCACTCCTTATACTTGATCTTCCGTGTTTTTGCACTCAACGAACGCTTCCCAACATCTGACATATCTACAGCCGAGAAAGCCATACCAATATTCGCCTCCTATTCATTGCAATTAACACCCACATGAATCTTGGATAGCTTGTTAAACCAAACTTACATGCTCCTTAATTACCCGCGCAGCTCTCAACATGCCATTTTTTCCGGATTGCTCAAAGCGGTTGTCCTTTAGAACACCTTCCTTTTGTTTTTGTCTTCGAACTTGTTCCGGAATGTTCGACTTCTTTCTTGTGACCTTTTTCGTTTCGTTGTCTACAACCTCAACATAATCATTACCGATTTCCTCATCACTTTCTACTTCTTCGACTGATTCCTTATCGTCCTCTTCCTCTTCCTCTTCCCCCTCTGACTCACTAGGATCGGCATCCGCACCTTCATCTACATCTTCGTCGCAATCCGAAATGACTACTTCATTCTCGTCGAGATCAGAGGGGGAGGTGTCGCTTTCACTTGGATGGTAATCCTCATTCTGGTCAAGAACAACCTGAAAGCAATTGTCAGTTAATCATCAAGTATCTGGTTAATCGACCATGTCGATTATGACTCATACGTACCTCGTCCGAAAATAACTTTCGTCCAGGCCCAGTGAAATTTGACTTCTTTCTTCTAGCCATTGTCTCTGTGCTTTATTCTTTTGGTATTATTGTTGATTTTGCAATGATTGTATTGTTGGGAGAAGAAGTTGTGTATTGTAAAGTGGAAGAAAAGGAAACGGGATGGAAATCATATCTATCCTTTCATGGACTTGATTGTATTTTCCAAAGGTGAAATGTTTGAAAGTGAGTGCAAACTGTCACAGATCGGGGTGAATCATTCTCGCCATGTCACGTGTGTAGAATACACGTGAACTGCGCTTCGGGATCCACATTACATATTGATGGGGCAAATTATTATTTAATGTTAGATTTAACGAGTATATGTTAAGACAAGGGCAATGATGTAGGTAGCGTATAGATATTATTGTTACTGTTTATCCGAATAAAGTTTGAAAGTATCGTTATTGTTGTTGATGCTGAAGAATGGAAAGTTAGCTATTGATATGTAGAAGAAAGAGATTGAACAAGAAGAGATTGAATGGAGAGGGAGAGGTTCTATCTTGTTGTCATCAATTCGAATTTGAGGGTATCTGTGACGACTGGGTTCAAGGCATAATCAATGATTGATAACATATAACGAATTGAAGTTAACAATCTATACTAAGAGATATCAAATTATCGAATACAAGAATTAAAGATACAATGTCCTTTTATACCTTGTACTAGCAGGACCTTTTCCCCTACCCTGACAGATATAATCCTTCAATACGTTACAGTATCGTCGTCGTCGATTTCAATTAGAAGTTAGCCATAAATCCAGAGAAAAAAGAAGAAGCAATAATAGAAGTAGATAAATACTAAAATGGATATCAATATGTACATATAGCGTGAAAGTTTTTAGATGAAGGACATATAATCGTTGGCGAGTGATATGAATTTCATATTTGCTATTTTTCTCGTGAACCCCTTCGGTATTGGTGGGAGAAAACAATAACAGAACTTTAACGAACTATGCTGCAAAACAAGTACATAAACAATTGTGGAATTTGAGAGCTTGAAAAATGCCAAAAAGTGGATGCAATCCCGGGGGGATTTGCTGTACCTCCCAATAGGAATCGAACCAATATCTCCAGAATCAAAATCTAGTGTGCTAACCATTACACCATGGGAGGAGTGCTTGTTTGATGTGATAGGATTGCTTGTTTGATGTCATAGAGGTGCTTATTTGCATATGTATTGTTGTGGTGGGCGACGCATTGAAGAGATTTTTTGCGGAGTGGGGCGGGGTGGAGGGCGAAAGGACGTTCAAATAAATGGCTTGTACCCGCGACTAAGAACAAAGCAGGGATAAGGGTCATTGCGGGAGTTGAATCGGAACATTCAGTTGTAATCAAATGTTCGACATTGGCACTACCATGAAGGAAATATTGTACATAATTTTTTGCCCCGGTTACAATTGTAACAAAAATGATCGATTTATCAAACCATAGTTTGGTAAAGTATGTCCGAAACACCCCTTAAAAACGCATCATCATTTTCCAAACGAATCCCCTCCATGTCATTTTCGTCGAAGGATTCCAAAGTCTCCAAGTATATATACTACTTAGTCTAGGTAGGGATATTCAATGTGCGGACTGACAGACTAGATGGTACCAAAGTCTCAAAGTCTGGAAGCAATACAATATATAAATTGAATCCAGGATTTCGAAGTATTTGAAAGCTTTTGGTTGAATACAGAAATTGAAAGCTTCCAATTGTCGGACTGTGTGTTAAAATATCAAGAGCTTTCAATCATCGGGTCGCATGTCAAGCTTTCGAAACCTTCTTAATGCCGGATTATATCCCAAACTATTGGAAGCTTTTGATTGTTGAATTGTATTTCAAACTATTGAAATCCCTGTTAGAGTCTGGCACTCAAACAACAATGGTCTGTCTGAAAGCTACCTTGGTAGTCTATCAAGTGTCGAAATTTTGTACATCTCGCGCGCAGCAGGAAATGCTTGGATATCGATACGTATAGAGAAAGTTATAATCGCCATATCCGGCAAATGATACTAGAAGAGCGATGGGAGAATCTATGAAGTGCGTACGAGTGAGAGAGGCTAAAGCACTTGCTGTAATAGGATGATGCTGTCTCTATCATAGCGATCAAATAGAAAGAGCAATACTTTCCTTGAAAGCCATGCATTGATATAGGAAGTTGGGTTCCGCTGGCACAGTTTCTGAAAGTGTGTCTGTCAACTTGCCCTGCGACTAACAGCGTGTAGTTGAGAGTTCCTCAATCATATTCGACATCGATCGAAGGGGTTTCAATTATTGTAAAGATGCAAGCGCCTCGAAGATTATTTTATGATCAAGAGAAACATCCCGCTGAAACGATTTTGAATTTGGAGAATGTGAATGGACAGAGTAAGGTTGCCGGTACGATGTAGGGACCACCAGGACAGATGTAAGGACAAACCGAGGAAATGACACAATTCCGTCTTATCACCGAAATGTGGGGTAAGCTTATAGCTATCAAACCCCCACCCCTCCATTCATACTATTAATCATCCATCTCTTCTCTCATTTGCCTTATCTCTGACTCTTTTCTAACTGTCCCTTTCCCCATTGATCCATAGATATATCTACTGCAATTTTGCTACGTATGCCAATTCTTCAAAGATCATACTTAGTCCTACCAATTCTTAAATCCTTCTTCAAACATCCATCTCGTTATCAATCCTCTCTTCCACAACTCTACAAACGAACCATGTCCTCCGCAATGTCCAAACGTCTCGAGGGTAAAACCATTGTCATAACTGGTGCCTCATCTGGAATTGGCAGAAGTACCGCTTTGGAATTTGCGAGAACTTCTCCTAAAGATTTGAGATTGATCTTGACAGCTAGAAGGATTGATGTTTTGGAAGAAGTAAAGAAGGATATTGAGAAGGAATGTGGTAAGGGGGTTAGAGTTTTGGCTGTGAAATTGGATGTTAGTAAACCGGAGGAGGTGAAAGGTTTCGTTGGTGGATTACCGGAAGAATGGAGGGAGATTGATGTTTTGGTCAATAATGCGTGAGTTCTTCTAAACTTTGAGGGGAGAGAAACTAATTCTTTAATTCAGTGGTCTAGTCAAAGGTGTAGCACAAGCTCCATCTATCGCCGAAGAAGATATCAACATCATGTTCGCGACAAATGTAACTGGTCTCATCAACATGACTCAAGCTGTCCTCCCAATTTTCAAAGCGAGACCCGATGGTGGAAAGGGCGATATTATAAACATTGGCAGTATTGCAGGAAGAGAACCATACCAAGGAGGAAGTATCTATTGTGCCACTAAAGCAGCCATTAGAAGCTTTGGAGATTCGCTAAGGAGGGAGTTGATTGCTACAAGAATAAGAGTCATTGAAATCGATCCTGGACAAGTCGAGACCGAATTCAGTGTCGTTCGATTTTATGGCGACAAAAATAAGGCAGATGCTGTCTATGCCGGATGTGAACCATTGACTCCGGATGATATCGCTGAAGTTATTGTTTTTGCAGCTGGAAGAAGAGAGAACGTCGTTCTTGCCGATACTTTAATTTTCCCCAATCATCAGGTATGTTTGTAATTCTTTTGGTGCGAATACAGGAACTAATAGAGGTATTGGCAGGCTGCTGCCACAGTAATGCATAAGAAGTCATAAACTGACCATCCATAGGCTGGTGCTGGAGGTGCAATGTATAAGAAGAGCTGAGACATCTCCTTTCTGCGATTCATAATTATGCCAATCAAATAGACAAACAGAACAGGGGATGAAAAACACAATTTATTGCAGAGATGCAATAGATGTTCCTATCTTGTGCATCAGAATTCAAAACTTTAGCGTACCTTTTCAGAAAACTCATTTGCAATCGTTACCGTTCAGCGTTTCCTCTACTTTCGTTGTTTATTTTACTCTTCCTTTTAGTAAAGATTTAGGCTTGGCATATAGAATCATTGAAGATTTTCCTTTTGTATCCTACTAGGTAGTGAACATGAACGTTCCAGGAAAAATCAATGCTTTCCAATTTATCGCGTACGTATTTTCGTCGAATAACTGAAGAGTTTCAAATCTACACCAATCAAAGAAATTTGTTATCGTTTGTATCGATACTTGGATATCACATCTTTTGAGATATTTAAAAGGCCGGCATTCATGACGGTGCTTTGCTTTTGGGAGTACGAGCTCATTGCACTGGACTCATTCTCACTCCTGATTGTCCGCACACCATAACGAAGCCAGGTAGCTGGTAACCTCAAAAGGCTTCATGATCTGAGCCAGCAGAAATCGATGGCACCAAGGCTGTGAAAATTAATTGCATTTTTCGGCCGAACGGATATTTACCGCTAATCTCTACAAGGTAGAGCATCGAGATATTCAGGCTGTCCAACCTAAGTTGATTTTTATAGAACAACCCATCTTCCTACGATTTCACCTCATCTCGAGCGCAAAGCTGTTTGACAAAAAGTATTCGCAAAGTTTATGTCGATCAAAATCAATTCTTACCCGAAACCCCTGCACACAAAGATGCAAAAAGTTGCAACCCTGTTGTCCCAGCTTCAAACTGGGTATGGAAGATAAGAATGCTCTTTGTCAAGAACCTCCCAATAGGAATCGAACCAATATCTCCAGAATCAAAATCTAGTGTGCTAACCATTACACCATGGGAGGGTTACTGAATTGATGCTACAGCATTTGATATTTTGATATATATTATTAGCAGTAAAGTGGGACGAGAAGAGTTTTCAAAAGCCTTTGCTCTCAGTGGGGCGTTAGCGAGTCATGGACACCCAAGTTAGTATTGAAATTCTCGGGTAATTGCTTCGGAGCCTCTTGTCAACGATATGTTATCTGATAATGTGTGAGGAAAATCAAAAATTAATTATAGAAACAATATTAATAACCCAATATAGCAACATTCTATATATTAATACCTCATATATCAAAAATACTATTTCGGATTTAATATATGCTAATTTAGGTCCTTTTATTTTCTCAAATATTACTATTCTAGTTCCAATAAAATAGTAACATTTTAATTCAAGAAATTTAAAGTAAATTTGAATCTTTTAAATCTTTTAAATATTCAGAATTTTTTGAATTTTAATTAATGAATTCATGAATTCATGAAAAAATTGATATCCCAATCCTAAATATCTTTTCTAAAAAAATTCAATAGATGAAAAAAAGAAGGAAAAAAGAAGACTAAAATAGTACTATTAAATGAAAAAGTAGACACTGGAGTATAAAAAATACTAGTTGAGGTCATATTAGTTATAAATCTGACATATGAGGTATCAATACATGGAATATTACTATATTGAGTTATTACCGTAAAAATAATCCATAGGTTATCGTGAGTTTTCTCACCTGCATACCACTTGCAGCTGTGTGGGATCCAACGGTTCACGGCAGATGTATAGATATACCAAAGTCCTACATTGGTGGGCAGGCATTTCCAAACGTCACTGCAGACTGGGTAATGTTAGCTCTGCCTCTTTACTATATATAGAAGTTGCATATGCCAAACCATCAAAACATGGTAGTGCTGGGACTATTCATCGTTGGTAGTTTGTAAGTGGGCCTAATGGATTAAACACATTTACTAACTTTCAAAAGCGTTTGCATTGTATCGCTGACTAGGTTGATCTTCATCTTCCACATGGATCTTACTGACATAACGTGGGGCTTGGTTAATCTAGATCTGTGGTCATGCGTGGAAAGCTTTAGGTAATTATGCCCTTAATGTATTTCATTTGGGACTCTCTCAACAATATTCTAACAATCAACAGTGCTGGCTGTATTTTGCGCTTGTCTGCCATCCCTCAAATCTCTCTACGCCCGGATGATCAGGAAGCAATTTGCTGATGCCCCTCGCTCTACTGGTACTGGAAGAGCTTCATCAGCTCTTGATCACAGTCTGTGGAAAAATCTGTTGGTTCGAGAAGGATACAGGTGACGTAGGACCTACGATCTGCAGGACCTAAATGTCTATATTGTATTCTGTCTAGAGAGCTAGCTATTCTATACAGATAGTAGGTCTAAATAAGGACTACTGAAAGAGCTAGTCTCTTTCGCATTAGCGTATATTTAGTACAGTAGCCATTGAATTGAGGTCACTCACCTACGTTCATACAAAATCCGAAAAGCTCCAATAACCCCCCCGAGAGTTCTACAAGGCTTCGCGATGAAGATGACTGGGTCCAATCACTACGGCTTATCCGGGTCGTGTACAAGGTGCAAGTATCTCTGAAAGTGAGGAGATTGGATTGGAGGAAATTGGAAAAGGAATCAATATTACGAAGGAGGTTTCACAGTAGGGAGAGAACATCAATGTGGTATGAAATGGCTGACTAGCGAGCTTTATCGTTACTACAAATGTCTTACACACACAATTTTTCTAGATAGTCTCTCAAATTCAATAATGATGCAATTTCAGAATGTCTACAGCTGATGATATCTTCAAACTCGGTATTATTTGTTGGTCTTTCTTCCTTGATCGGTAATGTTAATGCTGGAAAAAGACAAAACAATATACATGAACCTTGCACCGGCTCGTCGGCTGTTCCTCGATGTGACATTGTATACAGATGTGGGATGGAGGGGTATGGGGAATGTGTAGGCCGATTCGATGCGGGTAGGGTTGCATTGGGTGGATCCCATCTGTGTCGTATCTGATTTGATTTGTATATTAATGATCTGCACACACACAGTGTAATTGTTGGTTCAAGATAGAATAGTTCACTTTAGTTTAATTATAAAGCGATAATTGTTGACCAGTATTGTTAATGGTGGTATACTATTTGTTACATCACGAAGTTGGTGTGGCCAAAAGTACTCAGGTGCTTCACATCCCATTCCTCTTAGCGTTGATCACGATCTTATTACAGTCTGGCTGAGCCCACCTCCGTCTACATCCACACTTTTTTGAGAAGCATTACATCTCGCACTTCTCTTCTGCTGGTTCTCCTGTCTTCATATTCCTTCTGGCTACACGTCTGTTCTTACATATTCTATCGTTGATCCTCCATTCGAAAAAGCTTTCCATAATCTCCTCTCTTCTCTGTATCATATAAACACTTGAGAAAATGGCATCTATTCTGTTTGAGGAAGTTGGATTGGTTCCTGTACGCCGAAAACAACTTCTCAATAACATAGTCGACGGTTTGGCGAAAGTTCGCCCGGGAACCATCTACGCGGAGGCTCCACGATCCGCAACCAGCTATGAGGAAGGATATCGCAAGATCAGCTATGCTAACTTTGCCAATGCCATCAATGGTCTCGCACATTGGTTACACGATACTCTTGGTCCCGCGGAAAACTTCCCAACTGTAGCTTATATTGGCCCAAATGACTTCCGCTATAATGCTTTAATATTGGCAGCTGTAAAAGCGGGGTATAAGGTTGGTCATAAGCTAAAAGTTCATATGGATGAAACACTCTAACGAATTGGAATTAGATGTTCTTTAGTTCCCCTCGAAATAGCATACCAGCTCATGCGAATCTCTTCAAAATTCTTGACTGCAAGGTTCTAATTACAGCCAACCCAACGCTACCCATGGCGCCTGCCATCATCGAAGCTACCGGCGTACGTTCCATCGAATGTCCAGACGTTGCCGAATTGCTTGACAACGTTTACTCACATTATCCATTCAACAAGACATTCGAGCAAGCAAGAAAGGAACCACTGGTTGTGTTACACACTTCTGGTACAACTGGTTTTCCAAAGCCGATAGTTTGGAACCATGATTGGGCTGCTAGTTGGAGTGATTGGCTTGCCATTGCTCCTCCTGATGGATATACAAACCAGACTGCGTTGTGGACTTCGTATGCATACCTGGATTTTTCAATCGAGAGAGTTATCTAATGGTTATTTTGATAGGACGAGACTTTTGAATGCTTTACCTCCCTTTCATGTGAGTAGCCTAAGCTTCTCTTGATCCCTTATTCAACAGAATTCTCCGCATTTGTATCAATCTTCGCTGTCTCAATATACTCTGCTTGGGCTGACAATCTTATAAGGCTGGTGGAATCTTCATGACACTCTTGAATGCAGTATTCAATCAGACGCCACTTATATATCCTTTGGCCGGTGTACCTCTCTCGACCCAGGTTGTGCTAGAGGCGTTGAAATATGTCAAAGCAGACAGCGTTTTCCTTGCACCACCTTTCGTCGAGGAAGTTGGTAAAACCCCAGAAATGCTAGATTTCTTAGTTGAGAATGTCGATGTACTTGTATATGGCGGTGGAGATGTGTCACAGGCTACAGGTGACAAGATTTCTAAGCGGCTCAAGTTGTCCATGATCATAGGATCTACAGAAAGCGGTGCTTTCCCCGCCATTTTCCCCAGCGATAAATGGCCGTCTGATGATTGGAAATATTTCCACTTCAATCCAAACGCTGGCATTGAACTGAGACCTTATTCTGAAGGTCGCTATGAAGCGGTTGTGATCCGCAACCCTGATCCTGAGAAATTACAACCGATCTTCTCAGTCTTTCCGTCACTGAACGAATGGGAAATTCATGATCTTTATGCTCCACATCCTTCTATTCCAGATATGTGGTTATACTCTGGACGAAGTGATGATATCATTGTTCTTTTGACCGGCGAAAAAACCAATCCTGTAAGTATGGAGCAACAAATTTCACATCATCCTGAAGTGCGAGATGCACTTGTCGTCGGTACTCACCGGTTCCAAACTGCGTTGTTGATTGAACTGATTTCTCCTCAAACTCTTTCAACATCAGAACGGGCTGAAGCGATTGAACGTATATGGCCGACCATTCAAGAGTCAAATCAGGAATGTCCACGCCACGCCAAGGTTGCCAAATCACATGTGTTCTTCACCAGTCCTGAGAAACCGATGGAAAGATCTGGTAAAGGAACGATTCAAAGACAACCAACACTTGATCTCTACGCAAAAGAGATCGACAATTTGTACGCAGACGCAGAGAAAATGTCCACGTCAACTCCATTAGACATATCTGTTCCTGATACCAAGATTGATTTAGAGGACAGCAGCTCTATAAGTCGATTTATCCATGATGCTGTTTCTCAGCTTGTAGGTCCCGTCGCATTTCAAGATGAGGATGACCTTTTTGTTCGAGGAATGCTGGACTCTTTGCAGGCACTTCGATTGACGAGAACTTTGAAACATACATTTGCCGTTCCAGAGTTGGAAATCACTACTCTATATACTAACCCCTCAGTCACATCTCTCACTGAGGCAATACTTCGTCTCTCTTCATTACACGAGTCATCAAAGGCATCAAGTATCCTTTCTAGACAGCAAATCATCAGTAACAGTTTGGCCGAATACAAAACCACACTAGATTGCGTCGATGATCATGGAGCACGATCAAATGGTGTGAGCGTTGTGAATGATGAAGCTAAGAAAGTAGTTATTCTCACAGGCTCTACTGGCGCACTTGGCTCATACATCCTGGAAACTCTCTTAAGATCGAGCTTTGTTGCGCACATTTTCTGTCTTAATAGAGTTGCCGGAAAAGAACTGCAGATGGAACGGAGTCGGACTCATGGTCTTCCTACCGAATTTCCCGAAGATCGAGTCACCTTTCTCCATGCTGATCTCTCCCAAAAATATTTCGGTCTTGACCCTGTCTTATTCGCCAAGATCAAATCCTCCGCCACAGATATCATCCACAATGCTTGGCCTGTAAACTTCAACATTCCATTATCCACTTTCTACCCCAACATCAAAGGTATCATCAACTTGATTGAGCTCGCAGCCACTGCCTCTCACAAACCATCACTCATGTTTTTGTCATCCCTGAGTTCCGTCGGCAACTTCGAAGGAGATGTCCCGGAAATTGTCATAAATGACGTCACAGCATCTCTTCCAATGGGGTACTCCGAATCGAAGTTCATTGCTGAAAACCTTCTTGCCTATGCTGCGGATAAATTCCCCAATGTACCAATCAGTATCGCTCGGGTCGGGCAAATCGCGGGGCCTGTCTCTACCAAAGGGATATGGAATAAACATGAGTGGCTCCCAAGTCTCGTGCTTAGCTCCATTCACTTGGGAATCATCCCCGAATCGCTTGATTCAACAGATTCTAGTGAAATAGACTGGGTCCCAATTGATCTTGTTGCTGCTATACTCGTGGAGCTTACATTCAACGCCCAATCGGATCAGATTGGAGGAGCCGTAGTCTATCATCCCGTCAACCCTGTTCTCGTTTCGTGGAAATCACTTCTACCCACGATAATCGAGACTGCAACATTCGGACAAAAGAACAAAATGACCCCTGTACCTTTTGCGAAATGGATTGAGCGCGTTCGAAAGGACGCAGAGGATCTCCATTCCAAGACCAATTTCGAAGAAATGTTGGAGAAAAATCCGGCAATCAAACTGCTGTCTTTCTACGAAGGATTGGTGAAAGGAAGAGGCACGAGCATCCTAGAGAATAAGAGGACAGTGCAGACAAGTGACAAGTTGCGTAGGCTACAGGGTATTGAGGGGGCGTGGGTTGAGAAATGGGTGCAGGGTTGGATTCAATAATCGAGTAAGCCTTCTCGTCTTCTCGGCGGGAGTAAAAATTTTCTGCAGACTGGGGTGTATAGTTCGGGTTGAATCTTACACGTGTCGTATTGTAAAATGATGCGGCAAGGACGATGCTTGGAAACATTGGTATTAGTATCTCTATTGCATTGCCCTTTCCCACACGCTGCTATCTACAATAAGCCCTTCTGCCTTGCTCGACGCGTCGTTTCCAGTCTTGTCTTTTCCATCACGAACCCTCTGACTTTGCCCACGATTCTCAGGATACAACCTGTCATTGGCAGGGGAAAAATCGCTCGGTAAATGTATGCTGTAAAATAAATCTTTCAAATGTCTTGCTCCGCAGAGTCCATAACTGAAAATAAAATACTTTTATATGGGGGAGACATTAATGGAGGGGTTGACAAAGGAGAATCATGATGCGGGGATCGATCCGTGAGTCGCATCTTTATACAGATACCAGTGGTGCATCTGGTCACGAAAAGTCTTGCTGATCTCATAAAGAATCATGACGCCGATAGTATCTTCCAACCTCAAAAGGAAAAATTGTTAGGGATCATCATGAACTCGAATGAGAATTGGAATCAGAATTTAAATCAACCATCAAAGAACGACTCCAGCTTGATACCTATTTCGCAAAGTCTGACTACTTAGTCTCAACCATCGCTGCGTAGCACAAGTCTTGCTGTTGGTTTGAGTAGAACACAGAAGACGTAGAACCTAAATGTAGGGTCTAATTTTTCAATGTGAATTCTGTCCAAGGGGCTAGCTAATCACAGAAAGAAGCAAGCTTTATATAGTTCTTGCTACGAGATTAGCTCCTTTGATGTAGGCTAGAATGACTCAAGGCCATTCATTCAATCTTTGTTCACACACTTACCCCCCAAAAATACACTCCTCGTCCGTAAAAATCTTAGAGCTGTCAACCGACGTGAACTCACCATTCCCAACTTGGCATTGTGTTAAAACTTATCATATACATTACCAGTATTTGATACTCCTTCTCGCGCCTCTTTTCTTTCTCTTTTCTTTCTCTTTTCTTTCCCCCTTTCCCTATCATCATCAAGATCTTCGACTTCTGGCCCTTACACGCTCCCGATAACTCATCCATGAAATCAGAAGACGAGCTGATGTCTTCACACTTATTTTGAATGCCCAACGATCTCCCCTCCATTCTCTCTTGCGCAAAGGACAAATTTATGATTTGATATCAAATACTCACTTTCAGTGTAGATATTTCTTATCCTCATCATATCTAGTTTTCTAATAGTTTTTTCTCATTCCTATAAAACTAACATACAAAATACCTAGAAATTCACCATCATCATCATCATCACCATCACCATCAGCACAAACTCAAAACAATATTCCCAACACAAGTTATCAACCAGCCCGCCCCGCCCCACCCCACACTCCCAGCCTCAGAAAGTATACACACCCAGATCAAAAAGCCTTACAAGATTCCCGCAATCCAGATTCTCTTTTCCTTGCTATCTAAGCAACAATGTTTCAATTACCAATACATTCAATCCCATCTATGCTCCACACCGATATCCCAAATCAATCGAGCAACATCTCCTCCTCTCTCTATATAGTTATCAAACTGTAAACTATCCCATCTATCCTATCCTATCCTATCCTATCATATTCGATTCCAATATAGATAGCGCGCCCAGTAATTTGATCCACAGTAGATATGTTGACACAAGCCTCGTTTCTGCGTATCCTAGACCATCTCACCAGTGTCTAAATATGAATGATTCGAGGAGTCTTTTGCTTATACTTCTCGTGCTTGTATGTCTGTGTAATGTTTTGGATATGTAAGATGTGGTAGCTGATAACTAGTAGCCAGTAGTTAAATAAATTCATGATAGATTTGAAAAACTATTATGTTAAGTCATTCATTAAATTCCAGATTAATATATAAGGAGAATTAGATTAGGGGAGGAGAGATGAACAACTACTACAATTGCACTCAGTGGAGTATTCAATAACCTTTCTGAAAATGAAAAATGTTAAATTTCAAGGAAAGAGATGTTGGAATCGTACAAATTCCAAGCTTTGAGACAGGAAGTCGATGATTCAAATGAGAAAAATTCTTAGTTTTCCTTATAAAGTAAGACAAACTCTTGTTTGGTGGTTCTCGAATACACTGAAGATTATGACAGCAAATCTAGTATATTTGTTTGTCATTTTTAGTAAGATACAAATATTCGAAATGATTCAGGTGAAGCTTAAATGGTCAACTAAAATAGACCTTGACAATATATTGCGACCTGGCAATGCGATTGAAATCAGAAACCTGACATTACAAGCTTCGACGTCAACTCGGTCTCACGACGACTTTTAATTCGCACGCGGTTACAAGCATACGATGCAGGAGAAGATAGATGATGCAGTGAGTATGTTAGTCCATACTGACGATAACATAATTTATCGTTGAGATGAGATATGAGATAGAGTGCTCATAGATGTATGAGATCTTGTGGTATTGAGATAATGGAGATGAAGTCATGGGGCAATGCAGTGTCAAGAATGAATATGTTGACAATTCAAGAAATAGATAGATTGATGTGCAGACGGAAGATCTATGTGGAATATGGGGGGAAATGTGAATTCTGAAATTTCCCGTGTTATAGCTATAGACCAATGATTGCGTGTTGAGACTACACGGGTTGACAGAAATAAAGTTGTAAAACAGCAGAAGATGGGTTCCTTCATCCAATGCAAGCAAATGATCGGAATTGACGTGGGAACAGAGTTGCTACGATATCGAGATTGATGATTGAGATGAGATAATGCAGGTCAGAATGATGTAATAGTAACTGTGATGAGATCTTGACTGCAATCGTCGTTCCATAAAGTTTACTCGAATGTGATGTGTATCCAATATCGATGAGAGATAAAATGTTGTGTTGAATTGAGACGATATCATCAAGATTTCTTGAGATATCATAGGAGAAATATCAAACAAATCATCAACGTGTGATCAGATAGATGAAAGGTTTAGATCATGCATCATGAATGTTTGATCTGACGATACTAAATCGAAGAGATTGATGATCTACACGGATGTTGTGATATTGTGATATTGTAAAAGAGATCAAAATGTTTATTCTGATGTTGTGATATCGAGGATAACCAATATAATTATCTTATGATGATCTTGGAGATGCCTGCACAATCTATATGATGTACAACATTCTATGACTCAACAGAACATTATTATATGCAAGAAGATACATAGAAGAATGCGGAATGATAATGTATATGTGCCATGATTAAAAATCAGGATAACTGAGAGGCAAAAAGGTATTGTACTTCGCAAACAAAACACAACTCAATCCTAGTACAGCTGGAGCATGATGTAGTGTAACTCGGTAATTTTTCACACACCATACAAAAGTTCAAAGTGTCATATGATAGGGGAAAAGAGATGGCTTGGCGGGGTCATTTTCGGAGATGGAATTCCTTGAGAAAATCATGAATGTCCGATATGTTGAGAAACATTCAATCAATGGTTCTCGATGCAAAGAAAATCGTACAAGATGTAATATCAAAGGGATTTTCGGAGAAGTCCAAAAAGTGATAGATTATGCGATCATGTTAGGCGAGGGGACAGATGCAAAGGCAATACAGTAGTAGATCCCCTTGATCTATGGAATGCATCCATGATGTCTTGCAGCTCTTGGAATTTTTCGAATCCGGGTTGACGGGGATTCCAATGTCTGCTGGTAGTGGTGGGGAAAATGAACTATCATGACCCGAAGGGATAGATGAAGCATATGAAATGTTGTGTTGTATGGTTTGGGTAAAAAGAAAGAAAGTTTGGAATGCATGGTCGAATATTGATGGATGGTGATCAAAGTGACATGGTGGGAAGTATAGTACGTGGTGCTGCATTTGCATAAAGGCTGGTAGCCATTCATTGATTCTTTCTGCATGTGAAGATATATGTGTGGTAGGAAATGGAGGACATGGAGGAAATGTAGTGGTTGTCAGACTGCAGAAGAGCAAAACTACTGCGCGCTGTGTATTATTTCTTTCCTTTCTTCCGACTTCGGAAAAACGAGAATGCTGTACTCGGTGCACCAAGGGGTATTGATATGATGATTGGATAGATGATTGGATGGATGATTGGATGGATGATGGATGGATGATGGATGGATGAAGTTCTAGACAAGAAAAGATTGATGAAGAAAAGGTCGTATGCGAATGTTCACGATCCTGTATTAGCAAATAATTGGATGTCGTGTTTTGATAGTAAGTGAAAGCAGCAGTAGTGAGCGAGTGAACGTTGCAGGGTGGAAAATACTACTAGATGGATAGCCACTGCTCTTGCATGGAGAGTGGAGTTGCTCTTAAGTACTCGATGATCGCTCGTTACCAAGTACCCAAAGATAGGAATTTGGGATATGCGAGTGGGTGTAAAGTAGCCTGTAGTTGGCTAGTCATCTATGTAGATGTAGATGCAGGTGGGTGGTATGGATGATGTGATCGAATGGATATATTATTATTGGTTGGCGATAACAAAAATAAAGGAAATAATGTGAGGCTCAATGTACCTCCCTAGGTATGAATGTGCGGATTTATACGGTATATGGTGTATGGTATACGGTGCATCGTGTATGATATGTGGTATATGATATATGATATATGATATATGATATGATATGATATATATAATATATGGTATATGGTATACGGTATATGATATATAGCACATAGTATATGGCACATAGTATATGATATACGGCATATGATATATGGTATATAACACATAGTATATGGCACATAGTATATGATGTAGGTATTGTCTATCCTGTATATAATATCAACGATCCAATATTGACTATATTATATACAATGAGAAGATTATATTAATCTCCTGTCAGCACGCCGAGTCGTGATTACAATTGATCAATCTAAGCCAGCCAATCCATTCCGTGGAGAAATCCGGTTTGATGTCAACAGCCGCAAGAATGATTCTAATCCCCTCTTCTGCCTACAAGGTAACCATTGCCTCGGAGAACGGCTTGTCATGGTTTGCCTTTCGCCGTTTGAAACGCTCTGTCCTTGGGAGGAATGAGTCAATGAAGGAAACAATGGGTCTGTTTGAGGCGATTGTAAACTGTTGACTCTTGAATGCCCTTGCCGAGCTGAATGCAGCATGCTAGCATATATTTCAGTCTTTTGAATGGTTTACCAACAATAGAATTTACGTAGCATCATTCCCTTTCGCCTTTCGCCTTTCGCCTTTCGTGGAGGTTAATCGGATCCAGTCGTAGTACCAGTCCTAACATCAGTCCTAGTACCAGTCCTAGTACCAGCACCAGTACCAATACCAATACCAGTACCAATACCAGTACCAGCAAGGTATTGATCGTGCTATTTCTTGGCAATCAATTTCTAGTCAACAAGAGCCGTCGGTAGTGTTTTGAGTGGTGTGTCGGGTATTATCCCAGATATTGAAGCAGAGAATGATTTTCACGACACGACATGCTGTAAGATATTGTACATGACAAGAGAAGAGGGACGAGGTGGATATGATTTACATGGAGAGGTCAGAGTAGGACATGAAGAGAACCAGTAAAGTCCAAACAGAAGGATGTTTTATTCTTTTTCTTCTTTCTTTTTCATTGAAATGACATGGAGCTTTCTGGGGACTTTGTCATTCTCGTACATATTGTATGGTCTGCCGACGCTCAGCCTCGTTTGGAAGGTTGTTGATAGGAAGGGAAATCCCAAGGATCTTTAACCTTATCACTTCACTCCTCACTCTCCCTCTCACCCTCACTATCGATTAGCCTCAAATGCAGGGAAGCAGGGTTATTTTAATTCATGACCATCAACCATCAGCCATCCATCATCCATCACCCATCACCAATCACCCAATGAGAATCAATGAAATCACATCTCAAGATACACATCAATTCAATAAGTCATGAGGAATGCCTAGACAGGTAATATTGGAATGTTGGAATATTACCTCAATTGCACTAGCTATTCTTTAGTCACAACGACGACGACCTCTTCGAATTCTCAGGTCGGTGATGGATGCACCATTTGAACGCTTGAACTGCCACTCTGCCACTCTGCCACTCTGCCACTCAGTACATTTTACCACCCAATTTCCTATTTCGTACACTTATTACCCAGAAGTATTACATGCATGACCGTCACACCGATGGAGAAACTACTAGCTACCTGCTACCTGCTACCTGCTACCTAATGACTATCCACCTGCCGACTATTTGTTGAATAGGATTCACTGCCCCAGTTGGCCTCATTGTCTATTTGAAGCAGAGGAATCCCCGACTGGAGAAAGTACTTGTATACGGATTCGCATCCATTGCATTGCATTCAAGACTTCACTCCCTACATCCATCCATTCCGCTACCAATTCTACATTCTATTGACTTACACGTTCTCTTCACACTTCCCTTCACCACTTTGACATTGCTTTTGATTGAAAATTCATCATTTGACTTGACCTCCAACCTTCCTATCACCAATCACGGATATCAAGGCGACCTGCAGCAGCGGAAATAAAGTAATAATCCACGAGGTGAGTGTCTGATGATCAATCTACCCGTCAGCAAACAATCCATCTGGTGATTGGTAGCCGTGCAAGAGTTACACTTCATTTCTCTGACATACGGCTACTACCACCGTCTGCAAGTACCTCCAGCTACTTTGGTAGTCATCATATATGTCAAAAGATCCTTTGCCACAATCGGTGAATTTGCAATATGCGCCCATTCTAAGTCCATTTCAAAAATCAAGCTAATTCGAGTGGGATCAGCTCAGGTCATTAATAGAATTCGAACATTCGATAGCCCTTCTGCAAAAATACGACCTGCCACCTTACAATCTCATATTAGGCAGTCAGCCGCACAACCACATTATTCCTAATTGCACAGTAATCCAAATCTTTCCAAAAGAATTCCTTCACAACGGCTACCTTATTAAAGGCAGGAAAGCACAAGCGCTGGTCAAATAAGATGGATACTCCAAGTTCAAGCAAAGGTAGTGATCAAGCAACGGAGAGGGAAGAGCCTACAACAGTGGTTGTTGGAGAAGGTTCATCAGCGACACAAATTGAAGCTAAACCGCGACAAACTATGGATAAGCACGGTAAAGCCAAGACATCTAAGAAAGATAAGGCAGATAAGAATTGCAAGTCCAAGGGAAAGAAAAAGAAAGAATTGGTGGAGACGGAGTCGGAGAGCGAAGATGATGAATCCTCCGATTTAGATTCTTCTTCTTCTTCTTCCTCTTCTTCCAGTGATTCGGATTCAGAGACCGAGACTGAAAAGGAAAAGAAGAAGAGAAAGGCAAAATCTAAGGCTAAACAAAAGTTAAAGGCGAAGCGTAAGGCTAAAGCGAAGAAGAGAGCTAAGAAAGATGTGGGTATCAGTCCAGTCTATTTTCGAATCCACTAAATGCTAACCACTTTCTAGGATACTTCTGACTCCGATTCAACTTCCGATTCGGATTCTGAGGATGAAGATGGAGAAGCCGAAAATGATTCTGGTGATGCCGATGCCGATGATGATGCCGATGAAGTCGCCGAGGCTACTAATGCTCAAATTCTAGCGCAAGTGATGCAGCTTCAAGCGATGCAAATCCAAGCAAGCCAAAGAGCTCAGATATCTCACCCGGGTACACAATTACCACCTGCCACAATATGGAATTTACCACCTCCACCCCCACCAACAAATCCCCTTCATCCTGATGCCAGACGCCAAGCTTTGCGTAGAAAGCTCTTGATGGATGGGAGGAAGGAGGCTGTAAAGAGTAAGAAGGACAAGGGCAAGAAAAAGAGGGGAAGTAAATTGGAATTCAAGAGAGTAGATCAATTGTGGGATAGTACAATCCATAATTACAAGCTTACCGACACGGCCGAGGACGAAGAGAGTTCGGAATATGATCAATATCTTTTTAATGTTCGCAGAACATTTGATTGGGAGGGAAAATATAAGGTATGTCTTCGAGATCCATTGTTAGATTGTCTGCTAATATTCTCAAGGCTACGGTCGTTGATATTAAGAGCAAACTCTTGAAAGAAGCTCTCACTGAAGCTATGGATGGTGTTAAAGGTGTTAGTTTTGTCGAAGAGACGCCATGCATCGATCCTAACCTTCTCTTCCTCTACCTTGAGGACCTTCGACAATCTTGCAAAAAATTGAAAAATAAGAAGGTTACGGAAAAGAAAGGTAGAAAGAAGATTAAGAAGAGAAATGAGACCAAGAGAAAACATCTCAAAGTTCTTTTGAAATATCTCGACAAGGATTATGCTTCTACTAAAAAGGCTCTTTATCCTATGTTGGAGAATGGAATTATCACATTTGATTTGCTCTGGGCCTTGTATAAACCAAATACTTTGGCTTATACCACGACTTATGGAACAGCAGATGAGCCAAGAGCTTTCAAAATCGAGTTGGCCGAAAAGATTGTCAGTTTCATGAGAGGAACTTGGTATAATATCGAGGGTAAATATTTGGAGTATGATGGAAAGACGTGGGGAATGGGTATGTTACATCCACGTTCCACAAAATCAATTTATTAACGTCATTATAGGTACCATGGATTGTGATGTTCCGGCTTTCAAGGGTGCAAGAAAGATCACAAGTCTTAATTGTTATCCTTTGAAATATCACAAGAATGAAGCCAAACTTCGTACCGAACTTATTGAGAGAGGTAAGAAGTTTGTGGCTCTACAAGGTGTTCATTATAAGAGTCACAAGGGAATGGCATATTACAAGAAGCGTAAGGCTATTATCAAAGTGAATATTGATGGCAGAGTTATGGTCGATCCCGCTATTCATCGTCGAATTTTACCAAATTACAACGTCAGTACCGTCAAGCCTAATGATCCAGACCTTCTCGGCGATTCAGATAGTGAGGATGACGACTGTGGCTGCTGTGGTGATGAAAGTTCTGATGATGGTGAAGGAGATCATGTTCTAGAGAAGAGAGACGATAGTGATGAACCAAAAAAGAAGTTCAAGGTTGTTCTCGATGAAAAGGAGAGACCTCGTCTAGTTCAGGTTCCTGTCGATGAGGACGGCAATGAAGTCGTTGTTGAAAAACTCGATGAAGTTCCTAGTACAGTTGTCGATAAGGATGACAAGGACAACAAGGATAGTAAGGATGAAAAAGGACAGGTAGAAGAAGACAAGAAAGCTCCTCCCGTCTTTACAGAAGAGGAATACTTAATTGCTTCTCCTGTTGTCCTCGGGTTTGCATTTGCTGAAAAGCTTTGGCTCGAATTCACCGTTTCAGGAATCAAAGATATTGTTTGGAACGAAGGAGCTTATGATTCCCTTGTCTTAGAAGACAACACCAAAGCCATTGTCAAAGCTTTGGTTGAATCCCACAAATACCACCCAGCCGAAAGTATTGACGATGTTATTCAAGGTAAAGGTAAAGGACTTGTTGCCGTTCTTCATGGTCCACCTGGTACAGGTAAAACCCTCACCGCAGAAGGTATCTCGGAACTCCTCAAGTGTCCTCTCTATATGGTTTCAGCCGGAGAACTCGGTACCGATCCACGTACTCTGGAAGCAGAACTTCAGAAGATTCTCGATATTGCTCATGCATGGGGTGCAGTTCTTCTTCTTGATGAAGCTGACGTTTTCTTGGAAAAGAGAACTATTCAGGATATTCACCGTAATGCTTTGGTTTCTATCTTCTTGAGACTTTTGGAATATTTCCAAGGTATTCTTTTCCTGACTACAAATCGTGTTGAAACATTTGATGATGCGTTTCAATCAAGAATTCATATCGCACTAAGATATGGTGATTTGAGTCCGAAAGCAAAGAAGAGTGTTTTCAAGATGTTTATCGAAAGAGTTAGGGTTTTGGAAGGTATTGATACAATGCCTTTTACGGAGGAAGATTATAATGCGTTGGCGAGGAATAATTTGAATGGACGACAGGTATGTTTATCATCTTTTACACTTCTCCCCATCACCTTTCCCAAAACTTGGATCGAGAATATAACTAACAAATTTTTAGATCAAAAATACAGTCCGTACAGCTCAAGCTCTCGCTGTCAATAATAAAGAACCTCTTTCCATGGAACATATCAAACGTGTCTTGGATGTCTCGAATGCTTTTGATAGGGACTTGAAAGGAGGAACAGGATTTGAGGATGCTATGAGAGGATACTTTTAAACCTTTCCTATCTGAATTGCTGGCAATGGTTAGGAGGAGAGGGGGTTGGGAAAAGGCAACGGGATCTCTTTGGGCATAAATAAAAGGAAATTTTCAATGGCCTGTCTTTTTCTTTTTCTTTGGTTATTTGGGGAGGGGATAGCCGCGGAATGTTGAAGACAGGAGTGAGTAAGCTGGTAATCTTGGTTATTGGCAATGTTCCTACTCTGGTATATTTTTTATGGATTGATTTCATTCAACTTTTGGAGGGGATTTCCGGTTATCAACAATTGAGGTGTGCGGGTGGAGAAACAATGGGGATGGGGATGGGGAAATGATACATGTGGAAGCTTACACATGGTAACAAACATTCCACATTTTATGATTCAATGGGGATGAGGATATTGGATAGGTTAGGTTAGGTTAGGAGGGGATGGGATGAAGTGTGTCATGAGCGAGATTTTTTGCACACATCCTTAGTTACATAGCATAGCATAGCAGTCCTAGAGCTTAGTCAACTTATGAATAGCAATGCATTTTGATGTTTACATTTATCTTTTATCTTTTCTATGGATGTTCTGAGTCTTATTCATTCATATTTACTTAGCTACCTACATATTCATCGTGTTCATCATACCCACCCTCACGGGTGACGCGAAAAATAACATATACAAATTAATAAATCTCAATCAATAGAATAACAACTTTCTTTTAATTAATTTAATATAACCACTTTTTATATTTATAATAAGATTAGAATAATAACTTTACTAAATCAACATTAGAGATTTATTCTATATAGTTTTTATAATTCTAAATATAATATTTGTAGAGTAATTTATTACAGAAAATAGACTCACTTTTATTAATCAAGATTTTTAAATTAACTCTCCCTGAAACTATGAGATTCTATATAAAATGAAAGATTTAATATTAATACTATTTTGAATAATATTATTATATAATTAATAAAAGCTATAATTGTGATTCAAATCCCTTTTAAAATAATTCTTTTGAAAAGAAAAACCACCCTCAAAATTACTCTTTTTATTACTTTTTTACTATTTAATAAACTATTTTTTCATTTTAATAATATTCTTAAATCTTTAAAATATAATATCTACTAATTTATTAATATATTCAAAAATAACTTTCTTTTAATTCTTATTTATAAATTCCTATATTATTATATTATTCTAACAAACATACTATTATATAATTTGTTTTAGGATTAATGAGATATTTTTGATAATTAAGAAATTAGAATTATTATAATAGTTTTGATAGATCTTTAAATTATAATTTCTCTTCTATTTCTTTATTATATTATTCCTTTTGTACTTATAGCTATACTCTAAATTACTATTTTCCTTAAGTATAAAATTCTTTAATATATTAATTATTATTTTATCTCTATATTTAATATAAAATCGATATATATATTATAGAAGCTGCCTCTAGGATTATATGGAAGTAATTAGAAATCTCTCAAAATAGTTTAGACTAAACTTCATATAGGAATTTAATAAAATTATAACTAATTATAATTCTTATAACTATAATAATAAAACTAATAATTATTCTTAAATATAAAGCTTTATATTATAATAAAACCTATTCCCTTATATAAACCTTTATTCTCTATTATCTTATTAATTTCATTTATTAGAATTAATAGAATAACTTATTATATAATATCTATTCCTATAACTCTCAATAATATTACTATTTATCTAATCTATACTTACTAAATAATCTATAATAAATAACTACTCTATACTTACTATAAGATAAATATTAATAAAAATAAATATCTATTTTTCCTGATTTACTAATTACTTATTTAATTACTCTTATTTCTAACTATCTATTAATCTTATAATTCCTATAATATTGTTTTTATAAATTACAACATTAAAGCTCGCCTTTATCTTATAATTCATATTATAGTATGAGTACCTCCGTAATAATATACCTTATAAAACAACTTATTATTACGATTTTTAGGAACATTATAATATGTAAAATTATTCTTAAAGTTATAGTTTATTATTACTTAATACTACTATTTATTACAATATTTCTTTTTTTCTATTCCTTTAAACTAAATATATTCAGAATAAAACCTTTACTCTAACTTTCTAATAATCCTATATTTTCCCTTAGACTCGAAATCCTAATAATACTTATCAAATAATCTAACTCTTCTTTAATTTTTCAAAATAAGATATTTAATTAATATATTATAAGTAAATTAGAGTTTAATAATAATTGTATTTTATATAACCTATTCCTTATAATAAGTTATATATTTTTAATATTCTATAAATTCTAGAGTTTATATAACAATTCTTTCAAATTGATTTAATTTATATACCTCTTTTAATTACTTCTAATTAAGGAATCTAACCTTAAATCCCTTCCTTTTGTTATAAGAGCTGCCTCTAGGATTATATGGAAGTAATTAGAGATCTTTCAAAATGATTTAGACTAAACTTCAAATAGGAATTCAATAAGATTATAACTAATTGTAATTCTTATAATTATAGTAATAAAACTAATAATTATTTTTGAATATAAAGCTTTATATTATAATGAAACTATTTCTTTATATAAATCTTTATTTTATTTGAATAACTGAAATAATTAATTGTTTCTAGAGTATTATTGTTTTTGAGCTATTCATTATAAAATACTAATTCTATAACTTTTAATATTCTAATTTATTCTTTTTATTTTAAAACTAATCCTTTAAGATATTATTAATTTTAATAAAGTTTTTTTGTTTATTATATTTTATTTTTTTTAGAATCTATTATTCTGAAAACTATATTTTAGATTTTTAGAGTATCCTATAACTAATATTATATATATATCTAAAACTTTTTTTAAGTATTTAGTATCCTTTGATATACTATAATTGAATTACTAAGATCTATAATATTATTATAGTTTATAAGTTAATGATTTTATAGCCTGTTATTAATTCGTTATAATACCTTTAAATTATAATCTCTATAATATATATTATAAAAAGTAATAATTCTTTTTATTCCTTTAATCTCTTTTCGATTATAAAATTATATAAGTATCTGGAATTATAATTATATCAATATCAATATTCAATATAAAATATAATATTTGTTATAATGAATTAATAATAGGCTATAGAATCACTAATATATAGATTATAATAATATTATAGGCCTTAATAATTCAGTTATAATATATTAAGGGATATTAGATATTCAAGGAAAGTCTTAGATATATATATAGTATTAGTTATAGGATACTTTAGAAACCTAGAATATAATTTCTAGAATAATAGGTTTTAGAAAAGATAGAATATAATAAATAAAAAGGCTTTATTAGGATTAATAATGTTCTAAAGAATTAATTTTAGAATAAAAGAATAAGCTAGGATATTAAGAGTTATAAGATTAGTATTTTATAATAAATAGTTTAAAAACGATAGTACTTTAGAAGTAATTAGTTGTTTTAGTTATTCAAATAAGATAAAGATTTATATAAAAGAATAAATTTTATTATAATATAAAGCTTTATATTTAAGAATAATTATTAGTTTTATTATTATAATTATAAGAATTATAATTAGTTATAATTTTATTAAATCCTTATTTGAAGTTCAATCTAAATCATTTCAAGAGATCTTTAGATATTTCTATATGATCCTAGAGGTAGCTTCTATAATAATATTATAGACTTTAAAAACTCGAGTTTTGAAAATATCAACTATTCTATTAGCTATTTTATTCAGTATAACTTGAGTTTTAGTTTTAATAAAGGTTTTATTATATTTCTGAGAATTAATTTTATTCTTATAGTAATTATAATAAATTGATATTATTATATGATAATTTAATAATTAATATGAATTGAGGCTAAAATAACATGTGTGTTATTTTTCGTATTACCCGCGAGCCATCTACCCACCACCTCCCCATCAAATCCACCCTTAGTATATATCGCCTCAAACTCTCCTATTCACTCCAATAATACTCGGGGATGTAGTATAGTGGTATTATGTTCGCTTCGCATTCATTCTCTCGTCCTCATGAGCTCTCTTGCGCCCTGAGATCTAATGAGTTAATAACTATGTGTGTTTGTGAAAGGTCCCCGGTTCGATCCCGGGCATCTCCAATTTGTTTTTGTTTTTTCTTTTTCGATTCCTTTTTCAATTTCTGTTTGCGATTTGGGATTTGGGGTTTGAGAGGGGAATGAATCTTGGATGGGTGGATGGTTTGAGTGGGTGGTGGGTGGGTGTGAAATGTTGAGTGTGGGTTAGTTAGGAGATGGGATGGATGAATGAATGATTTCGAGTATGAGTTTATTTGCATTTGCATTCGCATTTACATGTGGATGGACAAATGAATAAATGGATAAGGAAGAAAGGAAGAAAGGAAGAGGAAGAGGGAGAAAGAAAGGTAGAAGAAAACCCCGCTTGATATTTTTGATGTTTTAATATTTTAACATTTTAACATTTTGTGTTTGTTGGTGGGGTGGCTGGGTAGTAGGTAGGTATGTAGGTAGGTACGTACATACACATGATGAACCTACCAACCCAGTAACTAAGTACTTCTTATATTTTATTTCTTTTTCTTTTTCATTCTCCATTCTCCATTCTTCATTCTCCATTCGCTTACTTTCCTCAGTCACTCAGTCACTCACTCAGTCACTCACTCAGGATTCAAACTCAGCTCAGCTCAGCTCAGCAACCCCACCAAAAACATCCACAGTCAATTTCCCTCATCATCGCCCCTCTTTCCCGCGGTATTTCCCCCCTTTTCCCCCCACCCACCCACCAGGTGCTAAAAAGTATGGATGGTATGAATAGATAGTGGAGGATGGAGAATGGAGAACGGAGGGAAGCAGTCGAAGAAAAGAAGTCGGTTAGGGCGGGATTCGGAACGGGTGGGTGGATGGGATATGAAATTGGATGCATCGAGATTGCAGAAAGTAAATGGCGATTAAAAGTACAGAAGACGATTGCACGGGGTTAGAGAAGGAGGGTAGATTCTCATTTTCATGACTAGAAACTTACTTTAAATGCAAAGAGCCAACAGAAATATATCAATAATAGAGGAGTCATTTCATTATAATTTTACATCGCTTGCATAATACATTGCCTGAGATCAAAGAGCTGAAATCATGACCAAACATATATCCATCGAATTCATCAAAAAAATCGAAATCTTATCTATATTCCTTCATTTCATCATACGTGTACATACATGCGAAAAGAAAGCGCTAGTATTGCATTGGAATTGAGGAACTCAAAGATTCATTGTAATATTCATTTCAGGAATTGAGGTTTGTTGAAAGGTGGGTATTTTCGGACTATTGATCATAGGGATTTTTGGAGAGATTTTTTGAGTTTAGTTTCCTGGGTTCTTGGCGACGAATTCAACACCCTTTGCGATGTTCTATGAGAAAGACACGTTAGTATTAAATCCAAAGGAAATAGAAATGAGCCTCCTCAGTATCATGGGAAAACGAACCTTCTTCAAATCGGCCAAGCATGCCTCCAACAACTTCTCCTCAGCAGCATCAACCTTTCCGACTTCCAAGATCTTTTGAACACCATCTGGTCCCAACTCAACCTTGCTAGCGAAGAAATCAACACCTTGATCCTTGTACAATGGGCTGTCAACGAAAGTTGGCTCAACAACACCAGTCTCTCCTTGGGAAGCCTTCAACAAAGATTCGGCCATACGGGCACCAGCCATAGCCATGGAGAGGGTAGCAGATCCAGCACCGTCCTTAGCTTGAACGACTTCATCACCACCGAATTGAACACGCTTGAGAAGGTTCTCGTTACCGACGAGATCTGGGTGGGATGATTGAGAGAAAAGAGGAACAATGGTAACGCCAGAGTGTCCACCAACAACGACAATGTTCTCATCGGCTGGGTCGGACTTCTTGATCTCACTAACGAATCTGCTAGCTCTGACAACATCCAAAGTGGTAACACCGAAAAGTCTCTTTGGGTTGTAAACTCCCTTGGCCTTGAAGATCTCGGCAACAATTGGAACAGTTGAGTTAACTGGGTTGGAGATAACGAGGATGTTGGCGTTTGGTGCAGACTCAGCAGCAGCCTTTGCGAGATCGCGAACAATGGATGCGTTGGTGTTGAAGAGATCATCACGAGTCATACCAGGTTTACGTGGAACACCAGCTGGGATCAAGACGATTTCGGCATCTTTGAGAGCAGAGGCGAGACCAGTTGGTGTTGGCTCATATCCGGTAACCTTGGACTTGGTGTTGATGTGGGAAATATCAGCTGCGACACCTATTTATCCAATTGAACATCCTATTAGCATAACTGTACATCCAATTCCCTTCTTCTTGACTTCATCTCCTCAACAATATATATTCAAGAAATTTCGACGAACCTGGACCTCCACGGATATCGTACAAAGCCAAATCAGTAACGCGGGGGTTCAACTTGAGGAGAAGGGACAATGGTTGTCCAATTCCTCCAGCAGCACCGAGGACGGTAACCTTGGAGAGCTGTATTGTGTATAAAATTAGTTGGGATTCACAAAATGACGGAGCCAAGCCAATGAGTTGAATCAAAAACATCCGACGAGAAAACATTATCTTACATCTCTAGCAGAAGCAGAGAAAGCTCTGGTTTGGACTGCTCCAGTCAATGCTCTTCTTGCGGCGAACATGATGTAAAATATATTATAATTTGATGAGGGGGTGGGAAGGGAGAAAGGAAGAAAGAATGTTGGTGTGGATTAAATATTTGATGAGGGACAAAAAAGACTTTCGGTGGAGAGGAATCTTTTCGTGTAATACTTCATATAAGCTGTTGTTTGTGTTGACCAAGGTTTCCGGCTGGTTCCCGATCGTTGAAACTAAACTTAAATAGGAAAGGCTGCATAATTTTGGTATATCACGTGTTGAAAGTGGACCGAGGTCGGCATTTGAAAGATCTTGGGTTATTTTCGGAGAATTGGCAAGAGAATATGTGCAAGGAAGCAATCTCTTTGAATAGAGCGAGCTATGAGACTTTGAGAGCTTGTCGTCATCATCAATCGATTGAGATGACGCTCCGCTGGCCCTCTGGGGGCCACTGCCGTGGAGGCAGACTATTTTCATCATGATCACACATGCGTTCTGATGTTATACGCACCGGTGCGTTGGGCTGAACATGGATTCAGAACATAGTTCTATCTTTATGTGAAGGTTAATGATATTTTCCCACTCGAAAAGGATTCATTCGTTGAGAGTAGCCAGATCGAAAGACTTGGCCTTATACATTACAAACTCATCACATCTCCCTTCCTCTATCTAGTCACATACTTCCCATAGTTGGGAAGAAGTTTATCTCCCCTATGATCAGACCAAATCTTCAACGTGGATGAAATAGTATATGCCGAAAGTTCGGGTTTCTTCTACATTACAATCCCCAGATGCTCAAACACAATCCAGGGAATTGGCTTGACATTCTCTCGGCAAGCTTTGGATATTGATCAATTGCGTCCCGAAGTCCTTCCGTGTTCCATGTATACCCGAGCCTCCAACCGCTCACCCGAAATATATATCCCACTCACCACTTGACCCAGCAACAATTTTTTACTTCAAGCAAGTGCTTTAATCTTAAGATCTAGTGGTCTGATTGGCACGCTTGAAAACTTATGTCGTTGATCAAATTCTACTCTTGGTTCGGATAAAATGGAGGAAGCGTGGGGGAACACAGGTGGGGTTATACAGGAATAGTAATATTTACAACTTTGAATATCAGCCTAAATGCAAAGATCTTGACTTCAATTACATAAAATGTATAACTATATAAATTTGAGCTTCGAGACATGCGAACTTCCTTTTTATTCTTATGATTGAAGGTTCTTGCAGTAGGGAACTTTTTGTTAGCACTCTTTTTTATAGTCGTACAAGTTATCAAGCTGCTTCTCTCCTGTTTACAACATGTCTAACGGCACCCTTCGCGTAAAAGGCGATCAAATCGTCGACAACTCTGGTAAATCAGTCATCCTTCGTGGGGCTGGTCTAGGAGGATGGATGAACATGGAGAACTTCATCACCGGCTTCCCAGCTCAAGAACATCAACATCGAGCCGCCATGTTAAAAGTCCTCGGCAAGGAGAAATATGAGTTCTTCTTTGATAAATTCCTAGAGTATTTCTTCATGGAAGAAGATGCCAAATTCTTTGCTAGCCTGGGTTTGAATTGTCTACGTTTGCCATTCAATTATCGTCATTTTGAAGATGACATGAATCCTAGAGTTTTGAAAGAAAGTGGATTTAAACATCTGGATCGTGTTGTTGATCTTGTAAGTATATCTCGCACCTCTATGTCTACATACATTAACACAGATAGTGCGCCAAACATAAAATCTACACAATCCTCGACATGCATACTGTCCCTGGTTCCCAAAACCCAGAATGGCATTCTGATAATCCATCAAACTATGCCTCTTTCTGGGACCACAAAGATCATCAAGATCGTACAATATGGCTGTGGTCGCAAATCGCCGCCCGCTACCGTGACAACCCATGGGTAGCAGGCTATAACCCCATCAACGAGCCCTGCGATCCCCAACATCATCGTCTCCCAGAATTCTACACTCGTTTCGAATCCGAAATTCGCCAAATAGACCCCAATCACATTCTCTGGCTAGACGGAAATACTTTCGCCATGGAATGGAAACACTTCACTACCATCCTCCCCAACTGCGCCTATTCACTACACGACTATTCATCCATGGGTTTCCCGACCGGCACCCCATTTACCAACTCCCCCGCCCAAATCGACCAACTCGAATCGAGTTTCCTACGCAAATGCAAATTCATGCATACCCACTCCGTTCCCAGCTGGAACGGCGAATTCGGTCCCGTCTACGCCGATCCATCTCTCGAACCTAACGCCTCGGAAACAAACGCCCAGCGCTACTCTCTCCTGGGCGCCCAACTACAAATCTACGATAAATACCAAATCCCCTGGAGCATCTGGCTCTACAAAGATCTCGGGCTCCAAGGAATGGTAACCACATCTCCCTCCTCCCCATACAATTCCCTTATATCCTCCTTCGTTGAAAAGAAACGCGCGCTCCAGCTCGATTTATGGGGACCCCCTGCTTCCGAATCGTTAGATAAAGCATTAGACCCGCTCGTAAAGTGGATCGAAGAAAATGCTCCAAAGGCCAAAGAAGAATATCCGACAACGTGGGGCATTCAAAGACAAATTTTGAGAGCAGTAGTACAAACGTACGCTGTGAAGAGTTTTTCAGATGAGTTTGCGGAGCTTTTTAGGGGGTTGGATGAAGATCAATTGGATGCTTTGGCGGGAAGTTGGAAACTTGAGAATTGTATGCGTAGAGAGGGATTGAATAAGGTGTTGAGTGATTTTGCGGAAGTGAGGAGAAGAGGTGAGGGAGAGTGAAGAGGTTTTGTGATATAGTGCTGTCGGTCATATATTAGGCTGGTCCCATATTCATTCTGACTGCTTTGTCACTGTTATGATATTATGTATTGCTTGTTTCAAAAGTGAAGCTCGCTTTCCTAAACCTCAAATGAACAAATCAAGGAGGAATCAAAATCCAGCCCTTCCACTTTTCCCACCCCACTCCCTCTACCTCTCCACAGTCTACTGAGATGCAGACAGAGCTTCAAAGCGGATAAGAGGCAGATGCAACGTGTGCGATTAACATAATGGACTTCACCTACTACACGACTAATTATGAACTTGATAATCATATCATCCATTACAAAAGTCGAAACAGAATCAATCATCTTTCATGTCCACAATCAAGCGTTGGAAAAATATCTATCATACGCTAAAGTGTTCCAATTATCTCTCAAGCCCGCTATTCGTATACATGTGTACAATCCGCTGATATTTTCTCAAAGAACAAGAAATAAAGAAATACAGCTAATCGCCAAACCCAGCCCTTTAGGAAAATCTGCCCAATTATCAAAGATTGTACCCCTCTGCTCTTTCTTTTCCTTTACGAGAAGAAAGTACCATCGCCACCTCAATAGTGGGAACCTCGCCTGTACTATCATCTTCATTGTCATCTGTGTCAGCGTATCCATCTTTGTCTATGTTATCTTCGTCATCGTGTACATCATCCTCATCGTCGTTCTCCGTGTTGTCAATAAGAGGCTGGTATTCCTCATCCGATTCAGCAGCGTCAACATCCGTTCTTTCACTCTTACCCTCCCGAAACTCATCTCCCCCCTCGTTATCTCCTGTCTCGCTAGCAAGAGGCTCGAATCCCTCCCCCGTTTCAGCAACTTCCACATCCGACCCTTCACTACTACTCTTCTCACGCTCCTCTCCTTCCCTATCTTTCTTCATCTCATTACCACTCGATGCATTTCCACTATCCTCTTCGCTAATGACCTCATCAATTGGCATCTCATCATTCATCGTCGCACCAATCGCCTCACCCGTTAAAAGATCAATCGCCCCACCAACATCACTTTCACTAACAAGCAAAGCCAAAAAGGCTCTCCGGGGCGGAACACCCGTCACCACCACAACCTGATGCAGATCATTCTCCGGATCCACAAGCAAATTCCTCATATCTTCCTGCTCGAGCGGATTTTCCTCTTGCAGAACTTGAGCCGCACGATCAGCATTGCCAGCAGTAGCGTTGAGAAGATTAACAGCTTCAACACGCGAGGCTCCCAAGTCTCGAAGTCTCCGCATGATTTCTTCGGGAATGGGCTCCTGGTATACATGATCCTCGTTTTGTTCATGACAGTTAGGCATACCGCCTTGCGTAGTTCCCTTACTATCCGTAGTACTAATACTGGATGCATAGGGTGAAGCTTTCGAAGCAATGTTATTCTTAGCCCTCAAGACGTCTATCTTCTCAGTAATGCTACTGCCCTCGTTTCCACCAGCGCCGCTTCTTGAAGATTCACCACGTGTTTCACCCCGAAATGCTTGACCAGGGTAAGGCGCTGGGTATAAATCCGGAAGTGGAGCTAAGATTAGTGAAGACCTTCTACGAAATAATTGAGTATCAGAAGAAGTTCTTGGGAAATCTGCACCCGTCTCGCTCGTATTTCTTTCACGCCTAAAATTCTCACTTGGAGCTGCTGCAAAAGGCCAATTATCCAAGACTCCCGCATCTCTTGCCGTAACCTGAGTGGGTTTGTCAGTATCCGAAGATCCTTCACGCGCGTTAGGAGAAGAAACATCTTGTCTTTGCTGTTGTCCCTCTCTTGTATACCAATTATCAAAGATTTCCCGCACGCGGCGTGCCCTTAATAAATGATTATTTGCGCGTGTAACCAAATTGGGGAAAGTAACGGCATCGCGCGGTTCGTTGCTCAGATCTACCATTTCGCAACTGTTCTGTACATATTGGCGTATATCGTTTACCTCATCGGCGGTAAGCTGTGCTTCGAAGTTGTGCTTAGAACTAGGAGCGCCACGTATGATAGCATTGCGCTTGAACCAGATTTCCTCTTTAAGAGAAAGAAATTTCCACAATGTATCTAAAAGCTCATTTCTGAAACGCCGTTGCGTCTCATGTTCCATCTCATGTTCTTCTTGTTGCCTTTCAGGTCGTTGTCTTGGAACTCGTTCAGGCTCGGAAGACTTCGGAGACTCAATATCTTCAACATGCTCAACATGTTCGGAATGTGCTGCATTTCCAGTTTCCTCCGAAGTATCCGAATCAACCTCTCTAACCGTCTCAATAGTTTGTGCTCCCTGTTCTGAAAGGTTGACGACTTGTCGTGGAGTTTCATTTTCCACAGATTCATCTTTATCTCGACTTTGCTCATCCCCCATTCCTGAAACACCACTGTCATCTCGATGATGTCTTTGCAGTCCATCTTCTATTCCAGGTATATCATTTCTCGTCGCTATTGGAGCAGGTCCCGCTACTGCCCCTTCACTTTCTGAACGATTTCTTAACAATCGGGCGAACCTCAGCCTGTTTTTCTTAAAAAATCTAGCCTCAGTTTCGTTCCCACTCCCTCCTCTTAACTGAGTTATATTCGTCAAATGAATTACTGTCGGTCCGTAGGGCTTGAAGTCAGGCGATGAGTCACAAAACAATTGGCTTTGAGCAATTCGTGCCAAATTCCTTCTTTTTTGTGTTATGCCCTTAGCAACCTTTGTCTTGAGGATGGAATGCGTTATCAGCCGATAGCTTGTCTTTACACTGAGTCTATTCTCTTTCTTTTGAATCTCGTCTTTGAATCCCAACTCATGGATCTCTGTCGGTTCCGATTCTTTATCATGACTGCTGGAGTGATGCTCCTCGGCGCAGTCTTTAGAAAGTAGTCCTTTAATAACATGTGAATTCGGCTCCAACCCTTTTATCTTTGTCGCAATTTTGAGATGGTTATTAAATTTCGGCCATGGATACCGGTACGCTTTTTTCAAGTATGGGCCTCCGCCCGCTCCGGCATGTACAGCATACCGCTCATATATTTGAAATTCTTCTCCCGAAGATTCCCTTTCCTTTTCCCTTTCTTCTCCTTCCATAGTTTCTAACGGCCTCTCAAATTTATCGCTAATTTCTTCACTACCTTCGTACTCATCACTATTTCCAGCCTTATTGTTCCAGGGTTGTTTCTTGTATTTCTCGCAACAAAATTTATCTTTGATAGATTTCAGAGGAATTTCCACCATAGCACGCAACTTATCGCGTTTGTGGGTAGCCTTTGCTGACTTTGATGGGCTATTAATCGAAACACTCTCAGCCGTATTTCTGGGTTTTCCCCTGAATTGCAAATCATTTATTTCAGGGCCAGCGTATGAATACGTAGAACTATTGCTGATGTCGAGATTCTGTGTGGAGCCGTAATGGTATTCTGATTGAGATTCGGCGCTCGAGCTTTCGAGGCGATTACCTTGGGTTAAATCTTCAGGGTTGAGTTTGACGATAGATCTGTCATGGGGATCATTGCCTCGATTGCCGCATATTGTATCAATCCGATAGATACCATCGCAATCGCTTAGATACGTCAAGTCTACCGTTGGATCGTACTCGGGAAATAATTCCGCGGCAAAGCTAGAACCACCATAACCAAGATCTACATCATGCTGAGAGTTGTGATAGGAAGTCCTCTCGGTGATTCTCTTTAAGTATTGTTTGAAACTGTTTCTGTTTGGAGCATCTCCTCCACGAAGATGAGGAAGGCATCTTGAAATAGGTGAAGTTGATTCTTTGACATCTGCTGCGAGTAGAGCATTACAAGGAGTCTCGAAACTTGTTACGCTCCCGACGCCAGCTGAAGCTAATTTTTCCGGACTTGCCTTGGATAGAATGCTTTCTGAAATGGGAGAAGCTGCTTCCTCACTGTCTGGTCTGGAATCAACTTCTAGAATGAAGCTCTCTACCACGGCAGGGCACTGCGAAGCTCCATTTAGCTCGGTTTGAACCCATGGCCATTCAAAAATTGTACCAGAGTTGTCATTTTGCAAAGGGTATGAACATGACTTCTTTTTGGTATCTTTTCGTTCCGTCTCAACTTGTTCTACCCAGTCTTTGACCACCTCAAAGCAATCCGGGGTTAGTTTTATATATATTGAGACTCCACCTTCATCTGAATCATTAGAGTTAGTAGTTTCTATAGGCTCGTCCTTCATAGTGGCTGTCATGTGTGTAGGTATTTGATAGTTGAAATGCTTATCATTGGCCAGCATCTGCATCTTCCTCATCTGGTGATCCTGCATCGTTTGCTCATCAGTTGCTAGCTGTCCCTTAGCAGCTGCTCTCATGTTTTGAGGTATTAGTGGTTTCTGTATTAGCTGTTGAGATTGCCTATTGAGCTCTTCAGAGAGTTCGGAGAAAGCTGATTTTACATGAGGCTTTTCCCCTGAGCCATTGTTTGATGTCGAATCCGAACTGGATTCTTGCGCAGATGTTGAGGGTTCATGGCAATCTCCACGTAGCTTAATACCACTTAATCGAAGACCGATTGAAGTAAATTGCGCAATTTTTGCATCAGCTTCGCTACAGGGAGTGGAATTGGCATTTGAAGGTTCCGTAGAGTTTACTTGTCGAATTGAATACCCATTGAATATGCGAGGCCGAGGAATGTAATGGAGTAGTTCATCGTGCTATCGATACGGTATCAGTGAGCATTCTAAGCTAATTAATAGGTAATTTCATCAAATCCGACTTCAGCTGAGACAAAATCTGGAGCAAAAATACTTACATTCACCAATCCACGAACGTAAGAGCCACTACCTGGCAGGAACCGAGAAGTACCCACGGAAACAGGACATCCTTCGAAATGTCCCAAATTACAGGCAAAATCTCTCAAAATGTCCTTCAGTATTTCGTCAATTAATGGTATATATTCTGCCCCTTCGAAATTTAGCTCGACGTTAATGAATTTCCAAGGATGAAGTTTGTGTTTTCTTGTCACTATTTTAAGGGTGCTGGATATGGATTGCTGGAATCTTGCATTGGAGAGCTTGTTATGGCTTATTGTCTTCCTTAAAGCGTGTATTGCTCTCGAAAGTGACGAAGAGGCGAATGTTAGATGAACAACGATCTCTGATAATTTGGGTTCCGTCAGCAAAGCACAAACGGATGGTCGGGCTGGGCTGGATCGAAACCCCATATTAACTAAATATTCTAATCTTTGCTAAAATGTTTTATGTAATAACGACAGTGATAATAAAGTAGCTATCTATGGAAAGTAAATAAATGTTCTTGAATATTGAACGAGCGTAATGATTGTGTGAATGGTGATGATAATGAATGTAATTGAGCTTTGCAATGTTAGCATGAGAAAACTACCTCTTTTCGCCGTTCGTTCTTACCCTACCTAGTTGTCGTTCAAGATAGTGATGAACACCTGAAATAAATCATACCTTCGCTCCTTCGTAATCCAGAGATCTTCTCAGCAAATGATTCTTAGAATGTCACATCAGTAAGAACATCGTGAAAGATCTGTTATATGATTACAGAACTTGTATGGCTGTCGTCAATCCAAATATGTGAATGTAGAGTAATAGAGGCACCTGTACTCTCATCTTACCGTCAAATACTCAAGGTGACTTGAGCTCAGTATAATCATATACGGGGACTGTTTCTTTTCTGCCGTCATAATGGATCACGGAAACACATCACAGCTGTTAGGACTTGTAGATATTGACTTTGTACCCCATGCACTAGTTCATAGCCAGCAGACATCACCATACCAAGATAATTTTAGGCAAATACCCATCACAACGATTCTTTGAAGCAACAATCCCCAGCATCTGTTTCTGAACCCATATTAGTCGAGTCCCAGTCATCGCATCCCATCATTAGCTAGTTTTTTACCCAGATACTCCTAAATAAAGCCATAGCCAGAAGCTAAAAGCAAAGACCCGTCCTGAACCACCATTATTCTGAAAGTTTTGTCATATCTGTAAACACCGCCCTAGTAGTAAGAGAAAGAAGCAAACATCTTACAAACATCTTACAAACATCTTGCAAATATCTTACAAAAATACAATGTAGATGATGGTTTGATGAGCAGGAAGGCTAAAACAGATAGTTGTCTAGGCGGAAGGGAGCTCAGAAGTTTCGGTCGAAGTAGCTTCGGTCAAGACAGCTTCTTTTGGGGTGACTTCAGCAGGAGGAAGAATAGCAGAAGAAACTTCAGCAGCTGGAGCATCAACATCCATCTTAGAAGGTTCTTCTTCAGGAGCTTCTTGATACGTTTCAGATTCCTCGTGATTGCCGGTCTCTACATCCATGGGCTGCTCATTTTTGACAGCAATTGCCTCTGTCGCATCATCTCCTTCGACAAAAACGTTAGCTTCATCACCCCGAGCTGCACTGCCTTCGGCAATTTTATCACTCTTTTCGCCACCTGATTCTTTGGCTTTGGCATCCTTCATGGCCTCATCCTCTTTCAAAGATTCAGTCTCTTCAGATCCTTCATCCTTCACGCTGTTGAGAACCTTCTCCGCTTCATCCTTTTCATAGGTCTCCAGTGCACGAGCAATTTGCAATCTCATGTGACGTTCCCATTTTGGCATTACTTCACCACCAACTTGAGCACCATTGAGGACCTGCAAATAGTCTCTGCGCATAAGCAAATAAACTTCGTCGGTCTTGTTATTCATACTCTCTTCAACTCGTCTACACATCTTATTAAGACTCGTTTTGACTTCATCACAGCTTTCTTTGAACATAGAGTTGCGTTTATGATCAATTTGAGCACGCATATGATCTTTCATGCGCATATACATGCCAGCTCCTAAACATAATATTAGTGCCAAAATGAATGGGAAAGCAAGATTTCAACGTACCTTTTTCACTAGCACAGTATTGATAAGAAGGTGCCAAGTTCCTAGCTATTACAGGCACAAATTCTCGATTGGCATCACGTTGAAGATTGTTAATAGCTTCGACCATTTCCGTGGTTAAGATCGAGAACGTTGCTTCGTAAGTTCGGAGTTGTTGAGACAGCATTGACAAGCCAGCAATTCCAGAACCATTTTTGCGGCTTCTACTCTCAACTGCCTGATGAAACTTCTTCAGAATCAGATTGGCGTTTGTAGTGAAACTACGCAATACAGAGGGAAGTCTTCGGGAAAAATTCTTCTCCCAATGGCTTGCCAGGTATTTCATGATTGGCTCCGTCAAGTCGCTATTGAAATCATATGTACCTTGGGCCGTCAGTTTTAGCTTCTTTGGAAACTATAAGATGAGGTCTTACCACTCTTGTTTCCATAAACTCCATCTCTACGAGTAACAGCTAGTATCGTTAGTGAGGTAATATTATTCGTCTGGAGAGAACTTACCCTTGTATGTCTGGAAATGCAAACCGCCGGCTGCACGATCCATTTTGTTGACAGGAGAGCCCCATTTCGCAACAATTCCAGGGGCTTGGTCCGCAGCCAAAGGGATTACTTCGCTAAACTTTTCGAAAATATTCTCGGTTAGGGCGTCTTTCATTTCCATAACACACTTTCCTACAGCCTTATCGAGGCTTTCCTCTAATTCCTTTACGTTTTTCTGGAGCCAGCGCGCCTCCGTGGCCTTTTGCGAATCTGAAAGATTGACATTGGTTCCATCATTGCTGGACCATAAGGACAAGGACAACACAAGCTGAAGAAGGGAATTTAAAAACCTACGGCAAGCAGCACTTCGACCAGCTTCGGTGAGTTTCTTGCAGTGCGCTTGAAGTTGTGGGATCTAAAGAATCAATTATCAGTTGTTCATAAGTTTGAGGGCTACAAATTTAAAGTACCTCGGTTTCCTGGACATTACGAAAGCCCGGGATTTTGGCGTCCTTTTTCAATCTTCCATTCAACTGTTGATAAGCTCTGCTACTAACGCAAAACACAGGAAGGCTGCGAGCTACAGCGTCATAATCTCTGATGTCCTCATCCGGGTTGAAATTTTCGGCATCTTCCTCTTCAGCATTTTCCATGTCGAGTTCCTTGATACCAGTTGCAAAGTCTTGTTGGATAGCGGTCTTTGAATAATTGTTGCGACCATCAATACAGATGGCTCTCATTCTGGTGTCAATTTCCTTTCTTTCCGCATCGAACCCCTTCAATTCATTCTTGGCATCTTTGATTGCAAGTTCAATCGCAACCTTTTCCTTACGGGCTTTCTTTTTGGTGTCCTTGAGCTCGTCAATCTTTTGCTCAATATCTTCGATTGTTAAAGGTTCGCCTCTGTTGAGGTCATCTTCCTCAACCTCGGTCTCATTATCAGAAACTTCATTTTGTACTTCCCGGTCCTCATCCTCATCATCATCATCATCAATGAAATCATCGTCATCATCTTCGGATTCGGATTTCTTCGACTTCTTGCGCGACTTCTTTGGTGAAGAAGATCGCTTTCGCTTGGGAGATTTATCAAGCTTAGCTTCGGGAGCGTAGACTGTCTTACCCGCATCTAAATCTCGTCTCAGATCATCCCAAATATCTAGGCTCTCGTCTGCATCGTGATAGATATCATTATAAACGGCCATGCTCTCTTTTAATTCTGCAATTTTTGCGTTAACTTTGTCAACTTCCTTGTCAATTTGGTCAATCTTTGCGTAATCTTCTGTCATAACGTCCTCAAGACCCAAAGAATCTGAAGCTTCGAGGACAGAAATATCATCAGTCTTGGAGCATATAAACGTAATCCGCGAAAATTGCTATTTATTGATTAGCATCTGCGAGCTGGGAATATTTATCACATTGGCTTACCCCATCATACTTGAGTTGGCGTTTGAACGATTCTCCCAAGAGAGACTTCGCAGCTTTATCGTCAACTGCACGATTGATAGGCGCACAAACCCATAAACCTGTTATCTTATCAGAAAATGGTCACAAAGGAGGCTCGGAATTGGAGTAATACCGGTGCATTGTTTCATGTAGCCAGCTGCCACAGCGGCGCGAGCTGCATTTGAATCGTGAACACCAGGCAAGTCGACAATAACAGCTCCACTAATAATCAATAAGCTTTTTGAAAGAACGCATAGTTAAGGTTCAGGTACTCACGTAGAGAGAGCGTCGGCTTTTACAAAGATCCTCACAACTTTGATCAAGGGCCAAAATTCCATAGTCTTCTTCTCTTTCTTCTTCTCATTAGTTTTGCCTTTCTCTTTGGTAGACTTTTCTTTGCTATCAACGAAACGTTGAAGTTCCTTGTAGAAGAATTCTGGAGACGGCTTCTCAATGGTCTTGGTAGTTCCAAGAACTTTGCGAACATCGAATTCGGCTAGAAGCTCTTCAACGGTGGATTTTGCTAGCATTTCATGCGTTCTGTTCGGGTAGACTAATGAACAGGTTTAGAAAGTTAATTGTATAGGATGGGTTATTTTTTTACTTACCCGCCTTGATCTTAGCATATGCAATTCCAGCTTCGGTTTCTGCATTAGAACAATCTCGTGAGACCTGATAAGAAGTTAGAGACATTGTTTAGTAACAGTTGATTCTTTCCTTACATTGCCAGAAACATCAATCAACTCGTTCAGAGAAAGTTCAAGGTCTTTCTCCCAGTCAGATTCTTGAATAAATTCAATCTCTGCTCGATATTTCTTGTTCGGGTCATCAATAGAGTTCCATGACATTTCTGTAACAACGGCGGTACAAGCGCGCATACTAGAGATTTATAAGCATGCCAATTCCTCAGCGGAACGGGAAACATACCAATTGGTGGGCACTAAGCGTTCTTCATCAAGCATGGCATTAATTACACTACTCTTACCTGCACCCGTGTTTCCAACGACGCCGATAATTGCAGGTGTATCAACAACTTGAGCTTGTAAAGTTTCTTCAGACATAATTAGGATTGAAGAAAGCAATATACTGGCACCACTTACCGATTTGTTGCAGCCAATGGCTTGTGTCTTGGTTTCCCTGAGCTTCCGGTACCTGAAGGTGCTTTTTTAAACCATTGAGGAAATCGTTTGTTTTCTTTACCTCGTCTTCCAATACTTCTGGTGAACTATCATCCATGAGTTTCTGAAGTCTAAGCTTTGCGAGTTCGACAGTCTGTGGTTCTGGTTCTGGGCTTCCATTTTCATCTTTGGTCGCCAAGTCGTAATCTGCGGGCCCCATTGAGGTTTCATCTTCAAACATGGAGGCACGAGAGCCATTGGCTGAGAGACTGGGACTTCCTGGAAAGGGCTTGGTATCAACAGCATATCCAGGCGAAGGAGGGCCATAATTCGATATGGGAAGATTCGACTTTTGGGCATCTTTTGTTGAATAGTACTCACAGGTTTGAGCTGGCATTTTATCCCAGGTTCTACGCAGGGAGGAGTCGATCTCAGCTACTTTATAGTTAGTATAAGCTGGTATGGGATATTTGTATTTAGAGCAGAAGTTACCAGGTGTTGCACTTGAGCTTGTGTAGTTCCCACGGTGTATTTCAGCAAAGGACTCAAAACCTAGGAGGTCATTCGACGCAGAATAATTGCCCGGTGAGGGTGTATTGTTGGCATTTTTCGGAGCTTTTGATTCCCAGAATTGGCGCGACGCGGGCGTCAGAACAGTCCATGACTTTTTCAAAGCAGACTCAATAGAAGCTGTTCTCGATTAGCTTACAAATATACAGATTCTATCAGACTATGACCTACCAGGTGTACCTTTGGATTCCCAATAGTTTTTACGATGAGCGTCAGCGAACACCTTATAACCAGGAGTGGGTTCTGACGGAGGTGCACTTAGTTGAGTTGAACCTGATCCTAAAGGTCCAGGGGTTGGAAACTGTCCAACTTCAGGTCCCGAACGGGAGATGGCAGGCGTGTTGAAGGGGCTTGGAGAGATATTTGAGACAACTGATTCTGCCTTCACCGTAGCCGGTGTCGGTTCAGGGTCGGGCTTCAATTTTTTCGGCGTCTCAGATGCGGAGTGCATGCGATTTTGTATTGCATCATTGATTGATTGTAATGGCGTTCGTGTGGTTTCAGAAACACTATCTCCAGAGGCAGTTGTCGTACTCCAAAAAATGATAATATCATCATTAAAATAGTTGAGTTGTCGCATCTGACTTGTCAACGACACCATGTGATGACCTTGGTGAAGTAAAACCGCAACCCCGCATTTCTTGTGAAATGCTTTTTGTACTTTCGCAACAGTGTGTTTGCCTTTAACCTTGAACCAATGCAAATTTTCCGAATCCAAATTTGAGAAATTCTTATCAGGCTCAAGTACTGGGTGCAAATGGACCAATCAGCAACTTAGACATTTAACAAACAGCAATATAAGTAGCAACCTACTAGCTGCCCAAAATTCGCCCGGCTCTCTTCCAGCTTTAGGTGCCACTGCCAAAGCTTTTTCATGGAATGCACGATGTAACGCGAGCCCATGCTCCTCCATGGTGAGAAGTTTTTGATTGAACTTTGACAATGTCTTGTCTTACGTTGCGGGGTAGCTGGGGTTAGGTCGATGAGGAGGGATCAATCAATGCGAGATACGAGATACGAGATTGACCTCAACCTTTCATATCCACGTGGAAAACGATCCGTAAGCAATAAAATCTCAGAGTGGGCGAAGACGTATCGAATTCTGATTTTGATGAGGATTTTGATGAAGGGTATAATTGAGAAAGGAATAAATTGAGTATGAGTCCCAGTCCCAGTCCAAGTCTTGTAAGTTCGTTTTGTTGAGACTTTGTCTTTGATAAGGTTTACGCGACGTGACGTGAACGCGTAAGGTATGAGGGGCAAGCAAATGAAACTAACAAGGATTATTGATTGCGAAATCACATGATAAAACATCAACGACTTCATCCCTCGAGCCGCGTTTGTTCTGCATTGCTTTACTACCTCGGCTTCCCGCATTTAGTAGTTCACGAGCCCTCTTTACCCTGATACCGTGAGAAATTCGTTTAATGATGGCAATACTTATATCCGTCTTAGAACTAGGCTGACATGTCTCCTCCCATCAACTATCAACTGCGGAACTCATAGGTGTTAAATGGCCAATGAGTACCCTTCTTCAATAGAACCAAAGGTCCATGATATCTTCTCATCTCAGTCGCAACGTCCCAGATCTGGTCGGGTTGTTTCTGTGCACATCCCCAAAGCCGCTTCATGCAATAGATTTCTTCCTTGCGCGCAGCATAAAACCAGGTGAATATTGAAGTAGCTGCAACTTTTAATCTGCCATCAAACACTGTGCTTGTATCTGTTTCGGATAAAACTTTGAGATCAAAAGTCGTGTCGTATGCCCATATCCACGGAGTAATTGAGCTACCGTTGAATGAAGCGACTACCTCAGGCGTGACGAGAAGGAATGTGTTTTGTAAAATATGCTGATCGGATTGAGTCTTGATTTTAACCACGTCTTGAAAAACTTTATGACTTGTTAATAGTAAGGGTGTAAGTATGGGTTTTGAAGTCATACCTGTAAATACTTTCACTGTTATTTTCATCAACAAGTTGATCATGCCAAATCAGTTTCCTTGTCTGCTTTATCTGCTCGCCCCCTACCAGCCATGAATTACCGGTATACAATGCATTTTCAAAGCTTTTGCTAAAATTCTCCTAAGCCTCCTTACTGCAATCAGTTCTTGCATCTCTCAAGATCACAAATCCACAAGAAGACTGCATATCGATGGCAGTAAGAGGCACTGATCGGCCAATCAATCTCTCTACCCATGCGCATGACTTCCCGCCATCGTCTGCGGCTTTTTGTATTAAAACTTTCATAGATTCGTTCCGCAACTTCCCCAAGGAGCTAGCCCGAAGAGTCGCAGCTGTCAGAACAACGTCTTCATGTGGCGTCAAAATTGCAAGTTCAGCATCGATGTTAGCCAATTGATTTTCAAGTGGTCAGATCATCTTGCTTGCGGCCAGAGCCTCTGAATTATCCCAAATATGATATCCATGTTGAATCAATCGGCATTCTTCCATTGTCAAAGACTCTGGATTCTCAAGAACCTTCTTCTCAAATTCATCGGGGGACATTTCGGTGATCTCAAGACAGTTTGAAAGCTGAGTTTTGGGATCAACAAGTCCAAGGATATTGCGTCTCTCCTCATCCGTGGTTTCCTCCGGAGTCTGAATCGCTTTTCGCCACAGCGCTCTATCCTGTTGTGTTGGTAAAACCATGACGAAAGCAAGAGTGCGTGGGCTTCAAACTTTCCAAAATTCTATGTAGAAAGGTTAGGAACTTGTTTGTTTCTCCACTGACATATATGAGCTAACATTTTTTTCGAGTTTAGACTAAGATGGAGGTTTCAAATGGGAAATCAGAACAGCTGGTTGATCGAAATTTGATAGAGACCTGAAGAAATTGTTGAAGAGTTGATTGATATTACCCAGGTAGGTATTTAAGATACTAGAAATTGTGTCAATCTCAGAAAGCTGGTGCTAACAAACGGTGGCTGATGTTTTGAATTCACTATTACTCTTTGTACTGTACATGAGCTTTCTATGATGCAAGACACTCTAAAGTGAATGAAGCGAACAATTTTTGGTGGGGTAAAAAATCGTGTCACGCAGCTCTCGAACACAATGCTTGCGCTTGTTAAATCCCAACCATGAAACATCAATAGGTCAATGAGTACGATTATGTATATTCATTTTTCAATCTCAAATAGGGATTCATCTCTGAATTTTACATGTTGGTCACCATCCGCTTGGCTTCCTCTTTTGTGAACGTTATACAAATAACCATGTGTGTATGTATGATTTGAGCTCTAAGATCATATCTAAGGTTAAATTTGACGCCGTGAATACTACTTTCCATTCAAACAACATATCATCATGAGAATACTTCATCAAAAGGCTCACTAACGTACTGAATGTTGTGGCCAACGCAAACACCTGGCTTTGTGGGAAAATTGATCATTTAATGCATCACCTGGAGGTGAACAAAAGGTGAGTTGTCGTGAATTCTTCTAGGATAGTATTACATGATTGTCTATACTTGAAACGGACATTGATACTTGCACATCTCTGTTCGATTTTAGCATTGTTACTTCAATATCCGTACTTGAATCAAGCACTGGCACTTGAATGTTCATACTTGGATTAGACATTGATGATTGAACGTGTCAACTCGAATCGAACATTGAACTCCATGATTTGTCAGGGATTATTGTAGGCCCTAAGATCTAAAGCTGCTTCCCTGTGACTGGATCAGGATAAACTATCTAGTCTCTAAATAAGCATGCGGAACCTATCCACATCGTTCCTTACATATCACTCTATGAAAATGAGTTTTCTAAGCAAATTGACTGCAGCTTCTCTAACTTGTATTCACCCTGGGGGACACAACCGAATACCAAAATGAGAGAATTTGCGGTCACCATTACCAATGAAGAGCTTGACTTGAACTCGACTTTAGATAATACGACACTGCTCTAGATCCCTCGCAGTGCAACTATGTCTTCTCAGATCACCTATGTTCTCCTTAGCCAAAGACTCAAACCCAGCTCTATCATGACATCCCACATATGCAAATCCCGTGATCCTCTTAGATTTTCTCCCCTCGTCTGACCTCCCCTCAATTTCCAATTCCTTGAACTCGGTATCTCTGAGTATTGCTGCCCTACCCATTCCCGCTATAATGGCGATTGTATCGCCATCCCGAATCATCGGTGTAGCCACACCTGCAAACCCTTTATCTGTGACAAAGAACTTACGTTTCCTAACAATAGGCAAAATTGCATCTTGAAACATCTTCTGTACCTCACCATCCTGCTCCGGAATACGCCCCATCAATACTTCAAATGTTCTGGGGTAAGTTACTATCAACTCATGATCGGTATTGCGGATACCAATAAGTGTGCGCCAAAGAGGCTCACTCCTCGGTGCTTGGAGGGTAAGGAGGGCCTCAATCTCCTTGAATCGCGAGACGTAGTAATCGCGGTCTCCATCGATGAAAGAAACAATATGAGTGACGCGACCAAAACTGGCCATGTAGGCGCATAGCGTAGTTCTATCCGAGGAAACGGCAGCTCTGAAATCCTCAGGCCATTCCCAATCATGGTTTGCACAACTTCCACGCAAAAATACTGGATTATGTTCGTCGTTAAAATCAGCCGAGATGGTAAAGTCTGGAACCCATGAGGGAAGGGGTGTTTTGAAATGGCGCGTTCGCCAAAGAAGACCAAGCAGTGCTAGGCCCTTTGGCTCGTACTGTATGATATAAGTCATCGTCGGTACAAATGTCCATTCTGGCTGCTTGTGGTAGTCAATGGGAATTGCGGCTCTAGCCTCCTCGCTGAGCAAGCCGAGGATACCATATATCTTGTCGCGTGGATCGGTAGAGCGCAGGTTCATTGTACCTTTTAAGACAGTTTCAAGAGTGAGAGACTCCTTCCGTATGTGGATAGTGCCACGAGAGTGCATAAGAAATCCGTGATAGGTGATTGGAACTTGTTTCATGAGCTCCATTCTTCTCCAAAATGCTTTCGCTTCGACAGAATTGTATTGAGAATGTCTCATGACGGTATGTCTGGCTCTCCATACTAATGGATTGAGCTGAATATCTTCTTCTATCTCTATTACAGTATAGTATGGTAAGTCCTGCAGGAAGTTTTCGCCAAAAGCAGTCCTCAGCCCTGTGATTACACCTTCTAGAGAAGTCTGCTCTGTACCCACTGGTCTTGTATGAGCGGTCTGAATCCACTCGGGTCGAAAGGTCTCTACCACTGCATTGTGATACGCTCTCTTATATTTCTCTTCCATGATGTTTCTATCGTCTGAGAAATGGGCCCATGCTGTGATAAATGGCAACCATCTGGAATGAATATATCAGCAGTCGCTCAGCTAGTACTCAAAACTTTCTCAGAGATCTATAAGTCTGTGGCAAACGTGACAAGCAATTTCTTCAGAGTATAAATCTTCATAAGCATTACAACGCTCATTTGATGATTCGGGAATAACAAATTGCCATTAACTCACTCGACCCAAACATTCCCACATCCAAATAGAGGATTTTTCATTCTTCCATCCACGACGCTATGCTTCGCCATGACGAACTCTTGCACCGTCCAAATCCGTGTAAACCAGGGTCGAAACAAGATCTCCATAAATTGGGCTTGAAAATCATACGTTTGCCAATATGCCTTGTCAAATTTTTCGACGCTCCGCATTGCTTCTTCGCTTCCCTCTGCCTCCGGTCCGAGCCATATCAACACAGTGGTTGCGTCGGCGTAGACCCGCCTCATTAGCGCAACCTGTGATGCTCGCTCATCAAGATCATCCTGATTAATACATAAAGCATCAACCCAGAGAATACGAGGTGCGGCAGGAAGACGGAGATTGCGCAAAGCATTGTCGAGATTTGGACCGATGGCGACCAGGCGGTCACCGAGGTTGATGGTTTTTGCTGGTGTGGTTGAACCCCATACATATGAGACAGCTTCAAAATCTGGGCTCGATTCCAGAGAAACGAAATCGAGATGACTGTAGAGAGGATCATTGAAGTTGACAGCTGGTTGAAGGATCAGACGCCGGATCTGGCACAGATCCGAGTTTAGGGGTGTATATAGCGTCATGATGAATAGTTTGTGATGAATACAACTCTGAGTTCGCGACTTTCTAGATATTTATTGAGTTTGCAGTCGAAATTGAGATAGTAGATAGTACCTTCGTCTCCGAGAGCGGTATGTCACGTTTGGCGTCCATTTCAGCGTGGCGTTCGGTGGGAGCCAATAATAACTTACAGGCAAGTGTTTGGTGTCACAATTTCTGCAGCCTATCATAATACAAGACAAAAAGTGATCTAGAATTCGGAAGAGCTGAAATACATCCTGCTATTCATAGATCAGCTCATATCCCGTTTCCAGAAGTAGCAAATCCGTAAGATACGATTCCTTGTGCTCACGTGATGGTTTTAAAAATTGAAAATCAACATTATCCAAGTCTCAATTATATTTGTATACAACCCAGTTTAATTTGGGATTGTTTTGATTCATATGTCTCCACCAATTTCAAACTCGAGTGATCTCTGCTTGTCACTGCTGTAGCCCTCGTCTAGCCATCGGACAAACGGATGTTGCCATGTACGCTCCCCTTCAACAATTCGTCCTGACAACATACCCGTTTCAGTATCTGCTTTCTACTTCTTGGGTTTGAATCTGTATTTGACTCTTTTCAATTCGGAGTGTCATCTTACCATAGATATTCTGAACCCGGCATCCGGAAAAACAGAAAATGTCATTATCCAGTTGTTCTTCTTATTAGAAATTCCGTTACCCTCTATGTCTTTGTTAGGGTCAGACAGCGGTGACGGCAAATTCGAGCGATTACACCACTTCTGACGGATCAATGACCCTTTCCCTTCCAACTTCTTGTACACCGTTGAGTTTACTTGAAGGGGTCGCACTCATTTTCATGTACTAATAGTGATATGAAGCAGGAAAATAAAAACTAGCTTGATTGAAAGGAGCTCCAGCAGTTTTTAAATACTTTTATCGAATTAGACTACTGGAGTGTTCACCGATATTCCTTTAATGTTTTCGCTTATTGAAAGTGAATGAGAACAGATTCAGGGGAAATTCAGATGAGCTTAGCCCTTCGCGTTATACGATTAATTGATGAATCTCGGATTAGCCTGGTGCGGAAACACACCTTCATATCAATCCGGAATGTTTGTAACTACATTCGTGTTTGATCAAGCTACTGTGCTGGAAAAGGAAAGGGCGGTTCCGATCTTAACCCGACTCGTGATTTTCTCAAACTTTAAAATGACATCACAGCTTAGTAGGAGAGCTGTGCAAAGCGGGGTCGCTGTCATCGTATAAAACTTTAACTGCCGTCGATCAGCATGGAGAACCAGATTGGCTAAGGTCCTACGTATAGCACGTAAGAAAGTGTAATTAAGACATTGGCAAAGATAGGCAAAATACTGGTATTTGAAGCTTCAGATCTCCGATGTGATAAATATAAGAAATTTCCCATACCCATCGATTTAAAATGACTTATGCCTTGAATAACGTATCAATTGATGTTTTGAGAACATCAAGCACTTCTTGTAATTATCAAGAAAAAATTGAATGAGAATCCGCTAAAATTTAAACTCCTACGAACGCAATGGCTGATACTCAAATTGGTACCAACGGCCACGCAGGTACACCTTATGAGGATGGGAGAAGTAGTGGGTTTCTCAGATTTTCTTCCTACTTCTTATGTTGACAACAAGATATAGACGGCAGCACTAGATTAACTATAGAAAAAAGTCGTCAGGAGGAACGAAATACAGATGGGACTTTGCTTTATGACTGGGACGGCGAGAATGACCCGAGAAATCCGTAAATAGACCTCCCTCCTCCTAATGCACCGCGAAGAAAAATACTGAATAGGACAGATTCAATTGGTCCAAATTACTCAAATGGAGGCTAACTGTAGCTGTCCTTATTGTGTGAGTAACCATTGAACAACTTATGCTCCCTCTAACAGGCTCTTTGCAGGTCCATTCTTTTCGGGCTCCCAGCGGGTGCATACGGTGCGGGAAACGATGAGATGAGTGCTCTATTCAACGTTAGCAACTCCGGCTTTCCCTACTTATTTTTCGCTACAACTTCCTGGAATATTGGGGCTGCAATAGTTCCCTTATTGTTTGTGCCGTTGACGGAAACTTCAGGTCGTATGCCTGGATACTTTGGTGCATATATTGTTTTCCTCATCTTCTTGATACCATGTGGAGTTGCACAGAACTTCGAAACTATGGTTGTGTGTCGATTCTTTGGAGGGGGAGCTTCTTCAGTGGCTATCAATATTGTTGGTGGTACTATATCAGACGTCTGGAAAGGTCCCCAACAACGTAGTTTGCCACTGTCTTTATTTGGAACCACGAGCGTCATCGGAATTGCGCTCGGTCCCTTTGTTGGTGGTGCTATAACTTCTACATATCTCTCTTTTCGATGGATATACTGGGTTCTGCTCATAGTCACTGGCGGACTTCTACCCGTTTTCTGGTTCCTCTTGGTGGAAACTCGAGGGGATATAATTCTAGCCAGAGAAGCTAAGAAATGGCGCAAAAACAATCCAGGCGAAGAGCCACGCTATGCGGAAGCCGAGATTGATATGCCATCTGTAGCTACTCGACTTAAGGTCTCCTTCAAGCGACCAATCAAGATGCTCTGCACTGAATGGGTCGTATTTTCGCAAACTCTTTGGGTATCATTTGCGTGGGGTCTGCTATTCCTCTTCCAATCCTCTGTCACCCAAACCTTCTCCACAAATTACAACTACAACACCTTTCAGACCTCCCTCATTCAACTCTCTCTTAGCGTTGGTGCCATTATCGCCACTTTCGTAAATCCGATTCAAGACCACCTATATCTGCAATCCGCAAAACGTTCCAAGACAGGAACACCCATCCCAGAGGCCCGTCTCTATTCCTCCATTCCCGGTTCTCTGTTATTTACAGCGGGTCTCTTCTGGTACGGTTGGTCCTCCTATCCTTCTCTTCCCTGGATTGTCCCCACACTCGGTATTGGTTGTGTTGGCTTTGGAATATATTCCATCTACCTAGCTGTAGTAAATTATCTGACCGATTCCTACGAAAAATACAACGCATCCGCGCTCTCGGCAGCGTCATTAGGGAGAAATACGTTCGGGGCCTTCTTGCCACTAGCAAGTCCAGCACTTTACACAAACTTAGGGTTCCAATGGGGAAGCTCTTTACTAGGATTCGTAGCATTAGTGTTGAGTCTAGCTCCAGTCTTGTTGTTGGTCAAGGGGGAGGAGATTAGAAAGAGAAGTCCTTTTATGAAGGAGGCTACTTTTGCGAGAGAGGCACCTCGAACTACAGAGGACGGTGTATAAGGGGAATATGAATCTATAAGGATAGAACATATATGAAATGTTTATGTTTTGATGTGGGGTAGCACCATGTTGGTGGGGAAAGAAGTAACGGGATCTATGGATATTTTCTATGCAAGTACTTTTGATTTTCTTGCTATTTCCAAGCCACATCGCACACAGCTTTTTACACTGTACAGTACATGCTTGTTATATACCATATTTGAAAATAATAATTGAGTGATCGAGGCATTCTCTCGTCTCCTATTGGAATCAACGCAAATGAGCCTGGTGGGCGAAGAAATGGTAGTGATGGTGAAGTGTAATGTCGCAAACGTTGCAAGTCTTTCCAATTCACAAACAAACCATCAATCAATCAATTGTGTCTCGATCATTCTGTTTCTCAAATATGCAACAAAACTTTTTGGCCAGAAAGGAATGATCAATTCTGAGGTGAAGGGATATTGAAGTGAATCTCTCGGATTCTTCATGATTTGCTTTTCACTCGATAATTCCTTCGATTGTTGCGCATGATCCGTCTCTCAATGCTAGTATATTCTCAATGACACGTAAGTTTCTCTGTAACAAATCTTTCACTTATGGTATCCCATGCACTTCTCAGTTGATAAGCCCTTTTGTCCCCTCGCGTAATGACCCCTAATTCCCTACTTTCCGGCATCCTCCTTCAAACTGACAATACGATTCAATATAATCTTGTCATCCGTTGAATCTGAATCCATTGCCTAGAGATAATTAGAAAAGTTTCAAAGTATAAAGATCCAGGAAATGACTCACCATATATGCTACACGCATGGCCTGGAATCTGACAGATTCGGGACCTCCCTTTCCGAGCTCCGATTCTCCAGCAGCTTCTGGCCATGGAGCTCGTTTTCGTACCTCATCAAATCCAGACTCAATAACAGCATTAGGCCAAACTTCTTCGCTATCAGGGTTGATGTCATTCAAGAAGCCACCTTCAGCATCATCTGGCTTTTCGCTCTTGAAGAGACTATTGAATATTCTAACTTCGACATTCTTTGAACCCTCTGCAACCCAATGGATATAAGTCTTTGGTTTCTTGCCCTCCTTATCGTAAACGGCTCGAATCTCTGTGACCTTGTCTCCATCTTTGGAGAATGAGACTGCCTTGACTGGGTATGGAATATGTAATAGACCGACGGATTTTCCAGGAGCGAGACGGAAGTAATCTTTGCTATCAACTTCTCTGAAATCACTTCTCTCAATGTAAACAGTTTTAGTCAACTTGACCTTGTGGCTGCCCATTGCAGGTACTTTAGGTGAAAATGGGATGTCGAGTTCCAGCTCTTCAGCATCCTCGATGACGACAGGTACAGGATCCAGAACCAACATAAGTCTGGGAACTGTGAGCTCCAAGTATTTACGAACGGTCTGATCGAAACGAGCGAGTTGAATATTGGTAGGAGCAGTCGTTACTCCTAGTTCGTTAATGAACTCAAGGATGGCTCCAGGAGGGACACCGCGTCGTTTGATTCCAATCAACGTGTATAGTCTTGGATCGTCCCATCCTCTGACATAATTATCATCCACAAGTTTCTTGAGCTTTCGCTTGGAAAGCACAGTGCCCGTAATGCTTAGGCGACCATATTCTCTCTGCATGGGTTCGTATACTTTCAGTGTACTATTCAACCATTCGTACGATACTCTTGATAGAATAAACTCGGTCGTGCAAAGCGAGTGTGTGATGTTCTCAAAACTATCGCAAAGACAATGAGTGAAGTCGTACGTTGGATAAATCTTCCATTTATCTCCTGTCAGATGATGTTTAGCATCCAAGACTCGGTATGCTGCCAAGTCCCACATTTGAGGGTTTCCGTCTTCAATGTTCTGCTTCATGCGCAAGAATGCCTCTCTAGGTTTGTATTCGCCATCTCGCATGGCTCTAAACTTTCTCAAATTTTCTTCGATCGATTGGTTCGCATGCTCGCATCTAAATCTCGGGCCCCGTGCCTCACCTCCTCTCTGAGCTTTGATTTCAGCATCTAAATTAAATACATTAGTATTTGCCAGTGTCAAAAGCATACGCAAAGTAGTTCTTACCACCGCAATGGCAAACATAAGCCCCCCCTAAGTTGATAAGTTCCTCTGCTTTCTCGTAAAGTTTATCGAAATTATCGCTAGAATGTGTAATCTTGTAAGGTGTGAAACCTAACCACGAAACCATTTCTTTTATCGCTGTGAAATATTTCTCTTCCTCTGCTTCGGGATTGGTATCATCAAATCTCAGATAACACTGGCCACCATGATACTTAGCAAATCCGAAGTTCACAGCAATAGCTTTTGCATGACCGATATGCAGGTATCCATTAGGTTCAGGTGGAAATCGAGTGAAGACTGGTTTGACAGGACGCTCCTTGTACACTTCTGAGAGAAATCCTTGGGCGAACACATTTGATGGCTCTGCTGCTTTGGTCTCTTCTGGCTTCTTAGGTTTAGTTGCAGAAGCTTCCTTGGGTGGTGCTGCTGATTTTGCTTTTGCTTGCGCTGCTTTCTTCGCACGTTTTGCCAATCTTTTCTTCAGTTCGGCCTTTGAGATCATCTCACCTGTCTCCTCATCAAGCTGGAGCTTGGCCGTTCCTTCGGTAATTGCGTCCGCCATATCGAACGATAAGATCAAACTGTTTAGATTCTGGTATAGTTCAATGCTCTCCAATCTCTAAGATTTTCTCAAGGTCCAGAAGCTTCAGAGGTGGGTGAGATTTTCCACTGATTGTTTTGATGGTTAAGCTGATATGGAGGGGTTCAACAATGAGTCAAAATCGTTTTGAAGCAGAGGGCTGAAAGCACCGACATTCCGATATCATTACAGGGATACGAACAGCAAGACGAGAGTGGCTTAGTGGCTTAGCTACGAGGCTGCTTAGCTGCAAGTGGCTGGAGCACAATACGGGAGTCCGTGCACACTCGAAAGTCTAATAGCGGTAGGTGGGCGTGGTGGGCAGCTGTAGCCTTGTGTTACGTAGTATCTACTAGACCTACCTAGTATGTAGGTATATCTACAATATAATATTTAATTGTACTGTAGCCTGGAGTCCATTAACCGCATTACTCTCTTTCTTCCTTTTGAACAGAATTCTTCCAAACAAAACCTTACATCTACAACATCTTGTAGATGATTAAGAGCAAAACAATCATGTCTATCATATCAGCTACCGAGATACCGACTGTATCACTTCTCTATCACTTGAAGAAGTTGTCCCCCTACAAAGCAACCGATGCAGACGAATTACCTCCAACTCCAAATCAATTCTTCAATGATCGCATCGGCTTGATTCGTGGTGATATCACCCATCTCGGAGTCGATGCAATTGTTAATGCAGCCAACAACTCTTTGCTGGGTGGAGGAGGTGTTGACGGAGCTATTCATCGCGCTGCTGGACCCGATTTGTTGAGGGAATGTCGAACTTTGAACGGTTGTAGGACTGGATCAGCAAAGATCACCGATGCCTATGAGCTACCTTGTAAGAAAGTCATCCATGCTGTCGGGCCGGTCTACGATAGCTATAAGCCTGAAGTCTCTGAACAAAATCTCGAAGGATGCTACAGTACAAGTTTGGATTTAGCGGTCGAGAATGGTTGCAAGACCATCGCGTTCAGCGCCTTGAGCACCGGAGTTTACGGTTATCCCAGTGATGAAGCTGCCCCCGTCGCACTTATGACTGTTAGAAGATTCCTTGAGAGTAAGAAGGGTTCGAAGATGGAGAAGATTATTTTTTGCACCTTCGTTCCCAAGGATGTTGCCGCTTACAACGAATGGATTCCGTAAGTTCCTTCAGTCTTGTGACAGTTCGTTGGGGTTAATATTAGACTTACAGACGTATCTTTCCGACGACCGAATCCAACGCCGACGATGATTGGGAGGAAGTCGACGAAGTTGAATCTGCTGAGAATGGAGCTGTGTTAGCAAAGGGTACTGGTTCAGCCAAGGATAGTTCAGAAGCGAGCAAGGTTGAGCTTCCAGAAGTTCCAACTAAGGAGCCAATCGAGGATGGAGGACCTGCTGCAAAGAAGCAGAAGTCTAGCGATGATAAGAACCTGTGATGATTTATGAGAAATTACGATTAATGATACTCCTGGAATAATGGTTTTCGACGCTGCTTAGCTAGATTTATGAAATATCATAGCTCATCATACCAGAATTTAAATGTTACCTAAACGACGCGAAGTTATTCCCAAAAGCTACCCCTCCTTGAACCCTCTCTTGTGCCCCGCCTTTTTGTGCTTATTAATCAACACAAGTGTTCATCTCTCTCTTCGTTAGATCTCCAGGTTTGGCTATCTGAAAGCCCCTGGTACCAAATCACAAACATGGCCTCGATAATTTCCCTATAGTCGTTACCTAAGTACCCGATTCGTCGAAATTCATTGATCACGTTTGAAGATGTCGGCAGCTGCAGATATCTACAAGGAGGAGATTGACTTTGTGGCTCTAGGAAATGAAGACCCAGATTTTGGTACACTGTAGGTTCTTAACCAGGGGAATATTTTCCGCGTTCTTGACTTCACCGATGAGAGATCATCGACTCATTTTACTATCGTACCTGCAATTTTTTCTATACTTGATCTGCGCCTACTGAACATGTCCCAGTTTGAAGTCAAATGGCCAATTGGATTTTAGCGATCCTAAATCGGTCCAGCAGCTCACAAAATCGCTATTGAAACGGGACTTTGGTCTGAATTTGACACTTCCAGACGACCGACTCTGCCCACCAGTGAGTCTAGTCTAATCTCCAACTTTATTCAATCATATATGGTATTTATTGCTTTAAGCTGAATGAATTAAGGTACCTAATAGGTTGAACTACATACTTTGGTTGCAGGAACTTATTGATACATCAAGTGATATCTATAACGACTCTTACAACCCTAATCGACAAGTTCATGGGCTTGATATTGGTACTGGAGCAAGTTGCATATATCCGCTTTTGGGTTGTGCTCAACGTGCTTCATGGAGATTTACTGGAACAGGTCAGTCCCTTGGGTTTTTCAATCGAGGATAATTTTTGATCATATTCAGATATCGATGACAGGAGTATTGCTTTTGCCAGAGCTAATATCCAAAGTAATGGACTGCAAACCCGGATTCAGCTCATCCAGACCAAATCAAAAGGCCGGTTGATACCTCTTGATGAGATAGGTTGTCACAGGTACTTATTGTTAGCCCCATTAACTAAAAGGAGGTTCTGTTGACAACTCCAAGTTTAGACTTTACACTTTGCAATCCACCATTCTATACTTCAGCCGAAGACCTAATCTCTTCAGCATCTCTTAAACGGCGACCTCCATTTACAGCTTGCACCGGTTCCGCAACGGAGATGGTCTGCGAAGGTGGAGAAGTGTCTTTTGTCTCACGGATGATAGTTGAATCTTTGCAATTACGAAATGGAGTTCAATGGTATACTTCAATGTTGGGGAAGTTCTCAAGTTTGTCGAAAGTCGTTGAGCAGCTAAAAAAACACAAAATCGACAACTATGCCGTGACAGAATTCATACAGGGCAGTAGGACGAGAAGGTGGGCAGTAGCGTGGAGCTTTAATGACAGAAGACCGAGTATTGCAGTATCTCGTGGTTGTAAAAGTTTGCAGAAGAGTCTACTGCCATTCCCAGCAGAGCAAACGATTACGGTATGTCTGGTTTGTCAATAGTCATGCTTTACAGTATCTTGAGTATTAAGTGGTCCCTAGGTTAGCATGCGCGACAAAGCTGTCATCGCTACACGGCTACACGATATGCTATCAAAACTCATTACGCTTTGGAGCTGGGAGTCCGCGAGATTCATTGGTACAGGCTTCTGCGAGAAAGCCGTTTGGTCTCGAGCGTCACGCCGGCATCTAAGTGAGACTAATGATGAGAAGTCAAATGTTACCTCGAAAGGTTTGCCTGAAGATATGGCTTTTGGGTTTAAAATCACATGTGGGGACCACGAAGAAGAATCTCCAGGAACGAAAGTTGCTATTCGATGGTTGAAAGGTCACGACAGTGTTTTATTTGAGAGCTTCTGTGGCATGATAAAAAGAAAGTTACAAGACATGTGATGTCAGCGTAATGAATCTTCCGGGCGCACTTTGCCGATTCGGGGAGCTACACGATAACTGTGACGAGATACAAATGATACACGGCCAAATCCAAAATTCCTCAATCTAGATAGAAGGATTCTTTATAGACGTTGATCCTGTGAGGGGGCTTGATTCGGCGACCAAGGCACAAACACATGGACATGATCAATTGTTCCTTTGATTATGAGTTGAAATCGGATGAAGAAGGTTGCATTGGCAGTTCTACTCAGCAGGTTCGACGGACGAAATGGACCATCAACATAAATGAAGGGATTGCCAAAGATGCTTGAGATTTTTATTAATTTGAAACATTTCAAAAACACGACAAGGCTGAGCGTTGGGATTATTAGTCAGTAGTGACTTAGTAGGCTAGTAGGCTAGTACGTACTGTATTTGTGTATGTAACCTTACCATACTCGTAGCGTGCGTGCACTTATTTTCCCTTTCCCCCGCTTCTTCCTCCCTTCTCCAAACCACCCAAATCATTATCGATGATAGCAAATTTCTGGAAAAAGCATTTCTTTCACTTCTATGCGCGGTACTCGTTTTAATTCAATTTCACGTTGGTTTTCTTCTTAGTCTTGCGATGTTTTTCTGTTCCTTGATTCTCCCGAATACCAATCAATGTTGTTGCAGTATTGATTGATATTCATTCATTTATCACTTTTCTTCTGATTCACTGCTCCCACCCATTCATCGGTCCTTTATACTTTGAAAAGTCGCCCATTACATTACCGCTCGATACGGTGACGCCCAAGGCATTGATTTCGGCCTTAATATTACATCATTCCTCGATATTTGTAGTCTACTCTTGACTGTGTCATAAGCTTCTGCTCATATCGGATCTACGCTTCTAGACCAGGCCTGAATCCACAATCATGACAACCACGATAACCACGAGATTCAAGAATAGCATTTCCCATTCAGCAAGAGCAGACGATGGCGACAATACATCACCCAACCACCCCTCAACCTCTTTCATCTCGCCTCCAAAAAAGAAACAGATGGCGTTAAGTCAATTATCTAGCATTATTACAGCAAAATTTACTCAACGATTCACCCACTTCCCTGACCTACCCACTGAACTCCGACTAATTGTTTGGGAACATGCATTACCCGATCCTCTCGTTCACGAATTATACCCCAGCTGTCCGACCAGCTCACCCTATAACTTCAAAACCAAACTTCGATCAAACAGGCGACGAATTCCTACACTTTTGCATGCAAGTCATGAATCAAGAGAAGTGGCTCTAAAACATTACTGTCTAATGGCATACGATCCACCACCGGTGACGGAGCCCCGCGAGGCTGTTGCTGGAATTACACCGTTCTACTTCAATCCTGCCATTGATACCTTATTCCTAAATTGTGTGGCATCGATATTTCTCGACGTGAGGTGGTTTTTGCTTGATGAAACACCAAAATCGATTGCGCCGATGAAGAAATGGAAGAATGTAGCATTGGATAGCTTACACATGCGATTTGTGGCAGTGGTTGCGAGCGACCTACCAACACCACAACATAGGATCCGAGAATTATTCCCAGATTTAGAGAATTTGAGTATTGCGGTTGACAGTAGAAATAGTGCCAGAAGAAGATTAAGGGCGAGTTTAAGACCAGGACATGCGACGGAACTGATTGCTGTAGGTTTAGATGATGTGGAAGGAAGTGATGAGATTGGCGTATATTTCGAAAAGGATTTTGGCATTGACAGCAATACTGGAGCGAGTTCGACAACAAACCTAGCAGCGAGCATTACCGTCACTGAGGTGGGCGATGATGAGGGTGACATCCAAGAGGAACAGGCGGAGGATAATAGGAGGCCGGAATTAACGATGTGCAAAGTTAAGAGAGATAGGTTCTACGTGGGTCTGAAACAAGACTTCGTTTACTCCTATGTAGGAGCTATACAATTACTGAGAGCTGCACGCAGAAGAATACTCAGAAGAGGGAGATAGGAAGGGTTGGTGAATTAAGCTCAATGGTCAAGCTTTTGCTTCAGCAAAATACCTCGACCTTACGGCAGAAAGTAATGAATTTACATTGCTTGCTAGTTTTTCGGACCGACCAAGTGTCTTGCGCCACGACATTCCTCAAATGCTGTTTGATGACAGAAAACATCGACATAGTAGCAGGATACTGGAACAGTGTTTAGAAAATTTAGTCCGCACCGTGGAAGTATGGAATGGCGACGAAACTTTAAAGTTTGCAAATAGGACAGGCAAAGGGTGGATAGGACTTCCAGGTCATTTGAAGATGCGGCAGGCTTATAGGCAATAATGAGGAAATGGCATGTGTTGACAGAATTAGGGATTAGTAATGTCAATGCCGATTAGCATTCACTTAGGAAATAAAAGCTTGCTAAGTCACATTTTACTTTTTTGTCATCATGCATAGGTAGTTCATATTCTCTGCTCCTGTTGATTTGCTATTCTCCCAAAACATAACGCTTCATCATATCAAGTCGTTCAAAATTAATCGCTTGCTCGCTCACTCATGCCAGAATTGACGGCCTTCCTATCTCTAGTGTCTTCCCCTAAATCTACCACTTAGCCTCCTTTCTGTCCAAAAATCCCTTCAAGATGGCGATCAAGTTCTCCAATGCACTCAACCACACTCTCAAAGCACCCTCAACCTTGGAGTTATCATCTCCAAGCTTAACGTAGAAATCTTTTCTGTATGGGCAGGCGGACATGGCGGCGCTGAATATGGGCTTCACCATGAAGGAGTGGTGAGGTTTTAGTGTCTCGCCGTAGGCAGCACGGAAGGATACGGAGAGTTCGTCCGCGGGGGCGGCAAGGTTTTGTGAGAGAGCAATGCAGGTAAAGTCTAGACCACTGTGGGGGGACGGGCTATTAGCTTTGAATTTCGAAGTTTGCAGAAAGGATAGAAGGGTTAGGAATATTGTGCCAATGTATGCCATCATGTCTGCAGATAATGATGGCAAGAATAGTATATAGAATTGTATGAAAGTGACATACCGAACCAACCAAACTAAACCTTCAGTAGCGGTGTGCTTCTTGGTCTTGAGCTCATTGACGACCAATTCTTGGAGAGTCTCTGACTCTGCTGGTGCAGCAAGTTGTCTCTCGCGGATTTTCTGCCAAATTGTTAGCACATTTGTATTCGATCGGCAGGAGCCAATCGTACCTTGATATTACCAGCCATATCATTCTTGACTGGGTTGAATGCTACAGATCCCATAACATCTACAATTCGTTAACTCGTTACTTCTCAAGGAGAGACAGGAAGGGGTCCATACCGAAAAGAGTGGTGAGGGATTCGGCAGCTTGAAGAAACTCTGTGGTTGCAATTGCATTGTCCTTCTCCTTGTTGACAGGGACATCGACGAATGATTTATCGAGAGTATCGATGAAGGTTTGTCCAGGGGGAATTGTCTTAACGGTTGCCATTGTGAATGAGTTTATTTAATTTGATTGATTGGAGAAGACGAGTATTGAGATGACAATCGAAGATGTTCAGAAATTTGAGAAAGATTGATAATGAGAAATTGTGAATGGGAGCTTTCAGGAGAAGAACAGATATGGGAGAGCTTTAAGAGGAATCCTTTCTATGAAACTCGTGGCATGAATCGAATAGATGGAGTCAGATGTTTGGGTGTTGGGTGAAGTTGGTGGGGCAAAGGGAAAGCGGGGGTTGAGTGTTGGAAGTTTCCGTGCGAGGTGAGAACGGCGGTCAAGGATTCCAAGTCGCGGCAGTGTGAAACTTAGGCAATCATATCGAAGGATTAAAGGATCTCGAGAGGATCTAAATGAAGATATATTATTTCGTGCAGACGATGATGTGGATTCAATCTAGAAAGCTCCATAAGACCCATCGTTCCCATGGTTCAAGTCCCTGAGTACCTACAGATTGCTGGTTACTTTGCCTTTTCTGTTTTAGTGTTTTTATTTCTATGGAGTCGTTCAATGCATAGAACCACATCTTCGAATCCAGATCTTCATCTTCTTGCGACGTGGGAGGAGTCAATATCGCAAATGCGAATTGATTTCTTACTTGCCCAAGGTGCTCCATCATGTCAGACTCTTGTGTTGTTTCTAGTGAAGCCGATGAAGACCGTCTTGGAAATGATACAGACCTCACTCATCCCATCGTTTATTGATTTGCAAATGGGCAGGAAGTCAAGTAAAGCGTCAACGGCGAGCCCTTCGAACAAGTGTTCCTGGCAAGATATGATGAAAATTCAATGGATGATCTTGTAATTCGGTCAAAGTAGATGAGACAGTGACAGAAGGAGTTGAAATAACAAACGCTTTTCTTTCACTTCTCAATGCAATACATTCCTTCTGTAAAGGGGAGAGGAGATGCATGAGTTCGTTTGACACGGCTATCGGTATCAAACTTCGGTTTCCATCAAAACACTTATAATTTTACTGTAGTTCTACAAAGCCTTCATTTAAATAAAATCATATTGCTACTTTTCTGATGTTGGAATGTGTTTCAATGTCTAAACGTGATTCAACTTCAGAAGGGATTTCAAAGTCTGAAAGTCATTCAAAATCTACAATTTATGCTCTGCAGAACCAAGCGACCAGATTGCTGCTGATGCAAGGCGAAATGCAAGGCAACTACGTAATGTTTTTTCCGTTAACTACCTCGGGGATAAGACGTTAATATGAGGAGTTATTTCACAAGTTCTGAGGTGTACTTACAATCGGCTTCGATGACAAGCGATCAATTCTCGAGGCATTATGGAATTTTCAAAGCTCTTATTGGCGGCAATGATGAGTGCTCCGTATCTCCCTGCCATTTGCGTTCTTGGTATCTTGATGCATCATCATCATCCATGTGAGACATACCATCATGACGCCTCAATCGTTATGATTGACCTTTTCGGCGATTTTATTTGCTAGCAATATACGGACAACTGCATGCAAGAATGTTGTGTAATCATTACCGGCTCCAGCATTCATCTGTCGTTTTCAGGTAGCCGGTGCTACCAAGTTAGGGTAGTAGTATTGGTCATTGGACAGGTGACAAAGCCCCTCTATGTGCGAAGCTTACATCAATATTCCTGGAGATGAACATTTCTGCAAAACGCGATTAGTAAACATCCCGATGCTCAATTTTATGACAAAGCAGCAATAAATTTAAAAGGTTAAGGCCATCAGCTCCGCATGATTAAAGTATATCTTGTGCTCATCCCTCCATTTCAGTTCTCAAACTTATAAACATCAAATCGAACTACAATATACAATATGTCTACTGAAAGAAAATATGTCTTCTTGACTGGGGGCAGTGGCTTCATAGCTTCTCATATCCTTTCCCTTCTAATTGAGGTATGCTTCCATTTGTTATTATATAACTCCGAGGGTATCTAATGGACTTCGCAGAATGGGTACAAACCTATTGCCAGTGTCCGATCCCCTACGAAAGCCAATCAAATTCTCGAGCTTCATCCAGAATGGGTGGGAAAGGTCAAGTTTGTATTTGTGCCTGAAATCACAACACCTGGAGCTTTTGACCATGTTTTCAGAGATCAAGCTGAAAAAGGCGGCTTCGACTACATCATTCATACCGCGTCTCCAGTCACATTTGCTGTAAAGGACGTGAAGGAAGACTTGATTGATCCGGCTGTTCATGGGTAATTACACAAGCCTGCACACTCTTATGGCCATTCTCTAACATTCACGAAAGCACTACCGAAATACTCAAAGCTACTCACGAACTAGGAGGCAAGCAGGTGAAGCGTTTTGTTCTACTTGGTAGTGCTGTGTCTATTCTTGATTCATTCGAAGATTTGAATGCTCCTGAGGGGAAACCTTATACCGAAGATGATTGGAACCCTGTCAGATTTCTTGCTCTTCACAACATAGCATCGTGGCTAATCTTACTCCCAGGCGACTGAGCATGATGCAGTGTCATCCCAAAGCCCTCTCATCGGATACAATGTTGGCAAAAAGAATGCCGAACTAGCGGCCGTAAGCAAGCCCCCTTCCCACCTCCAGGCTAGAACACGCATTTTCACATTGACTTGGTGATCCTTCTTTAATGTTACTAACACATTAATAACAGTGGTGCTTCATGAAAGAAAAGAAGCCGGCTTTTGAACTTGTTGTGATCAATCCTGATGTAGTCCTTGGCCCTATACTCCAACCTGTCCCCAGTCCCAAAAATGTTAACGAAACTAACGAGTTCGCTTGCTATGCTTTCATCAATGGCACCCATGAGACCGTTGGTGATGCCATGTTTGGCTTTTGGGATTTTGTAAGTTCTTTCCTCCTCTATACATACTGCTTCCTCTTGCTGTTCATCAAACTAATAAATGCAAAGGTTGATGTTCGCGACGTGGCTCTTTTACATATCATCGCACTCACCTCTCCTCGCATGGCTAACAAACGTCACATTATCTCCTCGGGTCCTCTCTCGCCCCAGTTGGTTGTGAATGTTATTCGGAAGAATTTTCTGGAACTGGAAGGAAGGTTACCGAGAGGCGGTGATGAAAAGGAAGTTTTTCCAAAAGGCCTGCGCCCCACCCAATTGAACAACGCCAGGAGTTTGGAAATAATTCGACAAGCCAAAGGCCGAGATTGGAACTTCAAAAATTTGGAAGAATCCGTTGTTGGCTCAGTGAAGTCATTGCTTGAGCTGGAGCAGAAATGGGGCTCTCAAGCTGCTCACTGACAACAGAATTCTGAACATTTGAAGCATCACAAGAACTTTTTCATTTGCTCCACCTATCCCAAATACATGTTTTTATTTTTTCAAAAACGTGTTGTACAACCTTAAAGCTATATCTATGACATATCAATGGCAACACATTCCTTCACTGGTTGAAAAGTAGAAGCTTGATATCATACACTCTTGCTAGAACTCTCCAACACTATACGCAGCCATTTTTTCCTTGGAATACTAAGCTTGTCTTGAAGCAATTTGTGAGGTCTTCGTTGATTTTCAGTATCGCCATGATCATGACAGCTATTAATTTCCATGAATGCTTGATAACAGATGTCAAACAGCGCGCATTTCATCGGCCTTGCAGATTGACAGCAACTGTTCCTACAAACCTAATGCAAAAACTCGTTCAATACAGCTCAGTCGAATTATCTGGTTCCGGGCAACTCATCAACTATCCCCGCGTGGATAATCCACGCCTTAGCATTAAAATTCTTCACAAGACATATGCTGTTACAACCCTGGTAAAAACCAAGTCCAGGCATGCCAACATCTCCAGTTGAGAGATTTTACAAGAAACACGAACGATTGGTATAACGACAAATTAGAGAACGATGTCTGATGAGACTATCGAAGTGATTGACAAAGTACCCGAGGGCATCTCGCCTAATAGGCTCTCGCAGCTAGATACCAAGGGACACTTTCCGGCTGGACAGTAATACTTTGTCGACCAAATCAACCGCCTACTTAGATTCCAATCGAGTGAGTAAACGTTGCATAAAATGCTCTCAAGCATTGATTGATCAACAACTGAGAGAGATCGATGTGCTTTGAAATGCAGCAGGTCAGGCCATAGCAGAGATCGAAAGAACCGTGGAAGCTGAGACGACAGTTCTGATCCGTCCTGTTGGGAAAACGAAGAATGAATTTCACAAAGTCCGGGAAATGCTAGCCAACGACTAACAGATCTTAATTGCGACTACTAATTTGCTGGAAAGAGAGTCGCAAATATACAATGTTTGATTTTAAAAGGCATTTCCGTTTTAGTAATTTTCTCATGAAATAATAATTAGCTCTTATAAGCAGTAGATTAGGTTCTAATCCGGGAAAACAAATATTCTTACAAACGAATGATTTCTATCAGATTTTGTCAGTATTCTTATTAAGATCAATAAAATCTAATATTTTATAACAAAAATATCATTTTTAATATATAATTACTAACTTTTAAGTGATTTCAAAAACGAATATATCATTAGCTTTATTAAATTAATAGCTACTTAGTTATATTATATTTAACGAGCTTTTCCTCGGCCCTTTCTTTATAATTGGAAATAATAACAGGCTCGCTAATACTCTCAATGGTTATTTTTAATATTACTCAGGATTTATGCTTATATTTATGTTATATAACTTCTAGAATCCTAAAATTAATAAGATTTCTATTTCTATCTTTTCTAAAAATATAAATCCTAAAACTATTCAGAGATTATAGGCTTTTTGAAATAATAGTTTGTACGTTAGTTCAAGTGGGGTGAGAAATCAAATAATAATAATAGTACGCCGCTTGTCTCTTGCTTCTAGCTCGAATAGGGGTGCCGAAGGCGCCGTTAAATCTAATAAATCTAATAAATCTCTTTCTAAATCTTTTAAGATTCTTTATCTCTTTTATTATATCTCTCAAATCTTTAAACCAATCAGAAACGTTTATTCGAATCTTTAAAACCTTTAAATACTTCAAAACTTATATTCGATCCTATAATTAATTATTTCTTATATAAATAATAACTTATTAATAAAACAAACATATCATTAAAAAGCTATAAATTTATTCTATAATTATATCTCTTTAGGTCTCATTTTATTAATTACTTCCTTTTAGTTACTAATTTATCAAATACTTTCGTTTTTATATTTATATATTAATCATACATATAGACCTTATATACTTTCTAAACTAATCAGCTTCCAATTATAAAAAGTGTTTTAAATTATATATATTAACCGATATCCCTACATCTTATACTACCTCATATCTTAAACAATTTTTTTAATCTCAAAAATCATCAACTATAGTATCTATATCGAATCTTATGTTAGCTCTAAAAAGCTATATAAAATAAGTAATAATTCAAATTAAAGTTAAAGAGAATTCTAATATAACTGTTATCACAAAAATCTATAACATCGATTGCTTTATATTATATTAATGATATAAAAAGCAATCAACTCCTTATAACTTTATTTATAAAGATACTCATTAATACCTTAATAGAAAATTAAAAAAAGATTTAATTGATTAGATTAATAAACTGATATAAAGATTTGTGCCTTTTATCACATGTTTTTAGTCTTATATATATTTAAAAATAAATAAAGAATATTATCTATTTGTTATAAATAATTATTATAATTATATCAAAATATAACAAATTGTACACAATATTACTGATTTTGCTATTATAATTTATATATCAACTTCAATTTTTTAATTATAATTTTTTATTCCTACTTTCATAAAATCATAGTATAATATCAGGTAATTTATTATATAAAAATAAAGGATTATCTAGAATTACTAAACAAAACTTTTCAATTATATTTAAAAAAGCTTGAATTCAAATTTGTATGGTATATAATACACTTTTTTCTTTAAAAAAAAACAAGTATTTATTCTATATATATAAAAGTTGTTATTACTAGTATTATGTCTAACTTTCTCTTTATATTATACTTATATTAATATAATTAGCTGGGAGTAAATTTAAGATATTATATATTATATAAGCTCTCCATAAACTTAAATTAAAGTTTTAGTATTAAAATAGTCCTAATATTACTTTAAAGTTTTTTAAGATTGCTTTTATTGATATAATTCAAACTAGTGTTTAATTGTTATATAGAGTAGAAAGATTAGAAATGATTATTAACATAGAAAAAAAGGAAAGAAATTAATCTAAGTGGTTAAATCTAATAGGAAAGAAAGCAAATAGAATGTGTTTATGTTCCCTCAATATCATTTTGAGAATCAAGATATATTAATTCAATAAATAATTTGTTATTTATTAAAATAAGAAAACTAAAAAACTAAAGAAGACTGAAAAGTAATTTGAAAAGTAAAAGAAGTATTTTAAAACACAAAAGAAATTTTAGTAAGAAAAGATTAGTTATTAATTTTATAAGATTTTAAAGAGTATAATAAGAAAAACTTATAAAATATTAAATTCACCTATTAAAAAGATTAAAAGTATTTTAAAATCTTTTTTTATAATAAATCTAGTATTTCAAAAAGCTATAAAACTCTTAGATAATAAGGAAGTTGATAATTTAAAAAATAAGGAAAAAAGAATGAAAACTAGGACTAGGAGGGGGTAAGTAATTATAATACTAATTTAATATCTTATGAATTATAATTATTATTAAATATTGAAATCATAATAGTAATGAATTTGAGATTATATAAGATATAAGGTAGTGTAAGATATAGGGATATCGGTTAGTGATAATATTAATCTAGCTTTACTAACACAATTGGTATCAAAATCTTACTTAAATGATTCGCTTTCCGGAGTGACTCGGTTTCCCCGACTAGAAACTAGTCGGCTGTTTGTAAGAGCTAACTATTAATTTAATTTAATTATTATCTATTAGTATCGAGATTAAAGTATATATATATATTAGTTAGAAAGCACTAATCATAAGGATAAAGTTTTCGAGTTAATATAGTAGCTCAAAACATTGTATTAGGAATATGTAAAGAAATATAATTTTGCTTAGTATTAAAAAATACAAAATACGATATAAAAGAAAGCTTATTATATATTACGAGGTAATAACGATATTTACTCACATGGTTACTTCCTAATACGAATAGACTAGTATACAGATTAATAATTTCGAGTATAATTTTATATTTCTTATAAGTAATTGAAACGATTCACTGTTTTGATAGGGTTATTTGTTAAACTAACTAAGCTATATTAGGACAGGAACGATAATCGCCTAAAACTTCCCTATAATTCAATTTCAACTATAGATCATTCAATCCCTAGTATTAAATCGACTATTTAATACTTTTCTTCAAGACTTTAATATTCTTTCAATCTAAATATATATACTAACTAGTGATGTAAAATTCTGTAAGAGCAATTGAATTATATCTTCTAATACTTAGTATATTAGCTTCAAGCTGCTTATAAATCACTTTTCGTTTTTGTTTAGTATACTCTGATAGACTTTTATTCATTTCAATTTTCGAAAGTGTATGAGAAATGGACACTTTTAAAATATTATCAAATATACTATATAGAATTAAAATTAGAACCAGAATTATAAGGAGATTGGAGATTGATTAAAAAGATACATTTTTTCAATCAAATTGACATATTATATGCTTAATATATAGGAGTATTACTTTATATAAATTGATATTTTTTATTCAATCTTATTATTATTGAGAATTTTAAAATAAAATCTAAATATTTCATTTTTTTAATTATCAAAATTGCTATTTTTCATATATAGCTTTTTCTTTTAATGTCTTAAAGGCCTTCCCACATCTTAATCGTTTTATTTTTCTATATATTATAGATTTAAATTACATTCTATCTTCATTACTAACTTGAAGAGCAGAAAACTTATGTCTACTTCTTTTCATCTGTTTTATAGAATATTTATTTTATCAAAAGATCAATTTTTATTCCTTCATTCCTTATATATTCTTCATAATCTAGAGAATAAGCTAACTTCTTAATTACGTATATTTCTATAAATTTAAATATTATTCTAGCTTTATGATTAGCTAATTCAAATATCATGAAAATCTTCTGTATAGGAATCCTTTAGATTCTGAGCCTATAAGCTTAAATTATCTTGTAATAAATTAATTTAAACTATAATTATAAGTATTATACTATTTCATGTTTATTTTGATCTAAAAATACATCCTTATGTACACTCTTTAAATGGATCGTTTTCATTATTATATAAATAATTCTTAAAGTGTTGATAATCTCTGTAAATATAGTATTATTAAGACTATTTTTGACATTTTGTTTTTGGTATTAAAATTGAGATTGTTTTGACTAATGTTATTATTGTCATTTAATATCGACTCAATGGATCTCAAGAGTATAATTGATAAAATAAAGTAATGATATTGAATGAAAGATATATAAATAAATTATCTTATGCTTTTTGATCAATATATGTATACTGTTGAAATACAGAGTTGAAAGTAGTACTTAATAGATTAATAGAAACACTAATAGGAATGTGTATATAAAATAAGGCATTCATTTCTTTTTAACTCTTCTGGACCTCGAAATAATAATAGATCTATTTTTATTTCTTTACAATGATTCTAATACTCTTCGAAATTTATGTTCAAATTTATATTATATAGCTTTTGAAAACTATTTAGATATCTAAAGGTTTTTGAGAAAATAAATGTATATTAAATTGAGCAATAGGAAAGAAAAATTTAATCATTTTATTATTAATGAACTCAATTAAAACCTTTATTAAAAGACAATCAATATATTCATTAAAAGATTTATGAATAAATGACTCACTCAATTGTATAGATTCTTTATAGATTTCATAGATTTTATAAATTTTCTCAAAAGATTTCTGGGGTTTTTATAATACTTTATAAAAAATTTCAGGTTCTTTAGATCTCTTAAATTTCTCATATTCTATAGACCTCATAATTTTTTAAATTTTCTCAAGTTTTTAAGTTTTTTATGAATAAGTCCTTCATTATATCTATTATTAAGTATATTAAAATAAATACTAGAAAGTCAGAGGTATTAAACACAATCTAGTTATTACAATATTATACTTACTAAGCAACACCATATTCAATAAAACATTAATGATCAAAAATATTAAGTTCAATATAAATCTAGACATTAGATTTATAAGTTTCTGTAAGATCAATAAGATTTTAAAAGAACTATACTATTATCAAAAAAGTTAAATAAGAGCAAAAAGTACTTTATAAGTACTATATATACTTTTATAAATTTCATATGTGTTATATTTTTACTCCATATCCGAAATCGAAAATAAAAGTTTTTCAGTTTCATGGATTCGTAAAAGCGAACGTAGTAGATCTATACTCCATGTTACATAATCATATCATTCTTATAACCGGACCATTTCTATATTTATGGATTTATAAATGCTCTTCTGATTAGCCAAAAATAATGTACAAATTTTTTATTTGATTGAAGCGTAATTGCTTCAACTGAGTAGAAAATGAAAGCCGACAAAAGCAAAAAGGAAGGTCTATAAAACTATTTCAGTTCAATGTACAATTATAAACAAATAAATAAAATAAGCATATAATAAATAGGTAAATTCAAACAATGAAAGGCTTTCAAGTGAACATTTAGTTTCGGAACAAGGTTTATTATAGTAATCGAATTAATTTATTATATTGAAACGGTTAACAATACTACTATGTTTGAAATGTATTTGAAGGCATATTTGTCTTAGATATTCTTTAATATTAGAATCAATATTAGAATCTGAATTAGAATTTGAATTGTAATATATATATATAAGATCTATATACATAATACTATTAACACAAATTCATATAAGAATTTTTTATTCGGGTTCTTTATAATAAATATTATAATTATAGATCAATATCCAAAAATCAAATTATCTTTAAATTTTGATTTTGTTCTTATATAAATAAATTTCGATTTATCTTTAAATTTTTATTTCTCTAATGATTACTTTTATAATTATCTTATTGAATAATGAATTCAATATCTCAAATTGTTCTTTATAAACACGAAATCTTTATCTCTCTATTTATCAAATTTGTAATCTTTGATCGATATTATTAAATCATATAATCAAAATAATGATTTGAATATATTGAAAGTATTAATAAATAATTGAATATTTTTAAATATAATATTAAAAAGAAATATGTGATTTATAAAGCAATCTATGAGTATAATAATCAATCAATCTTAGAATAGTAATCATTATTTTTATAAATTTAAATATATATTTATATTTTTTATATTTGGATACAATTCTTAATTCAAATTATATTCATTATTAACTTAAAGTTTTTATAAAAATTATTAAGTTTAATAATATAAATAAACTTAAGAATACTATAATATCAAACAGATTTATAATTATATTTTTCAAGAAGACTTTTTATAATTATATATTTCAAAGGAAACATTATATTGACTTCAATCAAATTATTGTTTATTTAATATTGAAGTTGAAGATTATTTATTCTATACAAAATCAATTTATTAAACGAATTTATTGTTTCTATTATTTAATAAAAGTTTATAAAGTTTACTAACAGTTTTTATTAACTAATATCTTAAATATAGTTTTTATAATAATAAGCTAGGATTTTTATTCTTACAAATAATAATATTTGTAATCTCTTTTTCAAATGAATATAATTAATAAAAGGTTTTATAAATATTAGAAACTATATTCTTTGTATTATATGATTGAATACAATAGAAGTTATAAGCTTTATTACTATATTACATATATAATCTATTCAAAAGGCATAGTATTAGGAATCGGTTCCTAATAGCTTATTATTATATATATATTTATATAATAAAACTCCCTTTTTTTAATCTTTTTATTCCAAAAAGACTAATTAAGAGATTATTATACTTATAATATATAGTCAACCGAATGATTTGTAATAATAGAAAACTCATTTATTATCTAATATTCTTATTGTTAATAATCTATTATTAATAAATTCAGAATATTTAATTATTAAGCAAATATATTCTCACCTCTAATTAATCTACTTTTCAATTAATTATTAATCCAATTCCAATTATAGTAACTCTAATTAAAAATCCCAGAATAATATCCATAAAATAAGATCCCTAATACTCTATAATATAATTGGATATAATAGAAGTTATAAGTTTTATCACTATATCATATATACAATCTATCTAAAAGGCATAATATCAGGGATTAGTTCCTAATAGCTTACTACTATATATATACTTATATAATAATTTGAGAAATTAAAGATTTAATATATTCATAGATATTCTTATTATCTTTATAGATCTAGATAATAATAAAATTACAATAAAGAAAGCTTCTATATAAATTAAGAAATATCTAATTTATATTCAACCCTTTTATTATAAAATTAATATGTCAATTAATAGAATTATATAGATTATTTTATTTGTTAATATAATTTGCTTTTTTGTATTTTTTATACTAGTAATTCATTTAGTTTTATTTAAAAAAAAATATTATGATTTAATATAATCTATGATATTAAAAATAGTATCTATTTATGAAATATATTTTATTATCTTTTTATATTTTTGATGATAACAAAATAAATAGAAGTGTTTTTATATATGTAATGATTCTTTTAATTTTCAATGTTCAGTAAATTGATATTATATGTATTCGGGAATATTATATTAGTATTAAAACATAACTACAAAGTTATTCAAACTATAATTACTATACTTCAATTATTCCTCAAAATCTTATTAATTTAAAAGAATTTGATTATCCCTAAATTTCAAAATATATATATATATATATAAAGACATTAGTTTGTATATATAAAAATGCTATTTGACTAATGATGAGAATTTTCTATAAATTGATATAAATAATATTACGATATTTAACTTATATTATCAATTAAATATTAATCAAATAATAGATTATATACTATATCTATTCTTCTAACTAATATTATCATCAAAAAGAATATATATAATGACTTAGATTATAAAGAATAATTCATTACCAGTTTATAATAAAAAATAATTTTATTTAATAATATTATTATAGAATCTGGAAATCAAATCAAATAAACTGTTAAAACGGGGTTGAATTGATATAATCTGAATTTTCAATTTCCTTTTTTTAATTATTAAATTATTATACATAATAATAATATATTATAAGGAAGAACAATAATTAAGGAAAATAATAATAACAAGATTATATATTAAATTAGAAGAAAACTGAGTTTTACTTCTTTGAAAAAAGAGATATAGATATAGATTCTAGCTTTTAATTAAAAAAACAAAGCAATAATTCGATATTTAATTTCTACTTGAACAATTCAATTTAGAATGTTTATTTGTATATCTTAGTAAATCTACAATTAATCATACAGGTAGAGCTTATGATTCTGTAAACCTATTTCCATCATATAAAGAAGTAATGAGAATACATGTTACTAATTCTAACAATATTACAAATTTTATTATCTATATAATTAATAAACGTAATAAAAGAAATAGAAAAAATATACCATAACGGATTTTCAAATATAAGACTATATATTAAAATCATTTTTGTAATTATTAAGTCTTAAATAAGGAACCCCTATTAATAATAAGGGCTGTTTGTATCATAGTATAATAAACAAAATATAATCATTAAAGGAAGTATAATAGAAACAATCTTATAGAATTATAAAATCTACTTATATAATTGTTTATAGATTTATTAAGGTAAATGAATAAATAGTTTGAATTGAAATATTTAAGTAAGCATTAGATATTAAATTATTTATTTATTTTAATAAATAGAAACTAAACTTTATTCAATATCTATATCACTTTTTTTTTACAAAAAGGAAGTTATTCGTTTCTATCATTCAATATATAACTCTATTATTATTGTTTTATTTAATTATTATTTTCCCTTATAATATACTGTTATTGTATATGATAAGGGAATAAGAAACTTTATGGAATTATTAATAAAGACAAATCAGGGTTTATTCTGAAACAAATAAAATGTCTGAGGTTTTATACTAAAAGATATTCGATTGTTTTAATGTTAAAAATAATATTAAATCCTATTTCTTTAATAATTGAAATGAATCAGGTACTTTAGAGTAATTGTAATTTGTTTTTATAGAAAATTGTATAATATTCTTAAGATCTTTAGTACATTACTCGGAATAGATTATATTATAATATATTGATTTGAAACCTATTAAATAATAATTAGATATTCTCTTCAAAGTTTTTGTGATTAATATCTTATAATTAAATTTCTCGTATAAATCTAAAGGTTTATTGTTACGGGTATCGATGTGAAAGCGGCATCGGGCCGACTATTATTCCGATAGAAAAATCTATATATATATATATATATAACTTCAGAAAAAGGTGTTAAAGTAATTAATAAAAAGTCTTAGAATTCACTTATATCCTTATTGCTATTATACTAATTATCACTCTATATTCATTTTAATAATTCTTTTTATTTAATCCTTTGAAAGTAAGTTATTAATTAGCTTTTGGGAATAGCTTCAAAGGCTTCAAAAAACTTCAAGAATATCAAATCTCATTCGAACTATAATGTACTTATGATATATTATCAGCATGTAATTGATATTGTTCAAATTATCAAAATACTCTTGATTTGTTAGATTAAATTGAAAAAATACTAATAAAAGAAAATGTTTTATAATACAAATCCTTTAGATTACATATAAAATATTTTAATAATATATTTTGAATAGAAGAATTAAATATTGACTAAAAAATAATTAGAAAGAATATTTATGAATTACTAGTAATACTTTAATATCTTTAATCGTTTTCTGGAATCTCGAGTATTTTAAAACTTCCTTTAGAATCTAGAAATGCAATAGAAAACTTATATAGCTCTGCTTTTTCCAGAATCTCCAAAACTGATTTTCAAAGTGATTTAAAAAATAATCATTATCAAAAAGATTAATAGAAATAGAGCTTTAGATTGAAGCCTTTCTATAATACCTTAAGCTTTTTATACAAAAAATCCCTGATTAGTTATTTTATAATTAACTAAATCTATCAATGAAAACTAATTATAAGTAATCGATATTATATTAAGTAATTTATATTTAATAAAAAACAAAACAATCTTTACTTAAATCATTCACTTTATGATAAATACAAATAAACTATTTTCAGGATTTTCAGACATCAAGTATGTCTCAAAACTTTAGAATTCCCTTTAGCTTTTAAGAATTTAATAGAAAATCAGTAAAACTTTGTTTACTCAGGATTTTAGGTTTCCTAAACAATTTTTAGGATTTTCAAGTTTTTCAGAACTTTTTCCGAATCTTTTGAATTTCATGATTTTCAAGGTTTTTAAGATTTTTAGAATTTTAAATATTATATATTAATAGAATATTATTAATTCTAATTTTAGAGATCTTATATACTTTCAATAGCAAAAGCCTAAAAAGAAAGAGATAATCCTATCAAATACAATCTTAAATATAAATTACTATTTTATTAAAAGCGCGAATTGATATTGATAAAATAAAAGAAAGAAAATGATCTTTTCAAATTTTTAATAATTTCTTTAAAACCTTTTTCGAATTTTAAAGATATTAAAAGATTGAAAGGTTTCAAATTAACTGTTAATATTCTTAAATCATGATATAACCCTTTTTAAGAATTATAAAATAGTTGAATCTTATGAAAGAAAAAATCATAATTATTATATAATTAGTCCATTATAATAAAATTTAATAAGATTTCAAAAATATATTAATATAATAGTAATTGATTACTGTATAACTTTGAAACTTTTGAGAACAAAAATCTAAGAAAAAGAATTTTATTATAAGTATTAATATAGGATTAGTATTAAGCTAACTATCATTTTGTTATTAAAGAATTTTCATATATATATATATATATATATCATTTCGAAAAAAGGTTTTGAAGAAATTATTAAGAAGTCTTAGAATTTATCTATACCCTTATTTTTATCATACTAATTATTACCTTGTATTCACTCTAATGTTTATGGAGATTATTATATGATTTAAAAGTAATGAATAGAACAAATATTATATTTACTTTCAAACATTAAATATATTTATTTTTGATATCTTGAAAGACTTTAAAAAAATTATATTTTATAGTTTAATAAAAACTATATTAATTGATGATATCTTTAACTTATAATATAAAGAAGCCCCTTCTAAGAGAGCTATTATAAATCTAGTAATCTACTTTATTTACAATAGAAATATTGCTTTTTTTTTCAAGAATTGAAATTTATTATAACCACTATGAATATATGAAATATCTCAAATACACTTTTAAAATAATTATTATTAAAACAAATATTTAAATGAGAATATTCTTCAGCTTTTTTGAAACTGATCAACACTTTTTCTATTAATGAATCTATTTAATATAATTAAAAAAAACTTGATAACATTTACTTATAAATTAGAGTATGAAACATTTTACAAATTTAACTTTTTTTTAATATTATATATATTACATTTTATTGAGCTTATTTTAGAAAACATGAGGTTTTATCTTGAGTATATTAATAATTTTGATTTTTAAAGAGCCTTTAAATTCTTTTATTTTTTATTTTATATTTTTTATTTTAATAAATAATATAAAGAAAATCCTTAGATAGAATGAAGAGAATAAGGTTCCTTCTTTTATTAAAATGTTCGAAATAATTCATATAATTGGAATAAAGAGTTATATGTTTTTTATTATTGTTAACGAGCATCTTGTTATTATATTGATTATTAATATTATTTCAAAAGAAATGTATTTGTTTTAAGATAACATGAAGCCTGATTTAATAAAAGTTTCATTTTTAATTAATACATAACTCAAAAATGTATCAAAATTAGAATAATCATTTATTACATTCACAGTTTAGCTAAAACAATTAACGTGGTTTATTAGTACATGTATTATATCAGTATGTGTACCACTTCGAACCACACCAAAATTAGCTTTTTATTAATATTTTTATTTAAATAACTAGTTATTATTGTTTTTTTCAAAAAACCTTTTTTACAAAGAATAAGAATAGAATATTTATATAACTTATTTCTTTTATAGATATCTCAATTATAGCTCAAAACTGTTATATTTTGTGTTACAAAACCCTATTTCTTTAAATAACATTTTTTTGATTCAAAGATTTTAATACTTTAATTTTTGATATTTTTGATATATAGATAAATATGATATTTTGGAGAAAAAATTACATTCTATTAATAAATGAAGAGAGTGTATAGTTATGTATGGCCCTTTTTTTTTATATAAAAAATAATGTATATATTAATAAGTCATGTTAATGATTTTTTTATCTTATTCTTATATGAAACTATTACTATCAATTTTAAAAAACAATCATTTCAGCTTTTTTGATGCAATTTTAATCTTTTCAAATAACTCGAAATGAATATACAGTTTAGAAAAATAAGGAGCAAGTAATTATAGATTTAGGCTTAATTAATAGTATCTTTTTTATTTTTGATATAAAGATAATGAAAATTTATACTGATCTCAAATGTATAATTTTTTGATTCTTTTATTTAATCATAATATTTATGATTTTATATTAATGATATATCAATAATCTGATATTTATACGATAATGATATATCAAACTTTTTCGAAAGATTTTATACAGTTATTGGGATATTATATAGATTTTCAATATCAAAACTCAATAACTCTTGAAACACATTAGAACTAAATAAAATAAGATTAATAATAAACTTGTTTAGAATTCTGTATATAGCTTAGGATCTATTATCAATAAAATAGACATCATTATTAAAAGGCTTTATTATTGTTGAGAATGATTTTAAGAATGAAAATGATTCATTTTATTAGAAATATATAATAAACAAACCATTTTTGAAAGTTAGATTTATCAAGGAATATATTATATTATATTCTCATTATATATTTAGAACGTAAAATTTTTATTCAATATCATTAAAAGTGTTGAAAGTAGTCAGTTTCCGTAGTGATGGCGCCATGGTCTAATCTATACTAATGTCAATTCATAAGGTAATTACACCTTATAAAGAGCACAACCTTATTCTAGTTTAATTTAGTCAAATAAATGATATAATGAATTACATTCAAAATTTAACTAATTCATTTCTCACTTTGATCAAATTTCTACAAAATTCAAGAATAACAATACAAATTTAAAATGTTTTTATAATTATTGAAAGACCTTTGATTGTTTGATATCTTATTGAGATTTATTAATTTGATTTAAGAAAATTTAAATCATTATTTCTATTTATGCTTTTATTAATTATAAAGTGTTTCCATATGATCTTTTTGTATATCATAATAATGACTGTCAATCAAATTCTTTACAATTAATCAATCTTATCTCAATATTCAGTTTTATTAAAAATAGCTTCTCTTTTTTCATTTTTCTTTTCAAGTTTTACTTCCCCTATATATTGATTCAAAATACAATAAGAGCTCTTTTCTAATATTTGTACATTGAGCTGTAATTAGCTTTACAAATATCTACTTATATAGTTTTTGTATTTATTCAATTTTGTAAAATATAACTAATTTTTCAGAATTTTTAAAACTATTAGGCTTCATTTCAATCAATAAAATGGGTATTATTTAGAAATATATTTATCTTTATACGTAGAATTGATTTTCATTATATTGATCAAATAAATTTATAGTTTAATATATCCTTTTATCTTTTGAAAGATTTCTAGGGTTAGTTTCATATCATCTCATTGAACATTAATAAATACTACTACCATTATTACCACTAGCTCTATAAGAATTTAATAAGAATACAAGAAAAGAACTATTGTTCTACTATTCTATTGTTTTACTACTAAACTACTAAAGCATTAAAATATTCTATTATTAGATTACTAGAAAAGAAGAAAAGAAAACTAAAAAGCAATCAAGAACAATAAGAATAATATGTATATAAATACATAAATTTACGTGAATTTAATGCTTGAAACTCGAATATAGTAAGAATCGGAGGGTTGGGGGCTGGCCATTGTATATGTAATATCATTTCTTATATATGTTATATAGAATTCAAATCACAATTAGAATTTATATATTATATTAATATTAGTTATTGGAGAAAGAGAACTTGAAGTCTACAAGTTCATAAAATTTCAAAATAATTAAAAAGAAGAAAGAAAATCTATGGATCCATAGTCTGAAAATTCTTTTTCCACGATGGCTAGTTTGATAACATCTTAGTATGATTATTCTCTTTCATTGTAGTTTGTTTATATTCGAAGATGTTTCCGATGTAATTATTTTAAGATAGAAGGAAGATATACTAAAGATGAATACAAATTGAATCAAATTGCTTTTCATGGCATTGCTTTTGAAAAGGTTATTATAATTTATATGAAAAGGGAAGATTGAAGGGAGATAATCAAAATACTAAAGTTGAAATCATATCAATTATTTACTCTAGCATTTGAGGTATCAATGTATAGAGTGTCACTATGTAAGGTTGTTGTTGTTTACAGCATTTGGAAAATCTATATCATTTATGTTGAAGTGGAATTTTTGAAGATGAAAAATCGGAATAAATGGAAGCTTTATGATGATAGATTTTGCTCCGAGGAAATAGTCAATCAAGATGATTATATATATAATAGTTAAAGAATATATAATGGTATTAGTATAAAAATATATATATGGGAAAACCTTCCTCTTACCTAACAATCTTGAGCAATATAGTTCGTAAGCTTTATACTATACTTTCAAATAAATCATGAATCGAAGTTTTTATTTCTAAAAATTAATTGTACTGTCTATCAGTTCTATACAAAATGTTTGAATGATACTTTTTAACTTGAACGAATATTGTAATATTTATTCGTCACCTACATGTCTAAAAGTCTTTTGTATTTTAATAGATATAATTGTAAGGATGTTTGACAATCAAAAGTTGATTGATTGAGAAAAATTATAAATTTCTTTTGTATGACTATCAAAATACTAAGATCTAATTTAGTTAATAGATTGATAAATCAAGATTAAACAATTCTAAGTGGATTCAGAATTTAGTGGATATAATAAGAGAGATAAAGAGTACGGAAGGTTTAAATGCATACTCAATTGGACCTATAGATTTGAAAATTGAAACATAAATCAGTTTAAAGATTTGGGAAAGATTGAATTAGATAAAAATATTAAAAGAGATTTAGAAAGTGAATCTTGAGAGAATAGATTTATTAAATTTATAACTTTTGTGGTTTAATAATGCTTAAACACCCCTATACAAGCCAGAAGCAAGAGATAACAAAATTTGTATCAGATTTATTAGATTGCTAAGATTCATTAGATTTATTAGTTTATAAAAAAGCTTGATGGCACTTTCAGTGTACTGATTCAAGTCTAAAGCGAGGGGCGAATAGGATATATAAATCATTATTGAGTTATTTACTAGTCACTAGAATAAACAATGAGCTTTTAGAATAACCCGAAAAATCCTTTCATATTAAAATATTTAATAAAACTCTAGAATATCATAATGAAACTTATTTTCTAAATGAAATTTTAATAGTCTTATCATAAATTTCAGGGTAATTATCCCGAATAGCCCTATTTCACACATTGATATCTTCAATGTTCAATTTATACATAAGAAAAAAATCTCGATTGGTATTTGTAGAATTAAGTGAATTCTAGATCTAGTACACAGTTTTCGATAAATTGATGAAATTAAATTGAAATACGTGAAGCTTTTCATTAAGATTTGAAGAATCAATTAATCTTTTTTTCAAAAATTTTGAAGAATATTAAAATAGATATTGATTTCATCGGAATTTTAGCTTTTTAGGTATAATAATCTAACTTTAGTATTGAGCTTTCTATAATTAGAATACTATTATGACCAATATTGATGCCATTTCTATTAGCATCTTTTGAAAGTTCTTTATTGAATTTGTTAAGCGTTGATTAATAGTTACGAGATTTTTATTTTTGTTCTACTGATATTTTTAAGATTATGACTAAATATAAGATTTCTTAGTTTAAAAACTTAATAATAGTATATTTAAATATTATTACTTTGCTTTGTTATATATTAATTAAGATATCAATACATGGAATATTACTATGAGGTGTTATTATCGTATATTTTATTGATGTTTTAATAAATTTAACAAATTTGAAGTTGTAACACGAATTCAATTATATACATATATAATTCATTATATGTGAAAATTTCGAATTGTTCATAATGATTGATGAACTGATAGTATGATTCGATTACCGAAAGTATAATTTCATTTTTTAAAAAATGATTTATTATTTCATATTCTTCTTCGATGTTATAGTATTATAATTCCAAAAATCTTTTCATAACATTTTTCACTTATACAGATAATTTGATACGAATATTTACTCACCAATTACTTTTTTCCTAAAAAATTAATTGGATATAGTATTATAACTATTCCAAGGGCCTGCAAGCCCCCGGACTTCTTGGTTCATGAAATAGTATAACTATTGTTATTTTTATTATCATGACTATACTTCTCTCTTAATTAATATAAGAGTAGGCGGGCGCAAGGTGAATAATTAGTAATCTAGCATTATAATAAGGTGGTATTTAGAATCCAAAGTTTCTTGTTAATTCCTTCCAAATATGTTTTCCTGAAGTTATATTTTTAAAAGCATTCCTTAGTGTTAGAATAATAATTGGTCCAATGGCAATTTCATCGATACCTATAACGAGGACTCTCTTTTTTAACTTTCATTTTTGAAAGCTTTAAAATTGTTCAATAGTTTATTGTTATTGAATTGATATAACTCTGAAGTCTTCTTAAAATTTATAATAACACATTCCAATGTCTATATTTCTCATTTCATAACATTTGATGTCTTCATAACTTTACAGAAGTTATATTGAAGTTAGTTCAAGTGTGCTAAAAGGCAGTCAATCTATGATTGAAAATCTCAGAAAAGAAACCCCTAATTCATTCTTTTCATTCAATTAATATGAAAGCGATTTTGGTGGAGTAATGAATTGTATTCGATTTAGTTGTCTTATTTTTTGGGTCTTTCATTCTCAAAAAGGTTTTCAAAAATCATGAGTCAGATAAATTAAAAGATTAGAGATCGATAATACTTTACTAATATTTAGTATTGGAAATGCAAAAAATAGGGAATCGAAATCGACAGTCCCTAGCAAATTTGATAAGTGTTAGAAAGTTTCAAAAATCATAAATTTCCTCTCCAAAAATAAGTACCACTGAAAATCTATAAAATCATGGTAAAACTTTAAAAATAAAGCTCTATTAACTTTCTACTGGAAATCCGAAACATCAAAAACCTAAAATCTGTAATTTAGAACCTAGAAAACCGAGGAAGAAGAAAATAAGTTTTAATAAATAATCTCTTATAATAATAACCAACTACTCTAGACCCAGTACACTAGTCGATTATTTAATCTTGATCAGATTTCTTCTTCTAATTAATTAATGATAAAGTTCAATCAAAATTTTTCATCCGAACATATGAAATATTTAGTAACTTTATTCTGAAACTCTATTCTACAACCAACAGTATTTCAATTAATTGACAACAATAACTTCAAAATAATGTTAAACTTAAAGCTTTGCTAGTTGATTTGAGAAGGACATAGATGGTTCAGCACCTATAATAATAGGTCTTAAATATCAATTCTATATTCTGTCTAAAGAGCTAACTATTTTCAGGAAAAAGCACTCTTTATGTGCTTTGAGGCTATTCCTCTTGCTTAATGTACTATGATGACCTAATGACTAATGGTCATTCATTTATGTTTATGCGATTAATCTGGATTATGTTTGTGTTTAATATATTTCCTATGTTTTTCAAAGAATGTTCAAGCAATAGTGATCAGAGGCTTTGTAATAATAAAAATAACAAGGGTAATAAAAAAAGATAAAAACTAATACAATCCCATGATATCTATCTCAAATGAACAAGTGAGAATTTGGAACGGTATTCCAATGATAACCAATTGGGATACGGTGTCTGAGCTGTACTCCTGACTGGTTACGGCGAGAGTACGCTCAAAGCACCACTCGTTAGCCTCTGTAGCTACACTCTGTAAGCACTGTGATTATAGGTCTATTAAATGAAATGAAAAAAACTAGCACTGGTATTATAAACTTATATTTAGTATTAATAAAGGAAAAGAAAGATAAGATGAATTCATTTTCTATTATTACATTGATCAATACTTAATTAATGATATTGATTGATGTAAATACTTTTATAATCAGGAAAGTTTTAACCTTCAAATTTCTAAAAGATTTATTCGAAGTAAGACAGTTTTAAAATCAATTTAAATTAAAAAATAACAACTATGATTATAATAATGTGTTTTTCTAATAGAGATATACTAAATTTAGAAATAAAGAAATTACTAATACATTATTTCAAGGTATTATAAACTATAAATTGAGTAGCTTAAAATAACATATCTTATTATTCTATATCAAATTATACTTGATTAGTTCTATAATATTTTATGACATCTATATTAATATTATAGAAAACATAAGATTGATATTAATAAGCTTTCAGATGTACAACTCGTTATGAATAAATCAAACGAAAACTTCAGAAATACCAGAATAGAATAGTAAAACTAGATTATTTATTTCTATAAAATAATCTGATCTATTGATTCGAATCATGAAAGTTGAATAAACCTTACCATTAGATTATCTGGAGAATTCAAATACTGATAATACTTTAGTTGTGAAATCAGATTTGAAGTAGTAAGATACCAATAGAAAAGAACTAGATGTATTTAAGAAGTTAGAATACATTTTATTATTAGAAGATTCGCTTCGTGTATTTAGTTCATTAAATAACCCTAACAATAATAATAAAAATTCTCATGATAGAGATAATAGTAATAATAAAGAAACATATAATCAATATAGATATTGATATAAAGAGAATAATTATAAAAATAATAGTAATAATCTTATATAGTATTATTTCATATATTAATATCTCAAATGTTAGGAATATAATTAAAATTACTTTAAATAACATTTTTGATATTTTAGTCTTTACTTTTTTTGAAAATAATATTATTTTAGTTTTTCTTTTTTTTTAAATATTTTCTGAATAGAATTTTCTGATTTTTTAAATTATTTGAAAGAATCAAAAAGTTGAAAAGATTAAAAAATTTAAAAAAAGTTGAATTTCTTTTAAGTATTCTAAAAAACTTTAAAAATGAAAAATTTCAAAGAATTCAAAAATTGAAAAATTAAAAAGCTAAAAAATTTGAAAAAACTAAAAAGACTAAAAAAGCCTTAGATATTATAAAAAAATTCAAAAAATTCAAGAAATAAAAAATAAAAAATATATTAGAATTAAAATAGTAATATTTATAAAATCAAAACAATCTAAATTAGTAAATACTAAACCCCAACTAATACTTTTAATATTTGAAATATTAATATATGAAATAATACTATATAAGGTTATTACTAATTATAATTATATTAAAAGTATATTCTAATTAATTTATTTAGAGTATATAGAAAGGCAAACATATATAAACAAACTGACTATGTGTTTGATTTAAAGCTTTCTATCCTTTATAAATAATATAAGAGAATCTTTTTATTAAACAATTTACACATAAAGATGTTATTAATTATACTTCAGAATATTACCAGGGATTCCTATTAAGCTAATCTTGTTATTCTACTCTATAGGTTCGAGAGATTATATTAGATAACAACAAATAAAGTTGAGAAACCTGAGTATCAATATAGTGTCCTCTATAAATAGAACAATATTGCTTTTTAACTTCATATTCATAAAAAAAAATTATTATAAATCTTTAAACATTATTCAATGTTATAATGCAAGATATTTAATTTATTTAATATATAATTTAATATGAGGTATATAATATTACATTATATTATATTATACGATGATAAACCCGAATAGTGATATTCTATATATTGATACCTCAAATATCAGGATTTTGACTGAAATACTCTCAACCAGTATTTATAAAATTAAACAGTTTTTCAATTTTATATACAATCTCTGAAGAAGTAATGAAATGAGAAGAAATGAGAAGTAATTATTAATTAGAATTTGAAGAGTTGAATCCTATACATTTTTGTAGATTAGCTTTAAAGTTGAAATAGATATCAATTAAATTAAGAATTCAACTTATTAGTTATAATAATGAAAATTTAATCTAGCTTTTTTTATAATTCAAATTGTATCATATTAAATGTCAATTTAAAAAAAATCATAGAAATTAATTCCTTAAATTGTAATCAATAATGATGTCTCCTTTTGTTCTCGTTTTGTCAATTATTATGAAGTTATTTACTAGATACAGAATTTTTTGATATATAAATTTAATAATAATATGATATAATATTACTAGTTCGCTTTATTATATACTAACTAGTATATCAATGTAAAGAATATTACTGTATAACAATTTACAATTCATATACTCATCCTCTAGAACTTATTATTCAGACTGTGCATTCGTCTGATTTCTCTTTTCTTATCAATTATCGCAATAATTTCGAATCCTCCGGATTCCTAGTCTTGAAATTCTTTTCCCCCTACGGCTAGTACAAATACGATATATAAATTTGTTATTCTAATTCAAACTCCGATTCGATATAGATACAATATACGTAGAGGCCAGTCCATAAAGCCCTCAATCTTGCTACACTTGAATCACAAATATCAGATTAATTTAAATTTATATATATATTATTTTCCTTGATCCTTTCTTTCCTTTTCCTTTCTTTTCTAATTGTTGGTTTGAGAAGGATACAGAAGACGTAGTACCTACGAATGTAGGTCCTAAATGTCTATGTTATATTCTGTCTAAAGAGCTAGCTATGTATAGAAAATAGTAGGTCTTATATAGATCTATTAAAAGAGCTAGTCTCTTTTGCTTTTGCTTAGGGCTTGTAATACAGTAGCTAATGAATTGAAACTATTCACTGTATGGTTAATGTTCATACACTAATGAGTTTAATAGATTTAATGGTAATAACCTTATATAGTATTATTTCATATATTGATACTCTAAATATCAAAAGTACTAATTGGGGTCTAGTATATGCTAATTCAGATTGTTTTGATTTTATAAATATTGTTATTCTAATTCTAATATATTTTTTATTTTTTATTTCTTCAATTTTTTGAATTTTTTTATAATATTTAATTTTTTTTCAGCTTTTTTAATTCTTTCAATTTTTTTAGCTCTTTTAATCTTTTCAAATTTTTTAGCTTTTCAATTTCTTAATTCTTTTGAATAATTTAAAAAATTAATATTAAGATATAAATAAAGATTTATATTATATTATAAAGATTTATATTATATTATAAAGATAGAAGAATTATAAAAGGAAGGGATTCTATTTATAAGAAATAAGGTATATTAATAATAAGAGTTTTAAATATAAATATTAAATAGAAGAGGCCTCTACATTGACTGTATTACAACACATATAGACTTCTTGATCCCAACTTGCTCCCCACGGAAGGAACCAATATGCCTATCTATAGTTCATCTAATCTAGCCTATTTAAATAACCATATTACTAATCACAGCACATAATTAATACTAGTAACTTCTATTCCTTTTAACAATAAAGATAATTAATAAATAGATAATTAGTATTATGATAATTAGAAAATTCTATTTGGAAAATATTTTTAAAAAAAAAAGAAAGACTAGAATAACATCATTTTCAAAAAAAGTAAAGACTGAAATATCAAAAATGTTATTTGGGGTAATTTTGATCATATTCCTAATATTTAAGGTATCAATATATGAAATAATACTATATGAGGTTATTACTATAGATTTAATAAATTTAATAATTTAGTATCAGAATAATAAAATTTCCTCTAGATTCTTATGTATATTAGGCTTCAGTATATATACTTATAAACACGCTTTCAAATAAATCTCAGTTAATCTTTTCAAATCTTAATCACTTGATTTCATTATTATTAAAAAACTTTTTTTTAGAAATAATGATATGTTTTGAAAGTTCTCGATTACCCTAATCTAATCATGTTTTATTCGATTTTTTCACATGTATCATTTCATAATTACATGTTAAATTGAAATAATTTTATAAAGTTTCCAAAAAGTTCTCCACCCTATTTGATTGATACAATCTTGTCTTGATATTAACATATTACTTATAAGTAACGAGAAAAGGATTTACAATCATATATTCTAAAAACATTATACTTATATAGATATTTTGCTCATATAATATAACATAGATCCGTTCCATTAATTTTCCAATTCCAATTTTGAATCACTCGAACTATTCTCTAGCTTTTTTTTAAAAATCCTTTTTTGGTTCTTTGATTTGATATTTATATATCATTTCTGTAATCTTTTTTTTAATAGATTTTTCCTATATTTTATATACTATTTTTGGGTTTTCTTTGATACTAAAAACAAATTAGCCTTATAATTTGACTTTCTTATTTCCTATTTTTTTTATTTTGAGTTTTAATTGCTTTCTGCATATTAATAAACTATTTTCGAAACAAATTTCTTTTAGTATTTCGAGATTCTAATAAATCTAATTATTTTTTAATATATTTATAATATGATGATATAGAAGAGTCATTATTCATTAGTACTATATTAAAGATTTGTCTTATTTGATTTAGTTTTATACTATTTGAAGAAAAGCTTTTAAGTATAAATAAATTTAGATTTTAATCAATAATTCGTATTTATAAAATAAAAGATTATTAGAAGAAATTAAACAATAATATATCAAGTACTTTTCGTAGGGAAAAAGATACTAAATTAACTTGTCTCTAATTAGTTCTAATATTTAAAGAATTTAATACTTTTTTGCTAATATTTTAAAGAAAAAAATTTATTTCGCTTTTTAGAATATAAAATTATTTTATTAATTTATATATTACGATATTAAGTGATTAAAGTAAACAAAAATAATAAGGAGATAATGTAAATAAATTGATATTTTTCTTTATAAAAAAAGTGATAAAACTATTTATAATATAATTTAAATAATTATTTATAATTAAAAGTTGAGGCTGTTTATTTAATACTTTCTCAGATTTTGATTCGAAAACTTTTTTAGCTATTCTAATCTATAATTATTTGAGGTTTATTAATTTGTATTAATAAAGAATTACTAATTTTGAAATATATTCTTTCAATACTTCCAATTCTAAATTCAATTGTAAGTAGAGTCATTATGATTCAAAACCCCTAGTGAGTAAGAAATTGTATGGTGAATCTTCCAATAATAAATTTGATAACTAGAAATCAAGAATTCGAATATGATATTACAGTCTATAGATCTTGTTTGCATCTCGCGTTTGGCTCGAATGGGGGCAATAAAGAAACTGTTAAGCTGAAAATTTAATAAATCTACCAATATAAACCTATCAATAAATCCATTTTGAAATTATTGTTATCTTTTTTAAATTCATAAACCCATAAATCTATAAGTCCATGAACTTATAAAACGATAAATTTTCGTATTTACAGCAATAAGATTCCTTCTTTCTTTTCTCACACACTCGAATCTTTAAAACAATCAGAAGTTTTTCAATCATTCTTTCAGTTCATTAAAAACTTCCAAAATTTGATTCAATGGTTCATTTAATTCATGAAATCATTTTTTCAATCAATCAAAATTTATGAATTTAAAGCCGCATTAGGTGAAGAATTTTGTTTGTATAATCATTATATTTCATTAAATGTTATTTTATTGATCATTTACGCTCCATCCATTGATTCACCGAATCTTTCAAGTTGGTATTCATATACTAGTCATATATACAGATCCTTCGTAATTTTTCTCATGAATTGGCTTCCATTGAAAAGCTCGTTTTTGATCATGTGTATTAGGATGTATTTATACTGAATTACACTGATTTTTTTGAAAATGTATAAAAGAAAAGATAGTGAATGAAACTGTTCGAATACGGATCACAATATTTAACTTAATCGACTTACAAGTGTAGAGATACCCTTTAGCTAAAGGTTCCTTATTTAATCATTTTAAATAACAATCAAAAATTATGAAGTTCATTGATTTAAATATAGTTTGCCATGAAATAATTAAGATCAAATTTGAACTTCTTATTTTTTTTGAAAGATAATAGTTATTATCGAATGTTATTAGACTTGATATTTTGGACTCAAATGAAAACAATAGGTTTTGAAAAATTCATTAGATACGATATCCTTATATATACATCTTTAAATTATTTAAAACCATCTGCCTTCATGAAACAAATTATATAGAAAAGACTCTTTGATTGTCAAAACAAAATGAACGAAAATAAAAGCAAAATCAAAGAAAGGCAGAAAATACAATGGGTATGATTCAATAGAATGAAGAGAAGTATATTCTAATTTAAATGAAACACCGATATTAGTAAGTGTTATTCTTATATTTCAAATAGTTTCGAATAATACTAATATTCATTGTATATATCATTTTGATCTTCCTAAATAGTATTCGAATGTTTCTATAAAAGTATATCTAATTGATTTCAGTAGTCTTGAGTAGTCTTGAGTAGTTTTGATATTCTCAGATATTTAGATTTGGTATTTCTGAAAAAGTATGTTATCTTCAAATAGCTTCTTTGTCTTTGAAACATTTATACTTTTGTGGTAAATTTCTTAGTATAGGTACTTATATCTATATAATATGCTAAATCTATGATATCTTTTATCATATAATTTTAGATCAAATAGGATTATATATTATAGACTTATTTCACAATAGTATAATCACTTTTATGATAATATTTTTATATAACTAATATGTCAATATTGGTTATTTTTTATCTACACTATATTTTTTGATCATATAATGACAAGATCCTTAATTGTTCGAAATTGTTTCAAAAGCTAATATTATTATATAATAGTACAATATTATTGGATTTAATGTCAAATGGAAATAACATTTTATATCTATTAAGTTGTTTATATTTATTTGCATTCAAACAATCATAATCACTACATTTAATAATTTCTTATAATAAACATTTCATTAAAATTCAAGCTAATTTTAAGAATTTTATTTCTTATGTATGTTGAATGCCCAGCTTTTATGTTAATAGTTGTAAACATTTAAGTCATGATTCTTGAGATTTTATGAAAATAGATTCACGATTATTGTTTTCAAATCAGTTGATAATAAATCAATCAAGCTTTTATATAAAAAGAATTATAATCTTGAAATATTATTTGAGTTATTCAAAACTTTCATTTTTAGTGAAACCTTATTGAAAATGTGAGAGAAATTGTTTTTGATATTTTCTTGACTTTTTTCTTTCCTTGAATTAATGAACCTTACAAGTATAATTAATCATTTAAGATTTTCTTCTTTTTATGAGAAATGAAATGAAAATCTATTATTATATTTTCACAATGGAATTACTGGAAAGTTAAACACTTCATTTGATTAGATATATTTTTTATTCATTATCAGGGGTTTATAGTAAGGAATATGTCGAATAAATTTCAAATAGACTCAAGTAATATATCAAATAATCAGATATGTTTCAATACATTTAAAGCTAATTGTATACTCTAATCAGTCTTGGATGTATGTTGAGCTATATATCATATATCTCTTAAAACATGTAAGATAATATAAAATGAATTATGTTATTAATTATTATTTCAATGAGAGAGTTATTGATATTAAATAAATACGTATTAATGGTGTTTTTAGAATGTAAAGCTTCTCTTTTAAAATAATTCTTTTGTATATTTTTCTTCGATCCTTTGATATTAATATCTTTTTATCAAGTTTTTGTATAAAAATTGAAGATAATTTCAATATTATATATAATTGTAAATGATTTATATTTACATTTAGAAGCTTATTTTATTAATAAATCTAATTCAATTCATAAAAACTCAAACAAAGATTTTAAAATCTTCTTAGTTGAAGTTCTTTTCTTTCGAAAAATCAATTAATTTATAATCTGTCTTACTACATAGATTTGTTGAATCTGTAATATAATATTTTAACTTATATATAATAATTATCTTTCAGATATATAATAGAAATAAGAATCTCCAAATATTATGTCTTGATATTTCTTAAATTAATTGTATAAAACTAGAATCATAAATAGATCTTTAACTCGAAATTTTATGCATAAAATAAAATTATATATATTATTGATTCGAATTCAATTCATAGACTCTTGTGATCATAATATAATTTTAATAAAAGATTTATTTCTTACAACATTTTCTGACCTTAACAACTTGTATATTCAGCTTTTTATTTATGTTTTGAACAACTCCAGATTTATTCATTTAATAAAAAATTGGATCTTATAATTTCATTATTGAAAATAAATTACATAAATTTCTTTAGTTGTAATTCTTATATTTTTATTGTTCAATATCAGCTATTATTAAAAAAAATGATTGATAGTCATGATTGGATTTATTCATTCATATTATATTTAAACATGAGTATATCCAAATGGATCACATGGGACTCCTATGACTTATATTTGATATAATAATTCAATTAAATAAATCTTATGTATTCATTAATTAATTCAATTATCTACAGACCATATTTAATGTCCTTTGGAATAAATGTACTCTAAATCATTTATCCTTATCGATTTATTATTGTTATAGAGTTATAAGTCACTTACTGAATGTATTTGATAAATTTGTAAATATTATCAGAAGTAGATAGCAAGTTATACATAATAACTGATATATTGAATATATATATAAGGTCTATATATCCGAGAAGTCCAAAGAAAAAGTTTTATAATAATGTATATATATTATACACATATTATACATATAATTTTCAATATTCCTTTTATAATAGGAATTTATTATTTAAATTATATAAATTCTATATATATATATTTAAAAAAAGTTTTATTAACTTCTGTAACAATGCTAATACTTTAATATTATTTGTAATGTTTATATTTCTAATGGAGTTTGATAACTTTATAATTTAATATTATATTGTAATATAAGAATATTCTTTTATTTAAATTCTATTCTTTTTATTTATATCAAATGAAATCCAATCTACTATAAAGAAATATAGTAGTATGAATTCATTTTATTTTTATAAAATTTTCTTTATATGTATACTAATGGATTATTTTGAATTCGTTATTTTTAAATTATAATTTTTTTTTTTAGTATGGTGACTAATCCAAATCTAATTTTATGTGAATAAACTTTTAGTTTATTTGTTACCCCATATAGTTTTCTTAAAATAATTAATTTAATCAATTTAATTAATTTGATCAATTTGGTTAGTTTATAATAAATTAATTAATTCAATTAATTCAATTAATTCGGATAGTTTTTGATAAATTCAATAGATCTAATAAATATAGTGAATCTAATAAATCTAATAAAATTATTGAAATAAATAAAATTTATCAATTTGGTTAATTTAGTTAATTTGATGAATTTGATTAATTAAATTAATTGAATCAATTAAAACAATTGATTTAACCAAATATAATACTAGTATTTATTGATTTTCTTTAATATATATATATTTAGTATTTTAGATCTAATTCTAAAAAATTTTTATAAATTATAAAATTAGAGTATATCAATTATTTTATAAGAATATTGGTAGTTTATTTAATTCCTGGAATCTATATAACATATAGCCTTTTGATATCAATTATATCTTTCCGAATATAATACTATCAAATATTGATATGTTTTGCTTTATTATAAAACTTATTTTCTTATATTTAATCAATTCTGTTTATATTATTGTAATATAATATTGAAATAAAGGATTCTTCTTTAAAGTGTTCATTTAAAACTTTTGTTAATTTTTCTATTTAAATTAATTCTTCAATATTCTCATTTATTACTATAATTTCAATTTTTATTATATTAAGAAATATCGATTTCTATTTAATTAAGGATTATATTATAATACCATTATATCTAATAAAAACTATTTCTTAAATAGATTTTTTATTAGTTGAAGATCCTCATATCGAGTTTATATAAATTCGATATTTGTATAAAAGTATATTAAATCGATTTAAATAAATTATATTAATTGAATATATACTAATAAGATATTAAAATAAATGTTTTATAAATATTAAATAACTTTTCTTTAATATATATATAATATAAGTAAATTGATTTATAATATATGCTATATTGGATTATATACAATTAAAGAAGTAAATAACACTATCAACAATTTAAAAATAAAAAGTTTTATTATCTTTATATAATAGCTTATCTTTTTCTATATTTCGAATAATTATACCTAAAAATAAAAGCAAAATCTTGGTATTGAAAAGATTAATTCGAAATCTATATAAGATTTTTTTTATATAATTCAATTAGTGTATTTTGAGTAATCGATCTCATTAATTGTACTCTATCTGAATACTTAGGAATATACTGGTTTCATTTAAATCTTTATATTTCTATTTACTTGAGATTATCTCTTTCATCAAATTTATATTAATACAATTTCCTATTATTAGTAGATTATTTATATATAGTAGAATATATACTCTCTTTTCTATAAAAAGAGTTAAATTTATTATAAATTCTTTAAATTCAATTTCTTTGAAAAATCTTTAAATAATAATCTATCAAACTCTTAGTATTTATTTTAATTTATAAAATGACTTTTTCAATTTAAAGTATAATTTGCTTTTAAATTTAATTTCAAAAAAGATTTTTTTGAAAAATTCTAGTATTTCTATAAGGATTTCTATATCCATTAGTTTACCATTTAAAAAAATAATATCAATATTTATATTATCAATCTCTAAATCTTTTATAATAACTTTGATTAACAAAATATATAATATATAATATTTTACTATATTAACAAAAATCTTTTAAAAGTTTATTCCATATTTTTAAAGATATCCCTTAATTATCAATCTTGTTTTTTTTTTTAATCATCTATCAAATTAATCTAATTTATTTTTTAGAATATATTTATTACTTAATAGCTTTCAATCTATAAATACAGTTTTATTTATAATCTTAAAGATACTATTATCCTTTAGATTTTGTAATTCATATTTGATTATTTCTATTTATACTTAAATATTTCTTTATATATTATCTTCAAGTTTTATTAACTCTTTAAATATTGAATTAGAATTATTAATTAAATAATTTTTAGAATATATAAAAATAATATACAATACAACTATATACTAAACAATCTAATTACTAAAGATTTTTCTCAATAATTTTTTATAATCTTTATTTAAAATATTTTGAATTAAAGTAATTATAAAAATAAATCTGATTTTTAGAATTTTTAGAATTATTTATACTTTTTATTTTAGAAATAAAAATACTTATACTTTTTATACTAACTCAATAGCTTATAATTATTATTGTTATAATATTTGTAAAGAATAAATCTAAATTTATAGTTTATTTTGAGTTCAAATATTCTATTACTTATTAATACATATTTGTATATCTTTTTATATTTATTATACTCTTCTTTTTTTATATAATATTATCATATAGATAAGGTTTTATTTTATTTATTATTCCAAACTATTTTAAAATTGCCTTTTCTTTAAAAATTTTAAAGAAATATTTGTATTCATTAAAGTTAGTATTTATTATTCTATTTATAGTTATATTATAAAAACTAAAAAGGAAATAAATACTATTTCCATTTATTTTAATAAAGATATAATCTTCTTTGAATACTTTAAACTTGAATTTCTTTATTATTAAATTAGATTACTATAGATTTTTAGTCTATACTTTACAATTAAATATTCTGAGTTTTTTGAAATCAAATTATTAACCAAATATAGTTTTATATAATATAATCATTAAGAAAAGTATTTTAGTTTCTTTAAAAGATAGGGATTTAATAAAAGATCTGTTTTTTAGATATATAATATATTCAATTGTAAACTCCTACATATTGGATCTTATTCCTAATTTATTTAATAATAATTTAGATATTATACTAATATCTTAAATCTTTTTTTTTATAATTTTGTTTATAAAATGCTTTTCTAATGAAAATGATTCGAAAATTAGATTTTTCTTTGAAATTTCTATTTAAAATTATTATTCAAATTCATTTCTATTATTATCTACTCTAATTATAACAACTTTTGAATTGAACTCTTTTTTAATATGATTAATTAGATTTATTAATATAGATATAATAATATTTACAAATTTGTCTTTTATATATTTAATTTATATTACTTTAATTATATTATTAATAACTACAATAAAGTATTTATTATTATTCTTTAAGAATTCCTGAATTTCTAAAAAATTCATATAAAAACAATATAGTTTTATAAAAATATAAATAATAATATACTTATTGAAATATTTATTTATTCTTTTTACAAAATATAGTTTATAAGCTTTTTAATTAATAATTTTCATTTTTCTAATATAATAAAGATTATTTGAAGCTTTCTTTAGCTTTTCTAATTAATTATAATGGAGATAATCAAATTGATAATATATAATTTCTACTTTGTTATTATTTGGATTAATATCTTTAATTTCAGGATTTGAATAAATTATATAGATATAATGAGTAAAAGGTTATCTAATAATATAATTCCTATTAGTTCTTCTTACAGATATCTCAAATTATTTATTTTTCTAATAGAAAATTAAGTTCTCTTTATATATAACTTTTTATTTATTTAATATAAATATTCCAATTAATATAAAATAAGTAAATCCGAAATCCTTGATATATTATATATTTTTTAAAATAAGATTCCTAATTATAATTATTTCGAAGATAATACTGAAAACATTTATATTACTTATAGTCTTTGTATATTAAAAAGTATTTTAATATATAATATTTTGGAGATTTGTAAGTAAATTAATAAAATAATGGGAAACTCTAGAATCAAATATTTATATATAGTTATTAAATATTTGTGTATATATAGTATTAACAAAATAAAAAGAAGTAATATATTTCGAGTTTATTATTATAAGATATATAATAATTGTATATATAGAGTTTTTATTAATTATCTTATTATCTTTTACTACTTTTTTAATTTTAATATAGATAAAGTAGTTTTTTTATATATATCCTTTTTTTTTTATAAAAGTTATAATTAAAATTATTTATTTTAATAATTTTGTTAGCTTTTAATAAATATATCTTTTTACTATTTCCTTGATATTTTTTATAATCTTTAAATCCTCTTTTTCTTTAAGCTTCCTTTAATCTACATCCCCGAAAAGCTCCTTGTATAGTATAAACTAATATAGAGTTTATATCAATTCCAAAAATTCTTTCAATTTATTATAAAATATATAGTATATTTTAAAGATTTATATTCATAAATATAATAAAATTATATTATATTTGTCAAACTTTTATATTTAATAATATATTTAAAAACTAAATATAAATATTTATATTAATAATAGATAACTTTATTTTAGATATTTTATATTTATATTTAATAAGATAATTAAAAAAACTTGAATAATTTCTATTTTTAAATTGAATTATTTATAAATGAATAATCTTCAAAGATTCTAAATATACTAAGAATTTATAATATTATTGAATATTAATAGTTTTATCTAAATATTTAAAAGATTATTTGTTATAAATAAAGATATCAATTGAGAATAATATATTAGGGTTAAATAAGAATTAATAATATTAATAATAATTCCTTTCTTATTCTTCCAATTTAAGATCTCTAAGCAAAGACTTGTTAATATCTTTTTTTCCCTTGTATATATTCTTAGTATATTAACTTTTAGTATTACAAATGTAATATACTTATAGAAATCCAATTAATTATTGTTTTTAAAAGTAATAAGAGATTTATATTTCGATTCAGTTAAAATCGAATCCATTATATTTGAATAATATGAATCTTTGTATTAAAATATATTATAAAGAAAATAAAAGAGAAGCTTTTTATAATATAATGCTTATAATTTGTTAGAAGTAGATAGTAAGTTATATATAGTAATTAATATATTAAATATATATATAAGGTTTATATATTCGGGAAGTTTGGAGAAGGAGTTTTATAGTGGTATGCATGTGCTATACACATGCTACACATATGATTTCCAATAAATATAAATTAATTGTGAAAAAGAATACTTATACATTAAAAAAATCATGATTAAACTTTTATATTGTTGAGATTTTGCTATTTGATAATACATCTATTAAAAGAGATATTTTATTCTCTTTATATATTTAACTTTTGAATAAACTTATAATGATTATATCTATTATACATCTTATATTCTCCCATGATTATTTATATAATAGTGCTTTTAATGATTCCTAGAGGTTATTTATTTTATATGTATTTAACCTTTGAAGTTTCTAAATTTTCAATATCCATAATATTCATAATATTCATAAAATTTGATATTAAATATCTGTATGTATTCATATATCAAACTGTACCTTCATTCCAAACTCTTTTTCAAGTTTATTTGTAATAATTATTAATTATTTCGAGGGCTTATTATTAGTATTGTATTAAATAGTTTAGATGTTATTGATTTATTCTACTTTCTTTTCAGGATATTTAAATGTTTTCACTTTTTTTTAACAGATTGTAAAAGTTGAATTATTAATTGATTACTTTTTTTTTGTATATATTTTTTCATCAAAACCTTCATTTCTAATGTCCTGATCATGATTTTAATTCTAGAGATATCCTACGAAAACATGTAATAATTTCTCAATAGTAATAATAAATCATTATTGACCTATTTGAATTAAAAAAATTCTTTAAAATATATTTCATAATGCCTATAATGTTTATTTTAAGAATTTAGAATACTTACTTTTTTGCACTTTTCTTCAGCTTTATATAATATGAATATTTATCTTCAAGGTTATCCATAGGGACTAGGGTTCAAATAATAGGATATAGAATTCTATAAAGGATTAAAAAAGAATGCAAAGGATCCCTGATATAATATAGTCTCTTGGTATATCATATGACCTGAAGGGCCTCGCTTCTTCATATTCATTACACTGGATTTTTAATAAAATCATAACAAGTTTTGGGTAATTGAAATCATGATATAAGTTTAGTCTTATAGAAATATAATTTATACAGTAGAAAGTATTTAAATTACATTTATAAATTCTTAAAATAATGTTATAAATTTATTTTTAAAAGTCTGAAACCCCCTTTCAAAACGTACTAAATCTTTCACTTTTCCGAAAACATTATACAGTTCATAATATTATAATTATATAAAAGCTCTCATAAACCTCTCTAATCATATATATAATTGATTAAACATTTAATTTATGATTTTCATTAAAAGCTTTGTTTTTTTGAGTCCTTGATTGAATACAGTACTAATACTATATAGAAAAGCTAGTATTATTCAGGGGCTTAAGAACTTTGGAAATACCGCTTTATTATTACTAACACTATATAGAAAGTCGAGAACTAAAAAAGTATTACTCTATTAATACTAATACTATAAAAATACCAGAATCATAGTTATACTATAGTAGTACACTTTTGTTTATCCTATTAGGAAACATTTCAACCTTGAATAATAACTTATGTACTTAAGAAACGATCTATATATCCCGGTATACAATTGACAAAATTAAATGAAATTGATATAAATTGATATTAATAACATTGTTATCTAGTATATCTATCGATAGTGGTAATTCGATAATTTGAACAGACTGTAATATTTAATGTAATTGTTTTGAATCAAAAATCTATATTATCGATCGAAATGTTAAATTTATCATTTAATCTTTAATTAATAACAATAAAAATCTCAGTAATATAAAAGATTATATTTAGTATTGAAAGTACATTCTGTATTCATATCTTTTTTATATACTTCACACTAATACTAATATTTTCTGACGATATTCATTTAGAGCGGTTTCCGAATAGGTGTTTGAAATCTTCTTATTTCATTTTTTTATTTTCTGAAGGTTATATATTAGATTGTAAAATTGCTAAGTATCACAAGTAAAAATCAAGATTATTTAAATTAGAAATCTGATATTTGAAATATTACTATGTGGGATCATTAAGAAAAGAATTACTTTATATTATATGTTTTGACAATTGATCAATCCGAAATCCCATCTAAAAACTATCAACAACAGTTCCTTTTAAATCTATACTAAAAGCATTATTAATGTCTAATACTATAAATAAGATATTGTACTTAAGTATTTACTCATTCAAAAATAAAAATTTAAAATATATCAAAATATAATTGTTGATATTCAGATTTTGCGAAATAAAAATTCATTATTATCAACTATTTTTTTTTATGTTGAACGAAACGAATTATTTAATTTTTCAATCTTGTTTGAATTTAGCTTAATAATCAAAATATCGAACTTTCTGTTTGATTCATTTTGATCGACCAAGAAATATTTTATGAGCTACTATCGAGCTTTGTAGAACACAGAGCATATAATAGTATTTTATATTGATTTTCTGTAACGCTTTTGCTTCTATTTGATGTATATAGACAAATTTGTAATAAAAAATAACTTATCAATTATAAGTTTAATTGAATTTTCAAAAATACACAAAAAGGATTAATGAAATACTTGATGATGATTGACATTTTTATTCAAATTATTTGAAACATCATTTGATTTCTAACTTTATATTTTATCTAAGAAAAACTTTGCAGTCTGTAACCATAAAACTATATCTCAATTAGAAAACTACTAATCTGATTTTATCTTCTTAGTATTTTAAATACTAAGTAGAATAAGCCTATATTACTTTTGTGTTGGATCTTCAGATTAAATTCAATATTCTTATGTATATTGGATGATTCAGTTGTATATTCAAACTTTTGTTCATATACTTGAAAAATCTATTGCTTTAAACATGAATACCAGGGGACCACGAGCCCGCGGACCCATCGGTCTTAAGGCAGGAACTACACAATAGTTCTTATCATTATAGACATTCGAAAAGAAATTTTATTGGACACTTTTGATCAAAATTGATTGATTTTTCTTTTGCTCATTTGTTTTTGCATTCATGTCTTTTAGTCCTAAATGTTGATATCTGGTCAATTCTGTCAATTCTCTTCGAATCATAATCGATTGTATAATTCAGTAGAAGTTTTCATATTCTATATTCGATCAATTATCATCTTATCATATTACGAATGCTTTGATACCAAAATAATCTTATTTCTATACTGACTTTCAAAATATCTATTCAAATATTATTTCTTAAGATACTATAGAAGTTTATTTTCATTGTTATAATTCACTACTTCAATCTGATATGTATCATTTTTAATAATCTTGATAATCTGGAAGTCTGAAAGGTGTTGAAAAGGATATCAAATTTATTTAAATACTCCTCTCTTTAATTACTCCTTTATGAAGACTGTTTTTCCATATATTAGAAATATTGTTTCAATTGTTTGAATCAATAAATAAAAAGAATATAGATTTTGTAGTGATAATCTTATATAATTTAAGAGAATAAGTAGGAAAACTAAGTGATGTCCTTGTAGTATTTGTATAATATACAATAATCAATTGGGATACAGTATTTAAGTGATAATTGTAATTTAATACAGTATTTATGTGATTCATATATCTCTAATATAGTGAGAACATAAGTAAAGTATTATTTATCAGCTTCTATAGCTATATTATGTAGGTAGTATAACCATACATTCGTAAGTCCTTTTATGAGTTCAAAATCACTGTATACAGATAATTTTGTAAACTTGTAATCTGTATAATTCTAAAAACTTAGATCATAATTATCAATTCTTGAAATAATATAATAAATCGAATTTTAGAGGTGAAAAATTACTTCTAGAAGAGTTTAAAGTTTTTTACTTTTTCCTTCAATATTATAAGGTTTACATCATTTAGAATATATGAAATCCTTGATATAATTTTTGTATTATGTAATCAAATTAAAGTTGGATTTATCAGAATCTATAAAAATCTTTTTCATCTTTAAGTTTTTAATTTAATACACTACTGGTACTATAGAGCGACATAAAAACCATTTAGGGTTTCGGAAAGTGTGAAGTACTACTAGAATTATGGATATATTACTTTATCAAAACTACCACTATACGTCTTGAAAGTGCTGTATTAATACTATTCAATTACTATTCAGGGGTAATAGAACTGTGGTTATACCATAAAATCCCTGTTTGTCTCAGTAAGTTAATAATATTCTATATTGACCCTTCAAGTATCATCAAATTTAACAGATAATACAAACTTTTCTTTTTCAAAAATAATTAGTTTCAAAGTTTCATTTTTTTTTAGAAGAAACAAGAGATATTCAATACTGGGATAGTGTTATTAATTTAAAATTAGAATTTCAATGTTTCAAAATTTTAGTTGAAAAGAATCGAAAAATCATTCTTCATTTTTATGACTCAAAAATTATCATTTTATCAGAACTACAATAATAATACTCTAAAAAAATTAAAAAATTTGAATCAATTATATCTTAAACTCTAAGTAGCAGTTTTAATGCATAAAATATTAAATTACGGAGTTTTACTATATAGAGTCATTATCATAAATTTCATCAATTTAAAAGAGCTCATAAACAAATTTCGAGATGAATATTAATAATTTACTTTTGATATATACATATTATATATATTATGTGTAAAGTATGTGATTATATTCATTTTACATATACAGACCAAGTTTTCATATTTATAAAATCCAAATAATAAAATTATTCCATCTTGTACAATACCTCAACATAAAAACCACCAAGAGAAGTAATAGATATTCGAACTCATTATTCGTTAAGGAATATAATATGAGAGAAGAGAGTTTAATTACTCAAAACTTTATTAAAAGGGAAAATACTTCTCTATATATGTGAATGAGTATAATATCATATAATTTATATGCCTGTATATCATGATATTACTAACGAATTTGAAAATAACTTACAGATACTATAGAAGCTTGTTGAATGAATTATCAAACTAAACTTTTTTTTATGTATTCGATTGAATATCTAATTAAAAGTAGTATTATATTTAATAATATTAACAATTCTGTATATAGTAACCCACGAAAAATAATAGCAAAATACGTATTTCGTATTTTCGATATAACTTATATCTAATTTTTATTCTACCATAATTAAAACTCTAAACGAATTCAGATTAAATTGGTTCTTATATAGGGAAAAGGGCTTATTTAATATAAGAAAAACATATATGATATAATTATTATTACATAAAATCGAAGTTGAATGTAAATTCTTTTGTAATCAAATAAGATTTTTTGGATATAAACAATAAAAATTATGAGAAATTTTTAAATTTGTGAGGAATTAAAATCTTGAATGTATTTTTAAAGATTATAAATTGATATTATAATATATATTGACAAATTACTCTCATACTCCCCAAATGTCATTTAATTACTCTCATACTCTAAATTTGAAAGGTGATTTACTTTTATACCTCTTAGATTCTATTACAAATTCTATTATCAAATAAATAAATTCTAGCCTCAAAAAGCTAGATTCTAAGTTTAAAAAAAATACAAAAATTATATAATTACAAATTATTATATTATAGAATCTATTCTATTATTGTTTATTATAGAATCTATCCTTCTATTATAGAATCTAGTCTAAAATGGCTAGAATCTATCCTTTTGATATAAAATCTACTTTTACTTTGATATAGAATCTAAGGAGTATGAGAGTAAAACAAATGTAATTTTTAGGGTATAAGAGTAATTAAATAATGTTTAGGGGGTATGAGAATAATTTGCTGTATATATATATACCTATATTTGAAAGCAAAATGTAAAATATGTTTATAAGAGATAAATCTAAAAATGAGTAATATTTATTTCAAGCATCTATATAAGTTTTGGAAAATAATTTATTAGTGTATCAAGAAGTATTTTAAATTTAAAAAGGAATATGTTAGATCAAGACTGGATTGATATAAATATTAAGTATATCAGAGGATTGAATAATAAAAGCTTTGTTTCTACAATGATAAGTGTTTTATCAAGTGAGAATAGCAAAAATGAATTGAATAAATTTTTGGGATTTTTTTTAGAAATAGGATATTGTTCTTATGAATGTTTCTAAATCTAAAAGAAATATTCAAGTTATTGTATGAATAGTTTTTTAAAGTATTAATTCATTATTATCATCAAATATAATAAAAGAGAATTAGAAAATAAAGGAGTACAGATATTCTGCAAACTCATATATTTAGATTTTAGAAGATATGTTCCCTAATAAGTACTATCAGCTTTTCATCTCTATACAAAATAATATACTTCTATGTATTTTTTATATTATATAAGATTAATCTATTAATAATAGTATCCAAATTACTAATTACTCTTTTACTTTTCGGATCGCAGTTCTATTGAAAATACTTGATAAATATTGATTTATAAAACAATAAAACTTTATCCCGTATTCATAAAATTTATAAATTATGGAGAGAGAGATATTAAGAAATTGAAGAAGTGTTCGAAAGTAGTGTGAAAAGCTTTAAATAATCATATATTAGACCTTTTGATAAAACGTATATTAAAATATATTAAAATATGTATATATGGATAAGCAATATAAAAAGTATTGGAGCTCCATAATATCAATAAAATATATGAAGATAGTTTTAAAAATAGCTAAAAGATAGTATACGTAAAAGTAAGATTTTTCATAAAGAAGAATGGATTTGTATCTTTATTTTACCTTATATATAAATATTATTTTGATTAGAAAAAGTAGGTTCCAGCCTTTCTTTTACATTTAGTACTGTAACAATTTTCCATGTCTTAACGTCTTGCATTTCAAGAATGCTATTTGAGATCTGATGTATATTAGATCAAATCATTTCATCTTTGAAACATCATCATTTTAGTTTCAATGAACTAAAATATTTTGGTTCTAATAATTAAAAGTGAATCCGATCTTTGAAAGTGAACGTTTCCGACTTTTACGATTTTCTAGTTTTATAATATAAATTTACAAAAGAATAATGAATGAATTATAAATTTGTGATAAATAATCTTCTATTTTTGAATATTTTCGAAAATTTTCGAAAATTTCAGTTCGAGGTTTTTTTTTGGATTTTCTGAGAATCGAGCCTTTTCTTATTTCTTCATAACTAAAAGTAACAATACTTGCTAATACTCTTTATAGTCATTTTGAACACCATTCAAGATCTATATCCGTACTTGTACTGTACAACTTTCAAATCTCTTCGAGAGAATGGCTTATATATTTAATTAAACGGGGATGTATACGCATTGCTTATTTTTTGCTTCTAGCTGGAATGAAGACGCTAAAGGTGCCATTAACTTCCAAAACTTGTAAATATGAATAATCGAAGAATTGGAAGAAATCGAATATATTGGATGAACCTGATAATAATACTCTATTTGCTTCGATTGCCTCTTGATTTTAATTCGAATAAAAATGCGAGATTACTTGTACCTCTTTTATTATATCCCACATTTTTCTAAATCAATCAAAAATTTGCGTCAATCTTCCAACAAAGAATTCCAATGTCACTGAACCTTTATTCAATTCTTTGTTTCACGAATAGCAAATTATCAATTGAAACAAAATTTTATTGAAACACCATTAATCTACTTGATATTTGTATGTTTTTGAGTTTTATTTTATTAATCGTTTTCAGTTGACGCTTATATTTTAATCCTATATATAAAATGCTATTATATCAGATTATTACTATTTGTTCAATTACTCAACTCAAATTTTTGATACTCAAAAGCCAAGAATATAACACTTGCTTTCGAATCTAACACATTGTTTATTCTTAAAATATCAAAACACCCTTCATAATTATTACTGCAACTAGAAGTGTTCATAGAAATAACCCATATAAACACGAAAAAAAGAATCTTCTTTGTATTAAAAATGTATTCTTATATATACTTTACAGAGCTATCTTAGTTTAATATGAATAGAAACAATTTCATATTCATTTTTGAAAGCAAAAGCTATATTTTAACTACTATCGAACAATTCATGGTAATTTATCTAAAAACCTATGGTTTTCAAAGTTAGTTGTTTATCTGATTTTAATATTTGTATTTCCGAAAACTGTGTATTTAATGGTTATTTAAAAAAAATACAAACCTTCATGTTTATCGAAAAATTTCCAGCAAAAAGATTTAATAGATCTATAAATAAAGAATACCTAAAGTAATAGTAATAATAGTATTTATTAATATACAGTGAGTTGATATAGAACTAACCTTGAGAATCTTCCAAGGAATATAGATATATACTAAGCTATATATATAAACATAGGTACAAGTCAAAGGCCTTTGTAATTCCATTTAAGCAAACATAAAGATTAACTTTCTCAGTAGTCTTTATATAAGAGCTGTTCTATTTATAGTTGATTGGTTTATTGAATTGAATACATATTCACAATTAAATTCTATATTTAGGTTCTATATATTCTGTGTTATATTCAAACTAATATAACAAATTTGTTTAATATTAAGAAAAGTAATTTTATGCGTATAAATTGGAAGTCTATTCAAGTAACATCTTTTTCACTAATTTAAATAAAGTGTATTAATCTTAAAAACCTCAAAAAGCCAATCATAATTTTTAGGAACAAACAAATTAAAAAAATCACATAGATAGATAATTATAAAGACAATTAAACTCTGACATATGAATATAAAAAGAGAACTTCTATTGTATTCCTATTTGACATATATTTAAATAAGATACAACACAAATGAAGCTTAGATAAATAAAAAAGGAGAAAGAAGGGATTATTCTTAATGAAGATAAACATTCATATAAAACTAAATAACTGCAAAGACTTTGCTTAATATCAATAATAATAATAATATTAAAAATAAAAAGCAGCTCAAGAAGTACATCATCAATAAAAATAAAAATTATTTTTCAATCATTTTCTAAATTAAAGTGATGACTTCTAATAAAAACCCAAATAGTTGAAGTTTTTATGATCAATATAGAAGTATTTAAAACTTATGTTTTAATATTTGAATTTTTTATAATATTGTACAAATATTTTGTATTCTAAGTATATAATAAGAACGTAATATAACATTTTTTTGATAGATTTAATTAAAGAAAAGGTCTTGTCTTATAAATAAAATTACACTTAATATATATTTCTGATGTAACAAATTATTATTTTTGTTATTAGTATTGCTCTAAATAAAAATGATGCTCTTTAATAAAAGGGTTTATTTTTTATTAATAGATTTTAAAATGAATCTAAAATTTAAATAAATTTATAAAAATCGAAACTGAAGGAACATCTAAATCAATTATGAAATATAAATATTACTCATTAACTTTTGTAATTCTATTATCAAATCTTTTATTATCAAACTTATAGTTTTAATCCTTAAATGAAATTTAAAAAGCCCTAAGAAATATATTACATAAACTTACTAATATTATTTTTGAATTAACATAATAATAAAATATCTTTATGAAATCTCGAAAAAATTAATTAAATTACAAAATAGTTATCTTATTTTTTCAAGCTTTATATTATATAATCACTTATCATTTTAATAATTTCATAACATCATAATAGATCATCCTCAATTAAGAATTATATTATAAGAAGAATCTTATTAACATAAAAGTTATAAAAATTAAAATTAAACATTATATTTATGAAAAATCGAATAATAATGTTTATTCAGAGATTAATATTTATAAGACTCTATAAGACTGAGATAAAAATAATAGACGTTTATCTAAATTATACCAAAAAACAACATTTTACTATATTTCATATAATAATTCACTGATATTTACAATTAGTATTTTCAATCAAACCTTTTAAAATATACTATTTGTATAATTGCAATAATAATCTATAAAAGTTTTTCAAATTCCACTTATTTTATTAACAAATTCTAGAATTTTCAAATCACTGTATTTCGAAAGTATATAATATAAATAATAAAAATTATAAAAATATCTTATTTAACTTTTTGAAATCAATAATTAGAACTCAATGAGATTGTATAAATATATACTACAAATTTAGATTTGATTATATTGAAACTTATTCATTCTAAGAATGGATTTTAGTACGATTTAGGTGATCAGTCATCATCTATCTGCACACAGTGATTGTATCTATAGTAATAACCCCATATAGTATTATTCCATATATTAATACCTCAAATATTAGAAATATAATCAAAATGATTTTAACTAGTATTTTTGATATTTCAATCTCGACTTTTTTTAGTAATATTGTTATCCTAATCTTGATTTAACTTAAATAAAAAATTGATATTCTGATTTCAAAAATATATAATATTCTGATCTCAAATTGATTTAATATTTTGGTTTTAAATTGATTTGACATTCTGATTTCAAATTGATTTGATATTCTGGTTTCAAAAACTATATATTATTCTAATCCTAAAAGTTATATTCTAATTATAATATAATATAAAATATATTGAACAATTATAAACTACAAATCTAATAATTTAAGATTTCTCTTTTAATCTTTTAAATCTATAAATATTTTTCTTTTTCTTTTTCTCTTTATATTTTCTTTTCTTATTTTTCTTATTTTTCTTTGTTTTTTTCTTTTTCTTCTTTTTCTTATTCTTATTTGTATTTTTAATCAAAATCGATATTATTTACTATAAAATAGTTATAATAATTTCATCAACTTTCTTTGAGCCTAAATTGCTTTCAGAACTTTTATTATTAGAATTAGAATTATCACTAGAATTATCTATATTATTAATTTCGTTTTTTCAATTATACTTTTTAGGAGATTTCTTAATTATTATTCTTTTATAACAAATGAAATCATTTATTCTATTATTTTCTATAAATATTTAGTTGTAATTTCTCTATTTGAAAGTATTAATTATTTCTGAAATTATATTGTAATTCTTTATAATTGATTAAACAATTAGTATATATATTTTTATTATAATCTGATATTATAATATATTTAATTCAAGGTTTCTTTAATTTATTAATAAATAAATAAATGTTATATAATACAAGTATAAGAGTATTATACTTTTATATAAAAATAGTATTTATATCAGTATTTAATTGCTTTTCATTTTTACTAAATTATTCGATTTTTCAAATAGAATTTCGATATTTCAAATTATATATTAGAGGGAGTTTATATATTACTATTATTATTAATAAAGGATTAGCTGAAAATTTGATTAGAGATATTATTTGTTAATAAAAGTCTAATAAATAATTATAATCTGAATTGAGATTGGATTAGGTAAGATTAATGTTTTTGAGATTGGATTCTGATTTCGAATTATTTATTTCTGGCTTTTTCTTTTAATAAGTGGTGTTAATTAATGTTTTAGGAATTTTAGATAAAATATGATTATTATTAAAACTAGGATTAAAACTATTATTATTAATATTAAATGTAATTTATATATTATTGGGATTATATAATAAAGTTTGATTTAAATTCAGGAATAGTTGATAACTTTGTAAAGCTAATAAGATTGTTTCAAATATAAATCAATTATTTTCTATTATCATTAATAGATTCATATTTAGTGAATATAATCTAATATTTTATATATTAATAACTAAAGCTATTTTTTCATTTTTTGTTTTTTATAAAAATATCTTTAAACTTTTTATATTAATTATTTAGGTCTTTGTATTTTGATATTTATAATTAGAAAGATAAATAGAATTAGTATAATAAAGTTATTATATAAAGAATTAGAAATTTATTAAATTTGAGAAATATATAGTATAGAAGGTTTGCTATTATATCGAATTATATAATAAAAAGAATAATTATTCTGAATATTGATTTAAATTAATATATAATTTCTAATTTAAAAATAAATTGTATAGATTATATTAAGCACTTTTTCTATAATAATTTGTTATATTTATTGTGCTATTTGTTGTAGTTGATTTAATATTGTAATAAAAGTAATTGTTTTTACAAATTTGCTAATAATATTGTATGGCGATCTTTTATTAATCATTTTATTAGATTTGGACTTATTATTTTTTGAAGTAAAAGTTATTTTTAATATATTGTTAATAATTTTGTAATTTGAATTCAATAGAATTAAAGATTGTATAATATATCTATAAAAGAGATTGAATACGGAACTGAAATTTATTTCATTTGATTTATATTAGGAAAAAGTAATATTATTAATAAGTATAAATAATATTTATGGATTCTAAGTATTAAATTATAATTGATTAAAATAAATATAGAATTTTTATTTGACAAATAGTGAATATAATTTTATTATAATATTAATTATTATATATTATTTAGTTAGAATTTTTTCGAAATTAATTCAAAAATTATTATATAATAAATCTATATCAAAATCTAATCTGGATTTTTATTTTCAATTCAGATTTCATTATAATTATAATCATAATAACAATAAATAATATAATTTTATAGAATAAATTAATAAGCAAAATATAAATAAATAAGAATACTATATATATAGAAATTAAGTTTTGATATATAAATTAAAAATTATCTTTTTATATTAAACAAAATTTAAACAAATATTATATTTTAATATATTATTCAATAAAGTAATATGGATATGAGTTTTATTATTATATATTAAAGAATAATAAAAAAAATGTATATATTATTAATAAAGCTTTTACAAAATCTTATATCTATTTATTAATAATTTATTAATAATAGAAATAATAATAAAGCTTCAAATGGATTCAATATTAGTATAATCTTTTGATTCTTTTTAATCTATTAATTTTCAGCAAATAATTATAGAATAATATATTAATCTTTTTTGATTAGAAAATTAATATTTGTTAAATAAATCAAACTAAAAAGTATATGTGATTTCAATAATATGGTAATAAAAAGACTAGTTTTCAAAAGCTATTAATATATATATAAATAATTCAAGATACTAATTCCAAGAATTATTATAATATCAAAATAAATAAATATAATCGATTTCAAATAATATTTATAGTATTTATACTTTTTTATAAGGCTTTTAAATATCTCTAAAAGTTTTTCACTATTAATAGTATATATATTTAAATAAATTATAAGTTAATATTAATTATTACAATTTATATTAATATTAATAAATATATTTTCTTTATTTGTTAAATTATTATTCTAAAAGAAAATGATTTTTGATAAGAATAATATTGTTTTCGAATAGAAAAAACTTTTCCAATATTTAATTAATTAGATCAAAAGAATAAATATATATATATTTCTGATAAATAAAAGGATTTAATTAATAATTTGATTTAGTTTTTATAAATTATATATTTATATTGTATTTAGTATATTATTAATAATATTTATATTCGAATTAAAAGCAAAAATAAGGAATATAAGTATATTTAATGAACTATTATTATAACAAATATCAAAAAAAGATTTAATATTATTATATTTATTATAAAAAAATATTATCTTTTAATATAGAAATATATCAAAGAGATTTCTTTTATTATTTATTAATATTTCTTTTATATAAATATTAATATTATTTATTATATATATTATATTTCTAATATTAATAAATCTATTAATAATAAATAAAGTTTATTTCGAAATCTTTTAATTTTATTAATACTAAATAATATTTAGAACTATTTTATATAAAAATTCGAAAAATATTGAAACTCTAAAATACTTAATTCAGAACTTACTAATATATTCTAAAAGAAATATAAGAAAATGAAATATTAAATTATAGAAATAGAAATTATTTCAATTAAAGAAAATAATTATTAAATTAAGTATATATTAAATAAAAAACAATCTTTAATTAATTTTGAGAGTATTATTTATATATATTTAGAATTTCAGAATATTAAAATACTCTATATATATATATATATATTATATTTTATTATATATAAAAGAAACTAATATTATAATATTATAATATATTTATTACAAAAATATAATATTATATTTATTTATAAATATTTAATTCAATTTTATAATATAACGAATTAGTTAAAAATCCCATAGTTCTTTTTCCTCTATAATTCTATATAATAGATTATTCAAAGAAAAAATGAATTCAAAGAAATAAAAAAAGAGATTCTACTTATATTAATAATATATATGGTTTTTATAATATCAAATTAGATTACAATAATTAGACTTATTCTTTTGAGTCTATTGTTAATAGCAAAACTTAATATATTAGAGATTATTAAATTCGAAATCATTAAAATAAAAATAATACTCTATTAAATTCTTAACCAAATTCTGAATCAGATTCTCAATCAGATTCTTAATCAGATTTTCAATTAGATTCGATTGATTTTTGATTAAACTCAAATAATACTGATAATAATAAAACTGAATTTAGCTTTAATTATAATTCTAATAAAGAATTGAATAATAGTAATAATAACAATCGAATTCTATTTAATTAGACTAAAGATCTTAATAAACTAATTTTTGCTGATTTAAATACTTATAGCTAATATACTATTATTCATAAGTAATATTGATAAATATAAAAAGAATTAAATAACTTTCCTTAAAATTAATAAAAAAGAAAAAAATTAAAAATGTATTATAAATAGATAGTAGATAAAATTGATAATAAAAGTAATAAATATATTAGAGTTATCTAAAATAATAATTACAAAAAGAAAGGAGATATAGATATAGATATAGATAATATAAATATAAATAATACAAATATAAATAATACAAATATAAATAATATAAATATAAATAATATAAATATAAATAATATAAATACAAATAGTATAAATATAAATATTATAGATACAAATATTATAAATATAGATATTGTAAAGAGAAAATATATAAATATAGATATAGAAATAACAAAAAGTAAAACAAATAATAAAATGGAATTAATTCAAATAGCTTTAAAAAAAAAACAATAAGTAGAAAAGGAAAGATTATTAAAAAAATAAAAATCTAAAAAAACAGTTAAAGAAATTGTAAAGAAAAAAGTAGAATAAGCTTTAAATAATATATTTAAAAAACAAAAAGAATAATATTAGAAAATAATTCTATAGCGATTAATATTATTTATTTAACTTTTATATAATAAAGAAAACAATATTATTCAATTAAAAGAATTTTTATTTTTAGATTAAACTAATATTAAATAATAAAAGCTTAGATTTGAAATAATTAATAAAATTCTTTATAATATAAATAATAAAATAATTTTACTTAGATTATTTCAATCTATATTAGATTATATTATAAAAGAAAATATATCTAAATCTAATTATAAAGTTAAGGAAATATAAATAACAATTATTATTTCAGAATTAGATTCAAATAGATAATATTGTTTAATCTTCAAAAAGAAAATCCAGAGTATTATAAAGAAAATTATAAAACTTGGAAAAAGAAATAAAATCAAAATAATAGAGCTTGAAGCCTTACAATTTATTTTATTAATATTTATAAAAGATTTAAAATCAATTTAAGATATTTCTCTTTTATTTATTTAAGAATTAGATATTAATTATTATCAATAATAGAATCTCTAATATTTTCTATATCTTCTAAATCTTTCAATTAATTTGTTTATTTTTTAAGTCCCTTAAACTCTTCACTTCAAAGCTCTATATCTTAAAAGTTTTTAAATATTTATATATCAAATTCTATAAATATTTATTTTTCTTAAAGCTTTTCAATTGATTCTTTTTTCTTTTCTTATAATAAATCTTTATTGAAATTAGATATTTTATTAAAAATATTAATTATATATTAAAATTAAAGAGAAAAAAGGATATTTAAGAAATATATTAATAAAAATGAGAAATATAAAGTAAAGCAAAGTTTGTTTAAAAAATAAAAGCTTTAAGGTTCAATTTAAAATCAGAATCTGATTTCCTGATTTAATTAATTATGGTTTAAATAGAAAATCCAAATTTTGTATTATATTTAAATTAATATTACTTTTGAATTTGAAATCAAAATATTAATATCTTTATAAATTTGGATTAAATTAATACTTTTCAAATTGAGATTAGAATATCAATATTCTTATGAATTTAGATTATATTAATATTTCTAATTAAAATTAAAATATTAATATTCTTATAAATTTGGATTAAATTAATACTTTTCAAATTGAAATTAAAATAACAATATTTTGAAAATCAAAACAATCTGAAATAGTATATACTAAACCTCAATTAGTACTTTTGATATTTGAGATATCAATATATAGAATAATACTATATGGGGTTATTACCATTATATCTATATAACACATTCGAATCTACAAAATTCACTATAATTTAAATAAAACTCTAATATAATGGATATTGTTAGTATATAAAGCTTAATTAGTAAATAACTTTCACATATAGGTTTCAATTCTTCTTAAACTTCAACTTTTTTTGTATGTGAACTCATTTTAAATATTAATAGTCGCCTTATACTAAAAATCCATCCAATTTTCTGAGAAAAAAATATTTACATCTAGAATTATAGAGCTTAAAAATTACTACTAGAAAATCTAATAAATAATGTTTTAATTATTAGTAATAACCCTATATAGTATCATTTCATATATTGATATCTCAAATATCAGGAATATAACTAAAATTACTCCAAATAATATTTTTGATATTTCAGTCTTTACTTTTTTTGAAAATAATGTTATTCTAATCTTTCTTTTTTTTTAAATATTTTTTAAATAGAATTTTCTGATTATTATAATATTAACTATTTATTTATTAATTATCTTTATATTTAAAACTTTTATTATTAATATATTTTATTTTTTATAAATAAAATCCTTTCTTTTTATAATTCTTTTATCTTTATAATATAATATAAATCTTTATTTATATCTCAATACTAATTTTTTAAATTATTTAAAAGAATTAAGAAGTTGAAAAGATTAAAAAAATTTAAAAATGTTGAAAAATTAGAAAATTGAAAAATTAAAAAGCTAAAAAATTTGAAAAAATTAAAAGAATTAAAAAAATTAAAAGAATTAAAAAAGCTAAAAAAACTTTAGATATTATAAAAAAATTCAAAAAATTCAAGAAATAAAAAATAAAAAATATATTAGAACTAAAATAGCAATATTTATAAAATCAAAACAACCTAAATTAACATATACTAAACCCTAATTAGCACTTTTGATATTTGGGATATTAATATATAAAATAATACTATATAGGGTTATTACCATTTAATTATACCTTCATTATATCAAGGAAATATATATACTATATCATAATTAAATACTCTACAATATTAGCATACTATGGGAATACCATTCAGCTTTCCTATTTATCCTTTTAAGATACTATTTTAAAATTTCTTTATGAATCCTTCATAACTTGAAATAACAACAAACTTATTAGTACCCTCTGTAACTATTTTCAATGTGACTTAAAATTTACACTTATATTTATATTGTATAACTTTTGAAACACTGAATTTAAAAAATGTTTTTGTTTTTCAAATAAAAACTATCAAAACTAATTAAAATTTTGAAGCTTTTTGATAAAGTAATTTGTTTCCAAGAGATAAATAAAAAAAGAGGAATGAAAACTTTATAGTACTCTTATATTATATAATACCTAATTCAGATATAGTACCTAAGCTGTATTCTTCATGAAATGTGTATATGAGCCCCTTGGCACAATGGAAATATAGCTAAAGGATCACTCGCTAGCCCCTATAACTATACTCTGTAAGCCCTATAATTATATCCAACAACACTTGTAGTTAAAAACCTTTGAATAATTACAAAAATCCAATAGATTTCTAATATCAAATGATTAATAACATTTAGAATGAATCTAGACGAAACAATCGAAAAATATATTCAAAAGTTGCAATAAAGCTTAATTACCAACCAAGCTTTTTACAATATTAATTTTTAATATATTAGGGTTTTAATAAAGTCTTAATAAGATTTCAACTCAAAAGTTGTTATAAAAATATAGTCTTATAAACATACAATTTAGAGAGTTTAAAGATTCTTAAATATATATGAGGGTATAGAACTTTTGTCAAAAATTCATCAGTTTTTTCTCTATTTTACTTAAAATTGAAAAGTTTATAATGTTATGACTCCATTAAAGCTTCAATGTAGGTTTCATATCATATTTATGACTAAACATCAAATATTAAGTCTTTATATATAGCTTTTTTATTCTTCTAAATCCCTAGTTGAGTACAGTACTAATGCTGCTTAGAGGTTCGAGAACCATAGAAGTATTACTACATTAATACTAGTACTTGGAAGAACTGTACTAATACCATTAAAGGATTATTCAGGTGTAACAGAACTATGATTATACTTAAATATGCCTTCGTTTGTCACATTAAGATATATATATTAATTTAAGTTATGTAAATTTGATTCATACTTTTAATCTTCCTTTATTAATGGATCTTACAATAATAAGTTTTATAATAATAAAACTAATCATAACAAAACTAATAACAATAAGTCTAATGATAAAAAATCTCATAATAACAGATCTTATAATAATGAATCTTACAATGATAAAACTGATAATGATAAATCTAACAACAATGTAACAGTCTATACACTTCATTTATCTTTTACTCCTGGCTCGAGTAGGGACACCGAAGGCGCCATTAAGCTCAAATCTGATAAATCTAGTATATCTAATAAATCTCGCAAATCTCTTTCTAGATCTCTTTCTGAATCCTCTAACAAATCTCCTAACAATGTTTCAAATCATTGTTATTAAATATTTGATCTTATAGCACTAGTACTGTAAATCTATAATCTATAAGCCAGAAGCTTATAAATTTAAGCTGCTTTATTGCTCTTATTGTACCCGTTAAATCTTCAAATCAATTAGAAATGGTTATTCAATTCTGAAACAACTTCAAAACTTTAATTTGACCCTTTAATCAATTGTTTTTCTAATAAAGTATAATTTATGAGTGGAAAGATCATATCATTCAAAAGCTTCCAGTTTATATACAAGTTCTATATTTTTTAATTTCATTTCATAAATCTTCTCTTCTTGATTCGTTGATTGACTCGTCATTTTAATCAAACTTTATGTTTTGATATTCTTACATAAAACTTATATAATTCCTAGGCCAATCAGCTTTCACTTTAGAATTGTATTTCAAATTACATATTTTAGGATTGTTTTGAATATGATACATCGATTATGAAACACTCAAGCTGACATTCTGTTATCTGATATAATAATAATATTTTTAATTGGAATCAAAACTAGCAAGTATTCACTTACAATTCCAATCAATCTAATTTTTTCAATAATCAGTTTACTGGGACAAGAAAAGTACATAAATACTAAAACTAAAATTCTAGTATTCGTGAACAGTATCTTCATGATACTATTTTCTTTCTCAATGATCAAAAGTATTAATATTAAGAAGAGGGTATCTTGAAAGTTTTAATATTCTCAAAAAGAAAGATTTTAGAATACGAGTGTGAATCTTTTAAATATAGTATTAAACGAAAAGATATTCAGAAATGATAAAACCACTCAAGAATTTTGAAGTTCTTTTCTATAAAATCTAATTTATGGTGAGTAGGATTCAATTTTTCTTAAAGAATTTAATTTCATTGTCATAGAGTCTAATCTATAATAATTAGACTTTGTCTCAAGAGAACAGGTAGGAAAGCTGAACTACACCTTCACATACTCTCATACTATGTAATACTTAATCAGGATATAATATCTGAGCTGTTTTTCTGATTCAGTATAGTACATGTATCTCTAATACAAGAGTAATTACTCTGAAGATGATGGCGACAATGATGATTTTGGAGAAAGCTTCTCGGGCTTCTCGTCTTGGTCGGAAGTCCGCTCCAAATCAGAGACTACCACGACTAATATCTTCAAACCCTCAAGCTTTCAGTGTTTCAATTCCAAATCTCTGTAGTTATCGCCACGACAAACCGATCGCTTGTGATTCTGGTAATCCTAATTTACATCTACCTTGCTAAACAAGCCTTGATCAGACTTCTGTATCGTCTGACTGCGCTTGAAGTCAGTGTGTATAATGTCCTCTCCTTCTTCTAAGCTCTAAGGCGTTTTATTATCTCCTGATAATTTCCTTCTATCTTTTGATTCATTCGATACTTTTAAAAAGATGATTCATTTTCTTTTGATCGAAAAAGAAGAATTGAAAGAAAGTAGTATTAAAACTCAATTACTAAAATTAATAAATCGATTTTTCAATACAATTCATATCTGTTGTGATTTTTGATCTGGAATTCCCAAAAAATATCAGTTAATTATCTAAATTCTAATTGATAATTGTATTTCTCTTCTTCTTAGTTTATTGATTTTTCAAAAGATATATATTGAATTAGAAACCACCCAATATAATAATATTAATATATAGAATATATATATTATAAATTAAGTTTTATTATTAAAAACTAAATTCTATATTCAAATTCTGAATATAATAAATTAAAATACACATATTACAAAAATAATATTTCAAACTTTCAATAGAATAAAAATAATTTGTTATAACGTGATTCATATACATACAGGCCATATCATTACATGAGCCACCCCTTTTTGTATACAAAATTTGTCTGTGTGTAACTATGCACTTTCTTCATTTAATAATATAATTTTATAAAATTTTAAATTTTGAAATCCAATTATATAAATATTATGAAAATCTAATTATTTATTGGAAACTCGAATTATTATAGTAATTATTAAAGAAATAACTTTTTTGTAACGAAAATCGTAACAATTTCCGCTTTTTTTTGAATATGATAAAATTATTTATATAAAAACTGAAACTTTAAAAAGCCAATTTATTATTATTATTTAATATTCTTTTGTTTTTCCAAAAGAATAATTAGCTATTAAAATAAGAATATTAAAAACGCCTAATTCTAGTGTATTTTTAAGTGGCCCACATAATGATATGGCCCGCATGCACATGAATCACGTTATGTAAAAAGTTCCTTAAAGAATCAAATAAGTATTTTTAATTAATTCAGAGATTTGAAAAAGAAAACCAAAGAAATAGGGAATCTTAATATTATAGATTTATTAATAATATGTATGATTTGAAATATGTTTTATAGGTAGTGTCTAATTGGTTAAAAAAAGTACAAATGCCCTATATGTTTGATCAATGTGTTAATACCAGCCGAGAGTATCTAATAAAACAATAATTAAGGGGAAATTATCACCAAAATAAAATCTAAATATATATAATTATTAATTTAAGGAAAAGCTCCTAATGATATATTTGTTTCATTAATAAATTGTTATTTACATAAAAAAAATAATTGATTGAAGAATCAAATTGAAGTTTTTAGAGGATTGAATAAATGTTTTTGATTGGCTTAGAGATTTGGGGAATACAATAAGTAAGATAAAAATTCTCAATTTCATAGATTTATAGATTTACTAAGAGTTTTAAGAAATGATTTAGTAGGAGATTTAGAAAGGAATTTAGAAAAGATTTAGAGGAGATTTTGAAGAGGCTTAAGAGACATTTAGAAAGAGATTTATAATTAAAATTAGATTTAGACTCAGAGTCATTAGAGTCATTAGAGTCATTAGAGTCATTAGAGTTATTAGAGTTATTAGAGTTATCAAAGTTATTAGAGTTACTAGAGTTACTAGAGTTACTAGAGTTATTAAATTTATCATTAGATTTATCGTTGAAAGTTTATATCAGAAATACCTCACTTGAACCAGTGTATCACTCTTTCAAAAAGCTTCAGATATCTAAATCACTTCAAAATGACTATTTCAATGTTGGAATTTTTAAAAAATTCAATATTTTGAAAGTCGTACAACAAAAATATAGATATAGATCCTGAATAGCATTAAGAATAATCATAGAGTATTAGTAAGCTTACTATTATTTCTATTTGCTAAGCAAAAGTTTGTTTAATAGATTGGAAACTAATTCATCAATACTAATATCATGTAAACAATAAGAGTAGATCAGGTATTATCATTCGGAAATTCAAGATATTATTCAGATAACAAAGTGAATCAGTCATTAATGTTATTATATTCAATAATTAATTCAAAGTATAACGTGATTCATATACGAATGAATCATATCACTCAATAGATTACTTCAAAATTGCATTGAAATTAATCTTTTCTTAATATTTCTTTAAAAAGAAATAATATTTATAAATAAGAAAAATACAGATAATCAAAAATTTGAAATGTTTTAAAAAATTTGATTTTTTTTGAAATTGTTACGATCTTTGTTATGAAAACATTATTTTTATGATAATTATTATATAAAATCGAATTTCTACCAATTAATTAGATATTATACATGAATGAATTTTGTATATAAATTGAGTAATCCACTGCCTAAGGTCATTTCCGAATATAAAATAGAGCTCGCAAGCTTTTAAGTGATATCCCGCGCAATAATGCCATCAGAACATACTTTAACAACGCTAGAAACTTAAGTACAGGAAGCAATGAGAAGCTGTTTCGTAGCGTTCATGTTACCTCCGTTAGTAGTCTACCTTGGAAAGCTCTACGTCACTAATATTTTCATTCAGGGGCATGCTGTCATTAATGTATGGTATCAACTCTATAATTCATACATCCGTGAAAATTGTCTTTTTATTATAATTCAAAACTCTTAAATAAAATTTTAATCTTTATCCCTCAAGGTGTCAACATAGGACTCCTGGGTGGTCTGTGCGCTGGAAAAAACATTAATAACTTTATAAATAATATTATAAATAAAGATCTTTATGTTGAATTTTAAAATTGAAATTTATCAGATAAATATTATGATTAACATAGATATTGAAATCCAGATGTTCTGATTGGCCAAAACACCCCTGCTCAAGCGAGGCATCCTACGTTGACAACTTAGGGGATATACTAAGTAAGTAAAACAAATAAATTCCTAATGGATTTGTAGAAGGAAACTAAGTTTTTTTATACTTCAAGTATTATCTAATCATATATATCTATATTTAGGTCATTTATGTTATTTGATATATTCTTAGAATCCTTTCTGATAGGGTATAAGTTATTGTTAATATTAAAATAAGATTGTTTCGGTCGAATGAAGGAGAAAACTTCATGAAAATCTTATAAAACTATTTCAACTTAATATATAATCTTAAATTAATTAATAAAACAACTTGAAAATAAGTAATTAGATTGAAAAGAATTAAAAGCTTTCAAATACTATAATTAATTTTAAAATGAATTTGATAATAATAATAGAATCAATCAATTTAATTAAAAGAAAAATTGTTTTAAGGTGTATTTATAAGTAAGAATATAAATACCTAAGATATAATTGCTTTAGATGTTTTTTAATATTAGAATCCGAATTAGAATCTGAATTAGAATGTATATATAAGGATTTATAAAAAGAAATTAAACAAGAAATTAAATAAGAAGCTAAATAAGAAAGTAAATAAGGTTAAAAAGAAATTACCATTCTACTATAAAAGTACTATAAATCTAATAAACAAGAATAATAAGAATAATAAGAATAAAATTTATTAATTTAAACTCGAGTATAGCGAGGATCAGGGGCTTGGGCGCTGCTCTCCATATATATCATAGAATTAGAATTGGAATTAGAATTAGAATTAGAATTAGTAGGGGTTTAAAATTATCATAATAATTAAAAAGAGAAAAAAATTCTACGAATCCATAGTCTGAAAATTCTTTTTCCCCGACGGCTAGTATACAACACATTAAACCCAATCACAGTTGTTAGAGAATTATATATAAAAGAATGTTTAGATAGAACACTAGAGGATTTCTTGAAGGCCCTCATCTATTATTTTGAGTAAATTGTAGATATTATTGATAATAGATTACTTAGAAACTCGGTACACTCAATTTCATAATTAACTTTCAAAACGTGATTTTATAATATATGATCTCGTAACCTTTTTGTCGAATTTAATTAAATTTAAAATTATAACTTTATCAATATATCTTAAAAATTAGAATTCTTTTTAGAATATTAAAGATATCAACTACTTTAATCTACAACTCAATTTTTTCTATAGTTTAGTATTATATTGATTGATTAATAAACAATTGAAATTAACATAAAAAAATTCATCGATTGTAAGTAGCTTCTATTATTTACCTTTAAGTTTTTAGCTTTTAGCCCCTAAGTTAATATAGTTTATCAATGAGTAAACCATATTATCGAGTAGACCACTTTTAACCTAATTAATATATTTAATTCTAATATACATTTTATTAATCATTTATTATATAATCTAATAATAAAAAGGTATATTTATTTCCAATTATTGAAATTATTCTAAAAAAATAAACATTAAGTGTTTGAAAAACTTTTTGGTTATATGATATATTTTATATAATATTTAATTATAAAATAAACAATTTATCCTCTTATATTACAATTTAAGTAAATTAATATAATCTTACAAAGATAGAAAAGAAAATAATTATTAAATATATAATTAATTTAGATATAAAGAAGATTCCATTTAGAATTAAAGATATAGAAAGTATAACAAACTATATTCCCAAATTAAAAACTTTCAAAAAGCTTTCTATAAAAATCTTAAATTTATTAAAAAGTGATTTCAATTAATATCAAATATAAAAACAGAATTTAGGATATTAGATTAAGATAACATAGTTTATTAGTATATGACCTATATTAGTATATAACTCACCTCGTTTTATATATAAAATTCATCTATATATAATCGTATACTTTATTTATCTATTAATCAAATCTTCTAAAAATGGAATATATAAAATTTAATTATAAAGATATTATAAAAATCTAATCCTTTTTGAAAAATTCGAATTAATATAAAAGTTATTATAGAAATAGTTTTTTTATAACGAAAATCGTGATAATTTCTACTTTTTTTTTATAGAATATAATAAGAAAGTTTATATAAAAACTATATATTCAAAAAACTAAATTTTTATTATTCTTTAATATTCTTTTTTATTAAGAAAATAATGATTGGTTATTAAAATATAAGTATAAAAAAAAGCTCAATTTTGATGTATTTTTGAAGTGAGTCATATACTAATATAAGCTACGCACTAATAAATCATATTATATGGAATTTCAATAATAGAGGATTTATAATAGAGATTATCAATATTAATATAATAATTATTAGTATTAAAAGAAATAATATAAGTAAAATAGTACAATTAGATAATCAAAAATAACTAATAATAATAATAATAATAATAATAGAAATAACATAGTTTATTAGTATATATATCATATTAGTATATATACTACTCATTTTATATACAAAATTCGTTTATATATAACTATATACTTTCTTTATTTATTTATTAATATAATTTGATTTTTTTGTAACGAAAATCGTGAAAATCTCACTTTTTTTTAATATATTAAAAATATAAATATATAAATTAAAAATATAAATATATAAATTAAAATTTTAAATATTTTTATTTTTATTATTATTAACTCTTCTTTTCTTTTCAAAAATAAATATTGATTTATTGTTAAAATATAAATATTAAAAAATATAATTTTAATACTATTTTGAAATAATTTATATAATAATGTAGCCTATATATTAATAGATTATATCATAAAATTTAATATTATATTGAAGTAATATAACACATTATAAATTATTAGAATCTTAATAGTTTTAATCATTTGATTTAATTATTATTGAATAATATAGGGTTGAAAGTGTAAATTGAGGTAAAAGTGGTGTATATACTAATATGGTATACGTAATAATAAACTATATTATTATGTTTTTGTTTCTGATAATTTAAAAATAATTTCTTTTTAATCAACATATTTAAACTAATTTTCCTATAAATCAGATTATTAAATCTAAAAGTAATAAATGAACAAATTATAAAATACAATTAAAATAATTAAAATGTTTTAATAAATATATAATTAATCAATAAAAGAATAAACATAGAATGTTAGTACTAAATAAGTACAAAGGCTATAAATTAATATTATTCCAGAATTATTACAAAAATAATAACATCAAATATGTTTATTCATTATTACATTTAAATTATTTAATTTGATTTTTAATATTAAATATTTTAATATTCTACAATAAAACTATAATATTCAAATTAAAGGGTTTATAGGAATATGTATATAAATTATGTTTTGAAGATTGAATTCCTTATAGCTTTTAAAATTATATATAATAATTAGTCATGAATAAAAATATAAAAACTAAACTCTAGGGAATAGAATTAATTTCGTTTAATTCTGAAATAATATTTTGTGAATTAGGTGTTTAAATCTATATATTTAGTTCTCCTCATTTCGATTTAGATCTTTAAATTTTTCAAATTCTTTATAGTTCTATAAAGACTTTTTCTTAATTAATACCAATTAAATCTTAGGTAATTTATTATTAATTAAGCTTTTTTATATTTATATTTAAGATTATACCAACTTTAATTAAAGGTATAAAAAGATTAATATATAAGAATAGACTTTTAAATATCAAAAATTATATATTTTAAAAAGCAAATAAAATATCAAATGAATATTAATATATATAAAAAGGCACAATTATATTAAAAAGAAATATTTACTAAATAGAAAATTATAAATATATTATTTTAATAAAAAATTAATATTTAGATTTAACAAAGTAAGTATTAAAATAGAGAAAATTCTAATAAAGAAAATTCTTTTAATAGATACTACAGTATATATAGAAAAACAGATTATAATTTAAGAATTTATCAAAAAAAAAAATCTTAGATTACTGGATTTTTCACAATTTTAATTAATTGATATAATAATTATTGAATAATATGAGTTTGAATGTATCAATTGAGGTAAAAGTGGTTCACTCGATGATATGATTTACTCGATGATAAACTACGTTATATTCCTAATCGATTGAGTTCAGAATAACAAAAGCTGTCTTTCAATAATGAAACTAAACATTGCCTATAATAAGATACTATTCTTATTGAATTCGAAATTGTTTTGATAACGTTGTAGTAGAATGAATATTGAAAATTTAACGTTTAGGTGTTTTTGATAAAGTACAGAAAGTCACGTTTTGGAAGCTAGTTATGAAATTGAGTGTAACGGTTAGCGAAGGTACACGAATCGAAGAAGACCTTTCTATTGACAGTGACACCAAAGATCAAGTGATGTAGTGATGAATGTAGTGATATGTATGTAGAATGAATGAAATATGAGCAAGGTGAATAATATTTTGAACACCATCATGAATTGAATGTAGGTAATGGCTCTCCTGTTCTTTGCCTTCATGATTTAAATGACTATTGTTTTTGTGGTTTGATATAGGTCAGCAATCACAAATTGCAACTGTTATACGAGATGTACGTCGGAATTAGTTGACAAGTCTTATATAGTAAATAGCAATCAAATTTACATTAGCGATCAATTATATCGAGAGGTATGACTACTATCTTATAGTACTATTCAGCTACTATCAGCCCAAACACCTTTTCACATCAAATGTCAACATTTTGCTATGTTTTCAAACACAAAAATCTCTATTAATGATAGTTAAAATCTCTTAAATTTTTATTTATATAGAGCTTTATAATAATAATGTATGAACGTAGGTGAATAACATCAATTCAATGACTATCGTACTAAGCCTAAGCGAATGCGAAAGAGACTAGCTTCCTCTATAACACCTATATAAGACCTACTATTTCCTGTATATAGCTAGCTCTTTAGATAGAATATAATATAGACATTTAGGATCTACAATTCGTAGGTGCTACGTCTTTCGTATCCTTCTTAAATCAACAAATAATTAATATTTTCTATTATACGTCTTACAAGGGGTAATATGGGAATTGCTTCAAAGATTAATAATCAGATAAAAGAATTATACTAAGGAAGGAAGATCTTCCTAATGAACCAACCTTTATATAGACATTGGTCACGTGACTATCTATTCGTCATTGACCAGACAGGGGTCTAGGCATGACATTTTCAATATTTTAAAGTTTTTAGAAATTTTCAACATAGAAATTTATATAATTGAATCAAAATATCAAAAAAGTTACTTGATTTTCATTTATTTTATTAGTAAATTCAATTATTTTCTGAAATATTCTAATTTTATATCTATAATTTAATTCATAAATTTTAAAAAAATCAAAAAATTTATTGTTTCTAAATTTCTATTGAAAATGAAATAATCAATATATAACATAATATACAAGGAACTTAAACATATAGAGAACTCGAACAGGTATCTTTACACCAAAATTTGTATATAAAGGTACTTAGAGCGACTTTTATATCTCTAGAAATACTAGAAATATAGTTTCGATATTTTGAAGTATAATATATTCAATATAAATATTTAATATAATAAAATATCATAAAGATATGAAAAAGTTTAATAAAAATATTAAAGTTGCTTTCAAATTTTCGATTTTGTTTAATAAAAATTACTATAGGAATTTTCAAAGTTATATCAATTCAAGAACGATATTATTAAAAAATGTTTTATAACTTTAATACTATATTTGTATTAGATATTAAGTCTAATTATTAAAAAATTTAAAATTATCTTTAATATTCATAGAGATGTAAAAAGTCGTTTTGAGTATCTTTATATACAAATTTTAATATAAAGATATCTGTCCAAGTTCCTCATATATCCGAGTTCCCTATATATTATATTACCAAAATCATATTACATAAATAATTATAAAGATATTTATACTAATAGATGATAAGTTTTAGTATAAAAAGGCGTTTTGACTGATAGCAGTTGATACTAACTGTATAACATCAGCTGTTTAACACGTTCGTTTGCTCATCCCTTAGGTGTGAAAGTGGTTTTCAAGTGATTAATCAAGGCTATGTTTTGATTACTGCATATGGAAGAAACGCCCTGACATGATAATAGAAGTCTAGTATCCGAGCTGACTAATTCTCTTACAAACTTTATGATTTTTTATGTCATTGATGTCAGGTAGTTTGAGTGTAAGCTTTATTCTTTGAATTTCTGTTGTAGAGAGTCAATGGGACATTTATCCCTACTAGCCCGTTCCAGAATTTCAACCTCTTCCTTCCTCCACAGTCACTTTCTTCACACCTTCTCTAAACAATCCCGCGTTTAATAGTAACTAAAAGTCACTGGCCCTTTGCTTCCCAAGCTGAACAATTCCCTGCTATTAATATTCTATTTGACGGACGTGTCTATTAGTGATATCCGAGATCATTGGTGACGAGTAGCAGTATGGTACATAGTCAGGACGACAATATGGCTGATATGGTCTCGGTGTGTTAACGTGCTTGTTGATGGCTGTTCATTCAAAGTGAGGTGATTTCCTAATATAGTAGCTCAATGAGTTTGCGAAAATGCTTGAATGTCCTTGGGCTCTATAAATAATGACCTTGTCTATGCTAAACTGTCTTATCACTACCTCTGAATTGTTTTCGCATATGACTCATTGTTTTCAGTACATCCTAGGCTTACATAACATCGGTAGGCCTTCTCATTAAATTCTGTTTCTGTGGCCGTTTAATTCAAACACTTTTCGGATGTGTCATTAGAAGAAATTCTCAGAAAGCTGTCGGTCTATCTTGACAGACCAAAAATCGGGAATTGATCGAGTGAGCTACTTCACAACCAGCTTGATTAAAGCAAACGAATGAAATAGGATTATTATTCAGATCACACAAATCCTCGCTAAAAGCATTTCCCAGAGTTCTTAGATACACATCCAGTAATAATTTCCAATGTCTCAACATTCAGTTCTATCCCCAACCTATTTGAGGGCGCAAATATCCGGAAAGCGATTACTGGCAGACGTAAAGTGTAATAATCCGCGAGAAAAAGATTACCCAAAGCAAAGCCTACTTCTTGATTATCAAGCTTTGCTGGACAGCAAGTGGAACGGCATGAATGTGATACGGCCACTATTTGTGTATCTCAATATTCTGAATATTCCTACAGATAACGAGTCATGGGAAGGATTTGAAATTTTTTATCAAAAGAAAAATTTAGACCCCAAGGACCTGAAGGTAAGTTCTCGTCGATTAACACTGTCGTAACTTCTGGATGATTTGTGCTTAACATTCTGGCATTGCCGAATAATGTGATATCTGAGTCAGAGTACATCACTGGAGAGACTTGTAATTTTTCACTCACCGAGAGAGCTTCTGTTTTATACACAATAGTGAGTCTCCAGATCAGGTTTTGGTTCATGAATACACAAATGAATATGTCACGTTCGACCTCCCTCCTATTTAGCCGAAACCTCACTTTCATCTCAACATCAGATGACAATCAGTTCCTAAACGTTTCATTATCAAAACACGAATATCACACAGTCCATTGTTCATGGAAATAAGCTAACGATCTTTTGCTTCAGATACCAATTCCTCATTATGATTTAGCCATGAACTTTACAGTAAGTGTTCACGGCGTTTCGATGCATCCAAATAATGGGATGCTCGACACAACCTTCCCATTTTCTGAATTCAAAATGTCAAAAATGTATCAAGCGAAGCTTTCCACAGCCAAGCTTACCAGCGTACTAGCTATAACCTGTACATCAAGTAACACAAACACATTTTAGCACAGCGTAATAGCAGCATACGACTCCATGAGCCCGTATCAAGTTGAGCTTCTCAAAAACATCCAAATGCCCACCATCCCTGACCTCAGTAGATGGTCCCATATCACATGTTTGAAATGGGCCGAGGTCTGCAAGTTTCACGGCACGGAAGTGTGCAATCCAAACTACGTCGTCCAACACCCTGTAACGAATCAGATAACATTGGACATCACAGATGAAGTACTGAAGAAAAGAGGAGAATCGCTCGGGCCATCGGGATGTGTGGTGTCAATGGGAGATAGCAATGGTCACCGCGCTGCATTATTGGGCACCCCGAATGGAAAAGGAGATGCTTGGCTCCTGGCTCAACATAAGGAGGCTTTCAAAGACTCGACAATCATCAGTGTGGAGATATTTTTGTGTAAACCTGTAAATAACGGGGCCGAGACAGAACCTGAACATCCATCTGATAAGTCTTCGTGGTTCAACCTCAGTTTTCGAATTGGCCAAGAATGATCCACACATTACTTCTCCGTCAACTGATTGAAATTGGCTCGGACATTCCGATATGTAGAAATAATGAAGGAATAAAGGGGACGTTGGTATGAAGGAGAGTTTCGACATGGAAAGGGAGAACATATACGGAGTTTCTAGATTGAAACATTAGATAAAATGCACTGCTTCATTTACAGAATCAGCTTTCCAGTGAGAATGAATCAGTATTCAATGAAGACATCCTCGTATTCAATTCTCGCAGTATCCCGCCAGTCTATACTACCAGTGGAACATTCCTCTTACCAGAACTGTGCATTTGTCAAAGAATGTCACATTTTCAAATATCAAGTGAAGAATATCATGGACCAATAATCGACATTTGTTCTCAATACTGAATTCTTATTTTCAGAAGATTGGATCTCATTTTAACTCTTGACTAATCTCATCACACTGATATTAAGCCCTCCCTTTCATATACCAGCCCGCTAGCTATCGGCTCTCAGGTACGTTCTTTTCCGAATTGTTTTCCGTCTCAAAAAGAAAGAGTGATACGAATCCAGAAAACACCATCCATCCAACCATCCAATGCAGAAAATATACGCCTTAAAAATTCGAGATTAATTTCAGATATTCCCCTCCCCGATAGAATCGCTCACATGCGCGCAAATGCTAAGCACTCCTCTGCCCCTCCCCTTTTCCGATCCCTATTCAAATCTCCCCATCTCTCCATTTTGAAACCCCCAATATTCTTATCCATCTTCATCTACATAGCAGCTAATTCAGAATCAATACTCCTGTCCAAAAACGTCCTCCTCTCACCAACCAACTCAGTCTGCAACCTTTGTTCGACCAAAGCTCTAACCTGTTTCTTCGTAACATTGTCTAGATCTACCTCCCTCAAACAATTTTGAATAGCCTCTACAATCTGCAAATCATCTGGACCGGCAGTACCCCTTTGGAAATCAAATCCACTAGCAGGTCTATCAATCGCAGCTCCTGCTAAAGGCGAACGAGCACCACCTGTGAAGCCTAGCGAAGATCGTGATTGATGTCGCCCTTGACCGCCACCGAGAAGATTGTCGGAAGACATCATCTGCATCGAAGGACGATTGTTGCCAGGGTAGTCTTGATATGGCGAGGCGGAATGATCTTGGCGAAGAGACATTGCAGATTGATTGCGGAGAGGGTGGTCGGTGTATTGGTTTGCGGAATAAGTAGATTGAGGAGGCATATATGGACCGCGACCAGGGAAACCGGTTAGAATAGTGGAGGCTGGCTTGACAGATGAGTACATGGATTTCATGTCATCCATTTCGTATTGATCATCGAATGTATCATATGCCTTTTCAACTGCTACTCCGCGACGTCCTGGAAGGTTGTTGTGTAAAGCGTAATCATCCCATCGTTGAAGAGGAATGCTTCTTGGGTCAAATGTTTCGCCATCCACGGCCACAACCTTTGCAAATCCCTTTTCTCCCAGGACAATACGTGTGTTACCCCACGAGAAGTTGTCTTGGTTCCAGAATGAGTAGATGGGTAGAACGAAAGAGTAAATTGGGAACGCAAGGATATAAATAATCATCCACCCAACGTGTTGCCATTGACGTTTGAGAATAAATATCAAAGCTTGTAAACCATATGTACCAGCAATCATACAAATCGAAATGAGGGGGAATTGACCTTGATGCGTTCCGACTTTGTACAGCAAATATGCTAGATAGACTGTGGTTGCAGGAAGAATAATTGTACCGAAGAGATCGATGAAGACAACGAATCTCATGCTGAAACAACAGAATCCACACAGTTCAGGAAGCCAGACCAACTCAGCTAGATTGTGGATGGTAGAATTGATCCAACGTCTTCTCTGAGACAGAAGAACACTCCAGGTTTCAGGCGCGGCAGTACTGGCATATGCATCTGGAATGAACTTGTACTTCATATATGGGAAGTGCTTGGTCATCAATGTAGTTAAGAACCGATCCTCTCCAAGAGACAGAAGATTCTTCTTGTGCAAAGTATCAACAACACACTCACTGTACTCGTTGATGATGGCATCAGCGATAATCAATGGTTTGCCTTTATCAGCGGTACGTAGACGATACATAGTGAAACTATAGAGCAGGTATTAGTATGCTGCATATAATGAGTAGAGGCTTAGAAAAAGGATTACTTACCAACCAGGTAAACAAGTGACACTTCCGAATAGAGATTCGAAGGCCTTTGCCAAATGATGCGAGATGAAATATTCGTAAACTTGAATCATCGTCCACCAAGAACGTTCCTCGTTTTCGAGATTGGTCTCACCACAAATACCGGCGATTTTACCATCATTGGAACAGGCAGCCACGAGACGATTCAGCGAGTCTTCCCTTACACTGGTATCGGCATCAATCATGAGTAGATATTCGTAAAGCTCTGGATCCACGCCAATAATGTTGTTGATTTGATGGAACATTTCCAACTCCAGTGGGTTCATGGGTGCTCTGTGATGGACGCGATTGAGGAAGCTCATAAGAAGAATTTGAGTGTCACGTTTTCCACGATTACCGGGCTTCGACTTGGATTGCTCGGATTCCTTGCCAACCTTGACCACTACAATATATGGGACCACATTTCCTTCAAATTCATATAGGCCTGAGTATACCTTACCATAGTTGAGCTGCTCGTTGCCATCTCCGACGGATTTAAACGGTAAGGCGGGAGGGTCGATCTTGGGATCTACACCAAGAATATCGAGGATGATCTTTGGTGTAGGGCGATCATTACCACCTCCTACAACCATACCATCACAAACGACACAGATGAGCTTCCTTTTATTATCGTATTGTAAAGCTGTCAAAGAGTCCAAAGCTTTACGCAATGAGTCTTCACCTTCGGTATATGCTGGAACTTGGCAAATGATAAACTTGTCTTGAGGAGTTGGACGTCGCTTCGAACCAAATTGCAGTGCAGAGACGAACTTGATGACAATAACACTACACAACATAATTGTGAAGGCAAGAAGGATGTAGTTGTTGATCTGACATTTAATGGAATCTCGAAAATCGGGAATGCCTGCATAGAACAGATTGTTCATGCAATTCAAGTTATTGAGGATATCAACTTGATAAGATGCATTGGCGCTTTTGTAATTGTCATCCCATTTACTCGTGATATCTAAACCCGGATTTCTGAGTACCATTTGATAAATTGTATCATCAATGAATTCATAAGTGTCCAGATCAGCATAGAGATCCAATGTGTAGTAATAATTGGTGAAGTCGTAGATTTTGCCCTTTAGAATCACCCAATAATGTTCATCGTCTTGGCCTTCACTATTGATCGTACTTTTCTTGACTACTAGATCACCATGGTAATACTCTTTGATTGCAGGTGTGTACACGTCCGCATACCAATTCCAGTCATAAAGCTTACTGGAAGTATATGCGGAAAGATTGCCAGATGTATGGACTCCGGAAGGATATTCAGCAGTAGTGTTGTCCTGTAGTACCAAGGTGTAGTCGGTTACAAGACCAGGGCATGCAACAATCAATGGTGGCGGGAAGTAGTCGTCCAAGTTCAGACCAGCAAAGGGTTGCATGACATCGGAGGTTGTCGTGACAGAGGTATCACTATGCTGCAACTTCCAGAACTTGGAAAGATCGTATACTTTTCCATGAATGCTGACCCAAAAATCGTCATCTCCTTGATGAGTGGCGACTTCTTTCGCATTCCATGCTTTATCAGAATTTGGACAGAGGAGTTTACCAAATTCAATAATCCAGAAAACAACCAAGCAATTGAGGAAGAGAATAAAGAAGCACAACACTAGCTTTTCTCTCCAAGCCATGCGCACATCTGGTCGCTTCATCCGACCAATAAATGAAAGAAGAAAGGAAGGAATCCACCATGTGAAAGCCCAGGTAGTAGCGACCCAGATACGACGCTGGTTTGTTGCCTTTTCATTGACAACCGCTTTCGCGGTGCCACCTTCGGGTCATCCACCATTTCTCCATTCTCATCGGTGTAGTAAACCTGTCCCCTCATATCATCTCCCTTGAAGCCGAGTCCATAGTCACCACCACTGACATTCCTTGATGGTGCGATAGTGGGAGCTCCGAGGTTACTCCGAGCTACGTTGACTTGACTTTGACGATTCATGATATTATCGTGACTTCCAAGAGGCGCCAGATCATTATTAGGACCAGCAAAGAAACCGCTTCCGTTTGGTGGGTTGGAGGAGTATCCTGTATTCATGTCGTGGGCTCCTAACATGCCTGCCATGCCTCCGGGACCGCCCATACTTTGGAACTCCCCTTCGGTCGGCTTTAGGTCAAGCATGGTTTCAGCTTCCCACCAAGCACTTTCGCGGATCCATATCCGTTCTTTGCCGATGACGACTTCACCATTGCTCCAGCCACGTTCCATGGTCCAGCTTTCAATGCCATCACGCCCATCCTTACACCCAAGGGGGGCATATCGTTGAACGAATTCTTCGAAATCGAAATCGGCTGTGAAATCCAAGTTCTTGTTTCGTCGATTTGCCCACTCTGGCAAGCGCCATGCGCGAAGCTGGCGTGAGATAGCACCCGCGGACCAAGCCGAAGTTGTTGAAGGAAGCGAAGCTAGAGCTGCAGGTGAATCGTCGGTAGGATGCATAGATAAGTGATACCAGACACGACTGCTGCCAAGGACGGAAGGTAGATCAATACGACCGTTGCGGCCTAGATTGATACCTTGTCCCTCGATTGGGAGCAGAAGCTTCTTGAGGAAACCATCATCTTCTCCTTCACGGGCAACCTTCTCCAATACGATCTCACGCTTCTCAAGCTCGTGTTCGCGATCTCTTCCAGAAGGTCCAGTCATAATACCAAGATCTGGAGCAACTTCAGATACAGCATTCTGCATCTCTCGGATGACAGTTGAGCCAGCAGAAACCACATCAACACCATCTTCTTTCATTTCGGCATTGATACCCTGAGTATCGTCAAAGACACCTCGCATTGCAGCTGCTTTCCCAAGATTTGGGTCTGGAATTTCAAGAACAGTTATGCAAACAGTGTCACCATTGTCGTCTTCTGTATTTGGGGTGCGAGCTCCTGGCCCCCCTTCGCTGGAAGAATCCCCGTCCTTGATTCTGGTCATCTCACTAGCAATGGCTTCATTGGCCTTCGAAATTACCCAATCTACAAGGGCTTCATAGAGACCGCCAATCAAAGTTTCTCGCTCTTGTGTTGTGCATTGCTTGACGAGAACCTCGGGTTCCAAACCAAGCAGACCTCCGACATCTTCACAAATTTCCTCCAGCGCATCTCCATCAAGAACAAAGCTTAAAGTATCACCTAGCTTCAACAGTCCTGCTAATATTGAGATGAGATCTCTGTGTGCGGCACCCTTGATACCAATGGCTTTTAATGATGCTCTGAAGTCGTCTGCAGCAGCTGCATCATCCGCGGTAGGAAGGTACGATGGAGGGTCATATGTGCCAGACTTTTCCAGAAGCGCGTAACTCGAAGCTTGCTTTAAGCTCAAGAATTCTCGTTCGGCAGGAGTCGAGGCAGATGTGAGGAGGTAGTAGAAGACGTCGAAAGCTCGATATCCTGGTTCGGATGGAAGGTTTAATAGCCCCTTTTTGGTATCAATCCCACCCTCTGATAATGCTATCGATGCAGCCGTGAGATTTCCAGCAAGTGAAAGAGTCAAGGTCACACCAAGAGCAGATTGTCGAGGTGTAGATGGATTCTGAGGAGAGACACAGTGAATAAATGGTCGTAACACTTCAAGGGCAGTATATAATGAGTCGGGAATGGTAAGAGGGAGAGTGTTGAGGAAAGGAGCCAAAATGGAAGGAGTAGACTCGTGAAGAGAACTATTATCTAGTTAGCTTTGGAATCCGAAGAAGGTTCAATGGACCTCATACCCTAAAACGATACAACCATCTTCCGCACGTCTTCTAGCATGTTCCCAAGCTCGTGCGGCCAAGGCTGAATCTATTACACCTCCCGTTCTTCCTTCACGATCAGGTTGTGAAGCAGATAGCCAAGTGTTTACAACCAAGCTACTGCTAGCATCCAATCGATATGGTTGACCAGATGTGTAAATGTGGTGCACGGCGTTTAAAAGTGTCGTTGCTGTTACTTGAGATGACTGTTGACCCGCCGAGTGAAAGTGTCGAGCGGCTCCTGTAGCAGAAGATGTCATGGAATATGTAGACATTCGATTGTTGCCCGCCATCGTGTAATACAGATGGGGGGGTTTTTCCTCCCTCACTTCGATCTTAAAGCCTTATTTTGTCGATTTCAATGTTTTCCAACACTCCAACACTCAATCTTCTTTCCCAAACCAACCCCTTTCCAAGATTTTTTTTATTGTAGATGAAATATCTTCGATATCAAGAGTCTCGGCAGTCGCGTTCTTTTGATATTGATTCAATAGTATGATATGGAAAGTTATTTGGTGTTATTTTGTTTCCAAGGGAAGTCTTCTTTCTTATGTGATCGCTGAGCAAGTGAATTGGATTGATGCAAGTGCACAAAAACGAGAGTTGGGAATGAATATTAAAAGGATGATAAAAAAGGACTGAATGGATTTGAACCGCCTTCACCAAACGAATGAGGTGAATTAGATAGAATCAATGGCACCAAAAATGGAGAAGTCGGAATGAGATGAGGAAAATGCAAAAGCCAAAAATGATAGGAATGTTCTGTTCATACCAACTGCACTGGCTGGTACTTGAGAATAACTTCTTTTGGTTATGGTTATGGGTATGGGTTAGGACGATTAGCAGGGAGGGTAGGATGATTACCTAGCAAGAAAGGGTGCTACGGTAGACGATAGAGACATCCCCTGGAAACAAAATAAATAAATAAATAAATAAAGATGTCGCTAGTGGTAAAATGGCAAATGGCAAATAGCAAATGGCCAATGGTCAATGGTCAATGGTCAATGTCATAAATATCTAAACATTAGCTACGACCTACGACCCACGACCTACGACCTACGGACTTACAACCTACTTCCTCTTTTCCTTTTCCTTTTCCTTTTCCTTTTCCAGTCTGGAGCCAAGTCTCCCTATGGTGGCTCCATCAATGCCTTTTGCAGAACATGGGTCCATGGGTCCAGGATTATTTATGTTAAACTATCTTGCTAAGCCGCGTATTGGGAAAGAAAAAAAAGATAAATACGAGACTTGCTGTGGTTGGATCAATGCTGTTTTAATCTTTGGATTTTATCTTCCTAGTCGGTAGGAATTTAAATGATATACATGATACTAGACACATACTTTGTGGTCGTCGCTACACAGTGCAGAGTATGTGAAGGAAAATTGGAGATGCCACACACAACTGAATTGCCACCCGCGAGCCACTGCATTCAATGCATAGAGAGGAAAGAGGACCTGCCTAGGCGTGCTGAGGTAGTTGGACCCTTTTAATTGTTATACATGTCACGATAGACGATTGACGATTGATGATTGATGATTGATGATTGATGATTCACCATTCGACATTCGCCATCCACCCACCCTTCCGATCCAATCGTATTCGCTCAATATCATCATTCATGAATCCATACCTACCACCCTATGGTCCATACCTCGTACCGACCCAAGGACAAACATTTTAAAACAGCGACAAACTTCAAATTTATTTTAAGAAACCCACATGTACTAGGGAGCTTCTTAGTTTTCCATAGTCGAAGTCTATCGAAGACCACATCGGAACTCATTGTCCATCGTGAGACATTTGAGCATTTAGACCTAATACTTGCAGCTCTATCAGCGCATATGATTTAAAACGACCTTACGATCTAACACATTTTGGCATTTCCATGCTAGATCAATCAGTCAAAGTGTTCCCAAAGTTGCCCATAGCTCGGTGAATCCTTACTCCATCAATTCATCGACCTACCTACGCAGTCCATCCTGCCTAGGTGCGCTCGACGTGCTTTGCTTCGATCATCACACACCACGGAAGGTATGTACATACACGCGCCGAGTCCTCTTTCCACACACATCACAGTGATCATGCAGTTGGGAAATGTGTGAAGGGGATACAATCCCTCCGTAGGCCGTAGGTAGATGATGCATCTGCCTACAGAGGACTGCACAATTTGGGATCCATTTATTAATAACAAGCATCTCATGAATTCGAATTTCGACAGTCAAAGAATGATGTGTGCAACAAATAGGGGGCATATTGCTGTATATACCTAACAGATGACTATAAAATGATCCTTGTTCATTAATCAATCAAGCAATCAATCATCAATCAATCATCAATCAATGAATCAATCAATCAATCGATCCATATTATTTTTGCCTGGATCTATTCAAGATACTCGGAGTCAGTTGTTTTGAAGATCTACCCACATTTGACTTACCCCTTGGCTTACTAATTAAGCCATGGAACTGCTGGAAGGAAATTTTGGGCGGACGTCGCGTCTCTAGAACTTCCTCGGAACGATCCCCCCCCCCCCAGCCCCACTACACGTATGTTGAGTTGTTGACGGGCGTCAAAATTAAAATACCGGTAGAAGGAAGAATGGAGGCGGAAGAAGCCTTGTGAAGGGTGCTGGGGAGGGGGTGTCTTGAGGGGATGGTTGTATTAAACTCGAGTACGATGTATGTATGTATGTATGTAGGTATGTATTTATATTGTCTTGTATGCGTGTACCATAATATAATAAAAGCAGTCAATTTTGCGAGAGGAGAAAGGAGTAAATCAAAAGTCGAGAGCAGTATGTGTGTGTGTGCGTGTGTGTGTCAATTATCGATCTATAACATGATACACTGGTATCACACAACAAGATATAAAATTGGACATTGGATATCGTGATACCGTATCAAACCTGACTTTCCTGTACTTCGTAAAAGATGTTGATGGGCGAGATGGGTTGATGCTTGTGATACCCATCTACCTCGTACTTGATCAGTCCCTAGGAGCCCTTCTAATATGTGGATCAGTTGGTCTATCTATCATCCATCTCCATCCTCTTCATTCCCTCGAAATTCCCCATCACTTCCTCTTCCCTTCTATTCGGCTCCTATCATGCCAAGCGTGCCAATCAATCGGGAATGTTCGAAGCGACGAAGAAGGCTTTTCATGATAACATGGAGTGAGTGAGTGTGTGAGTGAGTGAGTGAGTGAGTGAGTGAGTGAAAATACCGAGTAGCTCGAGATTAGTATGGTGATTCGATCAAGCCCTTGGTAAGCATTTGTTATTTATTGGTGGCTGTGTATGATCGTTGATTGTCTAGTATGCGGGTATGTTGATTTGTTCCTCGATGATCATCCGCTTGATTTCTCGTGTTGATTGAACAATATAAAAAATCTGGAACGAGGTGGTGGCGTGTAGCTTTTTTTTCTATGGAGCACGTTCGGGGGATTTCTGAATGTTTAAGTCTTCTTCTTTTCTTTTCCTCCAAGTCACATTATTGGATCTTCCAAATAACCTTATGTGGTGAGCTGTCTGAGGCGGGATTTAAGCTCCTTAGCAAGTTTAAATTGCCGTTCTGCTTTCTCCCTCTCTCCTTACTATATTCTATGACTGTGTGACTACAATGTAGATGACTATATGAGCACTATGCACTATATGCTATATGCTATACTATATCCTCCATCCGTATTTCTTCATGGCGCAACTTCCCTGCTGATAAAACCCCTGGTCGTTCCTCCTTAAAATAGTTCACACACGAGAAATGTTAAACCCCAAGTAATCATTACGGTAGACCATAACAACATCCAAACTCCCAAATCCCATAATATTCATCTCCCCTGTAAACATTAAACCAAATCACCTTCTCGTACCTAACCAAAATATTTCCCTTTACTTGCTGCTTGTAGGAAAAGGAAAGTCCATTGTTTTTGGGTAAAAAGAAGGGATTCACAACTTTCCCCCCTTCAACTCTAACATCAAATAACATATTCATTTCTTTTCTTTTCTTTTGAATTGCTTCCTTGAACCTTTTCTTTGGCATCTTTGCAATACATTCGCTTTCGTCTGTTGCTCATCATTCACTCGCTATCTAGTCCGTTTTTAATAGAGTCTTTCGTTCTCTTCAAGAACTTAAACCTGACATATTACCCCTTCGCTGACCCAACATTTACCCCCCAAACGAGGTCCAATATATCAATATCGATAATACTTCTTCCTCGACATTTTCCAGAGGCTCGATTATACATTGACGCACAAATACAAAAATTAAGGGTTTCGACCCAAATCCATCCATCATGGCTCTCAACAATCCAAGTAGCGGAGCTCACTCGCAGCCATCCCTTCCTGCTTTACCAGCCCATTTACAATCAGATACACATTTAACTGCACATCTTGCAAGTCGATTCCATGTTTCATTACCAACGGCGGACCTGTCCTCTCATGCCTTAATATCTCTCAACACATATTCTTCTTCGACAAAAGGTCCAGATGGAGGTAAAGAAGGGAGTGCAATGGGGGGCGCCGAGGGCATGGCCGACAAGGCGTACACAAGACTTGGGGCCAGAACCGAGAACCAAGCCATAGTCTTCTTGTAAGTGGATGATGTGATATTCATGATTCCCCAAAACATATTGCTAATTGGACAAATAGAGGAGAATCAGGATCCGGCAAAACCACCGTTCGTTCTCATTTGCTTTCGGCTTTACTGAGCAAATCCGGTACACCTCTTTCCACCAAATTATCTCTGTCCGCATACGTCTTCGATACTCTCACATCCACTAAAACCGCTACCACCCCAACCGCTTCGAAAGCAGGTCTGTTCTTCGAGCTTCAATATGATACAGCATCCACAGTCAACCCAACCTTGATTGGTGGAAAGGTTCTCGATCACAGATTAGAAAGAAGTAGAGTTGCGGCTGTACCGACTGGGGAGAGGAATTTTCATGTACTGTATTACCTTTTAGCTGGTACCAGTGCCGCTGAGAAGGCACATTTGGGATTAGATTCATCCGCAGACCATGGAGGCGCTGGTAATCGACTTTCTACTGGAGGCCAAAAGAGATGGCGATACCTTGGTCATCCAACGCAACTAAAAGTGGGAATCAACGATGCAGAAGGTTTCCAGCTGTTCAAGACAGCATTGAGAAAGTTGGAATTTCCAAGAAGTGAAATCGCCGAGATTTGCCAGATTTTGGCTAGTATTCTTCACATTGGTCAACTTGAGTTCGAAACAGCGGAAAATACAGCAGCAATGGGTGACGACAGCGGCGGTTATTCACACGAAGGTGGTCAACAATATACGGCTGTGAAAAACAAGGATGTTCTCTCTATAATTGCAGCATTCTTGGGTGTTGGAGCGACTGATTTGCAAACCACTCTTGGATACAAAACCAAAATTTTGCACAGAGAAAGGGTGACGGTGATGCTCGATCCTAAGGGTGCTAAGAGCAATGCAGACGAACTAGCAAGGACTTTATACTCGTTACTCGTAGCATATGTTATCGAAAGCATCAATCAAAGAGTTTGCGCGCCAGAAGAGTCGGTTGGAAACACCATTTCCATTGTCGATTTCCCAGGGTTTGCTCAACAGCCTGCCACTGACTCGACTCTCGATCAACTTTTGAACAATGCTGCAACGGAAGCACTCTACAACTTTACCTTGCAAAGCTTTTTCGAATCAAAAGCTGATATGCTCGAAACTGAAGAAGTAACGGTTGCAGCTACCAGCTACTTTGACAATTCTGATGCCGTTAGGGGTCTCCTCAAGCATGGTAACGGTCTTTTGAGTATCCTTGACGATCAAACCAAGCGTCATAAGACAGATGTACAACTACTAGAAAGCTTGAGAAAACGTTTCGAGGGCAAGAACCCAGCAATAACAGTCGGTAGTGCAACTGCCAAGCTCCCAGGAAGCAACTTTGCTACTCATAATGCTTCCGCTGCATTCACAGTGAAGCATTTTGCTGGAGAAGTAGAATATCCCGTTGCGGGTTTGGTGGAAGAAAATGGAGAAGTCATCTCGGGAGATCTTATGAACTTGATTCGTGACACGAAGAGCGACTTTGTAGGCCAGCTCTTTGGTCAAGAAGCTCTTCAACGTATGGTTCATCCACAAGAGAAGTCAACTATCATGCAAGCTCAAGTTAGCTCTAAGCCTCTAAGACAACCAAGTGTCATGCGCCGAAAGGGGGATCGACCAAGTCGCTTCGGTGGCGCAAAGAATGCAGCCGATTCAATTGAAGACATCACTGAAACTATCGATTCTGGAAGCAAAGCTAGAAAAGGTCTCAATATTGACCAAGGCGCTGCTGCACAGTACCTGTCATCCTTGGACAACATCTTCAAAGCTCTCAACTCACAAAACACGAACCCATACTTTGTATTCTGTCTTAAGCCCAATGACCGTCGCATAGCAAATCAATTCGATAGCAAATGTGTACGGATGCAACTTCAAACATTCGGTATTGCTGAAATCAGTCAACGGTTACGAAATGCCGACTTTAGCATCTTCATTCCTTTCGGAGAGTTCCTCGGACTTGCAGACACCGAAACAATCTTAGTTGGAAGTGAGCGAGAAAAGGCTGAAAATGTGATTGAAGAGAAAAGATGGCCATCCAACGAGGCTAGAGTTGGAAGCACTGGAATATTCCTCAGTGAGAGGTGTTGGGCGGAAATTGCGAAACTGAATGAACGTGGTTTCGTCGCAGGACGCTACCCATTACCATCTGATGATGGTGGTGAGGCCAGACTCACACCAGGCGGTGAAAACTATGGAGCCTCAAAAGAACGCCTTTTGGGTCCTGGGGCCGCTCTACTCACACCATCCCCTGGAGCGTTTTATGGAGACAAGAAATCTGGTTACTTTGGTAGCCAAGACGATGCACGCTCTGATGCTGGTGCTTCAGCTCTTGGTCAAGGTGATATGTTCCGCAATTTGGACACCAAAGAGCAATTGGCTGAGAAGGGAAATGAAAAGACCATGGTTGAGGTAGAGGAAGTTAGGGTCAGCCCGAGTCGTAAGAGATGGGTAGCAATGGTGTACTTGATGACTTGGCTCGTTCCTGATTTCTTAATACGATGGATCGGCCGCATGCCTCGAAAAGACGTTCGGTTGGCTTGGAGAGAAAAGCTTGCGATCAACATGATGATTTGGTGGGCTTGTCTCTTCTCCGCTTTCTTCGTCGTGATCTTTCCAAAATTGATTTGTCCAACGCAACACGTTTATAGCGCAGCTGAGTTGACGTCGTACGATGGGAAAAGCGACGATGCCTACGTTGCCATTAGAGGAACGGTTTTTGATCTTTCAAGTTTTTCAACTCGTCATTACCCGTCGATTATACCCCAAAAGAGTATCTTGAAGTACGCTGGTCTTGATGCTACTGGCCTATTTCCGGTTCAAGTTTCGGCTCTCTGTCAAGGAACCACAGGCTCCATCGATCCTTCAGTGCAACTTGATTATACTTCTTCTAATGTCAGTGGTTCCGCCTCTACAGTCAGTAGCACAGATGCCAATGCTGCATATCATGACTTCCGTGCCTTCCAGAATGATTCCCGTCCCGATTGGTTCATAGAGCAAATGATCATGCTTAAAGAGTCCGGTTATTATAAGGGTCATATTGGTTATACGGCGTCATATGTTAAAACGCTTGCTACGAAATTGGACTCGATCGGCATCATTGACGGTAAAGTCTATGACCTTACCAAGTATGTTTCTGGAGGTCGTAAAATCATTGTTGCTGAGGGCGAAACTGCATCTTCGAATGTTAGTGTCGACTTCATGTCACCCTTAGTCGTGGACTTGTTTCAACAAAAATCTGGAAAGGACGTCACGAAATACTGGAATGCTCTTGCCATTACTGATGAGATGCGGTCTAGAATGAAGATTTGTCTCGATAATCTTTTTTATGTTGCAGATGTTGATACCAGAAACTCGATCAAGTGTCAATTTGCTGAGTACTTGATTTTGGCCATCACGATCATTCTTAGCTCTGTCATCGTCTTCAAATTTTTCGCGGCTCTTCAATTCGGTGGCAAAAACATCCCTGAAAATCTAGATAAGTTCGTCATCTGTCAAGTGCCTGTCTATACAGAAGACGAGGACTCTCTTCGACGTGCTATCGACTCCATTGCCAGAATGAAGTACGACGACAAGCGTAAACTCTTGGTTGTTATCTGTGATGGTATGATTATTGGTCAAGGTAACGACAGACCCACTCCACGCATCGTTTTGGATATTCTTGGAGTATCAGACACCGTTGACCCTGAACCCCTGAGCTTTGAGTCTTTGGGAGAAGGAATGAAACAACACAATATGGGCAAATGTTACTCCGGTCTTTACGAGGTCCAAGGTCATATCGTTCCTTTCTTGGTCGTCGTGAAAGTTGGCAAGCCTTCTGAAGTTTCTAAACCAGGAAACAGAGGAAAGCGTGATTCTCAAATGGTCATGATGCGATTTTTGAACCGTGTTCACTACAATGCGCCGATGAGCCCTCTCGAGCTTGAAATGTATCATCAAATTCGCAATATCATTGGTGTCAATCCGACATTTTATGAATTCATGTTACAAATTGATGCCGATACAGTCGTTGCAGCGGATTCTGCCTCACGAATGGTTTCAGCATTCTTGGACGATACTAAATTACTCGGTGTTTGTGGAGAGACAGCATTAACGAACTCCAAATCTTCATTCGTCACCATGATTCAAGTTTATGAGTACTTCATCTCTCACAATCTTGCTAAAGCATTCGAAAGTCTGTTTGGTAGTGTTACTTGTCTGCCAGGTTGTTTCACAATGTATCGTGTTCGAGCTGCAGAGTCCGGAAAGCCTCTATTCGTCAGTCGTGAAGTTGTGGAAGCCTATGCCAATATTCGAGTCGATACACTTCACATGAAGAACTTGCTACATTTGGGAGAAGATCGTTACTTAACCACACTTCTCATGAAGCACCATGCTAAGTACAAGACCAAGTATATCAGTACCGCTCACGCTTGGACTATTGCTCCTGACTCCTGGGCTGTCTTCCTTTCCCAACGTCGTCGCTGGATTAACTCAACAGTACACAACCTTGCGGAACTCGTGCCTATGTCCGAACTTTGTGGTTTCTGCTGCTTTAGTATGCGTTTCGTTGTCATGATTGATTTGATCTCCACCTTGGTTCAACCGGTCACTGTTGCTTATATCGTCTATCTCATCGTCCTCGTTATCGAATCGCCAAGTTTTGTTCCCATTACGGCTTTCATTCTACTTGCTGCCATCTATGGTTTGCAAGCAATCATCTTCATCGTGCGACGCAAATGGGAAATGATTGGATGGATGATTCTTTACATCATTGCCATTCCTGTGTACTCCCTTTGTCTTCCATTGTATAGTTTCTGGCATATGGATGATTTCTCTTGGGGTAACACTCGTGTTGTTACTGGAGAATCGGGTAAACAGATTGTCATCACTGATGAAGGAGTGTTTGATCCCGCATCTATTCCACACAAAAAATGGGAAGATTATCAAGCTGAGCTTTGGGAAGCTCAAACTCAACAAGATGACGATGGAAGATCTGTAATTTCAGGATATTCCTATGGTACTAAGTATCAACCCAATGTTTCGGAATACGCCATTCCAGCATCCCGTTCAATGTCCCAGTATAATGGTTATGGTATCGACTCTAAGAATGGTAATCCATATCAATCCCGTCTCTCATTGGCTCCATCGGAAATGGGAATGGGGACACCAGGAAATCGTGCTAGTCAATTCAGCGGAAGTCAATACTTCGGACAACAAGAAATGGAAATGTCCAATTTGGCAGGTCTGCCAAGTGATGACTCTATCTTACAAGAGATTAGAGATATTCTCAGAACAGCTGATTTGATGACAATTACGAAAAAGAGTATCAAGATGGAGTTGGAGAAGAGATTTGGTGTTTCACTTGATGCTAGAAGAGCTTATATTAATTCTGGTATGTTATTACTTACTCCTAATTTAGATTTTTCAACTAACTTTTAAATAGCAACTGAAGCACTTCTTTCTGGTCAACTATGAGGGAAATGAATGGAGAGAGATTTATATTTGAATTACATGCATATAAAACGGAGTCATTATTGTCATTCTTTCGACGATTTGAATAATTTTCTTACTAGGGTTTGAAAAGATTTGAGGGAATCAATTGGGGTTGGATTGGGTTTTGAAGCATTGGAGCGTTCTGAATTGTATGGTTGTGAGAAACGGTTGTAGTGAAGAAGGAAAGGAAAACTTGGTTACATTATATTACCGGATTTTATTTGAGCTTGAAAGTTGATTTCAAGAAGGGCAGAATGGAATGCAATGGGGCGTAATTAGGGTTTTGGAGATTTTTTCTCTGAATAAAATTAATAACATTTTTCAGTCTAGAACTTTTTTATGATGTGTGTGATTGTGAAGTCTGAGTTGTGTAGATAGATCATGGTGGTGAGAGGAAGAATTAAAATCAAGAGGGTGGATGGATGGAAGCAATGTTTTAGAGCCTACGAGAAACTCATTCTAGTGATGTTTTTACGGAGGGAGAGTCTTTGGATGTCATACACTAGGTAGGTGTTTATTAAAACGAACGTAATCAAATGGAATCGAGATGGTTAGCCTATTATCCCGAGGGAAAGAGAGGATATCTTGAGCTAACGTTGTGGTTTCTGGAATGGTTATTGTCGCGAGACTCGGAAGCTTTTGGGGTGTTGAGTTAGTGCGGGGTGGTTAGTAGTGAGGGGAGGGAGGTTCTATGTGGAAATGTAGTTGGAACTTGAAAGATATGGAAAGGTGCTGGGTGGCTTTGGGAAGATGAGTCGATTTGGTGAATGAGTGAGTGAGTGTGAGTGTGTGTGTGTGTGTGTGTGTGTGTGTATGTGTGTATGTGTGTTAACTCTTGGGCTGTGGGGGGATTTGTTGGTGAGGAAATGGGGATATGGGAAATAGGAGGTAGGTGTTTAGGAGTTGGGGATGATTGAATAGCTGGATGAATATAGAATATAAAATATAGAGTGTAGAGTATAAAGTATAGAGTATAAAGTATAGAGTATAAAATATAGAGTGTAGAATATGAAATATAAAGTGTAGAATATAAAGTATAGAGTGTAGAATATAGAATATAGCATATAAAGTGGGAAGTGGGAAACAGGGAGTGGGAAGTGGGAAGTGCTAAGTGGTAAGTTGAGTACTGTGTTTGTGGGAATGGTGGGATAAATGGGATAGATGGGATAGGTAGGTATAAAGAGGATATTTATGGAAATTTTTAGGAGATTGACTAATGAGCTTCTCTGTACGAGGATTCCTTAACTTCTCTGGATTCTTCTTTAGTTGATAGAATTGATTATTTTGAAATTATTGCTTGGAGTTCTTGATGCGCATGGATAGAAATGGTGTGGTATGTTATGTTGTGTTTGGTTGTTGATGGAGAGGGCGTGTGTAGGGGATATGTATTCTTGATTAGAGGTTAGGAGGTAGAAGCGAGGGTTATGATAAGTGGAAGGGAAGTTGAGGGTAGAGAAGGGGAGGGCTGATGATTTAGATGGATAGTTTGAGGAGGTGAGAGAGGAGAAAAGAGTGGAAGAGTTGGATTGAAAAGTTTGTTGAATATGGGAAGGGTTGTGGGGGGTGGAGATGCTTGAGAGAGTAGATGTGAATTTATGTGTTGCTGTTTTGGTAACGTTGAGGCATTGTATGATATCCGAGACATGACTTTTAAACATGGAACAAATGCAGTCCTAGGGTGTGAATATCTACCACAGCTTGTGATGCATGAATGATGTATGATAAAAATGCTACGAGAAATCAAAGCAGAGTATATTGAACTTACCTCAATCACAAATCAGTAAGAAGTGTCATGGAAGTTTGTGGTTCAATGCTGATTCAGATATTGCAACTTTTGTATATACCTATGAGTAAGGGCAACTCCAGCTGAACATTATTAGTCATTCCAATGATGGAATGCTATTAAGATTACTCATTGTTTGCTCTCTGAATATTCTGAAAACTCCTTGTTTTCTACCTCAATAATACCAACAGTCACTTTGACAATGGTCGCTCGCCGTGCGACATGGGTGATATGCAAACTTTGTACATTCTGAAATATATATTGTGTCAAGGTAACCAGGTCAACATTGTAACATCGTATCTAGCCTAGGAACTTTCTCTCAAGTTTAGATAATTGCTTATTCTTACCTTGATTTACCGAGTTTGGACTCGGCAAAAATCCAGTATCAAAATCATGCCATCACTATTCAACCGAACTCCAGTCGAAGTTCGACAGAAAACCGAAATTGATCTTCTCAGAAGGAAAGTCACTGCACTAGAAAAGGAAATTTCGGCAGAGAAGAAAAATGTAGCTAGTTATGTGAAGTCTGAAAAGGATACTCTTGCAGCCTGGCGGAAATACGTAGAGAATTTATTCAGGGGCCTGAGAGAGGATTATGCGAATCTACAAGAGAGTTTAGAACGGACGGAAGCAACTTATAGGAATAAGATGGGATCACCTAGGTATGAAAGAGAGGGATTGGAAAGTAGTGGGGTTGGCAGGGATGATAATCAGGATGTGAATGGTTATGGGGCTCAGAGGAATGAGTTTAGCAGAGACAGTAATCAGGGTGAAAGCAGTTACGGTGTACAGAGAAACCACGGGGGTCAAACGATAGGGGCCAAAAGTTCTCAGGCAAAGGAGGAGGGACTTCGTGGAAGTCAAGGATCACAGGCTGATAGTGGAATGAGTGGCCAAGGAAGTGGGAAAGATTTGGCGAAAGAAGAGGATCAGGGAAGCAAGGACGATAAATCAAATCAGGAAAACAGTTGGGGACAAGGAGATCAAACAGAAAAAGTTGAGTCGGAGGCTCAAGGAGATCAGGGCTTTGGGAATGAAGGAGTTGAAGAAGTCCAAGCGGACCCAAGTTGGGGAGGCGAAGAGAAGAATGAAGAACAAGTTGCTGAGCCAACAGGAAGTGCGTGGGATAATTGAGTGGGAGATTATAGAAGTAAGATTTTGGATGATATCTGGTAGGAAATTTTTATAATTTCTTAGCGAATCGATCAATTATGGAAGCTAAACTCTGGATCTTGCGCACAAGTGATTCGTAACATAAATTCAAATCACCGGACTTGGATTGTGGAATGGATACTTAATATCTGAAAGTAGCTTATGCAATAGAAATTCAGTATTTGATAAATGATTTGACTAGATTAGCCACAGATTGATAGAATGACTAGTGAACTATTAAACTCCTTGCATACGAAAGAGAAAGCAAATTTATCACTTGCTGTGTATACACCCCATGAATGATTCATAACAAACTCTAAAAATAAGTCGTAAGGATGGTTTGTATAGTGACTATAATCTGCCAATGTGTGACAGATCAATGTTAATTAGATACCGTTACGATCACTATGACTTGGACCAGCAAACTTTGAACGACAGTATATTTCACAAGTCAAAAACCAACAAGTTTCTATGAACATAGCATTCCCCTTCTTAAAAGCCTCGAGTCAACATAACAAAAGAAGACAAAATGGGAATATTTCCAAGCTCAAAGTTCTCTTGCAATCACTCACAAAAATGATCTAAATCCTCAAATAGTTCCAAAACCCCCGCAAATCGTCAGAAAAAGAATAGCCCCTCAACTGACATACGAACAGCTGGAAAGAAGAATTGTGTACCTCTAGGAAGAAATCCATAAATTAGAGGGACAATTGGAAGCATCTGATTTACATAGTAGAAGGTGGTGGACAGATGTAGAAAACTATTATAAAGGCATGAAGAGAGATTCTGAGGAGTTCCAGAGGAAGGTTGATCAGAGACAAGTACGGTTTAGAAATATACTGAGGAAAGCTCAGGATCAGGAGAGAGTTATCAGAGAATATGGAGAATGAACATAGGAGTGGCGAGAAAAGATTGAGGTTACTTCAGCCAAGTGAAGGGAAGACGAGCATGAAAGTTCTGGTAGATGATGCATTTTCTTTTTAGCGAATCGATGATTCATGAAGCCAAAATAATAATTGATAGATTTTAAAACCTTGATAGAAACACCTTATGAAGTCTTAAAAGTCTCGTTATGTGATGTAGTCTTATTCTACTTTCTGAAATTCACTGTAAGCCCCCTCCCTCAACATTCTTCCATACTACTACTAGTGATTCCTTATGTGTTGGCGAACACCGTTGCAAAAGCAGCCACGAATTTAACATCATCATGATATCTCACAATGCAGTCATATGTACCTGAATGCTGTGAATATGCAAACAAACAAAGACCATATAATGAATACAAAATCATTGTGGCATAGTTATCTTCTCAGAACCAGCACAGGAGAGAACTCGGAACACGATCCCAATCAGAAGCACCACCCCGAATCAATAAAATGGGAGACCGCGGATACTACCAACACAATTACCTTGAAAGGGCCAGAGAACAAGCAAGACATGATGTACCGATATTCCACCGTCTTTCGCCCATTTCACCTCCCCTAGATCTCTTCACCGAGATAGAAAAAGCAGTAGAAAACACCAAAAAAGCGCGCGAGAAATATTTCTACTGCATTAATAAAGCAGATGAAGAACTCATGAAGTATTTAAAATCCAGATGTGTACTTCCGGTACCAACGGGTCATCTCAGAAGCTTTTGGGAAGCAGCAGAGAGGAGTAGGAAAGAGGCTAGAAAGGCGAGAGATGATTATTATGCATGGTGTAAATATGGAGAGAAGATGAGAGAGAAGTTGCGGAAAGACATGCTTGGATTTTTGGTGAAGGAGTTGAATACTTTGAGTGCAGCTGTTGGGAAATTGCAAGATGAGAGTATGTTGAGGAGAACTAGGGAGGAATATACAGGGGAACATGTAGGCCTGGTACGCAGATAACGGGATATTTTGCTTCTAAAACTGGGAAGCTGAGGGGCACCTGGACTGAAACGTTACTGAGAGTAGACTTAAATCATTACGTATATGGATATCAATATTAAAATAATCTCATCTATTTTACTGCTGCTTCGAAATTTGTTTGCTTTCGGGATGTTGTGACAATGAGGTGTATGGAAAAGTATTGAGATAAATGAGTAGCTGATCAGAAATTCACGTACGTGATGAAAAATGGCACAGTTATCATCTAAAAGGAGAATATATGATAGCGTCAGTAAACCAGAGAAGGAATGCCAGTCACTAATGAATCGTGAAACCAAGGATATATCAACTATGACTGGCAAATATTTGGTCAGAGAAATTTCAATAAAGCCAGCATATCTGGCTCTATGATTATTCCTTCGTCAGTACAATATCGGTGAGAAGCTATGAGTGAAATAGAGATATTTCTATAACGACATTTAACTGGTGAAGACCAAGATATAAAAGACAGGCAATGGCCGCTCTAGAATGTGATTCAATCATCCAATCACTCCGAAGAGAGGAAGAAAACAACCAGCATAATAACTACAATCCATCCAATGCCCAAAGCAACTATATCCAACCCCGAGTGGTGGGAGCAAAGACAATGCTGCGATGGGACGAAATTCTACTACAACATTGCAACAAATGAAAGAACAAAACTGAATCCAACCCGTGGTCCACTTCCCCCCGGTTGGCTCGAATTTGAAGACCAAGGAGAAATTTTAGTTCGCCAAGTTCGCACTGGAATCATTGCAAAAACAGACCCAAGATGCTATCGACCAGATCAAGAGAGACGAGCAGCTGCAACAATTCATGAATGGACTACGCACCTAGCAAGTCCTTTGTATAGCCAACCTACTGCTCATAGCGTCTTGAGAATCATTTGGAGAGATGTGGAAATGCATCTTCCTGGATTTCGAATGGATTTGGAACAATATGAGAAGTTGAGAAAGAAGGCTACCTTCAATGCTGAGCTTGTCCAAAGTTTGGATGATAATCTTCAAGCTATTGAGACTTGGCGTGCTATGGCCGAAACACAAGTGGAAAAGTTGGAAAAGAATGCTGCAGCTTCGGGGAGGAATATCAATGTGGAAGGATTGAGAAGAAACTTTGATGCTTTTGGAAAAGCTGTTGATGCAGCAACACAAGAAATGATTGAAGGGTGGTTGATAACAGAGCACAACATGTATCTGTTGAAATTATTGGAAATTTTCTTTAGTTCATTGAGAAGGCCAACATGGGGATAGTTGAATTTTGTAGATGCGATACTACCTTCACGGTGTATTTGTTTAGTCTAGAAAATCTTACTCAAAACCCTCTTCACCTGTTCTGGTTGACTCTGAGTCTTGTTCTTCAATGCTGGAGCATTCTGCTTGAAGCGCATTGGTCTATTAGCATCCTTCTTCTGCTTCTTTGCCTCCACGTTTTCATCCTTCGTGACATCGGCGTCATCACCATCCTTCCTCTTCTTTGCAGCCTTCTTAGCTTCCATTCCCTCCTGTATCTTCGCGCGTTCAACGTTTTGTACATATTCCTTATTCTCCTTCGTCGTCTTGCTAATCTCAGCTCTCATTCTGCTGTTTCTTTCCGCATTTTCTGCCGCAATTTGTTCCGTCAAATTGTTCCATTTGAAACCCTTCAAATAGAGAAGATTCCATACATCGTCATGATAGTAGTTTCCCTTTTTGCCTCCGATTGTATTCGCATTCAGTAATTCGCACACTTTCTTGGCATCCGCTTTATTCACAAATTCTACCCATCCATCCACAAATGATCGTTTCTTATTTCCTCCGTTGCGAACTCGCCTTGTGTGCGAAGCTGGATCTTCAGGTGTCATGAATATGCGATTGATGTCACCGTATGGTTCAAGAAGTGATCTTAATTTTGTTGGTTTCATGAATGGTGGTATTCTGGAAAGATAGACAACGCCGGATTTTTTGATAGCAGCAGCACTTGCGACAAGATTTTTCTTCGTGAGAGGCCTAGAAATTCCTGGTAATTCCAATTCTTTCGAGGTATTCTTTGGTTTCGTTTTCAATTCCGATTTCGATTCGATCTCTTTTGAAGCTTCTTCGATTATATCATCCTTAGAGTCTTGCTCTCCCTGATCGCTATTCTGTTCAACATCTTCGTCATCGCTTTGATCGTCGTCAACCTTTCTCCTCTTTAAACTTCTGCCACCCTTCTTGAGATCTTCTGCTTCCGAATTGTATCCTTGACTCTCATCTCCGTCACTCTCTTCCAAATCTAGGAAATCGTTGTGCTTTCTCGTCGCCATTCTTTTGATTGACCGGTTGACTGGTTGATTGATCGATCGACTTATTGCTTGGTTGGTTGGTCGCTCGAATAGCTTGATTGATGAATTGGGAGAAATTCGGATTGTAAAGAATTATAAATTTTGACCAGGATCACTTATCATTTTTTTTGGGTGGTGAATTAACAAAAAGTTTAAAATTTTAGCGGCTTGGAATCTGTCGGAACCCCTGTTACATCCTGTCATGATATTGACGCATAGCGATACCGGTAAGTGGGCGTCACTGATAGCTTTGCTTGACTCTCTTTATCCCACCACCCCCACTAGAATTAAATCTGCAACATAAGAAGAGTGTCATTGTGATTGTTGTTTGTTGTATTGAAATTCTATACATTTAAGAATACACAAAAATTTCAAAATGTCCGTCGAAACAATTACTACCATTTCTCCCATCACCAACAAGCCTGTCTTGACCAGAACTGGAATCTCTGCGGAAGATTTACAGCAATTGCCCGTCACTGCCACTGAAGCATTCTTGAAGTATCGTAAGACTTCATTGAAAGAACGTCAAGATATCGTAAAGAAAGCTCTTAAGCTCTTGAACGATAAGCAAGATGAACTGGCAAAGGAGTTAACGGAACAGATGGGTCGACCCATTGCCTATACTGCGAAAGAAGTTACCACAGCTGTGAAGAGGGGCGAATACCTTTTGAAGATTAGTGAAGATGCATTGAAAGACACAGATGGAGAGGCAGAGAAAGGATTCAAGAGATTCATCAGAAAGGTGCCAGTTGGACCATGTCTCATTCTCTTTGCATGGAATGTAAGTGTTGTTTTCCGGGCCCTCATTTCTCTGGCTAACTTGTTGTTTTCAGTACCCCTATCTTATTCTCGTCAACTCTCTGATACCTGCTCTTCTCGCTGGTAACTCGGTCATTCTCAAGCCATCTCCGCAGACGCCTACAATTGTTGAACATATGGCATCCATCTTTTCTGAAGCTGGCCTTCCAGATAATGTCATCCAATATTTCCATTGCGGCTCCCCCCTCATTATCGAATCTATTGTTAGAGATCCAAAGGTAGCTCTCGTGTGCTTCACTGGTTCTGTAGCTGGTGGTTTGGCTACAGCTAAGGCAGCCGCAGATAGAATCGTGAATGTTGGACTCGAACTTGGTGGCAAAGATCCCGCATACGTAAGAGGTGATGTTGATGTAGCGTGGGCAGCTGAGGAGATCGTCGATGGAGCTGTTTTCAACTCGGGTCAAAGTTGCTGTAGCTTGGAAAGAATCTATGTTGATGAGAAGATCCATGATGAATTCATTGAGGCGTTGCAGAATGTCTTGAAGAACTACAAATTAGGTGATCCTTTCAATAAGGAAACGGTAAGTACCTCTCACACAATTATCGCTGGCTAAATACTTACTACTTGTTCATGCAGCATGTCGGCCCCGTCGTCTCAAAGAGGTCAAAGGAAACGATCGAGGCACATATCAAGGATGCATTAGATAAGGGCGCCAAGGATCTCACGCCCGAGAATGATACCTTCAAGTCCCCTCCTTCAGAAGGCAACTACGTTAAACCTACGTTGCTTGGTAATGTCGATCATAGCATGACTGTGATGACTGAGGAGACTTTCGGTCCAGTCATTCCCGTGATGAAAGTAAAGAATGATGAAGAAGCCATCAAACTCATGAATGACAGCGAGTTTGGCTTAACCGCCTCAATTTGGACAAAAGACACGGCAAAAGCAGCCGAATTAGCTGAAGATGTAGAGGCTGGAACTGTCTTTGTGAACAGATGTGATTATCCAAGCCCTGTAAGTTACCTTTGATCTTTGAAGATGTACATGAACATGGCTCACAATTATTGATAGGACCTTGCGTGGACTGGATGGAAAAATTCCGGAAGGGGCGTCACTCTAAGTAAATTTGGCTTTGAACAATTTGTCAAGCTGAAGAGCTACCACTTGAAGGATTACCCTAAATAAGGGCCTTTAAGTATTACTTCTACACATGTGTGCTTGTAGTACAGAACTCTCGAACGACTTTTGAGTATTTTGACACCAGAAAGCAGAGCCACAAATCGATAAGTTCCAGTCAACCAGGAGCATTCGAGTAGAAACAAGCGATTGAAGGATTCATATAGACGAATGACGAATATACCTTATCTTTTTCCACGGCGCTGAAATTGTTTTTGATTTGATGATCAAGTTCTACACATGTCGAATGTCATTCTGGCATTGATGGGCCATGGCGCTTCTACGCCATTGGTACACAGATATCGATTTTAGCCAAGCAATATGCACATTTTCTTAGTGATACAATCTCGAAGAATTCTTGTGTCAAGTTAAAAGATTTGGATTAATGTTGATCCATTTTCCAAGGTAACGCAAGGGAACCACTTGATTGGACAAGACAATTGAACAATAGGTGAAGATTACCTAGTAATAAGCCTTACTGCAAAATAATTGGAAGGGGGAAATCTTTTGAAAAGTTAATCACATGATCAACCCTTCCTATTTCCTATCTTCCTGTTGTGCTCCCTCACATTTCCACGCTTTTCCCTTATTCCGGGCATGTCCTTGGGGCGACATTCCGTGCCTCCTTGATTTGAATTTGTACATCATAATTATTGAAGGGGAATTTTATGTAATTCATCAATTTACTTCAAGTCAATTTAGTCATGTTGTTTATTTATTACTATCATTGATATTGTATGGTCTTACTGACTTGAACTGTCTGTCTACTTACTGGGTATCTAGTAGTTCTTTTGACACCAATAAACGTATTCAGCTCGTTAACCCCCCTTTGATAGATTTGGTAGAAAAGAAGCGATGCATTTTGATCATCAACATTCCAGAAGGGCCTCATCTGATAAGGGAGTAATTAAGGGAACTTCTCACTTCCTTCAACTTTTGGAGTAAGGAATCCGCCACGTTACGTCGCCGGATTGCCGTTCCTTTGAGGCGTACCAAAGAATGGGAATTTTGATGCACCCGAAGTAGTACTCATTGTAGTACTGACTCTGTGTAATTTCTCATTTGATAGTATCGTTGCCCTTGACAGCAAACTGGCAATTTATATTCATAAATCCATTTTCCTCTCTTTAATTTTTTCCTCATATATCTTGTTCAATCATCGCCAGTCTTATTATTCGAGGCATTGGCAGACAGCTCTTCAGCACTTCTTCTTCTTCTAATTCTTTTATAGTCGGTAACATACCTATATCAACAATCACTCTTTCATTTATTCTCTTGTGTCATTAATTACAGTCATTCCTCAATCACGCGTCTTCCAATATCCTGCATATTCATCGTTTCAGAAAAGCGCGTCTGCCTTACATTTTCATACCCGTTCTCCATCTACAATATAACACATTCAATTGCCAACATAACAATAACTTATCGTTAGACATCACAAGATATATATTTATATACGCACATACTTTCATCTCAATCTCAATTCAATCATTTATCAACATGTCCTGCACACAACTCAAAGCTACACTCTTAAAATTCAGCAATAAATGTGCTGAAACCCTTGGATTAAAATCAAAAACTCCCAAACCTTTATCTATAGTAAGTTTCTAGTGATATCCTAAAATTCCGTATTGTACTATCTCTGACATAACCATCACAGAGTGCACCCTTCAATTTCCAAGAAGGACCAGCAGTAAACCTACCCGGTTATTCCGAGGATGAGTAAGTTAGCCTTCCCGCTTCTCAAATCTCTTTCGATATCTTCAAATCCTAATATTATCCGAACAGAATATCACTCATGAAAGAGAAAGCTATTGCATCAACAGCCGTCGTTTCAGATAATCACTATGCGAATTTAAATCGATGTTACGATTCAGATATCTCGGAATCACATTCTAGGACGGGATCTCATGGGTGTGGGATTGGAAGGAGTGTGGTTTATCATGCGAGGAGAGCTAGTAGAGGGTGTATGTATGGGAATTGAGATGGATGGGTGGTGATGCAGATTGATTGGGCGATTGGGGTTATATGTATGATTATGGATTGGTGTACGATAGGTAATGGGTGGGTGGGATGGTTACGGTTGTTGATTTGGGGTTATTTGGACTGGATGGGTGGGAGGGTGTTGGAGTATCGTTTTATTATCGATATTATTATGGGATGTGGTTATTGGCGGTACGGAAGGGGTTACTTTGATCATATAATTGATTATGGTGATAAATTGGGGCTAGGTGGTAATGGGAACCGGAATAGATGGTCACATGATGGCTTTACAAATTGATAGACAGAAGGGAAGACGAAAGCAATAGACTAATTTTTCCCTTATTATCATCTTGAGATAGTCTCTTAAGGAGTCAATCATCCCATTTCTTGATTCAAGTAATGCAGAAACACTGATCTCTTAAGTGTTTATGATTCCATGCGTGTTTGGAAAATCATTGTTGGTTCTGATATGCGAGATCTATCTATGCATTAGTTTGATTCTTCCTAGTTCTCTTCATCTCTAACAGAGTTCCTGAGGAATGAGAATATCCATCTATCTAAAGAAAGGAATAAAGAAAAAAGGTGTTCCTTAACACTATCCTCGGAAAATGTTATCACCCAAAGCCGAGCAGACAAACAACATTAAGTAGGTATCTGGGTAGTGCTAGCTCGAAAACTCCTCATCAACTCATTAACTCATTCTCTATATCGAGCCCTTCCATCCTTCCTTTCAAAAATCCACCGCCTTGCAAAAAGCTTCTAATAATCCATCCACATCCAACGCAAACCAAAGTAGGATATCATATCATCGAAATTTAGAAGAAAAGCACCAGATCCAAAGAAACAATCCTAAGAAGGGAGAGAAAGAAAAGAAGAATGGAGGTAAATTCCTTGCTTATAAGTCTTCCTCATCAGGCTCCCATGTACCGTCGGCACTTTCTCCCGAAATACTCTTCTTGAGAGAAGATTTTCTGGTGACGGGTGCTTTGAGACTGGGGGTTGAGGTAGATGAGGAAGGCTTGGGGGTGTTGGGCTTGGAACTAGCTCTTGTGGTGGAAGTTTTGGTAGTTGCGGTCCTAGAGGCTGCAGTCTTTGGAGTGGAAGTTCTAGTGTTAGCAGTTCTGGGAGCAGTTCTGGGAGCAGTAGCTTTGAGCGCAGTAGACTTGGGTCCGACAGTTTTGGGAGTAGCGGCTCTCGAATTCCTAGTTCTCACGACGATAGTTGGTTTGATGAGGTTGGGTGTTCCAACTGTGGGACTGACAGCTTTGAGGCTGGTAGCTGTGGGACCAGCGACACTGGGTACAACAGTCTTTGGCTTCCTAGTTCTGGGAGTAGCAGTTTTGCGAGCGGTTGTTTTGGGTGTGGCCGGATTGGCAGTGGAAGCTTTAGATACAGCGGTTTTTCTGGTGGTTTTTGGTTTTGGTTTTTGACCTGGCTGCCAGTCTTCATCTTTTTCATCTCTTGCAGCCATCCTTTTGTTGATGGGAAGGAGGTTCTCCATTTCGGGCTCCTGGCTTGTAGATAGTGTTTGAAGGATTTCTTCACTTGCTAGTGCTAGTGCTAGTGCAGGTGCAGGTGCAGGTGCGGATGCGGCTGCAGTGGGAAGATTGGGTTGGTGACTAACTTCTCGAGATTGGACTTCGATGGTGTTGTGAGGATTTATGCTAGGCGTAATAGAGGTGGCATGTGTGGGGAAAAAGTTAGCATAGTTATCTCTGACAGGCTCGCCCAAAGATTTAGTATATCCTTGGTTGTAGTCTGGGATGGGACGAGATGAGTCGCTCAAGGTATTTGTTCCATCACTTCTACTTGTACTAATCACATCTCTCGGAGTCGGAACTGACAAGGTGCTGTGTCCCGAAGGGCTTGCTGTAGTATTGGTTGTGTTGTTTATGCCAGGTCCAGAAGTATGTCCTGAAGGAACTACCGTGCTGCTTGAACTGTTGCTTCCGGTAGTCCCAGAGTTATACTCAGAAGGGCCTGGTGCGGTGTTCACAATGCTCCTTGCACTGGAACCAAAATTGTATACTGGAGGGTTTGGCTCACTCTTAGAGGAAGCCATTGGTGTACTGATAGGGGCAGCGCTCAAAACAGTTCCAGAATTGTATATCGAAGAGTCTGGTGTATTATTGGCGACAGTCGTTGATGTATTGGCGGGGACAACTCTTGAAGTAGCTCCAGAATTATATCCAGAAGGACCGACACCATTGCTGGAGGTACTGACATGATAGTTGTATCCTGAAGTAGGAGCATTATGCGCACCAAAAGAGCTAGACTCGTATCCCCAAGGACCAGGAGCACCTTGTGTGGTACTTATTTGAGCGAATTCATAATCAAAATCGGAAGGACCAGGAGCATCGATTGTAGCATTCATTCCGCCAATAACTTCAGCACCAACGACATTCCCTCCACCACCCACACTCATTCCACCCATCTCAGTATCTTCATTATCCTTGGCCATGGCTAGATTATCTTGCTGGAGAAGCCATATATGATCTTGAGAAATTTCCGCAACATCTTGCCGAGGTTTTGGAGGAGGTTTTCGACCACGTCCCATAGGACCTTTTCGATACCAGTTCGTCATAGTACCTGATTTCTTTAATGAACCTAATTTTTTTTCCGGTACAAGATCGGGGTTAAGGTAATTTGCACGGTAGGTAGCATCGTAGCTTCGGAGGGCCTTTTGAAGTTCTTGACGGTCTGATAAGGCCATCTGGGATGAGGTGTTAGTCTTTGTATTGCTGCGATTCATGGGTAGGGAAAGAGGAAGGATGAAAAGAGATATATGGGGATGAAAGACTTACCTCTTCTTCTTCAATAATATCGAAACCTTGATGTGCCCATTTTGGTATTTGTGGACCTTCTCCAGCTCTATTCAAATGTAAAGGTCAGTTTCGAAGAGTAATAGGATTTGAATTTAGAAATCAGAGTTTAGAATACCTCATAGCAGAACCAAAACTCTGAAATCTTGCCTCGAAGAATTTATGCTCAAACAAATTATAAGGAATATCTTCAAAGAGTTCTTCTTTTGTTCTCTTTTGATTCAAATCAAGCTTTTGAAAGATGAAATCCTCATCACTGATTGTAGGACCTTTAATCGGACCAAGGAGTTCGAATTCCAATAGATCGATATGGTATCCAATACTTTCGAGTTGATCCTCAGATATTGGCGGGATCTCAATATCGTGATAGTCGGGCCAAGGAATATCATCCATAAACTGATCTCCAGACATATCTGCGAGATTGACGTCTGGCATCTTGTCGCGGACTCTTTGTGACTTCTTGATGTCGCGATATAGATCTGAGGGAAAGTTAATAGTAAAGGGAGGTTGATTCTCGCGATTTTTTAAGATTGCGAAACAAAATGTGAGGTATTCAGGTCCAGCGTGGTTGGCTGGGGACGGCCAGCGTTGAAAGCGCTCTTCGCCCAGATACATTGGTTCGCAAATTAAGTAAAGAGAGTTTGCCATGGTGAGAGCTGTCGATAATTTAGATAAGAAAGTCTGGATGTTGGGTAATTGAGTCATAGAACTAACTCACCATGGGTTTCGAATAAAGGTTCTGAGGTTGTGGGATCTGCTGCAACTTTGTTTGGAAGAAGAAAAAAAGTCAGTTTTGAAGTTCGAGGTTAAATATAAAGTAATGGGAAGGCGGTGAAATGAACTTGATGGCAGAGTTGATTATCGAGTAGTGAATAAGAGATTGTTGGATGACTGTATGAATATGTTGAAATGATGCAGTAGCTGGAGTTCAGCCGAGATAGGAAGAATTGAAGTCTCTCTCAAGAACAACAAATGTAGACTGTTTTCAAAAGAAGATTCGAGGAGATGAAGAGATTCTGTTGTTCAATAACATCCTTTAGAAATTGATCACAAGAATTAAGTTAAGTGTAGCAAACTGTAGAGTGGTTTGAGAACACGAAATGTGGATATCCTCAAAAAAACGTGAGGAGAACAAGGAAATAAATAGCTTTAGGGTAATCCTTCAAGTTATTCTCAAGATTATTTTATCAGGAGGAGGTCAAGTGTTGGACTTCTTAATGGTAGAAACATACAATAGTTTGTTTTATTATTCAATGGCCAACTGGGTTTAAAATGCTTCCAGAGATAAGACATTGGGCTATTCTCCAAGATATCTTTGTAGACTTTGAGAAATAGTCTCGCTTGGGAACAAAAGGAATTGATTGTTGAGGAAGAAGGACTGGAGAGGAATGCAAGAATTTGAAGACCTCTCAGACAGAACAATCAGAGACAGTTCCCGAATCTCAATCCAAAGACAATATCATCGCTTATTGCTTCCTCAAGAAGTGGAGTATGGTAGCTCAGACAAGAACCAGAGAGTAGATTTGAAAGATAAAATTATTAAAGGAACAGAGAAAACTGGTACTGAATATGCTGATGTGTGATGAATAGAAAAGACTAGATAGCTCTTAGATCCAGATGAAAAAATAAGTGGGGAGCTCATTCTCCTCCTTAGAAGAATCAAGGGGTATTTGGAAATACGGCCAGGCATTTTAGTCACTTCCTTGAGTGTATTGAACGTGCTGCTTAACGGAAGATAGCCCATTAAGAGCTACTGGAACAACCAAAAGACGGTTAAAGACATTAAAACTTACCACCAAGATCTTCATTTTCTTCCGTCATCTCCGAAACTCGTTGATGGTAATTATCAATGATAGACTACACAAACAAATCAGTATTGTTTACTCGAGTCTATTTGAAGCTAAGATAGCTGAGGGATATGAGGTAAACAAGTCTGTGCTTCAGCCGAGCCAATCGGATGACTTTAAATCTCGTTACAACTTAATCTCAACAATTGTATGATCAAGTAATACTAATAGTTGAAAGGAGAAAGAAAGTTGAATGGGAATGAAAGTAATTGAATGGGCGCAAAGAAAGAAATACACGTACTTGATCGATATCCGCCAACATAGTCTCCATTTGAGAGCACGACATGATTACTTAAAGAAAGAAGAAGAAGAAACTGAAGAGAAAACTTCAAGTAGGCCAAGAACCTGAGAACCAGCTCCAACTATGCGTGAGTAATTTGATACAATTTGAATATCCTCAAAACCGCTTTATTCACTGATTTTTGACATGAAAATGACGTGACACGGCTCGGCATGAAACGGAGCTATGGTTTTCAAGATGAATATCGGGGACTAATTTCCTATTTAGAGTATCAAAATTGGAACAAGTAGAAGTGAGATGGTGAAGATATTGACTTTCATTCCAACGAATAATGGTGCATGAGTGAATTACATTAGTAGTGTACATATCATAAGTCGTTAAGAGTTCTTCATTTGCTTTTCGCATCTATGGACAACTGACAATATTTAAAGATGTGTATGAAACTTAAGCCACATTCCATAGAATTATCTATTCTGCTAGTAACAAATTATACGATACAAATTTAAAGAGAGAGGGTAGTTTTTTTGACTAGGATAATAAAAGGCAAGGGCAATTTCGAATACGTGATGTCATGTATTCACCTCCTTCAGCATTGGCGGGTTCTCACTACTTTCCATTATTTGAAGCCTGCTGAGTAGAGATTCTGAGCATGGAACTTATAATTGATGTAGATAGGGACTGGATGATACATATCTCGAGATCTAGCTTAGAAGTTATAGTCGTCATATAGTCACGATCATACTAGAGGCTTCATATAACTTTCTAATCATCTTGTCTAAATCTACTAAAAATGGGATTATCAGCATCCATAAGTTTGAGTATATCTAGGTATCATTGCGTAACCGCCGTGAAGTTTTATGAATGAGAAAGCAATAGAAGAGCAAAAGCCGTTGTTTCGCTTGAGTCAAAGAGAAGTCAACGCAAATGTTAGACACCATAATTCATATTATTTACTGTCGTGCAGTGTTGGCTCACATTCACTAGTTCTGTCGCTTTAATCAGACATTATGGATGAGGATATAGACACTTCCATATTTCCAGGCTTATAGAATTCATGGAATCATTCATCTATATCTTGGCCCATCCATTTCCTACAAGATGACAGGTATATGACAATTTTACACCCGGACGATGAGAAGAAACGAAACAGCATTTCATTTTAGAGGATTTAACACCCCCAAAGAGGACTACTTCTTCTAAGCCTTACAATAACCAGCCAAATTGATGTTGGATTAGCCTGGTGATTCATTATTGTAAGAGCTTCATTTCGTATTGTATCTAGTATTCTGTTGATACTTTCACTTGTGCTTGTCTATTTACTCACAAGACACTAACTAAACTCAGTCAATGAAATGCTCTCATGACAAAATTGAAAAATCCAAGCAAACAAAAGTTAAATGTCCACGGCTATAAAACCAGCCTTATTCTACTGTGAAAACTAGAATTTCCCCTCCGAATTTCTTACAATTTCTTACAATTTCTTACAATTTCTTACATTCATCATTTATCACAAATCTCCGACGGATAAAGTACTCATCTCAGAAGTATGGAAGTGTTCTCGAAAGCTAAAATTGCAGGTCAGCTAATGCTGCAAAAAATCTCTCATGATGATAATACCCAAGCCAATTATCCAACTCAAAGTATTTTCGACAGACCAGAATCAAGAGAAGAAAACGCTTGGCATATTTACATAAATCACATTGAAGTTTCATCCGTATTCCATATCTTAGAGCACATAAGGAAAATTACCAACTCGAATTTTGAAAAGAATTGGATCGGTATACTAGCTAGGCATCTTGATAAAACTGATAGTACGTTGGGTCAGAATTTTGGGGTAAGGTCATCCGTTATTATTTTTGGTGAAATGTGTTGCTTTTGAGAAGACGCAAAACTACAAACATATATGTTTCTCATTTTAGCTTATTCTGAAAATTTTGGTGGCCCGATTTGTCGTCGGGTTGGTTTGCAAGTGAAGGACACGTAATTCATAAGCCCCTTCTCCTGAAGCTCAAGATTCATACCTGTTAATACCTTCCATTCATATTATTCTACATTCAAATGCATTTTATCAAATTAGAAATACGCTATGAAGCATGGAAGCTAATTGAAGATAGGACAAGAATGGTCATTTTTACTACGCAATGAATGCAAAGGTAAGCATATTTCTAGTACAGTTCACGCAAGGCTTTGTCACGGTTATTGAAGTATTAATTCCGGAGGAAGCATTTTTAGTGGCGAACTCTAGAATTGAGTTATCACACTCCTGGAGATGCTAAAAATTGACTAACACATAAATCTTTCAGAACGGAATCATCATTGCCACCGATTCCAAGTCACCCTACTTTATAAAACAATCAAAGGCAAAAGCAAGCGAGCCGCTAGAAAAAATATCAACAACTACTCTCCAGACTTGGTCCGACATAACTTATCTCTCATGGCATGAAGAATGCACTCAAACATCCACCCCCCTCAAAAATCTCAAACACATAATCCGATCTCATATCACCAACTCAGAAACAACCTCGGTAATCAAAGAGATTCTGAAAGAAGAAAAAATAATGTGCCCACCAGATGGATTGACAGTCGACATCAATGATTCCAAAGGGTATGGAGCTGCGCTTCTGGGAACACCGAATGGGAAAGGTATTGGATGGTTACTTTCGCAGCATAAGAATCAGCTTGGGAATCCGAAGATAGTGAGTGTGGAGATTTTTCATAGTTTACAGGTTGGATTTGATGATTGTCATAAAGATACGGGAGAGTTGATTGCGGGAAGAGAGAATATGAGGGAGGTTGAGGACTCTCGGGATTATCTGAATTTGGACTTTACTATACGGTGTGGATGATGTTTTAGTTGTAGTGTTGGGTAATGGATTTTTTATGTTTTGTTTTTAGAGTTTGTAGGAAAATATGAATGGAAAATTAGAAGTGTACTCATCTCAAAAATGGCAAGTAGGGACACGATATCAAAAAGCTGCATTACCACCCGACCCGTCTTATACCTAAATCATTCTCCTTCTTTCTCAATTTTTTTCCAACCCCCTCTATTATTTGCTAAGGAGGCGGACGGCGGATACTCCCCCCCTAGTGTTACAGAAACGAAAGTCATGTAATCATTAAGAGCCCGTTCGGATCGTTTTTTTAATTCGTTGTCAATATAGGACTAATAAGTTATTTAACTAATAATATAGTCTAAATTTTGTAGATTTAGCTTTACATTTGTAAGTCTACAAAATTTAAAATAACAATATATTAACAAACACTAATCAAAGCTTCATTACAGATTTAGTAAGACTATTGTACAAATTTTTTGATTTTGCAAATCTATATTTGTTGAGATTTTGTAGCGAAACACAGCATTCGGCAAATCACTTTTTTTCAATTTTATTGATAACAAATTTTATTAGACTACATTATTAGCATTCGGTAAACGCTTATTTAGGCCTATATTGATAACAAATATAGATCTACATTGCCTAAAAAATCGATTCGAACGGGCCCTAAGACTATACAGTATATATTGTCATATAATCTACGATGAACCACTTGATTTTAATTGAATTTTATAATAGCTAGAATCGAGAGTATTTGGAGAAGGCCAGTATCTAAAATCGGAACTAGAATCTAAATGGCATGTGATCTAACGGCATAATCTAACATTAAAACCACCGGAAATTTACCCGAGTCGAGTTTCTATCAGTACCGAATATTGATAATGCTGCCATCACTCATTCCCACACACAAAAGATCTTGCCAAAAGCACGACACCATGATTCTCGCAGACTTTTGAAATACTCACCATCAACAAGAATCTTCTCCTCATCTATCTCGTCCAACTTCTCTTGAAACTCGGTTCTCAATATCAAAGTCATTCACATATCCATTTATTCATGTACGCACATCAATCTTCATTCTCATCTTACCTGGACATATATTACAATTTCTTTCCCCAAATGAATAGAAGTAGAATTCATAACTACGCAGTGTATGAAATTAATTATACGCGTAGGTACAAGACGCTTACTAGACTTTACTACAATCATCATCTGAGGCTAGAGAACACAAAACATAATGAAAATCATATCAAAATATGCAAGTCTGTAAAATGAGATTATCTTGTGTCTTAGGTATGTTCATCGCCATCTCATGAAAAGATAAAATAAGAAAAGGCAGCAAATGAAAAACATGTGATCTCTATTAAATCCATCTTAATCTATCTTTCCTTTCCCATTGTCATAAATAAGTCTTGCATCTACTTTTATGAAATTTGAAACCGAACACGGTCCAAATCCCATCCAACAGACACCACTAAGTCTCCCAAACATCTCAGCAAAAATCCCCATCACAAACTAACAAGTACTATCCCAAACCTGCGCACTATCCAAAACCAAAACCACCGAATTCTTCCAACCCAATCGAACAACCGTCTCCTCCTCAGGCTTATAAACCGGCCATCCATAAGCACTCAACCCCTGCTCACCATCCTTTGCAAAAGCCGCCCAAGCACCTCTCATGTATCTTCCCAACGAAACTTGTTCTTTTCCCGCGCCCGTGATGCCTGTTCCGGTGGGCCACGTGCCGAAAACGCTATACACATCACTGATGTGGAAAGCTCCCGCATCTACCCCCTTCTGGATTTGCAAATTGGGAAAGTCCCCGAAATAGCGATATCTCCATGTTTTGGCACCAGAGGCAGCACTAAGATTTGCGCGCGCGGCAGTGGGACAAGCAAAGGTGGAGTTGGTCATTTGGGGGATATCGACTGGGTTACCGGACATGAGGGATTGGGCGGCGAAGACGGCGGCTTCGTTATCGGTGTTGCCGATGAGGAGGGGGAGGGTGGTGATATTTCCTGCGGCGGCGCGAGCGGGGTAGTCGGAGAAGACGAGGGTTTCGTCGATGGAGGGGAGAAAGGTGTAGAGATGCGCGATTTGGAGGATGTCGGATGTGGTGAGATTGGGGTTGCGCATGCATTGCATGACGGAATTGGGGTCGACTGAGGCATCACCGCAGCCGAGGGACGAGGAAGTGTTTTGCCAGGAGGAGAAGGCGTCGGAAGAGGTGAGAGTGGGAAGAGCGGGGATGGTACCGGATTGCATGATCATGGCGGAGACGATGGGATCTTGTGGGTAAGCGTAGGAATAATAGTCGATAGAACAACTTCCTGCTGATTGACCAAAGAGAGTGATACGAGATGGATCACCACCAAAATTGGCGATGTTGTTATAAACCCATTCGATAGCTAGTCTTTGATCGAGCATTCCATAATTGCTAGTTGGACCTGTTGAATCGCCGGAGAAACCAAAGATGTTCACGCGGTAACTATGAATTGTTAGTTAGACGATTAACTTAATCGCAATGGAAAGATACACTTACTTGATGCTAACCATAATTACATCTTCTTGATCCACAAGAGTTGAACCATCATAGATATGCGATGCAGTAGCACCATCTCTGAAAGCACCACCGTAAATCCAAATCATGACTGCTTTTTTGGTTCCGACATCTGGTGCTTGAGCTGGTTTGGGAACCCAAACATTGAGTGTTAAGCAATCTTCATTGTTTCTAGGTCCATCACCTGCTTGAGTAAAGGTATCTAGGATACTGATACCAGAAGCTGTGTAATTATCGACTACATCTGGGAAGTTTGATGGGATGAGTGAAAGTTCATCTGAGAAAAGCTTTGGACAAGTATAACCCTATCGATTATTAGATTGATTGCTGAAAGATACATTAGAAATTGATAAACTTACAAAATCCGTACCATTAAGAGATTCATTTCCAATGAATGGTTGTGGAGGAGCAAATCTTAAATCGCCAATGGGAGGTTGTGCGAATGGGATACCGAGATATTCATAAACGGCTGGTTTCTTGGGAGATGGATGGCCAGCAACTTGACCACTGGTTGTGTTGACGCAGCGATAAAGTCTTCGACCTGCTTCGGATTGTTCGGGACATTGAGCCAAGATGGTGGCAACAAAGAGAAAGAGAAGAATGAACTTCATCATGATGAAGAGATTTTGATAAAGCCTAGAGAACTTGGCGTTTGTCTTGGAATTGTAGTAAAAATGTGTAGAAAGGGATTTCTCAGTAGTATTGTGTATGCTGTGTATGTTGTGTTTACCGCAGATTAGAATCTCTTTTGGCAACGGGACGAGGAAACTATATAACCTTTCAAAAGCACTGGAAGCTCGTAGGGTCCCTATACTAAGCCCTGAGGTTGATACCGCAGTCTTGTTGAAGTCCATACCACAGCCTTCTCAATCAGATTTTTCGGTGGCTGTTATGAACATTAGACGAAGAGTGGTGACTTGAGACGACAGTATAAAGACCTATCGATTTTGTTGAGATTTATATGATTGAAATTGGACACCTATATATAGAAAAGGCTATGTTGTGCCTACTTTTTAAGATTCAGTGAATATCCCCAAGCCGCACTTGCAGATATCCAGAGATTGCCATGCAATACCGGTCTTTGGTGTACAAGAATCATGTACTTAGGTGGTATCATGAAGTACTTGAGCACTTCTCGTAGAAACTTAAGCAAGTATATGTACTCATTCATCACCAATATTATTTGGGAAACGGAACACTTCTATTCGATGCAAAAATAGAAATTTCTGGTTTAATCAAACTACAATGATATCACGAAGACTCGAGAATTAAAACATGTTTTCTATTTCATCCGATCCGATCTTGTGTCTGGTGGCTCGTGGTACGACAGTGTTCATGGGTTTAGGCTGGTGATACCACAGACATTGAAAAGGGGCTCATGTCGTAGAACAATATCAAATTAAAGAATGATACATACAAGTTCCTTCCCTTCAGAATATGAATGGGCGAAGTTCAAACGAGCCATGATCAAAAAGGCGGAGCCGTCAATCAATTCATTTATTAATTTACAAGAGCATTGAGGAGTTTTAAACTGAATTGTAGTCGAAGGTTCATCGGTAATATCATGTTAATCAAAACGTGTGAGATATACCAGCAAGTTCAATATTTCTAATTCGGTAATCCTGAAGTGCCATCGTCTCTTATGTGTACAATTATCCATAGCTACTCACGCAAACCACCGAGAAACGATATCACTAGTAGCGTGATACGAGCTAGGACGGAGAACAAGGTAGTATACTACATTCAAGAGTAGATATCAAGCCTTTTGTAATTACGCTCAGTATCTCTACTATACTGACGTGAGCTATTTGAAATCTTGATATTCTACTTACTTGCTTTACAAGCAATTACATGATTGGAGTATAAAAAATGTAGAAACATCCTTTGGATATGTTCTCGTCTTTATACACCATTACCGAAAAATGCAATAAATGCACACATTCGGATCATTACACTTGTACTCCTCTTTGTCCCATTCACAATCATCCATGAGAATCTGCAGACGGTGTACTGTAAAAGAGACATCTTTGGGCATATACATTCCAAACACAGACTCTGTACGAAATCAAATCCAACTTGACTTGTCGCATACCGAATGGAGGATATGGTTGGCTTCTCTGAAAGAGAAGCATCTTCATAGCGACGTGATTGATGAACCTGTTGAGTGAATACGGCAAGAAAAGTCAGATGTGATCATCCACGTGGTTGCTATGGAATTTCTGAAAGGATAGAGCAGAAACATGGCGATAAGTGTATTTATGAATGAATAGTACGAATGAAATCAACGCGCCAGAAGGTCTACAAACTCGTCGTTACTTCAACAAGGGTAAAAATTAATTCTCAAAAGCAATCAACTACTTCAAGTCTACTAGGAACTCTGCTCGAGATTTCCATTACTAGAAATCAGAGATCTTTCAATTGATCAAATCTACCATGCGAAAAAAATCCTCTCTGAAGCCCAAACCCCAAACCCCAAACCCCACAAACCACTTACCCATTTCAAATCTGGCCACGCATTTCATCTTCGCCCAACTCAATATCGTAGGTAGGTAACCCAATGTTAGGATTTCTTCACCATGCTGCCTGAAACTCCCTCCCCCTTCCAACACACACCCACCAACCCACCAACCATGCGAAACGCCCAAACCAAACAATCCAACGCCTAACAAAGCCTCACAAAAGACCTCGATCAAAAATAGACATAATAAAAGATAAGACGAGGCAACCCCAATCCCAACCCCAATTCCAACCGAGCCGCATCCACAGCCTTACGGCCCAAGGTACTGGATACGGGTCATCTAACGCACGTCTGCATTCGATCCGCCTTACCACGCCACGAGCGCTGCGGATCTCCCTACGAACGATTTGAGATTTTCCACATGCTGACTGAAAAATGGAATAACTCTAGACCTGAAGATTACGACGATGATTATTCATATGATGACCAAACGAAACGAAACGAAACGAAACGAAGAGACAGAAAACAGATTCGGTGTCATCGCATCGCGAAGCATACTCGAAAGAGAAACGAGCGTGTTGGTCTGACACGTCAGATTCCCAGCTCGCGGTACGCTGCTTACCGTCCGTGGAGATACCTAGACGGATGGAGTACGGCGAAACGGAAGCGAGAGTCACCGATGCGATGTACAGCTCATCATGGATTTGAATTTGGGTTCGTAAGTCACCCCGCAGGAAGGCTTATCATGCCTACCTAGGTACTCACCGTTACTTGCGGGATACTTTATTTGTGGTGTGTTTAGTGTATCCGTGGTGCGATGGATGCGAGGTGCGAGATACGCTGTGCTCTGTGCTCTGGCTTCAGTTCATCCATCGTTTTGCCGTTCACCGATTTTATTTCACGGGACCGATCCTGTGGTGAGCCACTCGTTATTCATCATTCATCATTCATCATTCGTCCGCCACAGATAGACCCGCAATATCACAGCCACAGCCACAGCCACATCACATGAATATTATGATCTTGTTCCTGGCCCCCATTTCTTCTTCACAATTCGTAGGTACCGACCACTTCTCAGTACAGAAGCGATCGGCATCCCAAGACAAAACTTATCGGTAGTATGGAATGATGTTTCATCTCTCTGGTGCGTATGATTCGATCGCAGTCTTTGCGACGAGTCACGATTTTTAAAGTGTTCGGTAGTTCCCGGTAGTTGTGTTGTGTGTGTGTGTGTGTGTGTGTTATATCACGTGAGGGTGTAATGATTTGATATTGATGGAGATGAATTGACTGGGGTGGTGATACTGAATGGCAATGTGGTGATGTGTAAGATGTGTAATGTGTGATGTGGGCAAAAGTGGACGGAGGAAATGGATTTTCAGCAAAGATTGTGTGGCTATGTTGAAATTTTTTGTCAATGATAGCCTATAGACAAGTCGGTGGAAGGGCTAGGTGGAAACTTTATTAAACCACAGCACGGGACGGATGTTTCGATACGATGGAATGGATTTGTGCATCCCCGTCCCAGTTCGGTCCCCGCATTGAATGAAGAAACTACTGGATGCTTTGTGCGATGGATGCATTTGGTTTTGATCAATGATTCAGAGGGTTTGAGATTTGAGTGTGAGTGCATGTGTGTGTGCATGTGTGTGTTGAAACTTGATATGCTATCGATGATGATTCATGATGCCGTGTGTTATACTTACTATCCGTACTATTGAGTCGACATTGATTAATGAGGGAGGTTAGCCGCTACACAAATGCTGGTGACCCCCGATCCAGATCCCAATTCAGGAAATATGTATGCACACTGCACACTGCACAGAGCAAATAATATGGAGGACGAGTGTGAAGCGACCGATGTGCAACCCCGGGAGAATCGTTCGTGTATGTGGGGGGTTGGCTTAAGGGGTAATTATAATGTCGTCGTCATCACATAATAGGGCGCTTGTTTGTGATTGATTGAGATTGTGTTGGTGATTGAGAATGTATTGTTGATTGTGTTAATTGAGATCGCATTGTTGATTGACATTTGGTTTGGTATTTTGGATGTGTTGATTGTCGATTGATTGAGGTGTTTTTCCTCTGTATTCGTCACAGTAGAGAATGCAATGTAGTACGATGTAAAACAGCAGAGGATGAAGGGTCGTACAAATATCAACCGCAATCAAGTGTCGTTATCGATATCCAAAGCTAATGTATGCCAATATTTCATTGATAGAAGCTTGATTAAAATCAAGATTATTGGCTTCGTTGGTGAAATGCGCCAAGATGAGAAGATCAAGATTTGAGTGGTGTGTGGTGATTGGGGAGGAAATAAGAAATCTTGATTTTCTTTTCGACGATGCCTTGGTTTTAGGGGTAAATGCTTGAATGTTGAAGAGATTTGAGAATGGGATATGGGTTGGGATGTGGGATATAGGATGGAGAATTGCATGTGTCGTTGATGTGTTGATGTGTTGATGTCTTGATGTATTGATGTATCGTGGAAGAAAGTATCGTCTGTGAATAGTAACATTTTATATGATTGTCATCAAGTGTAAAGTATTTGTAGATATATAATATATACACGGTAATGTTATTTAGACAGTCATAATATCCTCACATCGCATTGGCGCCACGAATTAAGTTCGAGTCTGCGCAAACTACCTCTCTACCTATGATCCTTTAAGCATCATCATCATCGTCGTCATCGTCAAACCTCACTTCCCGTCGTTCGTGATAACATCATCCAGCATACAGCATACAGCATACAGCATACAGCATCTGAGCATTAATGAGGCAATCGTCACAGAACCAAAGAAAGTTGGTGAACGGGTGAACGGGTGAACTACTCACCCAGGAGATAATTATCCTCTGCACCGAAAGAACTGCAGGAAATTTGCCAAGACATTAAGGATCCTCTTGACAATTTACATCTTAACCCTCACTCACTTCACTCACTTGTCACTTGTCTTTCCATCTCTTCCTTCCATCTCTCTCTTCCCAACATAATATTCTCAACACCACACCCACCTGTGTTTTGACATCAGACCTCAGCCTCTTCTAGCCTTCTGGCCACAGGTCTTTCTTCTAGCATATCGACCTACGAGGGGAACCATTCATCACCAGCCACACTCGCACTTCCACAGCCAAAATCTCTGGGGCAAATTATCCTGGGAATTACCTCGTAGATAAAAAAGATCATCAAATCCAAATCGCAACGTCGACATCTAAGCCACCTCTTGAAATTTGCCGGTCCAAAAAAGGTCGAGAAAGGAATCAACAGGAATCACTTCCTAAACGGCGATTACTTCAATTCGCCTCTTGTGAAGACATAAAAGTTAATCTTCTATCCGAGAAGTACATAACTACGAAGTACTGTACTTGTCCTGTGTCCTGTGGACTATTCTCACAAAGGATCTCTTATTAAACACCCCCTTGTCAAGAATACCTGGATGCTAGGACTCGATACAATTTAATCTTATTACCACAATTACTACCAAGGAAAAAATCAACAAATCACCAACTACTATCTACTAAGCACACGGACGACGCATGGGAACTTAGATCTGAACCATTTAATTCCAATCAACGAAATCACTTTGGTCTCGGGAAAACGATCAGCTCACTCTGAGAAAAAAAAAAGGGTGTCACTTCTCAATTCAACTCTATATTCTTCAAAGTCATCCACCGTTTCGCAATCATTGAAGCAACCACCATCACCATCAGCACCACCATCAGCACAAGGTCTGCAGGAATAAAGCCTGACTGTGCCTTGTCCGCCCTACCTATCTACCTAGTCCTTATTTTATTATACGACCACAACCTCGTCAACGACCACGACCATTATTTAGTCTCAAGATCCACCTTCAAAGATCAAGTTTCGAATCATCAATCCCCCCCCATACATTGTTTGTCAACTTGATAATACAAAACATGGCTCCAAACGATTATAACCTTTGTTAGTTAATTCCTGTTCTCACTAACATCTTTTGCAAATGATTATCATGTCAATGCCCTTGTCAACATTTTATATTTATTTATTTTGATCTTCCTGCCCAATTGTTGATGGGTTCATACTTACCATCATGTTCAATTTAGACACAACAAAACGAGCGGCGCGACAAGAAGCATGGCATGGGCCAGGAACAGAATGGAATCCTTTTTCGAAAACCACTCGACGAAGCAGCACATTTCCCGCTCAAGTTCCCGATGAAGAAGCTTTAAGAGGATTAGAAGAACCTGAATTGAGAACGATCAATACCGAGAATGGACCACGATCATCAGCGAGTCAAGCGCCATTTTTTAATTCACAGAATGCAGGCACAGCCATGGAGATGCAAGATTTAGAAAAGTCGGCCACAAATAATGGTGGACGCCCTAGCGATCCAAGTACGGAAGCAACAATTGTTGGAAGACAATCGTCGAGGCAACCGAGTGTAGAGGAAAAAGCTCGACGCAGATTCCTCAGCAGATTCACCAAGAAGGGCAGGGAAGAAGTCGATGGTGAAGAGAAGAAGAAGAAAGGTGGAATCTTTCGAGGAAAGGATATAAAACACGAGCCTTTCACTCTCAGGAGTCAATTGCAAAATACCATCTTCAATTCCTGGATCAACATCTTACTTATCGCTGCACCAATCGGTATCATACTCAATTATGTTGGTGGGGTAAATGGAATTGTTATTTTCGTGGTCAATTTCATTGCCATCATACCACTGGCAGCTATGTTAGGTTTTGCTACGGAAGAAATTGCTCTTCATGTTGGCGAAAGTTTAGGAGGTTTATTAAATGCTTCTTTTGGGTATGTATCATGAATGGCGATTTATGGTCTTTATGGTCTTTATGGTCTTTGCTAACTTGCATTAGAAATGCCGTCGAGATGATTGTCGCTATTATTGCCTTGGCCAAAGGAGAAGTTCTCATCGTTCAAACTTCTTTGGTTGGTAGTATTTTATCCAATTTATTACTCGTCATGGGAATGTGTTTTTTCTTTGGAGGACTTCGAAGAGAAGAGCAATTCTTTAACCAAACCGTTGCTCAAACCGCTGCAAGTTTATTGGCCTTGGCTATTGCTAGTGTCATTGTTCCAACCGCCTTCGATTTATGGAGTGAAACGACCGATGCTCCAATTGCAGCTATTTCACGTGGTACTTCAGTCATTCTCTTGGTGGTATACATCGGTTATCTTTACTTTCAATTACATACTCATTCTACCATGTTCAATGAGGAAAGTCAAAAGGTACCCATGAGACCACGCAAGCATGCTTTACCACAAGGTGCAATTGCAAAGGGTTTGGCAAAGGCGGGAGGAATTGGAGCAGGACCTGGCCGAGCAAATATTGCCGAGAGACCACCTAACGATGAACTTATCAACCCAAACGCACACGAGGAAGATGAAGAGGAAGAAGGTGAAGAAGCACAATTGCACATCTTGGTTGCTTGGGCTACCCTTGCAATTTGTACTGCTATCATTGGACTTTGTGCAGAATTCATGGTGGATAGTATCAGCGCAATTACTGAAGGTGGTGCTATCTCGGAAGAATTTGTTGGTCTCATTCTTTTGCCTATTGTTGGAAATGCTGCAGAGCATGCTACTGCCGTAACAGTTGCTTGCAAGGATAAAATGGATCTTGCGATTGGTGTAGCGGTTGGATCTAGTATGCAAGTTGCTTTATTCCTCATTCCTTTACTGGTTGTTATCGGATGGATCATGGGCAATGATGCTATGAACTTGAGTTTCGATGGTTTCCAAGTTGCTGTTTTATTTGTGTCTATTTTACTCGTCAATTATTTGATTGGTGATGGTAAAAGTCATTGGTTGGAAGGAATGCTTTTACAATGTCTTTACATGTAAGTTTGAATTCATTCCCTTGATGAGAGCTTTTTACTAACATTCAGTAGAATTATTGCAGTATGTGCTTGGTATTACCCAGCAACCGGTGCTGCATAAATCAAAAACATATCGAAAATTCAAAAATACGTTTAGCTCAATTTGGGGTTAATACTTCTTTCCTATATTGAAGTTTGACGTCTTTTTCGACGTCGATTTTCGACGCTTGTTAGCATTTCGAAGCTCATATCGGCAAATTCGATATTTCACCTCGAGGATCTTACTTTTCTTCCGAATTAAAAATCAATTACAGTTCATATTCGACCTCGAGTTTTCAGTGTATACACACACATACACAATTCAATATTTAATGTTTACGTCATTCTTTTCATCGCTTCTTGTCATATTTTTCAATGCCGATTGTATAATATGAATACCACTTTTTTTCACGCATGCATGTACATATCCCACAAAAGTGCAGGCGTTTTTTGTTCGATGAGATTCTTTATTGCGATAGATGGGTGTTTAGGAGTTTGAATTTGTCATTATTTTTTTTCTAAGATGAGGTGAGAAGGGAAGTGGGGGAAGAGAGAGGGGAAGATGGAGGTGTAGAGGGGGGAAGATAGGAAAGGAAAAGAAACCTGAAGGGGAATGATAGAATGGAGAATGATTGCAATGGATGCCAATATGAAATTCTGCGAGAGAATTGAAAGAGGGATTGTAGATGTTAGGGTTAGAGTAGAATACATGCGATGAGATAAGAGAAGATAAATAAGAAAGATCTTTTGAGGATATTTATTGAATATTGTTTTGTGATTGATTGAGTGAGTGAGTTGAATGAATGTGAAGACTAAAATTTGAATGATTAGATGTGGAGATGGAGAAGGAGAAGAAGAAGATGAGAAGTATAAATAGGAAATGAATAGCTTAACGAGGATGGGGAGATGTTGATCAATTTGACGCAATGTGATGTGATGTGATGTGATGATCGATTAGCGAGGATGATAGGGGTTGGAATTGGAACTGGAATTGGAATTGAGTTGGTGAAGGGTTTACGATGTGGGGATTAGGGGGGGGGAGGTGAGTGTTGAGTTTGGGTATTGGATCTAGAAGGTATTTGCTGATGGGTTGGTTGGTTTGTAAGATGAATGAATGGATGGATGAGGGATGGATGAGGGATGGATGAGGAATGGATGAGGGATGGATGAGGGATGGATGAGGGATGGATGAGGGATGGATGAGGGATGGATGAAGGGGAGGGAAATTGGTAGGTGGGTAGATGGGTAGATAAATAGATAAATAGATAAATAGTCGAGTAATTGATAATTAAAAATCTTTAAAAATTAAGATGTGTTTTTTGGTAATGGAGATGGCTTGATGGTTGATGGTTGATTGAGAAGTAGATAGGGAGAGAGAGAGGGAGAGGGAGAAGATAGTTGATTATTAGATTGGTAGATTGAGATAGGTGTATATGTATACGCATGTGTTTTTGAGGAAGAATTTTTTGATGGAAGATGATGAAAATGAAGTGATTGTTTGGTTTAGTTTGGTTTGGATTTTGGATTTTAGCGTTAGAGAGGTGGAGGGAGGAGAGAAGAAGGGAGGGGAGATGTAAAAGTTTAATATAGAGCCTCAGATATAGAATACACCTATGTAATAAATCAAGCTATTCATATAAGAAAGGAGAATAAGATCGAATTGAGTACTCGAATAAAATAATACTAATTAAAAACTATATGTATAAAAAGCCTTTTCTGTATTAAAAGACTAGGTGTTATAATAAGAGAATAGGGTTTATAGTAGGAAGATAGATTCTAGAATAGTTTGATATAATAGAATCATCGGATTTGTGATTTTTTGAGAGAGAGGGGATAAAAACTTGAGATCCAATTTTTTTAGTATGGAATGTTGTATAGAATCGAAAGGGTTCAGAGTAATTTGTAGGATGTAATAAACGCAGATATTTTAGGCGCTTGATGTAATGATACTTATGTATATCATGGAGTGAGGGAAACCATAGGGATCGAATTGTCACGGGCATCGATCGGATTGGCATCGGGCTGATCATTATTCCGACATTGAAGAGCTTTCATATATGTATAGCTTTAGCAAAAGAGGTTTTAAAAGAATTAATGAAAAGCTTTGAACTCAAATATACTTCTATTATTGTTGGTTTGAGAGTGAGTACGTATGACGTAGGACCCACGATGTAGGTTCTAGTTGCCAATGTGTATTCTGTCTACGGAGCTAGCTAATTACAGAAAGAAGTCATCCTTCAATAGGCCTTACTAGGACTAGCTCCTTTGTAGTAGGCTATGAATGACTTAAGGCCATTCATTCACCTTTCGTTCACACAATTATAATACTAGTTGTTCATCTTACAGATCGACTCTTACACGAATAGTTTTAATTAATGTTGTAAATTACGAAGAGAGAAGAGTTGAACTAGGAGAGGAATCTGTATTTGTATTCTTTTTAACTTTCATCTTAGATATATATCATGTGTATATATATTCGTAATAAGATGTAGTATTAGATTACTTATACTTGAATAGATCTGTTTTATATATTACAGCGAATAACAATGTATTATGTAGCAAGTGTTATATGATAAAGCCTTTGAAGCTTAGGATTCAAGGAGCTAGAAGCTTTGGAGTCTAGGATTTAGAAGGGCTTCAAATAAAACAGAATCTTGAGTTTTATAAAAAATAAAGATTTATATAAAAAATAGGATTTTATTATAATATAAAGTTTTGTATTTAAAAACAATTATTAGTTTTATTATTATAATTATAAGAATTGTAATCAATTATAATCTTATTGAATTTCTATTTGAAATTTAGTTTAAATTATTTTAAAAGATTTCTAGTTATTTCTATATAACTTTAAAGGCAGCTTTTATAATACTTTAAGTATTCTTTTTATTTCAGATATTGATTTAATAAATTATTGTTAAATATAGTATTTAGAAATATTGTTATAAGTTAGTTTGTATTGATAGCAGATATTAATAATATTGAGATAATTAATACTTTAAAAGAGATTATTATTATTGAAACTCTTAAAATTGCTTTATTTGATAAATATCAAGGTAATCAATAAAAATTTAATACTTTTCTTTTATAATTAGAAATCTATTTCTAATTTAATGAAAATAAATTTATAGTTACAGAATCCAAAAGTATATAGACTATATTCTATTTATAGGGAAAAGTAAGTAAGTAAATTTAATTATATTTATAAAACTATTTCAAATATAATAATAAAAATTGTATATAATTTATTCAAACTATTTTTAATGATTTTGAAGAATTCAAGATAGAAATTTGTAGAATCTTTGGGAATTCTAATGAGTTAAAGATAGTAGAAAATAAGATCTTCAATTTCAAATAAATAAAGTTAGTATTGAAGTATATTATAGAATTCTAAAGATATATAGAAATAGTCAAATAAAATAATATTATTATTATAAATTATTATTATAAAGAACTTAAATCAGAAATTAGATTGAAATTAAAAAGATTTGCTAAAAATATAAACTTAAATAATCTAATTTAGAATTCTATTGAAATAGATAATTGTTTTTATAAATATTAATAAAGTTAAAGATTATATAAACTCTAAAGAAATCAAAAGTAAGAGTGATATTATAAGAATGAGAATAGATTATATTATAATCTATAAAAATATAGAGATTTCATAAAGCTAGATATTATATATTAAGTATTTAGAAATAATAATCAAAAAAAGAAATAAAGATAAGAAAATAATTTATATTTTGAATATGGAAAAGTAGGGTATTAAATAATAGAATATTAAAATAAGAAAATAAAAGGCAAAAAAAGCAATTTTAAAGATAAATTCAGTAAAGACTAATTTAATATTATTTTTATATTATAATTATATATTATAAATATAATAAAGTTAGTTATATTATTATTAGCTTATAAAAATAAGTTTTAAAAAAAAAGAAAATTAAATATCTTTTATAAATAAATAAAGATTTATAGTTAGAAGAATTATGATTAATCTAAAAGATTGATTAATAAAATTATTATATCTGGAAATTTGAGGATATAGATAAAGAAATTATTAATAAAGATTTCAGTATAGTAAATGTTGAGGAAGAAGAAGTGTATAAAATGAAATATATTGATTAATATTAAATCCTATGATTTGAGATTATTATAAATATATTTTTTATAGAAAGAATTAGTGTAGAATATTTCTAATAATTAAATAAAGGAGAGTTATAGAAAATATTCTATTAATATATATTCGAGCAAAATAAAAACAAAAATTTGTTTTTATATTAAAAAGTTAAAGAAGAATATTATATTCAAGCTTAGATTATACTATTATTACTAATCATAAATATAATAATAAAAGTTATTCAAGGAATTTATTAATATATTTTATAAAAAGATTTATTTAATAATAAAATAAAATTAGAAACAAATATTATATATTTAGAAGAGAAAAAATCTCAAAAAATAATATTTATTAATAAAATTATTTAGAATAATAGAAATAAATAAGTTATATTATAATTAAATATTATAGAATAAATAGAATAAATCTATTATAAGATTAAGATAAATGAATAAATATAGGCCGCCATAATAAATTCAGGGACTATAGGAAATTTTATTATATTAAAAACTACAAAATACTTGGGAATTTTATTCCAACAAAAACAAAATCCCTACTAATTATAATTAATTAATAAATAACTAGCAGAATCTAATAGAAACATTTTATAGGAAATATAACTAATATGAATAAGTATAACCCAATATTTAAAGATTATACAACTTGATATTATATTATTAAACTAATAATAAATCATTTTAGAAATACTATAATTAAAGATATATAATTTTATAATAAATTGGTTATTAGAGATAATAATATTTAATTAATATAAAAACAATTATGATAATATATTCTAGATATTCGCGAAATATAATATATGTTAAGAAGAATTGAATATGAATAATATCAATAATATAGAATATCTAATTTAGAATTCTCTATTAAAAGTGAAGGTTAGTATATCTCTTTTATAAATATAAAAACCAATAATACAGTAAGAAATCATAATCAAAATAAAGAAACTTATAATATTAAAATAATATAAGAAATATAAATATATTTTCAAAAAACTAGAAATCCATAAGACTTTATTAGAATATAAATTATGGAATTATAAGATAATATTAGAGAAAGATTAGATATCTATATATACCCTAATTTATTTAATATTAGTGAATAAATTAAAGATGCTTAAAAATATATTAATAATAATTTAGTTAAAAAATAGATTAGGGAATTTATATCTCAAATAGTTAGTTCAATTATATAGGTACCTAAAAAAACGGATCTAATAAATTAGTTATAAATTATAAAAAGCTTAATATATTTATAAAAAAAGATTAATATTTATTTCTATTAATTATAGAATTAAAAGATTAATTAGATAGAATAATAATATTTATTAAAATAGATTTATATAATAATTACTATTTAATTAGAATAAAGAAAGATAAAAAATAAAAAACCGTTTTTAAAACTAAATATAAATTATATAAATATCAAATTATATTATTTAAGTTAATTAATATACTAACTATTTTTATAAAACTTATAAATAATATATTATTACAATATTTGAATAATTGTTATATATATTATTTAAATAATATCTTAGTATATTTAAATAATAAAATCTAATATATTAAGGATATTAGTAATATTCTTAAAAATTTAGTTAAAACCGATTTACTATATAAACTAAACAAATATAAATTCTATATAATAGAAATAGAATTTCTAGGATTTATTATATCAAATTAAGAATTCAAAATAAACAAGAATAAAGTTAAGGTAATATTTAAATAAAAGTAGTTAAATATAATTAAAAAAGTATAATTCTTTTTGGAATTTGTTAATTTCTATTAAAAATTTATTAAAAATTATTCAGAAATTTTAATACTCTTAATTAATTTAATCAAAAAAGATCAAGGAAATTTTAAATAGATTATTAAAATACAAAAAGTATTCGATATATTAAAACAAATAGTAACAAAAAAGTTAATATTATTAATATTCGATTTTAAAAAACAAATTATAATAAAAATAGATTTTTTAGATTTCACTATAGAAATAGTTTTAAATTAATTAGATTAAAATAAGAAATAATAATTAATTATATTTTATTCTTAAAAACTATTATTAGTCAAATTAAATTATAAGATATATAATAAGGAATTATTAGTAATAATTAATATATTTAAAGAATAATAAGTTTATTTAAAAGAATCAAAATATATAATATAGGTATATACAGATTATAAGAATTTGATTTATTTTATTATAATAAAATAATTAAATAAACAATAGATTAGATAATTAGAGATTATAATTAATTACAATTTTAAGATTTTATATATCAAAAAATCAGAAAATACTAGAGCTAATACTTTTAACCAAAAACCAGAATATCAAACGAATAAATTATATAAATTATATATTATATTCAAAAAAAAAAGCGAATTATTAGTTTATAATATATTATAACTTATAGTTACCTATATATTAGAAAATAATTATTTAAAAAACAAAATCTAATTATATTACAAAAACAATACTATAATAATACATATATTTAAAGTAATAGAATTAGAATTTATAATAAAAAATAATATAATATATTTTTATGGGAAAGTATATATTTCTAATTAAATAATTAAGAAATTCGTAATAGAATAATATGGATTATTTGTATATAGATATTAGGGAATTATAAGAATATTTATAAGAATACAGAAAATCAATTATTTTTTATAAATAAGAATAATAATTAAAGAAGTTATTAGAAATTGTAATATCTATATATAAAATAAATCCTTTAGATACACTTTGTATAATTAGCTTCAAACTCTAAATATACTTTTTCAATTATAAAAGTTCATTATATAGGATTTTATTATCAAACTATTATTCTTAAAAGACTTTATTATAGAAATTGAATATAATATAATATTTAATATAATAAATAGATTAACAAAATTTGTATATATAATATTATTCAAAGAAATATAAATTATTAAGTAATTAATATATATATTTTTTAAAGTTATAATAAGTATATATAAAATATTAAATAAAATAATCTTAAATAGAAATAAGTTCTTTATTTTGAAATTCTGGATTATTTTATTAATATTAATAGGTATTAAAAGAAAACTATTAATAACTTTTTATTTATAAATAAATAATCAAATAAAAAGAATTAATTAAATAATAAAAATATATTTTAGATATTATATAAATTATTAATAAAATAATTAGATAGAATTATTATTTATGATATAATTTATATATAATATATCAGAAATGAAAACTATAAAGATAATATTAGTATATACTAACTTTAAGTTTAATTCTAAGATATATCAAATATTGATGTTATAAGAAATCAATACTGAATTAATAATAATATAAATCGAATAATTAAAAGATTTACAAAAGTAATTTGCTTTTGATTTAAGATTTATATTATTCAGAATAGTAGTTTATTATAATACAAAATATAGTATAGAATTTATATTTAAAAAGGGGAATAAAATTTATTTATTATAATAAAATATTGAAATTAAAAGATTAAATAATAAACTCAATTATAGGAAACTAGGATTATTCAAAATTGATAAGGTAATTGGAATTATTAATTATTAGTTAAAACTATTAAATATAATAAATATCCACTTAGTATTCTATATATCCTTATTCGAATTAATATTATTAGGAGTATTGAATATATTATTTATAGAAATTGAATTAGTTAATCTAAATACTATATATAATATTGAGATAATATTAGATTGTAAATATATTAAAGGTATAATTAAGTATTTGATTAAATAATTAAATTATTTATATATTGAAAATTTATAGAAATCAAGAATAAATCTTAATTGTTTTAAGAAATTGGAAATGTTTTATTAGTAATATCTAGATTTGTTTAGAAAGAAGGAGAATTTATTGAAGTTAGAAGTAAAGGATTTAAAAAGAAAGAATTGAAAGCAAAAGAATTATTATTAGGATTAGTAATAAAGATAGATACTATTTCCTTTTCTTTTTTAATATGTTTTTTCTCTAATCTTTTCTTTTCTTTTAAAGTATTAAGTTTATTTAGGGATTTGAGTTTATGATGAAGCATTTTATAATTATATTTATATAATTTTTGTTATTTTAGTTTAAGGGTATGAATATGAGCAAAACCTAATATTATAATTTCAAAAGCAGTATTTCTTTTAAATTGAAGATATTCTTTTTTTAGATAAAGGTTTTTTAGATTGTTTATAGAGGCCTGAATAATATTATAATAAGCCCTATAACAAATATATTTATTATAGTATTGTAAGCAATCATTTAATACTATACAATAATAATTATATTAAGAACAATTAAAATAAGATATATTATTGGAATTGTAAGTTTAAATTATTTTAGAAAGAAAAATGTATTGTTTGTATTTGGAAATCTTAATGATTGAGGGTAGTATATTGAATATGATTATTAGAATATTGTTATAAAAAATAGTTATTAATAAGAATATTTGGAATAAGTATTAAGCTAAAAAAGGGGATAGTGTTATAGTGGGTAATAATATATTATATGATAAATGTTATATAATAGAGTTTTTGGAGCTTAGAATTTAAGGACTTAGGAGTTTTGAAATCTAGAATCCAGGAGGGTTTTAAATAAAATAAAATCTTGGGTTTTGTAGAAAACGAAAATCTATATAAGGAATAGGATTTCATTATAATATAAAGCTTTATATTTAAAAATAATTATTAGTTTTATTATTATAATTACAAGAATTATAACTAATTATAATCTTATTGAATTCCTATTTAAAGTTTAGTTTAAACTATTTCGAGAGATCTTTAGCCACTTTCACATAACCCTAGAGACAGCTCCCGTGACATTATATTAAACTATATATGTTAACTTGAGTATATTAACAGAAATACAAGTCTTATAATGAATTGTATTCGAATAGTTAAAGATTTTTATTTCAGAAATACATATATCAAATTTTTATTCTTTGAAAAATTATCAATTGTGTGATCTAGAATGGAAATTCTTTTTAGTATTTCTCGTTAACTTTATTATTTATATAGAGCTAAGATTTAATTAATTAATATTTAAGTTTTCTATTCTAAAAATATACAAAAAAAAAATGAACTTGAAACTTGTAATTACTCATCAAATTCAAGATGTAAAGAAGTGGATTTTTGATAGGTTTTATAACATTTCGAAAGAATTTTAGATTAAAAAAATAAGCGAGTCCTAGTGTGAAACTGAGACTGATCAAGTTTATATAGTCAACGATTACAAGTCAGTTTAGAAGCCGTAGAACTGAAATCTCTCTTGACTCCAAATGTACAAAAACATCACTTAAAGTAACCTTTAATATCAAAGCAATTTCTTCTTTCTACCTTGAAATTTCTTTCCACAAAGTCAAAATTCCTCACACTTATCGTGACTTCTGCGCAAGATAGCAACCCCTCACAAGAAATCACAAAAAGTATGGATCCAAATATCTTATCACCGTCTAACAATTCCTCACCATCCAATAATGCCTCACCTCCTCTTCTTCCAATTTCATGAGACTCGGGAGATTTCGTCCCGATGAATAGAGAAGGCGAAATGTTCTTCCTCCTGAATTGCGATGATCAGCTATAAATCGAAAAAGTTTCTTGGTATCATTCATGGCGGGAAGAGTGTGATTTTAATGCTTTTTCAGAGGTATAGTGATTCCTTTTTATGTACTGATTAGGGGAAGGCGGAAGGAGCCAGCCGATTCTTTTTAATAGAAAAGCAGTCATCTCCTACGAATGGGGGTTCCCATTTTCTACCCGAGGGCACATTTTACAAAATAAGAGCAAATTTGAGAAAAATATCTGGGAGTGGTTGTTTGGTACAAGACGAGATTCATTTAAGAGTCTCTTCAAGAAAGAGGATGTTAAAGTTTGGTGGGAGTATAGGATGAGACGTGCTTTTATGAGTAGATCTTATGGCTGGAAAGATATCCCTGAAGTTGGTATATGTGATGGTATGGCGATAACACAGTTCTTTTGGAGAAAAGCAGTGGTTGAAGAAAGATGCGATTGTGTTGAAGCTGCGGGATTAATAGCGAAAGCCAGCTTACACTTGTTCACAAACGTGGTACCTATGGCCAAAGTCATTCAAGATTGGTCAAAGAATTCAAATCGGGATGAAAGTATCCAGTAAAGATAGGAAATAAGATGCGTTGATTTACAAAAATACAAGATGCAACATATCATAGCATTGTTATTTTTGACCACTAGGCCATGTTTCTCTAAGCCTGATGAGTATTATGCCTAAACACACAGCAAAGTTCTCAGATAATAGCAACTTTGCAACCAAGTTTAAGACACCAAGCATGTGGATCTATCGAGTTTATTGTTAAGTTAGTCCAAAATCATGAGCCAGAGTCTGTAGTCACGACCCAGAAGACAACTGAGAAATTGTACTCCAGTGACAAGATTAGGTCCTGTCTCGTGAGTTATAATTACTCATTAACATACTTATCATAAACAGAAGAATAAAACCTCTTTCCCGCATCTCTATGACTCCGAACCTTTGTTCTCAATTGAGATTCTCCCCAAGTATCATACTTTCCACTCAAAAATGGTGAGTCTATACTCTTACCACTTTCAGATTCTTTCGTCCCTTGCCCCTCTAATTGTGGCCATAAATCTTCAAAATCTTTTTTCGTAGCATCCCCACGTACACCTTGAAAAAAAGGAATACTATATCTATCATACTCACTAGATAATACTCTATGTATTGTAGCCGGACATAAACCATTAGTAGCTACTTCAAAAGCTTGTCCGATATTAACAACAAATGTTCCGGGGATGTTCGGTACATCAATCCATATTCCTGCTCGATTCATAGCTTGAAGACCACGGATATGAGGAGGAGAAGCTTGGAGAAGAAAGGTCCACCATCCCGATGAATCTTTATGCGGCCCTACACCTTGATCTTTGTTGGGTGAGGTAATAGGACTATAATGTACGACTTTCAAGCGGTGTTGAGGTGAAAGAAAGGAGTGAAAGGATGATGGAGGAATGTTTAACGCTTCCGCGACGAGTGCGAGAAACCCTTCAGAAAGTTCAAACAATGCTTGAATATACGCTTCGATAATAGTACGAATTGACGGAAGAGACGAAGGCCACTATCATAAATAATATTAAAAATATGCATCAGCATCTCCATACACGTGATATTCACCTGATTTGGCCCCAGCAGTTTTTTATAGATTGGATCTCCTTCAACCCATGCAGACTCCAATTCCGTCGCGAACTCAAATTGTTCCCTTTGATCTGATACTTGAGCAGTAGTCTCTGCTCCCATACCACTATATCCTAGAAAATGTGGTGACCTTTCCAAGGCTATCGAATTCTTTTCCACGTCAGGAAGCGCAAATAAACTTGGTAGGGTATTCACAAGTTCATCTACAGTATCCTTGGGAACGCCATGGTTTTTTATATAGAGAAACCCCACGTTTAATAGAACATGTTTGAGCTCTTTCAAAAGTTGTGGTTTTGTGGATGCATCACCTGCTAGACTTAGGTCCAAGATGGGTATTTCCGAGAAGTTGGTTGACATAATTTAATCAGAATAAGATAAACAGGTTTTTGAGAGCATAGTCAACATATGAAGTTAAGAGTCCTCGGGAAGTACAGATTTTAGTGGTGGATGATATTAAATACAGGAAGAGATATGCGTGAGAGCACGCAATTGTGATAAGTCCAGGTACAGACTGTCTTGGAAGGTGGAAGCGCAGGAAGGCTAATCTTGCCGATAGTGGTCCTCTCGACAAAACTTTCCGTCTCAAATGTAAACGTGACTTTGAGATATTTCAATAGCACCAGCATTTGATACTCATTCAATGACCATAAAAATCACCACACTATCATCCTAGATAGTTCTATTATTTTATCACGGCATTCTATATCCATTCTAAACATTTTGCCACTATACAAAACCTCGTGAAATTGCATGTAACGGGAAGATTGAGGTCGCGAACTGAGAGCGGGGTCAACGTTTTGAGTTCGAGCGGGCGAAGATTCAAAGAGAGAGTGAGGGAGATAGTGTGGGAGGATATTCTGTGTAAAGAATCATTTCGATATCTTCATGTTCATCCATTTATCCTTCACGTCGAAGATCAGATAAAAACTTTGGATGCTGGGATGTGAATTGTCGTTTGACTTGAGGCTTCATGGGCGATGAATTGCTCAGCATTCATAAAAATCAAAATCATCGCAATTCTTACCTACAGAACCGTGGAAGGGAAATGAAAATGCCCCTATGGCAAGACAAACTCGTTCATCCATTAATTCATTCTGGTTCGCATAACAAGCACCATTTCCCTAACAATCCACTAATCACGTCCTTCCACTACCAGGGAATCACATCCCCCTTCCACGAAACAAAGCTTCCAGAATTAGTTTCCCTACTCGCTACATCGATCTACACACGCGCATCAAGCATTAGCAATTATCCAGAAATTCTTTGAAATTCCCTCATATTTCATCCATCCTCCATCTAAAGAAAGAAATCACATACCTGTCCCATCACACCACTCACACTCTCTTCCAAACTCATCGGCGGTTCTTTCACCCCCAGACTATCCGCAAAAGCTTGTCCATTATCAGTTTTAACCCATCTATATTTCGATTAAAAGATCCTATAATTAGCCCATGATCTATCCATAAATCTCTTTTTGATCTCATCTCTCTCGAACCCTCTTCATCCACCCCTCATTTGTGCCCAACCCTCCAAAAAGATAAAAACAAAAAACATACCCCGGATGCACCGCAACACTCACAACTCCACTCCCCTCCTCCTCAAAATGCAGCTTCCTCACAAAATAATTCCCCGCCGCCTTACTAATCCCATACGCAATCGACGGCGTCTCATCTTCCATTCCACCAATCGAACCCAGGTAACTAGAAACATAAATAACTTTCTTCTGTATTCTCTTCTCTCCCCCTTCTTCAGAAGCAGAAGAAGCAAGCAAAAGAGGTCTCAAAACCTGATAAATCCGAATCGGCCACACCGTATTAATGTGAAAGTGAGCCTGCAGTTCCTGCACACTCGTCTCTTTCACACTTTCGAAACTTGTTGCCGCGCCGGCATTTAAGATCAAGGTATCGATTTTCCCTACTCCTTCATTTTTTAATCTCTCTACTAAATCACCAACAGTATTCTTTCTCTCTTTCTCATCTCCAATATCCGAAGAAAGAGTAACGATAACAAGTCTCGAGCCTCGCGCTTTGAAAAGCCCTTCCAGCCCAGATGAATCGGTAGAAGTCGTGCGTTTGGTAGCGATAACTATTGTATTTTCGCGCTGGAGAAGTGTACGGGTTAATTGCAGTCCGATTCCTATTTTTATTCCTTTGTTAGTATTTCCATCTTTATTTCCATTCCCGTCTTCACCATCATATATATATCTATATCTACATCCGAATCCAAGTCATCCACCAAAATCCCAGCACCTCAAATCCATCACCACCCCTCAGAAAGAAATGTGGAAACCCCTAAGCGAAACCCCGCACCTCAAAAAAGGGGCCCCCTTTTTCTCTTCCCCTCCTTTCCCTCCCACAACCAAATAACACATACAAACACAAATACACACCTTTATTCCCCCCCGTAATAAAATAAACCATACAATCCTGCATTTCGAAGCTCAAATTTAATGCAATACCCAAAAATGCGCAATAGTATAATATCGAGGATTGGAAAATGAAATTCGGGCTTCAATGATTCTGTTTCGTTCGATTTTGTTGAGGGAATGAATTGATAAAATAAAGAGGCGAGATGTGCGAATGAGCGATTTATATGTAAACATGCGGAAAAAGTTGAATAAGCACTATTTTAAACGAGAAGATGATTGGATGAAGAATTGTTCAGAGGAGTGGAAGAGTGGATGGGGATTTTCTTTTGGGGAAGGAGGATAGAATTGTGTGATGGATGGATTTGTTCGTACTGTGGAGACTCTTACTGGTAATTGTTTGAATAAATCTAGTGGTGCGATGTAAAAATATTGTTTATAAATAAGTTTGATGTATAATATATCCTCTAAACAAAGGAGTATATTCATAAAAAGTGCCAACACCAAAAAGAAAAGTATCAAATCTCCCAGAACAACTCATTCGTCACTCCACGAGAAGCAAAGCGTGCGAGCTTCCTTGCACCGAGAAAACCCACCATGATGGTATAACACCGCTGAAGTTTCTCCCCATTATTTCGAATCAATCTCAAGTGCTTTATGCACACCATCACTATCCCCGACATGAATACCATTCAAAACATTCCTCCCATCATCAGAATCTACTTCAGATTGACCATAAAGCCCAGCTTGAGGTCCTTTGTAATTCCCACCTTTAACTAACCACCAAATGCCCGCCGCAATAGATAAAGCTCCCGCAATAAGACATGAATAATTCATACTGGCAGCATTGAAAGGCATTGCATAAGGAAAACAATAAATAACCACAAACACAATAATATAGAGACAACTAACAATATTGACAGTATAACCCACAATATCATTCATCTGAAACCAGCCAGGAATCATTCTATTATTGTAAGGACCAGATTCTTGAGAAGAACGATTGAAGCGACCCGTGAAAATGAATGGGAGAATTGATGCCAAGTAAGAAAGAGTAAGAAGAACGACGAAAGAACCGACGAAAGCATTGAATGCTGTTGATGAACCGACATATATAACGCCTAGTATGGTACTGCATATACCACAAGCGATGGTTGCGTTGAGAGGATTTTTGTGGTGTGGATGAATTACGTGTAGCCAATTTGAGAAAGGAACTGCTTCATCACGAGCAAGAGTCCAAAGACATCTTCCCGCAGTTATATACGTTCCAATGAGGGTACAGAAGATTGGAAAGAATATAACGAAAAGGAGACCGGTTGTTCCGGCAATAGTACCGGTGGCTTGTAGATATATTTGAGTAAGTGGAAAAAATGGTGCAGCCAATACAGCATCGAGATCGGTAGTTGCGTAGACTGGAGAAGAATTAGTATCTCGCAGAAGAAGAGGAAATTCAGTACGGAGGAAAACTATGAAACACGAGAGACAAGAGACAAAAGAGGGAAAACTTACAAATAGTGATCGTATATAAAAATGCTGTGATAAAACCAATACTCATTTGAGCCCCAATTGCAAGTGGTATATTTTTCCTAGGATTTGGAATTTCTTCTGCCAAATGAGAAACACAATCAGGTGTACCAACAGCGTAAGCTCCATTTAACATTCCTGCAAGGAAAACAAATCCATTACTGGAATAGCCGGTATCATTGGCCCAGTCTGCCCAAACAAAAGAATGAGTAGCATGCCCAGTACCAGATGGCATAATAGCACAAACTATGATTGTGATACTGGATGCAAAAAATTAGGCAATCATTACAACAAGTACTTGAATGATGAAAACTTACAAAACACCACCCAAGATAAAAGCAAGTCCAATATTATTGATCATTGGAAGAGCACGATTAGCGAATAAGACTATACAACAAGCAATCCAAGTTATGATAATGTAACCGATGAAAATATGCCATCTAGCCACTACATAGTCAGGATGATAAAGACCATATATTGCAACTACAACATTTGAAGCAATAGATGACATTGTAGCTATTGATTGTTAGATATGTCTTGAAAATTGATGGGATTAAATTTACCTGCACCACAAATCCAAGCAAACGTATTCCACCAACCAGCAAACCAACCACAAATTTTACCATATTTTGGACCGGGAGTAATTGATGCCCAATGATAAACTCCAGCACTACTTGGCATTGATGAAGCTAATTCGGCTAAAGAAGCTGCAACGAGCCAATAAAAAATTGATACAGCAATGAATTCATATAAAACACCTGGTGGACCTCCATTACTATTAATATGTCAGTCTTAGTTTTCCATTCTTATGGAGATAATAACTTACTAAATAGCTGTAGCAATACTACCACCTAAAGCAGCCCATGTATTCCCAGTAACGAGACCAACTGAACATATAGAAAGTAAAGAGAAGTTTCGTTCAACTTCTTGAACATGTCCTGTTTCATTGACTTCCGCTAATTGAGAATGACTCTCTCCATCGGCTATAGCTACTTTTTCCGATTTGTATGTTGACGGGTTAGGTGAAAAATTCCGAAGTGATGGGGACCTTTTATCAATCATAGTTTGTTCCATCTTGATGGACCGTGGCGAGTGGGTAAATGGTATATCAGATCTAAAGGAAAGCCTTATTGTCGAATCTCATCAACGATGAATTTATGGCGGACTTGTAGTGAACTTGTGATGAACTGGTGGTAAACTCGACGTAGATACAATGATTATTTAGAATTAAAGATAAGATAGATTAACTAGTATCAAGTAGATATTGAGTGAGATCAATAAGGGGAAGGAGACAAGAGAAGAACAGCCGGCTCAGATGAAAATAGTATGATAAGAATGAAGGTATTTGAGGTTTACTTTGTATGTTTCCCAAGACTGTACCCCCATCTTCAATATCTTATCCATGATATCAAACAACATAAGTTAAGAGTATTCTGTACTATTATCAGTAACGGTAGTACATGAGGAAAGTCCCATATCTATTCCAACCTATCAGCCTCGGTAGACATAGCCATATTAAACGGATAAGACCCACTGAGATCATGTAGCTTACCGTAAAACATGTTGACCCTGCTAAGGTTGGATATGATGGATAAAAAGATCAAAATACTCCATACGGAAGTTTTTGTAGATTTTAAGAAATAAATGTATAAAGTCCCGCATCTAAATTGAGGTTAATGGTGGGGCAAGTTTGGGGTGAAGATTGACTTGCATGATGAGCATGGTTGTTGAATGGTTCAATCAAGAGAAGATCAGATCAGATCATCTTGACCCCATACCATTCATCGATAAGAGGATAAAGAGAATATCACATGGTTTCTTTGCGTAAAAGGTAAAAGTAATACAATTGATATCTCAAAAGCATTGTCAATTATCAATTTTATTGAAAACCCCTGATTAAATCATATCGTGTTACTTGTCTGAGTGTAACCATTTGGCCAGCTTAACGGAAAGGTACTGATTGGAAAATCATTGCGCTACTCTTTTCTATTTCTGATATTGCATTGGCTATTTTTCCCTGGAGCGGACATCCGCGTAGAATTCTGTAAGTTTCCCGTTGACTTCGGACTATGAGACATCAGGTTCTACAACCTTTCATAGCATGGTACTATCGTGATCAGCTCAGATGATTCTTGGAAGATATTCCAAGTGCCGCGTTTTCCCCAGGTATTGTTTGATTAGAGACCTTTAGATTTGAAGAAAATTGCTTCGAGAAATATGGAACATCAATGTGCCATACTTTGAAGACATCATCACATCGCCTCTTTGGAATTCGTTCATCCATCACGGGTGGCAGTCTGAAAAGAGAAAAGGATTGTTCTACCTCAATATCATGAGATATTCCTTCTCATAGCACACCTAATATTATTGTCAAGGTGATTTGATTCTTCTTCAATCAAAAGAGTCAGTTCATTGCCAATATCCTTTGCTTCGAGTTCAATGTATCCTAAACCTTGATACCAAGGACGATTGAAAGGAAGAATTTTGTTGGTTGTGAGAGTAACTGCTTGAAATCCTTCTTCTTTTACATCTTTCATCATTCGATCCATTAAAGAATTCCCAATACCTTGCCTCTGGTTATCCTTATTGACCGAGACTTCAGCCACATGGAAATTATCATCAACCTTAAAACCTCCAAGGAATCCCACGGGTTTGTCTTGACGATCAACAGCCACCCAAAGATGATGATTCTTTAACATGGACATTAACAATGCTGAATCCAAGACGGAATCATCAACGGGAACGTTGAAACATGTGAATAGTTTAGCTGCTGATCTTTCAACGTCTGCTAGTAATGGAATATCCTCGTGTCGTGCTTCACGTATAATAGGATGACGCGATGTTGTAATCTTTGGTTGTTCATGTACTTCTGACATGGTAGCTCATCGTACCATCAAACAAACTACTATGCCTCTTGAAGATAATATATCGAAAAGTCTAGAAGGGTGGCTTATAGTCGTCAACGGTAAATGTGAGACAATTTACAATGATCGGGAAGAGTGAGACATAAGCTCGCATGAAGAGTAGGGAGCAGTACAAAGTAGTTGATGAAGATTGGTGTATTGACTTTTTGTGTAGAGTACCGATCTTATTATTAACGACTAGATGATACCAATCGATATACTCGAGTAAATGGATGGATGGATGGATGGATGGATGGATGGATGAATTGCACTTGGAATATTTAATTCAGCTGAAGAAGTAAAATAATGTTGAATAATGAGCTGAAGATTATATGAATTGTATGAGGCCGTGTCGTTCTTCGTCCTTCGTCGTTGTTCGCCTCCGTTGTTCGCCCCCAAATTAGGCTTTACTTCGCTAAAACTTTCACGATGCGGCGCAACCTCGCAACCTCGTAACCTTCACTAACAGCCTGGAAATACAGGACGACGGTGAATAAGTCAACATCGACCATTCTCTCTCGTAAGATTTCTTCTCTACTCAACTTCAACAAACTTTCGTGAAACTAATTACATTATTTAGTACTACTATATACACAATTCTCTCTTCAAACAATACGAATCTCATCGCCCTCTTACTCATCCTTCTCTTCACGACGATGGGCAAAAGATTAAAGAAAACCAATAACCCTTCCCCAATATCTCCAATCGATACCCCTCCATCTACATTTACAGATTCTCTCCTCCTTCCAAAACTTATCGTATTCGATCTCGATTACACATTATGGCCTTTCTGGGTAGATACACACGTCACACCTCCGATCAAAGCAAACTCTGAACATTCTGCGACGACCGATCGTTGGGGAGAAAGTTTTACTTTCTACAATGAAGTCCCTTCAATTCTCGCACAACTCAAAAATCATGGCATGATGGTTGGAGCCGCATCTCGCACATCTGCTCCTGATTTAGGAAGAGAAATGTTAAGATTACTGCATGTTATGGATATAGATGGGAAGAAACGGAAGGCGATTGAATACTTTGATCAACTCGAAATCTATCCTGGAAGCAAGATTACACATTTTACGAAATTACAAAAGAGTACGGGGATAGCATATAAAGATATGTTATTCTTTGATGACGAGGCAAGGAATAGGAATGTTGAATCGCTGGGAGTTAAGATGTGTCTGGTTAAAGATGGTGTTAACAAAGCAGAGATCAATCGAGGTATCAAAGAATGGAGACAAATGCATGGTCATGAAATGAAGGTATCTGGTTCGGAGGATAGGATGGAAGGTTCTTCTACTGCTGCATATAATGATGGAATGGATAATGATAATGATGAATAAATAGAAGAATACATTGGTATGGTTTGGATATCATCTGGAGTTTTGGGATAGGATTTGAGAATACATTTGAAGTAGAGCTGGAGAAGGAGGAGGGTAATCGAGGCAACGTTCATAGATGAAGAGGACGACAGTATACGAGTACGGGCAGCATGAGTAGCATCAACAGCATCAACAGCATGCGTAGGATGGACAGTATGAGTAAATATGAATATCAACGATCCAATATCATGGAAATACGGGTTTTCACGATAAAACTCATACATCCAACATCTTGACTTCCTCAAAAGCCAGCAAAGAGGAAGATGTTCAATACTCCAACATGAAATGCACATCAATACTGTTACATCTAAAACCTAGACGTTTTCCTTCTCTTACCATCGTTGCCACCTTTATCATCAATACCTTTATTGTCTTCCTCAACATGTTCCAACAATGCGATCGCCCTTTCATACCCCTGTCGGTACCTGATTGATTGATTGATTGATGACCTCATTATTCAAACTGCGATAAATCATTTTCGCGCGTCAAACTTAATCCCGCGACGCCTGACTTCGTGTTGAGTTCGTGTTAATTTGGAATTTCTACGACAGTTACAACAACTTGATCGACGTCGATACTTCTCCAGATTATGTTTCGGTGACAGATAAATATGCCTCCATTCCTTCCGCGCAAACGTTTACGCTCATCATCTCCAGAGCCAGATTCCCAGCCAGGTCCATCAAAGCAACAGAATAAAGGCAAAAAAAGTAAATCATCAAAAGCCACTCCACGAAAAGCTACATTGTTTGATGATTTGGATGCTGGAGCCAAAAGTCCTGAGGATACCAAGGCGATTTTACGCAAAATCCAAGCTACAGATGAGGATGATGAAAGTTCCTTATCGTCCCTGTCCGATGACGAATTCGAGGATGTTCCAAATACGAATAGACAACCCAACGATGATGCGACGGAGGATGAGGATGAAGACGAAGACGAAGATATTGAATTCGAAGATGTCGATACAAATATAACTGATAAACCATCTGCGAATATACCTACTGGTGATCTCGAACTTACATTGACGAAAGAAACGAGGATATCACTCACAAATCCATTGGGGACGAAGAAAGGACCTAGTAAAATTGAGAGGGGTATAAGAATGGCTACACATCAAGTCCATGTTCAAATGTTAATGTGGCATAATGCGATCAGAAATTCTTGGCTTTGTGATAAAGAATTACAAGATATTTTGGTGGGAAAATTGCCGGAAACAATTTTGCGGGAGATTGAAAAATGGAGGAAGGATAGTGGTTTACAAAGCAAGGTGGATGATACTCCAAAGTCGAAGGGGAAAGGAAAAGGAAAGGTCACAAAAGGAAAGAAGGTCGATATCAGAAGTCAACGAGATTGGGGACAACCTGCAGAAAGACAAGAGGCTGGTGAAATCAATATGAGTCGTGGGGATCCTATGTTTCGACTTTTAAAGTTATTGATACATTATTGGAAGCAAAGGTTTAGAATCGTCGCACCAGGTTTACGAAAAATTGGTTATATGTCTCTCGAAAGACTCGATCAAGAATCGAAGAGTTTCCAGAAAGATGAACATGATTTTGAACGACATGGCGAAAGGATAATTAATATACATGAATTTAGAAAATGTGCTAAATCTTTGGAAGGAAGTCGAGATGTTGGTGCTCAACTATTCACAGCATTATTGAGGGGAATTGGTATTGAATCAAGAATGATTGCTAGTCTTCAACCTGTAGGATTCGGTTGGAATAAGAATGAGGATGCTATAGAGAAGAAGGATAAGAAGAGAAATGAACCTATTCCAGAGGATGATACATCGGATACTGAGAGTAGTGAAGAAGAGAAGCATGTCTCGAAGCCTAATTCAAAGTCTACCACAACACCTACCACCAAACCTACAGCAAAGCCTCCCCCCAAATCCTCGAAGAAACTAAACGGCACGGGGAAATCCACTCTGGTTCCAAATAACCCCAGCAAATCTACCAATAATTCGGCAAGAAGAAGTTCACGCGGAAATGGACTTAAAGATGCTCCAATTGATTTGTCAGATTCCGAAGAAGTTTCCATGGTCAATAATGAAGAAGACGATGATGAGTCTGTGGTTGATACTACTCCAGCCAAAACCCGTATACAACCTTCAAAACCTTACGACAAAGATCTTTTGTTTCCACATTATTGGACAGAAGTTTTATCACCAATCACAAATACATATACACCTATTGATCCACTCGTTCTTAGTGTTATTGCGACTAATCCTGAACTTCTTCAAAAGTTTGAACCTCGCGGTGCAAAAGCTGATAAAGCCAAACAAGTTACTGCTTATATCATTGGACATTCATCAGATGGTACGGCTAAAGATGTTACTGTACGATATTTAAAAGGTCATACGTTACCTGGCCGAACAAAAGGCAATCGAATTCCAATTGAGAAAATTCCGGTTTACAATTCTCAAGGCAAAATCAAACGTTATGATCAATATGATTGGTTTAAAACCGTCATGAGTGGTTATGTTAGAGGAAGTAATTTCAAACGTCCAAGGACGGAAATCGATGATCATGAAGAAGCTACTGATCTTAAAGCTATTCAACCTAAGAAAAAAGAAGTAAAAGAAGGAGAAGAAACTCTGCAATCTTATAAATCCTCTACAGAATTTGTTTTGGAAAGACATCTTAGAAGAGAAGAGGCTATTCTTGATACAGCAAAACATGTAAAAATGTTTACTGTAAAAGCAAAAGGCGATAATCCAACAGAAGAGAAAGTTTTCCTTCGAAAAGATGTCGTCAGTTGTAAAAGTTTAGAAACATGGCATAAAGAAGGTCGAGCACCTCTACCTGGTGCAATACCAAGAAAACGTGTACCATATCGAGCAGCGACTACAAATCGAAAACGCGAACTTGCAGAAGCAGAATTGGAAAGTGGAGAAAAAATGTTACAAGGTCTTTATAGTCGTGATCAAACTGATTGGATTATTCCTCCACCAATTGAGAATGGTGTAATACCGAAAAATAATTATGGAAATATGGATGTTTATGTTCCAAGTATGGTACCAGTTGGTGCAGTTCATATTCCTAGAAGAGGCACAAAAAGAATTTGTACACGATTAGGTATTGATTATGCGGAAGCTGTTACTGGATTTGAATTTGGTGCTAGAATGGCTATACCTATTATTACTGGTGTTGTGGTTGCCGAGGAGAATTTCGATCTTGTTATGGAAGAATGGGAAAAGGATGAAGCGGAAAGAGTTAGAAAAGAAGATGAGAAGAAAACTAAAGCAGCGATTGGGATGTGGAGGAAGATGTTAATGGGACTTCGAATTATTGAAAGAATGACGGATGAATATGGACATGGTGGAGAAGAAGTTGATGCGGTTAATCCGTTTAATAATAAAAACAAGAAAGGAAAGGAGGTTGATGGAGATCCAGAATTGGAGGAGAAAGCATTGGAAATGCAACAACAAGACGAAGAAATGGCAGGTGGTTTCTTTCCTGAAGGTTACAATGAGGAAGAACCGGAAGAACATCATTCGACGAGTTTCTTTCCAGTTGTTGCTTCACAGGATGATGGAGATGGTGGTGGCTTTATAGTGGAAGATGAAGGAAAAGAGATCACTAATAGGATTAATGGTGCCAATGGTACTCCATACGCCACTTCTCAAACATTTCAATTTATTGGAAATGAGAATACCGAGCCAAATCCAACCTCGGGAGATGATGTAGAATCAGAAGAAGAAATTCAACACAAGAAACCACAAGTTGTAATTCCTGCACCAACATCTCGCAGCAGAGGAAGGTCTGCAGCATCGACAAACAAACCTCCCGCAAAAGCAAAACCTACTCCAACCTCCAAACCTAAACCGAAAACGCCCGCAAAACGAGCAGCTCCGATATCAAAAACTCCTGGTAAACGAAAACGTATACCGGATTTGGAGGATGATGAGGATATTGAAGATAATGAATCTTCCTCACTATCCGATATTGAAGTGGATGATGACGCGGAAGAAGAAGACGAAGTAATCAAACCCTCTCCGAAAAAATCAGTCCCGAGGAAATCGGTGACGAAAAGGAAAGAAACGATATCCGTAACTTCTAGTCCAGCAACGAGAAAGACACCGAGTAGAAATGCGAAGAGAGTGAGTGAGACGGGGACGAGGTCGAGATATTTTGAACATGAGGATAGTGGGGAGGAGTGAGGAGTGAGATGAAGGGGGTTGATGGGTGGGGATGGTGGTGGGGAGAAGAGCGTCGTGTGTGTGTGTATGATAGTTGTGAATGATAGGTACTATGTTGGGTTGATTTGTATGATTTGTATGATATGATGTAATGAGGGTGGGAATTTGATTTTGCGACTTTTGGGGGGGGGGGGGATAAAGTCATGAAATGACTAAGTGGATGAATGGACAGTGCGGGTCGTTCACAGATATTTGATACGGAGAAATGGTGAGCGTGTATCATAAAATTAGAGTTAGAATTTAGAGTTAGAAAAATCCACCATACCTTCGAAATTATGTAAATATACTAGCCATAAATCCCACATCTGCATCAACGCTGTACGCATCAAGAGGCATGATGGGAATTTATTGTAGATAGTATGTACTAAATGATTGATCAGTTGATGGGTATTGTGGACAGAGATGTAGATGTAGACAGAGATGTGGATGTAGATGTGGATAAATGGGTAAGTAGGTAGGTAGGTAGGTAGATGGGTGATTAGTGATATCTATCTATTCATTTACTCATCCAACTGTTTATCCATCTATTCACAATTCTCAATTGTCAAACTCAAACTCAGACGCAACACCTAGAAATCGTCGGGAATATAATAGTATATCTCATCTCCTGTGTGAAATTCCCGGGGATGATACGTGTTGTTTGAGCGATTGACATTTATTCCATTTTATTTTAGTCTTAGTTTTGGATTTGGATTCTGGGGTTTATTTTGGGTTGGGGAAGATTTCACTCGATAGATGGCTGGGGCTTCTTATGAAAAGAAGCGGAAGGAGGAGGGATAGATGGAGAGGGGGAAGGTTGATTGGTATGGTTGTGGAAGATGTCAAGGAAGAGGTTAGAAGGTGGAGAGTGTTTTGGGGGATTGGGTATGTGGTTGGAGGATTGGATTTTGGGATTGTTTATGGGTTTTTTTATGGAGAGATGGGCATTAAGATCGTGAGTTTGATGTGATGAACTATGATTTGTTATAGAAAAGGCTTTTTTGCTGTCGCTATAATTATTATATCTTTGAAATTCCGTTACGGAGATGACGTCATTATCGCTTCATAAGATTTATCGTCAATGATATTCCGGAAGTGAAAAGTATAAGGGTGTGTATATAACCCCTACCCTATTCCTTTTCTTTTCCCATCGAAGGGTTTTTATTGAGAGATAGGAAGATGGAGGTAGATGTACATGGAAGTTTCTGTGGTTGTCTTATGCGATTCATTTAGTACTAGAAGCTCTAGGGGTTGAAGATATAAATGTACAGAGAGTGGGATAGAAATGGAGGTAGAGGCTTGAAATGCTCGCTGTGAAGATGGGGAGTATTTGCATTCAATGTGAAGATGGAGCTGTGATGTGGTTTGTGGATCTAGGCAGGCTAACATGGAAGTAGCTCCTTCCGAATTGGTTCTCATCTGGAGGTACCTGTGTATCAGATGAGGAACTCCTCCAACTGCTAAAAATCCAGGGTCTCTGTATTTAAGCTTTCATAGTGTCCGTCACCTTTCTAATCAAAGAAAAATGAAGTCTGGTAACATTCAGCAACAGGGACTGGAGTCATGATCAGTCATGTTGAAAACTTTCAACAACTTTACAGTACACATCTCATCTTTCTCACTCGCTAACGTTGAATCTCATGATCTATCGGAAGCGTGATTTGAAGCTCTTTCGGAGCGCGATTTTGTTGTCTAATGTGTGTGTGTGTGTGTACTGCCATTTATAATCGGTAGTGCGTGTTAATCGTGATGGATAGATATATCAGTGTTAAAAGTCGATCAGTCATTGCATCTCGGCCACAAGGTATTTGTACTAGCTAGGTTTTCATAGCTTTTCGATCCAAGATACCTGGTTCTCTATCTTGATAGGAATTAACTTCGCTTGTTTCAAGCTCTGCTGCTTCTTTCCTTAGTCTGTCGATAGTATGTTGTCAAGATGCATGGCTCAATCAAGTATACAATGGTACTTTTATGTGACTTCCTCTTCCATAGACCTTATGATACATATTCAAGAAAACAAATGATATATGCAACTCATAGGTTTACATTCAGTGAGTAGTTATAATAGAGTTTCGGGGTAGTATCCGATGATGCTATCTATTCTCTCCTGTCTGATATACTTTAAATAAGAAAATAAACAAATATCGAATATCAATATCTAATGAATATAAAAATTATAAATTATTAATATTTCAAGAATACTATAAAGAATATAATATAATATTATTTAGTTTATTATTTCATTCTTTTTATTTAATTTAATTATTTAATATTAATTATTTTAGTTTTTTAAAGCATTTTTATAATTAATAAATCAAGAATTTCATTAAGATATATATTACTTATATAATTAAAACTAAATTTTTTCAAATCTTTAAAACTATATATATTAAAGTAATATCTATATTAAATAATAAAATGTTAAAAGGAATAGAAGTTATTAATACTAATTATGTACTGTAATTAATAATATGATTATCTAAATAGGCTAGATTAAACAAACTATAAATAGGTATATTGATCCCTTTTAAGGGGAGTAAAATAGAATTAAAATATTTATATATATAGTAATATAGTTAATATAAAAGCTTTTTTTATTCAATCTTTTAATAGATTATAAATTTGATTAATATAACCTTTAGATATAATTAATATAATCATTATTATAATTTAATTTGTAGAGTTGAAAAATATATAATATTATTCTATAATTAGTATGTAATACTATAATTATTATTATTATCAACTTATAGAATTGAAAAAATATATAATATTATTTATAAACAAAATATATATAATATTGTTGGAAATCACATGTGTGGTATGTACACATTACTATAAAACCCTTCTCCCGGGCTTCCCGAATATATAGACATATTCAATATATTATTCACTATATGTAACTTACTATCTATTTTTAATAGATTATGAGTACTATGTTATAAAAAGCTTCTTTTTACATCCCTATATACTTTTTTCTTTTAATATAAAGATTTACTATATTAAAATATAACGGGTTTAATCTCAATTGAAATAAAGTATAGATTTCTTATTGTCTTTAAAGACAATAATTAGATGGATTTCTATGAATGTATTTTATTTGTAATACTAGGAGCTAATACATTAAAAATATGTACAGAAGAAAAAGAAATGCTGGTCAACCCTTACTTAGAGATTATAGACTAAAAGAATAAAAAAGGGATTATTATTACAATTCTTAATTCCAGTCTAACCCCTATGTATTAATCTTAATTAATATTCTTCCTTATAACAAATAATCTCCTAAATATTTGAATGAAGTTATTAATATTTAATAATACTATAAACCCTTAATATATTCAAAATCTTTAAAAACTATTCAATTAAGAATAATTCAATCCAAAAGCAAAAATTATTCAAGTCTTCCTCGATTATCTCATTATATATCAGTATAAAACATTAAAGACAAAATCAGTTATTACTGAAATAAAAGTTTATAATTAATTCTTATATATATTATTAGATACAAAAGTCTAATAGATACAATATAATTTCATTATATCCATAAATATAAATCTTCAAAACGCTTTATATACTTTGTAGTAAGCTGAAAGAATTCCTTGAGTTAATACAAATTCTACATTAGCTTATATTATACAAAGAGTCTTTCAAGAACGAGGATTTAAAGCTTGAGATAAAAGAGGATTTAGAGGTTGTATAGAATATTAAGAGAATAGTAGAAAGATATATCTATTAAAGATTAGTAAGATTACTAAGACAAATATTTCTAATTATATTTTTTATAGAAAGAAAGAGTATATATAAAAAGATTATTTTGTTTATATTAGGGTTAGAGAAATAGTATACAATAAACTAGTTAATAAAGATTCTATATATACAACTATTATATATCTTACAAAAGCTGATTAAGAATATATTTCCTTTTTTGTTTATTTTGCTAGCGCTATATATATATAAGCACTCAATAATTATATATAAATACTTAACTCTAAAGCTTTCTATTATTTTATTAGTTCACTTATATATCTCTATAATATTATATATTGAATTATCTCTTAGTATATAAAGACTACAAATAATATAAACATTTTTAGTATTATCTTTAATATAATTATAATTAGGAATCTTATTTTAAAAGATATATAGTATATCAAAGACTTCGGATCTATTTATCTTATATTAATTAGAATACTTATAGCAAATAAACAAAAAGTTATATTTAAAGGAGATTTGACTTCCTATTAGAAAAATAAACAATTAGAAATATCTACAAAAAGAATCAATAAGAATTATATTATTAGACAATCTCTTACCCATTATATTTATATAGTTCACATAAATCCTGAACCTAAAAATGTTTCTTCAAATAATAATAAAATAAAGATTATACATTATTGATTTAATTATTTCAATTATAATCAAATAAATAAACTAAAAAAAGCTTTAAATGGTTTTTATTATACTAAAAAGAAGAAGACTATTAATCGAAAAGTTTATAAGCTATATTTTATAAAAAGGATGAATAAGTATTTCAATAAGTTTATTACTATTTGTATTTTTATAAGATTATATTGTTTTTATATAGATCTTTCAGGAATCCAGGAACCCTTAGAGAATAATAACAAATATTTTATTGTAGTTATTAATAATATAATCAAAACGATTTGAATCAAATATATAAAAGATAAGTTTACAAATATTATCATATTTATATTAATGAATCTAATCAATCAAATTGAAAAAGAGTTTAATTCTAAGATTATAATAATCAAAGTAAACAATAATAGAAATGAATTTAGGTAACAATTCTAAATAGAGATTTCAAAGAAAGATTTAATCTTTGAATTATCACTATTAAAGAAGCATTCTATAAATAGAGTTATAAAAAAGAAGATTTAAGATATCAATATAATATCCAAATTGCTATTGAGTGAATCAGAAATAAGATCTAATATATAGAAGCTTATAATTAAATACATTATATACTTAAAAAACAGATCCCTTATTAAGTTCCTATTATTTGAAAAAACTGGAATGCTCTCCTCAGCGATTATATTATATAAAGCTATATCTAATTAATAATCTAACTTCAAGAAACTCAGAATATTTGGTTGTAAAGCATGAATTAGAAACCTATAGTAATCTAACTTAATAACAAAGAAATTCGAAATCAGAATATTCAAAGGAAATCATATTTTTGTTGGAATAAATAGAAATAATATTTATTACTTTCTTAGTTTTTATAATATAACTATAAATAGAATAGCAAATACTGACTTTAATGAATATAGATATTCCTTTAAAGACCTTAAAGAAAAGATAATTTTAGAATAGTTTGAAATAATAAATAAAAGAAAACCTCCTTTATATAATAATACTATAAAAATAAGAAGGATATAATAAGTATAAAAAGATGTATGAATATATATTAATAAATAATAGAATATTTAAATCCAAAATGAATTATAAACTCAAATCTATTCTTTATAAATATTATGGTAATAATAACTATAAGTTATTAAATTAATATAAAAAGTATAAGTATTTTCATTTTTAAGATAAAGAATATAAGTAGTTATAGAAATTCCAAGAGTTAGATTTGTTTTTATAACTATTCTAATCTAAAATGTTTTAAATAAAAGTTGCAAAAAACAATTAAAAAAGATCTTTAGTGATTAGATTATTTAGTATATAGTTGTACTATATACTATTTTTATATATCCTAAAGATAATCTAATTAATAACTTAAATTCAATATTTAAAGAATCAATAAAGCTTGAAGATATTATACAAGGGAATACTCAAATATAAATAGAAGTAATTAAATCTGAATTATAAAATCTAAAGGATAATAATATTTTCGAGATTATAAATAGAATTATATTCGTAAACTAAAAGTTATTAAAAAGTAGATATATTCTAAGGAATAAACTAAATTAATTCAATAAATTAACTAAAAGAAAAGTAAGATTAGTAATCAAAAAGTATCTTTAAAAATATGGAATAGACTTTTAAAAGATCTTTATTAGTATAATAAAGTATTCAATATTATATATTCTATTAGTAAAAATTGTTATAAAAGATTTAGAAATTAATAATATAAATATTAATATTATCTTTTTGAATAATGAGTTAATAAATATAGAAATTCTTATAAAAATCCTAGAATTTTTCAAAGAAATCTTTTTTAAAATTAAATTTAAAAGCAAACTATATTTTAAACTAAAAAAATCATTTTATAAATTAAAATAAGTATTAAAAGTTTAGTAAACTATTGTCTAAAAATTCTTTAAAGAGATTGAATTTAAGGAATCCATAATAGATTCGAATCTCTTTATAGGAAAGGGAGTATATATCCTACTATATATAAATAATTTATTAATAATAGAAAATTATATTAATATTAATTTAATGAAAAAGATAATTTTAAATAAATGGAAATGTAAAGATTTAAATAAAACCAGTATATTCCTAAGTATTCAAATAAAATATAATCAATGAAATTAATTATTTAAGATATATTAATCGAATTATATAAAAAAGATCTTATATAGATTTGGAATTAATCTTTTTAATATTAAGACTTTGCCCCTCTCTTTAAATATAATAATTTGAGATATAAAAAAAGAAAAACTATTATATAAAAATAATAAGATTCTTTACTTATAAATTGTTAATAGTACTATCTACTCCTTTAATCTCATATAATTTAATATAATATATACTATAGGCCAGCTTACTTATATAATGTATATATTAGAGGAAAGTCATCTAATACTTATAAAATACTTATTTCAATATCTTACTAATATATATTCAATCAGTACAATTTATTCAACTTGATTTAATATACTTTCATACAAATATTAAGTATACATAAACTCAATATAAGAATCTTTAACTAATAGAAAATCTATTTAAAGAATAGTTTTAATTAGATATAGTAATGTTATAATATAATCTTTAATAAAACAGAAATTAATATCTCTCTATATAATGAAAATTGAAATTATAGTAGTAAATAAGAGTATAAAAGAATTAGTTTAAATAAAAAAGCTAATTAAAGATTTAAATAAATACTTTAAGAAAAAGCCCTTTATTTCAATATTATATTATAATAATATAAATAGAGTTAATTAAATACAAAAGAACAAATTTCATAATAAGACTAAGTATATTAATATTTAATAGCATTATATTCGAAAAAATATAATTGATATAAAAAGGCTATATATTATATAAATCCTAAAAACTAAATAGATAATTAATATTCTTATAAAATAGCTTACATACCCTAATTTTATAATTTATAGAAAAGATCTAGAATTAAATCTAAAATACTGAAAACAAGTATATCAAAGAATATTAATAATCATTAATCCTGAATTCGATTATATTATATATTTTAGTCGATTTAGCTAATTCAATTTTTTATTAATCAAATTGACCAAATCAATCAATCAAATTAACCAAATTAATCAATTTATCTGAAATTAATCAAAAATACTAAATTCACTTAATTCTTTAATTTTATCAGTATCATAATATTCACTATAATCACTAGATTCATTAAATTTATCGAAAATTATACAAATTAATTGAATTAATCGATTTACTATAAATTGATCAAATCAATTAACCAAATTAATCAAATTAATTATTTAGAGAAAATTATATAGAGTAATTAATAAATTGAAGATCTATTCATATAGAATTAAATTTAGATTATTTACCATACTAAAAAAGTGATCTTAAAATCCAAAGATAATAAATCCAAAGCAATTTATTGATATATATACAAAAGGGATTTTACAAAAATAAATTGAATTCATATTGCTATATCTCTTTATAATAAATTGAATTTCATTTAACATAAACAGGGAAAACAGGATTTGAATAAAGAATACTCTTATACTATAATACAATATTAAATCATAAAGTTATTAAACTTTATTAGAGATATAGAAACTATAAACAATATTTGAATATTAATATTATTATAGGAATTAATAAGATTCTATATAAATATATATATATATAAAGTTTATATAATTTAAATAATAGATTCCTACCATAAAAAGGATATTGGAAATCATATATATAATATATATACACTACTATAAAACCCTTTTCCCAGACTTCCTGGATATATAAACATATTTAACATATTACTCACTATGCGTAACTTGCTGTCTATTTCTAACAAATATAATAGAAAGATATATAATATTAATTATATTTATATATAAAAAAAAAAAAACCTTACAAATTTTTTATATAAATATCAAAATAAACAAAATCAAAGAGTAAATAAAAAGTATTCCAAATCTTATTCAAAAGATTTATAATTAATGATTTCGATAAATAAAAATATAATTAAAAGGAAAGGATTGATTTTATATGATTGAATTTATATTACAAGAGTATACTAAGATTAAAGAAGTTAGAATAAAAGTTAATAATATTAAAGTTTTTCTGATTCTTAAAGAAAGCAAAATTATAAATATTAGGCTTAATCTAAATAAAAAGGCTAAATATTTGAAAGATAAAGTTAGTATACTATTATATATATATAAATCATTTAATAATAATAATAAAGTGCTTATTAATAAATATAATATAATACGAATATTATGAAATTATTTAAAATTAAAGTATTTAAAAATTAATAATATTATAGCTAATTTGTATTTAATAATAATTTAAATATTCATTTTTAAATCTACTAATTATTCAGAAATAATTATTATTAAAATCTAGGATAAATTGAAAGAATATTGATATAAGTTTAATATTATCAATTCTGTATTTAAGGATTTATATAGAAATAAAGTTCTATTTTTAATTCTAACTAGAAATCTTTCAAATAAATATTAAATAATAATTAATGCTATAAGTGTTTAAAGTATATTAGTAATAGAAAACAAAATCAAGTATTTTATAATTAAGAAGTTTAATATTTAGAAGATAGAATAAAATTATATTATTAATAGAAAATATATAATTCTAAAACAATAAAGAGAATATAAAGGATTAAACTTATTTATAAAATAAAATTAAAATAATAAAATTAAAATCTATACTTATTATTTTTATAAATAAAAAGAGTATTTTCTATATAATTATAAAAACCTTATATTTGTATAAACTCTAATCCATAATTATTATAAAGTTAAATAACAAAAAGTAATACTCAAAAAGATAATCAAAATATTATTTACTAAGAAAAAAAGCAATTATATTTATTTTATAAATAATAAAAATCTTTTAGTTGACTTTGATTTATTAAAAAACAAAGAAAAATTTAATAATAAAAAATACTATATTTTTAAAAAATTTATTTATAAATTTTTTTTTTTTTGTTAATATATAGATATTAATATTTTTATATATATATTTAATTAACTTTCCCTTTTTAGAAATATCAAGAAAATAAAAAAAAAATAATAAAAGTTGATAAAGGAATTATATATTATAATTAAATAGATATTACTATAATAAAACTAGAAAATAAAGATATAATTTTATTCTCAAAAATATTATATATACTAGAATTAGAAGTTAATCTCTTTTTTAATAAAAAGATTTATAAAACTAAATTTAAAAACAAATTTAATTTAGATTATATATATTTTCGAAAAAATAGAATAAATATTATTAAAACAAAAATAAATAAAGGAATTTATATAATTTTAAATATTATAAAAGAATATAAAAATGTTATTCTTTAAAATATAAAGATTATTAATAATATAAAACTAAATAAGATTATAATAAAAACCTTTTTAAATAAATTTAAGGATTTAGAAAACTATTTATTATAATATAGATAATTCAATTATTTTAGTCTAAAAAAGATATGAAACCTTTATAAAATTATTATATTAAAAAAGCTAATCAAAATCCTATTCAAGATTTTTATATATAAAATTTATATACTTATTAAAATAAAGAATTTAATCTCAAAACAATTTAGTTTTTATAAAATAAAAAAATTAGAATTTATTTATTTTAATATTATTAATCTATTTCTAAAGTCTTTATAAGAAAATTATTATTTCTTATTAATTATAAACAATTAAATAAAAATAAACTAAATTTTGATTTTGAAAACAAAAGATAAAGTTATATTAAAATTAAAGAAATAAAAAACTAAATTGAAATTGGATATAAGTAATAAGATATTAATTATTTAAATTAATAATATATTAGAACTAATTTAAGTTATTAAAAAATAAAACTCTAAAATTCGATTGAAATTGATTATTATAATATTATTTTATTAAAATAAAACTATTAAAAGAAATATTAGTATTATTAAAACTGATATAAAAGTTATATTAAAAAAAACTAGATTATTATTGGAATTCTAAAATGAAATTATTGAATATAATATATATTATAAAAATAAAACAAATATTAAATTAATTATTAATAATAGTATTATTAGCCCTATCAAAGTATTTATAGAATTAATTCTGAATATCAATTATTATAGAATATAGGGAAACAAGTATTATATATATATTAATCCAAAAATAATTCTAAAGGATTAATAATATAACAAATTATAAGATATAGTTTAAATAGATATCTTTATAGAATATTTATATATAATTAATAGATATATCAGAATATATTCGTTAAAACTAAGCTATATTATATAAGCAAACTAAATGATTATAAATAAATCTAAAAGAGGGGAGAATTTAGATCTGAAAATAAGAAACTTTATATTAGGATTTTAAGATATAGAGAATATTGTTTTTAATAGGAAATTAAGAAGCAGATTTTATAAGATATAAGAAATACAAAAATCTCTATCTAAATTATTATAAAATACTGTTATCTCTGAACACTCGAAAATTGTAATTTTTAGTATACTCAAAGTCAATAGTATTTAATAATTTAATAAAAACAGTAAAGAGAATATTATTGAGATTAATCCTTTTGTAAAACCAATTTCATTTTTAGAAATAGAAAAAATAAAGATATTAAATATAGCATCTATAATTAATAAACCTTCAATTAAAGCTTTAATTATATATATAGATATAAATCCTCTCAAAAAATATTTTTTTCGAAAATATAAGCAAAATAATAATAAATTAAATAAATATATTCAAAAACTAATAAAAATAATAATAATAATATTTTTAATAAATCCAAATGAAAATACTATTAAATATATTATAATTTTCATATTCTTTATATTAAAAATCAATTCAAATATTAAAATGAAATTATCCAAAAACCTTCAATTGATCTTAGAAAATTCAATAAGTGAGAATACAACCTTTCTTATAAAACAAATTCTAGATATTTTTATTTCTATTATATATAATCAAATAATCTCAGATTTTGAATATAAAAAAAAATAAAAATAAACTATCAAAAAGGAAATTAGTTTATTAATTACAAATAATATTTAAAAAGAATATATTCTATTGAAAGATAGAAATCTTATTTCAATTAAATAGATATTTATAATAAAGATAAAGAATAATAAGATTAAAAAATTCAAAGTATAATTAATAATAAAAAGTTTTAATTAAGTTTTTGAAAAAGATTATAATAAAATATTCGTTTTTATAATATAATTTAATATACTCTATTTATTTTTAGTAATTATTATAAAAAAGAACTTAAAATACTAGTATTTTAATATAAAAAATACTTTTACAAAATCCCATTTTAAAGAAAAAATATATCTTATATTATCTCAAGGAATTAATATATCAAATATATTAAAAGGAATAGAAGTTACTAGTACTAATTATATACTATAATTAATAATATGATTATTTAAACAAACTAGATTAAATAAACTATAAACAAGTATATTAATCCTTTCTAAAGGGAATAAAATAGAATTAAAATATTTATACATATAATAATATAATTAATATAAAAACCTTTTTTATTTAATCTTTTAATAGATTATAAGTCTGATTAGTATAATCTTTAGATATAATTGATATAATTATTATTATTGTTGGAAATCATATATATGATACTAAGTAGTATGCTAGTAACAAACATCTTTTTCTATTCCAATAGGTTATAAGCCTGGGTGGTGTAGTGGTAAAGTGCACGACTACAGGTTCTCTGATACGAAAAAGATTTATATCTAATAATTTGCTATTAGATAAAAAAAAGAAACGAATCTATACAAAAAAAGCTATATACACTGATAGAGAGATCGATAAGCTCTGTATAGAGATACATTGAAGCTAATCCTAAATAGGAATAGGACTATAGAGTATACTACTTAAGAGGGCGTGTTGGAAATCATATATATGATACTAAGTAGTATGCTAATAACAAACATCTTTTTCCATTCCAATAATTATAATCCAATTTGTAGAGTTGAAGAGTATATAATATTATTTTATAACTAGTATATAGTACTGTAATTATTATTATTATTAATTTATAAAATTGAAAGAGTATATAATATTATTTATAAACAAAATGTATATAGTATAATAGAAAGATATATAGTATTAATTATATTTATATTTACAATCTATATGGATTTATTTATACAGAAAAAAGGAAAGAAAAATCTTACAAATTCTCTATATAAATATCAAGATAAACAAAATTAAAAAGTAAACAAAAAGTATTCTAAATCTTATTTAAAAGATTTATAATTAATAATTTCAATAAATAAAAATATAATTAAAAAAAAAGAATTAATTCTATATAATTAAGTTTATATTATAAGAGTATATTAAGGTTAAAGAAATTAGAATAAAAGTCAATGATATTGAAGTTTTTTTAATTCTTAAAAGAAATAAAATTATAAATATTAAGCTCAATCTAGATAAGAAGGTTAAATATTTGAAAGATAAAGTTAGTGTATTATTATATATATGTAGATTATTTAGTAATAATAATGAAATATTTATTAATAAGTATAATATAATATGAATATTATAGAATTATTTGAAATCAAAATATTCAAGAATTAATAATATTATAGTTAATTTATATTTAATAATAATTCAAATATTTATTTTCAAATCTATTAACTATTTAGAAATAATTGTTATTAAAGTTTGGGATAAATTGAAAGAATATTAATATAAGCTTAATATTACTAATTTTGTATTCAAGGATTTATATAGAGATAAAACTTTATTTTTAGTTTTAACTAGAAATCTTTTAAGCAAATATTAAATAATAATCAATATTATAAGTGTTTAAAGTATATTAATAATAAAAGACAAAATCAAATATTTTATAATTAAGGAGTTTAATATTCAAAAAATAGAACAAAATTATATTGTTAATAGAAATTATATAATTTTAAAATAATAAAAAGAATATAAAAAATCAAGTCTATTTATAAAGTAAGATCAAGATAATAAAACCAAAATTTATGCTTATTATTTCTATAAATAAAAAGAGCATTTTCTATATGATTATAAAAATCTTATACTTATATAAACTTTAATTTATAATTATTATAAAGCTAAGTAATAAAAAGTAATATTTAAAAAAACAATTAAAATATTATTTACTAAAAAAAAAAGCAATCATACTTATCTTGTAAATAATAAAAGTTTTTTAATCAATTTTGATTTATTAGAAAGCAAAAAAAAATCTAATAATAAAAAATATTATATTTCTAAAGAATTTATTTGTAAAACTATTTCTACTTATTAATATATAGATATTAATATTTTTTTATATATATCTAATCAATTTTCCTTTTTTAGAAATATTAAGAAAATAAAAAAAAAGATAATAAAAGTTAATAAAAGAATTATATATTGTAATTGGATAGGTATTGTTATAATAAAACTAGAAAACAAAAGTATAATTTTATTTTCAAAGATGTTATATATATTGGAATTAAAAGTCAATCTTCTTTTTAATAAAAAGATTTATAAAACTGAATTTAAAGGTAAATTCAATTCAAATTATATATATTTTCGAAAGAATAGAATAAATATTATTAAAACAAAAATGAACAAAGAAATTTATATAATTTCAGATATTATAAAAGGATATAAAAATATTACTTTTCAAAGTATAAAAATTATTAATAATATAAAATCAAATAAAATTATAATAAAAATTTTCTTGAATAAATCCAAAAATTTAAAAAACTATTTATTATAGTATAAACGATTTAATTATCTTAATCTAAAAAAGATATAAAATCTTTATAAAGTTATTATATTAAAAAAGCTAATTAAAGTTTTATTTAAGATCTTTGTATACAAAGTTTATATATTTATCAAAATAAAGAATCTAATCCCAAAACAATTTAATCTTTATAAAACAAAAAGATTAGAATTTATTCATTTTGATATTATTAGCTTATTCCTAAAGTCTTTATAAGAAAACTACTATTTTCTATTGATTATAGATAGCTAAACAAAAATAAACTAGATTTTGATTTTAAAAACGAAAGATAAAGTTATATCAAAATTAAAGAAATAGAAAATTGAATTAGAATTGGGTATAAATAACAAAATATTAATTACTTGAATTAATAATATATTAAAACTAATTTAAACTATTAAAAAATAAAACTCTAAAATTCGATTGAAATTGATTACTATAATATTATTTTATTAAAATAGAATTACCGAAAAAAATATTAGTACTATTAAAATTGATATAAAAATTATATTAAAAAAGACTGGATTATTATTAGAATTCTAAAATAAAATTATTAAATATAATATATATTATAAGAATAAAACAAATACTAAATTAATTATTAATAATAATATTATTAATCTTATTAAAATATTTATAGAATTAATTCTAAATATTAGCTATTATAGAATATAGGAAAGTAAATATTATATATATATCAATTTAAAGATAATTCTAAAGAATTAATAATATAACAAATTATAAGATATAATTCAAATAAATATTTTTATAGAATATTTATATATAATTAATAAATATATCAAAGTATATTTATTAGAACTAGACTATATTATATAAACAAGCTAAATAATTATAAATAAATTCAAAAAAAAGAAAAACCTAAATCTGAAAATAAAAAACTTTATATTAAAACCTTAAGATATAAAGAATATCATTTCTAATAAAAAACCAAAAGATAAACTTTATAAAATATAAGAAATATAAAAATCCTTATTTAAGTTATTATAAAATATTACTATCCCTAAATATCCAAAAGTTATAATTCCTAATATACTTAAAATTAATAATATTTAGTAATTTAATAAAAACAATAAAAGAAATATTATTAAAATCAATCTTTTTATAAAATCAACTTTATTTTTAGAAATAAAAGAAATAGAAATACTAAATATAATATCTATAATTAATAAACCTTCAGCCAAAACTCTAATTATATATATAAATATAAATCCCCTCAAAAAATACTTTTTTCGAAAATATAAACAAAACAATAATAAATCAAATAAATATATTTAAAAACTAATAAAAATAATAATAATAATATTTTCAATAAATCTAAATGAAAATATTATTAAATATATTATAATCTTTATATTCTTTATACTAAAAATCAATTTAAATATTAAAATGAAATTATTTAAAAATCTTTAATTAATTTTGAAAAGTTTAATAAATAAGAATATAACCTTTTCTATAAAATAGATTCTAGATATTCCTATTTCTATTATATATAATCAAGTAATCTTAGATTCTAAATATAAAAAAAAATAAAAATAAATTATTAAAAAGGAAATCAATTTATTAATTATAAATAATGTTTAGAAAGAATATATTCTATTAAAAAATAGAAATCTTATTTCAATTAAATAAGTATTTATAATAAAAATAAAGAACAATAAGATTAAGAGATTTAAAGTATAATTAATAATAAAAGGTTTTAATTAAATTCTTAAAAAAGATTATAATAAAATATTTGTTTTTATAATATAATTTAATATACTCTATTTATTCTTAATAATTATTACAAAAAAAAACTTAGAGTATTAATATTTTAATATAAAGAATACTTTTATAAAATCCTATTTCAAAAAAGAGATATATTTTGTATTACCTTAAAGAATTAATATATCAAATAGATATGTTTTATATATATTATAGAGTTTATATAATCTCAAGTAAATTAAATAAAATTAAAATCAATTTTTAAAATTCAAATTAATTAATTAGGGTTTTATTCAAAATCTCATTAATTTGTATTTATATATATATATTATTTGATAATTCAATCTATTAATTTATATTAATAATATAATTGTTTTTTCGATTTCAAAAGATTAATTTAATTAATTCTTTATAATACTTTTCTTATATTTCAATACCAAGAATCTAGAGAAGATTAATAAGATTCTAAATATTAGGATTATAAGAAATCAAGTAAATAGATTATTTATATTGAATCAAAAAGAGTATCTAAAAGCTATATTTACTAAATTCGGAATCTTATATATTTAGTATTATACTAAAAAGATATTTATTATTGATTACTTATATCTATAATCTATTATAAAAGATAATAAACTAATCGATATTATTGAATATCAATAAGCTATAAATAGTTTTATTTATTCAATAATATATACAAAACCAGATATCTTCTTTATATTAAGCCAATTATTATAATATATAGCAAAACTAATGAAATACTATAGAATAGAAGTAAAGAATTTAATATAATATTTAAAAACTATAATTACTTAGAAATTTAAATATAGGTCTAAGGGAGTATAATACTAAATTATAAAGAAATATAATCTACTAGTAAATATTATAAAAGTCTTTATTAATATAGATTAAGCAAATAATTAATATAATTAAAAAAGTATTTCTAAAGAAGTTATTATATTCTATAAAGAATTGATATTGTGAGCTAATAAGAAACAGAATTCAATAACAATATTAAATATTAAATTTAAATATATATTAATAATAATATTTATTAAATAAGGGAAATAGTTAATTCAAATATTTAAAGATCTTGAAAAGATAAAATATATATCTATATACAGAAATATTATTTAATTATTAAATAATAATTAAAAAGTAATAGTTTTAATTAAGAATTTGTATTTATATAAATAATTAAAATATATTAATATATATTACTATTTTATTAAGAATTTTATTAAAAAAGAAAAGATAATAATTAATTATATTAATATATTAAATATAGTAGTAGATAGGATAATCAAATTTCTAATAAGAGTAATATTTGAAAGATTCAAAGAAATATTAGAACTAAAATAATAGAAATATAGAGAATTAAGAAAATCGAAAATAATAATTCCTATAAAGAAATATTAAAAGAAATAAAAGTTGTTAATACTAATTATATACTGTAATTAATAATACAGTTATCTAAACAAACTAAATTAAATAAACCATAAATAGGCATATTAATTCCCTCTAAAGGAAGTAAGATAGAATCAAGATGTTTATATATATAGTAATATAGTTAATACAGAGACCTCTTCCACCTAATCTTTTAATAAAATAAATATATTTTATATGTATTACAAAATTTGTATAGTCTTAAACAAATTAAACAAAATTGAAATCAACTTTTAAAGTCTAAATTGATTAATTAAAACTTTACTCAAAATCTTATCGATTTATATTTATATATATATACTATTCAACAATTCAATTTATTAATTTATATTAATAATATAATTATCTTCTTAATCTCAAAAGATTAATTTAATTGATTCTTTATAATATTCTTTTTACACTTTAATACTAAAAACCTGAAGGAGATTAATAAGATTCTAGATATTAGGATTATAAGAAATCAAGCAAATAAATTATTCATATTAAACCAAAAAAAGTATTTAGAAATTATATTTACTAAATTCGGAATTTTATATACTTAGTATTATACTAAAAAAATATTTATTATTAATTACTTATATTTATAATCTATTATAAAAAATAATAAACTAATTAATATTATTAAATATCAATAAGCTATAAATAGCCTTATTTATTTAATAATATATATAAAACCAAATATTTCCTTTATATTAAATCAATTATTATAATATATGGCAAAACTAATAAAATATTATAAAATAGAAATAAAGAATTTAATGTAATATTTAAAAACTATAATTATTTAGAAACTCAAATATAAGCCTAAAAAAGTATAATATTAAATTGTAAAGGAATATAATTTATTAGTAAATACTATAAAAATCTTTATTAATATAAATTAAGCAAATAATTAATATAATCAGAAAAGTATTTCTAAAGGAGTTATTATATTCTATAAAGAACCAATATTATAAATTAATAAAAAGTAGAATTTAATAATAATATCAAATATTGAATTCGAATATATATTAATAGTAATATTTATTAAGTAAGAAAAATAGCTAGCTCAAATATTCAAAGATCTTGGAAAAACAGAATATATATTTATATATAGAAATACTATTCAACTATTAGATAACAATCAAAAAACAATAGTTCTAATTAAGAATCTATATTTATATAAACAATTAAAGTATATTAATATATATTATTATTTCATTAAGAATCTTACTAAAAAAGAAAAGATAATAACTAGCTATATCAATACATCAAACATAATAACAAACAGAATAACCAAACCTCTAACAAAAATAATATTCAAAAAATTCAAAGAGATACTAGGATTGAAATAATAAAGATATAGAGAATTAAAGAAATCGAAAATAGTAACTCTTATAAAAGAATATTAAAAGGAATAGAAATTACTAGTACTAATTATATACTGTGATTAATAATATAGTTATCTAAACAAACTAGATTAAACAAACCATAAACAGGCATATTGATTTCCTTCAAGAGAAGTAAGATAGGATTAAGACATCTATACGCATAGTAATATAGTTAATACAGAAGCCTCTTCCACCCAATCTTTTAATATAAAATGAGATTTTATATAATAAAATTAATTCTATTTGATTCAGAAGTTATATTCTCAAAACCTATCAAGGTGCAGGTAAAGACTTATATTGTACTATAAGGGTAGAAGGGCTATAGAAGAGTGAGGCCCTACTTATAGAAAGCAGGGCACGCTAATGGTCTGTGCCTGAGGCACGAAGGCAACTACAGATCATGTAGTTGGCGCCGTGACAAAACCAAACATTCAAATAAGAATTTTATTAAATTAATTAATATCAATTAAAGCTTTTTTTAAATTTACTTTAATTAAAAAACTAAAAAGATTTTAATAAGGAATAGATATAATATATTAAAATAAAAGAATATAGATAATCAAATATAATATAATAAATATACAAATAGTGATTCTTTAATAGAAAAACAAACTACTATATAACAATATAGTAAATGTAATAATATTTTATATAATATATAAACTTATTAATTAAATCCGGTATTAATTGATTTTTAAATTACATATAATTTAATTATAGTTTATAATATTATTATAATATTATTTCAATAAAATATAAACAATTGAGGTAAAAGTATACAGGGTCATGGTATGTATAGGGTCCTAATAAACCACGTTATTCCTATCCCCAACCTTAATCCTATTCCATCCTATTCCATCCAAACCGAAACGCCAAGAAAGGAAATAATGGTATCGGAACTAGAATTTGTACGTCTACTCGTTTATTCGTTCGTACTTATGTGTATTATTAATCTGCTTTAATCGCACTATCATATCATTAGCTTCGTAATCATATATTGTCACAACCCCCATCACAACCGAAAAACGTTATCCATACTCTTCTCTTTCTTTCAAACAGGATCACCACTTAAGTACCTAGCTAGCCCCAAAGACAAAAGACAAAAGACAAAAGAAAAATTTCAATAACTTACCCATAAACCCTTCTCACAAACCAAAAACTGGTCAAAAATCCCACTGTGCCCGTTGCCAATCCATAAGTAACAGCCACGACTCCGCAATAACTAAAAAACAATATTCCACTAACAAATCCTTCAATATGTAACCTTCTCATGTAAAACCACACACAATATGCCATAACCCAAACTGCTGATCCACCTCCTACAAGGAAAGAATGCCACCACCAATTGTAATCTTCAGCGCAAAGTTTAATGTAAATGGTAACGATTGTGACTTCCGCAATTGTGATCATGAGAAGAAGAGTTATGAGAGAGAGAAACCCGAATACGTAGTAATACCCACTTTTATCTTGCCAAAGTGATTGAAAGACGAAAAGAAGTTCGATGAAGATTACTGCGAAAGGGATGAGGCCAGCCAGGAGAATTGAAGAGATAGAACGGATATACCAAGGTTGAATTGGTACTTGACGAGGGATGATAGCCGTTTTTGTTGGGGATTCCCATGCACCGGAACGTGTGTAGCCGTAGTAAGAGCCGGCATAGACAAGGGGGAGTTGGATGCAAAGCCATAAGAATATAAGAGCGATGAGGGTACCGAATGGAAGGGCGGTACTAGATGCTTGGGCCCAGACGAATAAATTGAGGATGAAGACTAGAGAAAAGAGAAGACCAGGGAAGAGAATGGCTGTGATCAAGGTATTTTTGCGCCAATTGAGACCTCCAAATGTTTTGTAAACTCGTGCGCTGAAATAACCAGAGAAAACTCCTGCGAAGATGAAAAGACCGATTCCGACACTGATGAATCCACCACGGAAACTTGGATTCAGTATACCTAGACTACTTAGAGAAAGTAATCCAAAGGCCATGAAAACGAGTTGCATTCCAGATCCGATCAAAGGTGCTAGAAGATGTCCATAAGGAGGTGGACGGAAAACATCTCCATGAAGTAATTTCCACCCAGTAATATCTTCCAGTTGCTCATCATCGGAAGAAACATCGGCATCATTCTCGGTGTCAACCTGATCCAATAAACCAAGTCCAGTTTTTTCCCCAGTTTTAGGTGATCTTGCTCCACTGCCAGGTCTAGATCTTCTTTTTGATTTCAATTTTCCATCTTCTCCTGAGACATCCTTTGTGTATGCTTTGATATCTCCTCGAACAGTTCTGGCTAAGATCATAGCAACAATGCCACTAAGAAGACCTGAAATAATCAAAGAATTGACAATAGCCAACCAATGAATTCTTGATCCTTCCTCTTGGTTAACAAAGTATAGATCCCATCGATTTCTCCATTCGACCTTTTCATCTTCACGAAAATAAACAGAGTAGGTGTATGGAATCTCCATTGTAGCTCCATCATCCAAATCTATTTCTCTTTCCGGTGGATGATACGATGAAAGTGGGTATGCGAGGGCGGATGAAGAATCGGTATGATTCGGGGCAAGATATAATTCAAATGGTGTGTTGACATCATTCAAATCCGCAGGACATCCCGATTCCACTCTCTTATCAGCTCCAACACTCTTGGTATAAACTTCGAATCCAACAATAACCTTTCCACCTTTTTCTCCATCCTTTCCTGGAGCTTTTCGATATCGAAGAACGATTGTAAGATGATTGTTGATGAAATATCTCGCTTTGCCAGTTTGGGAAAAATCCTTATAACCCAATTTGAACCCAGCAGCGTAATATTTCTTACTTTTATCCACTGTCACAAAACTCGTTGCTCCAGGTAGATTGTCCACAATCCATTCCACAACATAACCATCCTTAACCAATTCTTTTGCGCGCTTGAGATCTCTTCGGGTGACCGTTTTGGAACAGAGGAAATTACATTCTTGATCCTTCCCCATTACCAATTCGATATCGGATTGTGTGATCCTGTCCCCTCGTAAGACTTCGCCAAGATTCAATGATATACTTTGGCCGCTGAGTAGAGAAGATCCGGCATGACGAACACCGGTTGGAGGACAGACGAATGGAAGATCGTAGTAGGCATATTGCAATTGTGTATTATCGGAGTAAACCTTATTGACTAGCAAAGGGATTGCTTCATTGTCTTTATAACTTTTAATCGACCAACCTAGATGAATGGGAGAACAGTTAGATTATTGTCCGGAGTTCAACATCTAGCAGATGAGGGGATGAGATGGATATGGCAGAAAGCGGCAGACGTACCTGGTATGTAGAAAGCATCCGTTATTGAAATTGCTAGAAAGAATAGTAACCAACTTCCTATCCTCATTGAAGAATTGGTAGCCATATTATTGATGTTATCTTGTCCAATAAATTATTAAAAGGTGTAAGTCGGTCAATAAGAAATTGAATTTCCCCCCAGGTTTGAAGTCCGTAAGTTCCGTGAGGTCCGTAGATGTCTTTGGATGAAGGTCGCACCAAACGGAGTTGTCGAGATTGAATTGAAGATACTCTTCTTATCGATGAAATAATGTAATGATCGCGTGTTTCTTATTAAAGTTTTCTTCTTCCTATGTTGATGAATAGAAAGGTATGTTGATCACAACTACCTCTTCCTTCTTTCCTTTTCCCTCTTCTCTAATCTTTAGCCAAGATGGATGCGCGATGGCATAAAGTGTAATATGGGGATTGGGATTATATTTCAGATAAGAAGCTTAAGCCTTCAAGGATTAAAGCAAGAGTCCTTAATAACGAGCGCAATTGGCACAAAGTACCTCTTTTGAAGACTTTAAATCGTGATGCAGGTGATTGTGAAGTTGTCTTCTCATGGATGAAAGGAGATGGAGATCGTGGTATCGGTGAATGAATTATGTTACTTAATGGCAGAGGATTCGGATGTACCAATGTTCGAGGCAAACCGATGGTTGAAGCTCTTTGGGGTAAATGAGGATTGAAGTGTGGAACTAGAACGAGAACGAGAGCGAGAACGAGAACGAGAATGTGAACTAGAGCCAAAACTACCTAGGTGGTCAATATTCTCCACCAAAACGGCTTGAACGGGTTTGGAGTGGGAGGTATGGCAAGGGGATTGAAGATGGAGAGATCTGGAAGAATTGAGATGGTATGAGTAGAAATGAATTGAGGATACCTAAGGGACATGTAGTCCGTACAAAGTAAAGAAGAGTAAACGGTAAGGAGGAGACGTATTCACATTTCCTTCACATTTCCTTCACATTTCCTTCGACGTGATTGGTACGGAACACATTCTCATATCTATGGTTGTGTTGCGACGGAACAAAATCTCATGCGTCTATTCATCTATAGAGAGAGTATTCATCCACAGAGAGAGTATTCATCCATCCATCTAGACCTTTCCGAAACAAATGACCTTCCCCTTTTCACTGATCCCGAATACATCGGATATCATTCGTTAGATATCGGATATTGTTACAGAAAATGGATAGATTGATCGTTACCAATTGGAAGTAGGAAGCCGAGATATGTATTTGTTCATTTCTCCTATATACCTATTTATATGTGGATATATTTATTATGTATCTATGTATTTATGTCTTTATTGTTATGTATTCATGTATTCATGTATTTATATATTTATTTATTTATTGTTCGGTATTCACGTCTAAAAATAGCAGCAATTCCTCCTCACCATATTTCCACTTACGCACACGTGAGATTTGGAACTCCTGTCTTGTCTTTGACCATCTCTTGTCCCGAGCCTCTTAGTTCGAAAACTTCAAACACGACGACAACATCAAATCGTCAGAATGTCTTCACCTCATCTCTTTTCTCTGAAACAAATGACATCCGTGTTTGAAAACTATTTGTTTATCAATTCTCCCGTCATAATCTTCCGTCATCCCGTCATCCCGTCTCAACCCCTCACACATCACGGCACAGGATGTATCGCATGCAAAACGTACATGTCCGAATGAGCTTGAGGATGACGAATCGCATGCCTGTGCTTGCATATCTACTACGCAGTTCATGTCGGCCCTCTCAAAATAGGCCGTAGATCAAAATGTGAAGCGGGCGTACGCAATATTATGTTTCTAGAGTTAGAAACGCGAGCAATAAGTAAGAAATTTGACTTGGGTGTTTCGTAATGCCACAAATCGTATCTTGTAATGGGAGAAGTGGTGCATTTGGAAGAAAGATTGACTTGAGTCACACCATAAGATTCTTGATACTTGAATATCACTTCTTCATTCTAGAATGGACAGTGTGGGCGATGTAATATCTGTTTTCTCGAACCCTCGAAAATTCTTCATCCCTCTCAGGTCTAGAACATCAAGTTGATGATCAGCACCCAATAGAGCGAAACGTTACATTGATAGCCCTCAATCAATTGGTAGAGATTTCAACGTAAGGTTTCTTACTGTCAATCTCTATTTTCCATCTTTTTAGTTTCCATCTGTCGACTCTGATCTTTACCCCTCATGGTATGGTTTTGTTATTGTTCACGTGATATGTCATTCGTATCCTCATCTTCTTTCGGTTACTATCTGTCTTGTTGCACATCTGTTTCACTTCTAGCATACACATCGGAGGGATTCTCCTTGTTTTCTGTTCAATTGAGATACGTGATCTTTTCTGGTTCTCGTGTCTAGCACGTGATTCCCGAATTTGAATGTACTCATGGTGCATTGCCCATCCTGGGGTTCCTCGCCGTTACGTTCTGTTGAAAAAGCAATACTTGGACAAAGGATGGTGCATAAACGGTACATTACCGGCACATTGCCGTTACATTACCGTTACATCACCGTTCGATGGCAAGTGCGCCAGATCTTAAAGACCATGTGTTCAGATTGAAACAACTCTTTCGTCACACAATTTTTACATGATAGACAGGGAGTCGATCATACATCGCTTTCTCACCAGCTCCATCACGATGCTTTTAATTGCCGCGTAGAATGTATCTATTGTGTGTATCATAGCGACACCGTGATAGATCATCTTGGACGTGGATATCCACGCAAGAGAACAAAATCTTGGCGAGAAATTGCCCCTTGATCTTGTGCTATGTACCACAAATAAATCCCTCCAGTCCAATGAAGATGTCAGAACTCGAAATACAGAAAGATCTCCGCTAAGATTCTTCATCTGTCAAAGACCAAAGACCGAGTTGACAGCAGATCAACAGAAGTCGTACGTTCCCAAACTTAGTTCGCATTAGCTCTCGGTCTTGTCCGACATTTTCACTCCTGATTTCTTAGGTTTGACTGTTTACTAAAGAGTGCACATAGATTTTGGATAGTTATCTTGGTATGATGTCAAAATTTTATACTTTGAATGGTCTCCACTCCGTCTGAAGTGCACGAAAATAGTTTCTGTTCGTCCATTTCTCACTGACTGTCTCTTTATTCCCGTTAGCTAGAGTTTTGAGGATGATCATCTGAAGATATCAATGCCGCTATATTCGAAGTAGTCTACAATCAACGGACAATATTCGAAACATGGTGATGATATGAGGTCGAATTCTATGAGTATAGGGCTATTAACACTAATTAATCATGATTCGCGAATAGATATACATTTATGACTCCACAAAGACTCAAAGTACCCAGGCTTCATGGCTCTCATTAGATCGACCTAGATCACTGATTTTCAGCACTAAGAACAAAGGGTACTAGTGTGAGACTTTATGCTGTCTATCATATACCGGATTATCATAAGCTTGGTAGTTCAATGCCATCTCAAAGGCGGATACATATAATAAAAGGTCTAGGGGGTCGGTACTCAGATCCGTTCTTCAGCCGTCCTACTATGAAAAATGTTATGTGAACATGCAATTCACTCACTAGAAGGTAATTCTTCATTCAGCTTATCGTTTGAGTTACCGATTGTGATAGTCAAGATTTTCAGTATCAGGATAATTGTCGGGAATAGATTTAATCTATTTTATTGGACGCGTACGTCGAAAGGAGAATGAGGAAGTACCTTGCAATCTCCTCAGTCATCTTGTTCTCCTGTTATCCCCGTTTCATTCCCGTTGGTGCGAGTTGTAGAGCGGTAGATACTCATCTGCCATACCTTTGATATCATATTCCTCCACTCAATGCATAATCCTCAGAAAAACAAAGCATAAAAACAAAACATAATTCCAACGTTGAACTCAAACCTCAGGTACCCGAATACAGATGATTCAGCCTTACACCACACAGTATTTTAGTAGATAGCTTACAGCATCACATGGTCTACATGTCAAAAGTCGTTTAAAATGCGCCACCCGTTGCTTATCTTTTCATAATATTTATCGCAAAACTAGCAACCTGGGGGAAATTTATTGAGGATAGCATGTAGAAGATCTGTTCGTGTATAATTACCTTGTACTATACATGTTTAGTTAGACGGCTTGTATAATATATTATGAAAAGCTTATCAAAGAAGATCATCATTGCAACCTCGGATTAGCCTTTCTTTGTCCATAATTCTTTACTCCTCGCTCTTCGACCTCCATCTATCATTGTTATCCTGGATCATATCCTCCACTCATAAACAACTTCGTACATGATCCAATAGGAAGTCCTGTAGCTTTAGATTTAATGAACTAAACGACAAATTATTACTATACAAACTGTTACTGTCCTTGTACATCATGATGTCTTTCATTCAATCTACAGATTCAGATCGATCGACGTTGCATTAGTGCAATCTCAGTCTCCCATGCGTTATTCATCGTATCCTTCTCCATTGTATCTTGGCTTTTGAGGTCCAAAGTTTTAAGGATTGTATTTGCGTATCGTATATATGAACTCTATCACGACTTGTAAGCGAATGCACTCCGTAACATCCTTCGATAACCGTTCCATAACAAGCTACTAGCATCAATACAGCTGCAGGTATATATTGTGTCCAGAGCTAAGGACAAAATGTGAACCTTCCAAGCTTCGGTCGTACCCATTGTGTCACGAGCCACGCCATCCGCCATAACCGCGTGAGCTAGCTATGGAATTTCTGTCGCATACATCAGCCTATCATTGTCTCAATGTACAGTAGTCGTACAATGATCAACAGGTTCATCTACCAAATCTGGAAGCTATGGCCATTTGCAGCTGGCCAATGCTTGTACCTGCGTCTGTGCGTGAACTTTCTTTAAGGTTTGCATTAGTAAGGTTTTTGTACTCCAATCGTCGTGTAACCGAGATGCAGCCTTCCAATCAACCTAAACCTCAATGTTTCTGCACCCCGACCATTCTGCGCTCTAATCATACATTCTGCCTAGTGGACCATCAACCTTAGAAAATCATCTAGTTTACAAACGCCCGGCTTGCTTGAAAACCTTTTAGATGCACAAGCTCCATACCAGGCCAAGCTTATAGACTAAATACTTTATAGTTTTCACGTACTATGCTTAGCGAACGCATCAATCAACAGATGACTTTGATACGTAGTCAAATTCGAGATCTTCCAACTAAGGCTCGATCCTGGGCACGCAGACTCCGAAGAAAGCGCCATGAAATTAATGTTAGCGTGTGGATAGATAATTCCTTGATATCTGGAGCTTGCGATCTTTTAGTCCTTGGCCAAGTGAGTGACACATGAGAATCATACGGTTATGGGAAACTAAGTATTGGATAGAGTTTCCGTGCCTGAAGCTTGGAGGATTCGAACGTGGTATTTCTTTTTTACTTAATGGCATGATTATCCTAGAATGTTGGGAATATCATTTAAGTTATTACTTATACCCGTCTACATATTTTTGGATATAAAGAATTCCTTTTGAAATCATATCATTTTCAACCCACACAAGTTGAACACTGAGGCTCTTCAATCTGAAATCAAATCTTATCCTTGCACACAATCAAAATGTCTTCCTCATCATCATCATCATCATCGTCATCGTCATCGAATATACAAAAAATCAAAAAACTCTTGTAAGTTCTCCCATACTATATCTTTCCTCATATTTGACACTAACACTCCACTCTCCAGTAAGCTCAAATCCCCATCTTCATCACGCTCCAACTCGCGCTCCACAAGCCTATCCACAAGCCCATCCAGCACCTCTCTCCACTCTCCCCACCCCTCACCTACATTCGACTCCAAACCACGCATCCAATCCTCCTCAACCATAACATCCATCACCTCCTCCCACTGCTCGCACTCCTCCTACTCCACCTCCCGCAAAGGATCCACATCCGGGCTCTCCACCTCTGGCCTCTCTACCGCCGCCGCATTCTCTCTCTCTTCCTCCAATCACACCATCCTCGAAGACTCCCGCAATTCCATCGACTCTCGGAATCGCATCGCGGGTCTGGGCCTCCGCGGAAGTGGAATCAGTATGGGAATGGGTGGTGCGACAACGAGGTGTAATAGTCTCTCATCGATGATTTCGATTGGGTCGTTGGAGATTGAGAAGACGGAGACATTTGGAGTGGAGATTGAGGAGAGGAGTGTGGGAGATTTGGATTTGGAAATTAGGAAGGAGAGGAGAAGGGGGAAGGTTTGGGAAGGAGAATTGGGGGAGTGGATGTGTTAGGATTTGATGTCTGGGTTGGGAGAAAGCCATCTTTGGATTGGAAACAATCATTTATAATAATCGCTTGGATTATTGATTTCTTTTGTCTTTTTTTTTTTCGTTTGGGAAGGATAGCGTCGTGGCTGCATAGCAGACACGCAGGTAGCAAGGTCTTAATAAGGACCGGAACTGAGAACAAGAAAAGCATGGATGGATAAATGGATGGAATGGTTATGGATATGGATATGGAAGTATCAAGGGCTGATTACTTGAGTATCGAATTGATGGGATGGGATGGAATAGGACATATCGGACTTTAATCGAGCCGATTTTTTTTGTTGTTTTTTGGGCTGGGGAAGAGGAAGCTAGGATAGGGAATGGATCTTATGTGTTATGATATGATGATAATGTTTTTTCTCAAAATTTTACATTTGTGATGGTGTGATCATGTGATTTTCATGTGATTGTGATTATGGCTCAGTGATGATATATCGAGAGTTGACACTATGAGGCGGGAAACTGGAAGGTGGAAGGTGGTGGTGTGATGTATGTACGTAGGTATAGGATGATAGATAGATAGATCGTCGATGATTGGTTCCTGGTAGATAGGATAGGATAGGATAGGATAGTATGGAGTTCTAGAGCAGTGTGGACTTTGGAGTGAGAATTTCCATCTGGGGTGTGTGGATGGAATTACTAGGTACATGGAAGGAAATGAGATAAGTGGAGATCAGAAGATAGGATTGGATAGGGTATGCGTGGTTTCTGAATCATTATTGAATAGTACGTGGGTAGGTAGATAGGTATATGAACATTTTACTGAAGAAAAGATTCCTAGGGTAGAAGTACGGAAAGAATTTTTTGGTCAGCAGATTATATCATCCTATCTCATCCCATCTGTATATCTATTCGAATTTGAATGCTGAGATAAATGTCCCAAGAACCAATTCAGCATACTCAATTCCGATTCTAACTCGAAGCATGATGTGGTTTTTCTATCTATGATATGATATTCTATGAAGTGGTGCAGTAATATAACAAATCACTGTCTAGCCGCGTAAAGAAACTCCGCAATCTCGGGTTCGAAAATTCCATCTTGCACCAAGTGGTCGGCGGCCTCGACGAGCCATGATTGACAATCCTTTTGGATGATTTTTTTGCCTAGGTGCGTCTTTGGAGAGGGGTATGTTAGTGTGGTAAATGTGTGATGTGGATTTGGAGTAATCTGCTGTGGAGGAGATAAGGGGTAGAAAATAAAAAGCCTTTGATACTTGAATAGAATTGAATATGAAAAGATCTCACACACCTCGTCTACCACGGAATTTAACGTCTTCCCGGGTACCTCTGCTTTTCTTACACTTTTCTCAAACGCACAGACCGTTCTCCTATACATATCCACATTCACACTCACACTTACATCCACCCCACAACCCCCAGCATCTGGTACTCTCCCCCCGTCAGCCCACTGCAATGGAATCCTCTTCGTAGGAATATCCTCAGTGGTATATAAATTATATTCATGCTGAATCTCAAAACGAAACCCATTCCTCACATCTCCAGTGGCGTGAAGACGAACGCCGATGGAGGTGTGGGAGGGAGATCGGATGAAATAGGCCCAGTGGTCTTTGTAGGGGTAGCCGTTGTATGTGAGGAGTTCTATGAGGAGGGTATTTGGAGGGCCGATAGGTGGAGGAGATGGAACGGGTGGTAACTTTGCTGGAGTGAAGGGTTTGGGGAAACTGGGGGGAGGAGGAGGAGGGGGTGGAAGTCGTGGAGCGGAGCTGCTGCCGGTGTTGGGGGAGTGATTTGCGTTTTGGAAATCATCTGATAATAGAGTGGAGTGATGATTCTCTGTTGATTCGTCAATTGTCGTAGAGTCCTTATCTTCAACGGGTACATGAGAAGGGGTCTGAGAGGTCATGATGATAGGGTCAATCTTTTCAATATCGCCAATATACACACTTTCAATAACGTAACTGCGACGAAAAACCACGAACAAAAGAAAAAATAGCTTAAGAAGTAAAACAAACCATAAAAGTAAAAAGTCTTGGAAAAAAGAAATTCAGAAGTTCCTTTTGAGTAGATTTCTAGGCAGTCGTTAATGTAGGTTAAATCAGCCTTATAAAAATGGGTCCGGATTCTGTCCGGGGTAGGTTAAGGGGGTCCCACAACTCTGTGCCGTGAACGTTGGTGGCGCTTTTGCTCTACACCACCTGCGTTATCTAGGTATGTGCTCTGGGATTTTATGAATGATGTATCTTGGTGATAAAATTGTCTGTTTTTGAATTACACAATATGAGATGTGAGCAAGATAGAAGATGTATTGTATATGAGGAATCGAACAGATGAAGGGGTTGCGAATTTTGAAGTTAGATAGCATTGATATAAGCGAGTGGATTATTTCTGTGATTAATCCATAAGAAAGTGTTCTTGATAATACTGCCCGTTAAATTCTCTGGGTAAATGGATAGTGAGTGAAAAAGCATCTCAATACAAAATAAAGTGCATCAAGCTATCCAATAACAGCGAAGCCATGCCTGACTTCCTAAATGTTTGCCGAATCATGTTTATGAGGTCTGTTGTTTTTGTTCACAGATCGAGTAGGAACTTTTGAACCTCTTATCAACGCCAAACCCTAATTTTAGAGGTAATTATTATTACCTGGATATTATCTGGCATAGTCTTACATAATGTGAGTGCTATAGGGCGGAATATTGGATTTCTATTCCGAAGGAGTTTGATAATACTATTCCGGGTCTAGAAAAACGACGCATAAAATATCTTCCTAAAAATCGTTCTGGATTATGAAACTTAATAGTTGTGGGCTTTATTTTTTGTTCACGAGGACATGGTTTTCGGATATTTGTTCAATCTATTACATTACTATTGACATCCGCTACTGATATCTCTAGACACTATGCGAAAATAACATAAATACACATGGTAAAGGGAAAATATTCCAACGCTCAATCTTGGAATACTTCCTGCTACCAAAATCCAACTCCGTGAACTACAAAAAGATAAACGCTGTTCCAATTTCAAAGCCCAAAATGAATAGAATTGACAATTTAGTTTTCAAGACAATACTTTCTTTTTCTTTCACGCAATAAATCAAGAACGAGTCGAATTTCATGAATGTCCCACATCAAAGAAGACGATTCTAGAATCTTTAGAACCCATTCAGACTCTACAGGATGTGTTTTATGCGCCTGAGCAATACCCTTAGGATAGAGAAAATTGATACATGCTAGACGGTACGGATTTACATCCCTGTGATTCCTCCAGAAGTTGACCCATTGATCTTCATTCCTCTCTACAGGCAATGATACGAGATCTTTGTCCACCTCGACGTTTCGTGACAATTGCTCTTTTGCCCACTGACATCGTAAATTCTGTTCTTCTGATGTCAGATCAGTAATCATGTCCCTGACAAATGAAATGCTCTCGTAAGAAAAGATTCCGCAATTGATGTCGGTAGCCTTGAGAACATAGACCCCATTCCAATCCAACTTCGCACATTGTTTTGAATCAAGGTGCTCTCTCAATGGCTCGAGAAGTGACATTAGAATATTGAAGCACGCGCACTCAAATGTGTAGTTATTGTAGTCTTCGTCTTCGTCTTCTTGTGGGTATTCACGGTCTGGTTGAACACACAACCTAAGCTCAAGTATTTTCCTCCTTCTTGGTGTTCCTACTTCCCCATTTCCTAACAATTGCTCAATAACTTTTTGGATTCTTGCTTTGAACAGTCTGTACAAGTCCGCGTCCTCAGATAAGACTGGGCCAGCATAATCCCCAATGCTACTAATGTTCAACTTGATGCGCCTGATTTGACTGCCGTGATGAACTAAGAACTTGTCCAATCTCTGTCGATTACTTTCAATAAGACCGGGGTATTGTTCATGCTCATTGTGGACCGGTATTGTTTCAAAATTGAAGTCTGCCGCTTCTACTATATCTATCCAGCCTCCTTCCGATTCATAAATCTCAGGGTATCCCAGATAATCAGATTCCTCGAGGTCTAGTGTAATCGGAATGATCGTTTCTCGATAAAATTCTGGCAAAAATCTAGCTCGCACATCCTTGGATATCGATAGCATATTGAGTGCATTCTTGATATGTCTCGTTTGAATTCCATAGTTAGAGAATCTTGAACTTTTGTCTTGAGCCTCCTTAAGAAGCTGTCTGAATATAGCGTGTAGAACTTCGTTAGGAAGATTGAGAAAAGTCAAGCGTTCGCTTCTCTTTGGAATGGGAGCAGAGGTCAGATTTGAGGTTCCGTTACGTTTGTATGTGAGATTGACGAATTCATCCGAGGAAGACATCTTGGAAATGTGTGAAATGATAGGAAGTTATAATATGATACCCGCGTATACAAGTATGAGTAGATGCGAATGTGTAAATGTACAAATATATATGGATATATGAACGTGTGATACGTAGAAGATGAAAAATAGTAACAGAGGAGCAGGTAATCTATTCAGATAAATAAAAGTATTGAAGATTTTTGTATGTCATTAAAAAGCTGAGAGAAGACTACTCCTCACAGTACCTTTTTTTGACATGTCTAGTCCAGACCGGAGCATCACTAGTCTATGAACTATTCAGCTAGATTTGTGCAGATCCAGATACTTTAAGCTTCCTAGTGTACTTACTTTTCAATTTGTTATCAAATCGTAGACTGATTTCTCAGATTTTGATCCGATCAAGCATATAAATGAATGGATGGAATATGAAGCATGAATTGAAGAAATAGAATAATTTAAAATCTAAGATATCCATGATAAATCCAGCCAGATTGTTAGAAACCCAGATATCACTGTTTTTGCCATAAACTAGTCACACCTTAGGGGGCCTAGCTCCTAGATATAGTACATGAAATAATATGAGCTACCCCAGGTTTTTTTCAAATGTAGAAATCTGCGGGGCGCACTCAGCAAGCTAGGCGAACTTGGCGAAGCATAAAATTACACGTGATGCTACATTATGTAATCATGGGCTTCAACCTCTCAACCTCGGCATTGCAGCCTCGCGATACCTTCATACTTCGAGAGCTTCTCATTAACAGACTCTTCTAACATTCAACTCCTTTTTTCATATCTGTCTATAATGCCTGCGGTTATTTATTATGCCATATGAATCACAAATAGCGTCAATTTTAATATCTTTCAATATTCATCTGATAATCTCGACATTGGCGTCTCTCTCAACTACAAGCTCATCACAATCGAATCGCGAAGCTGAGGATTGAATTCTCACACGAACTTTAACGAACACCACGAATATAACTATCTGCATTGTGTATCAAAGTTTGCCATTACAATCTGAGCTGTTCATCACAGCTTCTACGACCCAAAGTAGCCATTCAATACCTCGCACAGCAAACCTCACCGCGCATCCATAATGTCTTCAGAACCACCCCTCGACCCCTACAAACCCTCCCTATTCGAACTACTCTCCTCAACTCAACTATCATCTCTACTACCTCCCTCGCTGCATTACCTCCTAACCGTCGCTACCCATCGACATCCACGCCATCTCCTTCCAATCCTCAATTCTTTCCACGAACTCCACGCCCTTCTCTTCCTAGCAATCGAACATCACTACCTAACAACCTACTCCTCCTCCTTCGTCGAGAACTTTTACTCTCTAAAACGCGAACGAGCATTACCCCCCGCCATAGGTTCCTTGAAATTGACTGCCGAAGGCGCCAATGCCAGTCTACGAGAAGCAACAAAACTTACAACAAAAGATGTATGGAAAAATCTCGCTGTCTTGGTCGGAATCCCCTATCTTAAACGCCGCCTCGATGAATCCGCAGAAATAAATGCACCTCGCGCCCTCCTCGGTGCAAATTACACCCGCATGCCACCAAATCCTACACTCCGCCAACGATTTCTCCATTACTATCGCTGGTTTCTTACTAATGTATATCCCAGCGTCAACGCTGCGTATTATTTTAGCATCTTGGCATTCAATCTACGCTACCTATTTTCCAACTCAAAATCCGGTTCAGGAGTTTACTCCGACCCCTTCCTCTGGCTCATAGGTACTCGCATACGAAGATTAAGCCAAGCAGATTTCCAGGCATTTGAAGCCCTTGCAAATGCCCCCTCATCTGCGACACCAGGAGGTAACCTGGGTATAAGAAGTCTGTTGGATCCTAGATTAGCCATGGGAAGGTTAGGGGCTGGACTAAAGTTATTATTGCCAACAAGTATTTTTGCGCTCAAATTTTTGGAATGGTGGCATGCGAGTGATTTTGCGAGACAATTGTCGAAGAAGGCGACGGAGGGATTGGAGCTACCACCGCCTATCATTTCGTATACACCTTCTCCCACTACTCCCTCCAAACCATCATCCTCATCAAAGCCGGAACCCGCATCTCCAACATCCCCAGAAGATAGAGCCTCAGAGGAGCCCACTAACCCACCCATCTCGACTCTCACCCACCTCCCAATCTACGTTGTTCCTGCACCTTCTTCCTCAAGCACCGAGTCTCTAGAGAACTGCCCGATTTGCTTACAAGAAATAACGACCCCAACGGCTTGTCAAACGGGATATGTATACTGTTATACTTGTATCCATCGTTGGATCGAGGGGCTACACGAGTTACAAGAGACATTTATGAAAGGAGGGACAGAGGTTGTAGCAAGTGGTGAGAAAGATGATGAGAAGGAAAAGGAGAAGTACAGGGAAACAAGAGAAGGAAAATGGGAAAGTGGCGCAGGTAGATGTGCGGTTAGTGGAAGAAGGGTGCTGGGTGGCGTTGGGGGGTTGAGGAGGGTCTTGGTTTAAGTACGAGAACGCATTTTGGGATGGAAAGTCGGAGATATGACGAAATCTGGGATGAGATGATACTCTTCTCCAGAGTTTCGAGATCATATCACATCATGCCATCACCCACACTCAGCAAGAGAAGAAACAAAAAACCACAACTAGACGAAGTAATGTCCCTTTTACCAATTTTAGAAAGCGAAGCTGGAGCATTTCAGATCGGAGTTTGTATGCCACGTCATTTCATGTCATGGAATTAATAGAATTTTGGCGTTGCATTTCGATTTCACTTCAATATTTACTTACATTTCACATATACATATATAATGAAACGATCAAGTCAGCCAAAACTAAATCACCATTTCTCGAACACATAAATGAAAAGTTTTAGCTGTTTCTTTTTGCTATTCAACTATCATTGAAGAAAAAGCTAGCTAGCTATGCATCGGCCATGCATGTATGATCTATTGTCAGTGAGGAGAAATTGCCATCATCTCACAGCACATCGCATCTTATTGTGATCGATGAAAAAACCGGCTGTGTCCCTTGCAGAAAATGTCACACGTAATTATGCTTTCAAGCAATTGAAACTTATTGAACGAAACGAGAAGAAACTCGCTAGTGAAAAGCTTTTGGAATATCATCGTGTCGTCGCTGCCTGCTCACTAAAATTCTATGAAATCATCTGGTCGTGGAAAGCATGGTCCTGAAAGTCGTGTCGTGGATTGCGAGAAACGCAATGCTGTCTACCCATCATCGCGAGCAAAATGCCAAATCGTGTCGTGCTTAATTCGTGATCGTAAAGTCGTGATTGAAGTATCGAAAATCTCTCCGTCCGTTTTCTCATGGCTGTAATTCCACGCTTCAAAATCTCCCATAACTCTCATTTTTATGCTGTCGACGGTCCCGCAGCTTCATTCACCTTTTCATCTCCATTTAAATCACCATCAGCTTCCTTCAAAATACTTCCAACAACCTCTTCTCGATATCTCATACTAATCCCCTCCATCCCGTCTTCACGCTCAACAAATTTGATGTTGCCCTCTTCGTCAACAACATCCCCCTTACATGAACATCCGTATTCTTCTCTGAATTCTCGGACACTCATCCCCTCCAACTTTACTAAGGCTTTCCTAGCTGCACCTACCCTAGCATATCTCATACTTTCGGCAGTGGCAGTTGATACTACCTTATTGTGTACAATGACCCCGCAAATCACAACATTCTTTCTACCATCCTCTCCAGGTACTTCCTTGCTGACTGGTGCCCAGTCCTCACATCCCATGTTTTTTTGCAAGAAATTTGTAAGGAAAGTGGTCGGGTGCTTGTTAGCATAGGTGTCGTAGATACTCATATCATCAAAGTACCATCTAATATGCATTTCAAAGAACTTCTCAACTTCACCGTAGTTATACTCAGAGTCGACAAAAATGGCACCAATGAATGCTTCTACTATATCGGGAAGACATTTAGGAGGTTGACGAACGGCAATCCAATAATCACGAGCGTAATCGTCTTCTGCTTTACCGGCTCTCTTTGCGTCTGCTCTGGCTTGAATGAGGGCTTCATTAATATCTGAGGAATAATCTGCAATCATATTTTGAACTTGAGAATCAAGTGTCAGGAGATGTTTATGGAAACCTAATTTAACACAAAGAGCTCCAAGAAATTGGTTGGATACCATAGCCATCTTGTGCTCAGTGAGCCACTGTGGATCTTTTGTTGGATGGTTGTGAAAAAGGAAGTTGACACATGCCATATCGAGTAGCGAATCGCCCAAAAATTCGAGACGTTGATAACAAGGAATCTTTTCGTAGATGAACAAGTATGCCGGGTGGATAAAAGCTGACCTTAACAGGCGTGGGTGTTCAAAATGATATGGGTGTTTCGTCTCAACTTGTCTTGCCATATCCATTTGTGTAGCTGTAGCTACAGCAGTTTGCCATTTTGGTTTCTCATACAATTTGTAATAATCAGACCATACAATAGCATTATGGTTGTCACTATTGACGACTTCGGTAACGGCACGAACTGCATTATCCATGGATTTGCTTTCGTGATGACTTAGTAAAGCAGCGCCAATCATTGCTTCACAAACATCTGCGACTGACTTATCACCGAGCTTATGGGTATTTGGTGCCGTGGCTATCTTTCCTCTTAATAATTCCGGTCCCTCAGGATACCAAGCACGTCGGTTGAAGGCTGCTGACCGAATGTATTTGTAAAGTTCCAGTTTCAAAGCCGTGTTGAACAGATTTTTGTTGCAAATCAGACACATACGATCAACATGGTAGCGGAATTCATCACTATCAGGGTTCAGACCGTATAGAGATATCGATGTTCCCATCTTCAAGAAGCAGTCCCCAAGAAACTCTAATCGTTCATAATTATTGCCCATTCCTCTTTGAAAGTTTGTTTGTTCCTCACCGTGCTCTCCAGAATTGTCGGAATCCTTGGTAACCGCTTCTAGCGCAAGATCAGGACGAATGTCAAGATGTAATAAGTCTGTTGCTTCAAGAGCAATGAGATATGATTCAACCCTATGAATAATTGCAGGCAAAAGATAAGCCATTGCAACCACGGTAGTTGGAAGAGGCGATACCTTCAACGGTTCCAAAATAACAAAACACTTCTTTGATGTTTCGACCTCTCCTCCGTCAAACTCATCAAGCAAATTTCTCCGAAGTGAGATGTAGGTTGCTTCAACAACAGGCTGTTCTTCGTCAAAAGTTCGTCTTGTTCTAGCTTTTGCCCAGAGACTACAACTATACTCCATGATATTACTATTGTTCTTTCTAGCTCCCTTCCTTGGGGCCGTATTTGGTGGGACTGGATCCAATGGTCTGTATTCTTTTGTGATACCAACGGACCACAATTTCCGCGATCCATCAAAGGGATCAGTTATAAATTTATCTTTGAAATAATCATCGGGCTTTCCTAACCATGGCTTGAGCTCCCATGGTTTATCAGCTTGCTTGTTCTCGAAGTCTTCGACATATACAACTGTCTCCCAGTCGATTATTGACATTGGGACTTGTGATTTCCAGTTGATAATGGTGTTAGGGAAGTTAACAGGAACTATAAAGTAGGGCATACTATCGGGGTCTGATTTGTAGGCTTTACTGAACACGTCTTGGAATAAACATAGGGTGAACATATTGACTTGGTCAAGCATGTTTCCTTCGAGCGTAATTGAGGAAGCGAGAGGTACACACAAGACTGGAGAGTTTCGTCCTCCTCCGAAATGAAGAACAAATTCTGGCAAATCAGGCAAGGAAGATCTTGTCAGCAAGCCCAAGGGTTGAGATGCTCTGTCAAGACTATCTGGGGTTTTGAGAGACAAAACAGTCATATAAAATATGTTTTGTTTCCCTTTGGAAGACCATAAAGTTGGTTTAGTCTGCATATCATAAGCTTCTCGCTTTTTTCCGTCCACAGCCAAAAGTGCATTTCTCATCATGTGTGCCGATCTTTTGAACGTGGAAAGTAGGTAGTCGTTGATGTATCCTTTCTTGTGTAGAATCACACACGTCTCAAAGGCTGCGGAGCATTTGGCCACTTGTTTGGTTGTTGCTGGTCGACCAATTGCTCCACGTATGGGTGCTTCCTCTGGTAAGATGACCTCGCAAATAAATTGCTTATCGACAGTTGTGACGACATAATCCACCCGAAGAACCGACTCTGGGGCTCGAGGAAGTGAGTCAACGAAGGCGGATAGGACCGTTAAGCTCATTCTGTAAGTAAGTTTTGCGTCACTATTCGGAACAGGGTAGATTCGATGGCCTCGTTCCTTCTTGAGGAAGTAATCCATATTGAAATTGTTTCCAGTCAATTTGCGATCTTCTGGAAGAGCAGAAGCGAAGAGCTTTAGCATTTTTTCATGCTTCAAAACCTCTTTGATTGTACGAATCTGTTCCTCGTTGTGGTTCTCTACCATGTGGTAATACCTTGAATTGACATGCCTAGCACGACCTCTAGATTGAATGTACTGAATGACTGTATTGTACAAATCGAATCTGACAACGAGATTACAGTCAGGAATATCAAGGCCTTCTTCAGCAACTGACGTTGCGATAAGGCAGTTGATTTTACCATTGCGAAAATCATGCATGGTAAGAGTTTGCGATCTAAAAGTGATATGCATTTCCCCGGCCGAAGCAGACGTAGTACCAACCTGTAAGAGAGTTAGGAGTTATATTCAGTGAAGAGAATCAGTTACATACCAGCGGTGCAGCCTTCAAAAATGGTGTGCCGGCTTCAGGTGTGGAGAGAAGTGAGGCTAGAAGGCGTGCGGTATATCTCTCTCTGACAAACACGATACACTTGTCATTGGTGGGGCGTTGGAAACGATCTTTGAGGATACTTAAGAGAGCAACCACTTTAGTAGATAAATTGTTCGAATAGTAAACGCTTGTTGTGAGATCATCCGATAATCTTGATGCAAAGTGGGGTGGGTCAAAAGTGTGATTTTTGACAATGGATTTGGCTTCTTCGAGTTGTTCCTTCCGTTTCTCTAGCACTTCAAGTGGTTCCTGGACTCTTTTCTTATGATGCGCCTGCTCCGTTTTTGCTTGTAGTTTCTTAGACTCTTCTTCCTGAAGACAGAAAGTCCAGATCTGGTCAACACACCAAGATCCTAGAGTCCTACTAGCTTCTGTCCCGAATACAAACGGCTTCCGAAAGATAGGATTGTCCTTCAGAAGCGGGAGCATTTGGAGATAAAGGGGAGTATTAAACTTCGGGCCTAACGGATCATAGTAGGCAATAGTCTCAGGTTTGCCTTTGATTGAGTATTGCAGCAAGCTGGGATCTTCTGCAGTGCAGATTTGACTGTGTAACAGACCTTCGAGTTCCTCCGCAGCTTTCCTGACGTTATCTCTAGCATCTACAGGTGATGCTGTCATCCCAAATATCTTAGGCAGAGTGAAATCTTTTCCCGTGTCATTGCGATAGAAATCCTTGATAATCCTGGCATAAGGATGATCCTTCTTTGCATGGTGGGCTTCATCGAAAATTAGTAGATTTATTTGAGCCAGTGTAACAAACGAATGGTGCAAGCATTGACGTAAAATTTCTGCAGTGCACACAATGACCATGTTCGCGTCCATTCGTTTCTTCCACTTTATGTGATCGGACAAATCAGTTCCCGTAAGCCCACAGATCATATCTGTTGGCTGATTGAGATTATTTCTGAGTACCGAGTGTTGTTGATGACAAAGGGTTACAGAATCAACCTCATTAACATGTTAGTGTGGATATATCAAACATTATGTCAGACTTACCAAGAAGAATGAAACACGGTGAGGCTTGCCAATAGCTCTATCTTCAAGCTCTTGGTCTATGATCCATCGAAGTAAGAGAACTGCAATGAATGTTTTGCCAGACCCTAAAAATATTAGCCAGATTGGTAAAAAGAGAACGATCGAAGAAAAGCTTACCTGTATCAAGCACAGCTATAATATTCTGTTTTTTTGCCTTCTCAAATAATTCGAGTTGATAGTCCCGGGGACTCTCTATAATATGCTGTTTTTCTGCCTGGTCGATCAACCACCGAGTAGACTGAATTGCTTCATCATCCGCATGTGAGATCTTTTCTGTCTTTGGCTGTTTGGTAGCTTCCTTGAGAAAAACGTCAAATATGGCAGCATTTTTTTGTTTTCGTGCTGAGATACGTTTAATATCGGGAATGGCTTGGTTCATGTCCTCTTCCTCTTCATCTTCCCCATCCTCTTCAACAACAGGCAGATCTTTCTGGTTGAAACCTTGGTTATTGTCTAGAATTCCATTATTCGATTTGAAATTATCCAAGGAAGAGGAAGATTGATTTTCGAACTGGCTGTGGCTTGCTTGAGGATGCAAAGGCCGCCTAAGTTCTGCGAAAACATCATCCGTTGTTCTCGTAGCAAGTGCAAATGGTGTAGGGACTTGAATGATTGGGGACACACTCGCAGAATGTTTCTCCAGAGATAATGGATCAAGCTGTAAAGAAAAGTTCCCATGAGGGATTTGGTCTCCAGAGTCTAATGGTACAATAACGGGAGAACCTGCCTCATCCTTCTTGGGGAGTAGAGGGATTTTAGGATCTGGCATCTTAGAGTTTTGAGCTGGATTGTGGGTGGCTATTGCGGTCTGCTGTGTATTAATTAAGTCGGTGACCTATTGAGGACCAATTAGCCAGTACGGAGAGCCTTAATACATAGAACTAACCGTCTTTGCAACCACATCCGCATGGCGAGAAACTGGTGACAGCTCCATATCCGCAGTCCCAGCGAGGAAAGATTTGTCGAAAGTATCAGCTTGAGCCATACCTGTTCTTGAAACCTCTTGAAAGCCTTCACCCTGGTGAGTATCAATGATAGCTGGTTTCAGTATCTTTGGGTCAAGAGTTCTTGAATTTGCGATAGAAGAGGCCCGATTTCCCCTCAACCCTCCTGTTGTGCGGGGTATACTTGAAGAAGGAAAAGGATTCAATGATAAGAAGGCGGATGAGCCGAAATTCAGTTTTGAGGCGTGAATTTGGAGGAGGGGTTTAGCTTTTGGAATTTCCTCTTTCGGTAAATTCTGCTTTGGGGGAGTGAATTGAATAAGTTCAGGACTTGAAGACCTGGAAGACTCCTCTAGAAGGCTTGTTTCGGGCAATGGTAAAGTCGTGTTAGCAATTGGTAAGGAGAGGCCTTGCCCTAAATTAGTGAAAGATTGTTGCGCAAACAAGTTCGAAGCTTGAAATGAATGGGAAGATTTATTGAAGAGTGGCCTCTCTGGCTTCCTTAAAGGAGGTCCAAAGATAAACTCCAGTTTGCTATCAGGTGAAAGAGGGAGAGAACTTTTGGCATCACCTTGATTGCCTTTTGAAGATAGGGGAGTCTTTTCGAGATAACCACTGTTGAGATCTACTATAGCATTTCCATTGCCATGCGCAGAAGGTATATTTTCCCGAACAGTATACTGGGTGACGGAAGAAGACAAGGTTTTAGGTGGATCGATAGTAACAATATCATCAAATGATAAAAGATCCTCTTCATCTGAAGGAGCTATGTCTTTTCTTCCTACTTGTTGGTTTCCATTAGTTTCCATTGTTAATACCAGAAGCAAACACAATTAGTGTAAAATTGTTTGATGTTGCATTCATGCACGTCTTCCAGCGCATGCTGCAGGGTGGGATGAGGTCTACAGTACAACACTGGCAGGCAGAAGTCAAAATGTAGAAATGATGAACAAGAGAAAGGAAAAGAGGCAGGAAAGGCGCAATTACACTTTTAAGGAATGAAAAAGAGGTTTGTCAAGGTGCAATGGATATTTGCAGAGTGTTGAGAGGTGAGAGAGATTGAATTTTTGTTATCTGGTTGTGATATTGAGAAGAAGTGAATTTCCCCTCCCCCAACTGGAGTTTCATCTGATACGAAAAGATCAACAATAGTAATAAAGACTTTTTGCTGCTGATAAGTTTGTCATCATTTATGGGGCGTCGTTCGCTTGTGCTCCTGCTAGTGGCTGAAATATGCTAGAGATCTTTCCCGATTTAGAAATAATGAAGATATATAAAATTTAGAGAAGAATTGTAAAACTTTATTGTTAATTAAGCTGTATCTTGAGTTTACCTTGAGTGCCCGCTAGGTGCCCAGTAGGTTTACTTACCTATTGTGGAGAATTTATTATAGATCTGCCAAATCGGATCGAATCAGGAAGGCGGTCTGCTATCTGTTGGAGGCGGCCGCATGTCTCCAGCAATTTTGGGCTTTACAGCTAATCCCCCACTACAACATCACACTGTTGCCCTGACGCTCTCCCAAATTATTCATCATATACCTAGTATCTGCCGACTACCCCTAAATCCGCAAATCTCCTTCGAATTGCTTTGAATATGGCAGATAATTCTCTCAAAACCCTCTTCAATTCAGCAGAGCGCCAAAGACTTGCTATTGAATCATCATGGGATACAAATACAGAAAAATATCAGGAAGATGTTGCGAGCGCGCTCACTGCATACCAAGAATGTCGGCAGCTTGCAGATAGACTTGCATTATTCAGCCCAAACGAAACTTTGGAAGACATCAATTCTAGTGATATACAGTATGTTCGTACGCATGGATATAGGGCAGGAAGCTAATGATCCTGTTTAGATATTTGGTCATTCCTTACAGGATCGCAGATTTGGGTCAACGACTTTCCACAAATACTAGTGATCGAAAAGTAATTTTGCAAGAGGCAAAAAAATGTTATGAAGCATTTTTAACTCAACTAGGATATTATGAGATGCTATCTACTGCAGAAAAGAAGTTGTATGCTGAATATCAAGAATCGCCATCTACGTTCTCAACCATTTCCACCACAGATCCAACTGCAAGAAGGAATGCAAAAATCGCAAATTTTAAGATGGAGAAGGAACTTAAAAAGAAGCTGGATGTATGTTTCTTCGGCTCACGCTGGGTTTATTCTATGCCGAGCAGCCCTCAAACGAATCTTCTGACTCGGTGCAACATGCTAACAATCTCAGTTTCTGGCAGCAAATCCAGCCTGTCTACAAAACGATGAAGATGCCATTCGCGAACTAGAAATTGCCAAGCTATCCTTGTGTTCGCATAATGCCTTTCAATCACTCGAATCCATCAATCGCGAACTCGAGATCTTGGCTATGGCACCTGTGGGGCCACAAGTTCCCCAAGGTCAACAATCAGATGACAGAGAACGAATAGGAGGTTTACGCGGACCTGATGCAGGATACTCGGATCGCTTAGATATGAGAGATATAACTACAAATAACAAAGGGCCAATTTTGAGTACTGGAGGGAAGCCATTACGGCCATTTACTCTACTAGAAAGTAGACAAGCATTACAAAAGGGTGTATTCAGACCAGGGCATAATTTACCGACCATGACGATAGATGAATATCTGGAAGAAGAGAGAGCGAGAGGTGGTATAATTGAAGGTGGTGGAGAGGCAAGTGGTATTATACCCGAGATTGATCCTGATGATTTTGAGAAAATGGACGAGGAGACCGAAAAGGCTAGAAGGTGGGATGAATTTACGGAGGATAATCCAAAGTAAGTTAGAGCTTTTTCCAGTTCTGGAATGGATACTAATGATGTCTCTAGGGGCGCTGGAAATACTTTAAATAGAGGATAGACTAATGATTAATGAATAATGTGATACCAGTCAAGCCAGGCGTCGATAACTCTATTCAATCTCACTGCCAGGCGGAGACATTGGTAACATGTGCATCTGCAGTCGGTTTGCAATCACATCCAGCTCTGACATAGGGTCCTGCCAATTGATCACCGCCAATACTCTGCTTTTTATGAATTGGCTGGTGATAACTCCATGGATGGAAATTTGCCAAAGAGTGATTGCAATGAGAATAGGGGCAGTTTATGAAGCATTATAGATGCTTGATCGAGTTGCATTCTACGATGATAAATGAACCCTCTGCAGCGCTACGAATCAGCATTTATCTACCCAATGAGGTCTCGTTGGAGCAGAACAATGTTCGATAGACGGTTGCTGGCCCACGGATAAAAATTGGATAGTATTTGCAGAAAACAGCTGTTTGTAGGTATGGATAGCCTTCGAACACCTCCAGTGCAGGGTACCATCCCATCTAGGTATGCTCACCTATGCCCATCAGATGCTCCTTGCTTTCTAATACAATCTCGGAGGACCAGTTCCTGACCAAAGTATTTAGATAAGTTTCAAGCATTCGATCTTTAGACGATCAGTAGTATGTTCGTGTTTTTGGTAGGTAAGTGCATCCAACTGCTAGAATTCCAGCGAACAATAGTTCAGCAGTAACCAGTGGTAGTAATCGGACAGAATACGCGAGTGAGTTTCTCAGCACCAGACACTATTTTCTTTGCAACGCCAACTCTAAGAGCCCTAATCAGTTCCACTCTGCTGCACAATCTCCAAGTTCAGGTCGTTCTATAGTCGTATCCAATCCCATAGTAGAATAACTTTGGCAACCATACGCCCAATCACACGTTCGATCCACTAGCAATACCTTCCATAACAAATCATAATATTGACTTCAAGTGTGAGCCTTCGGAGATGAAAGTTTACGCTGCACTAACTCATCATATCAATTACTTAACTACACTAGCCTCCACAATATGCCACACAACGGAACTTGGGAGTTCAATTGGATAGAGGAATTTGCTGATTGAGATAACAAGAGGCATGCTTCTGATATAGATCTGATATCACTTCTTCAAGGAAATTGTCAAACACGCAGGTCAGTTTCGAATTAAACTTCGATCCGAGTTCTATCTGCAAGGTTGGCAAAATTGACCACAATAAACGTTCAATTACAAAGCCTGTTATCGAGGAACATTGTCATCACATCACGTGTCGTTGCTCATTTGCTGGTCAGAGAGCTCACCACATTTCGTGTAACCTTGGGCATCCATCTCAGCCTGCCATCTTAATCGTGGCCCTTTAACATTCATCTACCATTCCCATCGTCCTCGGACGTTCATTCACTGATCCAGACTAGACAACTATCCTATGTGTTGGATAAATGCTGACCACACAGATCAAGGAAGATTCCAGGAGTGCAGTGGTGAACTGTCCATCTGATTCATGGGCACTCCCTAGAACTCAAGTACTATGTGTCTGCCTCAATTATGTTCTAGACCTATAGGATGCATTTTCAATTCTCGAATTTTTAACGATAAGCTAACCAATAGGAATCACCACCGAACACGACGGTACTCGGCGGACATCTAAGACCTGAATAAAAGCTTCCGCCACTGGGCGGCATTGTAGGCTGAGCTAAGGTCGACTGCAGATTCACGTCCACGACGACTGTAATGTTGCGAGCGGTTCAACGATCGCACGAAGAAAACTGTCTAGTTATCTTATTCCACAAATCATTATAATTTATTTATATCTGCCGAAGGAAGCATAAAAAGGAAGGATGATTAGCACCTACATTTTTCATAATGCGCTGCATTACCAATAAAGGCGTCCTGTCACTAAGTACCCCCTGGTTGACGTTGCAGCGTTCGCTTCGGCACCTCAAAGGCGTCAATCAATAATAGCCTTACATCGTAGTAACGGCAAAACTTGGTCAACCACCGGAGACTGGAAGGCTATCATACGATAATAGAGTATATTGGTTCAAATGGGACACATTCAACTTTAACCCCGCCTTTGTTATTCAACGATTCAATAATGCACATAAGAACCAACATTTGGCTGTGTATGGCAGTCCTACCATTTGTTGTATCATACCTCAAATACAACCCTTGTCGAAAGAAAAGGAAGGAATCTGCTGCGGTCACTCATTTTCCATCAATCCCGATGACCGGGAATAATGTGTGTAATGTAACCTCAGCGCCAGAAATGAGCATGCGCATGCGATTCCATGCGAATTTATTGTCCTGCTCCGTATAATGCTGAGCACCCTCCTCAACACCAAGAGCCGCGACTTGCCCTCAACGTTCAACGTTTCATTCTGGTTGCGTACTTTTACTTCTCGTATTTGATATTATCTTACTATCTCGTACACCACTTCACAGATTTGGTTTGTGGCTTTATCAAATGGATGTACTACGCATGCTGACAGCTGGGGTGTCAAAGCGAATGTTTCAAGTAGATTACCCCGTTGGTTTTCTGACAGAATCGTTCCTATCCCTATCGTAAAGCATTTCAAGTGCGAATACCGAGATTCATCATTTGTAATAAAAAGTGCTACAATAGCCAAATGCAAGGTAGTGTAGTGCTTACCATAATGCGTTGGGGTATCACAACTTCACAAGCAATCTAACACGCAAGCAATTCAAGCAATCAAACTACTGCAGCCAGAAATAATAAGGTTACAGTGCAGACCCACCCCGTATCCACCCACCACGTTTATTCCTTATTCCTTTTTCGTTCGTTTCATTACGCCTCTATTCCTTATTCGTCGCTATTACGAGGATGCATGATTGGCATATTTAATCCCCCCCACTGAGATTAATCCTTTCAAAAGATTGACAGGACATTTCTCTCGTATCTTGTTGGTAAAGCATCTCATTTACTGGCTGATGAGACTCAATAATGGATCATATGTCGGCCACAACGTGGGGGTATTGAAAGTTCATTGGTGGGGGGAGCTGAAGCCTGAGCAGTAAGCGCTTGTGGGGACACTGGGGAGGAACCATCAACTCGGGAGGGAGGGTAAGGGTGGAGAATGTGCCAAGCATGATCAAAGGCGGATGTCACCCTCTTAGTGTAGGTTACGAAGCACAGCTTGAAGATGGTGTGCCGCAAAATCGAATGATATATGTGGGTGCGCCGGTTGAAATTAGTTCGATTTTTATGGTTCGAAATCCTTTCCTACTTTCTTTGCTTTACAACGCTCATGTTTGTCACGTATAAGCAGAGTGAATAAGCTGCGAGAATACAATCGAGCAACCACAAAGCTGATGATACGATATTGATCGATATTCGGAAGTTGTATCAATGGCAAACCAGATATATGCTCTTCCACAAACATGTCCAACATTAACTGCACCAATATCACAACCCAGAGTTAGACGCTCTCGTGCGAGTAAACCAAAGGTCAAGACTGGTTGTTTGACTTGCAAGTATGTTCACCGCCACGTTCATCCAAATCATGTTCATTTACACTTTTCAAGGCGATATACTGAACACATTTCAGATCAAGAAGAGTCAAATGCGATGAGGCAAAACCAGGTTGTATGCGATGTGTACGATTTGGACATAAATGCGAAGGTTACGCTTATCTTCAGAGATCCAGTTTGAAGGCCACTGTTGGAACCAACATCGCGCCACGAACGCTGATACCGAGAACTGGATATCTGCCCATAAGTCCCGCTACTTCCCCCACTTCTGTGGCTTCCAAGACCTCTTCTATCTTATCACGGCCAGAATCTTCTGTTTCTCCACCCTCGATATGGAGAGATCAGAGTGCTGAATCATGTTTTCGAAATTTTGTGAGAGAGATTACGGGGAGTTCAGGTCATTTTGAAGTTTGGTGGGGTCTCATATTCTCTGGATGTCAATCTTCGTCGCTCGTTTTTGATGCTGTACACATGATTGGATCTCTCGATTTGCGACCGAAGAATCGGGGAGTTCATATAGGAGCCTTTAGACATATGGCCACCTACCACGAATATTGCAACACGAAATGTTTGACGAAAAAGAGAACAGTGCCATTCTCGGAGGGCCTAGGGATAGGTGTAGGAATCATTGATATCGACGTGGAAAGCAGAACAACACTCATTACCCATCTACTTTCTAATATGATGGCTAGCGGTAACGAGGTCATCAGCCATGAAAGAGTCTCGACTATGTACTTGGGACTGAGAGCACTTCGTGAGTGGGTAGTCAGGACATATATTCCCCAAGGTGGTAGTCTCGGACCTATGTCGGAAACTGCTTGTTTGAAATGCTTTAGTCGTCTGGAATCCAGAATCTTACGATACGCGGATGCAAGACCAGAACATGAAAGAAGGACAAGTCTAGGAGAACCAGATATTGAAATGATGCCGGGCCGATTTTCCAATCTTACAGAGGCGAAGAATGATTTGGAAAGGGTTATGGTGAAAAGTATGGAGTGGTTGGCTTCGACTCTCAAACGACATGATTTTTCAGCACATCATAACGGCCAGGAAAACAATTCTCGCGATAATGGGCTATTCTTTGATATTGATCCTAAATTTGAGGAGGAAAAAAGAACATTAAGGGAATATGAACGCTGGAATCGATCTTTCTCGCCTCTTTTCGAAGACCGCCAAAAGAGATGCCAGTCAAATGATAAATTTCACTGTGATAAAGATTCGGATTTGTTGATGGCATATTTGTTAAGAATGAATTGGCTTTCCGGATACATTCTTATCGCCTCATCTAACCATCTCAATAGCCTCGACGTTGCCGAAGGAAGGTTTTCAGCACAATTACAAGAGCTAAAAGAAATTGCTAAAATACTACGCTCAACCCCAAGTTGGAGAAAAACTCTAGAGGAAAACGGAGATTTTGAACTCGCGACTATGATTCCATCGATGGTTGTGGGATGGGAAATTCGAGATCGAGATTTAAGACGAGTTGCAGTGTCGATGTTGTTGAAGGGGGGAAAGTATGATTATTTGAGTGGGAGGGAAGTAAGAGGATTTTCTGGAGCGGTGGGGAAAGTTATGGAGAGATTAGTGGAGATAGAAGAGGATGGGCCGGAGGTGGATAGAGTGTTAGGGAGGGGTATATCGCTGGCTGAGGAGACTAAGTGTAGGAATATTGAAATGGGATGGGATCCAGCGGCGAGAGTGGCGTTTATGAGGTGTTGTAAGGGAAATCCGAGGGGATTGGGACTACCAGGGTTTGAGGGGAGGAGAGAGATCATTGTTCAATGTTAGTTGGTAGGAGGGAACTGGGATGATATATTGGATAGGATATAATCGCTGAAAGATCGAGATAAATATAAAGAGTTCAAATGTTATACTGAATGGGATGGGATGGAATGGGATAGGCGTTAGATATCATGGGAAAGGGGGGTATATATGATTTATCACAAAGACTCACTTCAACACTCTTTAGGTAGGCTATCAGCCAAGGAATCAATTCTAGACTTCTTCGAACGTATTTCTCTGTATGTAAATGTCACTTGCTTGCACATTTTATCAATAGGTACCTACTCAAACATATACATCCAATTCTACGATTTACAGTTTTTATAGCTACGTCTAATTAACATGAATCAACACATTTATCTCCATTCCTAGATCCATCATAAACGCAATCCGAATCCAAATCCAAATCCACGTTCAACGAAGAGAGTCCGGTAAAAATCGAGTTCTCTTTCAGTCGGTCAATTAATCTAATTGAGGCTCAACTAAAAAATGACAGCTACTCACTCGGTCGCGATCATCAAACACGCTATGCATAATTGACAGGCTTATAATGGACCCTATAAACCGCCTCAGTCAGACCGCTGTGGGCCTACCTGTGGCTTGTGACCGGATTAGCCCTCTTTACTAATGGTTAGGTTTGGTTATCCCTGTGCTAGCTAGTCTAGTCTAGCTTACCCCGCCTTATCACGTTGTAGCTTGATAACTTGGATGGATGGTAAGAAAGAAGGCTTACCTTTTTTCTTCGAACGGTGTAGAATGGATTAGAGTCCACTTCATTTATTCAATCCTGTTCGAGTAGTTGTGAAAATTGTGAAGCTTTACTCTATTTGAACCTTTTGATCTTTGACCTCCTTTTGTTTGATTCACTGACTGATATACATTATACTAGATGTTGTTTTGGGGAGGCGGTCGTGTTGTTGCCTAGATCTACATTTATCTCCTCAGCCTTGTTGATTTTTGACTCTTACCTCGTATTTGGATTCGTGTACTGGACTATCGAATACCTTGGAATGGAGAGTTGAACTGGTAATTCATATTACTGGTATCTGCTATCGTTCTGAAGAGGCGGTCTTGTGGTTGCCTAGATCTACATTCATCTCCTCAGCCTTATTGATTCCCTGCTCTCGCCACATATTCAAATCCAAGCATCATCTCGTAACTTCAGTTGGACGAACAAGTCAACAAGTTTACTCTCATTCATTCAGTTACTCTCCTCAATAGCGATAATGGAAGCTTTCGGATCCAAGGACAACAGATCTCCTTCTGGAGAAATCATCTGGAATACTTCAAATGACATATTCGAGTTCTCCGATATGGAAATCGAGAATGTTGATTCGAAGAAGCTGGTTATCAAACAATCAATCACTAATGAATCTCATGAAGAGTTAAAGCTTCCCGGAGAAACAGAAAATGCGGAACGAAAAGACGAAGAAGAAACTCCGCTTATAACATTCAACGATGGATATCAAAAAAATGTCTCCAGATTTCCAGGTCAAGTGGATGAAGCGGATCAAAGTGTTGATCAAAAAGGCGGTCCAAGTTCAAATGATGGTGCGTATCTTCGAGTAAATCATTCTTCACATCTGCCTGGCCCAATGAGCTTTGATTCTATACTAACAACATATCGTCAAATAGTACGACCTCATTCGACTTCAGAGTGGGGAGATGCCGCCGAGCAACAACGCAAAGCTCGACAAGAACTCAATGAAAGAGATCACAATTCAGTCGAGTACAGCAAATCGCTTTTAGATGAAGGCGATACTCTGGTATACGTCTCATTTCCTGGAGGCATTACTTTCTACGACTTCAAGGGAGAACCACAGCCATATAAAATTTATCGAGCTAGTAGCGACAAGTTAAAAGCACTTGGTTCGGCGAAATTCTCTCGGATGTTCGAAGAGCGGCCACAACATTGGGCGAGAAAGAGAAAGGGTTTTCTACATTATCTACCAGAAAATATCAAATATGTACTTGATCTTACACCACTAGAAGAAGGCGATGAGGCAGTTGAATTGGTATCAGAATTATCCTGCTCGGCAGGAATTAGGAATTGGTACTTGGCTGAGAAGCGATGTGGTGTCGAAAAGCATCTGGTTGCTGGTGATGATGATATTCCTGGACCTGCCATCGTACCAGCTAAAACTGCCGAACAATTCGGATTAAAAGTTCCAGTAGACGGCTATATAGCCTTTCTTTCTTCGCAGTCAAGGATGGACTCGCCTGTCAACGATAAATTTGTTTTTACGTCTTTGGGTCGTACGGTACCTAAAAACGATGCTATTATTTCTGACAAGTCTGTCCAAGATTCGAATATGCAGAGAGCGATTAAGAATAGCCTGGAAGATGGCCATTTATTTATTGGGCCTTCGGGAAGTGGCCCGGTTGGAACTGCTCATGATGGCTCTACCGAAGTAGCGGGGTCAAAGAAAAAGGTCCTAGATTATTGTCCGATCCGTCATCGATTTGGAGTCGAAAACCTTCTTAGGATCATTCAAGGTAAAGTACCTAAACTGGATTCGGCGCCAAAAGTATGGACGTTATTTGTTTTGGCAAAGTATTATGAATGTACAAGCGTTGTGGTAAGAGATCATTCCTTCATTTCGACATTTTTAAGTCTAACTTCATTTCAGATTGACTACATAACCTCATGGATCATGAATGGAAATAATATTAAATTCCTCGAAGTTCTTCCCGAAGCCAGTATAAACATTGGGCTTGGCTTGAGATCACCTATGATTACAAGAGCTGCGTTCTCAATTCTTGTTTCTGAAGAAGCGCTCAATGTGGCTTCAAGAACTTTTTGTGAAGGTCTTGGTAGGCGAGCAGAGTACAAGTATCTTCGACCTCGTGAAGAGCTTGATGAAGATTTGTGGAACGTTATTCAACATGCCAGTCAAGACTTCTGCGATCGTGTTCAAAAAATAATTACCGACTTGGTGGATGAAAGAATGGCTTGGTTTTTGGAAATTCCAGAGTACAAGAAAATATGCAAGTTTGAAGACTATTGCTATAAGAAAAAAGATAATAGCAAGGAAGACGAAGCCATCTATGAGAGAAGAAAGTCGGTCATTCAGCGGTTACTCGTCAATCTTCGTCGATTTGTTCGAGGGAAAATTATTACTTGTTTGAATCAAGGACTAGAAGTTTTTGAGATCACTATGGCGAGTAAAAGTCAACGCGAAGCTCAATGGGAAGTGTATGCAGCTTCAGGAATTGAATCGAATGAGGGTTTAGATCCAAATTACATTTACAACGGTCTCGGTGATCGTGAAAGAGTCTTACTACCACATTTCTGGCGTCGTCTTCGAGATGTCTATTGGGAGGATGATTTTGAGAGCCCTAAACTCAACTCATATAATCCGCAGCTAATTCGTTCAGGAAAAAGTCTTGTGGATAGGGATAACATCCGCCTGACAAATACTTGCGACCTGGCGATTTATGCCAACGACTTTAATCGTGAGGTCAATCTTGCAGTTAATAAGGAGAATTACAATCCATCGTCGCGCTCGAATCCGTTACCTACTATCCCACCAGCTAAAACGAAGAGCCTGGATGAAGAGAGGCCTAACTATGCATTTATGAGTGCATACAATCAAGACCATGCATATCATCAGGCACGTCTATCAGGAATTAGAGCATTGGAACTTGAGCGTGCCGAATTCGATGAGAAAACAGATGATGCAGCATCAATATCCTCCGTCTCAACTGACGCTTCGACTAAACCATTACTCAATCTACCTTTGCGTTCAAAGCCAGATAAAGTTACGGTGGCAAACAGGAAGGATGAATATTATCTTAATGCTCAGCCGGGACCTTCAACCGAGGCGAAAGAGAAGTCGAAGAATTCTACACCGAACGTCCTCAAGAACTTTTTGCAGCATCTGGGACATAAATCACTTGATGATTATAAAGCGCACAGAGCATTCTTACTCGCGGGTATCCCGCACCTAGATTTGGAAACTGGCTCCTCTCTTCTATCGAAAGATACCCCAAACTTTACTTTCGCCAATACATCCACGCCCTTCTCTGCCAACTCCAACCCTTATCAACTAAACGAACCCCCTCACAATTTCAAACTCTGTTGTTTCCTCGACGAACTCAAATCTTACACGGACCATATTTGTCAGTCCATACTCTCCAAATCAGACGGATCGGAAAACAACATGTTGACGGATACATTACTCTGTTTGACCGATAAGGAATGGCAGTATTTGCCGCTTTGGGCAGGGGGGAATGACGATGGCAGTGGCGGTGTTACAAGCGCGGATGTACCGCCCGCTTATTATGCTAATGTGGGAGGATTGACACCCGGAGTCATGTATAAAGGGGCTAGTGGATTTGTGGGGGTAGGAACAGGAATGGGAAGTGAGAGGAATAGTAGTTTGGATGTTAAGGATGGGAGTGCGAGGACTGAAACAGAAATGGGAGCTGGGAGTCAAGTGGGGAGTCAAACTGGTATAGTGGGTGATGATGATGGTGAAAGTGATACAGGAAGTGTCTTCTCGACAGGAAGTTATGATATGGCTACTATGACGCCCACGGGTAGCGGAAGTGATTTCGAAATTGTAAGCTCTGGAGAAGATGAAGGGTTAGAGAGTGGTGATGATTTTACGATTGATGGGGATAGTGTTAGTGTTAGTGAGAGGGAGATGTCGGATGGTGAATTTGATGCGGAGGATAAGGAGAATGAGAAGGGGAAGGGGAAAGAGATGAACGATGAGATGATGGATGAAGATGGGAGTGATGGGGAAGATGATATGGATTGGACGGATCAGGAAGATATGGTATTGGAAGATGATTTGGAAGATTCTTTTACTGATTTGTAGGGTAGAGAAGAGTAGGGTTGGTTAGGGTAGATTTGGAAATGATGGAATAATGAAATTATGATAGGATGAGATGGGAGAGGGGAAAAAGAAAAACAGGGAATTAGGTAGCAACGACACAACGAAATATGCGATATCATTTACCAGGGCAATGAAAACATAGTACTTCAAAAGCGATTTTGAACCTTGGGACAGAAATATATCTCGTGATTCATAAATTATAAAGGAATCGGAAATCAGATTGCAGGCATATGTTAACTAGCACTATAAAGACAGTTCCTATATAGTTATAAGAACTTCAAAGCGAGATGTCCCAACTTTAGACCACTCTGTGAAATAATGAGTATTCACACCTACCTCTCCCCTTGTTCTTTTCTTCATTCTTAATCTATCTAAACCCAACTCCAAATTTGATAGGAAAAAAAGACATCTGATATCATTATTAGACCTCGAGAATGCCGATATCTTTTTTATAAGACCTCGACTTCGAAATTGTAGTTATAATTGTAAGTGTCGCGGTAGTTGAAATGGATAGAGTGAGATATTGAGTTCTTGTTTGTTATATTTGGTTATATGGGTTTTGTTCATGTGTATATGTAGGATTGATGAGTTGATAGATTGATGATAGATCCGATTGGAGAGATGAGTAGCGAAGAAGCGGTGTCGGAAAAGGATTTTTGAGAAGAGGAAGAGAAAGAAGTACGGGGTGCGGGGAAGGGATGTTTTATTTTGGGGTTACAAAAATTCAGAGGTTGAGGATAGGATGAATTTTGTGGCTTTTAAAGTGATAAAGTGCAGTGCTTCGCATCTAGGGTCCAATCAACGGTGGCCAACCAGACGCAGCGATAGCAAAGTGCATGTCATGCGATGACATCCTCCAGTAATAAATAATGAGCTGATTTCCCACCTTCTCAACTCTTTAGGGTGATGAATTTTCTTCAACTCAAGATACCAAAAATTTGGCATATAATTCTTCTTGTTGAATAGGTACTTGCAGTTCTTCTGAGCGCAACGCGAACTTCATAGCGAGATGGTTCATCCCCAGCAAGTACAGGGAAAGCTCTACAATTTCCTATCAAAGTCAGAGCTCAAAAAAACAGATGTCGTCTTCGATACAAATGTCACAGACCTGGTACGCATACACATGGTTATCTGTCTTGGTACTGTGCCTACTAGGCCCGATTATGTGAAAGTGATGACTGTTCGTCTCGTCCTCAAGCTCTCCCTCATCTAGAAGACATAATCATCTAATTGTGAAACTCACAGATCACTACATCTCTCAAAGAAGGCCATGAATATCTTCCTATCGCTCCCGTTCGCAAGCGCCCCTACCCCATCCAAATCAAGCTTCGTAATAACCATGGCTGGGTCTGGGCTCGCGGCCAACAAACTCTTCTCATCACCACTCTTTCCGAACGCTCGTATCTCAAGATCGACGAATTCTACGAGGTCCCGTGCGTGCGCTCAGGGAAGTGATGGATGATTACGGTATCCCATTATCCATTCCGGCTAAGCATCATGGAGGCCTAGCCGAGCTTAAACTGCACATTAGTCGTCGTGATTCGGAACGCAATTATGAGAAATTATGCCGCGACGCGCACGATCAAGATGATCTGCTCGAAGCAATGGGAAATCTGAATTTGGATTCCAAAGTCGAGAAACTGGGCTGAGGATATCCATTCGTGTCAGACCTTTTGATTCCCTCTCCCTATCTACCGACATGGTTGCTAGATAGGTTTCATATCATAGGATACCATGGTGTATCCATAGATATGCATTCGTTCAATGAAATGAACAGATGACACAGCATCGGCTTCAAGGAGCTTGTTGGTGTGAGCAAGAGGCTGCTAGTTAATCTAGCATTGCTTGCTTGGATATGCAATTATTCTGAATGAATATTTATTGCATGCTCAAAGAAAAGGATCGGGTTTGAACACTTGAAATGAGGCATCGTGTGAGATGAATGAAAAGATGGATGGAATTGATTTACGAAAGGGTTGCATCCGTTTGATTGTTTTTGAGATTTTGGTTTCGTGCTTAACACATATACACTCTTTTGCGGATGTCCTTGAATGTGGGAGAAATACGGTTGCAGTCACTACATGTAATTTTCTTGATGTAGCAAATGTTTACAGCTATTCGAGAGAATTACTATCATTACTCATTTAATCATGAGAATTCACCCACTATGAAGTGTTCTGAAATCTAATAATCACTATCTATGTCTTACTTTGTATCCTTTCATCCCTTGCTCGCCGCATAATCCAACGGGAAATCTTGTGTAAACGTAAACAGTACGTACGCGTTCTATGGTTTACTTTACTCCCCTCTATATACACACGAATCAAGGAGTTGCGTGCTTAAGCTTGTTTTAAGAACTTCAGATACGTTTTTAGAGTAAGGATAAAGATGGCAGGGAGGATCAGGGCAAACGAGGAGTCTAGAAGTCTGGACGAGAGAAAAAAAGTGGCCTATTATAACAATTTCATTCAACTTTCATTCAATACACGCACAATAAACAAGTCAAAGCTGTATTTCCAATACTTCAAAATATTATCTATCAATACCCCCCCAAAAACAATTCACCATATCACACACTTCTGTCCTGCCTTTTCCCCTTCTTTACTTTCCCAGCCTCATCCCCAATCTCACTTGCTCTCCTCTTCTGGCCCCTAGCAGCCCTATTTCCACCCATCTTCTCCTGCTCTCCCTTCCCAAGTCCCCTCACTAGCAATTGCCCGGTATAAACCGGATCTGGATTTCTCGTGTTCCTACTCCCTCTTGATTTCACCGCCTCTCCCACTTTATGCATCTCTTGAATCGGACTTTCCTGTGCTATCTCCATATCTGGTATTTCTTCATCTTCACTTCCCACCACTGTTTCAACTTTATACGGTGGATCATATTCTACACTTTCCTTTCCATGAACCTTCTTCTTCGCATGCGCTTTGGATGTAAATCTAATGGTTATTGAAGGGGCGGGAGAGGGCGATGGAGCTGGATGATTTGAATCCATTTCTTGACGCAGTGCAACGTTGTGTTTAGGTTGTGGTTTGAGGGTCCTAGGGTTCTTTAATTCTTCATCTGAAGTTTCGGAATCGGAGTGTTGAGAATGATTGCGTGGATCTCGTGGGATCTTTGTGATAGGCTTCTTTTTTGGAGATTTCCTTTTGGTTTTCTTTGGTTTGGGTTCAGCTGTAGAAGGTGGAACTGCGGATTGTAGAAGTTCAATATCCTCCGTTTGTGTTTCCATGCTTGTGGATGTAGGTGTGTCAGTTTGCGTTTCCGCATTTTGATTATGCGTTATACTGTGCGATTCAACTTTTGCCTCAGCGTCTTCCAACTGTTTCTGTAAATTTTCAATCTCCCCAATACTTTCTCCAGCAACGACTTTCCATCTCATGATCTCGTCTTCGAGATCAGATAATCGTGTCGAAGTCTTGATTGATATATCAAGAAGCTCGGTGACCTTTCCTTCACTAGTTTTATGCATTTCGTGAAGTCTCTCGATTTCTTCGCGGAATTGTTCGTCTTCATCTTCTCTTAATAGGAGAAGTTCATGCAACCTCTCGATTTCTACTAGGTATTGTTCTTCTTCTTCATCTCTTGATGTCTTGAAAATTTCGGCCGTTTGTGTTTCACGAGCTTTGAGGAGATCCTCCAGTCTTTCAGCCTCAAATTGCTGGGTATCTTTTTCCAGTTGCAAATCCCGAATTCTCTCTTCGGCCTTCCTAAGTTGTTCTTCGAGTTGTGTCGTTTGCGTCTCGCTAGCTCGAAGAAAATGTTCTAATCCATCAGCTTCGGCTTTATTCTCATCCTTCTCTCGGAGCAAGTCTCGTATTCTTTCTCCGTTTCTACTCAATTGTTCTTCCAATTCTGCAATCTTCGCGTCCTTTGTACCTTCACTCTTCATATCCTCTTGTGTTGAATGCAGAAGCTTAGCGAGTGCCGCTTCCCTTTCTTCACTCTCCTTTAACATCTTCTCCAAACTCTCAACTGCCCAATCACGTTCTCCATCTTTCTCCTTCCACTCATTAATTTTAGTTTTCAATTCACCCCTTGCCTTTCTCAACAATTCCTTCAGATTGTTCCACGCCTCTTTTTGACTCAACGGTCCATTCACCAAATCCATACAATCCTCCAATCTCCTCGCCGCTATCTCCGCCTTCAACCCTCCTTTTCATCTTCCGCTTCACTCTCCGCAACGTCATATCTCTGACATATAAGCTCCACCAAATCATCCGTATCTTTAAGCTGAACCTTCAAATGTGCAATGACTTCGGGGTCAGTAGCATTCGGATCGAGGGGGGTCTCTGTCTTTTCAATCTCAAAGATTCAACTCTAGGGTGCGTATTTGATTTGTTAAAAGATAACCCAATATATTCATCCAATCTCTCTTTCGAATTTTTCGCCTTCTTCTCCGCAGCTTTGATATCAGATTGAGCTTTATGAAGCTGTTTTTCCAATATATCAATCTTCCACTGGAGCCTCGCAATCGTTTCTTCGTTCTCCAAATCAACATCTGTAATAGGAAGCTCAGGATCGCGATCTGGGTGTTGTTTCAGTGTGTATATTTTCTGCTCCAGGATTTCATTGTGTTGCAAGACGGTCGTTAAACATCCTACAGCGCTCTTGGTAAGACTATTCCTCTGTATCGTTTTATCCATTAGTTTTCGCTTCGTCTGGTGGAGTTCAATTAATGCTCGAGCCAATCTTGCGCTTATCGAATCATCGTGCACATCGCCGGCAAGGTCTTCGTATTCCATGTATTTCTCTTCCAGAAACCTTTCAAGAGACTTGGTCTTTTCTTTCTCGTCGCTCAATTCACGCTGGCATTCTCGGTACTTTTTGGTCATTTCCTTGCATTGTTCGTATTTTTCCTCGTTGGGATAGACGTTAACATCGAGTTTCTGGGATAATTGATCCATTAGTTCTTTGATGGATGTAAGATTTTCCTCCACGTGTGATTCCTCCATGGCCATATCTCTTTCCTTTATGCACCATCCAAGCTCAGCTCTGACTCTTGTTAGCTCCCTCTCCGCATTAAAATCGTCTGTGTTTTCAGCAGTACTGAATGCCAATTGTTCTCTCAATCCTAATGGACCATCAATTTCCTCTTCCAGTTCCGCTATTCGCTTCTTATGAAATTCTCGCTCCTTCCGCAATTCTGAGACTTCTTCGGCATCAACATCCGCACAGGTCTCTAGCATCTTCATCACTACTTTTTCCGCCTCTTCATACAATCTTTTGTAATCTTTCGTAGCATTTTCGTTTGCGTCATGATGAGCTTGTGTGAGTATAAAATCCTGAGTATCCCCCGTATCCTTCTCCTTCTCCTTGCCTCTCAGATCCGCCAATACCTGCAACTGTTTTTCGAGCTTCCGATTTTGTTTTCGTAGAATCTTACGTTCCTTGTCCATAACATCGAGCATTACCATTCCCTCTTTCCTCTTAGCCTCTTTACGTTCACGATATGCTTCGAAATGAACGGGTGTCAGACTGAGGATTGCGCGTGTTACGTGGGTCATGTCGTGATAGTGCTCAAGACGTAGATTTCTTCTCTCGAGTTCTTTGATGCGGTTGACGAGTCGCTGGTCGTATACATCTTTGTCTTTTCGATAGCTTTCCAACGATGTGTCGTTTTCATCTTTTTCGATACTTTCTTTTAGATTTTCCTCTTCTGTTTCACTATCTAGTTCTTCCTCTTCTTCCTCGAAATCACCTTCTTTCACTTCCACCTCCTTTTCCGAATCTTCATCTTCCACCGACTCGGTGGTAGAAGACTGTTGTCTCAAAGGAGAAGGAGCATGCAAGATTCGTCTACTGCCTTTGAAATTAGCACTACCTAGGCCGGCACTAGGACTAAATCTACCAGGCGGCCGCCCTGTGGGCCGCTCCGGTGTTCCTCTCAATGATTTATCTTCTTTCGGCGTAATCTCTTTTGGCGTAGTACCCATGAGATTCTCGGTCAAGATCTCCAATTGATCTCTGATGTCATTTCTTTCTGCCATCAACACATGAATTTGTTCTATGAGAGCCTGTACTCGTGCACTCACTTCTGGCGGCGTCTTTGACACTCTCGCTGACCTACTCCCGGCTTCTTCCTTTAAATGCTGTATATGAAGTTCTTTTCCCCTAATGACCTCCTTTGCTTCCTGAAGCTCCTCTGCAATCCTATTTCTCTGCTGCTCAAGAGAAGCATCATTTACTTCTCCTTTCTGACCTTGCCCCTCTTTCAATTTGTCCACTTCTGCTTTCATTTGCGTCGCCATCTCCCGTATTTTCACAACCTGCTCTCCCAGTTCTTGAGTCTTCCTCTCTGCCTCAAGTTTCTCCATCTTCAACACCTCTAACTGACCACCAATTTCTCTCGTCGCATATTTTTCCCCTTCATCAAAAGCGACATCCCTTTCATCTCTCACCTGTTTTATACGATCTAATCTTGTTTGCGATTCCTCTTTAGCTTCGAGAAGCATACGATTGAACGTTTCCAGTCTAATACGAAGCGATTCATTTTCCCGCTGACAGGCTTCAAGAGGATTTCTTGGAGATGCCGGATATGCTCTGGGGTAAAATCCGAGTGGTTGAAATTGTAATCCGACATTTTCATGAATAGCGGGTAGATTTGAATGATTTCTTACGAAATCTCATCTTTTCTCCAGAATAACTGAGCTTGAAAGTTTTCTGAATTTACCCAAGTAATAAGCTACGGTAATCAAAGAAATTCATTGACCAATTGTAGATGTTCAAATTAGGTAGGTGTGGGATTGTGAACAAAGTGGGATGACTCCTTTGTTCACTAGCGAATGTTGTAGCTGTTTCCAATTCAAGCACATTATGGTAACAAAGGCGTTAAATATGGGCTGAGACATAAAAATTAGTGAAAAAAACACAAAAAGAAGTTAAAATTCACCGAGAACTTGTACTGGCTGGAGTATTGTTAAAAATTTGGCAAGTATTATCTTCCAGATACCAAAAATCAAATAAGATAGACATTTCAATAAATTGATAACTATGTATGAAGAGAGATGAGACTAGTACAATATTTTACCCTAAAAATACAAAATGCTTTCCAGCAGAATGAATGCGTCGAGGCAGACACTCGTCCTTACAATCCGGTGACTATGGGCACGATTGACATTTAAGCTTTGTGAGCAGCCTTCTTGGCATTGCTTGAAAGCACCTGCTTGCTTACACCACTTGGACCATCAACTTTAGGAGCATCAAGAGGTCTGTTAAGTCCGACACGATCTTGAGTGTTGTAAGTAGCGATTCCACCGTCTTGGTCTGCCTCGGTAATAAGTTCCTTGCGACGTGTGTCAACGAGAAGACGGATGAGATCAGGTCTCATGTAATGACCACCGAAATCTCCGAGAGCCTTTGGGAGGTGCGATTGATCGAGATCGATCTGAAATTTCGTTAGTATAGATTTCTGATGGAGCAAATTCTGTTTATCTTACCTCGACGAACATCAAACCCTCAAACTCTTCGTCAGCCTTAGCAAGGCATTGTCCGTCGGGTCCGAAGATTCTGCTGTTGCCGTTGTAAAGGTTGTGATCTTCACGCTCAACTCCAGGTGGAGTGCACTTGTCGACACCTTCCTTGGAAATACGTTGGAATGGTGCGAGAACGTAAGTTGCAGTCTCAATAGCGTAGGCTGGAGAAACAATATCGGAGTTGGGGTTGCTAGTGTTGGTCCATGGGTCTAATGGGGTGCGAGTTTCCTCGTGTGGGTAGATTGGCCAGCCAGCAATGTGGACCTGATAATTGGTGAGAAACATTTCATCAAAATGCTTGTGGATGTGGTCTTACCTGCTCTCCCTCGGAAACGTTCATTGCCTTCAGGAATGGGTTCATGTTCTCCCAGCAGTTCAATTGTCCAACTCTTCCAATATCTGTCTGAACGACACTTTTGAAGGTATCTCCTGCTCCATCGCCGTAGACAAGCTTCTCAACGTGAGTAGGCTTGATCTTTCTGCGGTGGTTGAGAACTTCTCCGGTTGGGGAAATCAGAACCTGAGAAATGTACAGAGTTGCGAAATCGATTTCACTGTATCCCAATGAAACGTAGATGGCATTTTCGCGGGCAGCTTCACGAATTCTGCGCATCTCATCTGAGTCAGATGCAAGACTGTTCTCGCGGTATGCTTTAAGCATAGGGAGAGATTGTTGGTAGTTGACCTTCCATGCCCAGTATGGGTAACCAGGAATCCCTGTGGGTGCGTAAGTAGATTGTAAAGAACGAGACCAGAGCTAGATTTACTTACAAACTTCAGGGAATGCAACAAGTTTGCAGCCTGCTTTTCCAGCTTCGTTGATCCAGTGAATGGTCTTTTTGACAGACAATTCGAGATCGAACCATCCAGGCTCAGCTTGGACAGCTGCGGCCTTGTACTTCTTGATTTGAGCAGGCATTTTGGTGTCTGATATGATAACTGTTGGTTCTTATTTGTTGGTTGCTGTTTGCTATTGCAGAATGATGAGAAGATTGTGTGATGGAGAAGATAATACTTGGATGAATTCGAGCTCTTATACAACTCAGAAGTTACCCCCAACACAGGGAAACTGTGGTTTTGATCTCATGCATTTCGATCATCATACGATTGAGTTCAAATCCCGCCCCAAAATATGTGACAGCAATACCCAGGAGGGATGAGGGGTGGAAACATGACGACGTCGTATGCAGGATGCCTTGCAAATTTACGATTATACTGTAAAGCATAGAAATTTAATAACGACACACAAAGAAGTTTTTTTGATAAAAGCTGCTTCATGCAGCATCTCCAATTTGGAAGATTAGCCGTTTGAACCCGTTTTTGATTGTGTATCGGTGGATGCTCGGAATGTAGTAATCGCTTCAAACATGCTCCCCGTATTTCTGGATCTGCCGTGAAGATCACGAAACGGTTCGTTCCGAGATAAGGAAACAGATATTCACGACCATAAGACAAGACTTACTGAAAGCAATGCCAAACCATTTAAGAAACCTGATCAAGTTGTGAATGTACATGTAAATATCCAGATTGTTGAAGCAATTGCCTCAAATCCCAACACTAGCTGGCGTTACAACAAGTGTTTGTTCACCACGGTAAAATGTCAAAAACAGCTCCGCGTGGTAGAATGGAGCACATTATAGATCACCTAGGTATAGCCTGCAAGCTGATGACTATGATGCAACGCGATGTTGCAGCACATCTAGAATTTCAAATCCCGAAATGATTACCCTATGCAAACGCAGCAATCATACGATCGGATCGCAATTGACCCGGAACGAGCAATAATCAAAACCCGCCAAGTACATGAACTCCGGTAGAGACAAACTTACAATGATACCTGGGAAGAGGTTCTTCCTGTTGCAGTGTTTCTGCTGTAGTTTACGCAGGTGTTGAAGACTGAAGTATGATTATATAATCAACAAATGTTTTCAATAATGCCGAGGACCACCCGAGATCACGAGCAAATATCGGATAGCATCGGGAACCGACCTCAGGGCAGACACCTAATAATCGTAATTGTTTCGCGGAATTGGTTAACGACCTGTGATTGCGACAATACATTACGAAGAAAAATCACAAGAAATCAAGGCGATAGAGCACAAGTAGGAAAAATGTAAATACGACACAATATTTGACCTCACATCTTGGAACAATAAGATTGTTTTCAAAGAAACATCGATTCGTTTTGATTAATTATCTCATAGTTATCGTGTCTATGTACAGTGTGGAGCTAAGAAATACAGTTGGGGATATTAAGTGAAGTGTACAGGATGCATCTATTTCATGAAACCAGCCTTTCCATCACCATCGGCATCAACCTTTGGGTTGAGCTTGTCCATCAAGCTAGGCTTCTTATGGGACTCGGTGGAAGAGTGAGAAGTAGTGTGGTGAGCATTGCCAGCAGTAGTAGAGGCGATACCAGTACCAGTGTGAGAGTGAGAACCATTGAGTGCACCGTTGTGTGTACCAGTGTGAGCGCCAGTGTGATGTCCGTGGATACCTTCTCCCTCAGTCAAAGAGGTAGTGCCTCTGGCACCATCGCCTCCAAGAGTGCCACCAACAGACTTTGGCTCACCCTTGAAAGCATCAGTGCGCTCCTCGCGTCCTCCTAAGGAACCTCCTTGAGATCTGAACTCGTTCATGCTGACAGCTGGGAGAGCGGTGGCAGTGTGGTGCTTAGCCTCGTTTTGATGAACCTCGTGGACTGGGATGGTGGTGTGGACAACGGATGGTTGAACAGTCTCCTTTTCGATGACTGGTTGAATGGTCTCGTGGACGTGGTGATGGACATGTTCACCAGCAACGGTGGCGCCCTTGGCTGCGGTGTGTTGAGTCTCTCCGACAGTTCTGGTGTTCTTGAATTGGGCTTGTTCAGCAGCGAGACGTTCCTGAATCTGATTGTCATCTCCGTGCTTGATGTTGCGGTGCTCAACAGCTCCGAGTTGATGGGAGTGTTGCTCTGGAAGGACTTCACGGTCTTGGATAGGCTGAACTGAAGTGTGGTGGTGATCTTGGTGAACCTCACGGTCAATAGCAGTCGTTGCTTCTTCGTGGCGGGTCTTGGTTACATGCTCATTCTGAACGGCTGGGTTGATAGTCTGCGATGAATCGTTAGCACATTCTGAGATGCAGACTGAAGGTCAAGAACTCGTACCTCGTGAACAGTGGTATCATGCTTTCCATCCTTGGAGAGGAATTCACTGACAGCTGACTTGGCACGATCCATTTTGATTTGATAGTGTATATGAAGGTGATTGGGTGTTTGTTGGATATAGTTGATTGAATTAGAAGATTGTTGATTGTTAATTGTTGATTGTTTGTGTTGGAAAATGAAAACGAGATGGGAGGACAGTCTATCACTTATAGTCCCGAGAGCATCGAGATGATAGCTCCTCCCCGCACCCTAGCACTGTCTACATCATCATACTAGGTACAATAAGTTGTGGTTTCCAGATTCGGATAGCTATGTCTTGCAAATACCTGATTTTTTGAGATTCGGAGGATCCGTCACCAAGTGGCTGTGCATCGATGCTGAGAATAAACCAGCGGAGGTTCGTATGAAATTGCCTGGTCCGTACACGATAGACAGATGGTAGGAAGATGTGCCGGGAGGTCAATTGGCGCTACTTACGCACTTCGTCTCCACTTTTAAATCATATTGTATCAACTTTCCAGATGTTCTTTTGGTAATTGGGTACCAGCCTTGTCCGATAAATGTCAAAAACCCACGCTGGCATCTCAAGTATAGTATTGGCAGTTTTGTAAAAGTGGGTTTCGGTTGCTGCGCGAGTAAAAGCGGAAGGAACTATGATTTCCATTTCCAAAACAGCTGAAGTGAGAGATGGTTCGTGAGAGCGTAATGTAATCATTACCCATACTAGAAACTTTATTTGAGTTACGAGTTCTAAGAAGAAAGTCTAACTACTAGTTGTTTGTGCTGTGGCTTCTCGATGCCATGAAAGTGGCAAGATGACCAAGATTTTGATTTTTTGAGCAGCAACAGAGCCAATCATCTATATTGAGAGCTGTTGAGTAGTGCATTGTAGCCGACAGTCAAAGACTCGTACCAATCTTCTCATTGTCGAGTTCTGCAGAAATGTCAATTATTGAATGTCATTGATGGTTGTTGATTTCGCCATGATCGATTTGATGGGAAACTTAAAGTTGCATCATTGTGCCCCGCATCGGATTAAGCCGCAACACGGGAAAGGGGAATCCGCTTTACAAGATTACTAAACAACGTAGCCAGTCATATGTTCTTTTCGATTCCAAGTGGCTAGGTGAGATGAGCTCCTCTTCCTTGCTTCCTTGTCAACATTCCAATACATTTTCAAATATCGATGATTTGCATTACACGTGGATTTCTGCCGCAATGAACCTGGATTATGATCGAATAACGTACATGTCACATACAACAATGTAACGAAAAACAGGGAAGTCGAAGCTTTTTACACCGGAAGTACATAAGTGACCTATTAGCCAGAATTCCCATATGTGAGTGGACGGAGATCTAGTGCACTAAATGATCTAGCTTTTGGGTCAAGGGGTCCATGCCACGTCGCTGCAATGAATCAATGATCTCTATTCCAAAGTTCTGATGGGTTTAACTTCTAATGGAGTAGTAGAATAGAATCAAGCAACATATTTCCCTTGCCGGTACATTAAAATCTTGGAGATCGAGTAAACCTACAGTCGGTAACGAATTCAATGCGGGTCGAAATGGAAGTTCGCCGACATGTCATTCTATCCCTGCTGCGTTTGCCAATGTACTTTCGAGCTTTCGTCTGTGAAATTGGTTTTATGTTGATGTTGTCGTTGTCGTTTGTATTGTGCTTTGTTACCAATACGAATACCAAGTAAAGGGGTTGGGCAAAAGAGATCGTCACAAGCATTTCGAAGATCCCCCACCAGTAAAGCTATCTCCGAGCACCGATTGTTTATTTGAGACATCCTGACCTATCAATGGCTTCCAGAATAAAAGATTGGATCTTGAAAAGGTTACCATCGACAAACGATGCTCAAAATTTAAGAGGAAATCAATGTCAAAAAGCAAAAATTTCAGATTCACCTGTTATCGATACTAAATTTAGACACCAGTTGTCAATTGATGATGTACCAAAATCTTCCAAAGCATACGATAGCGACGATAGCCGTGAAGAAACGAGTAGAAGCGGTGGAAAGACTTGTACCCAATGTGAATCAGCAGAAGCTCCCATAGTTCTAGAGCGTCGACAAGACACTACCAAAGCCAAGGAACATGATGAGAAATGCAAAATGGCTACAGCCGATGGTGATATACAGGACTGGGGAAGAGAATTCTCTTCAAGTATGATATCTGGATTTGTGCGGAGGTCTCCTCCTTTTTTGCAACGAAAAATATCTAATGTTTTGCGGTCGCTGCCTCGCCCTATCTCTATAGAGTGTCCCGATTCAATACACACATTGCCGAAGCTACCCAACTCGGCCCATTCCCTCCAAGCGTACGAATCTTTACCAATGCCTGTACAGTCTGTGCAAAATCATAAACGGCACTCATCTCGTTCCCCTACTTCATACATCGATGTCTTAGATGCGCATGACAGTTTGAAAGGTGGACGAGGGAATTCCAGGAATCGAGCGATGGCTGCTGGAGTAAGAATTTATGGGGAAAATGTAGCGAATCGAACTTTGGCCATGGAGAATTCTCAAGCAGATCCTAGCAATCCCCAGTTTAGCTATTTGAGATTGGGATGCTATGGTGTGGCTGAGACTGAAGGGTCTAAACATTCTAGACCTAGGCTTCCGGAGTTTATTCCTAAAAATGACGACACAAAGACATCACAACAAGATCCATCCTACATCCAAAGTGTATCAGAATCGCTTTTTTCCCTTACCGGATCTCCACCAGAGACGATATTGGGTTCTACAGAATACGCTTATTCCACTAGCACCTGACATAGTAAAGATGGCACAGCTCCTGATAGTTATGCAAGTAACTTCGATCGTCATCAAGGGGATCTAGAAACATTACCATACATTTTCGAAGCAACACATTGCACTTCATCAATTCGAGAGGCTCGTCGTCGAGCATTTGTTTTTACACAATCGCATCCAATCCATTCAGTATCACGTCGTGAAGCATCAAATATTATTAATTCGTCAAGTAGCACTTTTCCAATGAAGGAGACACTACGAGCCAATTCGGTGCGGGATCGAGACACTTCCCATTCAACCTCTACTACCACTTCGGCGAGGCACAACCACGATTTGTCTTCAGAAAATGGCGTTTCTGGTACTGTCTCTGACAGAACTCCTCGATCAATGCCATTGCCATCAAAGTATACTCCTTTTCCTACAGACAAAAATGTAGAAACTAAAGGCAATGGAGACGACATGCACGTTAACGGTACCAAATTCCCCATTGCAGATGGACAGAAGCATACGTCTACGTCCTCATCAATGCCTGATCATTTTGGGATGAATGGCTCATACCTTATTGGAGAACGGGCGGAGCCCATAGGCCTTGAAGGTGTAGTAGATCTTAACAATACTGTGGATACTACTGTACACGAAAAGGTTGCACCTGGTACATACAATCCCTCCCTTGCTCGTCGCCATTCAAAGTCAGACCAATTATCACCTTTGAAACTCAATCTCTTACTACCAGATTCACCTGCTTCACCATCTTTTGTCCGCCCAGAAAATTGGCCATTTGTATCTGCAGGGTATACAGTAGATAGGAGCAGAAGCTGATTCATTTTTCTCATTAGCTGTTGTTCATGAACATATCTTGCCGACTTCACACGAAATTATAACGAAAGAAATTCATCGAGAAATCCATCAACATCATTGGTATCATCGAGTTCTTCCAGTTATCGATACCGAGGTCTTACCAGCCAAGCATTACGTTTATGGCGATGATGGAGATACGCTGGTTAGAATACCTGAATCGATGGTACGAGGCCATACCATTACAGGAACCTATAGTCGAAACTGGTCAATTGTACATCAACCCCCACAAGCTCCAGCTGAAGATCCCTTCAACTCACCACTGTTTGGAGTCGAACCAGAATTACCAAACACAAAATACACAACACACTTTCAACCAGACTCGAAAGGCGGGCTTCAATGGTCTCATGTACCCGGTGAGCCCGTTAAAGTCATGGAACGAGAGTATATCACTGCAGAAGGTTTCCCCCGCAAGGAAACTTGGTGGAGGTATCCACCTGTTATGGCGACTGCCGCTCAGGAGGCCGGTCTAACAGTACCAATGCATTGGAATCATGTACCAGCTGGTAAAGAACAAACCGTTACACAAGCACCAGTATCGACTCCCAAAAAGGAGAAGAAGATTAAGGAACTTCGTGATTTGGAACATGCGCAAGTAGCTGAATACAACAGCATCGATCACATCGATTCCAATATGCAAAAGGTTCGCGAGCAAAAACTTTATGATGGTCTTTCAGACTCGGATTCTAAACATGCCCGAGAGCTCAACGGTATGCAATCACGTTTAGTCCCAAGAAAACCAGTTGCAAATCAACAAACATATGAAAGACCACCAACTAGAGATTCAGGATATGGTGGTTTGGATGGTTCTCCTTCATCTGCTGGAAGAGGACCATCGCATTATAGAGATACCTCAGGCTCGAGTGTATCAAGTCTACTAGGTAGAGTACGAGGCGAGGACGGAATAAAGTCCACCCCTGTAGATGGAGAAGCTACCAAATACTTACAGAGAATGAGAGAAAAGAGACGAAGTTCAGGTGCTTCTTCAGGCACTACCTCTAGGTCTTGGGGTAGAAGAAGTGAGGATTTTCAAAGAGGTCCAAATTTTACCTTGCCCGAGAGACCAAAAAAGCCTGAACATCATTTTGGTGCTCCAACGGCATTGTAACAAATAGTATGGATTGGTACAAAAGAATGTTTGGGTTTGGGCTGTAGAATCATGGAGAGACGCGTTTATTTCACATTTGTACATTAATTATCACAGAAATCCTGTGTGATAGCAAAATAGAAAGTTATGTAATTATTAGGAGTTGCGCGTTCACTAGTGAAATATTTTCTTCATCGTCGATTTCTTTATCTTAATCCAGAAAATCATCAGCAACAATAACCAATCCTCACGATACACATTCCAGCAGTTGAATTTCAGCTGAGAACTAATATGTACCAGGTACCTACACACACTCCATTTTTACCCTTTGGTCGCCGGTCGCTAAACAAACAAATGAACAAAACCCCCGCAGATCGCCACTAGGTCATGATCGACGCATCTAGACTGGAACTAGATGGTACTAGACTCGGAGCTAAAACTAGCGTATTAGCCACATCTATGCGGATTGGGCTTAGGGTTCTAGGCTCAATCGATGGGTCTATGACTTCATTGTACTTAAGAGGCAGGCGAAATAGAGAGACGGGAAAGAGGAACGAGGTGGAAAAGGGAAGGTTCATGTAGAAGTGACAGGGAAGATCCGCTAGGAGATTGTTACGACTTAGAGACTCGTATTTGCTTGTGTGTGCGTGGTTGTTTGGGTGGACTTTGGTGTGAGTGGAAATGGGAATGGGAATGCGAATTGAGTTTGAGTTTGAGGTCTATTTTATACACGAGGTTCTCTGGGTTGGAAGAGCCTCGTATATTAACATTGATGTGTCTGCGGGGAAGAGAAAGAGAGGTCCGAATTGATTTCTCTTAAAAAGCTTTTATATTTCAATTATTGCTTTCAATATTTACATAAAAGGTGCTTTGATAATATTACGAGCTCTAAAACAATTGAAAGGTAAATTCTCGTTTTATTATTGTGAATTTTATGGTTTTAGCTGAGGGTGATTTATGAATGATTCTAGGTGGTTGATGAGATGTTGAGATTCACTTTCGGTTTCTTATTTCATCTCCATAGAGAGTGAGAGGTTCCTACCTAAATCGGTTCGAGGTTGCGGTGAGATGAAGCTTGGATTGGGTTGATGGGACGGGATGGAATGGGAATTTGAGATGAGTTTGAGGGTCGTGCATTTGGGTTTTTGTATGCGAAGAGTCAAGTTTGAAGGAAAGTAGGTTTGCAGTTGATGGATGTACTGCTCTGGGAAAGGTAGGTGGTTAGGTGACGAGAATATGACGGGGAGCTCTTCGTAGTTTACTTGAGGGGTTTAGAGCTCTTGTGGAAATGTGAATCGCGATAGGAAGCTTGGGGAGAAGAGAGAACCCTTGCGCACGTGGGTATCACGTGAGAACGTTTCAATCACCTGATTTTCCGAAACAGAACAGATATCCAAGGAGACTTGTTGCTAATCTTACCCAAGGGTTCGTTACGACATGGTAATTCGGCTTTTTTTGTGAATGGATTTTAACCGGTGCACAAGCAGAAGGTAAGTTGCCCTTCGGTGTCTGCTAATTCTCTCTTGCTGTTAGCTGCGATGAGACCTGCTGTGAAGCCGTTAGAGTTCAAGGGTCATTTTTTCCATGTCTCAAATCAGCAAACTGATGATTAAAATGCGATCATCCATGAATAAAATGGTTGCAGCGGATGAGAGCGAAATTTCGATGAGTACAAAAGTGTAGAGATCAAGCGGAAACACAGCCAGAAAGAAGCGAGTCTGCCACAGTTAATTGGATATTGGCTATATATAACCAATAAGGAGGATTGAATGAGTCTCATGAAGGAACGATTGACAAGAATGCTTAGAAATCCTACTTACGATATGTCCTCGAGGTTTCCGACTCGGAGACAAACACTTTCTCGCTTAGTTTCGTACGTTGATTTGTATTTACCCACCAGTTCGATGATTATTCCTTTCGCTTTTGATTCTACATTGGATGATTGATCTTATTTCATCCAAGAATTTCTTGCCAGTTGTTTTACTATCCGAGGAGAGTTGACTATCATGTTAAAATACAATTTACCCCAACTCTTGTAGAGAATCACATCAACTGATCTCAGCCAAATATTCGCAATATCTCGTCAAAGTTCAATTAGACGTGATGCCGTATTTCACAAATTGTATCAACAGACAATTGACTATCGTTAAATTGGGACATACCGGGACACCAGATGGGAGTTTTTATATACCCGAGCTCAAAACAAATAGGGTGTTCTTAACTCAACACACCATACAACAGTAAAGCGGAGTCTGAAGTAAAAGTTAGATGAAAGTGAAGTAGGATTTAGAGGTCTTTGGGTTTTAACTGACCTGGAGATTATTCAATTTGATATTGTTGAGAAGAAGCCGAGTATTACATGAACATCCTCCAATTATACACATGCTACTACTCGAGTTCGACGGCACATTTAACTAGCTATTCGGGCTAAAATTCGAGATTGACAGACTATTGCCTGGCACCAAAGGTTCAGATATCGATATCTACCTTCTATAAAACCCGGCAAGGCCGATACGTGAAAAACACAAAGTGAAGATTTGTAGTTCAACGACATCCCAAGACTTCAGCCTTCGGAATACAAATCTGAAAATGAAAGAAACAAGAGACTATATACGAAGAAGGCTCTCATGAAAGGGAAACTTTTACCCAGCAGAATACTCTCATGATGAAGTAAACATTGGATAATCTGAAGTGATTTCAATGGATGTACTTAGTACTATCACATGAGAACATTCGCTCCACAATGGAGAATAGCATGACCACTGTACATTGAGTTATGTCTTTGATCTCGCTTTCCTGTATTGAACTTTATCAATTTTCTTTGATGTAAAAATACGGATACGTAGAATGCTTTGCCGAAGCTGTTGCTATTCTTAAAGAAATTTGCTACCTCAAGCTTGATCTGTGTGGTGTTAGCCCTCTTTATCCTATCATTTTCATGCTTCGTTAACACTCTTTCTTTTCTTCTCAATCTTTCTTTCGTTTGCTTCTCTCTTGTAAGCTTTGATAACCTTACCCATTCGTGTTGCGATGGGCTAGTTCTTTCCTTTCAACGCCTATCGCGCAAGCTTTAGTAATCTCACCATCATGATTTCCTTCATTCATGACAATCTAAGCCAGCAGCAATGCTGATGAATTTTCTGACTCACTTTCTGGAGCTTGGATATCTCTTCATGAACGAAGTCATGTCATTTTCACAGAGTGAATGTTGCATTGAGTCAACATGGCACAATATCATCATTCTCATTATTCACCACTGAAAGAAACTGCCAATCTACTGTTTTCCACAATGGTCTCCTACATGCATGCTTGCTTCTTTGATTCTGCTAGCGCTATCTCCTACAAAATACTATCGATCTCATCATCATTACTAGCCATCAATGATCTATCTGTATCATTGAAGCGAGCAGTTCCCATACCTAATCGCCATCATGACATCCAGATTCGTACCAATGTCAGCAGACGAGAAGGAGCTTTTGAAAGTGATCGTCAGAACTTCCCGTACTCCCAAAATTGTTATGAAAATGCTCAACGCTGACGCTTCCGTGAAACTTGATCAGCATCATGAATGGACGGAAAAAGACATCAGACCCTACGTCCTCAGATGGTGGAAGGCTAGTGATGCCAAAGCCAATGGTCAAGTGATGGATAGCACCGATGATGACGCTGTATTTCTTGCAATGGCATGAGAAGGGGCTCGCTAGCGAGGCATGGAAACAAGCACATAAAGGTGTCTTCGGTATTGCCAGGCAATAGATCATAGTAAGTATTTTAGTTTTCCTGCAATCTTTTATCGTCATACTAACTTAAAGCTCTATAAGAGAATATGACGACCATTTTTGGTTTAAATTAAGATGAGACGATCAATTACGCTGGTAGGTGTTTAAACTTCATGGATGACTGTATATATGTCTAATTAACACTAATTAGCAGTAGTGGGCCATGTTTGAGGCAAAATAATGTATCTGTGGGCTTTTCTACGTACTGGATAACACCATCCTAGAGAATTGAGAGAATTGAAAAGATAAGACAGTACTGATATTGAGAGTTTCCTGCGATTTAGATGTCTCTTTTTGAAATACTTTCCATATCTGAAATTTATATCATTTTGAACTGCAAATAGCCTATCTACTTATAGCCGAATATACGCGATTCTCATACCCCTCAAGCACACAAATATAGAAACAAGAGCCTTCATGTCCAAGAATCCAAATTCTACAGATCTAAAAGTAAAATATCTCATATATGTGGGACATTCCCCATAATATTGACATTTGGAGTCTGATATACTCCAATTGGTACGTGGCGTAGTGATATGGAAGATTCAATCATCAGATACATTCTTGCCCCAACATATGCTGATATTCCAAGATATAGGAGAATCAGTCTAACAAGATGTGAGCAGAAAAGAGTGCCGTTAATCAGGAATCGAACAATCCCTTTGCACCTATCACCATAGTATGTTTTGAAAATGTCCCACTTGTCGAGCGGGGTCTGCATCTCTTTCAAATATGCTGCAGCTGAATCGAGCCTTCTCACATCTTTAGACGTCAAGGAAACGGTAACGGATCTACCATCATATTTCTTCTTATAGTCCATATTGGCAGATCGATGGTCCAGTCCCGGTCCAAAGCCAGATGTAAGTGATTGGCCCGTTGTCAATGTGCAGACCTCTTGCGCGTCGTTACTTGGTACATACACCAGAGGCTTTTCCTCTGCAATGCAAGCCTTTGAACGATCGTTGAGTGGCTCTTTCGATCGATCCACATGCATTATAGTTTTAATCGCGCCCGTGGTCCCGACTTCAGAATCTGGCCCAACCATTACAGGCGTTGATGTGAAGCTGTTAACCATTTCTTGATGTACTAAAGGGCGCTCTGAAGGCGCTTGGATGTCTTGGAACATGACAAAGGTCGGTTCATCGTACTCAATCTTAGGGTCCGGTGTGTCATTGAAAATCTTGAAGCCGTTATGGGAAGCCGACACTGGATCTGTTATCCAATTCTTTGGGGGATGCAGACCAAGCGAGCGATCTCCCCTCTCCGATCCCAGCATTATCATATATGCTAAGTACTTTTCATCTTTATCACGAAAATCTAGCATCGTTGGCACTCCAACGTCCAAGGGCTTATTGCCCCACATCGTGTATAGTGCCAATGCACACACGACATGAACGACTGTGTGTACTTCAAGCATGGTGGTCGGGTACCCAGTTATCTTTCTTTCAATTGCTTGGCCAATACTCCAGATACCTTGTAGGCATACCACGGCCTTTCCAACGCTATCTTGTTTGCTCTTATCATCAATTTCCTCTTTTTAACATGAGGAGTCCGGCCAATGCTCGAGGGGAAGAGTATACCCTCTGTGGTGAATGTTACCCTTTTGATAACATTGTGAAGGTGGCTAACGTCTGCGGCAAATCCACCCATCATAGCGTAGTGAGCGTATGTCATTTTTAGATCAGATCTCCGAGGATCTTGCGACTTATTCTCAGCCTGCATAAAAATGTTAGCTTCGTCAAACCATATTTCGTATGACAGATATATCTACATTTATCTTTTCCTGGATAAGTAGCTTTTTGAGAAATTTGTGACAGAGATATGATTGTTCAAACACCACGTAAGCCACAATCTCCGGTGCGAAAAGCGCAATCAAAATCCACTTTACTTTTCTCCCATATCCAACGATTTTACCCTCGCCTTCGGGGGGTATGTTCAAATGGATAGCGGTGTAGACGCATGCTAGTAAAGTACAAAGACAACTGTAAAGCAGGTCCCAGGTTCCTCGGCCATTAGGGTCAGAAACCCAGCCAGCCGCAATGTCCGTTTTCAAGGCTATGATATTAACATCATTCGAATCGGCACTGACGATAGGATGGGCCTTTAGTACAATAAATTTTGTGGCGATTATATATAAAAAGTACGCCATCTCATGAAATTCCAATGAAAAATTGTGAAGAACACTACAAATTTGCATTCGAAAGAAAGAAAATTTACCATGACTGCGAGGGACAACCTTTTGACCTTTTGAAAAGTGTGTGACATTCTCTATTCTACTAAGCGATTGGAGCTACAACTACACTCGCAGCACTGCAACATGGCATCCTGCAGATGTACTACCATCAAATGATGGTGTGAGAGGTTCAAAGCATCCGCCATCGTAAACCCTGTTAGCACAGCCTCTGCAGTGTCCAGATTCATCACCACCAACAGCAAATGATATACGCCTGTGCAATATTGGAATAGGCAAGAAGATGGTAATAACATTTCCGCAGTTGCGATATAAATGACGGAATGCGTGATAAGGCTGAGAAGTAAATTTTCTGTATTATCTGGCATAGGATCTATGCTCGGTTCTTTCACTTAGCTGCGGCGGTAGCGATGCATACTTGTGAGTTTTTGCAGGCACCCATGTAACAAGGCCCAAGATCTCCGTTCTCTATAATATAATACATTAGATTCGATTATGTTTCTGGGCCAGCCCGTGCGCTTGTACTCGTGATCGAAAGCATACATTGCTAGAATTCCAGGCGAAGATAGTGTTAGTATTGAAGAGCTCATAATCTATTCGATATGTGAAAGACAAGAACCCTCAAACCACATTACTTACATAGTAGCGACCTAACGAGAATAAATAGATAGCTGAATGAACATCGTTATATTATCTCAATCCAAGTAATGAAAGAATAGTAAACTGAAGCATTCAGAGGCGAGTCTCCCGGGGTTGAATTTGCCCTGTATACCTAGGTAGGATAGATGTCGCCCAAATATCCACGTCCAGAAAGACGGATGGCTTTCCAACAGTTGTACACCAGTAGGGTCAAATCAATCCTGCATTCGGCGCCGATATTAACTTCTGATTGTGAAAACACCAGACACTATATCTTGATAATCCATATTCCTCTTGGGCAATTAGCTATCTAGGGATTTGGTTGTTTGGATCTTTTGGTACATCGAGCTCATGCCTGATGAAAGTTCGTTAAAATAGCAAGTTGTTCGACGCACAGTACACTTTAGTGGTCTTTTATCAAATTCGATCCAAGCGATAAGGTCAGATAGCATAGAATAGTTACCCATTTCATTTCATATTGGACAAACTTGTCTAGATAGAGCTGTAACTTCCATATCATAATACTATCTGGTGATTGTTGATGGGGAGCAGCGACTGTTCGAAAAGATGATTAGACAGTGATGAACTCTAATCGAATCTTGCCAAATCGAGAATACCAACTTGGTACGAGATCAGAATTATTTGCCCAATCTCATACCAAAAGAGATTGATTGTTTATACTTAATGTTCTCAATTTGGATTTCTGAGGGAAAGATGAGAGAAGTAGATGATTATCATAAAGATTGAGGCTTTATGGGACTTCCATCAGCTCTCAATCAGATGGAAAACATGATGGGAATTTGTAGAATAGAATCAATAATTGTCATGTTATCTTGTTTCAAGCCATTTTGCTAACATCCCCGAATTCAATATACCCGTCAAGTAAAGCGATTCATCAAGTATAATCTCGCTCTGTGAAGTTACTCACGGGCAACCTGTTCTGGTGAAGTCTGAGGACTTGATGAGCCGGATTTTTAAAAGGAAAGCTCCATAGTCATGTTGGGGACGTAGAAACCTCGTCATTCAATAACTTGCCTGGCATTAGTCTGCAGCTCAAAGATTGTTTTCTTGTTTCGATGTGCACATCGTCAAAAGAAAGCAGAAATTCGTTGTGGATCCAGCTTCACGATAATAACTTATGGCCTAAGGAAAGCTGCAGCACAGATTGATTCTTGAACAGCTCTCAATTGTGCTATCGTAAGCTCTTCCAAATGGCGTTGGAAACATAGTTGTTCTTTTCTTTCAAAAAGATAACGTTCAAGCTCAGGGAAGTATGCACAGTCTTGTTCGACCTTGAGACTGCACTTGCAGCTGCTGAAGGGTCATCGCCCTGCTAGTGAATCAGAGATGACAGATCTCTATTTGGCTAGGTGTGGCTGACTGACAATAAGTGATACATCTTATTTTCTTGGATGGAATATCGACTCAAGAATAAAGTCTTGCCGATGAGCAGATCCAAGGAATCTCAAGATAATTATTGTCTACCCCTTTCAAATTCTGTAACGAATTTAATAAAGATGATGCTTGACATCATAATGCACTAACACCAAAGTAAATTCAACTGACCCCTCGGGGCCGAGAGACCCTGTAAGGCTTAAAGAAATAGTCTCCACCTCGCTAAATGCCATCCGATATCGTTACATATTGATAATCTGATTATCTCTCCGTCAAAGCTGAGCTGTCCCTCTTTCTTTCCTTTCCTTCCAACATACATTTTTCCAGTTCAAAATGTCGTTCTTTAGTCCCCGTCGTGTTGCTCTTTTGCTTTCAATTGCAATTGTATGCGTATATGCTCAAGGCCATGCTACATCTGTTGCGAGCATGAGCTTGCCTGAAATAGAGGAACAGCTCCAAGTAAGTTCTCACGATAATCTTCCTGAGCCCCATCTAACCAACTTTACTCGATAGCAATGTCCTCTTGTGCAAGATCTCAATGCATATAAACAAGTCACATCCCCAATCACTTCGACTCTTACTTCCCGCATATTCGCAGTCCTCTTCCCTTCTACCCCTGCTGTCAATGCACTTCTGGCAACCCTTTACATCTCTGGGCCCCCCAATTTCCTCCTCGCATTATGTCCACCAAATATCGATCCTTCTTCTCTCTCCGTAATGGTAGCATTTGCAGTTGGTGGTCTTTTGGGTGATACATTATTCCATCTTCTTCCCGAGATCTTCCTTGGCGAGGATGCCCATGAAAATGTGCGCTTCGTGTTGGTTGAACCAAACCGTAATTTATTGTTGGGAGTTGCAATTATGGTTGGATTTGTTACATTTGTTGCTATGGATAAGGGATTAAGAATTGCTACTGGTGGGCAAGGCCATGAGCACTCGCACAGTCATGGCCATGAGAACGAGAAGGAACCTTCTGCTATTTCAAGCAATTTGGACGATACGCCTGCCAGAAGTACTAGATCAAGAAAGAAGGACAGCGGAAAGTCAATCGTTGAAGTTGAGAAGACTGAAAAGGAGATCAACTCTAGTGTGAAGCTTGCTGGATATCTTAATCTCATGTACGTTTCTTCGCAGAAGAAAACAAGGAGGCCACTGCTAATTATATGACAGCGCTGACTTCACACACAACATTACCGACGGTCTTGCTATGTCCTCTTCCTTCTATGCATCTCCAACGATTGGAGCAACAACTACGGTCGCAGTATTCTTCCACGAGATTCCCCACGAAGTCGGTGATTTTGCTCTTCTAATCCAATCTGGTTTCTCCAAACGTGCAGCCATGGGCGCACAATTCGTGACCGCACTCGGGGCTCTCCTCGGCACACTCATCGGCATCATGATTCAAGAATATGGTTCTAGCACAGAAGAAGGTGGTATTGGCAGATTTGACGGCCTCATGGGTACAAGTTTGGAGTGGGGTGATTTGTTGTTGCCATTTACTGCTGGAACATTTTTGTATGTGGGAACTGTAGCTGTTATTCCGGAATTATTGGAAACTGGAAAAGACAGGGGTCTAGAATTGACGAAGACTCTGAAGCAATTCATGGCTATGGCTACCGGAGCTGGAATTATGCTTTAGTAAGTTCTTGGTCTTTCCACTGGTCTTGGTGCATTTGCTAACAATTCGTAGCATTTCTTGGTCATAGAACGACTACATAACGAGACAATATGATTAAAGGGGCTTGAATGGCTTGGAATACATCAGATGGCTTCGTACTCGAAAGATTTCGCGACACCAGATACGTCAATAGAAGTGAGATGAGGGGATTTAGTCCTTGGATAAAGCCACCGCGTTAAAATTCTAGACATATCATGGTATCTAAAGTCTTTACTTTTAGGTTTCTTTCAAAATGGGTGTAATGATTTGACACCCAGATGCAGCTGTTCTGTGACTGCTCATTTGACGCAATGCAACGCCAATATTTTCTTCCGGTCCCTTCAAAATAGTTCATAATGATCATAATCGTAACCAACTGATGTTAGTCAAGACTTGGTGCCAACGCAATCAAGCTAAACCTCAATTCTGCACCATTTTCCTCTTCTCTCTTCAAAAACTTCCTTACACCCCAATCCAACGCCTTTTCACTCAAAACATCTTCATCTTCTCCCAACGATCCCAACTCAAGTGGGCCCCTTCTCCTTCCATCCATTTCCCAGAGATTATTCTTCTCATCCTTGACAAAACATACGTAGTGTAAGTCGATGTCGTCTTCGGCATTGGGTGTAGAGGATTGTCCTTGTGTTGCAGCGTTTTGATGAGCGGATTCGAGAGCTTGGGAATTGTAGAGGAGATCTGCGCGATCGATTGCGGCGAGAGGAATGGCATCTTTAATTAGTTTGTCGAGAGGAGAGTCTTGTTCTGTGAAAGAGGGAAATTGTGTTAGACATATTCGTTTGACGAATCTATTGAGAGGGAGAGAGTAGAATAAAACATACCAACAAAACCCCTCGCAGCACCATTGCTTACAGCATGCAAAAGGCCAATCAATCCACACGCATTCCTGATAGTCTGCTTATACCAAATAACTGGTTCATTTTCTCCCCTTCCTTTATAATCTTCGCGTTCTTTATCCTCTGAATAGCGGAATGCCTCGTAACTTTTTGAGACGGGGAAAACGAGTAAGAGAGCGAGTGCGGGACGAGGGATAAAGGAGAGGAGAGAGGGATCTTCGATGGAAAATACGTCGTGGAAAGAAAGAGTGGTGGAGAGACCGAGTTTGTGGAGGAGAGAGGACATTACTTCGGGATTGTTTTCTATGGGAGATATTTGGTTAGCTTGGGAGAAGGATGGGGGGGAGGGAGGAGGAGGCACCTAAGGGAATGAAAGCCTTCTTGTTCGAGGGAACATCTGGATTATCTATCGTTTCCGCCATTTTTACTTGGTGGTTTGGAGTAACTGGGAATCGTAGATGTTGTTTGTTTAATATATTAGATGAAGGAAACTTTAAGAGCTCAAGAGGCAGCTCCCGCCACTACGTAATGTAAGGCTAATAATTACCCCACGATTCGGATTATCAGATGCACCGGCTTCCGGTTCGGTGCCCAATGCATCTATTTTTCTTTACGACAATTTCAGCAACTCTACTTATGATACAATGTAATTATAAAGCGCTTCGAGAGCTTGTATCTTGGTCTTTGAATGCACTTTGTTAATTTGCTGCTTCTTCCTTAGTTATTTGTTTGATTTCTTCTTCTGAATTGATACTATTCGCGACTGACCTGGATCTGCAGACCCTAGACCTAGACCCTTAGGAACTCAATCATCTGTTTGTTGCACTCCTCATAGTAGTTCTAGAAGAGTTCCATATCTTCAGCTCTTGAATTAAAGTTCACACCCACTGGATTACCTTCTACAATCTGAAAGACTGAAACATTCACCAAACTATAACGAGAGACTGCGCAAATTTACCAAGAACCGAACCATCCGAAATTACAAGTCAAATTAGAGTTTTGTTGAAACAGGCTTGTCTCTTGGTCTCCGGATTTTCAATTTATAAACCGGCATAAACCCATTGTTTCCATTGCAATTTTCACGGTTGGCGCTTGGAAAGCATTCCTTATGGCTCTTCTTGTGCCAATTTGCGCTTCATGTTATGCGATCCGAAATAATGAAGGATTTCTATTGCTTCGTCTATCAGGCCATAATCTATTTGAGGAAACTTTAATAGTAAGGTAAATTCAACTTCTTTGGCGAAGTCTTGTGGAATTGAACCATAATAGATGAGATGAGGAATCTCGCGGAGTCGTAAAGTAGGTCGACCGACTATATATACCTATATGAATGGGCTATTCGGACCGTGTACCCTTTCATCCAAAGTATCACTGTGTGACTTTTTGGTCAATTTCATTCTTTTTCGCACGTTAACAAATATCAATACGTTCCTTTCTCATCACGTTCATTTACAAATTTCTCTATCAATCATGTCACTTCACTCATTTCTCGGATTGTCATTGTTGACTCTCGCTTCTGTAGCACAGGCGCAAGATTGTCCACTTCAATTCGAAGGTCGTGTACCAGTAGGCACCATACCAACTGCATTTGATAACTCCAATACAAGTCTCTACAATCCCAGTTATAACTTTGGTGCAAGTAGGTTTAATTTCTTCCTGTACACCACTTCTTCTAACATTTCCAGATCTCACATGGAGCCAAATCATCAACATCCCAACTGATATTCCTACTTCTTTGGTAAGCCATCTGGTGTGCTATACTGGTTACACGCCTAACAATTTCTCAGTATGATGGAAACTCAACCACACCCTTCGAGGTCACTCTCTCTGATGCCTCCATCTTTGCTCCCTCCTCAACCAACGTACAAGTTGGATTCCGTCGTGCCGACTTGATGCCATTATCTAACAACGGCACTGATGCTTCCACCACAGGCATTAAAACTCTTCATTTCTCCATCATGAAGGATGCCTCTCGTCCTTTGAACCTCAGCCACGAGTATCAAATTGCCTTCCTCGAAAGTGCAGATTTCAGCAACAATCAATTTGCGTTGAAGACAGGTACCATTTTGGACACAAACAACACAGATTCAAATGTTTTGAGAGTCGTCGGAAATGTAAATGAGGGAGCAACCGAACTTTTCACTACTGCTTTCACCGATGGATGGCACAATTTTGGGTTGAAATTGGATTTTACTGCCAAGTTTGTTTCCCTGTCTTGATTCCATCAACATGTTGAGCTAACCTTGAATCAGTACAACCCAAGTATTCTATTCTACCTCCTCCAAGGCTCTTGAATCGGTGACTGAAGCTTTAACCAATGATATTTCTGGACAAGGTCAATACCACTTCGGTTTATTTAAGAAGCCAACAGATTTCGCCGCTGATGCAGATATTTCCAAGAATGGATTCCAGGAAAGTGGTATCAATGAGGGAATGATCTTTGGTGGTATTTTCATGGAAGATAGCGAGAATTGCGATGCAGATGTGTGTGTCGAGACTGAGTAGGATGGATAAGATCGATTTGGTTTCTCTCAACCACAACCATTCGCTCTGGCAGCGTAATGCCGAATCTTTTGAAAATATATATCCATTTATTTTTACCCTGGTATTGATCATATATACTGCTCTTTTTTGCATGTCTTGTGAAGAATTCATTCTATGTTACAAATCTGCAAATATGAACGAAACGACAGAACTCGAGATCTGTCGTTGACCAAACCAATCCTCCATCAAGCTCACAGTTCCTCGAGGAGCGCTTCCATTACATCTCTATCTAGTATTTTCTACTTCCATGACGTTATATCCCTCCCGAATCGCTTCATTTAATTAATTATATATTGCTTACCAGGTATTCCCTTCATCTACCGTAGAATATAAAGCTGAGAAGTTGAAGCATGAAAGCACTGGAGCCCCCCTTCCTCCACAAAATTTAACAATATATATGCAAAAGAGGTTTCTAATTTTTAATAGTCACATGATTAAGGACCGCTGGCGCAACGGTAGCGCGTTCGACTCCAGATCGAAAGGTTATCCGTTCAAATCGGGTGTGGTTCAATACCTCCTCTCCATTAATCATTATTTTGCTTTTGTCGTGCAAATGTTTTGGTTGAGGTTTTTTTAGGTGAGGGGTGAGGAATTAGGGAATGTTTTTTTTTTTTTTTCCTTTCAGAGAATTCTGGGGTGTGGTAGGTGTGGTAGGTGGGGTACATACATACATATTGGGAAATGGTGGCTCGGTGTGGATGTAATTGTATACACACTAAACAACTAAATTTTTTTTTTTTAAAACACTTCTTTCAAAATGCTCAATAATCATAACAAATCTTTATTATTAATATAATAAAAGATGAAATATATACAGATTATTACTATCCAAGTAATTCAATCTCAATTTTGAAAAATAATATTAATTGTACAAATAATAATCAAGTTGGGGTTATGGCCTTTTTGCCATACTAGTCATATGGTTTAGAGCTTACGAGAAAATCATTGTGTCGAGGCTTTTGTAGAAGGTTTTTGTATATGGAAAATGGGTATAAGTTGTCCCATCACTTGAATTTGAAAAAGATAGTGAAGAAGTGATGGAAGAGGAAGAGAGACAGAAAGGGAAAATGATTACGATGAAAGAGGCTTCGAGACAACATTGTGTGCAGTGCACGCCAGAATGGAAAGTTCTTTCTACTAGCGATTGAATAATAAATACCTAAAAAGGTTTGCTGCATGCCACCAGTGACATGCTCTCGTGGTAGTCAGACAGAAGGAAGAAGGCTGAAGATAACGAGCTCACGATGTACATTGCAACATCATATAAACTGTGTACTCGGAGAAGACTAAGTCTTCATGACGGAATCGTATATGTGCAGCCACTACCGCAATCCAGACTTTGGCTCAGAACCTCTTGCACGTTGCTGCTTATTCTTTTCGAATCAAATCTTCATTGAATCCCTCAACAATTGCTTCATTCCCAATTATACCCACATGCTGCCTCTTCTTGCGTATGAGATCTTCGTTGAAGCCTTCTACAATGGCTTCATTTCCGATGATACCCGCGTAGATACCTGAGCGTCGACTCGTCTTGTGCATGAGGTCTTCGTTGAAGCCTTCCACGATGGCTTCGTTTCCTATAATTCCAACGCTGATGGCTCGTTCTACGTCAAATTAGATGGATGCAGACAATAGAAAGTTGGAGACCTACCGTTCAAAACCGGGGCGGCACAGACAACAGTAGCAAGGGCGATATAGCTTAAGAAAGCCTTTGAAGAAAGCATGGTGCTTGTTCAGTAGGTGTAGAAGCAAAAAGCAGACCTGTCTACGGTAGTATCTGAGTTTAAAACAAGTACCACTTTCTGTTTATGGGGTTCAAGGTCTCTCGAAAACGTTTGGGAATGGTGGAAGATGAGAGGAGAAAGACTCAAAAAGTCTTGTCGCTCCTTTTATGGGCGGGGACTTGAATTTGAGGCCGGAGAAAATAGTTAAGCGCCGTTGGTAAATCAATACAGCTTCCCTCCATGTAATATTGTAAGCCATACCTTACTCAATAGTGTAAGCGAGTCGTAGTCTCTGCGATCAGTTCACTCGATATTCATGCAAGTCCTTCATCTTTAAGCCTTGGCTCAAATTTCATGAACCAATCGCGGAGGGTACCATCTATAGTGCAAACTTCAATAGAACGAGTTTCTGTCTTGCAAGTCCATACTTTTGGCAGGTTTTGGTATTCGTTTATGTCATTCGACGGTGATATTGGCCCGAGATGCATAACTGAGTATCATTCATGTGCATGTTGCATGAATCACATCCCAAAACTAGTAGTCGACCGTACCACTTGGAGGGGGTGACTTGGTAGTCATCCCCGTATGAGGTTCAAGCTTGAAGCTCAGTCTGATATTGCAATAAGGTAAATTGGTAGCTATCATTTTGCTGCATGCAGAAGCTAATGCCAAACCAAAAGAAAGACAAGAAGTCACCTTCTCATTTCGGGTGAATAGAAGTGCCTTCGAATTATCCGTCGAAGATATCAGAAAAAAAAGTTGCCTGGTATGTTACTTTCCAGGGTGTCGAAGCTTCTTAAGGGATATAATTGGTATAGTTCTGGATACACAGCGTATTCGGAGCTATTGACAATCCCCTTTCAACAAAAATGGCAGATGCATGCTTCTCGCTCGTGTATATCATCACTTTTTAATGCGTAAGACGGTTGAATAATATCTCCGCGAGTGTGGGGCAGTTTCCTTTCAGGAAGGCCGGGAAATCTGCACCCATATCCATCCATGTGTGCGAAAGGATAAAATTTGGGAATGTTGAATTGTTCTTTCTTGCATGCAGTACCTTGATGTATTGTTCTATTGTTGTATGGCGAATTGTTTGATGAGACCCAGAATTTTGCTAGCATGGTTTTAACAATCTTATTTTCTGAACGATCACATAGCCAAAGAAATCCCCGAGTCTAACTACCTAAAGCTCAGTTTATTTGAGCTTTCAATCTTGCTGATTCTGGTTCAATTCAGGATTCTCGATTTGTTCAACTTTATTACTTTTCACTCCAACATCTATTTGCTATGGCTATCATGGGACTTTCAAAACAGTTCCAGACTTCTTCTCTCTGGGCCAAGGCGGCTTCGTCGTCGAAATATAAACTCTTGGAGGAAGAGCAAACATCTTCATCTGCCTCACTTCCTCTCCCCGAAGACAAGGAGAATATGCACACCTTAACTATAATCTCTACCACTGCAAATACCATCTCGAAGATATGGATATTGCACATGATCTTGTTCATGATCTCTGGTGCTATGTTACTACATTCGACCCTCAAGCTCTCTGGCAAAAGTTACTGTATTGAGAAACTATCTCCTTACTGTGAGTGTAGACCATGATATATTCTTTACTCAATGGAAACTAAGTGTCTTCATTGAATTACAGCTCCAGGTCTTCACATTTTCCAGGATGTAGACAAGGTATACCGATTCGACGTGGGCTATAACTCCCATTCTAGTTTCAGAGGGCCTCCATCACCTGAACGCGATGCTGTTTGGGACAGAATTACACATGGTAAGCACATGTCTGTAATTCCACAATTTAGCTAACATTCCGTTAGTGGGTGCGATGAGCATATCTGAGGAGACGCGCCAGAAGATAAATGCTTCGGATGGATCGGTGAGGCTACCGAAAGAAAGCGGGGGTGGATTCATGGCTATGACTGAGTTTGTTCATGAAATGCATTGCATTGTGGGTTTCTTTTCCGGCTTTATTATTGCATGACACTAATCTTCGCAAACTAGGACCGTCTCTGGAAGCATACATACCCAGATTATTACATAGACGAGTACAATCATACAATTAAAGAAACGGAGGACTGGCACGAACACGCTGGTGAGTTCAACACTAATACACTCAACTAAATCTAACCATATATCCAGATCATTGTGCGGAAATTCTCCGGCAAAAAGTGATGTGCAATGCAGATGTCACCGTCGTCACCTACAATTGGTTGAAAAATCACGAATCGCCTCACCCAAACTTCAACAGCCAGCACAAGTGCAGGGACTTTGATGCTGCACTGGAGTGGGCGATTGCGAATCAAGCACCTCCTCCAAAAGAAGGGAAAGTATATCGGCCAACCGATGGAACTCATTACTTTGAGTACGACGATCTACCTTTTGATCCTAGAAAGCTTTCGTGAAGAAGAGAAAGAAACTTTTCTTTACTGAAGACGGGCCTTGAGAATCAGGAAGCAAGAGCTAGCGTCGAGCTTAGTAGTATCGTTATATTGGTAGCGAGGGTTATGGATACAGAGTTGCCGTGTGTGGAATCATGTTCACTTAGAAGCTTGTCATAATTTGACGATTGGAAAAGAGTTGAGATAAGCGGCACATTCTTTCGCATGCAATGAAACATGATACACACCTACTTGATTCCTCACCCAGTTGATTGCGAAAATTCCTCAAAGAAAAAAGTCCAGGACTTAAGAAACTCAGCTGCGCGATTGCGGCGTGGGTTATCCAAATTTACCCCCCAGTAAAACGCAGCACTGAGTGCTCTCCACCCAAATATCAACAGCAATTCCGGGAGGGCTTGATTGTGTCCTTGTTGTGTGGGTGGAGCAAACGCAACTCTATCGACTATTTCAGAGGAGATTTATTGACTATTTCTGCATGGCCGTGGCGTGAAAGTTCAACTTGTGATGTAGTATTGAAGGTTGAATTCAGAATACTGAAGATTCTTAAGGTTTCAATCAAGAGGAATCCTCCAGACGGTTTGGCAAAGTGGGCCAGGCTGATACATGAAATCATTCTTTAAGCAGGCAGGCGGTCTATTAATGGGTGGTTATATGGCAGGTATACATCAGCAACTATCCGGGTCGCGCATGATGATCGTCCCTAACGCATGTGGTTATATCTGAATCTTAATGAAAGGATCAGGGGGTGGAAAGGTAAGTGGGGCGCGTGTATGTGAGGTGATGAGATTGGCGGAATCTTATCGAAGTAGTAACGGTGGCTGAACGATAAGTTAATCAAGTAGCCGCAAGCGAATTAAAAAATGGTATGATTGCTCTTGACGGCCAACTGCCTTGGAATTGGTCTTCGTACAGTGCTCTACCCCTGACGCACAACAAGGATACAACCTACCGTTTCATGTATACACATGATATTGAATGTCTAAACTTACTGTGCCGCACTCGTTAAAATTTTGTTGCAGTGCATCTGCGCAGTAACAACTGCATCACCCCCACGCGTCGTCTATTCAAGCCAGACATCTCGTGAGAGTGAATCTCGTGCTTGACTAGGATAGTCACCCCGCACTATCGGTCACTAGATATGCTTTTCCCCTGATTTCTGCATGTTATTTACTACTTCAATCAATGAGATGTAAATAACTGTGCGAGTAAAGGCTTATTGAAAGCTAAATTCAAACCAGACCAATATATGATAGTAAATCTAGAAAGAAGCCCCCCAGGCTCTGCAAATGCATAGATTTGATCTGCAATCCTACACTTGCGGCCAGAAGGTACGCAGCTCCACATCCAGATAATGGAACTTACTCCGCCAAGCGCGTTGTGTCTACAGTTACATTACTCTTAATTGCACCCCCAATACTCGATACATGACTAGTCGAAAGCTCGTAATCCTGAAATCCATCACCCCTCCTTGTATTTCCACTATAGTCCAAGGTCTTGTAAGAGGTAGACTTCTTGCGTTTATCTCCAAACAATGTTCGATAGCTCGGTAAAGCAGAGACCATTACCGTTATGGTTGGCTCCAAGATATCCCATAGAGTGTCGAGTGCGATGGCCCCACCATCAACCGTGTAGATTGTGCGGAGGATGTCAAAAATAACATCGATCGTGGCAATCAAGAAGATAACGGCCAACCCGATCTTCTGCCCAGTTTTCATTTGCAACCCTTTCAGCATCCAAAGGGGCAAGGCCATAACTACATTGTAGTTTGATCAGCAGGGTATTTGTTAAAGCAGACTGGGTAAATGCTTACTTGTCAAATCGGAGATCACATTTAACACACACCACATCGTCACAACTCCAGCCGTAACCTTCAGAGCACTAGGGGAGGTGCATTGCGCTAGCATTTGTTAGTAGGTGGGAGTTCTGAGGGTGGAATGCAAGTTCAAATGCAGCGAAATACCCATGACATATAGATCTTCAGCTTTGCCGCAAGCCCAAAACACTGAGATAAAATTCACGAAGAAGGTGACAACGGTGAACCCGAACACACACCACCAGGCTACCATGAACTCCTTGGATACGCCAAAAATCAAACGATAAAAGGCCAAAAAAGAAAATTTGACAAGGTAATTGATGATCCAAAATGTTGCCGACACGGCAATAATGAAATGAAAATAGCGATCCATTTCGGCGGGCGTCGGTGCCTCATTGCTCAAACCAGCCACGAAGAATTCGACTTTGTAATTGAGGGGAAATGCAATGGTGTACGTGATGCAGTAGCCAATGAGAACAAGGCATGCCAGACCATGGATTATGTCGTCGGTCTGAAATTTGTGGAAACCCCTCCAACGGATAGCGTATCGGCCTACCGTTAATGCGACAGCCACACCCGTAAACGTCCAGGTTAGTGCCTGTATTATGTAGCATGATTAGTAGAGAAATGCAGTAGAATCAGAAATGTACACGTACCACGAGGCCGTCTTTTGGGAGGGAGCTCATGGTTGATTGATAAGAGAAACCTTGAGTTGAGAGACAAGATGAAAGAACCTGTGATTTGCAGACGTAGCTTGGATTGTGGAGACAAAATCAACTTCAATCAAGCACATATATATAGTGGGAGGAAAGGGGGCCAAGTAGAATGGTTGCATGGATGTAGAGGGATTAGACGAACAGTCTAGGGATCCTCGAGAACACAAATTGGATGCTGGGCCACTGGAGGACGGTGTTGTGTTGCGAATCAAAGCTGCAAAGATAATCAGTCTTGCCATCCATTTCGTATGTCGTGTGGCTAATCCAATAAGAAAAATTGGTTCTCATGGGGTGGTGGGTGCATTGTTGTAAAGATAGGTACTTTGAGTATGTACGAATGGTCCGAGATACTCAGACCCCTATCAAAATCCTATAGGAATAGAAATTTGGCAGCCTTAATGTAGTGATACTAACGATAAAGTATGTATCATTGTTGGCACTTGCATTGAAACCTTCTAAGATGTGAATCTTGCTGCAGCTGGAGAACTGTGTGTCAGGGATATGCTGAAATAAATCTGCAGATAAAAAGTCACTTGGCCTGTAAGCCTGTCGTAGAGACAGATGTGATTGGTGGAAAATGACATATTAAAACATTGAATCACCTACAGGACTGGCGAAATTACCACATTTCCATTTTAAGTTCAATATTTAAACCCAGTTCTTAGCCACCCTCTGTGGTTATTGTTTAATATCACTAACAATTTGTTATCCCAATCAGACCTCAAATTCCGATCTACCAAATAACCATTATGAAGCTTTCTCGACCAGGTTGGGCATTGAGCATCATAGCCGTGGCAACCATTATCACGCAGATTGCAACTTTAATCAACCCTTCGAGCTTCATTCAAGACTTCAAGGTTGATAGTGCCGAGGCAGTGCGGTTGATTGGTAATGCCCTTTTCACTTCCTCTTCGTCTTTGAAACAGGACTGACCGGTGCTTGCAGCATTCCTTCTCATTCTGATAAATGGTTACGACCTTATGGGAGCTCTCCAAGATAACTGGGCCGTGTACAAATTCGGAATTGTTGCACGTATTGCTGCGGCCTTCCTTTTCTGGTCATTTGGTCCCACCTGGAATATCATGGTTGGCGTAGAGATTGCAACTTTGAGTGTCTTGGTGGCAGCAATGGTGGCAGCGTAGCTAAAAACAAGCACTTTCGTCGCAAACTAGAGTGGCGGTCTTGACTGATGTAACTAATGGTCCTAATCCGCGTCTTTTACAAGTCCTCGTCTATTCTGCAACCGTAGTCAAGCACTAGAATCAGTAGCCGACGGGGCAGTGGGTACCGGAACCAGATCCTCATAATTCCAGTCTTTATATTTTTGTGATCTCGGTTCAAGTGTTCTCCCGCACCTAGCTGTCACTGTATCTATCCAGCAGCGGCACATCCAAGCCATTTTCAAGTCTCTCTTTAATTGTTGCTGCATTGACTACCGATATACACCCAAACCAGTTTGTCTGTTGTAAAAAGATCTTTTCTTCTTCTGTGTCCCTCCTCCCGAGCGCTCTGTTTCTCCAGGGGAATCGATTAAATCTTATCAGTACAGGCGCATGTGCATCCAATAGAGCTAGGAACCAAAAAGCATATGATGCCATATTGACATTGCCATTGCCATTCTTGACTGGGCCTTCCAGTGATAGATGACTAAAGGCCGTGCCGTCAAGTTCTGCAATTCCTCGCACCAAATATGAATCTTTCAATCCAGTATGCTTTTCAATCGCAACACGAAGTTCTGTGCAGAGTATTTTTGCCACAGCTGATTGTTGAAGAGATTCGGAGTGGACGAAGGGGAGAATAAATAAAGATCGGATGTAAACCCAGTGGTTGAATGAATAGTTTAATTTATCCATCCACTGCTCTTTCAAATCCGGTCGTAAGTTCGGAGGCAGAGAGTGTATATATGTAACCACCTGTAAGGCGAGACGGTCGAAGAACGTGAATGCGTAGTAAATTCCTGCGCCACGAAGAAGTTGTCTGGGAGCTTGATCGAGCAGAAGAATAAGACCTAGCGCTCGAGGAGGGTTCAATGTTGGTAGCAGCGATCTAATAAATAAACCAAAAGCAGTAACATTGGAACCATCGCTCAAAAAATCTTCTCTGTAATGGCGATAGAGTGAGTGTAATGCCGCACAAGCCTTAACACAAACTCTGGAGTCGTCACTCAATTTAGGCAAATCTGCAAAATTGATTTTGACATGAGAGTCTTTCGCAATGTGCAGATAGAACAAATCATCTAAGACACCAATACTGAAATTCTTGAGGTTATTGTGCTCGACCATGGCTCTCATTGATAAAGAAAGCAATCAAAGTTAATCCCGTTTGTAGATATTGTGGGCAATCTATTCCACTACTGTGCAAGCTTATAATTGAGGCACTCGCTTGGGATAGTTTTGGCGACTATTAGTGGCTTGGCACACCTCCACAGTGCTTAACCTCTACTTTACACCTTCGATAACATCATTCTGCCCCTCAATACCTACTCGACACCTAGTACAGCCACATAATTATTTTTTCTGTCAAAATGATGATACATGGCCAAAATCTATCCACAAATACCGAAAATGAGAATGAGAATGAAAATGAACCCCTCCTTCCAGAGAACAACCGATATCCCGCCAAAAATACCACAAAACCATATACCAAACTTGTTGTGCTTCTGTACTTGTTGATTCTCATTGTAGACTTTGGTGGGCTTCTTCAAATTGCGCCGATGACTCAAATATTTGAAACTGTTATATGTCGAAAATTCTATGCCCGTTATCCAGCCAACCAAGGCATAGAGGAGATCAATCATTCCTGCAAGGTACAAGAGGTTCAAAGCGAGCTCGCGCTTCTCAAAGGCGTCCAAAGTTTTCTTAGTATTCTCCCAAGTACGTTGGTCCCGAGACGTATCTACATTTTCTGATTGAATCTAGACTTACTTCTGACCATTCCTTATGGTGTTCTCGTCAACATATATGGGCGCCAACTAAGTCTGTGTCTCGCAATGCTAGGGCTTTGCTTACAGCTTACTTGGATCATTCTTATATGTGAGTTCAACAGCACCAAAATATGTTCAAGTAGTTATCCCTTGCTAATTCTCTCATTTTAAAGCTTGGTTTTCAGACGTATTTTCTCTCCGACTGATATGGTTGTCATCTGCATTTCATATCATCGGGGGAGGGCCAAGTGTAGCATTGTCAATAGTCTATATACTCGTGGCTGACAAAGTCCCTCATAGTTACAGGTATGGTATCTCTCTCTCACATCATTTGGCATTGGTCTGTCATAGAACTTACAAATTCCATGCAGAGCGCAGGTGTTTTTCGGGCTGGATGCTGCTAGACTACTTGCAGTAGCAGTAGGAACAGCAACCAGTTCCGTGCTCATGAAGCGAGGCCCATGGATCCCTATGTTTTTCGCGCTTCTGATCACCTATGTTGGCAGTTCATTTGCATTATTCATACCGACTGGTGGACCAGGCTCAAGCTTAATGAGTAATTCTAGACATAATTCATTAGAAGACACAAACGCTTCTGATGTGGTTTCTACCACAATATTTTCTTCAGCTCTAGAAACGAAATATGTGTTGTTTAAGGACGATTTGTACCGGTTTAAAAAGTCCTTATCAATCAACAGTCTCGCGAGGAAAATTCTCGCAATGTCGCTTGTTAGTACTTTAACTAGCAGCTCTTCCAGTATTATTCTCATCTATGCATCAAAGCGGTTTGACTGGAGTTTTGCAAAGGTGGGTTCATATCATCTCTTGAATTAAAACTTCTGGAATGCTAAACTTACTAGGCAAACCTATTGACCACACTTCGAGCCAGTGTTAATTTGATCGTCATCTTACTCCTAATTCCCCTGGTTGGCTTCTGGCTCATTGTCCGTTGCAAAGTTTCTCACAGAGAAAGGGAAACCTATCTAGCACGAGGAAGTGCATTGGTCATTCTCCTTGGGCTGTCTATAGTCGCAATAGCTCCTACTCCAACTCTGCTAATCACCGGTACGATGATCCGAAATGAAGACAGGCTCATCGAATTTACATACCTGCAGTATTTACTGACAATGAATTAGGTGTTGTAGTGTCATCTCTGGGATTCGGTGCCGATGCCCTGCTTCGTTCAATTCTGACATCAGTCATCCCTAGCCATGAAATTGGCACATTCTACACATCAATGACACTGTTACAGAATTTGGGAGAATCTGCAGGCGGCCTGCTATACTCGACTCTATTTTCTGTGGCATTGAATCTACAGGGGTTTTGGCTCGGGCTACCATTTATAATTTCGGCTATCTTGTCTGTTCTCTCTCTAGTCATGGTGTCCGATGCGCGACTCTCACATGATAAGTCTGAAGATCAAGAAGATTAGCCTGACACAATCTCGAGCCAACGGAACTTGTGTCAGAGACTTTTATCTTATCGCGGTAGTCAAAGAAGCATCATTGGATTTCGTTGATGTAAAGTATGTGCATAATTAAGTTGTGTGGCCGAGAGCTAGATTTCCAATCAAGTGATGAAGTGGCACAGTTGGTTGGTTGTGTAGCTCCATCAAATCAATTGGGCCTGTTGGTAAAATCTTGGTGGATAAAGTGTGTTTTTATCGACCGAGTCCGGCTGTGCCGCATATGGTCACATCGACCCATAACATGCTTGATAAATTACAATACTACTGTTCGGCTTACCTAGTCCACAAACGTTGGCGGGCGACGCACCTTGTATACGTTGATTAAATACAAGAATTTCTTACAAGTAAAGCAGATAGAAGCAGTCAATTGATTTTATTGTCAATACAGGAATAAATTCTCCAGAAATCGTCTCAAAAATCATTTCTACTGTTGGTCAAATATAAAAGATATGAGTAGCGAAAGAGATCCTATGCAAGTTGATCCAATGGCTCTTGGAGAGAGCGCGTTTGCAGGGCATGAAACGCCACTACTGACAGACAAACAGCTGGGTCTACGCACTGTAAGTATTTCCGTCCAGATATGCGATGATCTTTAATTGATCGCTGCACAGATACTTTGGCATTTCTCCACTAGATCAGACAAAATGCTTCAGATTGTTGCACTTGCCGCGGCAATTGGTGCAGGAACTGTATGATAAAAAGATCTATTCTTGTTTGTGGAGAGTTGCACTGACTGATGCCTAGACCAGGCCGTTGATGACAATTGTTTTCGGCAGTCTTGTCAATGACTTCAATAACAGCAATGCAATCCAACCGTCTCAATTAAAATTACTAGTCAATCGCAATGTGTATGTCTCATTGATATCTAGATCAGTCCTCTATTCGGATGCTAATATCTGCCCGAAAGTCGGTATTTCGTCTACTTATTTGTCGCTCAATTCTTGGTATGTCCATCACAATGCTTTGTAAAGATGTAGGATAAGAAGTTGATGATATTATGGCTCTAGTTGACCTATATATTTTCTTCAACATTGTCCATAGTGTCAGCTCGAATATCACGCAATCTACGCTTGTCATACTTGCGAGCTATTGTGCGTCACGACCAATTGTATTGGGATACGGCTGCCAGACGATCGGCAGCCAATGATATCTCCAATGAAGCAACCCAGATCAAGACCGGCTTGTCCGAATCCCTCGGGATTGCTGCACAAGCCTGTTCAACCGTTGCAACGGCGTTCATTATAGCTTTCACGCAAAGCTGGAGATTAACTTTGGTCATGTCCACAGCTATTGTCACCCTTTTCTCTGGATTCTACCTCATATCCCGTGCTGAAACTCGGTCAGAGGGTCGTATATCCTTGATATACTCCGATGCAGCTGCCTTGCTGGAAGAAGTCTTCTCAAGCATTCAAACAGTCATGGCCATGGGTGCTGAACCTAAACTTTTGAAAAGATATGGCAGCCATTTAGACAAGGTCAAGATATTAAGGCTAAGGAGAAGTCCTATATCAGGTGTCAAGTTTGTTCTTAGCTATTTTGTTTTACTTTCGGCATACGCGCTGGCGTTTTGGTACGGAGTCAAGCTAGTTGTCAGTGATAAAGTTCGACGCAGCGGGAACGTGGTAATGTATGTGAGCCTCAAGTGGATATTTATTTCACGAGGTCAATCTATCTTTACTTGTCATTCCCAGTAGTCGCTGATAACAAACAGTGTCATTCTTTGTGTCAACATGTCAACGAACGCCCTTCGCCTACTTCTTCCATCATGGACCATACTTACACAAGCGACAGCGAGTGCGCGGTCAATTTTACTTCCATTTTTGCATAAGCCAACAATAGACCCATTCAGCAGGGAGGGAAAGTTCCCCGGTGAGTTTCTAGGACGTATAGAAATATGTAATGCCAGCTTTAGTTATCCTTCTAAACCTTCCATCAAGACACTAGAGGGTGTCAGTATCGTCTTTGAGAGAGGAAAGACAACCGCAGTCACCGGTCCTAGCGGTTGCGGTAAGAGTACAATAATTAATCTTTTGGAAAGAAATTACGACTTATCGAGTGGTCGAATCTTACTTGACGGTGAAGATATAAAAGATTTAAACGTCGGCTGGCTTAGGTGTCAAATTGGCTTAGTTCAACAAGTAATTCTTCTTAAGAATCAGGCTTGGTCATGAATGCTAATACGTGGAAAGGATCCAATTCTGTTCAATGAAAGCATATTCCAGAATGTTGCGAATGGCATCCATAGTCAAATGTCAAGTACTCTTACCCAGGGCCATATCACTGAGCTCGTATATCAAGCCTGTAAAGACGCAAATGTCCATGAATTCGTCTCACAACTTCCACAAGGGTATGAGACTATTGTTGGAGACCGCGGTAGCAGTATCAGTGGAGGCGAAAGACAGCGAATAGCTATAGCGCGAGCAATTATCTCAAATCCGCCAATTTTACTATTGGATGAAGCAACCTCAGCTCTAGATGCAAATTCCGAGGGTATTGTGCAGGCTACCCTTGAAAAGCTTTCACTCAACCGGACCACAGTTGTTATATCCCATAAACTGGCAACAATTCAGAAAGCGGATAAAATTGTCCTTATCAAAGACGGACGCGTAGTAGAGGAGGGTACCCATGCAGATCTTTGCAGTCAAGGAGGAGCTTACCAGCGCCTAGTTGAGGCTCAAGATGTACAATCTGTCCATGTGAAGACAATTCATAAACGAGAAATCGATAATCCTATTACTGATCTGAATGCACAAGAATTCACTGACGAGAAAGCTCCAATGAGCAGTATACATACCAGCATCGATATTCCGCTGATCGTTCAAGATGCTACGTCTTCCCAACAAAAATCACTAGTGCGATGTTTGGGTATAATCATGAGAGACCTGAGACATTATCGTCTAATGTTCATAATCGGTACTCTAGCATGCATTATTTCCGGTGGCATCTATCCAAGTCAATCCATCGTATTTGCCAAGTCAGTCACCGTTTTTGAATTTCATGGGGACTCGTTGAAACACAATGGCGATTTTTGGGCTTTGATTTGGTTTATTCTGGCTCTTGGGGTGTGCTTAGCATTTGGAGCCATGGGTACAATATTTTCTGCTATTGCTGCAATTGTTGGACATCATTACAGAGGAAGCTATTTTGCCGAAATCCTTGCTCGAGATGCAGATTTCTTCACGACAGACGACCACAGCCCAGGCAGCCTGACTGCCCAGCTAACATCTCGTACCCAGCAACTCGAAAACTTAATGTCAACAAGCCTTGGACTCATCCTCGTTGTGATCGTAAACCTGGTTGCCTCTTGTGTTTTATCGTTACTCGAGTCGTGGAAGCTTGCGCTCGTAGCCATATTTGGAAGCTTACCTGTGATTATACTTGCGGGCTATTTGCATGTAAGACTGGAATCCACTTCCAAAGCTCGAGATCAAATCCTTTTCCACGAAAGCGCCAGCTTCATCAGCGAGATTACTGCATCAATCAAAACAATTGCCTCGCTGACAATGGAGGCAAACGTATGTGAAAAGCTGGATCAAAAGCTACAAGGGCCTATGAACAGAATTTTTAGAGAAACTTTCACGAGCATGTTGCTCTTCGCGTTTTCTCAAAGTGCAAGCCTTCTTGGTTAGCTTTACCCATCTATGGAATATACTTTTCGATGCGTATAAAATGACTGATTCAATTGCAGGGATGGCACTTGCGTTTTGGTACGGTGGGCATTTGTTGGCCGATCGAGAGATCAATGGTTATGAACTGTTTGTGATATTTCTAGCTATTGTATCCGGTGGAGAGGCTGCAGGAAGCTTTTTTGCCCAATCCAACAGTAGGTGATTCAATCCCTGCCATACCTCCACACTACTTAACACAAACTTCAGATATTGCCCAGGCACACTCAGCTGCGAATCATATTTTGAACATGAAATTGGCTCCGAGATTCCAGGTATCGGAAATAGCAGTTATTCCCCCTCCTAGTCCTAGTGATACAATAGATTTTTGTCATGTCTCTTTCCACTACGCTTCACGTCCGGAAACCCTTGTTCTGAAAAATCTCAGTTTCAAGGCAAAGTATGGAGAAAATCTAGCAATAGTTGGAGCGTCCGGCTCCGGAAAGTCCACTGTCATCGCACTTCTGGAAAGGTTCTATAAGCCCACTCAAGGAGTGATACTTTTCCGAGGAACGCCATTGGACTCCACCGATATGATAAAATATCGCTCCCTTGTCTCGTTGGTATCTCAACAAACATGTCTTTACCAAGGTTCCGTTCGCCAGAATATTCTTCTAGGTATCCCGAACGACGAGGCTATTAGTGAAGATGTTATCACACGCGCATGCAGAGATGCAGATATTCACGAGTTCATCACTTCGCTCCCACAAGGTTATGAAACGCAGATTGGAAACCGTGGACTTTCTCTCAGTGGCGGACAGCGGCAGCGTATCGCTATCGCACGAGCCTTAATACGAGATCCGGCAGTGTTGCTGTTAGACGAAGCTACGAGCGCGCTTGATATACAGAGTGAACGCCAAGTTCAACAAGCCCTGAACAATGCGACGAAGGGTAGAATTACGATTACGGTTGCACATCGACTGTCGACTATTAGATCTGCGAGCCAGATCTTGGTTCTTTCGCAAGGCGAATTAAAGGAAGTCGGGACACATGATGAACTTTTCGCACAGAAAGGTTTGTATTTTGATATGTGCCAGATGCAAGCTTTTGCGGAGAACTAATATTTAAGAGAGTTCCTGTTGATTAGTTGAGGATTGAGTAGCAGTAACAGTTAGCACTAGCAGAAGAAACGATAAGAGTTTGATCACAAAGTGTTTTTTTGTTCGCTTTGGTAATTTGGCGAAACAGACTGCAAGTCATTTTTAACTTAAAAATACTCTCCTATCCTCAAGTTAACAACCATGAAATACATATTACATAATCAGCCTCAAAACTATAGAATCCAAATTCTTCGCGGGGAGGGGGGTTTCAGAAGAGAAGTCGTAATATCGCTATAGATTAAACCCTATTCTTCCCTCTTATATAATCTACTCTTTCTTTTGATATGGAATCTAACCTATGATCACTAGAATAAATGGTCTTCCTATTTTAGAGTATGAGAGTGATTTACCATGCTTTTCAATCTGGTGTTCTGGGCTACAATAAATGGGTATGAATTCTTGGATTGAATGCAGGAGGTTAAGTTATTCTCAATTGAAAACCGGAAGCGAAGATAGATAGATGTGAGATGATTTAGATGTTGAGAGTATTGATGTCGCCAGAAGATAGCCTAGTTTTCTTAAGTCTATGATACTATCTGACGGGTATAGTGAAAGTTGAGGCTATGTTAGAGCTGATATCTCGGTCGAACTAGAAGTTGGATGGTACGGGATAAGCTCACGCTCTGGAAGATCAGAACTACGTAAGTATGAACTCGTTCAATTAGCCGAATCGATTGTTCTACTAGTTGATCAGAAGAAAGGCTTACACGAGGAGATGAAGCAGGGGGGTAAAGAGTCCAGGCCAGGGGAAGACGAGGAAGAATATTTCAATATAGAATTAAAAAGAGACATGGGTAAGGAGTAAGATATTGAGGAGCGACGAGAAAAAAGAAGATGGAAGAGACGGAAAATGTGGGATGAGTAAATGGGCGAGGAACGGGTCAGAGTCAGCTGAATAGACTTCCAAACTCCATCTCAAGTGTGAAGCGAATGATTCGAGAAGTTAACTGAAATGAAAGCTATAATATCTAATCGAATATTATGATGGCCAATATGCTTCAAAAGATGAAGATGATTCACAGGAAAACAGAATTCTAATCTCCCCTCTCCTCTTCTCTTAGCGCCATTCTCCAATGTCCCCTCTCGATACCCTCGTTTCGATTACTTCTTTGATCAATTCACACAAAATATATTGTGTGATAAAGAGAAAAACTCAAATCGACTCACTTCTTCAGCATTCAAGAATGGGGGGCACAAAGTATCATTCATAACAATTAGTTAATTCATTACACATTGCCTGTAATCCATCAAAGAATTGCGGTACTATGGTTCAAAAAAAACACTATAATGTATATTTAAAATGAATGGAGAACTCTCCACTATCATCTGGTAAGCCAGCACGTTTTCCAGCTTTTTCCTGGAATTCTCTTAATCCTGCCATCACTACTTCAACCACATTATTGTCGCTCTTGAAGCTCATCATCTGATTGTCCCATCAATCGTAATATCACAGTAACTACATAACACTTCTCAATATGCCACACATGAAGCCGGCTAAAATATGGAAGCAGGCAGAAAGAAATCATCTCCAGCATCTACTTCAAGAAAGACACAATGAGGGGAGGTATTGGAAGGACAGTGGAACTAGTATAAAGTTTTTCACCAAAAAGATGAATGAGGAATTTTTGAGAGAGTGGGTAGAAAACCATCCAGATTCCAGGCAATTTGAATTGCCAGGGAGTGAAACGGATTCGGATGAAGAAGGAAGAGATGAGGGAGATAGAGATGATCATGGAGGTAGAGAAGCAGTTACAGAGAAAGCGCCAGAGGGACAAGGAGAAGATGGACAGGATAGCCAAGGAGCACAAGATACAGGAGATCAAGACGAAGAGGGAGAGGATAGTGATGCGGATGAGGAAAGGGGGAGAGGACGCGAGAGAAAAGCAGGAGGGAAGAGCGGTGCAGCGGAATCCCGAAAGGCGAACAAGAAATTGCCAAAGAGAGAGCAATAGTTGAAGGCATGAGAACTGTTCAGGCGCCACCTGTTGAGAGATTGGGGGAATGAAATTAGGATAGCATTATCTGCAGCATGCAGATAGATACAAAATGATAACATTGGTGAGGTATTCGAACTAAATGTTAACTTCGCCAATTACCATGGGTAAGATCAAAGAGTGAAGTCAGCTAGAGCAACTACAGTCGTGGAAGAAGTTGTATCTGCTCTATATATATCTCATACTCAGGGTTTTACTCCTATAACTATACACGCTGTTAAGGTTTGTCAATTAACTTCAGATGTATATAGAAAAAAGCCATGCGTTTGCATGAAATCTTAGCATATAAACTTTGATAGGCAAAGCAAAGGAAACTTCCGATATCAATGTTAGATATTTGTTCAGTGGGGTACATTAGATACAAGGAGGCTGAAAAGATATGGGGGTATCGCGATGAATAGAGAACTGTGTATGACCATTTTGAACGCGATTTGCAAACAAAGATATTTGCTAGTAAGCTAGGTTGGAAAGATTGGAGCTAGATGCGTCGAGTTAAAGGGGTGCATCAGTTCGTAGTCTACAAAACAGAGAAATACAAGAGGGATATTGATGTAATGATTTATGTAAGACTGATTCACATAAAAGGATGAATATACACTCAAGATATGTATATTTCAACATCCAGGTAGGTAAATCAAATCGATGATATAGAGATTGGTTCAAAGACTCGCGTCATTTGATAGACTTGTATGTGGTTTATGTACGGCAGAAACATTGCTTCTCCTCACTTATACACGCAAAGTCATGTATACTATAAAGATAAAAAGTTGTCAGCCTGTTAACTGAATACAATAAATAAAGTGAAAAGCAGAATCTCAGCGCCAAATTTCATGTTCTTAGAGAGCTGGATATGAAACATGAGAGGCTGTTTGGTAAGCTAGACCAGATAGGTATATGTCGTTGAAAAGCTGCATTGTATACTGGGAAATCATGGAGCACTGTTCCTCCTATCATGTCACCCAGCCTCCAAACACTTTTTTGGACCAATAATTAAGATTGGATGTGCAATAAATGCATCCTCAAGTAGTTCTAGTGACAAATGATTGAAAGTAGATATGCCACAGGAAGTTATTATCAAGTTTTCATTATATATATCTTCCGTTCTTGGGAAGAAATTGTTGTTTTGACAAATAGTTGGGATGAGATGTACAACATGATATTCTTACAACTTGTCAAAATATGTAATAGGGTGAATAATCACCAGGCACATGGAAAATTGAAGATGTGGAAGATAATGTGATGAAAATTTCAACATGCTATTTTGTTTTCATGATCTGCAATGGTCAAGGAAAGATATATAGAGTATCTATCTAAGTCAATTAAATATACCACATCTATGAATGACAATGTATGTTTAAACGCCCCTCTATCTCCTTTACTGTGCTATACTACCGCGACCTTCGGAATTGCAGCACACAGAGATGTGCAACCTCATTTGTTCAACCCTTGGAGCAAATTGTCTACAGATACATCTAGACAGGCAGTACAAAGTCAGGAGTGTGGAAGAAAATACACAGTGTTCCATTCTAAACTCGCTCAAAGCAATGACATGAACAGAAAGCTATCAATTGTAAATGTGAATGAAGGCAAAGAATGCTAATTCTACCTTTAGCTCCTACATCGTCACCCGAACTATTCTCCCATATCCAACTTTACTATCCGGGTATGTGGCTGATGTAGATATGCAACAAACCTAACTCTCGACAACCAGGAGATGACGCATATAATCTAGGAGGAAAGTTGTAATCGCAATCATATTTGAAATTTCAATGAATCTAGATGGGAAGAGCGACTATGATGCCTATATTCTACTTGTAGAAACAAGTCGCTCTATCTTCAAACAGCAGATGTCAATATGCTTCCATCTATTACATTATAGGTTTCTCTCCGGTCGGCTCAAGAATAGAAAGTTTGATATTTTCTAGCGCAAATGGCGCAATAGATACCTACTCTTGGGTTTCCGGGCACAGATGCACTTGTTGTAAACGTGAAGGATAGTGATTTCATTACAAGTGCTACTCTGGCCAGACTATATTCCCAGAGTCGCAACCGCTATGTAAAGCCTAATGGCACACCAAGATCATATTCTAACCCAATCCTAATCATCACATGTAAAAGTGTTTCTAGATTTATGGAATACTCTCTAGTCTATTGATTTCGGTATATGATATAAGTTCCCCGGATGTACACCGCATCATTACCTCTTTAGTAAAGAATGAATGACCAATCAATCTTGTGAAACCCCGATCTACTAGAGCCAAGTTGTCAAATGCAACTAAACTAGTCCAGATGTCAGATGTCATCGGATATTTCTTGCTTATTAACTACGAGCAGGCTCTAAAATAGCGATCTTTACCACAACTGTACAAGTCACCCAACCCATCAGTTTGACCATTCAACTACAAGGTAATCAGAAAAATATTCAAACCGATAGGATAATGAATATCAAACCCCAGTCGCAGAGCTAAAAAAGAGTCAAGGTCTAAGTAAGTCGTTCTCTTAGCAACAAATTACCTAGTGCCTCAAAACCCCAAACGAATCAAAATACCATCGATTTCCTCTAGTATACGATATACCGAGAAGACTCTAAGAGGGAGGAAGACCAAATCAATACTAAAATAGAGGTGATGTGTAGATCCCCCAGATTTGGATAAGCTGTCAAATTCCCAAAATAGCTAGAACACGCTACTGACGTGTATTCCAAAAGAAGGAACGTCATATTGACGTCAAGAACAACATCAATATGCATGATTAAATCGACACCGTTTTAAGCCAAGTCGATGCCAAGTATACCCATGAGCTTAATTCTCCGCATGATGGAATAAAAATAGAAAAGATGAAATAGTACTTGGGATGATCGACGACAAGCGTAGTTCAAAGGCGCGGGGTGAGTCTCGCACACAACCTGAGTCCAAGGATAGAGCTGAATATGAGTTGGCTTTGGCGATCCCCCAACCTCACGATGCTAGCAGGAGGAAGTTTAAAGTTTGCAAGTACAGTACATATTCCTCTCTCTCTCATTTGGTACACGGTAATTTAGGGCAGAGATATGTCTGCAGAGCTGAAAAAGATCGAATGCAAGTACACGTGGTGAAAGAAAATTGTTAGATTCGTAGTAAGGAAGGCCTTTCGAGTAATACAGTGCATATTCCTCTCTGTACATAGTATACACCAACACCCATGAAGTTGTAGATCTCAGAGGGAAGTCCTTGTTGAGAGAAAACTTTATGTACAGGGAAAATGTTATTGAAAGTACAAAGTATGTTGCTCTGCGTACATACTACTTGATACCCAATACTTTAAACTAGCACCTAATGACCACCAAGAACGAAGAAATAGAGCCGGGCTATCTCAGAAGAGACGGTCACTTATCAAAAGAGCTAACACCATCGCAAAAAAATCTCTTCCTCTTATACCATGCTCATTTCGAATCCAGCTGTCATCGACGAGAAGAACCACGACGGTCTAAAACTCGAACTTCAACCCAATCTTCAATTCTGAATAATCCGGCCAGCGCCAATATCATTGTTGATGACATCTTCGTTCTCCAATCCAGAGTTGGCTTGTTGCCTACTTGCGAAGCGATCGCAGTGGAATTCTGGTACCATCACCGGAACAGAGAATAAAGTTCGAATAACACTCGTACTGTCGGTACCATATGCCAATACCGGTTGATGTGCCAGTGGCAGTGGCAGAGTAGTTTATCAACATTCTCTAGCCTTGGGCTGAAATAAGGAATTGATGCAAAAGTCGCCGACGCAGCCTAGCTTTTACATCATAAAGTTGGCTTCAACAGAATTTTTCCAACCAAAGTCTCGCTACTCAGGAGACCTTACTTGTGGATGTAACCAGAGATTATCGAACACTCCTTCAATTTAGCGGTAACGGAGTTGCTCGCAAGCGGAATTGCAATCGACAGCGTCGACCAAGCAATTATACGATGTAGAGTACCATCCGGCAATTCCTCACCCCTTCTCGTCGCGATATTCTAAAATCTAGACCATCTTTTCTGAATCCATTTCCAATTTGACTAACACACACATTCATCTATCCATCTATCTAATTCCAGCTTCGTACATTTGTACCCACTGAGGTATATTTTCTACTGGTTCTGCCAAAAACCGGGCCTTCTGCTATTACCCTCCATCCCATATGACGGCGAAATAAATCCTTCAATCCTGTCGCGTAACTCAACATGGAAACATTCTCTACCGACGCGTCTCACTTCCGTCTCACGAATCACAGCAAGATATCGGAACAATCGGCTCCAAGCCCACATATGTAAATCTCACTGCAAAAAATTATATCCCAGTAAATCCCTCATTGAAAAAGATGTTTCTTCCACGCGGTAAGAACGGCACATACGATCGGTCAATTCTTTGTGTTTCTCCGATGGAAAATATATGGGGTCTTTGAGGCATCTTCCGATAATCAATACCGGCAACCCACACTAAACTGCCTGTAACGCTGTAACGCTACAATTGAGATAATTGGATAGCCTATAGCAATCCCCGGGTATGTATAAGCTATGTCCCTACATACATACAAAATTCTCCACCATAAACCACAAACTGCGGAACTGAAATTGACTTTGAAGTTTGAGGCGAACGAGCGACCCATCGTTCAAAATTCGCCACGTAGACTTGCGTATTTGGTTTCTCTTGATATCTGGATTATATTAATTGACTCGTTTGGGTAATAGTCTAGAAGGATCTTGGAAGCCATAGAATCTTCTTAGTGTGGACAGGGCTGATTCGTGTTATGTGATACCTCCCCGAACTATCTCCATATTCTCCCTGTCATACGGCATCATTTGAGTCGGTCTGATTTGTCCAAAGAGGTACATGAGTAGTGGTGATGTTTGCAGATATGCATGTATCCTAAGGTAACTTGGTAGCGTACCATCCGTCAGTAGCCAGCCCAGCCCCAAGAAATGATCAAGCCCGGAATCTTCAATTCCCTTCCCCAAAACCGTAAGATTCTCGTCTCCACCGAGCAATATCATCCCGAAGTAGGAAGAGATCTCTCTCTGCAATAACTTGTCTCAGGTTCAATAATCTCCACAAATGAAGCTCTCCTTCGTCTTGTTCTTCTAATTTCTCTGCATGTAGCTCTGCATGTACTTGCCCGTCAATTAGTAAATCTCTCAGGCGCTCCATATGCAACCCCGCCAATTGCTCCACAAACCAAGTTCGTGTGATATGATCCCGCTTTGAATGAACAGCTCCAATAGTAAATAACCAAATCAGCCATTGACATGTTTGTTCTGTGGTTGTCGCGGTATCAATTGTGGACAGAGATTCTTGTAATTGTTGTAAGAGGATAGAAGGACCAGTAGAAGAATGTGGGTATTCTTCAAGTATCGACTTCATGAATAGTAGAGCTCCGATACGAGTTGCTTTGTCGACAATAGGTTCTCGGTTTCCTTCTAGAGACAGGGGAAATGATAACAATTCATACTCAATCCAGTAAATATCATCGAGAAAATCTCCTGGGTCGAGAAGAATTCTGCTTAATGAGGCGAACTGTATGGACTGGTAAAAGATAGCTAGATATTGCATTATCCGTATGAGATTTGAGTGAATACCGCATCTAGCGAGTGAATTTTCAGTGTAACTATTGATGGCACGGATCCTATGCACCGGTAGAATTTTAGATATTGATATTTCAGAATGACTTCGTGGCTTATAGTAAAGATATGGCTCAGCAGCATAATCAATCGCACCAGTGATATCAGACCTTGAAGATAATTAGAATGCGCATTTTCTACATTTTAGTAAAATCACCTACCGACGAAGTTTCGTCTGTATAATCATAGGAAGAGACGACATCGTGCCTCGCGTAGTTATCATTTGTTGTATGCCACGCATATGAATATGCCATAAATCTGAATGGCCTGTATTTGCCTAAGTGGAAGTTTAGTAAACATCGAATAATCACGTAGCAAAATTTGATATCGAAATTTAAACATACTTCTCCCAAAGCTACACACGACAAAGCAGCAATAGTGCTATCGTCTGCTGGTTTCCCATTCTGAAGTTTTTCCTTGACTATTTCTAAGGTTTTGCCAAGGTGGTACACAGAATCTTCCGAGTCTTTCCCACCTTGAAGCAAGGAGAGATAGATTGCGCCAGCATATAATATCGCATGAAACATTGCTGCATCGTTGATTGTAAAACGAAACCATTCATCTGAACGTAGAGGATTGGAAGAAAGATATCTGGATAACGGGTACATTCTCGAACTAACATGCGTAAAATATCGACTCAGCAACCGGTGCGTTCTTGTCGTCATCTCAATAGGCCATGGAGACAAGCTGAGTGCAGTCGGAAACCCGATGAGATCCTCAATAATAAGACCATCATGTTTGTGATAATCAGATGTGACAGACTTGGGCTCCACGAAAGGTTTTATACATTTCGAACGGAGTTTCGGATTCCCTTTACTTTTCCGAGTCGTTTTGCTTATGAAATCATTCCTCACATGCTTCCGTACGAACTTTCGTACATTGACATCTGTTTTTGTCCCAGAAGATGATAAATCGACAAATGCGAACTTTTGTTTTGGTCCTCCCTCATTGCAGTTGATATTTGTGGCCGATAAAGGATCAGTTGAGGTTGAGGATTTGCTTTCCACCTGACTTTCTTTGAAGGAAGATTCTGTGGAAAGCCACCGAATTTTACCTGGGATATTCCAATTCTTATATACATTGACTTTGGGACCATCTGTACCTATAAGCTGTGTAGCATCCATCATGGTGAGGGATATAAAACTTGAATTCAACGTCTTGAAGGCAAAAATGAGGGAATTTTACCAAAGAGGGGTAATAATCTTGCCCTTTCACGTTACAAGAAAGAGTACACGAATTATCACAATCAGATGAGAATATTTGAGGAAGAAATATCCCACAGGCAACGAAGACAAATTCAAAGCATTTGATGCTTATCAAATCCTCAAAATTCCAGATTTGGAAGTTGAAATCTCCTCTTTGGGTAATTGCCGTTTACTTTTGGAGATGCGGGTCATTTCTGTGTAACAAAAACTCACGTAATCAATAATTTCTTTTCGGATTGCAGTTCAACGACAGTTCGTAAGGATATAAGGGTATCGAGAATTAAGGATTAGAAATGCATCATTATAATTAATACGATGTGTTGATTTGGAAGTTTCAATCCGCGATATGGTTTAGATGTTGGTTGTGAAAATCAGTTGTACAAGTAATCCGGGTCTATGTGGCAAGTTTTTGATATCAAAGTAAGGAAGAAGGTTCAACTTGATCAAAGCAGCAATTATGATGTATTTCATTGACTTTCTAGATTCAACCCTTTCTTCTAATTACGAACAATTCACACTCTCAGCGACTCTGGCATTGGAACAACTGGTTATCACCTACCATCAGCCATTCAACTATAGACTATAGACCACACCCATAGACCACATCCTAATATCACATCCTCAACCTCAATCCTCCACCTCTCGAATAGAGCCTCACCTTATCAAACCCCAATAAAGCAACTCCCAAACCACAGATGCTGACTCCCAACGCCATCTCCAGCCATAACACAATCGCTTCTTTCTTCTTCCACTCCAAGAAAACATGAAACACCCAGTACATTCTACCTTCGCCCATGAAAGAGGACCGAGCTTGTAGCTCGGTCGCTAAATTGAACTGACTCCTGAGATGATTTGCATATCATATACAGATCTTCCCGTGCGCACGAACAAGCGCCCTCCATCTTGACCTCGACCGTGAAGGAAATGCCCTACCGTATGTCAAAATGTTTGGAGAGTATGCTTGGTATGTCTGAGGATCGTTTAGATTTTTAAAACCGTGTGATTGGTGTCATTACCGTGCCCTAAAAATTCCGATCGAAAATACCAGTGAAACGACAAACCAATTCACCTAACATATCCTATTTGAAAATTTTATTTCGCCAAATTTCCACAGATATTTATTGTTCGTTTCAACATGTATGGGGCAATTCAGGCCAAGCATACAGACCCTTTTCTTGGAAGCTTCACAATGATGGGGTCAAAACTATATGGCGGGGTGAATTTCAGACGAAAGTCAAACCCCGCCCCTTGAGTTTTGTGTTTTGTTGGGAGTTTGATGTTGATGTTATTTCTGAAAATTGGGATATTTTCGAACGTGTCAAACCCGACATTGAACATTGGTACCTTGTTTGATCTTTTTTTTGTGAGTCTTGAATTCTGAAATTGGGATGTGATCGAGACACTTGTCGCAATGAGAAAGGAGGATTGAGCTGCTCAATAGGACGATATCTGCTCATTCCATGGATGCCGTTTGATTTTTTTCTTGGTATCAACTCATTCTTTCCTATTGTCTAGGATTTCCTGTATGAATAAATGAATCCAAGATTCCATATCGTGTGATCTCCATATAAAAAATTCTCTCGAAACCAATCCCACAAGAGATACTTGGGGCAGAGTGGGAGCAACATGAACCGAAAGCACCAAGAAAAAAATCGACTTTGGTCCGAAGAAGGGACGAAAAGCGTGATGAGACGGCATTTGATTTGAATTGTTTGACTTTTCATTACAGATGTGAATTGAAATGTAAATTGGAAACGATACACCCTTCAATTAGCTCCATCTGCAGCCCATCCCGCTGCCGACTTCGGGAATTTTAGATCAAAGCACGATTTAACAAGTTTTGTAAGGTCTTTCCTGGTAGTTTCGCGCCCTACCGTATTCAATGACTCTATTCGAGATCTCACACTCCAAAATCTTCACCCGTCAAGACATTTACTGTGTAAGCTAGATAATTCGAAAAACCACTATGTATGAACACGAATCATGTTGTTGAAAATCAACCATACTTTCGTGGGGTGTCTAAACAAGTCCATTGGCCTATAAATTTCGTACCATAAGGTCCGTGGAGGTGCAGATTGGCGTCGGAGGAAACTGGAAACATTAACCAACGGCTCCAAGGATTTCCCCTTCATTGTCGCTTAATTTCGCACCTAGTTTTTGTAGTGGTTTGTATGCTCGTGCACCCATCAAATCAATTCCCCAAGTAGTAATGAAATTGGGAAGCAGCTGAGAAACTAATCATCCTTTGCTCGATTGTCATTGGAAGAACATAATGTCTGCAATCTGTCAAGACTTTCTTCCATGCAGTAGTGAGATAAAATTTTGTTCTTCGTTTCGTCGATTGTCCTGTCGGATTGACCGGCGCTGGCGTAGGTTACGTATAGCCTAGATAGCACTCGACTTTCTCATTTTTAGGTCATTGCTGCTTGGCCTAATAGGCTTGAACGCCTAGAAGACGCCTAGAATAAGATGTATTGAGGTTGTACCACACACACCTAAACAGTGCTTGAGAAAAATCGAAATTTGGAATATTGTTGCCAGATTATCTTGTTTTCATCTCATCTCATCGGGGAGAGCGATCAAACCAGTCTCTGCAGGCAGGTCGAGAAAGCTGAGCTTGGAAAACGAAAGGTGGCGGCAAACTCGTAAACTTCCAATGGTTCGCTCTGACTTACATACGGATTCTTACATCAATTAATTGATCAAATCAAGGTATTTTTTCTTGCTTGCTCGCGTGCCTGTCGCATAAAACCCCTTGCGAATGAGGGATATAAAATATTTCCGGTTTGCCCCCCTCCCCCCTCCCCCTCCAAGACCAGGGCCCCAGTTCCCGATCAGATTCTGACGTATGTCTCTCACTGTACCTACCTGCCTTGTGTAATCACCCCCAAAAGAAATTAAATGTGCTGTTCGTAGAAGCCGACATTCACGTGATCAAAATAAACTTCCTTTTCGTCACCAAGTGTCGCATCCGTAAATCGCCCATTGTGTAAGTAAAGAGTTACATTGCATTTGCAGCATCTAAAATTCTGCAGGGTTCAAATTTGACCGATGAGATGAGGCGAAACCAAACCAAACGGCCGAGAATGAGGATCAAGCTGCAAGACGAAAACTCTACTGCTTCATGGCAAATATGATTTTACTAGGATTTTTACGGTATGCGAGTAGTCTTACTAAGGATGTAGGAAGAAGTCTCAGGAAGAGCGCTGTTGGCGAGCAGAAACCAAGACTTGGAGCGTCTGCGACTATCCATGGGGTAGTTTGATACCCCAAGGGAAAATACGGAGTACCCCAAAAAATAAGGCCCTTTTTCAGAAACAGACCTGAATCCCTGAATGTCAGTTATTTGTCCGAAGTTTATCAAGGTGGGTGATCTATTCTGGGCAGATTTGATATGGATGAGAGAGGAATATTTGACACAGGATTAATTGGCTACGCCATGCTAACACAGCTTTGTGACGCTGATAGAGTTTCTTGGTGTTGAATGGACAAATCTGAACGCAAGGAGGGCGATTCGTTTCGTAATAATATGATATTAGCATTTGTAGACTTCTGGATACCACGACGTCAACAACATCACTACGTTCATCGTGTGATATGTCAATCCTACTAACTTGTCTATCTAATTCCTAAAGATGCAACAGATCGGATTGTGTGAATAAATTAGGATGAAACTTAAGTTTCCTACCAAGCAAATGCCACGCCAACGATAAGCATGCCCAGCACTCATTGTATTGCAACCAGCCATTTTGTGTTCATATGCAGATGAAGAAAAGATGATGTTATCGCAGGCTTTCGGAGCCAACGCAGGTAACCTGAGGTATTTTTAGTTCTAGGCGCTCAAATGGAACTGACGGTATTAATTCCGAGGCTATTGCAATGGGATGAAAGGGATGTAACGGTATCACTACATTGGGAGCCTCGGATCGGATATATTGGATAATTACGTCGTTACCTAGAGCCGACCAGACGACTATTATAATTGCGATAGGGAATTTGAGGGAATTGAACGGTTATTACGGTATCCTTTCGGTATTTCCAATACCAGTATTCCTCACACCGGTCAAAAGTGGAGGTTGAGATGAGAGCGCTTACTGGACGTTGGTCGAGCTGACCTAATTTTTAAAGACATTCCGAGCGACAGAAGGTTTGTATAGTGGAAGGATGAACACTTCCTTCATCCACCCATCGTATTGCCAAAGAGAGACGCATGAGGCTACCGATGCGCAGTTGGTAGGTTCCGTCGCGTCTTCTCCATTTGCAAATGGTATGCAAAGAGGTTCGTATGTTTTGACCGCGTTATGTGTTATTTCTTATTGAATTTTCTCCAGTATTTCTTGGGGGAAGAGAGGCCGAGTGCCGGGAAGAGGAGGAAGAAGCCCTTTTACCCTGCACCGTACTCAGACTCACTCATTTTGACGATAACTTAATATTACCCAAAGCAATTGCAGTATCTATGAATTCATATCCAGGTTATTTAGATAACTATCTACAGTGTTGTATAATAAGTTTAGTCCAAGTAAATAAACCATTTCGATCGCTCCACCTCTAAAATGTCAATTTCACAATCAAGCTTTCCCTAAACAATTAGTCTCCATCTCCACCCAGGTTCCCCTTGTCATTGACATGAGAATTGATGCAAGATCTGATGATCCCAGTATATGCCTCCGTATTGTCTCAATTGTATCCCGCCGAATAACTGCACGGTTCTGGAGAGATAACCTGCGATTGCAAGAGTGACAGTGTAAATAACAAGCCTTAGTAACGTCATACTTAGCGCAATTGTAATCATGCCGCAATGCCGGGGGAGATGAGAGTGAATGAGTGGAGTGAAAGTTATTGCAATGCGGTGGTACGGTGAGGGGAGAGGGGAAGGTGAAAGGGGGAAATCTATGGGCTGGGGAGGGAAACACTGGAAGCGAGAAATGAAGGGGAAAAATGAAATTCTAGAAGTGTATCGCTGGTGGGAAAAAAAACCCAGTGTAGCGGCGGTTTCGGCGTAGGCGTGTGGGATATAATTTGTGGCGTTCATGGCGTTCAACTTACCCGTATCTGTGTGGGATTTGAGCGTGGGATGTAGCATTGATTGTTTCTAGTTTGTATCTCCTTTGGAAGAACCTTCCTCGAGCCCAGACAGCGGCGCGGCTCCTCGTACTTGCTGAAGTCAAAGTTTCAAAAAATCATTTCGATAGTTTTTTACGTTTCTGAAAGAATGGCTTGGACGAAGATCTCCGGTGATGTTGGTCGAGGACAAGACGACTTGATGCTTGGCCAATACAATAGGTGCACCGTGGTGCAAAGGAATATCACCTTGGCAGCAGTCAATACCGAGTAATATTCAATGCCGATGAGATGAGAGTAAGAACCTGAGTAGAATTTCAATGTCTTGGGTCATTTAAAGGATTCAGATACTTTTCAAATCAATTTCAAATTGAGATATTTTGAAACAAGGTCTCTCCCATATTGATGTTGTGCCGCCCGTCATCAATCCCACGTTGTTTTGTTCACGGTTTGAGTTCATGAAGGAGTTGTAGTTTGCAGGGAGTGACTTGATAAAAATCTCCAATTCTTCGAATTGTTTGACAGCGACGCAGAAGCGTCTAACCCTGAAGAAAACAACAGCAAAGCAGAATGTAATCAAAGCAGTAAATTCGTCTTGTGTGTAGATACGATCGACTGTGTTGTTTTCTAGGGCCAAAGAACTTCATGGCTCAAATTCCCCCGTTTTCAATTTTGCAAGTTGCAATCTGCCATCGATGATATCTTCCCCCGTACCCTGCTGTTCGCCTTGCTTACGGTCACCCCGTCCAGACCCAGGTCCCAGCACCCATTTTCATCCCGCAACAGCCATTACCTACCGTATTTTGCCCCATACCACTACTGCTTGTAAAATGAAGTAAACAAACTGACTGATCCGCCAACCGACTGCAAACAAACAATCATTGGACCATTCGTTTGGGATGGGATAGGGAAGCGTGGGTGAAGATAAGTTGCAAATTACTATTTGCAATTTTGGAATCTTGCGGACTCTTGTCCAATGAGATAAGCTCGATGGTATAAAATTATGATTTGGGAAATTATGAAGATCGTGAGATGGAGTTCTCATCTTATTTTTTCTCGTAGTTACATGTGAGTTGGCAATTGAGAGATGAGATACTAGACAACAACGCGTTCTACTCATTAATCACATAACAGGTAAATCACGCCTAGGGCTGTAGAAGGGAAAGTATGCTCACCACAGTACTTTCCGAAGGCATACCGAGAGATCTCCCAATCTCCCTAGTTCTTGAAGAAAAATAAGCAAAAGTGTGAAATTCATTATACGTTATTCCATGTTAGATTCGAAACGCTGAGTAGACGCGGCAAATGTACGAGGAGGTTGGGAAAGGAGCGAGTTTAGCAGGCAGCTTTCAAGCCTTGACATTGCACAGTCAACAGTGCGCTATCAGCTCTGTAGGTAGTCATCTCAGAAATGCTGATGGGTACAGTCAATGTAGCACATGTATTTACGATACTTTGATGCATGCAGTGATTCTCATGTGCATCTAGATCTTGCAGTAGTAATCGGGAGTACATAGCCATGAGCCAGAAAGCATCTTTCTTCCATCTCTGCGCACCGAAAATCCCTATAGCATCTGCCGAATGACTGCCCCCCCCGTGTTTACCCCTTCATCACTCTCGCCACGACATACATGCCTACATGTCGATTGCAGTGAATTTGTTGATACAGCGGATTCCATCCTCGCCAACACTACCGGTTTTCATTAATCATAATGTTATATGCCATCCTCCAACTGATTCATGATTGCTACCATTTTCTTGTCATACGTATAGAACAGCCAGCCTACTGATTGGCCAATTGATAACTTCCTATCTGATAATGAAGAGTCGTCATTCGCTGAGCCGACCCAGCTTCCGACTCACCGATACATTAACCAGGACCTGAACTTGACTTCAGCAGTGACTGAATAGATCTAAACTCAATATAAACCAAGAAACATTGGCAATTACTCCAAGAGGACATGTCGGGAGGTGACGCTGAGAGAAAGGCTGGAGATTACTACTCAGTCTAGATTAGCCGGGCAGGTTTTCGATAGTTAATGCTGGGTAACTCGGCTTGCTCTTCCCAGGTAGAGAATTATCGAAGGAAGGGCAAAAAGTTGATCTGTCAAGGATATTAATCGGATATTGAAGGGATCTTTACTTAATTGGGGGCAACAGTCGAACGCTAAGCCGGGTCTAGCTAAGAGGTAAGGTTTTTAATGGAGCATTTAGGAAATCATTTGAAAATCCCTCACCAAAAATCAAAACAATCCGCCATGAACTACCATGACGCTAAAAGTAATATCATCCACTTTCTCTATCATTACGGTGACCTTTTTTAACTTCAACCGGTAGAAAACTTTCCTAAGCTCATCGTTGGTTTCTGCCCCAGACCCTCGCCAGATATACCAGACTTTACTCAAGCTTACCCATGGATCTAGTTCAAGGCCCCCCAGTAGCTTCTTTTCCAATTCACAAGTCATGCCGCCAAAACTGTCTGTGACCACCGTCCGAGGATGACGCCGAAGGGTGAAGAAGAAAAATCAAAAATCGACCTTACCCAATCTTGCTTGGGACTAGGATAGTTAATCACACTCGGTCTCTCAGATATATAATCTGCTATCGTCCCCCAATTCCAGTTTCTTTTTTTTTTCAGTCTACTCAGTTTGCCTTTGTCACGGTGGGAGTTAATAATAATCTTTCCTTCATCCTACCACACTAAAGCGCAATGGCTCACGGAGACATTGAGAATGGCGCTTCGGCGGCCAGACCAGAGTACGAAGACGAAAAACTCGGAGAATATGGACAACTCGTTCGATATATTTCAAAGTATAAGGGAAGAGAAGAGGGAGAGAAGCTCGCTGCCGAAGAAGAAGAGGCTGCCAACGCTGGCAAGAAGAAGAAGGGCAAGAAGTCCAAGGGCAGTGATGGAGCTGGTTTCGAGACCCCAGATGACTGGCTCAACACCGGTATGCGACAAGGTCTCTCTGCCAGCGAGGTCGAGAACCGTCGTAAGAAGACCGGATGGAACGAATTGACCACTGAAAACGAGAGCTTGTTCTGGAAGTTCATCGGTTTCTTCAAGGGTCCTGTCCTCTATGGTAAGTCAACTTCAATCCGCTCTATATGAATTCGACTAATCTCGGCGATAGTTATGGAACTTGCTGTCCTCCTCGCCGCTGGTCTGCGTGATTGGATTGATTTCGGTGTTATTATCGGTATTCTCATGCTTAACGCTGTCGTCGGTTGGTATCAAGAAAAACAAGCTGCCGATGTCGTTGCTAGTTTGAAGGGTAAGCTATTGCACCAATTCGCACATCGCCATCTCGTTGCTAACCTCAATCATAGGTGACATTGCGTTGAAGGCTACTGTTGTTCGTGATGGTGCTGAAGTTGAAATCTTGGCTCGTGAATTGGTTCCTGGTGACATTGTAAGTTACACCACATTGACATCGCATCAATGCGCGATCACATCACTAACATTCTGCCAATAGATCATTATCGAAGATGGACATGTCGTTCCCGCCGATGCTAGAATTATTTGCGCCTATGATGACCCTAACGGATACGAAACTTACCAACAAGAACTCCTCAACCAACGCAGCCACGAAATGAGCGAAAAGGAAGAAGATGATGATGATGATGCACACGGAGGAAAGCACGGTTCCGGCTATGCTCTTCTCGCTATCGATCAATCTGCCATGACTGGTGAATCTTTGGCTGTCGACAAGTACGTCGCTGATGTTATCTACTACACTACTGGTTGCAAGCGTGGAAAGGCCTATGCCGTTGTCACCCACGGTGCTCGCATGTCCTTCGTCGGTCGTACTGCTTCCCTCGTTACTGGTGCTCAAGATCAAGGTCATTTCAAGGCTATCATGAACTCCATCGGTACGTCTTTGTTGGTTTTGGTCGTCGGCTGGATCTTGATCTCCTGGATTGGTGGTTTCTTCCGTCACTTGCACCTCGCTACCCCAGAACACTCTTCCGTCAACTTGCTCCATTACGCTCTTATCCTCTTGATTGTCGGTGTTCCCGTCGGTCTCCCAGTCGTCACCACCACCACTCTCGCTGTCGGTGCCGCATACCTCGCTGAGGAGAAGGCTATTGTTCAAAAGCTTACTGCTATTGAGTCCCTTGCTGGTGTTGATGTTCTCTGCTCTGACAAGACTGGTACTCTCACTGCCAATCAATTGTCCATTCGTGAACCATTCGTCGCTGAGGGTGTCGATGTTAACTGGATGATGGCTGTCGCTGCTCTTGCTTCTTCCCACAACGTCAAGTCTTTGGATCCTATCGACAAAGTTACCATTCTTACCTTGAAGCGTTACCCAGCTGCCCGTAAGATCCTTGAACAAGGATGGAGAACTGAGAACTTTGCTCCTTTCGACCCTGTCTCCAAGCGTATTACTGCTATCGTCGTCAAGGATGGTGTTACCTGGACTTGTGCCAAGGGTGCCCCAAGTGCTATCTTGAGAATGTCTGAATGTTCCGCTGAGGTTGCCGCTATGTACAAGGCCAAGACTTTGGAATTCGCTCGTCGTGGTTTCCGTTCTCTCGGTGTTGCTGTTAAGGAAGGTAACGGACCATGGCAATTACTTGGTATGCTTCCTATGTTCGACCCTCCCCGTGAGGATACTGCTGCCACCATCGCCGAAGCTCAAGTTCTTGGTCTCTCCGTTAAGATGTTGACTGGTGACGCTATCGCTATTGCCAAGGAAACTTGCAAGATGTTGGCTCTCGGTACCAAGGTTTACAACTCTGACAAACTTATCCACGGTGGTCTTACTGGTACTACCCAACACGATTTGGTTGAGCGTGCCGATGGTTTCGCTGAAGTCTTCCCTGAGCACAAGTACCAAGTCGTCGAGATGTTGCAACAACGTGGACATTTGACTGCTATGACTGGTGATGGTGTTAACGACGCTCCTTCCCTCAAGAAATCTGACTGTGGTATTGCTGTCGAGGGTGCTACTGAAGCCGCTCAAGCCGCCGCTGATATCGTTTTCCTCGCCCCTGGTCTTAACACTATCGTCTCTGCCATCAAGATCGCTCGTCAAATTTTCCAACGTATGAAGGCTTATATTCAATACCGTATTGCTCTCTGTCTCCATTTGGAAATCTACTTGGTTACCTCCATGGTTATCATCAACGAGACTATCCGTGTTGAGCTCATTGTTTTCCTCGCTCTCTTCGCCGATTTGGCTACCATCGCTGTCGCTTATGACAATGCTCACTTTGAACAACGCCCTGTCGAATGGCAATTGCCAAAGATTTGGATTATCTCTGTCGTCCTCGGTATCCTGCTCGCTCTCGGCACCTGGGTCATGCGTGGTGCTCTCTTCGTACCAAATGGTGGTTTCATCGAGAACTTTGGATCTATCCAAGGTATGCTCTTCTTGGAAGTCTCCCTCACTGAGAACTGGCTCATCTTCGTCACCCGTGGTGGTAACACCTGGCCATCGTGGCAATTGGTTATCGCTATCTTCATTGTCGATGTCATTGCTACTCTCTTCTGTGTCTTCGGTTGGTTGTGTGGCGGAGCTGGTGAGCCATCTGACCCAGTTACCCGCAACGTTCTCCTTTCCGAGAACGGCCACACTTCTATCGTCACTGTTGTCATCGTTTGGGGTTACTCCATCGGTGTTACCATTGTCACTGCCATTGTCTACTACTTGTTGAACCAATGGTCTTGGTTGGACAACCTTGGACGTGCCAGACGCAGCCACGCTGATACCCAAATGGAGAACATCATCGCCCATCTCTCCAAGGTTGCTCTTGAACACTCCCAAGTTGACGGCGTCCACCGTTACCACATTGTTCAAAAGCAAGCTGAGGTTGAGGATGATGATTAGATTATCTCATTCCTGATCTGAGCACTTCTCTCTTGCATAGACAAGTCAGATGAAAAAGTAAAAAAATATTTAAAAGTCACAAAAAATCTGGAAATTTCACATGGAGAATATGGAGAAAGACAGGCGTTCCTAATATCCCCTCGTCATCCTCAATTCGGCATTGTCATTGTGGTTGCGAAACAACTTGTCAACATAGTTTGCCAGTATAGAGCTGCAAACGTTTCGACTCCCCATTGACTTGTCGTTATACACCTTTAATTGTCGCCTCACCTTAATCCATACTATTTACACCTTATAGACCTTTATTACGAGATGCGAGATTTTCAATTATGTTTTATGTTTTATGTTTGAATAGTACCTATAGATGGGTAAATGGGTTGGGATATTCCAGGGATGTGTTTATGTCACAGGAGCAGAAGAGGATGATTAGATGTATATACTGAGAAATGGAACGACTTCATTACAATATCTTGATTTGTGCTTGCCTTATGCTATGCTTTGTGAATTGTGACTGTGAATAAAATTGTGCCACATTTTTCTGTTTCTTGATTGCTTTGACCTTGAGTTAGATGCGAAACCCATCTGCCGCTTTCCCATTACCCTCTTTCTCCTTTACAATTCTGAGGCCCCATCCATTTCATTCTCTATTACTCTACGTTTCATTTCCGTTCCCTTCTAGGCTCTCTCTTTGATACAGATCTTCACTCTTCACTTGTAGCCTTCCGAGGTATGTCAAGGTCACACAATTAAGCGCCTTTTGTTACCCATTCATTAGCCAATAGTTCGTACAGCCAACCCCAAATCAACATAGATTTATCTCATTCTATTATTATTGTTATTGCTGTTATTATTTTAATTGTTATCATTTTAGAGATCTTTTTACCTTGTAGTCTGCCGTACAAGCTCCAGCACAAAAAAAGATGATCCAATCTCCACAATTTGAAATTTCCTCACGGATTTGGTGCCTGGTTTATCCCATCTTGAACTTAGTAGACAGATTGAGACCCGCTGGTTCGCGGACGCTTGAATTGGAGATGGGCGATTAAGGCAGGTACAAAATTACTTGCTGTATATGTGGATAATTTAATACAAGAGGACCTGGCCATTTGCAGGAACAGTTGTGAATTTTGGCAGGTAAATGTTACGATATCACCCGGGAAACAAGAGGGATGCTACGATAACAGGGGGAGGGCCTGGATAGACAGGGGAATCTCCCTGCTGGGCTAGCGATATGGAGGAATCCATCGTGATTGTAGCCAAAGGTGTATCCATAGCGTGCCTTGAAAATTGGAGCGATTGTACGGAAATACAAGCGTGAAGGAGGGAAAGAAATGGTCCACAGCGGAGATGGGTGCGTTTTCTGGATGGGTGGCTTGCTCGTTTTGCCTTCTTTGCGACTGCTGGTAGAGAAGCTCGAGGTTAATGCGCGTAGCTATGGTGGGGCAGAGATTGTTTGCTTCCGTGCGACTGTTTGGGGAAAAGAGCTTGTGAGGGTCTCTTCAAATTTCACTGCTGTAGTTGGTGTTCATCGCGATGGGGTCTTCCTCTGCCTGTGATGGGTGGAAGATCTTCGGAGAATTTTTGTAAATACGATACCAATGCGCAACATGCTGAATTATGCCTGAACGGGTATACGCGCTCGCTCGATGCTACGACAGCGACAGCGAGAGAGAGTGCGAGAGAGAGTGCGAGTGCGAGTGCGAGCGGTGAACGGTTACAATGGCACGGTGACAATTTGTTTCTGCCATTGCCACACGTTTCCGGTTCCCATAGTCATCCACCGCTCCTGAATTCGAACTCCATCAAAGAACGTGCTCCACCGCACCAATGAATACAATCGGCCCGCGCCCGCTATTCTCATGCTCCACGCCGAGGAACTTGAGAGATTTTCCTTTTGGTGTTCCGTCCACATCTCGATTCCCCATCCGCATTTTGTATTTCCTCGGTCGGGGTCTCCACTCACCACTCCGTACTAGAAGATAATTTGGAAGAAGTTGGAAATGTGGAGGATGGAGAATGGAGGAATCTGGGCACGGGGAAACTTTCGTGGCAGCGTTGATAGAATGCGTGGAGCCCGAATCTAACCGCAAGCTGTGGCATTATTGAGAGACAATATCCGCTATTCTCCCAATGGGCGGATCTCAATACCGATGCGGGATAAGTATAAGGTTAATATGTCTTACTTTGATGCTATCGATATTGATAGGGACGGTGAGTATCGATATGCGATGGATAGGGGAAATTAGATGACGATGCATTCGTTGTCGATTGTGAGAGAACAAGGGGAAGGAGGTTGGGGAATTATCTTGGCATTTTGGGGGCCATTTCCCGCAGTATATGTCGTGGCATCAAAGTCTCACCGTCTCGCAATACGTGCATTGACATGAAAAATTACTCCTTTTCAATTATGCTGCATCGGTTATGAAAATGGATTAATGAATGAACAAGTCATCACAAATGCACAGGCAATTAATGGAAACGACTGAAGTTCACAATTGCCAAGTCAAGGGTCAACTCTTGGAGATAGGGAAAAAGTCTTAACACTCATGAAATGACAATTCAGGGACGGACGGACTTGAGTGTGAGAGATTCTGCTTTGGTGAATTTGCGAGGGCCGATTCGCGTGAAAGGGTGAACGATTGAGTGCTCGGCCGCCAACATTCAATGCTACCAAGACCCCAAAACTCTTGGAGAAGGCGATCCAGAATGATAGATTGAGGTTCCGGGCAACGATTTTCTCATCGCTGTATCACATCAAAGGTACCTGCGAATCACCGTGTGGTAAAGCCACTTGGCGGTACGTTGATTAGACGGGAAAATGTGTATCTAATATCGAGAAATGTCGCCTTCCGGATTCTTGGCTTCAAGGAGCCGTTTAGCTGAGTCAATAAACAACTTTGGCTTTGTATTGTACTTGGCAAGCGACTTCATAGATGAAGTGCAGAACATGGAGCGTAAGCTTCATCTTTTTTCAGCTGCTGGCTTGAAGTGTGTGACCCGAGGTATTGCGACTTATTAATTCCTCGATCTAGAAATCATCATATTATGTCTCGTTGAGAATCTGCCTGGGCTTGTGTTTATCGCCGTTTGCACTGGCCAAGGCTTGGTATTCGATAACGAGTACGTAGGACTACAAAATTGGAGCAAATGTTACACTGAGCATTAAGCCGGTAGAATATTCGCAGGCCTTGAATGAAAGCTGAACAGTGGTTTGGAGAATACATCGGGAAACCTTCCAGTGCATAGCTTCCTTCGAGCTTACGAGTACCGTAACAATGACAGTTTGAAATAAATGAAGCAGAGGGCGGAAATGTAAGTTACACAGTCTTTGAGAGTGTGGTCGCTGTACTCCGATTTCTCTTTCAGCTTCGAAGAGAATGTTGCCAGTGTGATGTTTTCGGCCAGGATTAGATTTCCATACCTGCAGATAATTGACAATGTCCCTTTCTACTGTGGACAAGGACCATAAATGGTCCCGGTGGAATTGGATAATCAATCATTGATGTCCTGATTCAATATGGACTTTCAGACAGTATGATATGGGATTGTAGGGCATACGTACCAGGCGTCATTTTCGGCCACGGCGCTGTTTTCTTTGAAATGTTTCCTATCAGGTCATGGAGAAGAGTTTAGTGCTTTTGTCGGCTCGTGGGAAGCGAATGCATTCGATGCCATGAGATTCTTACAGAACATCTTGCTTGAATTGCACGGGTGGAAGTTTTCTCAATACGCTACACTCACTCATGAGTCGAACCAAGTTCACTCTTCCATGGCTACTCGAAGTGGATATCAGGAGAATGTTATCCGGTGTGCACTGATTTCCATTTGACATCCAACTACTCGGCATCCGCGTTCTGAGAGGATCATTCCCCTTCAAGCTTTCATATGAAAATGAAGCGATATCGTAATGCAATGTTATGAAATCTGTAAAACGAATGGGAAAGCTTCCAGATAAATACCAATATCATTCAATCGTCATCAGAGAATACGAATACATGCTCTAGCTTCATTGGACGTACACTATCATAGGTTCAAATGGTTCAATCTTCTCATCTCCACGAAAATCAACGACAGCTCACGAAGACTCAAGTGGGCTCTAACAATGTAGCACTCTAATTTCCTTGGGATGGATAAAAATCAGTGCAGATGTCTAAATAAGCTACCTAGGCCTACGGGATACACAAGTCATATCTCGAATAGTCTGAAAGATGATACCAAAGTCATTATTACACTTCCGGCGTTTGGTGAGGAGATACCCACTCATTGTGATTTGTGCGACAGTGCGTGTGGCCTAATGAAGTTGAATTCATGAGAATGGGGAAAAGGGACAGCGCAGCAAGAGCATAGCATGATGAATTGGCATGGAAAGTACCGCGCCATATGAAGAAGACTGTCTCTTGACCTCCTTGCCTTAATCAAACCGCACCCGACGTTTTCGACTTCTGTGATCCCTTTTGGTTCATTCTGCCACGCGATATGCAGCGCGGGTGACACTTTCGCATTGTTCCCCATCAAGTCCCATTCTTCGCAAACCGTTCGAATGATTCGCCATCGATAACGTCATAACCGGTTCTTGACAAGCAGCAGCTGTGTACGCAAGTGGCTCTCTCGGTTTCTAAATAACTCAAGACGCCAGCATCGGGATACAGAAGTCCAGAAGCGACGTCTCGAGCCAGCCACTGCAAACCTTCCTCTCACTTGGCCATCATACGCGAAGTACCATCACTGTGGTATACTGCCACAAGGAAGGAATCGCCGTTTCCACGGATAGGGGAGTCTATAGCACGGAATTCCCGATCACCGATCAACTCAAGATGTCAATGGTCAAATGCAATATGAAATAATACTTTGATGGAAGTACCTCGCTATATCCCGGCTGCGTCATTGCAACAAGACTGCACACCGCAGAAGCCATCTTTAGAATACCAATTTCGACACATTGCTTTAAGCAAAATCCACGGAAACGACAGTGCACAATTACAGGATCAGGTTGAGAAAGACACCACTCCGTGATTTCCTTGTAGAGAATCGCTAAATGACTGGGGTGGCCCAGAGTAATCGAGGCCGATGGCTCGACAGGGGATCTAGCACTATGAAACAAAAAACGGACGTGCAAATGAGAGGTGCATATGTGTTCGTTAACACGATACCAGGAGTCTGGTGGAAAGCAGACGGAGGTTGGCTTGACAAGTAGCAAAGAGATCATTGAGAGGAGTCCTGGCTAATGCTATGGTTACTGTAGAGTCTACGTCCTGACTTAAGATTGTATGGATATGGAAACGACTGACTGTTGGCTTTTCTTCTCACATCTGTAGTACCTTCTCACTCCTCGGATGTGGAGTAGAAACGCCCGGTACGACGCCTCACAGATGTCAAGCGCCTACAAATGATTTGGTATTCAGCTAGTTGGTCGTACAGTCGGATACACATCATCATCTCTAGACTCTCGCACCAGACTTGAAGAGTGATGCTCTCAGCCACCCGAAAAAATAGAATGGGAATTGTATTGGTTATAATTAAGCTTTGAGGAACACTTGTTATAATACACATACATAATATAACACAACTCTACAGCACACATCGTCTTCTCAAGTAAAATCGAATTGCGGCGCAAACTTGGACGCTGATAATTCGGAGGCGAGAAAGCAGTCACACACACACACACACACACACACACACACACACACACACACACACACACACTAAACAATCAAACCCCAAAGCCGAAACAAACAAAGGAATCAAGCATTCATTACCACCTTACAAATCTATCCTAAGCTATTCTATGCCATCCTATTCCCATGCATACATGTAGCAAACCATCCATCAGACCATCCATCAAGCTATCCATCTACAACATGTGATATTCTTTTGTACCCAGCCCATCCATCCATCATAAGTATTTACTTTTATTTTTAGCTCAAGAATTCCCCGTCATCATCGTTCAAGTCATGATTTCGTGATACAGATCACTCGCATTCATTCCTCCAAAATGGAAAGAAGAGACTGCGGTGTCTGGATCCATTTAATGCCATATCATATCATGTAATAAAATCCTGTCTGTGCACCAGCCAGACAGGCAAATTACCCATCGATTTACCTCAACATGTCATCGTAGCATCATACGAATCGCCAGCTACCCAAAAACCCATCTATCCATCACCATGTTATCTCACACATTACCTCGACTCATCAATCAAGCCCCCTGAGCCAATTCTTGCAACTTGACCTTCTCCTCATCCGTTAATGCCTCATAAAACTCATTAAATCCTCCTACATTTTCTCTTCCAGCCTTAACAAAGAATTCTGTCAAGTAAGCTTGCGTCTCATCATCTCTGTTTCTTCCGAAACCCCCTCTTCCCTCTCCAAATGCCATAAGATCCGCCTTTGTACTCGACAAACCTAGATCAAGTACACTTGGAAGATCTTCCCACGAGTCATCATCTCCATCTTCATCCGCGAATTCTGCTGCTGCTGCTGCCGTTGCTGCATTTTGAAGTCCTGATGCCGAAATAAGTTCTTCGATTAGGACTTTGATGATTTTCAAAGAGGCAGGAATAATTGTGTATTGATCGGGGTCTGATTGTCGTGTTAGTTGTGGTGGGGGCGTGAAGTATGATCCGTCCTTACTGAGTTTGGCCTTGGATCGAGTCATGATCCGATTACTGGTTGGAATGATTAAATCACCCTTAACCATGGTCTGACCAACACGTGGATCATTGAGACTGAAAATTTTCGAGAGTGCGATGACACTATTTATGATTAGCCTTGGACGGTGATTGAATCTACGAGTAGAATTGGAAAGAGACACATACTTTTGTCTAATCTCATCATATCCTGCAAACATAACTGAATGCTCCAACCATTTGCTTAAAACAACTTGTAAACCACTTTGACCATTGATTTCAATTTGGTTCAAGAATTCAACAACATCATGTGCTCCGACCAAAGATAAGCGAGCAAAAACCAAAATCAAAGATTGGATGAAAGGAGCAGCTTCTGCTGTAGCAAGACGTGTAGCAACAGCTCTCAAGAGTTGTGGTAAATATGGACCAAGACGTTCTTGACCAGCTTTCTCAACAAGTTCGGCTGCAAGACCTCCAACTTCTGATGCTGCATTGTCTTCCACTTCAGGACCAAGTAATCTATCAATAATGATTAGACAAACTTCCAAACCTGATTTGTTGCTTTCATCATGCCAAGCAAAGACTTGTTGATGATCATGCATGAGCATATACTTGATTGCCTCAGCACCTGGTCGTAAAATACCACCTTCAGTTGTGGTCATCAAAAGTCGATTCAACTTAGGTAATACGGCAGCAACATATCCGGCTGGAAGTGGCTCCGATCCATTCTCGGTAAGAATAGTAAGTAAGTCTGCGGCAAGCTAGAAGGGAATATCAGTATTGAGCATCAAAATATTAAGAGCACCAGAAATATTTTACCTCTACCAAAGGATCATCATCAGTTATAGATCCCACATCAAATGCACCGATCAATGAAGGCAATACTTTAGTACATAAAGCTGGGTAACCCGGTCCACCAGTAAATGATTCAACGATTTCTTCGAATGATTCAGTGACCAACATAGTCAATTGAAAGTTCGAGGCGCCATGTTTTGCAAGGACAAACAATAAATCTAAAGCTCCACCTTCATCTGCAAGTGTTACTCTTGTATCCATTTGAATTGCAGATCTCAAAGATTCCACCAAGGTAACAAGAAGATCATCTGCAGATTCAAGTTCTGTAAGATCCTTTGAGTGAAGAAATTCGGATATGGAAGCAATAATCGGAAGTTGTCGATCAGCAGGTACAGTGTGAGCTAGGATGTATCCTTGAATAGATTTTATACAAGAAACCTTGACAACTTCGGCCTCATCTACATTGACACCTCTGACTGTACGATCAAGTAATCCAAGAGAAACCTGGGGTACACTTTGTGCAAGATTACCAGCAACCAGATATCCTCTGGCGCGCAATAAGGGCTCTTCTTCTCTGTTGATGGAATAATCGATGAAAGGTAAGAAAGCTTGGGAAACCTCCGGGCGGATCTCCTTGTCGCAATCCAAGAAATCATTTGTGAGTTGAGTAAGAAGGAATAAAACTGCCTCTCTCATTCTCCATGAAGCGGCGTCCGAGGAAAAGATCATTTGGGTATAGGCCAATAAACCTTCCAAAGCACCATGAGACAACCACTCACCCAGTTTGATAAGGAGGTCTCCACAAGACATTCTGAGAGTGTATTGTGTGGTGACTGATGATTCCTCTGCCAAGAATAAATTGACATCGATATCCCATAATTCTTCCTCTTCCTTGAGAATCTGTGCATAATTGACAGCAAGCTTCATAACGTCAACAACCCAAGGGGTCATAGCCGCACCAGCATTTGCTTGTAATTGAGTTTCGAGTTCTTTTTGTACCGGTGGAGCTTTCAAGCATGATTGTAAAAAGTCGAGTTCTTCCAATACCAAGAAATCCAAAGTATATGGCAAATTATCCGCATCCTCCATGCGACCTGGCATATCATTATCGACATACATCTCTTGGAATATAGGCTGTGCAGTGGACAATTCCGCCCAGGTAGCGCTGAATAAAACTGGACTTTGTGGAAGTAATAATGTTGGGAAAACCGATTTGATCTTCATCAAGGTCTTGACAACTTGTAACTTTAATGCAATAACTCCACGCCATTGTTGATCGACTGGTCCATCCTCTTCGGATTCTTTTGGTGGTGGAGGTAAAGGTTGCTTCATAATAGCCACAAGGAATGGTGTCCAGTCCTTTAGGACTTCCTCCGCAAATGCCTTAACTTCCGTTCCATGCTCGTCCTTGACCATTTCCATAATATCGAAAGTTCCTCGGAAAACAGACACTGATAGCGCGCGTAATTTCCCTAGACGTGCTTCATTGACTGCTACACCATAAACAGTATTGACAATATCTCGTGCGACGGAAAAGAATTGATCTTCACTCAAACTTTCCTCAACAACATCTGCTAATACTTTCAATGATCCATGTAATTGTAAATCTGTGCCGGTTTGAATGATGTGTAGGATAGTTGGAAGGAGATCTGGCCATTGATCTGGATAATCGACATTTGCAATTTTGCTAACCACCATACTATTCATGAAATTGTAGATTAGTATATGCGCTTTTCATGAGACCAAAATGCCCCTCCATCAGCATATCCAAGACCAAGAACTTGCAAGGAAAAAGAATTCCACAAACCTAGCTGCACCCTTAATCTTCCTTGAATCTACATCACTTGTAGCAATTCCCAACATTCGTGCTCTAATCTCTGCCTTTGCGCCCTCCTCGATTTGAATGGTCGGATTGCCATTATCATCATGACCAGTCCAATTCTTACTGGTAAAGTTCTTTAAATTTAATAAAGCAGCTTGTCGAAGTTCTGAAGGGACGGTGGAATGAGAAGCAATTGATGCGAGCGTGGAAGGAAAGGCTGGATCATTTTGAGCAGATTTCAGAAAGATTTCTGCTTGTCTGCGGGGTCCATCTGCAGATGATTGTGTATCTGCCAGTATTTGAAGGAGTTGTGTCTCGTGCTGTGAGGCCATATTTGATTCTTCAAATTAAGAAATCGAATGGAGAAATGAAATAAAATAGAAGAAATAAAAGAAGAGGTATCTCAAAGAATTGAGTGACACCTTTTTGCGGGGGGTTGTAGATAATGGGGTGGGAGTGAATAAATTTGTGAGAGAGAAGTGTTGGAGTTAATTCGTAGTCGGTATCACGGTAAAGATGATCGTCGTGGTTGAAATTCGCGTTTGGTAAATTGATATGATTTGACCTCACCATTCACCAATCAATGGTCCAGATTTTAGAGTTTTGTGGTGGGTAGGTGGGTTGGTAGGTTGGTAGGTTGGTAGATCTTATCGATTAGATTCTCGAGCTTCACTTTATAGGTAATGGGTATGTATGCATTGAGAAACAATGAATATTCAAGAACGATCTCAAGTGACAAGATATATATATGTCATGACGAGGTTACGATAACTACTACCATATACTTACGGTCCAGCCCCAAGCAAGCAAGGATTCCATATCAACCACCAGGCATTCTCTACCTAGTCGCCCCTCAATCGACAAGCTCTTCAACTCTTCCAAAAAGTACCTCACACACAACTCAATAATCACCATTTCCATCCACAATGCCGGCACGCCCTCCACCTCTCAGCACCCCTCACTCACTACACACGCATCTCCTCTCCTTCCTCACTCTTTCAATCCACACAATCCTACATGCGCGCGGTCTCTATCCCGAAAATACCTTCCTCTTAACGCGCGCTTTTAATTTCCCGTAAGTTTACTGCTTCTCTTCTTCTCAATCCCATCTCCTATCAATTTTGAGATCTATCTCTATGCCCGATCTCCACTCTCTTCTCGTGTCTGCTTCTCCCCTTCCCAAACTCCCAATTAACCATTTCTAGTATCCCTCAAAACCGCCACCCAGAACTTTGCGCCTACATAAACTCCTGCGTCAGCGCCGTAGCCCCTCACCTACAAGCTGGAACCATCAATACCGTCTCCATAGTAATATACTCCGATTCCCCCGCAGTCGCACCCTCTTCCTCTCGCGCCAATATCTCCTCCTCTCCTCCCACAGAACCTTACCCATCTTCTGCCCCCTCGGTCCAAATACTCGAACGCTACATCTTTAATCTCTCTTCCTTCCCCTCTATTCCCTTCAACGAACGCTTTACATTCCTCGAAGGACGCGCTCCTGCAGATGTAAATGCCATTCGCAATATCGATGTCGAAGAAGAACTACGTGCTTGTTTAAGAAAACTAGCTTACAGTGCGAGTAAATTGGAGGACTTGAAGAATCCAGAGGAGTGTACGTGGGGGGTTGTTATGGAGATGAAAGAAGATGAGGGAGAGGGGACTGCGCCAATTGGACATCCACAGCGATGGGAACCAGCGGTAGCGGAATTGCAAATCCCAACTGGAGGCGCGACAGATATAAAAGGAAAGGGAAAAGCCAGAGATAATGAGCCGGAAACTAGGAAAGAGAGTAGAGTTGGCAAGGCAAGAGGAGGTGTCAAGAGTACAGCTATCAGAGCGGTGGAGGTAGGAGATTTCATCATGGAAGCTTGGATTGAAGAAGGAAAAGCCAAGTTTGAGAATCGAGAATCGCGCTCCCGGGAAGAGACAGCAACATGAGTATGAACGATGGGTCATTATTGCCACCCAAATGAACGAAACGAAAGGGCGTCTACATCAACCAAACTAGCATTCGCAGAGCTGGAAATCAACCGCAAGATACATGCGCCGTGTAGTCATCAACCGGCAAACTCAGGCCTTGAAATCGCAGAAGTATACCTACCTACTACGATCCTCGACTGAAATAAGTGTGCTTGATTATGGAGACACAATCTCTCAACGCAGTCGAAGTACCCTACCCCATCCCTCACTCAAATCCCGGAAGTTTTGAGATCTACACCGAGGAATTAAGAGGAAGGGAAGGGGATTGAAGAACTGCAACCGAGTATACCTACCTACCTATCTACCTAGGTAGTTATGTATATTTGAAGTAAGTACGACTCTAACCATGCACAAGATTCAAAGATATCCATCCATCCACCCATACAGACCCAGAAGAAACCATCTATTAATCACTACCACTAAAAGCACCTACCTACCTGGGTCGGTAGTATCACTACATCACGGTTATGGAATACCACACCAGAATATGAATCCTGTAGTTACTATCATACATATCACACAGTATGGTATAATGTACAATAGATATTTGAGATCAATTCCTAAAATATCACTTTTTATGTATCTGTGCATGTTTGCATGTTTGCATGTTGGTATTTATATGTATTGATACCTCGAATGTGAATTTTGATATGATATACGCAATTTGATACGATACGATACGATACGACACGATACGATACGATTCGTTACAATTCTAGATATCTCTCTCTATCGAGTCAAAATCTATCGAGTCAAAATGTTACCGCTCCATCTTACCCGCCCAGTGAAGTGAAATGAGATACCGTGGTATGCCATGCTCACTGCTCACTGCTATATGCAATGTAATGTGATGTAATGTAATGCAATGTAAAAGAGATCCGCTGCCACCCATGTTAAAGAAAAGATGATGATAGATTTCCTTCTTTTCTTTTTCTTCCCTTTCCCACAAGTTCTCCTACCTACCCCAACCCCAACCCCAACCTAACACCACCCATATTTTTCATTTCCCCACCACTCCACCTCCTGCACCGTCCCCTCTCCCTCTCCATACCACATCAAACTGGCCACACTCTCCTCCTCCCTCTCCACCTTCCGATGGATGCCCTTCTCCCCCAGCTCCGACCGATTCAACAGTTCCTCCACCAACGTTGTCGGATTCCAAAACTGCACATCGTTCATCTTCCACTCCCTCGCTTCCCTCTGCGCCTCCCGCAGCACCGCTTCCAATTTCTCCGCGTTCTCCGCACTATTCGATTCATCCTCGAGGACCAAGCGCAAGATGTGCAGACAATTTCCCGAGGAGGGGGAATCGACGGGGCCGTAGTAGCCGCGGGTCCAATAGGCCCAGACGCGGGAGCCGGGGGTTGTTCCGGCGAGGGCGCCTTTGATCTCGGGGGCGCGGCCGAAGATGGAGACGGACATGACGTTTTCGCGGAGGTGGTGCCATTGGATGGTGGGGTAGTCGGGGAGGAGCGCGATGTGGGTTTTGTGGTCGTTTGCGCGGGAGAGGACGCGGCGGATGTAGGTGGTGTCGAGGTCGCAGAGGGGAGGGAGGTCTTCTTCTTTCAGGAGGGTGGTGGGATGGGAGGAGGGGGTGGGGGTGGAATCTGCGGGGGTGGGTAGAGGGGGGAGGGAAATGTGCGAAGAGGGAAAGGGATGCCAGCCGTGGTTTGCGTAGAATCTTTTCCCAATGTCGGAGAAGAGGATCGAGGCGGGTATTTTTTGACGTCCGGGGATATGGGAGTCGAGTTGCCATGTTTTGAGGATATTGCCCAAGTCGGTCATCATCCGAGAAGCATATCTACGGCCTCGATTTTTGGGAGGACAAAAAACAGATCCAATTGAATGGATGATAACTTCTTCGACTTTTCCTTCTTTAGATATGAAAGCTTTTTTACGGAGGGATTCGCAGGAGGCGTAGACTTCCCGGTTGTTTGGAGGAGCGGATTTATCGACTAGACACCAGTAGGTGATTCCATCTTCTGAGGTCAAGGGAACGCTGGCGAGATATTGTTCTCGATGAAGATAATCTGATTTGGAAAGTGCTTTGCCCCATTCTTCATAATTCTGATTCCACGTTGCTAGTTTTTCTTCTGGGGTTGGATGAGCCAGATGAAGACCTGGGGAATTGTAATCTGGAAACATGTTGGAAGGGTAGGGAAGTAGATTGAATGAAAGATGTCTATGTAGAAAGACAGATATGTGAATAGAAACTTCTTTGTGAGATTTGGCACTCTGATAAAGTTATTCTGTTCCCTCTATTGTGGGGAATTGAACTTTGATAAGAAGGGAGATATGTGGTAAATCCTAACAAAAGAAAAGTAGATAGATCATGGTATGCATTTCCTGTGGGGAAGGGGTCCTCTTTGAAGGAAGGGATTCAATATCTACCTTCTAAATACGTCTTTTAGGTTAAACCGTCAGACTAACTTAGGATCAAACAATGATACGGGAGTGAAGGATTAGCAATTGGTGAATACTTCCACATCAAATGATCATAATCTCCGCATGAAGCAGAGTTAATCTTAGTCAAAGCTCTTGCCTTTCAAGGTATCGATGACTAGGTACCGGTATGCTCAACCATTGACACGTTCGTATTGAGGAAGTTGATGATTTGATGGTTGGTGGTTTGAGACTTTGAGGAAGAAAATCGGTGAGATCCGGGGCCGACAGTAACCGAATTTATGAGGGCCTAGGCTGAGATATACTTTCCGCTATGTTGATCACGGGATTTTTGGAAACAAGAGAAGCTTCATGATCTTCTTGAATGTTTCTTCAGTAGTTGAATGGGAGAGATTGACCTGGTAGGTATATAAGGACATACTTGTGACCATAGATTCTAATCGAATTGACGTTGTAACTGATATGTAATTCCATAGATCACAGTCAATGGGAGAGCATTAATTGAATGCCCAGGCTAAACATACGGTTAATCTCGGGGAATCGATAGCGATAACTAGCGATAGCGATAATGATAAGAAATATATCATCATGTGAAAGTCTGGAGCGAAGATGATCTTCTTTTTCGTAAAACCGTTAGGTAATGAAGGGGTCAGAGGGGTCAGAGGGATTAGATTCTATAGAGTTAGTGACAATATGGGGTGCATTAACTTACTTGGTATCTACGTAGGAGGATATTTGATCCAAGACTTCAAGTCATGATAGTCGACAGATATATTGTAGGTAGTAGAGGTATAGAGAGAGCATCTACTCTGTAGTAAGATTCAAGGGGTTGCCTTTAATGTACTTGCGTATCAACTTACCTTTTCTACAATCACTTCCAAATCCCTGACGAATAAAAATGAAAAGATTCACAATCACTGTACAATCGATCGACCAAAGTAATTCTGATATCCGTGTTGATTCCTGATTCCTCAGACCTGAGTTGTGAGTTGAGGATCTAGATATATGTAAAGAGTACCAAGTACAACGCGAAGAACGTGTTGGCTGTTTTCACTGGACCGATTCAATACGATGGTGGCATCCTCAATATGCTGTGTTGGGATACTCAAATGCCCATGAATGCGAGATGCTCAGAAGAATTTCCCGATCAACGATACTGTACATGATCGGATGTCGTATTGGTGTCGGGTATGTGGTGTCTTGTTGGAAGAATCAATTACTTTATTTACCACATGAGAAACCTCTTCCCAGAACGATGCCATTGGTAGTGTGAGTGGGTGGTGGGCATTGAGTAGAGGGTGGATGGTGGGTAAGAGGTAAGAGGTAAGAGGTAAGAGGTAAGAGGTAAGAGAATAGGAGGGTTTCCATACGTCTCGTCTATTATTTTCCAAGTGAAGGTGGAGGTTGATTTGATGATAGATATATGAACGTGATTAAGTAATTATCGAGGAGAAATGATTGGAAACTCGATGTCCGTCCCTACACTTCCATTTGAGAAAGCGCCTTCTAGAAGAATTCCGTTGGTGTATCTAGGTACCGTACCTCACTTTCCATTTCACACTTCACCCCTTCACTTTTCCACCTCCACCTCCACCTCCACCTCCTCCTCCTCCTTCACCCTCCACACTCTTCCACCACTTGATCGAGTGATGCATCATTTTCCCAATGTGGGGCCTTTGTACTTCTTTCCCCTCGTCCACGTCCACCAACAAGCAGATCAGCGACCCTTGGTCTCGTGGAAAAAGTCTGTGCTTCACTTGACAGGACACGGAGACAAGGTAGCAAGAGCTCTGACCAACGTGGAACTGGAAATGTGGAAATGTGGAAATGTGGAAATAAATACCTGCATCGCAGTACGATGGTAATATCGCCATATCGTAATATCCTGCCTATCGTGCCTATCGACGCCCACGCTACCCTGGTAAGAGATGGGGAAAAGGTGGAGAGAATCATCATGCTCAACCTATGATCTTCCATCCTTTCTCCAGATGCACACTAGGGAGAGACCTCTGCCTAGCATGTCTCTAAATTAAAAATACCGGTAATCATCATGAACCATGAACCATGAACCATGAACCATGAACCATTGACCTTGGCTTCCTTTTCTCAACTCTCCCTTCGATTTTCACTCATTTCTGCCTTCACTTCACCTTTTCAGGCTTCACTCTTCAGTCTTCAGTCTCCACTCTCCACTCTCCACTCTCCACTCTCCACTCTCCACTCTCTTCTACCTACCACCTACCAGGCAAATATCACAATGTATTGACATTTGGGAATATCTTCGTAATTCTAATTCTGCTGGCAACTTCAACTTCTTCTCTTCTCCATCCAGTACTTTCCTATCAAGCCAGCACAGAATACACGTGAAACTTTACATCATTCGTTGGAAGGTTACCAATATAATACAATATAATACAATATAAATTTGGAAAACGCTACATGCCGTTGCATCACACCTACATACGTTGGACTTCATTCGCAACCCCTCACTCTCCAAAAAAGATACAACTGGATATACCTGCCCGGGTGAATATCATAATTCTTCACTTCTCCGTGGTACGATCTTATTCGTTCCTTTCCATCTTCCAACCTTGAGACCCTCGAAAACATAAATATCGTTTCGTGTTTCTTCTTTCCATACGTGAACAGACGATATGCTACTAGTTATTCTTCCGTCGAGTCTCTGCGAGTCTTGTCATCACACATAAAGTCCGATTCCTCTTCAGAACCTGCACATTCACTTCGAGAACCGGATTCGGATTCGATTCCCCCAAAGCTTAAAAGAAGAATCTACTAACGTCGAATGATCTACTAGTACGCTCCTAGTGCCATCCCATTAGATTCTATAGAACGTCACTCAGTGCACCATTTCTCTTGACTTAACATTCACCCACCACCCTCGACAAGTTCAAACGTCTTGAATATGCAAACGATCATTCTCACGACACTCTTTGCCAATATTCCCTCTTCAACAACCTACATTATTCCAAAAAACCAACGACTTAAGAATTCATTATATTGATCAACCGCCAACCGCCAACCGCCAACAAATTCACTTGGACGACATGAGCCGAGCAGCTCCAGTGAACCATACAAATGGTCCACCGAGAGATAAACAACCCTATATTCAAAATGCAGTGAATAACTTGATCGAAATTTCGGATTCGGACTCCGAAGGCTATGGAGATGCTTTTAATGTACCTCAAGTCCCCGCACATCCCCCACATCTAAATTTACAACATCATCAACTCGGAGGGTATTTTGGTGCCAATAACCAGATCTTTGATCTCGAGGATAACAACCTAGTGTACCCGGGTCGATTACCTCAACCCGCAGTTGCAGCTGCACCCGAACATAAAGCAATGGCCAGAAATCCTTCGTCTGTCAAGAACGAAGAAGGGGAAATGAATTGGGCTCAGTGGATGGATGAGGAAAATGACGAAGGTATCAATCGTGTACTGTTAGAAGATTATACCTTTCGAGCGGAATACAATCGAGCTTCACAACATTCTCCTTCATTTGTTGATCCTTCTCGTCTCCATCAACCATTTCAACCATCACCAGACAACTTAAATCAACCTATTATGGAAACAAAGACGGAGTGTATTAATTCAGTTGTTGCTGTCTTCCCAGAGATTTGCAGGGATCACGTCAATAGTCTTTATGAAAAGGTATCTTTCACTTCTGGTCGATTGATTGCTCACATACTGGATCAAGCGGACACTGGAACCCCTTACCCAAAAGCAAAAGATGTCCAGAAGCAATTGAAGAGAAAGAGAGTACTCACCGAAGAAGAGGAAGCTGTACAAAAATATGAAGCTGCCGGTCGCATCGTTGGGCCTGCTTTGTATCTGGAGCGGACACTAATGTGAGTATATTATATGCTTCATCTCAATTACTTATCCATTTCCTCATTCTATTTTTCTTTTGCTAACATTTACCTAGTCGGAGCATCCTTTCATTTGAGTTTCCAGTAATTCCATTGATCTTTGTAGATGAAACACTACGCTCTACTGGCCATCGTCTTTTTTCCGCCTACCGCACACTCGAGGAAGCAGATCGAACTTTTGATCCTAATAATCCATCATATAGGAGAATTAAAACTCCAAGAAAAATGCCACATGAATACCAAGATGGTAGAATTGAGGAAGCCATTCAAAAGAATGAATCGCCCGAGAAGACGGAGACTTTAAAAGAACTACTCGTATGTCGGAAGATTCGAAAGACTGCGGAAAGTCGTCGCCTCGCCGAACAAGAAGCAATACTTGCGGAAGAAGAGAATCTAAAGAAAGCTGAAGCCGAGGGAACTATGTCAGAATGCTGCTGTTGCTTTTCGGACTATCCACTCAATCGCATGGTTCATTGCAACAATGAAGAAGTCCTACATTGGTTTTGCCGTGGGTGTGCACGACAATCAGCGGAGACCGAAATCGGAAATTCTAAGTATCTACTCATGTGTATGTCCACGGATGGATGTGAAGCAGGGTTTTCTCTTGAACAAAGGTGAGTATTCTCAATTATTAACTCTTCAGATTGATACTTATCTCTTATCCAGAAATCAATTCCTCGACGAATTAACCATCGTCGCCTTGGAACGGAATGAAGCAGAAGCAGTCTTACGTATGGCTGGTATTGAAAATCTCGCCAGTTGTCCATTTTGTCCATTCGCAGCAGAATATCCTCCTGTCGAAGTTAATCGAGAATTTCGATGTCAAGCTCCTGATTGCGAAAAGGTCAGTTGTCGACTTTGTAAATTGGAGTCACATATTCCTATGACTTGTGAAGAAAATACAAAGGCAAATGGTCTCTCGATTAGACGACAGATTGAGGAAGCAATGTCTGCAGCGATGATTAGGACTTGTAACAAATGTGGTACTCCATTTGTAAAGGAAGAAGGTTGCAATAAAATGACATGCACACGCAATGGATGTTACAACGTCCAATGCTATGTTTGTTCCAAATCGTGCAACTACGATCATTTTAATGATGTGAGGAGAGGTGGTAAAGAAGGAAATTGTCCACTATTTGAATCAGTGGAGGAACGACATAACGATGAAGTTAAGAAGGCCGAAAAAGAAGCACTGGATAAAGTTCGTGCAGAGCATCCCGAATATTCCGAGGAGGACTTGAGAATTAAGATGTCGGAAAATGTCACCAAGGATGATGAAAGGAGAAAGGTTACGGATCCAAGAAATCCATATGCCTTTTATCGACCGGTAGCAATGGGTTAGTACTTCGTAGTGATTTTTTGTTGTCAATTGATACCATAATGTTATATGATCTTTGGCCTTTGGCAATGGGTGGGTAAATCTTAGAAATAGTATTCTATTCTTTCTTCTTTCGAAACCAGATACTAGGTAGTAAGATAAATACCATTACCAAAGCCATTGGGTCGCATGGATGTTGTGTGGTTATTTTTGTTTTCCCCTGTTTTGAAACAATCATTTAATTGCAATGCATGCACAACGCAAGATAGACATGATTGCATATTTGCTGACTAATGAATACACAGTACAACCACAAGAACTAGAAGCATGGCCTCGTGATCATGGTGAGTTTTATTCGTATTTTGTTCTTTCTTTTGGGGGGGGGGGTTTCCTGGAGGGGAAGCGGGGAAGGAGAGGGTTTTGGGCGGTCTACAGATGGTGGTAGCTAAATACGTGTATACTTTTTTGCAGTTTTTAAAGTGATGGTTTCAAAGTTGAAACGGAAATTTAGGGGGTTCAGGGGGGATTTGGTAGAGGAGGGAGGAGGGAGGAGGGAGGAGGGAGGGGTTGAGAGATTGGGGGACTGGGTGATGAGATGGGGGCAGGGGGATTATCTTGGATATTTTTCTTCTCTCCTCTTTTCTTTGGACCTTGGATATAGAGAGGAAAGGAAGGATGTGGTGCAGAAGTTTCGCAACCTTTTGGGAAAAATGTACTAATTTGTCTTGGGGCGGTAGATTTGTACATGCATCGTGCGCGCATGCTTCAGGATCGGCTTAGGAGGCGTGGTCCAGGTGTAGGAAGGGTGATGGGGAGGGAGGATGGGAAAGATGGAAGGGGAGGAGATGGCGAATTTGGGTTTCGGAACATGGAAAATAATTGGGTTGGGGCTCCGCAGCGTGTGGATGGTGGTGGGGATGAAGGAGAAGATGAGAATGGGGATGGGGATGGGGACGTGGAAATGAATGAGAACGAAGGGGACATGCAGCCTGAACTCCCGGCTCGGCGGATGGAAGAGCTTTACTGGAATCAATTTTTTGATCCAGTTGCTGCTCTTCGATATCTCGAAGATGCGAGAGCGGTGAATGGAAATGTGGAGGGGGAGGTTCCGGGTGTATTTCCGGCTCGTATTCCTGTTCCTGTTCTAGCTCCAGCTCCAGTTCTAGCTCCAGTTCCAGCTCCAGTTCTAGCTCCAGTTCTAGCTCCAGCTCAATTACCCAATCCAAAACGGATACGCAGACAGCGACATCTGATTGAGGATTTGCAAAAGCAAAAATTAGCTTTGATGAAAAAGGTTGAGGGTCGGAATAGGGGGTTGCTGGGTGATGATTTTGAGAGGAGGGGGATGATGGATCTGATGGGGCAGATGGATGAGGGTATGGAGGTTGAGGGTGAGGATGAGGAAGAGGATGGGAATGGGAATGGGAATGGGAATGGAAATGGAAAGCTTCCTATTTCTCAAATGCCTCAAGCACCGCGGATGGTTGCGAAAAATGGAGGTGAGAAGAGAGATGCAGAGAGTAGGGGTGAGTTATTGAGGGAAATGGGAGAGGCGCATCGTTTGCGCAATGAAGAGAGGATGAGGGTAAGGGGGGTCGAGCTACGGAGGGAGTTGAGAGGAGATCAAGACTTGCTAGGTGAGGACAGAGAAGAGGCTGTGAATCTGCCAAGTCCTGTCTTACCGATTGCTCTAGCGCAACCGGGTGCTGCGAGAATGGGGGATGATGAGAGAGATCCCCTGCAATTGGTACGACAACTTCGTGAACAGTATGGATTGCGGGGGAGAATGCATATGCAGATGGAAATGCGGCTGCGGCTGCAGGGAGGGAGAGGGGGAGAAATCAAGACGGAGAAAGAGAAAGAAAACGAAGAGCTCAGGAAGTCGCTCGGATTCGTGAATGGTATGGATTACAGTTTGAGAATATGAATGGGAATGGAAATGAGAATGAGAATAATCAGTTTCCCATTTATCCTCCTCTACCTCTACCTCTACCCCGGTCTCCTATCGCCGGACCCCCTCGTCTAGAAATTGGAGATGCAGGAGAAATTAGAGGGATTGTGGAGAATGCTCCTCCTCCTCCTCCTGTTCCTCTTTGGGTTGGGTATGAAAATCGATTGGGCAGGGATAGAGATGGTTTGGCTGGATATTGGAGACGGGGCGAAATGTTTGATGGGGGGGTTTTGCTTTTGGAGGTGGAGGTGGAGGTGGAGGTGTAGAAGAGCATTTACCTCCTCGTGTGGATTTGCATGGTGCTTGGAGGGAATTGAAGAGGAAGAGAAAGGTGGAGCGGGGTATTCTTGAGGGGATTCCGATACCTGGGGAGGATGTGTTTAGTGATGAGGAGGGTGGAGTGGGTGAGCAAGGGGAGGGGAAGTGAGAGAGAAAAGTGAGGGAGAGGAATTGTATGATTTGGAGATTGATATTTGGGGATGAGGTTGAGGTTGAGGTTGAGGTTGAGGTTGGGGAAAAGTAAAACATTTTCTAAATGTTTGGATGAGCTGGCTGGTGTTTGTGCATATCTTGCTCCCTCGCTTACTCCCTCTTTTTTTCCGTCGGTAGATAGATAGGCAGATAGTTGGATAGATGATTGATAGATTGATTGATCGATAGATAGATAGACAGGTAGTTAGCAAAATAATTAGATTGATAAGAAATTAATAAACAAGATTCACAAAGAGATTCATTGCATTGCATTGAATTGCAGGTTTTTAGAGACTAGAGATAGAGATAGATTGGAGACTGGTGGATGGATTGAATGAATGGATTGAATGGATATATATATTGAACTCTGAGTGCTGGGTTCTGAGGTTTAGGAATCAAAGAATCTAGAATCTACAGTCTAGAATCTAGAAGCTGCAATCTGGAATCTAGAGGTTAAGCATATGAAGGGATGGAGAGGTAGAAAAGAGGATCGAAAATCGAAGGAAAATATTACTTTTATGTATCTGTATGTATGTATGTATGTGTATATATATGTTGCAAATAAAAATTGTAAGAAAAAAGAAGATAGAATAATCGTCGATCTTGAATTTTTTTTTAATCTTTTTTCTTTTTTTTTGGAGAAGCTGGTATGAGATTGATAGGGTGTCAGATTTTGCGGATTAATTTTCGAAATGAGGAAATGAGGATTATTGGAGTTGTTAGGAATGTTACTGTTTGGTTATGTTATTCAAATTTGAAATAGAGGGATTCACTTGTTATGATGTTTTTGGGACTGTTGTGTGCATCGGGATGACTGGAGAGTGTATGTGTTTAGTTGTATGTAATAGTATTTGCTACAGTGTCAACAATTCGACACGCGACTCCATAAACGATATATGAATGATGCGGAGAAAATTTCGGAGGGATAACTAATCGTCGATTATATATTGTTGTTATGTCGCGGAGATCGATGGCTGATTGTATGATGTGATTGTAGTATTTCGATATATCTTTGATTGGGAATTTATTGAAGATGAGGAAAGATTGAAGTATTGAGGCTAGGATAAATAATCGTCTTCTTCTTCTTCTTCTTCTTCTTCTTCTTCTTCTTCTTCTTCTTCTTCTTCTTCTTCTTCTTCTTCTTCTTCTTCTTCTTCTTATCTTACTTGTTATGCGGCTGGGGATATGTCTATATGTATATTTCTGTTTGCAGATTAGTATTTAATATAGTATAATATGACATGGTCTGATATTTATAGATAGTAGTAATTTCTTAAGCATGAAGGAATCGTAGCTATGATGAATGCCTTTTGACTGGAGTAGAATCTATCGGTTTCTCTATATTCTTGTAGGATATTTTCCCTTGATTCCTGTTTTTGTGGAAATTCGTGAGCAATTACGACTTGGAAAGATGTGTTTTTTGATTCGAATTATATAACTATTAATTATTGATCTTAGTTATTCTTTATATATGTTTATTCTGATATCGAAATCAAAATCTGGAATTATTTATATGTATGTATATGAGATCTACATACACTTTCATCTCAAAATCCAGTTCGAAGCTGTATTCTAGTTATACGGGAGCGATACAGTGTAATTAAATACACGAGATAATACTAGTGCCAGTACTGCACAAGCAGTCTTGCGCATCCTGCGTCGTGCTGCTTGAGTATGATAATGGGGATATTGATTGTTTTTCAGGACTCGTGCTGGTTTTTGGCTCTTTGGTGGGCAGACATGGCGGGTTTTGCATTTACAGTAAGTGTGTAGTGATACAATCTTGATGACGTATTTACAGTAAGTGTGTAGTGGTACAGTCTTGATGATGCTGTTAGGGAAAGTTGTTAGGTGGGGTATATGGAAATTACTCTTTTTATGAATTTATTCATATTGATTGCTGTGTGGTGGATGCCTTTCTCGTGCGGTAAAAGTTTCGTTGTGATCGCTGAAGGAAGTTACGAGGTGTACTTGCAGAATCCCAATGTCAAATTCTGATCATGACCAAGTAAGTCAAGTCCAACGGCGGGCAACTTAAAATAGGATCAAATGTACTTGGCCAATAAATGATGGGGTTAGCAGACATAATGTTCGAAATTCACAAGCGGCAGCTAACATACCCGGGTGATGCCAGGGTTGTGCCAAAATTATTTACGTTTTTAAACCTACCTACTGTATTTACGATTCTGAATGTATCTTGTCTGCGAAGCCTCGTGGAGCTTTCTACAGGAACAGAAGCGAAGAAGTTCGTTCATACTAGGTATTCGCTATCTGATGGGACTAAGCAGAATGAATCTGGTTGATCAGGTTGTCCCGAAGGCCATGAACATCGGACCAACTGGGTAAATGTTACAGTATATCCTTCCCCCGCACAACTCAAATCTATTGAACTTCTCAACTTCGATGGTACACCACCAAAATGTGACGTGTCATTTTGAAGTAAAGAGTCCACGGGCATGTGCGTGTATCTCTCGCGAAGAGCCCCTTTTCTCACTTGATAAGCGAGCGACTAGTATTGCTAGTGTGATTGCCAGAATTTCCTTGGTGATTACCATTTCTCCTTTTGCTTGTTATCGTCAAGATGAGACTAGCATCAGATAAAGCTCTGGAATGAAGACGCTCTCAGGCTATGTCCTTTCGTTGAGTATGGAACCCTAAAATAGAGTGCTGCTGGATAAACCATCAGGAAACTTGAGAGCTCGATGATCATGATTTGGATGATGATAAGACAGATAGAAGGCAAAATTGAATAAGAGAATAGTGGAGTGGTGGAATAGTGGAGTGATGGAATAGTGGAAGTAGCATACTTTGAATCACGTAAGCACATCTTCATTTCGTGATTTATGCATCCTCGCTCTGCCAATGAAGGCCAAGCGTGATCCAAAAGAGAATTTTTCCAAACCCCCACGTGCTCATATATGTTTGGGACAGTTTCATAAGAGACGAAAATTATCAGCCCTGCCGACAGAATTCGCGTCTATATTCGGCGGATCAATAACCCCTTCTATTCCTGTGAGTCCAAAAGCAGACATCTGCATTATTGTAGTCAACATTATCTCCCAAGATCTTAGAGGCGCCATTGGTATCATCGTTCTATACATTTGTAACACGAAAACCTATAATCAGAGTATTATTAGGATACACAATAGCTCTGCGCTCTCGTTCATCGTTGACTTTACCACACACTCGACACTCCACTTTCTCGTAGTGGATTTTCCTGGGAGGCCGTGGGAGTTCTCGGAAATGTAATCGAAATTGAATGCATTGTTTCGTTCTAACGATTATATATAATTCCCTGATTCGATAAGCTTCGGATTTTGTTTCTAGACCGCGTACTATCTCACCTACACAAATAGTTTTTCGAATTGTTGATTGCGTAATCTAACAACTCACGTCACATTTTCCACGCGATAGGCTCAATCTTGGCCTTCTCAATGCGAGCCTTGCAACCTGCGAGTACCGATCTTCATGGGGTATTTACCGGCTGAATAGCGACAACTATCTGTCTGATACCCATGAAACTTGAAAACAGGGTTTCGTCTCCTACTCGGGAAATTCTTCAAAGTTCTCTCAATAACTTCCAAGCCCGGGTTTGTTGTTAGTAACAATGTGTCAATACCCATTGACTTCCATGTGACAATCTTGCTGATGTTTTTGTCCGAGGCAAGAGATACGATGGATGCAGCAGTTTCGACAGTCCCAAGTCCTTTTCCTGCATGGACACTTGCTCGAAACTCGTTCAGTCATTCTTGTGAGCTTGCTGTGTATACTGTGACAGCACTAGTTCCTGGCTGCTCGACACATCCCGCGACAAAGTGGCTGCCATATCTTTTGCGAAAAGCAGCAACATCGTTCTGGAGGAGATTGTCTACAACTGGGTTGAAATTTCGTGTTTGACGATAGAGTGCAGGACTATTAGTGATTTTGCAACAAAGGATTGCTCTCATTGACAGAATGCTTTGAGTTACACTATTCAACTGTTTGTACTTTTCATCAATTCCGACTCCGAATAGTGTTGCGGATATCAGTGATTGGAGTAGTGTAAGTTAGTATTATGGTGGCTGATATTGAAGCCTCATATATCACGCTAGTATATATAAATAGCTGAATTATCCACTGGAATATGTATAGGATATATTAGAGAATACTAGCAATATATTGAATTACTAGAATTTCTTGAATTTTTAATGGTTTCAGCCACATTCCCATAGGAATTCAGAAATATTCAATAAATTCTTCCCAAATAGATAATCTTAAAACTATTTGCATTGGAATTTATCAAAATTTATCAAATTCTCATATTTCCGTATCCTACTAGTAATATAGAATATTAGATAGTAATCTTAATAATACTAGTAATATAATAATTAATGATATATATTGAAATATGTAATAGAAATGCAATATGTCTTACTATAGTGGGGTATATATAAAATATGCTGTATACTATTCCAATCACTGGCGGATACATTGAGACTAGCGTTAATTTCTCTTTACATTTCGACTTCCGAAATGGTGATGAATTCATACCGAATACCTATCGGGATCAACATCGGATATTCAGGCATCAAATATTTCCAGAGCTGACGGTAGGGCTTGACATCTTAATTGATCCTAATTAGCTCCGATCACATATCTCAAGCTGTCTCAAGTCGATTGTAGCATAGTGTCAGTAGAAATTTCGAAGAAAATTGATGAAAAGGTGGCAGGAATAAACCGGAAGAAAGAATTATGTTTATCATGAAATTAGTCTTATTAATTTGAGGTTGATGGGCTTCGCAAGAAATCTTTTAGGAGTGGAAGGGACCCCCTACGACATCAAGACGCTAAATAACCAGTGTGTGGAAAGATAGCCCGAGTACGCCGATAGCGGTGACACAAATTCTCTCCAGCGCAAGAGATTTGTTGAATGGGTCCAGTCCAAACTTATCAGCCGAGTTCTGGAGCCTGGAGCCCTAGATGCTGAGCTCCAGATTGCTTTTATTTTCCTGCAGAAGAGGGAGCTGGTCACATGAAATGCGCTAATGGAGGCTGCTAGCTCCTCATTGAAGAATTGAAACGATCTTGGAAATTAGAACAGAGAAAGACACAAGTATGAGATATATATTTGCCTGTGTTCGATATAATGAAACGTTGTAAAATCTATTGAAGCCCCCAAATATATACTCCCGCATCTAAAGCACTAGAAATAATATGTTCATTGGGTCAAACGTGAGACATCATTAAAACGAAATCGTACTCTCCTCTAAAGTAATCAGAGGCTTCGACGTCCATTCCGTATTTTCCAGACGAGCATATCCAAGTTTTCGTAGCCGTACAATGACCTTGCGAAAATCATTTGCCAGTTCTCTGATCAGTACGTGTAAGAATCTTGCTCGATAGTGCTTTCTCGCTATTTGTGTTGGTCGGCGACCATACAGCTTCTTCACAATCTCAGTCACTTGATCGTCATCGCTGTGTGGGTTAGCGATACCGTTAGACTTCATAAAGCACAAGGCTATATATTACACTATCTTTTCGAGGTCTTCATTGACGTTGACATTGATAATTAAAGCTGTGAGCCGATAATTAGCAATAATGACTTTGAAATTAACTAAGAAGCAGTGTCGAAGAGCGCATATATATTTCTGTTGTGCCTTCTTATCTGCGAGCAAAATCAACACAGCAGTAAGCGCTGGAGTCTTTCGTTTAAGCTGGTATATCTTTGAAAGCACGTCGCAAGTTTGACGAGGAGATGGCTCCCTCGACTCCGTTTCAAACACAACATATCAGAATGAAGCTACTAACAAAACTTTCCGTAGATTTTTACATACTGGTATCCATGGCCATGTTCTCCAAAGCGTCCAAAACTTCTTCCATACATCTTACCACTGACGGGGTGTATTGATGAACTAAATCGTCAACGGTAGATCGATCGAGATCTTTCAACAAAGGATGCTGCGAATAGTTAGCTTAAAGTACCCGTCTATACTGGTTCTACACGATCAGGGGAAAAACCATTTCCATTAGATCAGGTAGCACCCCAACTGCTGCTTTTGCGGCAGCCAGTCCTATATCAGCTTTGGAATTTGGAAAACTGCCATTCGGAATCGTTTGTCTCATTTCCTTGTACGATCTCACAACCTCTGCCACACGATCCAAGGCCAGGAGACTACATATCATTAGATGAGATACGCAATTTTGAAGCTTAATCTTACGGTCCATGGTAGAACTTAGTTTGAACAATTTTGGTCTTGAGTGTCTCCCTTTTTTTTTCTGGGAGGTGAAACTCCTGGATGTCGATTCTGCTGTAGGAAGTCTCCCCATCTGGAATCGCCGGATGATTGAGAGCGAAGCCGATCAGGCGGTCGAAGTAGATTGACTTCACATAGTCTTGGTTGCTCATATATGCCTGGAATTGTTGGAACAAGAAGTCAACGAGACCCTTACGGTCCTCCAATCTATCCTCTTGACTGGACGATTTCGGTGGCAAGATATCCATACTTCGGCATGAAATATCCACCTAACAGTTTAGTAAAGATACTTTAGGGCATGGCTAAAAGATTTGCGTTCGCCAAACTTTCGACCACTCACCTGTGTTGGTTGAGGCCATGGCCCCGCTGGATCGATGGAGCGAGGTAGGGTGGTGGTAGTCCAATGGTTTGAAGATTCTGATCCCCCGTGTATCTCTCGAAGAATGGAGCGGATGTGGTTGGCGAGTTGAGAATTCGCCTGACGAGAACCTCGTTGCCAAACCGATAAACGAACCGTGAAGTCGACATCAACGGGAGCTGGAGCTGGCCGACGGCTTGCGATTAAAGAGGCGTATGGGTTCGGTATCTGCCGGCTGAGGACCAATGAGCTTGTGTATGAGCTCGTGATCAACTATAAGGGACTGCGTTGCTGAAGCTTGGCATGAATAATGAAAAAAGGAGAGAGTTAGAGAGGACTGTAGAAAGAAAGGGGATCCTCCTTTGAAATGTAGTCAACAACTGCATGATACAAATGCAAAGCAAGAATCCAGCCTCGACCGCTCCATCTCGCTGCCATGTTGCCAGTCTCATAATCAAAGGACCACTATTGAAAAGCTGTGATCATCGGCGAAGGAGAAAAGGAGGTTTTAGAAAGCGTATGGCTGGCTGGAAGATGAAACCCACAAAACACTGTACAATCTTCCATTCCATTCAGTGGTCGAAGTTTATTTTCCACTAAAGACTTCCTGGTTAAGAAGCCTTCTTGAGCTGTCAATACAGTTTGATAGGGTACTTCTAAGCGAAAAATCGACTTTGACCACCTACTGAACGGCGCTTCACTGTACTGTACAGACAAAAGCGAGGGCATTTGGGATGGCATGCGATGTGAATGGCCGGTGAAATGATGATTTCATAACAGCAGCAATGATAGCAAGATAATGACAACGTGAGCCCGCAGGATGCTTTGTGAGTCAGGAACTAACTGAGACCGTTGTATTAAGCCAAATTCTATTTAAATGGGAGGCTTGGTTCTAGGTTGCCGTTGCATGGCTAAGAGAAAAGAGATTGCGTGTTTGAGATGCTTTGTTTGCTGTGGCTGAACTCTGTTTCAGTTTGAGTAGTAGTAGTAGTAGATTTATTAAAATTATGAAGAACCTCTTCAAAAGTTTAGAGATATACTAAGTCAAGGTATTATAATGTTTTATGTATATATATAAAACAATCTCAATAAAAAGTTTTTTGGATAATAACTTTAGATTCTCAATTTTATAACATCAGAATTCTCTTATAAACTCTAAAAAGTAATTCAAATTTTATTAAAGTATAACTTAAGAATATAACATCTTTTGATTATATTACTATGATATTTACATGTGATCTATTTTACTATTTAAAATACGTATATAAAATATAAATAGAAAAGAATCTCAAATAGTTCTATTTTTCTATAATATGTTTTATTACAAAAACATTAACTTAATTCAAATCTAACTTTAAAGATTTCAATAATAAACAAAAAAGCTATAGGTTTATAGAGGGCAACATGTACGTGTATTGAATCTTTACTCTTCTTTGTTTCAGCTTGAGCGCCACCACGAGACTGTATCCGGCCCTCACTAGACCTAATTCCGTCACCGAGCCGGGCTGAGCATTCTGTTTCGCGAACAGCAAACAGCGAGCAGATGATTTTTCACTGAATGCTCAACTAACTTTGGCAATTCATCATCATTACCATCATCATGCCTTTCGTCTTCGACCCAGCTGCTATAATTGCTTCCCAAGGCCCTAGGACCCTCGGTGAGTAATTCGAAATGGATCGTCTTGGCGCAGATTCTAGCTTGAAGAATATCATCGAAACTCTTCTAGAGTATGAGGTTTATAAATATGTGTTTAATTTTCAAATTGAGATGCAATCATTAAAATCCATATCGTAGTGATGATTCGGAAAGCAGAAACTTGAGTAAGTCGCATCACTGCGATCGACTAAGCTTCCCACTAAATACATCGACCGTAGACAGCGAATCCTTAGAATTTCGCGCGGCGACGTTCGAGATATCGCATGATTGTCTACATTCCGAATTGGGATCGATGAGGATCTTGCTGCGGGAAATTCAGTACGCTGAATGGCCTTACAGACAATTCCCATATGTTCCTGACTGCTTACTCGTCATGTGCGGTTTGTAAGTCCAGATCGCTCGCTCGGGTCCAATGCTTTGAGAAGTATACTGACTAACTCTCGCTGAAACCTCAGCGCTTTGGCACATGCTCTCGTAGTAGACGACAATCCAATATACAAGATTGTCTGGCGCACGACTCAAAATGCAGCATTGAGTTTGGGGAGTAATCGTTTGCGTCTTACTTTACTTGTTGGCCTCGGGTTTTCGGGCATGTGGTCTTTCTGTCGGGCGTGCATATTGGGGACTATCATCTGGTGCAGATTTTCTTTGAATGCTTTGATCAAGAAGTTTGAGGCCGACCAGTTGGATAAGCGGGATTTTAAAGCATTGGATGGTTTCCAGTGGAGGATGCTGTGGTTGGTCACCACCCAGCTTTGAAAAGGGATAGCTGTGATCAAGAAGCTTGATTATCGACGAGTTTTCTCTGTTACTTCATTCTCATAAAAGCCACCTTTAGTATTCAAATCTGATCTACTCATTTGCGACCGTCTATAGACTGTTATTTAGAAGTGTACGATAGCATTTAGGTACAATTTACTACTTCCATGAGCAACTGTCTATGAGCGTTTAATCTTCATGGAGACCTCTTCAACGATGCTGTAAATTGATTTGACCATGTCGTTGCAGGGAACAAGAGGTGTGCAACTTCCAACCATATCTTACAACAACCAGAGATTCAGGAGAATGCGCATCCCGCCAACACTACTGTATCTGAGCCTGAAGTCAGTGAAGTAGTGAGTGATCACTCGCGAGTCCTCGAGCCTGTCTCGTTTGTGTGTTGTCAGCTGTTAGGTAGTTTTTCATTGTGTGCTTGATGTCACTGCGACTCAATACATCACGTGTCACATATCCAGACTTGAGGATCCACAATAGGGAGGCGCGAACCCGAATTCGAGTCTGGCTTTGCTTCTTTTTGAAGTGTAGAGTTCAGATTTAGAGTCGTGTTATGAGCGCGGTGATTAGTGCCCGGGTTCGGCGTATAACATGGCTCGCAAGTCGCAGAAATGAACAAACAGAGTCACGTGTAGCCCATTTTGAATTCTAGTTTCATGACTTACTTATCTGCGGCCTGAATTACATTTGATAGCTTGCGTCATTGGCGCGCTGCTGAAAAGTATATCACAATGGCTCTTTTTAGCATCTTTCGGTGATATTCCTCTGAAAACAATCATAATCATGATAAAGAATCATGTGAACATCTTCATACAATTCAAAAAAGTACTTTGATCCTCTCAAAAGATGTTCTATCTCAAGATCAAAGCAAACTCAATATGACTTATTTCAAGAACTGACACAAATTTGCAATATGAATGGGACAGGCACGAATTAAGACTTCCCACTTCCGCCAAGTTAAGTGCGAGCTCAAGTGCGACTTACCTCGATTTCGAGCATCCCTGATCCGAGATGCAAGGCTAGAGGAAAACAAGATCTGCCAGGTAAAGACGGAAGTAGGTACTCAGAACGCGAGATGTTTGTGCTGATCGCTCTGGGGCAGTCTCAATACTGGTAATTTGACAAACATACCTGTATCTTGAGTCTCTCGAGTCTCTCGAGTATCTTGAGAATTGTCATTGAATTCAAGAATCTGGAATGTGTACTCTGGATTCGGATTTGCTACTCGATCGTTCTGCTATAGACTTCGCTTCCTCTTGAATAGTACTTGCTGGGTTATGGCAATATATATGAGGGATTTGATTTGTATCCAGAATGCTTTTGTGGATATATAGTGTATACCGACCTTGGAGCTCATCCAAATCTCTACCCTAGTATACAATATAACCACACAATCAGAAAAATCTCACGTCATCATGGGGTATTTCTTTCATCGGGCAAATCATATCGATAGAGATGATGTTAAGGGCCATCTCCTTCGTTATGGTTACCGAGTGGTGTTACCGTGAGGATTTGGATAATGTCGCAATGAAGCGAGACAGCGAGTTGGGTTTACACTCGTATTTTGAGGAATGCGACGATAGCTAGTGGAATAATTGATGTTGTAATAGTCACACGTATTGATTTCAAAGTAGCAGATCGAAGAAGATCAAAGAGTTGGGCTTGGAACCGGCTGTACTACCGAGATTCTTCGGCTGCGAGGGGCATACTGAGTAAATCGAAGTAGAGGAATCGATGGCGTATGATGGTGTTGGGAGAGAGTTAAAGAGAGGGAGTACAATCTTTTATAGATGATGAAAATAGTAACAAACAAATCTACACACGCATCTTACTTGATGCAGGGGCTCTCAAACTCAGGGAGATGAACATCATGACTGAGATTATACGATCAATCTATCTTTTCCCATTTTGGTTTGTTGATAACTTTACCGTCTACTCTTATCTTCAATATTGGTTCTATTCAGTTTCAAGCCGATTTTCTAATTTGAGTTTTTGGTGTAAACTTTTCAACCTTATGTACCTTTCAGACTAATTAATCAGTTTCTTGTAATACATGGCGTTTTAAGATGTGTATGTTAGGTTGTGTGTGTCTGAGGGAAGGGGGAGGTATTCCTATTTTGTTTGATTGGGCTTTATTTTTATTTTCGCTTTTGCTTTTATGTGACAGATGATTGAGTTTGAGAGATGAGGGAGAGAGATGAAGAGTTGCGAATGAGTTGCCTGTAAATAGAATTACGAGATAGGATTATGAGGTGTTGCCCGTAGGATATATTGAATAGTTTACATCTGATATCTATATCTAATAGGGTTTTCTGTTCTGTTTGAATTGGTGTCTGAATATGTCATTTGAATTTGGGTAGATGTACTGAGTGGAGCTGATTGGAGAAGATATGATATGATGTGATGGAGTGGGAGGAGGAGAGTAGGAGAGATACTTTTGTGTGGAGTGAGATGGGATGGGTTTCAATTTATGGATTTTGTTTTATTCGATTTACTTTGATTTACTTTGATTTACTTTGGTTATAAAATAAAGAATAAGAAATTAAGAGGAATGACGAGAAAGGGTATGAAGAGGGATTCTTAAATATATCATATAATGTTTTACTGGGGGAGAGGAGAGGAGAGGAATAGAGGAAACAATGAGAATAGAGAAAGTAAAAGTAGTATAAACACAGGTAGAGAGAGAAAGAAAAGAAGAGGGAGGGGGTGTGTTTTATATATTTTTCTTATTAACAAGGGGGTTGATTCTGATTCTGATGTGCGAGGCGTGAGCTGTGAGCTGTGAGCTATAATAAATCTCTCGATCAATCCTGTCATTTTTGATGATATATGGAGTTTATTTTGGAGGTTTGTTGGAAGTTGGAAAGGTTGGGATAGATGAGATGGTGAGATAGAAGAGAAGGGAGGAATGGATAGATAGGTAGTGTAGACTAATTGACATGTATAACATATAGTTACCATATATCTAGCTATCCAGCCATCTGAAGCAATGATGTAAAAACAATTTGAAGATGATGATTCATTCGTCTATTTTATCAAAGACTGGCTGTGTGTATACAACCATCCATCCACGTGCAGACAAAACATACATCCCGAAAGGAAAGGAAGGAAAGAAGGAAAGTTTTCTGCTCTACTATGGTTCATTTCGTTTGGCTGTTTTGCTCCCATAATCTGGACGGATAGATGGATAGATGGATGTGATGTTATTCTATGTTTAATTTTATCCTACTTTGCCCAATGAAGATTCCGAGTTTCTAATCAAATTGCCAGCCAGTTAGATAGATGTAATACCCTACAACCTCTCCTCTCTCATCTGCCAGATTTGGTTGGGGGAAAGGAGAAAAGTCATTTTAAACCCGAATTGATAGATCGGACTGGTAACTCGATACAATCCGATACCTCCCCCCTCTCAACCTTTCGTATTAGCACCATTCCCCCTACTCTTGGCAAATTTCTCATGCCATTTATTTACTTTTCCTGTGGCGGTCTTTTTCGTGACTTCAGTCTTTGTGGCTTGATCTTTATCTTTCCCTTCTCCGTCAATAAGTTCTTCTTCTTTTTCGATTAGTTCGATGGTGTCGGATATACTAGCTATTCTCGTGATGCTTGGTTGAGGAGTAGAGGAAGAAGAAAGGTGAGTAGAAGGGGAGAGGAGCATAAGCGGATTGGAAGTATTTTTTTGGCGGAGGAGGTAGGTTTTTTTGATGGAGGGGGGTTGAGTGGTGGAGGCGGAGGTGGAGGTGGAGGTGGAAGAGGGAGATACGAGGAGGTGTGCGTGGTGGGGGGTTGGGGGGAGGAGGTGAGGAGGAGTCTGGTGGGGAAGGGATTGGGTTAGTGCGTGTGTGAGGAAGGGCTGGAATGAGCGGGGCGGATGAGGCTTGCTTACGTGGGAGGAACATCGGATTCTAGAAGTGTGAGGAGTTCCGGGGGTAGTTCGAGGAGTTTGAAGGGTTGTTGAGTGTGGTTTGCTGTGAAGGGGATTTCGGTTGACATCTTGGGGGTGGTGGGTTGAAGATTGGAGATTGAGAGGTGGGAATTCAGATGTGGTCTGGTGGATTGGGTGTTGAATTGAATTGAATTGAATTGAATTAAATTAAATTGATTGGGAGGGAGATGAGTTGATTGATTATCTTCGGCTTTTATTTAGGAATTGAGTGACGGTTTTCGGGATTGAAGAAGGTATATCGTTATCTTATCGGGATGTTAGATATTCCGAATTGGTGTTGTGTGTAATAAGGTTAAGTTCGAGGGATCTTTGTTATGGAATGATAAAATGGTCTTAAATTCTGTCTACGATATCCGTCTCGGTATGAGAACTGCCCCTCATTCCAACGTAGTATAAGATCTTCATTACCAATCATATTATTCTCGAATAATCTTTTTTTCCATTTCCATTTCCATTTCCATTTCCATTTCCATTTTTTACTTTTACTGTTAGTGTATGGCGTCAGAGAAGGAACGAGAGGTAACTCAAATTAAATTGGTTTAATCAAAGACAACTCAGCCTTAAGTAGATCACCAACCTCTTCTTTTTTGGGTGCACGAGAAAAAAAAAAAGATCCAAAAATGTCAAGTAAATAGATCATAAGCAAACAAAACAAGCTCAGCTGGACGGCGGGGTAAGGAAGTGGACTTTTGGAAGTTTTTCGTGTTCGATGGGAAAGGAGTCAGAAACCAATCATCGCGTGGAGAATAAATCGAGGGGCTGGACGCGGTTACATGGGATTGATGGATTGACTTGTCAAGACAAGAGAAGGAGAGAGAAGAAGGTAAATAGAAGAGAGATGGATACACAGATAGATAACGAAGATACCCATAACAAGATCAAGGAATAACGATGAATGCAACTGCACCATGTATTCAGTGGTTCAATATCAAATGTTCAATATAAAATGTTCAACATCAATAAGACCAGCCATCATATAATATACGTCCATGTCATGTTGAATACTCAGAAGGAGATCCACAATCACTTGATGGATGTTTGAAGTGTTGTACATACATACATATCTACCTCCTACCTCCTACCTCCTACATACATATATGCTAATCTACTCGAGATGCGCCACAACGCGTGTTTTCCTTTTTACCGTCAAAAAATGTTGGAGGACAGTGTAGCAGTTGATGAGTAAAGGGAGAGAAGAGGAGTGAAGGGTGAGAGGGGAGTGAAGGAAGAGAAGGAAAGGAAGGGTAGAAAAGATAGAAAAGATAGAAAAGATAGAAAAGATAGAAAAGACAGAAATGTAAAATGTGTACCAATATGATGATATCAACAAAAGAAAGAGATTAATAAAAATACTCTATTTGTTATTGGAAAAGGTTATCTACCAAGTAATAAAACGCTATCAATACCTCATTTATTACTATATTTGACTATATTTTGAATTTTGAATTTTACTTTATTACGCCGGCCTTCTTAATTATTATTTTCTCACGTTATCCACTCACTCAACTCATTCATCAAGTTCATCTCTGCCGCAATAATTTGATATCACCATAATCCCCTCCACTCCACTCCACTCCCCGTACCTGACCAACCCTCCCCAAATTTTATGATACAATACTTCTCTCTACCTGTCTGTCTGTCTCTCGGTCTTCTGTCTTCTGTCTTCTGTTACTTGTCTTCTGTCTTCTGTCTTCTGTCTTCTGTCTTCTATCTGCTGCTCATCTGTTTGTCTGTCCATCTGCTTGTCTGTTTGTACAATATCAAATACGATCAACCAGTCGGGTTCAAACGAATTCTATACCACAAATCAATACCCACCACAAAATACTTTACCTTCTTTTTGATTTAGATTTGTCAAAAAACATCATCACAATCTTTTCAATCAATCAAACAAGGGTAAAGTAATCATCTGTTCTTTTGATCTTGTGTTCTTCAACCTCTGCCAAATAATATATTGAGAAAGAAGAAGAAAAAAAAGGTTCATATATTTCATTCCATTCGCCATGAAGGAGGCCACACATTAAAGAGACCCACGATTTCGGAACCATACCACCCATACCATACCATTCATACTCTCGAATCCCAATCCTAATTCAACATCTCAACAACCTCTCAAATCTTCTCATACAATGGTTCGAGTGACAGATGAGCTGGCTTTGTCCCTCGATCATCTAAATCTATTCTACGCACACGATCCTCATCTTTCAAACCTACCCGTCCTCATATATCATGGTCCTTCTACCACCACCAATTCGACTCTCAATAGTTCACGAATCCAACTTCACATCTTCACCGCTGCAGGTTTCCAATCTTACCAGCGCATAACCATTTCACCAAACTCACCGCTATACGAATCTGTGAATTATCTCCCGCGCGATAAACAAGGAGATGAATTATGTCGCGGTCTGGCATTCGGTTTATTCAAATATTTCAAAGAGTTACCAGAGGTGGTGAAGAGTGGATTAATATTACAAGTTGCGAATACGTCAAGGAAACAAAGACCAGGTTCGGCACCGACATTATTCGGCGAACAACATGCGGCAGATTTGGCAAGTTCGATGGTGAGGGTGGAAAACACGCCAGATGTGACGAGAGATATTGAAGCGGCTTTACGAATACAAAATATTAATTATGTGGATGTGGATTTGGTTCTGCCGCCGGGCTCGATATCACCCTTTCAAGAATTAGAGGGGGATTTGGATGAGGAAGAATATCCAGATCTCACATTGAGGCAATATGGCTCATATGCATCATTGGTCAAGGTCTTTGGAGAAGTGGCATTCCTTCCTACGTCGAAATTACGTCGAGCCCCTTCGAAACCGACATCCTTGAATCGAAGTAAATCATTTCAGAAGGATCAAAAGATGGCTTTGCGACGAGAGATGGGAGAATTGGTAGATACGGAGGAACGTTATGTGATAAAGATGCATGAATTGGTCAATCATATTGCAGATGATTTTCGAGCCAAAGCCAAAAGTCGAGCATTTGGAAGTTTCAGTCCTTCGGAAGATGATCTGCAAAAGCTGTTCCCACGATGTTTGGATCGAATCCTACAAATTAATTCCACCTTCTTATCAGCGATACGAAAAGTGATGGATGAAACCGAGGAAGAAGCCATGCAAGATCTGGAAACACCAATAGTCAGCTCCACCTCATCTCGATATGGTGGCTCGGGTCGTTTGAAGGACCCTACGGGTGCACTGGCCTTTGCCAAAGTCTTACTTGAATGGTTCCCACAATTTTCCGAGAGTTACCAGCAATATATCCATGCTAGCCAGGAATTTCCACAAATCATTTCAAGCTTCATGAAGCAACCAAGTAGCTTCTCAAGTCGGGTACAAGCTACAGGGGAGCAACGTTTGAGATCGGCTGTAATTGAACCAGTTCAGAGATTACCAAGATACAGTCTCTTTATTGATAATATTGTCAATTCACTTCCAGTGCTACATCCAGCTTTACAACCTATGTTGAAAGCTCGAGATATCATTACTTCGATATGTTCACTTGACCCCCAGCAGCTGATAAGTCACAAGTGGTGAATCGATTGAGATATTTGGTTGATGCGTGGCCTTCTACATTACATCCTCAAGGACGTCTAATCACGGCGGTTGATACGATAGAGTTACCACCTCCATATCATGTTGAAGTCACAACAGGTGGTAGTGCAGGTATGGCCAAGGAAGGGATACTTTTACTCTTCGCTGATTGTATTGTTTTGTTGAAGAAGAATAAGGATTGTTTACAAACAGCTCGAGGTGTCATGGCGGAGATTGATAAACCTTCTGCTCAAACTATGATGGCATCAGTTACCGCAGCAGCTGGTGGACAAAAACATCTCTATGACCTTTCTTTTACTGGCTGGCACGTTCTTGGAGATACTAGGGTTACATCGTCTGATGATAATCGATGTATTTGGTTAACTTCCCTACATGAGTTGAAAGATGCAAATATGGGACGAGATCGTAATCAAGCTGCGACAGTTCGAAACTTCGTTTTACAAGGAGCTTACGAAGCCAAGGCATCTAGGTTGGGTGAGGAATTGATCAAAGCTAGACTTGAAGGAAGATTTTCGGAGGCTGAACGCGAAACCGATAGATGGAGTTTACGATCGATTAAGCCGGCTGGAATTCATCTTTATTGTGCCATTTTTGCTGAAGGTGTTGATGATTTGGTTCAAGGCCGGAGAGAACCTGCTCCTGTTCGGTTGGTTGTTGATCACGAGAAAGGTACAAAGGGTGCTCCTGTGGGTCATTATGGTGTTGATATTGTAGCCAATATCACAACATTGGCCGGAGGAGAAAAATATAGACTTGAGGTAGATGGACTTAACGATAGGGTGTATGTGGATGAAGTACTTCCTGAGTACTTGATGGTTACATTTGCAAAGAGAGGTAAGTCGCTGCGTATTATTTAGAGGACATGACTAATAATTTTAGTAACCGATTTACTTCGACTTCAACATCATATCAGTAATCCAGCCTTAGCTGCACCTTTTACCTCTTTCTACTCGAAAGTCCTCAAATCTATCGACGTTCTGTGTGAGGGTGATAGATCAAAATCATATCGACCACATTCTCCTGTCAAAATCCTTTCTAGTCTACTCAATAGTGGTTTTGGAGGTTCACCATCAACTACGAGTCTCAATGGATTGGCATCTCCTGGTAAAATCTCTCGGCCTATGATAATGGGCAAGATCCCATCATTGGAATCGCCACAAATCGTTCGAACGGGTAGTAATCGATCTTTACATTCAATCCAAGATTTCTCGGATGGGAAAGGTAGTGTTCGAGCTCCTTTTGAAGAGGGTAGACCGGTCAATCCACTTGTCCGACTGGAGGAAACTTTCACCGGTTACATTGCAGCTCTTCAATCAAGAAAAGGAAACGTTGTTGGAAAGAACCTACGAAATCGAGGAGCTGCTGATGAATTGGCCGTCAATGCTTTATACAATACTTTTATTGAAAATCCTTTCGATACTCGAGCAGCTTCTGAAACTTCTTTTGATGTCATCTTTGTGGCATTCGAGAAGTTTTTACGATTGGCATGGAAGGAACAAATGGGTTCTGTTATGTCACTTGAGTCTCTTGATGCTTTACAAGAAAGATCTATCAAATTATTCCCTGGAGATTTCAATGAATACGTCAGGTTGATATTTGGAGAAATGGCCCCACAAAATAGGAGAGCATTTATTGCTATCATCAAATTATTGGCGGATCTCTTGGATGGGTGTGGCAACGATGGTGATCGTGGTTCTCTTACAGTCGCTTTTGCTGAGTTACTGGTCGTTGATGGAGAGCCACATAACTACATCAATTTATTGGATCGTGTCGTCGAAGATTCCGATAAATTATTCGATGATCTTGGACCTGGACCTGGCATTGGTCTTGGAGGTGGTAGTAACTATGGTTCTGTGGCAAGTCGATCAATGCATTCAGCTACCGGATCCATTACATCAAATACATCATTACGAAGAAGATTTGCCGATACCGTCTTTCGTCAAGGTAGTACTAAAGCTGATGCTGATCATCGTCCTTCAGTTTGGAGAACATTGAGTAAGACTACTCGTAGTGTTGCTACTGGAGATCAATATGCATCAAAGCCATCTTTAGGAAGAGCTCATTCAATCGAGTCACCAGATCGTAAAAGTCGACCAGCATCTCGTGATAGACCTACAGTTATGGGGGCATTTGATGAAAGACCGGGTAGTTCTGATTCAATTGCACCAAAATCAAGGCTTAGTACTATTGGTGCATCACCACCACCTGAAGATTCAAAGGATGATGGTACTACCAGATCATCAAAGAAGAAACGTCGAAGTTCTTTATCTGATCTGAAAAGTTTGATGGCTCAAGCAGCACTTGGACCAATGACTCCATCTCCTGAACAACAACCTGCTACGATTACACCGCCAAATAAAAGAGCCACTTCTCCGCCAAGAACCCCATCACCTGCAAAGGTTCCAGCCTCTCCATTAAAGATTACGAAAATTCCAGCAAATGGTTCAATTATGGATAGAGATCGATCTTTAATGTACCGAAGTTCACCTGCTCTTAAAGAAAACATACCCATGATCACATCTCCTGATCGAATCGATCGCAGTATGGGTAATCTAACCGAACGAGCCCAGAATATTATGTCTTCTCTGGATTCTACACCATTTGCATCACCAATTAAAGAACAATGGCGAGGCGGTCATAATAAAACAGTTTCTCTCTCATCAAACATCCCTACGCTCCGTGGAACTCCTCGCGATCCTTCTCGTCCAATAACATCACACGCAAACAACTTGAATGGAACTATCAAATCTCCTCAACGTCTTCGTCTTCAAAGTCCACAAAAACTTCGCGAACGTTTACAAAATGAAGCCAAAGCAATAAATGAAGCAGAAGCTTCTCTTCAAAATGAGTTGTCTAAGATTGGTGAAGAAATGGCGAAATTAAATGCTGTTTCTGCTATTCCTAGGACTTCAGATATTGCCAGACTTTCTGAAGCAGTTTTATTGTTGGAGACAAAAATTCCAAATATTGTGAAAGATTTGAATGAGAGAAATGATGCAGTTAAGAAGGAGTTGGAAGTTAGTTTACAGGCAAGTGAGTTCAAGGTTAAAGGATTGGATCAACTTTATAAGGAGAGTAGTGCGGAGAATGAGTTACTTTATGAGAAGTTTAATGCAGAATTGGGGAAGATTGTTAAGGCTTTGAGAGCGAGTAGAAAGGGTGGTGCTGGAGGTGAAGATGGGAATGGTGTGGGTGGACCGATGAGTGCGAAAGAAGAATTGGTTACGAGAATGAGAGAAAGTAGTGAGGAAGCTGCGAGAGTTAAGAAGGAAAATGCTAGGTTGAGGAGAGAGGTTCTTACATTGAGAACTTTGTTAAAGGGACAAGAAGGGGCGGGGACTGGGGCGCCTCAGTAGGTGTGAGGAGGTGAACATGAGGATTCGAGAATGTGGTAGGAGAAGTGATGAGGAGAGGTGAGAGGAAGGTGACAAAGTAATGAATTATGCCGTTATGTCGTTATGACTTTCTTTTTCTATCGGCGGCAAATATTGTTTTTTTGTCGAATTTGGCATTGTTTTGGTTTGGTTGTAGCTAAACTGGAAGGCGTTCGACCCTTCTTTTTCTCGATATACCCATAGCATGCGTGTATTTGGGGTCTGGGACGGGGATGGACGGACGCATGGTTTGGTTATTGGCAAATGGGGGGAATTTGCATTTAATAGAGGGATGTATGAATGGATGGATGGATTTGTTTGTGGTAATGGATTGTGTGATGGATTGATTGATTGATTGGAGAAATCATTTGGATGTGCATGCATGCACAATGTTATGATACCAAAGTTTATGTTTTTTATGTTTGGAGGGATGAGATGAGATAAGATGGGTAATGATCTAGATTTGGATTGTGAGAGGATGGGGGAATTAAGGGGAGGAGATGAGATGAAATGAAAGGGTAGAGGTGATGGTGATGAAGGTGGAGATTAGCGAATGAAAGAAAGGGGAAAGGGAAGAGGGAAAATAAGATTAGATGAGATGAGATGAATAAATAAAATACATTTTTTTTGTATATTTGTGTATGGATGAATGTATTGCGTGTGTGTGTCTGTGTGTCTGTATCTCTGTGTGTTTATGTTACTTGTCTATATGTAGGAGAGGCCAAAATTGATTACCCTAATAAATTCAATAATAGATCAACCTGACACTTTCAACTAGCGTTGTGATCGCCGCGGGGAAGAAATGCCGAGCTGTTGACCGAAGTGTGTCGAATGAACTCCTATGCACTCCAGAATCAGGCGAAAAAGGCATCGTCTCTAAAAAAAACATAGAGGTATTAAATATGTGAAACTTTTATGATAAGAATCAGTTTCCAGTCGACTTGGATGTATGATTGTAAGTTGACGATGTTAAAACGTGGTTATTGAAAAGAAGGGTTCACTCCATCTCACCTAACCCAACTAAAAATTTAGCGCGAGATGGCCTGTACCCATAATGAACGGCCGAATTTAGGGTTCAATTTCAGTAGATATGGCGTGACTAATGCAGCTCTGATTATTAAGAATATTGTAGAGTATGTCAATGAGAGAAAAGCGACAATGATCTGTATACCAATTCTCAAATCAAAAGTCATTTTCATTCATTTGGTACTAATTTTTGAATAGAATTTCTCCAAAAGGCATTGTCGTTCGTGTTCTATTTTGGGAGTGTCAACTCCTGTTCTTCCCGTACTTCTCGCTTAATATCTGCTTTTTGACAGAATTCTCTGTGCATTTAGGAGTTCATGTACCGATATCTTTGACAGAATCTAGTAGAACAACCCGACACTAAAGCAAATTGACAAATACCCTTTCCTGGATAGTATTGATAATAAGTATGAGAAAACCAAGGATATCAATCCAACTACAATCATCAAGATACAATGGACCGCTGGAATTGATCTTGGGACCAAAGAAAAGTGGAATTCATCGAGGAAAAGATTAAGTGAACGAATGAAAAGGCGTAGAGCTCTTCACTTAGTCTAATGATCATCATCAGAGAAGAGACGGACTACTATATCTTTTCAATTAGAACGTATACACATGCGACCAAACATTTAAACACACACAAGCGTGGAATAACCAATTGAGCGAGATTTAATGTTCACTCTTATCTTCCGTTCCAATCTTCTTTCTCCCTCGGGTCAGTGATTGATATATTTTTACCCTAGACGTAGTATTCTGCGCTCAACATTCCAATCTCGCTTTACTGTCTATTCAATTAGTATCAAAACCCTACGTGTCCCCTCCCTCTTTCCCTTTACAAAAAGAATTTGAAACTTCAATTCCTTTTGCGATAACATAAATTCGAAAGAATAAATCGTGCTCGCATTGGTACGCTTTACTAAAGAATCCTGAAACTTCGTTGTCCCTTACTCGATTGAATGCTAACCACACTATTTGAAGCAGCAGCAGATTTATTGAAGGCATCAAACTTCCCGTCCAAGGATAAATCTTCCAACCAAAGCATCAACCTTTCAGTCAAAACATTGTCCTGCCAACAAAATGAATCAACCAGTCAACAATAATCAACCTGGTCATCCGGCCCCGATGAATCGTCGTCCTCGTCTCGCTCGTCGAGATGCCGAGGAACATGTTCCTCTTACACGTCAAGCTCAGAGAGCCCGTTATTACTGTATGTTTGCGGCTGACAGAGCTATGGAGTCTGCTAGAATGGTTAGGACTACCAGAACTTTCGGTTCTGTGACTATTGATGCTCGTTTCCCAGGCGGGGCTTCGAGAGATGTTTTTAACACTGGTGCTGTTCAGGTCACTGGGAACGCTCAGGCTGTTGGCAGTGCTCAAGCTACTGCTAATGCTCAAACTTTTGAAGTCATTCACACTTTTGAGATCACTCGAACCGTTGAGATCACCCATACCACTCAAACTGCTGAAGCTGGCTTGGATTCTTTGACAGGCAACAGCCTCACCCGCGGCTCCTCTACTACGACTTCCTCTGCAAGCACCATCTCAAGTGTTGTAGTTGTGGATGCTCCAGCCTTTGGTGCTACAGGTACTTCTTCTTCCTCTACAGGTGGCCGTGCTGTCGCCATGCACGAAAACTCTCATGAGCAAGACGGAAATGTGGAAGAAGAGAGTGACCACGTATTCGTTGATCACGTCACCGGATCGTCTGCAAATGGAGATATGGTATGTCTAATTTTCCATTATTCTTGTTCTTCTGTTACAATTATTATCTGCTGTCTGCTGTCTGCCATATATGCAAGCTGGCATACCCCCTATCCTGTTTTGTTTTTATCAATCTTCCTCAACCTTGAATTTGAGCTTCTGATTCAACGAGAGTATTCACAACCCCCTCTATTTCCTTCCATCTCCCCTCCCCGAGGACCCGAGAGAAAGCACAACCTCTTCATTTCTTTTTGAATTCCAACCCTCTCGTTCAGGAAAGGAGTTTGAATGCTCTGTGCTTCATATCATATCATGTTTCCGCAAAATACTCAATCCGATGAGACGGTTTAGTTGTCAAGAAGTTCTTGACAAGAGCCTTGGGATAATGCATTCAATCTCTGAGAATTTCTGGTCCTCAGTCTCAGAGAAGCCGTACAACAATTGTACAACTTAAACTCAAGAAGACATTTAAAAGAGATATAGACAGGGGATTTCAGCTCATTTGTGCAGAATGAGAAATAGGTTATCATGGCTACCTCTACTCTTTAGTTTACGATCATCAAGGATCGGAGGGTAACTAAAAGAAAATGATCTAACTAGTGTCAAAAATATACACTAATTGATAAAGTAATTGTCCTATGACTCTTCTATTGTCATTATCATTGCTACCTTGGTCATTACTTGTTTTATACTTGTTATCTGCACTACATCTTGATTTCCCCCTTTCTTTTATTTATTCAGAAAAGCTTGGAAAAGCTTGGAAAGAAATAGTTAAAAGCTAACGTATTATAATTATAGTCTTTTGAAGTCGCGGCAGCCCTTGCTGATATGGATGAAAATGACTTGCCCATGTCCACCCTCAATTAACTTCCTCTCTACCACCGATGACTCCTTTCTACTTCCGACGTCCACCGATAATAGCAGAGTTTCGAATATTGAGCATACAGAGCTTCTTGCATGAAGATGCTTTAATTTGGTCAATAAAGCTTCTTTCAATAGCATCGAGACTAGCCCGCATATCATTCGACGATTCCGGCACTAGAGAGTAAGAGGATAAAAGGGAGGGATAGATTGATATTTTGAGGGTCTTTTTGGTATAATGGCTATCTTACGTTGACACCTCAGCCAAGATATCCATTACGACCACCCTTAGGATACTCGACTTCTTGATATGACTTCGATGCGTCATCCAGTACATTTTTGCCTTTTAATTTTTAATTCTTGAGTAATATTATTGGGTCTTGATACCTTCTCCCACTTGGATCAGGAGTGTATGGTACCCAACGATTTTACATTTATGGTTTTACATCTGCTTGTTTGCCATACTTTTTCTTCTTTACTCTAGCTTTTAAGCAGTATGATTTAGTACCTCGTTTCTTGTTCCCTTTGGGACATAAGAGCGTGCGATACCTAATGATTTTACAATCACGGCTTTTCAATAAGATACGAAAGTATTATTATTCAAGCCCATTAAAGCGTGTCTTTTTTTGTATCCAAAGTATCATTTACTGACATTATCTAGTATATTGTCTTGTCACACTATTTTGGTATACTATTTGAATTTCTGTCAATAGAAAGACAATGGAATTTTTCTTCTAAATCATAAAGCATGCACTAAAATTTCTGAGATCTGAATGAATGTGAGATTCCCTCGGTGACTAAATTTTCCTAACCCCATAATCAAAGTTTCTGAGACTTCTAGGTGATATGATGACCAAAGACCGTATGCTTATTCTTGTGAAACTAACTCATATTGCAAAACTCCTCAATATTTTCGTCATTCTTCCAAAACTCTTTCCTGGAAATTCGTGTTCATGAGGTCTACGGCTGAACTAATATCTAGCGATGCAGAATCTTTACAAAATCTTTACAGGATTTTCATGATACTTTGATACTAGATCTACACTCTTTCCTATTGCCCTGTAACAATACTCATGATGAAACTAAGGGGGAGAGAATTCCTTCGCTTATTCTCGATCTAGCTACTAGTCATCTCGCTTAGCATTTTGCAGCTTACTTGTCCTCACTTTACTTTCTTTCTCATGCCGTATTTGAATATTTCTCGTCTTTTCTCTTCTCTTTCTCTCTTTTCACTTCTCCTTCCTTCTCCCCCCTTCTCTCCCCTTCCACAAACAAGACTCGAAACCCACAGTATCCCTCCACTCCACCCCACTTCATTTTAACATCTCCCTCCCTCATAATCACCTCCCCACTAACACTAACACAAAGTCAATAATCCATTACACTTCCACTCCCCCCAAGACTCTAGTCTCCAAAATTGACTTGACTCGATTCCTCGTTTTCCTATCAATGACCTCTCCACACATCTTGAGTTTGATTTACACATGGCCATGACTCATGCACTGCATATCCTCTTCTGGATTTTACTATAAAACTATCATCTTTGCCTTCTTGTATCATCTACTTCTCTCATCAGTTCATTCATTCATTCATCACATACCTCCAATCACTCATACATAACCTATCCAACCTCATAGTCTCATTACCTCATTGTCTCACAGCCTCCCAAGATCCTTATATATCTCATCATCTCTCCACGTAATTCTCTCTTCCCCACATTTCCCTTTCTCTTCTCTCCCCTCAACTACTTCAAGCAACATATCCACCCCTCTTTCCACCCACACAAACTCCCCAAGTCCAAAATCTCAATCCCGCCATTCAGCTTTCCATTCTCGGCCACCAATTTACATATCGCGCATCACAACTCACCATCTTAAATCTAGTAGAAACTCGACCCCAAGATGGTGTTCAAATTAAGGTTATGAATTCGACTTGACAGTTATATAATGACTAATCAACACACTCACTACACGACCTGACAGAGCTAACCCCTTAATGGTTATACGATTGAATGCTTATATAATCTGATATTTTCACATACGATAGTTCGTATGACTCAGAATCGCTATCATCTCCGATATGACAATGAATACCTACAAGAAAGGAACGGGTGATGACATGATCTGATCTAACGGTCATTTCACAAGGTCAAGTCAAACAAAGGAGTTTCATTGCCCATGGGACACACCTCGACTCACCATCAACAGAGTTGATACCTGCATACCGCAGACGTGCACTGCAAATCCTGAATTGGATAAGAGGATATTCGCAAACCCATTTAACCCGAGATACACACCAAAGACGATAGACCTTTCGAATTCGATCCAAAGCATCGATAGATCAATCGCCTCTCTCGACTTGATATCCACACGTCACTCATCACTCATAAAACCCACAATCTTGCAGGGGAAGAAAAAGAAACAGGGGAATCGGAAAGTAATCATCAGGATAACCACAGACACATTGAGTGGAATGGTGACGCAAAATGCGCAGAAAGCGAATGTTGTGATTTTATTCTATTAATGATCTTGTTGCGAGTGAGAAAGAAAATTGATCATTATGATCATAAATAAGATCAGTGACTAGGATACTTAATCATTGTCTGATTATTTTGTAATATCTTTCTGGAAGTTTCGGAGAAGCTCGAATTGATGTTTCTTGTGGAAATAGAGAAGCCGTAAAGGATTGAACTAGTGGAGATGATCTCCGTACATGCACTAGGAGAGAAGAAAAAGTACAGAGAAATATATTTAGTATTACTAATTGATCGGACTTGTATTGTCCTTCTGATAACGATATTACTACCCTTTCCTTTACAACTTTTCCTCAAATGTCTTCTTTTTCTTCCACCTTATGAGGTAGCCGTGTTGGCTGGAGGACTGGTACACGTCGATATAGTTGTCCACTGCAATTTATCATTGTCATTAGTATGTGTACCAAATATCCTCAAATTTATTGAAAGGAATGACCATGACAGTAATGAGAGTACTTACGGGTAGAGACGAAGTTGAAGTTGGACTTCCGGAAATAGTCTCTGCTTTTACTAAGACTGGGATGATAGATCCGGTCACTAAGCTGAAGACTTGGTGATGTAGAACTGCATGATATGGAGTTAGTACCGTCTGGTATCTTGGGATGAAAGTAGCAAAATGGTGGATGAGGGTGACACCGAGAGAACAGGCTGGGTTAGATTGCACATTTTTTACAAGCGAGGTCTGAGTTCTTCTCCAACGGACAATCTCTGCATCGAAAAAAGCATCGAGTGATATACCACCCATTCGAAACCCCGACAATCCAAGGTAAAAATTCAAGAAAAGAGATAAAGAACTCATACCTCTTAAAATACTAGCAATTTCCCCTGAATGACTTGTAATACTCAACCAAGTATGATCATCACTTCCAAAAACATCGTCCAAAACCTTCTTACTTCTAATATCCTGATCGATAGAAACTTCACCCTCCAATGCCTTCCAGAAGGGATCATTCTCTGCGAATCCTTTCTCAATTTTATATGAGGGGAATGATTCGTGGATGAAAGTGCGATTACTTCTTCGATCACAAGTATGACCGGAAATCCCTTCTCTGAGAAGTTCTTTAACCAATGGCTTGAAAGGACGAGATTTAGGAAGAGGAAGAGTAGAGAATGTAATGTTGGAAGTTTGAAGACAGCGATAGAGTGGAGAAGTATAGTAAGATTGTGGAAGTGGAATATTTTGGAGTTGAATACGGGAAAGCCAGTAGTTTGATGCTTTTTGAGCTTGGGTGATCCCATTAGGATCTAAATGAGCATCTGCCCACTGAAAAATGTTAGCTCGCTCTTGATAAGTCGAGAGGTAGGTGATGGACTCGTGGTACGTACTGTGACAGTGGCATTACCATCCATCTCGGAATAATAGCACTAAATCATTAGTTTCATCCCACAACTACAATCTACTCTGACAAGAAGTACATACATTCCACTACATTACTGTTAGTAATTAATTTATCAAAAATCTCTCAATCATAAAAACTTACAGCAGGAGTTCCATAATAAGTCTCAGCAGCATTATGCCATCCTTCACCATGTCTCCCCATGAATAAAACTTTATAGTTCACATTCTTCTTTGCGTTCTTATTTAAAGAAGTCACATATTTCTCAAACCTTTCCCATTGACTTGCATTTTTAGAGACACGGGAATCCGTAGGATAAGTTCGATTTAGGAGACCAAAGTTCCATTGAGTCTGTGAATATTATTAGCTTTGTCAAACCTAACACGAATACAAAATGATGTATATCCAAAGACTAAAGAAAAGATAGGAATTCATACATAATCGAAAGTCGATGGAACAGTCGTCGCTTCATCTTGTAAAAAGAACCCCGGTACAGCAGTATAGTTTATCCAACTCTTATCATGAGATCCGGAATTTGATCGAGCGTCATAGTAAGGAGCTGGAGTAGCGTGAGGAAATTGAGCACCTGGAATCGCACCCACGACCGAGAGAAAGCCTAAGCAAACCGTTAGAGAAAGCATCACGGAAAATGATATGATAATTAATCTCAGAAACCGATAACTGGAATATGCCATTGCCAAGAGTAGGAATTCATCGTCCTTTTATATACAAATGTGAAAACCTAATCTCCATATGCATCTAGGATACATATTGAAATGCATCCCAAAGATGGTTAAAAGTAAATTATCTCTGCAGGTACACAAAGTTCGGATGAAGTTAAGGTCCTATGGTTGATGCACGTGGAGGACAATATCCCACTTGGCTTCTTGGGGAAAAGCGGGGTGTATCCATGGATATTGCGGTGATGCTTCCCTTGTGGTGAGTGAAGCCGAAGGTTGTACAGTCTCACACGTGATGGTTCGATGAAATGGAAAAATATGAAGACATTTTGTATAATTTCCTCCGGGATCTTTGGTAGTCCCCGGTTGTTCATTGACTGAGTCGAGTCTATCACGTCGACGGTCGAGACCAAGAATCAACGAGGTACCTTTCACGTGACTACTCGAAATCTCCAAGACCTCGCAGGTTCTTGAAGTTTAACTGCGCTCGTACAGTCGATGCAAAGCTAGGTATACATGTTATTACCAACTGCTAGAACTCAAAAGTAAAGCAAGAGATGAAATACACTCATGAGATTCAAAGATTAAACTCGCCTTATCGGGTAAGAATATCCATCTTTCCTCTGATTCGTCAGATAAGATTAACACTTCACTCCAAAACGAGGGGATTTGCAAGCAAGCGTATTTCATACATCTCAACGACATTCAGCCTGGCGACTTATTTGACATTAACATATCTAGACAACAAGACTCCTCGATTTCCAGACTCCCCCATTTCCAGATTCCTCGATTAAGTTACTGTAAACTGATGAACAGTTTATAACATACCCAGTAATAACGACGAATACCTCTCACTCCAAAGGAATGGCAACCTCAGAACCATTTGTCGATTCCCTGTGGGAAATGATTGAAAAGACCACTCATTATATAAACACAACACACATACCCATATTAGGAGAGTGGTCCTTGCGATCGATTTTCCAAATCGGTTTGATATGGTATCTTGTGATAAAGCTATCAACTCGAGGTACTCAGCTTGAGGAGTACAGGAAACGGCTTCAAAATGCCGAAGCCCAGATTCAACGAGATGAAGAATCCCGGAAAGAAGTTTCAGAGATAGCTTCGGATCTTAAGGGGATGTTGGAGGAGAAATCGGGGATGCTTGAGAATGATCATGAGCTGGCTTCGATGGTGAAAAAAGTAGATGGGATTTCATTGGCTACGGCTACCGCGCAACAGAAAGATATTTCAAAATCGATATCTTCTTCATCCGGTCCCAAAATGACTATTAGTCAAGTGAGTAAAATGAAGCATTCCAGAATCACAATTCAGAATTTAACATCTAACTAACACCACACAGCTCTACATCTACCCCATCAAATCTCTCCGAGGATGTTCTCTCCCCTCCGCCACCCTAACCAAAGAGGGATTTTCCTACGATCGCAAATTCATGCTCCTTCGCATCCGCGATCCCAATTCCAAATGGGGTTCCTATCAAAATATGCATATATCCGAGTTTCCAGAAATGGCTCTATTCCATACCTCCATCAAAGACTCCACTCTCCACGTAACCTACCACGCCCCCTCTTCCTCCTCCCAAACTCCAGTCTCTCCACACCCAACCCTAACCATCGACCTATCCCCCTCCACCCTCTCCCACCTTCCAGAAATTTCAATCACTATGCACAAGAGCCCCATGACAGCCTACGACATGGGATCCACCTACAACAACTGGTTTTCCCAATACTTCAAATACCCCGTACTCCTCGCCTACGCCGGGCCCAACCGACGTCTCGTGCTCGGCAATCTCCCCGGACAACCCGCAACCTACACCCCTCCCACTCGCCCCCTCCTTCAAAAAATCCCCCTCCTCAATTCCCTTCTCCCCATCCCCAAATCCCCCTCCATCATCTTCAACGACTGCGCTCCCTACCTCATCATCACCCAATCCTCCTGCGATGACGTAACCAGCCGTCTCCCCTCCCCAACCCCCAAAATGGACATTACAAAATTCCGCGCCAACATCATTATCTCCGGTTCGCCCCGCCCGTACGATGAAGATTACTGGGGCGGATTAACCTTCTCCTCCGACTCCAATTCCCCCAAAGAAATCCTCCTAACCGCCAACTGTGGGCGCTGCGTATCCCTAAACGTGGACCACGAAACCGGCACCCCCGCCCCCAAAGAAAAAGAAGTCCTCAAACTCCTCATGAAAGATCGACGGGTAGACGACGGCATGAAATATAGTCCTATATTCGGGCGCTACGGGTTTCTCGGAAATGGAGATGTGTGCGAAGGGAAGATGTTGAAAGTTGGTGATGCGGTACAAGTTTCGAGGAGGAATGGAGAGAGGACAAGATTTTGTAGGTTTATTCTTTCCTTTCTTCCCCTGATGATACAACAACCCCAACTTCCAAAACCTAGCTAACCACATCCATCCCCCACCCACCAGACTGGCCCGGTCTTTCAACCTAAACCAATACATCCAAGATCTTGGGAACTTTGTTATATACACACAGACAGCCACCCCTATATAGCCCATCTAGCAAGCAGATCAAGAATCTTGGAGAGACGAAACCAAAATATAAAAGGTAGCCTGACTGAAGAGAAATGTAAATGAATCCAACCCATTTCATTCGTATAATTGTCTTATGCAGTGTTTGCAGATAGGAAGATTTATTTATTCATTCATGAGACTGGCCTTTCTACTCAATGCATTTAATCCATTCTGACAATCCTCCCAAAATTCTATTCATTATATCCAGCTATCAACCTACCAACCTAGCATTACCTGATAGTAGTACCTAGATAATCCAAACCCAAACCCAAACCCAAACATCCAATACCTACTACCTCCGAATCACTACCTCTCTCCCTCTACACCTCAAACTCCCTCCCTCTCACCTCCCTCCCACCTCCCTCTCTACATTCTCTGTTCTACACAGCCACACTCCCAAGTCGTACCCGTACATCATCCATTCTCCCTCTCCGGAACCCCTTCCTTCGAACACACCACTTCCAATCTCCCACTCCAATTCCTGACTAATCTCTACACTCTCGAGGTAAGAGAACTGCACCTGCTCACATTATCATTAAATATTCACTATTAATCTTCACCAAAAGTGCATCACTCATCGCATCTTGTCTCGCATCTTAGACATTTGATTTATTAAATGATAAATTAACTAACTAATCACTTCCATAGATGAATCTTTGGACTATCTACCAATCTGCTTGTAAAAACCGCAAAGTGTGATGTATAGTTTATTCGTATCCATATCCATATGAACATGCTTTGTGGCATTCTGTTATGTCTGCAAGATGTCTGATTAACCAAATTCATCTCAAAGTTGACGACAACGTCAAGAACGATGAATAGGTCGCCGACCAAGACAAAAAAAGCATGGCCCTAACATCACAAAGCCCATTCAATAAATCCCAATTCCCTCCCATTTCAACTCATCCTAACCTACAATCCACGTTCCATCATCCGATTAGTAAGTCTCGCAAATCCCCAAGAACGAAACCGACTCATAACATGAGATGGATCTCTACCCGCACCCAGATCTTCATTCCAATCCTCACCACTCTCCTCCAACTTCTCCCTAGCCATCACAAGATAACGCCCCAGATCCCTGCGCTCCTCCGCCGTTTCACCATCCTCATATTCCTCACCATCTAGCATGGAAAACCGGCGCCAAATCGTCCCTTCAACCGCAACTTTTAGCTCATCCAAAACAGAAACACATAGTCCCATGAATGAACCCGGAAATGCGATTTTCTTAAGAGGTGCGTGGAGGATTTCGATCTTGCGCTTGATTTCATTGTCGGGTTTGCATATTTGTGCTATGGTTTTGATACCTGTGATGTAGGTTACGGTTGCGGCGGTGAAGATGATGTATTGGGGGAACTGGTTAATAAGAGATTAGCCGTGAAGTTCCCAAACATATGGAAATAAGAGCCAAAGAAAGAAGAACCACAGAAAGAAGAAGAAATCGGAAGAAAACATACCCAAGCACTTCTAAAAGCGACAGATTTAACAAAATCCGCATATAATGGAAACTCATGTTTCAAAAGTGTTTCCTCAGATTCTTTAACAAATCCCTTAGGACGTGGCTGCACCATATCGCAAATGTATTTACACGCGTTTGTAAGCTTGCCGATCATTGCATCTTTCGCCACATCGCAATTAGGATCGAGAAGGTAAGTGCGAAGGAGGAGAATCTTGGTATGGTGATAAGACAACCACAATTCAGATCTTTGCCGATTTTGCCCCTCATCTAAATTTTCAGGTAAAGCTTGAATTAGTGAGGCTGCTTTGTCCTTCCAGGCGGGAAAGCTGCCAGTGAGGTAGGATTGGACAAGGTCGAAACGTTCTTCGGGTTCATATTTGCGGAATCCGTAGAATTGGTCGAGGATGTTACTTGCGATTATTGAAAGTCTGGAGGGTGTTTTGGTTAGCGAAATTTTTGAAGCCGGCAGTAGAAGAAATTACTTACTCGAATTGAAGGTTAGATGCAAGGTTTGTGGAGAGATCATCTGGAGAAGCAGGGATGAGGTTGTTGGGGGTGAATTGTCTGTCGTTGATAATCTTTGGCAACTCCTAATTAGATTGTTAGTCAATTCTTTGATTCAAGTATATTTATTATGCTATTATATCCATCCATCTCTGACACCTGCACTGTAAACAAAGGATAGCTGACGTTCTGATGTCTGCCATGATTGTTGAAGTTGTTAAATCATTGTCAACTAAACAGATTATCCGAGCCCCCATGTATCCGGAGGACAGGTGCTCTTGACTCGAGGAAAGGGGCCAGCATCATGACAAAGTAATGACCAAAAAATCTGCCAACAAAGAGTATGCAGAACCTTGCATGTTAACTTGAAAGAAATGAAGAGCTCACCTGATCAATATCATCAATCTTAAGACGTTGTGGTCTATCCAAAGCATAACTCAAAAATTTGTCCAGAAAGAAAGCTGCCCAGAAAACTCGCTTTTGACATTCCACCTCAATTAAATCAACAATGCCTCTCTTGCTATAATATCTATTTAATCCAAGCGTGAAGATCAAGCTGACGACATTGGAAAATGTGGTCCAACACTGGTTGATTCGACCTCTAGCAGCAAGATAGTAACATTGGAGAAGTCGAGCTTGAATGCTTGTTAATTGTGGGGACCAGTTTCAGATTGCAATTGCTCGTCTGCTAGTTGATAGTGGAGCATACTATTGAGAATGGAAATGTTAGCAGAAGAATAGAAGCGAAGGATGGTTTACTGACCTGATGTCCAACGATTCTGATTTCGCACGATAAGTTTGAGCCGAAGCAAAGATCATAAAAACGATGGCATTCCTGCTTTTAAGATAATCCAGTTGCAAGAGATTGCTACCAGCCTCTAACAACTCATCTGTCCAGCGCTCAACACTAGGTCGATGGAAATAGAGTATACTTGGGGAGAACTTGTCAAAATAAATTTGAACAAGTTTAGCACCATCATCAGGACTTGGCAGAGTCAGCAATCCAGGTTGACTGATAGGTATTGGTAGATCACCGTATGTAAGAACAGAAACAGGTGCATTTGGGTCAAACATCTGCTGAGCTTGTTGGACCAAGTTAGCAACTGGACTATTACTCGCCGACTGTTGAGGTTGTGGCATCATTTGATTGAAATTTAGATTCTCGCCTAATGAACCTACTACCGGTGACATCTGCTCGTCTTCTCTTTCCATTGGAGGTTCAGAAGTGGCCAAGTTAGATCCGCCAACGAAGACTTTGTGTTGGGGGTCGGGTCTATAGTTTGGATTTGGAAGAATTTTAGTTCTTCGACCACGAGCATAGGCGTGATTGTAAGAACAATCCTTCTTATCATAAACGCAATTAGTACATGGCAAATTGCCAGAGCACCTAGCTTTTCCTCTGTGGGATTATTAGTAAGATCATACTAAGTTTTGTAATTATCTCGAAGTGAATATATGTTGAATTCAGGGGGGTGAATCTCGGAAAAGCTTACTTTCTACATTGGTCGCAAGCTTGAGTAACTTTGCTTCGCTCTTTAGTTCTTTCATACTTTTTTCGCGCAGGTTTAGATGAATTGCCATGCGGGATATTAGTGGTCGATGAGATTGTGTCCGTCATGTTAAAGAAAGTATCCGGATATTGGTGGAAATCCTCAAGTTGCGTGTGGTGGTTGTGATAAATATCTGCAGATTGTAAATGGCGCTTGTAAAATGGAGGAAAGAAGAACGAGAGAGCCTGGCAAGAGAGAAGATACCTTAGGGAGAGATCTGTGAGTTGTTTTGAGATGAGGCCGTATGATTTGAAAATGAAAACAACGGCAGAGGTTGTGACGAGCCGTGGAGGATAAACAATGGAAATCTCTAGCGAGCCAATCAAAATTCGAGAATTCTAGGTATTGAAGATGGAATGACTTAGACACACAGGAAATGTTGTTTCAATTCACTATGTAGAAGAAGATACGGATATATAGAAAGAATGAATACTCAGAGAAATTCCTGATGGTATCTAGATGTTGATTTACTTGATTTTTGAAAGAAAATTGTCTCGTCGCCTACACATCTAAGTAAAATTGCAATAAACATTACCATTCAGTATCGCACAAAGTATTTTGAAGGGACACCACTTTGTGGGGCCGATAGAAATAAAATCAGTCAAAAAGCAATGGTAAGACTACTCATATTCAAAAGACTCGCAACTAATTAATAGTCTTTTCCGAACATAGGACAAGCGTCTTCTTCTGGCATCTTCAAATATTCCCTCCTCTCGCCGGCAGAAAGCTTCAACTTTTCTACATCATTCGACTTGACACTTTTCCGGTTGCCGAATATGTCCAGTTTCTCCCATTCACTCACCTTGTCGATACTTCGATTGACTGATAAGTGAGGTGAATCAACCAGCTCCTTGACTTCCTCATTTACAGACGTTTTCGAAGTCTCAAATTGGCCACCCTTCTTAGTCACCTCTGTTTTCTCGAGATCAACTTTCTTTACTCCAATTGCAAAGCCTTGATCCGTTACAAGAGCTTGATCAAGACCATAGCTCTTAACAAAACAACTAGAGATCAATCCAGTTACAGCAAATGCACACATGGCGAGCCAGATAGTCTTGATGGACGTTGCAGATACAAGCCTAAAGTCCACAACTTCTGGACTTTCAGGTGGGAGAGCATTAATTAATGGAATCAAAGCCACTACATTGGCAGTCACCTCTTCGATCGTGTATCCAAACTGTGCTACGATTATGGTAAAGTCTTGGGTGGCCCTGAGTTCTGCAAGCATTCTATTCTGTAATATGCCACCGCCACTAATTGCTGTTAGCACATGCTCAATATGGAATGTTAATGAGAAATCTTAACAGGAACGACTTGAAGAGTGCTTGTCTGGGTGAATTGGAGGCGGAAGAGAGCTTGGAAAATAAACAGAATAGGAATGGAGAGCCACTTTGAGTTACTGCTTATTGTGCAGAACAGCAAAGAGCTGCCTCGGAAGGAAGAACTTCTCAAACCTATAAAAGCCAATACTCGACCTTTGACAGCGGCAGGTGTGGCATAGGGAGGAGAAGTAACGCCGGTTTGAATGGAGATGTGTGCAGGTTCTCCAAGATAAACTCCAAAGGCAGTACTTGACGAGTAATAAGAAGCAAATACGAAAGCTAAGCAACCACTGGCAGTATTGGAGAGGTGTAGAGACACGGATGGAAACGGAAACAGAAACACAACCACCAGGCAATAAGTCAAGAACCAAAAGCCGAAAGCCATTGAGGAACATATAAACAAAACAAGAAGAAAGAAGACAATAACTTACATCGCCACCCCAACGGTTTGACCCAACGCCCTAAAGAACGTGAACAGTCCTGCTGCAGTAGCAGCATCCTCCTGTGGAGCCGAAGCTTGAATAGCTAAACTCATAGCTGGATACAGAAGTCCCATACCAATACCACTTCCTAGCATCAGAAAAACCCATGCCACAACCGGTGTTCCAACATCAAGAAGATATAGCATACCACAACCGAAAGCTGTTAAAGCCCATCCGAGCCATAGACTCCAACGATATTTTCCTGTTTTTGCAGCGAAGATTCCAACGATAATAGCCATGGGGACAATAGTAAGGGTTTCTGGAAGGGCGGCCACACCTGCCATCATCGATGTGTAGCCTTGGACAGACATAAAGTAGAAGGGGGCATAATAGACGATTGACCAGAGAATCATTCCATGTAAGAAAGTACAAAAGTAAGCAATTGTCGTTGAAGGGTTGCGGAAAAGTCGAGTTGGTATGATGGGTTTCTTTGCAAGCATCGCTTCATATATGCAGAAAATAACAAGTCCAGTAGCTCCTATCAGCAGTGGAATCAAAGTATGCCAGCTTTTCCATGAATAACTGACTCCACCCCAAGTCAAGGGGATAAGAAATGAGGTTAGTGACCCAACAAAGATAATCGATCCGATGTAATCGATTTCAGACAACTTCTCTTCTATCGTTCTTTCTTTTCTCTCCAATTTCAAAAACCAAACACATCCTACAAATCCTATTGCGATTATGGGTAGATTGAGGTAGAATATCCATCTCCAAGCATTTTTATCAGCCAAAGTACCACCAATTAGTGGTCCAGTGACACTACCCAATGCCCATACCACGCCTAGAAGAGCCATTGCATTTCCTCTTTGGCGTAATGGTACCATATCCGTTATTAGAGCTTCTGTGAGTGCAAGAATGCCACCAACACCACTTCCTTGCAGGCAACGGCCTACTAACAAGGAAGGCATACTTTGTGCTGCTCCCCCTAGACTAGAGCCAATTGTAAAAAGAATGAGTGAGAACAAGAGTAACGGTCTGCGTCCAAATACATGTGATAGTGCTATGAATACGGGTTGCCAAATGGTAGAGGTGAGGAGGAAAGAAGTACCGGCCCAGAAAGCCTCAATTGCATTTCCATTGAGGGCTTCGGATATTGTCTGTTTTCAGATTCAAGTGTTAGAGGGGAGTTAAACGATAGAATGATTGGAAGAAATAACTGACTGGAAGAGCAACTGCTATTGTTGTAGCATCGAGTGCACAAGCAAGATTAACAATCAATATTGAAGTACACGCAGCAATATATCTCTTTCCTGGGGTGAAGACGGCTACTGGTATATTGCCAGCTGTGATAGTAGTGGTCGGTGCCATGTCTGCTGGACTATGAGATGTCCTGAAGTGTTTAGGTCATTGATGAAGATAATCCACAGATTAAGATTTTTGAGAAGAATCCAATTCGAACATAAAGATAATGAACATTCCAAGTGTCGTGGCAATTCATGCCTAAATAAGAAAGTTTCCTTTGAAACAAGCCAGACCTGCAGGCTCAACCAAGAATGTACGTGAATATCTTGTCGATAAGTACATACTGAACATGAACGAATTGCTAAACATTTAAGCCATCAAAAACAGACCCAACCAACGTTCAAGCGAATGAGACAGAACGGTATGCGAAAGTTAAATTATATCCGTGTCGGGTATAGGGTTTTAAGCTCTAGTTGGAACTCAAAATATGTTCTGGCAGCACGGATAATTGGCAACCAGAATACTGGAACTCAAGTTGTTCCAGACCACCGGTAAATGGCCTATACTCAATATGATAACGGCATTCATCAAATCGGGACTTATTCGGGAAAAGCCTCCACGCCCCCTTAGAAACAGATAGCCACAGAACTACTCGACCACATAATCGAACACATATCATTAGTGTGTCGGCTGCTGAAGTTATGAAGCTATGAGCGTCATAAAGACGGAGTAGCGGGTGCGATCACCTGAAACTTATCTACCGAAGTCTACAGAGAGTCTGAGGGTAGAACTTGTGGCTGTTGTGTGAGAACAGATGGTCCAAGAGTCGGAGATTTCGTGTTGGTTTGCTCCACCTCAACGTTCGCCATTCATATTCCGGTACCCTTTAGTTTCTATCGCTTCTACTTTCGACTCAATAAGAACAGCTTGGGGTCTTCCCTCAAATATGCTCGAAGTATCTGGGCCTCGGCATGAACGAGTCACTTCCAATAATTAATCGATAGACAGATTGGTGGGTGACTTGGTGCGAATAGCTTCCATCTCTCCGTTCAATCAATGGCTGTCTGATTCCTACTTGGAGATACCTTTGAGAAACGCAAGATCAAGAGTTGTTAGCAACAACAAAAGATATATCAGCGAAATGACACTCCTAATCATACTTGCAAATGAAGTTGGAGGACGTCCAAATACACTTCGGTCCGTCCATGGTCACGTGTGACGAGAAACAAGCCTAAACCTTGCACCACCCTGTCCTGAACCATCCAGAACCATTTTGATGGACTCGAAATTACCATTTTTGGCAAGATGCATCCGCTAACAATGTCTAGCTGGGTCCCTAAGTCGAATGTTGTCAGTATTGTTTTTCGTAGATTTTCTCTCAATATCAAACTTTCCACGATATCAACAATCTCCATGTTTTCACAAAACATTCAATCTTATCGAGTGATGAGAGGAATACGATTTCTATTTTTCTAGATTCAAAATATGGTTCATCATCCATCATTTAATTCTCTGGGTCTAGGTTCATCTACTCCCCCTACTCCCAATTCTACATGATGGAGTGACTGGAAGTCTCCACTCTCATTCCTAGTCAATCCCCTAGTATCTGCATTTCTATCCTCCAACTCATTCTGTCCTCGACGTCGAATATGACTCAATGTCATCAATTCTACTGCAGTTTTATTCTTTGATGCCGCACTTCGACTTCCACTGGAACCACTTGCGTTATGATCCCTATCACTCGTTACGGCAGATCCATACAGACGACGAGCTGATGCAGTGATGCGATTCAAGAGTGGACGAAAGTTTGGGAGACAAGCGCACACGATTGCCATTCCAACATGAACCGCTGACCAGAGTTCTGCTCGTGGAAAATCGACATTTTGACTACCGGGAGCATATCCAAGAACGACTCGTACAACACCTGTTACGATGACACTTTGATAATGTTAGTATGAAGTGAGACGGAAGAAGAATGTAGGTATACATACAAACTTCCTAGGAGGAAGATACCTCCAACCAATACTTTCTGAGAATTAGGCATTTGGAGTCCAATCACCACACCGATTGGCAAAATCAAAATCCCAATATCAATCACAATTTCCACCACACCCATCACCATCCAATAGATGTTGAAATTAAAACACCATCCACCAGCCGAAGGTCCAATCCAAAATCTACTTGCTGGAACACAACTGATACTTGTCGCGATAGTACCGACCAACCACCAGATGATAATAAACCCCATAAAGACCCAAAACGATCGTACCAAACTCGAGGAGAATATCCGACGATACATGAGAAGGATTGAGATTTTAATAGCCGTCACGACCGAAAAATAAAGAATGGCGCACACCCATGACATTATGAGATATGTGACATGAGGCTTATAATCGAAGGTAGGAGAGTCGCGATCGATAGTCTCGCCGCCGCTTGGGTCGGATTTCACGCCTATGAAGATTGATTATGGATATGCTGGATAGGAACCGGTACTGGTACTATGAATGTTCTATCACATACCATAGAGAAGAAGACTACCCGTGATAATCAACAATAAGACCCCAATCAAGATCCACCAATCATCGGCCGCAGTACCGGCTTTCGTTAATTTTCGTGTTAGAAATCGAAGAATGACCGCTATCACTGCTAAGATGGTAACGACAAGAGCAGCAGTCGTTGTATGTTGAGAATTTTCATTCTGCATGACTACTTTTCACTCACGGAGCGAAAATATATTATCGATTGAGAAAATGAACCCCCCCATGAGAATATTTCTACGAGAAGATGGATGGTCCAACATCTTATCATTTCTATATCAAGGCGTGCACCACCCATTTTATCATCAGCCGCTCATAGATAGGCAGGTACTGTTACGAGTGGGAGATTTATGTCAGGATTAGCGGAGTCTGTACAACGAATATATGTTGTGTTCCTTGTTGAAATCCAAGAATTATTGTTGGCGGAGAATGGAGGATGGAAAATGATAGGTCGATTCTGGTTACACATACATCCAAGTATTTTTCATTTCACCCGAGGATTTGAAGGTAGGGAATATATTCTGTGAAGGATCATCTGAGAATTGAATATTGAATTATATGTGGAGTAGTTTGGTTGATGTTACATATATACCTAGTAAATATCCATTTCATACATTGTCGATCTCCCACTTCGTTCTTTCATCGGCCATTTTGAGTAACGATTGTAGTAGGCATCACTTAAAATCTACTCCATACGCCCACCTTCTAGATTTCTGATATGTGTGATGCAGGGTAGGACCACTACCTGGTGAGCGGAATTGAATTGTCTTGTGTTGACACGCGATATATGATATATGTATAAAAGTATGTGTAAATCGTAAGATGGACCATTGAAACACGGTAAAAGGTATAGAACCGGATGGATTTCCCCCACCTTGTTATCAAATTTGGTGATACCGACGACATGGTCTGGCGGCATCCACATCATCTCTGCTTATTCTCGACCCCAACGAGATCCGTGGATAAAGACGAAACAAACATTGACGAATAGGATCTCCATCCCTCTATTCCCTCAAGCCATTCTCATCACACGCCAAGAGTAGGTAGACAACACGAGGTAGTAGTCATTATCCATCGTGATCTTATTATCACATTCCTTTACTATCCCATATCTCATTCGACATCTCATACCTACACAACCATATGCCGTGTATGCCGTGATACCATCTGCCGTCTTCCAATCAAAATTCACTTCTCACCTGGGTACTCCCAACAGGAAGTGTAGAATCCAATGCCGTGCCGCAGTCATACAGGAAGCTCTCCACTTTTCTAGGGGAAACAAATCTATCTCTTTGAATTGAGCGTTTACCTTTTTCACAACGATTACAGCTTCTTCTTAGAAATTTGTGTCTGAGATTTCTCAATTATCAATCTGTTTAAGAAGCATCGAGGTACTTTACTATACTACGAGTTTATTCATCGTGGTAACCTTGACTGTCTTGTGGAAAAGAGAAGAACGTGATCTTTTTTTGAGATAAGGACCAATAGGTTGAGAGCTACCTCCGACCTACCTACATTTATTTGATCTCTCCAGACAAATTTTAAAATTCATACTTCAGTTTCATATCAGTGATATCACTCTCTTCATACATCATCGACACGATGGATTACTCAAAACCAATGCATATCGTCATTGTAAGTACTTTACCTATTCATCTATCATCCATTTATTTCTCCCCTTCCCTTCCGTTCCCTTCCCGTCTCGTCTCGTCCCGTCCCGTCCCGTCCACCCCCCCTCCCTCCATAACATTCCACTCCCCCTCCCTAACCCCTCCCCACTAACCTCCCACTCCAAACCTAAAGATTGGCGGCTCCAGCACCGGCCTCATGCACGGCACCATGCTCTCCCACCTCCCCACCCCCCACACCATCACCATTCTCGAACGACACAGCTCTTCTCTCCGTCCCGACCTCGCCGCCGGTATCACCACCTGGCCCGAATTCGAACTCTTCATGAAATCTCACGACCGCGTTGCCCAACCCTGGTCTATCCACTCTCCCACTGTACAATTTTTAAACAAAGATGCCAGTGTCAAGAGAGAAATGAAGAGGGAATTAAAGATGACGAGTTGGAGCGTGATTTATTATCGTCTTCGACGAAATTTCGATGGTTTGAAGAGTGAATTTTGTGATGGGGAAGTAGCGGTTCCCGAATCTGAAGAAGGAAGAGATGATGATGATCATGAAGAAGAGGATCACCCAAAAGGAAAAGGCCAAGGAAAACGTGAATTCTTAACTGGAATGAACGTTACATCTCTCAGCAAACTTTCCGACGGCGGCGTCGAGATAACCTACGAGAATCAAAATGAGGCAAACGAAGAATTCAAAATGAAAGCCGACATGGTGATACTAGCCGATGGAGCAAATTCCTCTCTGAGAGCAAAATACTTTCCAGATGTCAAGAGAGAATATGCAGGCTATGTAGCATTTCGAGGAACGGTTTTGGAATCCGAGGTTTCAGAAGAGACGAAGAATATTTTCGATCCTAGTTTGACGTATTTTTCTTACAAGGGGGGATATATACTTTTGTACGTTTTAATTTCCTTCCTTTCCTTCTTTCACTCAATTTCCTCCTCATCTTTCTTCTCCTTGACTTCCTTGACTCACTCCCAATCTCCCAATCTCCCAACTCCCCATCTCCAACCCCCAAATCCCAACCTAACAAAAAATCAGATACATAATCCCCGGCCCAAACGGCTCCCTGACCCCCGGCTTCCGTCGCTACAACTGGGTATGGTACCACCCCATCTCCCCCTCCCCCTCTCTCACCTCCCTCATGACCGACACCACGGGTGTTCTCCACCGCACCACCCTCCCGGCAGGCCTCATGAACCTCACAGCCTGGACCCCCTACCTCACGCTCTCCCAATCCATCATGTGCGCGCCCTTTGCAGAAATCATATCCAAAACGCCCTCTCCCTTCATAACCGCCATCAACGATTCTGCGTTACCATGCGCCCTACTCCCGGGTTTCGATAACAGGGTTTTAATAACCGGTGAAGCCTTGAATCTCATGCGTCCGCATATGGCGCTCAGTACGACGCAGAGTGCGATGCAAGCGTTGGAGTTGGAGAAAGTGTTTAGGGGAAGTTTAACGCTAGGAGAATGGGAGAAGAGAGTGGTGAAATGGGGCAAGGTAGGAGTGTGCAAGACGAATGCGTTTGGGCTTTGGAATTTGAGTGGGGTAGGGGCGGCGTTGCCGTGGGTGTTGAGGTTGTTGGGTGTGTTGGTCGGGGTTTTGTGAGGGAGTAGTGAAGGGGTTTATAAGAAAAAGGGAGAGGAATGAGAAAGGGGAATGATATGCTGGTGTTGAAATAACTATCTTCCACCACCATAACTCCCAGCCAATTTTCCGGACTGCGAACAAACGAACAAACAATGTGACGCTCTACACAGCAATGACACAAACTCCCCACGCCGTGTGTCAAAACTCCCAAAAATCACAAAAGAAACTCTCCACTTGCGAAGCAAAAAGCCAGTCAGTCAATCATCCAACACCAAGAAAAATTGCAGCAAAAAAGCAAAATCAACCAAAATCAAAAGTTCCATCCAATACAATACCAACCAAGCATCGATAGATATCCCATTTCTTCGCGCGTCATATTTCTCTTCAATTACCATTCTAGCTCTTTATTCGTTGGCGAGCTAGGTATGTAGCTAGGTAGCTAGATAATTACGATGTATCAAAAATACCAATTATGAAACATACGATGACAACGAAGCTCGATACTTGTGTCACCTTCTAATTTTATTACATACATATGTATATGCACCTACCTATGTAAACTTTATTCCCCGTTCCCTCAAGCATTAATAAGTCATTCTAGTGTGGTGTAGTCCTGCTATGTGTATTCTCTCTTCCCTTTGCTTATAAAGGTATCTAGGTATGTATATATGTAAGATTACAAGCCAACTATCTATTTTCATTTATATAATCTATATTCATCTTTATATAAAAGAAAAAACATAGGCTGGAATTAACTACTAATTTCCTTGGATATTATTTAAATGCGTAGTACTAGACCACTTATATCCGCTATACTCTCTTTTTATATTGGAATTCTTCTAAAAGATTTGAAACATTTAAAAGAAGAAATTACTATTCTAAACATTTCTAGCTTTCTAATTCTCTATATTCATCTCTGGCCTCTCTTTTCTCCTGTGTAGCGCTCGTCTCCTTGGATATTATACAAACCCCGCTATGCATGCTCCCTATCCCACCCAGAACCAACCACCTTCTTGACCTCTGTATTCATCCATCTATCTACATCTCATCATCCCCACCCAATCCCTTATCCGCCATAAATAATCTCGTTAATTCCTCTATCCTCTTCCCCAATTCATCAACTTTATTTTCTAATCTTCTCTCTCTCTCGCTTGTTCTCTCTTCTTCTTCTTCTGTCCTTTGAACTTTTCGTGCTGTATCATCATCCTCTCCTCCCAACCCACTATCTTCTCCCCCAAACGTCAATTTCTTATGAAGTTTTCCATTTACTTTTCCATTCACACGTCCACAATTACCCACATCAGAAGAACATCCCTCTTTCCTCCCCCTAAGACCTCCCTCCCACTTTCCACTAACAAGTGGACTCGCCTCTCCATCTCCAATACCCGGGCCATCCATAAAATGCAATGAATGATTTGTGCCCGTCCTACTTGTCAAAAATTTCTTCTTCGCTTTTCCTTTATATGCTGGTTCTCCACTCATACTCGTTGTTCCAAAAGAATTAGTTCCACCAGCTCCGCTATGAGGTGTGGATGGTACTGTAGCAATTGGTGTGCGGGGGAAAGATGATGGATCTTGTATATGTTGATGAACACCTTCGAAAATCTTAATTGCAAGTACAATTGGCGCATGTGTTGCTTTCAATAGCCCAATACGAGTTCTCCTTAATGTAGAAGAACTCATGAAGAGTCTGAGAGGTCTGACAAGAATGAGAGGGATGAGATTGAATGGAGGGTAAAAGTGTGTAAGTCTATTTGATGTCGAAGATTCAAGAACATATACCGAGTATAAGAAAAGGTTCTCTTCTCTTGCACGAGAATTGATTTTGGAGAAACTATCAGACAAAATACTGATCAAAGATGTAATGAGTAGAATGTTGGTCAAACAGACAAAAACGAGCATAAGTGGTGGACCGAGTTGAGGAGAGATTTGATACATTATATCAAACCCGAGGTATGAGGATCCGAAGAATACTTTGACAAGAACCCAAGACATTTCGCCCAAGGTGAATGAATCGCGGGCGAGGAGGGTAAAGGTTGTTAGGAAACCGAGGTAGAGAACCAACACGATAAGCATAAACTTAATGAAATCTTTGGTCATCTCTTTTAAACTAATAATTATAGTTCCGAAATATGGATGGAGACTAAGAAGTGAACATATTCTGAAGTAATGTTAGTCCTGTTTCCCAAATGATGCATTGCCATACTCACCGCGGTACCATGAAGAGTGCTTCCAGAGACAAGATATCGAAAGCCATGTCGATGATCCTATCACTATCCTTTGTCAAGCCAATGACACCTAGGTAATGTTAGATGTTTTCCAGGTATTCGATCAAGGAGTACTAACGAGTGAGTAGGAAAGCAGCTCCTATTAAGATGATCATCAAATCACAAGAATTCCATATATCAACCGCATAGAAAATCGAGCCCGCATCTATGAATTCCCCAAGTTCATCATATGCAAAAGCAGCAAACCATACATAGAGAACAATTTCAAGGGGCGTAATGTAATATCTGAAAAGATGTGAGACATTAGAGGGCAGATATGACAGAAGAACAGAAGGACTTACGGATTCCGTTCAACAAGAACTGCATAGTATAGAAATAAGAAAGAAGCAAAGAATAAAACTTCAAAAGCTTTGATATACCTTGGTACTCTCAATCTCGAAAAAGGATCGGACTTTTTCCTGTTATAAAACTGAGCTTTCTTTTGGGTATGCTCACTCAAACTTTCCCAAAATGTTATATCTCCTTTCCAGATACCCGTTATAATCTTTTGAACGATTCTTTGACTGAGAAACTTCTTGCAATCAGCTACCACAGAAATCTCAAGAGCATTCAATCCTGTGAACGAAGATGTTGGATCATCCTCATCATCATCCATATCATCATGAGTAAAGAATGACCCCATATGTGAAATAGACCGTAAGAGTTCAGTCTTTTTATTCTGACTGGGTGGTCTTGTACCAGGAGGAGAATTCCTCCCTCGGAATTGTGGCAATAGAGTCGAATGTTCCGTAGCTTGAGTTTCCTCGGGTTCTTCTGCTGCACCATCTGTTGATCGTTGAAGAGTAGGTGAAGGTAATTCGTATAAGCAAAAATCGACAGCATCTCGTTCCGATACACGACTTAAAAATCTCCATGCCACTATTTCGCATGCGCTTGCTCGAGTTTCGTTGATTCCGCGATCGTCTACATCGAGAGTAGAAAAGTGCCACTTCAATGTTCTATCATTGTCTCAGTTATTGCTAGATTCGTGATGGATCATGATGTGCTACTAACAAGATTGCATTGATAATGGCGGGATTCGTAACATTTTCGACGAGATGTTCAACAAGTATTCGGATTTTGTTTCCCGCAGACGTAGTTCGTAATTGTTCAAAGGTTGAAGGAAGGACAATTTCATCGACAAAGTATCTAGTAGAGCAGCATACGTTAGATGAATATCATGGCAAGTCGGTGCTCAGCGTACATACATTGATAAAGTCTTTACCACTTTGACAAAAGGGTCATCGTGCACAATCGTTGGTAACTTGACCAATTTCTGTCCCTCATAAGGAGACTCAGTTGACTCCATACTGTCTTGGGATGAATCGGAAACGATACGAAGATTATGCGATGCAATTGAAAGCCATAGAAGAAAATTGGACGAAGATGTTACTGGCGTCGTTGAAGTTTTACATGTTCTAGACCCTGTACAATGTAGTTCTGTTTAGCAAGAGCTACCAAAATAATTGCAGGGGTATTTTTGTGACCCTGAGCAGGCTGCGCTATGGTATAAAGTGGACTTTGACGGGGTATGCCGCCACTTAAACGTCACTAAACATAACATGGGTTGATAGCTTCAGGCAGTAGCTGGACTTCGCCATGCACCCCCGCATTCCGTTTGTTTCCTCATACAATTAAATTCATTTGTACTTTCAATCAGTCTTCACTTCAAAGTTTGAATACATCACATCGCTTCACATCAGTTCAGTTCAGATTATCGATATCAAGAGAAACCAATACATCAAAACAATCACAAACAAACAATACAACCTCATCCGCCAAGATGGCAAACAATCCACTCAGTCCAGATTCCATTCTGCATCATATGGCAGAAGCTTTACCTACTCATCAAAAAGATGATACGGATTCCGATATCAGTAGTTCATACGAAGCCATCGCCCTATTCTCTCACGCATGTATGATCGCAGTTGGATTTCGACTCATCGGATTTGCAGAAGGTCAAGAGAATAGTTAGTCTCTTCAGTATAAGTCCTTGTTTAAAGTACAAATGTTGACAAAACACCAGAAGCCGAATGCGCACAACTTGCTCCCAGATTATCCTCGAAGTGGAATTCTTCCTTTGGATCCCACTCATTCCTCTACGCTCACTCCCAATCCTCTATGAACTACGTCGTCAAAATCGATCGACTAGGTGGCAAGGCCGAAATCCGAGGAATAGGACTCGGAGATGAGAAAATTACCCGTTTCGAAATCACAGCCAGAGATTACGTTTCCACCTCTGCGCTCCCTTTACGAATTCCTTTCACAAACGACCAAGAAGATCGTTCAAATCTCACATCAAGGCTCAAAGAAATTTTTGTCTCTCCTCCCAGAATCGCAGATCTCGCTTCCCTCCTCAAAATAAGTATTATCCAAAGACTCATTCCATCTTTACAGAAAGAAGGATACGAAGATTCTCAACAAGGTGCAGGTGAGAGCGCAGGTGAAGCCTCCCGGGTTCATGACGAAAGAGAAGAAACACAAGCTCGACGAAATCCTTTACAAACTCCCACAACCGATCCACGTCTTCCAGCACCAGCTCGTCCATATCCATATAGTGATCCCCTTGCCGACCCACCACGTCGTCCCATCCCAGCCGGAGATTTTCCTCCTCCTGGTTTCGATGATGAATTGGATCTCAACCGTCTTCGACGCTATGATCCTCAAGGAACGATTTCCCCTTTCAATATCGGTCACGATGATTTACATCCTGCAGGTCTAGGACCCAACGATCCTTTCCCCGGTTCTTTTACAGGCGGGGCAGGAGCTAGAGGATTAGGCGGAGTGGGAGGTATGCATCCTACATTTGATGATCCTTTATTTGTAGGACAAGGACAGAGATTAGGAGGTGGTAGAGGAGTATTCAACCCGCAAACTCCACCAGGTGCAAGGTATGATCCTTTGGGACCGGGTGATGGACCTCAAAGAGGTGGAGGTGGAAGACCACCCAATCCATTTATGGGGTATGGAGATGGGGATTTCATGTAATTATGGTAAGAGAGAAGAGGTTTAAGTCAAGGTATCGAAGGGAAAGGTAATGGGAATGGTGGGAATTAAATGATGGGATAGAAGGTACAGGAAGGAAGGGAAGGAAAATGGTAGGTATTATGATTTCACAAAGTACAGAATCACAAGGAACCAAACCAAACCACGCAAGCGATCAAAAATGCAGTCACGACAACAGCGAATATACCACCACAGCACAACACACCGTATCACGATATCCAATAATAAAATCACAACTCATGAATAGCCAGAATATGATAATTCATCATTCTTTGCCCTTTCTCCCCAAAATCCGTGTATGCAAACCCGTAAGTAATGTAATAGGTATTTAACGCTCGGTGCTAAGCTGAGCTGAGCTGTGTGTATAATGCTCTGCTCTTCTCTCTCTTGATCTCTGTCCAATACTAAAAAATAAAACGCGCTGGTACTTTCTTGTACTTCTTCACCGCACGTGCAAACCAAACAACCACCAACATCAGTAACAATAGCAATAATATATCTCCCAACTCCAAACCACGTACGTACGTGTAAGTATTAGGTATTAGGTATCTACTTTCCGTGTGTATTTCATCTCATCTCATCTGGTCTCATCATCTCCATCCATCTCATCCAACCCATCCCATCTGGTCTCGTCATCTCGATCCATCTCATAAATTCCACACACTCTCAAAATCCCATCATGCCAACAACCCCCCTTTCTCCTCGCTACCCATTTTACCCCTCACACCAAACCGTCACTGCTCAAACATCACCTCAATGATGACCCGTTAATTTTCCCTTCAAACCCCCCAAAAGACTCTTCCTCTTTTCCTTTTTATCACTCGCGCCCGGCGTACTCGAAGTTTCAGAACCCGCTACAAGAGACATAGGTAAGGCTGGTACCTCATCATGAATACTTTCCTGTTGAGTTGTTGCTTTTGACAATTCTCCCGCTGCTACTGCTGGTTCGGCTCCAGCTCCATCATGGTTAAGATTTGGATCTAATTGATTTGCCGTTGTTGTGGTGTGAGGAGATTCCGTTGTGCCATTTACGAGGACTTCTTCTGCTGGGGGACTGGTGATGGATAAATTGGTTAATCCATCTTGAGCTGTGTGAAAGGTTTCTAATTCAGGTCTTGAATTAGAGACCACTTCACCATTTTCAATCGCGAGATCGTCTATTGGAATTCCTTGATTCAAAGGAGAATTGGACCCGGCGGTAGTATTTATGACTGCAGGTGTTGCGCCGGGTACTTCGAGTGTTTCTGATTGAACGGGTAATGGAGTTTCGGTGGTTGCATCTGTAGCGATTGTTCCCATATTATCATTATCCTTGATAGTTTTCTTAATTGTGCAAACTTCTTCTCTTCTCTCCTTCTTTTCACTACTTCCAACTGCGATCGCTTGAATCGACTCTTGATCTTTAGTATTGACCCAATACATGGGTCCTCCTGGAAATGAGCCAGCTCCATTCCAAGTGGTAACTGCTTCTAATGCCGGATCCAAAGTAGGCATATCTCCAAATTCGAATTCTAATTCACCACCATATTTCTTGGGAATATTTCTAGGTTCGATAAAGGCTTCTAAAGTTGACTTGACATCGTTGTGACTGATAATGAAGATTTTAGATGTTGTAATTGGATCAAACCATTTTTTAATCCAACCCCAAACTGTTGGAAAGAAACTTGGTGCACCAATAACCTGACAATATGAATTAGTGAGTTTCCAATATTCCAACTCATATACTACTTACAAAAATGCGGTCAAGAGTTTCTGGGTAATGAGCTGTAGCCAAAGTACTTGCATCTTGCATATGCCCTCTCAAATTCCAAAATTGTTTCAATCCAACTCCAGAGATATCAACAATGTTATTACTTTGTGTGATGGGGGTTCGAGGATGATCTCGATCGGTCAGAACTGTACATAATGGCATAACAAATCGTGTAAGGTTTTCGTATAAAGCGAATAAGCGCAATAACTTTCCAGAGGTTTTGCCATCTTGCTTGGTTTTCGTATGTGTATCGACGGCGGATTTCTCATATGCAGACATTCGTTTGCCAGTCAAATATGATACTTCGAATACGTATACAGGAATACCACGTCGATCGCGTCGTCCTGTCCATTGTGGGTACTATATCAAGATAATGAGGAGGGGCATCCATGAATGTAGAGAATGGGGGACTTTACAAGTCTGCGGGTCTCTTCGTAATGTTCCAAATCGATAGTCTCATACAATTGATCTAATTCATTCTCTTTTCGCCATTCTTCTGTATCCGAAAATTGTTTAAGGGCATCCAATACAACAAACCGGCGCGCTCGGAGAAATCGTCTAAGATAATCGTCAGTAGGCGCTTAAGAAAGAATCTTGAACGGAAACATACAGAAGTGTAGCATCTTCGTGCGATGCAGGTTCATCACTTCCATTTCCAGGCTCGTACAAACCCTTCTCTGCGCAAACAACTTTGAAGTTATTTAAAGCCGCTTCTTCCTCTGTTGTAAGGTGACCGAGATGTCCTTGAGGAAATCCATACTCGACCACTGCTGACTGAACTCTATGAGCCGGTCCGGAAGACATAATTAATGAGATATTCAAGAAAGCTTCCCCAAAAATCGAAGAAGAGTAGAGGATGCAAAGTGAGAAATAGTAAGCAGTAAAAAGTCAAGCAAGAGAAAAAAGTATTGTATTTTATTTACGAGTAACAGCTCAATGTATGGAATTCGGCTTTTTGAGCGGGTCCGTCGGACGTCTCGTCATACCAATGTGTGATATGGGTAATCGATAATTGATGTTCAATTGTTGGTAAGAGAACAAACTTTTTTTTGGTTATGACTAATCCAATTCAACGTCTACCAGGTCTAAACTCCGAGTTAGAGTGAAGAGATTGTCTTGGATGTAACAAAGCCGTTCCGATATATAATCTGATGTAAATAAAAAGGTCGAGAAGAGGAGAAGGATTGAATATTTCATGGATTTTCCACATCATCTTCCGTCATTCGTCCGTTCACCAGGGCTGATGTTGTCATCTTTTAACGATAAAGGCGGAAAATAGGAAGAATCCGAGCATCCGACGGAAATTGGACGTGTGTGAGCATAACCTTTCCTCTTGGCTGTGATGGTGTCTGTACACAGAGTAGGTGACGGGAACCTCGGGAGATGGAGAAAAAGTGTATAGGGGATAGAGGAAGAGGATAGAGGATGAGGGCCCATTGACTCAATCCTGACCAGACCATCATCGAGGTCTCTCACAGAAACCATTGGAATTCCGTTGACTAGACTAGATATCTGGATTCAGTCATCATAGTCATCATAGACAATGAATATTGAAGTTAATCTCATGATTCTCACAGGATTGTCTCAACATTCTGATTTATCAGCATTCTCATCCACGATAAGAAAGATACAAGTGATAATTGAAGAGGAGATGAAAGAGCTTCATGAAAGAAGATTTAACTCGATGATATTTCCGGGTCCCTTTCCTATATTTATAATCTTTCCAACCTACCCAAATAACTCACAGCTGACATATGATATGACATCGGAATCTTTTCAAACATGCCATTTATCTATTCGTATCCCCTCCAAAGCATCGCATCACCGGTAGCACCGGTCGTACCGCACTCATCGTACTCGTAATCCACGCGGATAACCCGCCAAGTAAGTAAATCCAACCCTGGCGTAACCTCCCAAAGTTCACAACACCCCTCTGAAGCTCCATTCCACTCAATCACCAAAGCCTCACTCACGGTTAAACCCCACTTCAACACATAACCCCGTTGATTCTTGCAAAGACCTCTCTTCTTCTGCTCCTCTTCTTCCTGTGTATATTTCCATCATCCATGTTCTCCCGCTTCTCTCAATTAGCCAGACATCTTTCTCGTCCCTTACCAAATTACGCTCATAATTCTGCCGCTGCATATACATTTTCAAATAAAGTCATGACATCATCAGTATCTGCCGACGAACGTAACTCGAGAACCATTCACACGGCAGCATGTTTGATTATTGGAGATGAAGTACTTGGGGGAAAGGTCAGTGGTGATTTGGAGCTTATCATTCTCTTAAATATTTGAAGGGCATAATGGCTAATATATGTGTGGTTCTATGCAGACGGTCGATGTAGGTTCGAAATATAAACATGGAAGAAAATTTGGATATTGATAGGATTGGCAGACAAATTCGGCTTATTTTGCAAAGTTTTGTTTCAAGCATGGGATAGTAGGATGCCTATCCCAAGAATGCATGCTTAAGGAGGAGATTTTGACTGTCGAATAGAACCTGAAGCGTATCGAGGTGATTGCAGATGATGAGGATGAAATCATTGAAGCCGTCAGACGTATGTCAAGCAACTATGATTTTATAGTCACGTCTGGAGGGATTGGTCCAACGTGCGTTTTGAAATCACATCGAGATATGCTTACACTCAACTAACAAAATCTAGACACGATGATATTACCTATCAATCCATTGGAAGAGCATTTGGACTTGAATTGAAGCTTCATCAAGAAACTTATGAAAAGATGAAGAGATTGTCCAAACCTCATCCATCTCAACCAAACTTCAATTGGGATGAAGATTCTCCAGCAAAGAAAGCTAAACTTCGCATGGTGGAATTACCATTAGATGAATCGCGGGATCTGTCAAAGCAAGTTATATTCCCATGTGAAGATCTTTGGGTTCCAGTTGCTTGCATCAATGGCAATATTCATATCTTACCTGGTATTCCAAGACTTTTCGAAAGGTTGTTGGAGGGATTGAAACCATCTTTACTTCCTCGGTTGACAGATCCTGAAGGCAAGGGTATCTGTAGAGTTATGATTTCGACTCCCATGTCAGAGAGTGCTGTAGCACCATATCTTACAGAATTGGCTGCCAAAGTAGAACCAAAGGGTATCAAGGTTGGAAGTTATCCTAGATGGGGAAAAGCACACAATACCGTTACTTTGGTCGGAAGGTAAATATCACTTGAGTGTCAATGTCCATCCCTTTGCTCGATCCCTGACATTTCAATAGGGATCAAGAATACTTGGAAAGCTTAATAGCTGAAGTAGAGAAGAATGTCAATGGACATCGTGTCTTGATAGAAGGAGAAGATGATGCTGAAGGCGAACACAAGGAGTGCGATATTTCTTAACTTTTTCTCTCTCTCCCACACATTTTCCTAACCATCTCTAGAACATCTCAATAAGAATTTCCCTGGTTGGATAGCAAATTTCGAAATTTCCCCTCATTTCATCTCATCTCTCGGGATTCCCGTCAGTCAAGGAATCACAGGGTAAAAGTACCGATACAAGCGCTGTCAGATTAAGAACAATCAAATGATTGCGTTGACCGTTGACCGATAACCGTTGAAATTTTCAGATTTTAACATTTCTCCCCCTCCCCCTGAGCCTGGGGCACATCCAATCCAATCCCATCCAATCCAATGTATATAGTCTCGATAGTTTAAATTTCTAGCCGTGCACACGCCGAAATTCAGGGGAAAGATTCGGCTCCCTATCAAAGTTTTAAGATCATGACCCGTTCTAATCTGTGTAGATATGTTGGATTAAGATTATTATGAATCATGTTGCGCATTGTCATTTTAGAGGTTAGGAGTGAGGTGATGGTTTTGGATTTGGGTAGGTGTGATTTGTGAGATGGGATTTATGTATGTATGTATGTATGTATGGTATATGAGCTGAAAATCCATATGAATTTCCAGAGTCAGTATGTAGTGTGTAGAGTACGTAGTACCTAGTCGGGAGCAACGATACCTAGAGTCACGATGTACATGACATGACATGACACTATGTGATTGTAATGTGATGTGATGTGATTGATGTATGTGATTGTGATGGGATCGGAAATTAATTTATTAATTGCTTCTAGAAGATGGAGGGAGGGGGTGAGAGTGGTGAAATGAAAATTGGAGATTTGGAGATTTGGGTGAGGGTTTGGGAATTGTTTGGAGCGGAAAGAAAATGTTCGGAAATATATGTTTCATAATGAGGTTTGAGAGTTATGGTTATAGGGATGGTGATGGTTATGGTGTGGTTGTGGTTATGGTTATTATGATGGTTTTGTTTATGCTGATGGCTAGAGATTAGAGATTGATTGGGATTTATATGTTAGGTAGGTAGGTATTGAGTACAGATAGAGTGTATATGGAGGGGGAGAGGGGAGAGGGGGAGAGGGGAGAGGGGGAGAGGGTATCAATCTATCTATAAGTTAGACGATAAGATATAAGGTGTAACGTGAACGGGAACAGAACGATGCAACCCATACTTGTTTGCGGCGGAGACAATGAATGTGAATATGTCTTACATTCCCCCTTCCCTACGGAACCATTTTCCAATTTTCCAAATTTCTTTCTAGAATGATGAATGGAGATTGGGAAGGAGGGTTGAATTTGACCTACGTAGCTGACGGGAATTATACCGTCGGGTCAGGGAGAGCGCTTAACCCCTGAAATGAATGGATGAATGTCTGGTGATGCTTACATAGGTAGGGTGGGTGGTATTGATGTGATGTGGTGATCATTGTGATGTGATGTACAGAGGATAGAGAGTAGAGTACAGAGGATAGAATATGCATATTATCGTGCTATCGAATACAATAGGATTCTAGAACACAGTGCACGAAAAAAAGAAAGTTCTCAAGGTACGGGGAGTGGTGAATCTATGATGTAGGTAGGTGCGTGAGTAATTAGCTGTACGCCATCGTATTATATTGCATCACCAACGCGAGCAAAAAGTCAATTGCGAAATACCGATACACGTTTGCGGCGTATTTAGCTTCTGGTGGATATGTGAAGGCGTGGCGAGGTACAGTCGTTTACGGAGTCCCTCGTGGGATTTTCAGCCACGCAGAGATAGGATGGGATACTAGGTAGGTACCGATTGCGCTTGGGGGTTGAGCTGACTTGATTTGAGCTGACTGGTTCTGACCGGGTCTAGATGGGGTTGTGGTTCGAGTGGTGTTGTGAATTTTGATGGATCATTGTTCACACCGGGGATGAATGAGGAATGGTGTGGTTTTTTGATGGGAGGGAAATTGGATGGGATTGGTTTGGGTGGTTTTGGGGATGGGATTTTGGGGGGACGGGATAGAGAGATGAATGGATGGGAGAGTGGTGATTAGATATTAGCTGGGAGGTGGGAGATGGGAGATAGGCGATGGGAGATGTATGGGAGATGTTGGTAAATTTGATCATGATGTTGATGATGATATTGATATTGATGAGTGGGCTGGTTTGAATGGAATGGAGATGGAGATGAATTGAATTAGATGCCGGTTGTTTGTGACTTGAGTATTTATTTATAGAGTCAAAGGAGCTGAACTACATACCGAGACTCGATGCTCCTATGTCTTCTGGAATATTAGAAATATATCTAGAATCTCACATGCCTAGATGGTAATATCTCTAGAATCTTACATACCTAAGCAGTAATCATAATCAATATAAATCTCGGTGGATGACCACAATGTATCAGTGGAAAGCCATCTACATATAGTGAGATACAACGACGGGATCAAACATCTGCCCATGCATCTATTGTGTTTCTCCATTTGGATGATTCGAATGCAATGTCCAATAACCACTATCAATATCAGTATCATCAAATCATTAAATCACATTAAAAACATCTCCACTTTCAAAGTAACCGGTAAGCACTCTCACTTGATGAAGCGGTGCTCTACATCTCCATTCGCGATTTCGGTTATCCTTTAATGCACTCCCCGGCCCCAGTTATACTTTTAATTGACTCGGTACCACCTCTCACAGCGAAGAATTGAAGATTTTCATCAATTTAGTCACTTGTGATTTGGTGAGGTCTGTTCACTGGTGCCCCATTCTTCCCTCTCTCTTGCCTTTCAAGCTTGCCCTGACTTGCAAAGGATTCCCGCGTTAAACTTTCTCTGGAGATTCATCTGCATCCATTTTCCTCCTACCTGCTTGCATTAAGCTTGTACCCTGAGACCTGAGACCTCCACCTGTGAACTTGACCTCATCTTCCTACCCTTTGGTGACTTTACATGTTCGTAGATAGCTGTGAGCTATTAGCTTCACTCATATCTTGTACCCTTACCTACTAGGTACTTTAAACTTTAATTACCGACCGACCCTACGAGTTGAACCCCTACCGGTACCCTTTTCTCTGTACTCTCTCGACTCTGTCTGCCCTCTTCGACTCTGTCGGCTCTCTCGCGCCTCTCCCAGAGGATCTCAGCAGAAAGCAGAAATAAATTGGTATTTTCATAATTCGCACACTTTGTTTTAGTCTAAACTGTAACTTTGACTTCTCACTGGATATCCCCTCCCCCGGAACGTAAAATCTATCAAACTACTTGATCCTATACGGCTTAAATTGATTCATTCCTTCATTGTTCCACCGTTTACAACTTATCATCCATTCAACATCCATCTCAGATACATATCAAATTCGGATCAGATTCATATGATATTCATATCACACACACCTACCCATCAGATCATAAATTCCTGTGAAAAGAATTCCCCTTCCCCCCCAAAAGCACGATCCTCTTCTGTGCACAAATATCTCCTCGTTCATTAAGAGAATAAGAAGAAAGGATCAAAGTTTCTTTGTCCGAGCGATCATCTCCCTCATCTAAACTTTCAACATCAACATCAACATTCTTTTCCTACCCGATACACTATCTCCTGGTCTCTATCGAAAAGATACTTTGCATCATCAACTTTCTACACAATAAAATTCAGACTGGTCTGATCTGAAGAAACGGAAAAAAGAAGATTCTCAACTTAGCAGTAGAACATTACGTGACGAGAGAGTAGAGAGAAGAAGAGGCAAAAGACGAGAGAGATTTGAAAAATTAAGGAGAAAGAGAGAGAGAAAGGAAAGGAAAGAAACAAACGAGAAATTATTCCATTCATTCACTACTTTAACTTTACTTTACTTTACTTTACTTTACTTTACCTTACTTCACTTCACTTCATACCTCACTTCCATTCACTTCATACCAATTCGCCTGTACTTTTTTTTTTTACCTTGTTACCAAATTCAACAACGGCTTTCTGACGGTTTAATTATTTCATCAATTTCTCCCAAAGCTTCCAACGAAACATCAATTGTCGTTTCACATCTACAACCTTCAACCTTTCAACCTCTTTTTTGGGTCATCTTACCAAGATCAGTCTGCGAAGAACAAGAGACACGCAAGAAGGATCTCTCCATAATCCACAAACAAACAAACTTCGATAATCGATACCTTTTTTTGATTTTATAAATTACCAAAAAAGGGACTCCTTAGTAATATTTGGGTTCTTTTTCTTCTACCTTTTACCTCCCGGTTCATCAATCATCCCTCTCTCATTACAAACGGTCGAAAGCAATTTCAATATCGAACCATCAATTTCTTGATTCCTATCGAATCTCTTATCACCCATCACCCATCACCTTACCTTGCCTACTTTCAAAACATTTCAACCTTTTTCTTACAGGGTCGTCACCTTGTCGCGCAATCCATCTTTCGATACCCGAAACTTTTACTCTTTCCCCTTTCGACTTCGATAAGCATTCGAAGCTTTTTATTCAGGGGGATTTAAGTTGATGATAACTACATCAATTCATACATTTTAATCATTAAAGATGGCTTCAAAGGTAACCTATCATCTTTTCTCTTTCCTCTCTGCTCATTTATCACGTAGCTTGATGCATCTGGATTCAATTGACTAACGTGCGCTTCTTCTACATAGTTTTTGAGAGAATATAAGCTGGTGGTCGTCGGTGGAGGAGGAGTGGGAAAATCTTGTTTGACAATTCAATTGATTCAAAGTCATTTCGTCGATGAATATGATCCTACGATTGAGGGTAAAGTTACACATTTCTTCCATCTCTCATCTTCTCCAATCTGATTCTCGCGTGGCGTAACTAACATCTTGTTTTCTCTATCAATTCAGATTCCTATCGTAAGCAATGCGTTATCGATGAAGAAGTCGCTTTACTGGATGTCCTCGACACAGCTGGTCAAGAAGAATATTCCGCCATGAGAGAACAATATATGCGTACGGGTGAAGGTTTCTTGTTGGTATACAGTATTACCAGCAGACAAAGTTTCGAAGAAATCATGACATTTCAACAACAAATTTTGAGGGTTAAGGATAAGGATTATTTCCCCATCATCGTTGTTGGTAACAAATGTGATTTGGAGGGCGAGAGACAAGTTTCAAAACAAGGTATGTTTGTTTGTTCATTCATCTCCTCACTCACTCCATTCATTTGAAAATTATATCGTGAGACCCGATATCGCAGGTCACAACATGAAGTGTCAAGAATTGAGACTAATCAATTAATCATAACAGAGGGTCAACAATTGGCAGATGATTTCGGATGCAAATTTATCGAGACATCGGCGAAATCGAGAATTAATGTCGATAACGCTTTCTACGATATTGTTCGCGAGATCAGACGTTATAACAAGGAAATGGCTGGTTACACGGCAGGTGGTGCGAGTGGTGCAAATAATGGTGGACCACAAGGAAAGATGGAAGTTAGTGAGGGTGAGAAGGAAAGTGGATGTTGTGGGGGTTGTATCATCATGTAAATGGTGAATGTGATGAAGAGGGGAAGAGGGATAGAGATAAGGTTTGGTGGTAGTTGGGCGTATATTATGGAATTTGAAGAGATGTTGTGATATTTGCAAAGGAAAGATACCAAAACAATTTTCTAAAAGGGGATAGATTGATGGATGGCTGGATGGATAGGTGGTCAGATATACGATGTGGATCTTTGAGGATACAATGGATATTGATGGGGTGGTACGGACGGGTTGGGATGGGATTTCACAAATAAGATGTTAGTAATTTTGGGGGATTCGAGTTGTTGTCGATATACATATATTGGTGGAGTGAAGAGAGTCAGTCCTTCGTACAATACGTTGTTTGAGGGATAGATGGTATGGATAGATCGATGGTGGATGGTGGATAAGTGAGTGCTGGGGTGAGATGCATGGTTTAAGGAACATGTGTTCTTGAAATAGTGAGAGGGAATGGATAGGAAGGGGAGGGAAAACCAGAGATGGATTTGTGAGATGATGGAGGGGAGAGTAGAGAGGGGAGATATTCTAAGTTCAGCCTCTTCTTTTTTTTTATAATGATACTCCTTTTTAAATGTTACGGATGGGATTTTTGAACTGTTTGAATGTTTTGTTTGGTGATTGGTGATTGGTGACTGGTCGGTTTTTGTGTTATGTTGTATGTCGTGAGTATGTGTACAGTATGAGTAAGTGGGTGGGTGTATATATGTGTATATATATAGTATAGTGTGAGTATGTGTGAGTATATGTGTATATCTATATCTATATCTATATGTAAGTGAGTAGGTGTAAGTAAGTCAGTGAAATATATAGATACATGACACATGACACACAACACACAACACATAATACATAACATTCCTGAATCTGAAACGAAGAGGAGGAATGCAATCTGTAGTATGGGATTCAGATACATGTCAATTTCTCCTTTACGGAACGCGGTCCTTGGTATCTGGGGGGAGAGGGATTGAAAGTTCAAAGCGTCTAGAAGAGGTGAGGTGAGGTGAGGTGACGCTCCGCTGGCCCTCCGGGGGCCACTGCCGTGGTGGCGGAGTGGGGGGTTTGGGGTGGTGTGGTGTGGGGGAGTGGTTGGAATAGCAAGGGGTGGAATGGGTTGGAATGGAGTGGACTGGAATATATTGGAGTGGGGGATGGGGATTGAGAGGGGGGAGATGGAGAGATGGAGAGAGAGAATTGGAGACAATTTTCTTGTATTGAGATTTGTATTTGTATTTGTATTTGTATTTGTTTTATGATTGGTTTTGGTCCTTTTTTTGTGGGTTGTGGGTTGTGATGGGATGGAGATATTGGTCTTGGTGTTTATATTGATATTTATATTGCTTAGAATGATGGATGGATGGATGGAGTCTTAGGTGCTTGCTACTGGGGAATGGGAAAGGAAGTGCATGTGGAGTGAGGGGAGTTTGGAGATGGAGGTGGAGGTGGAGTTTGTGACTTGTGACTTGTGACTTGTGGATGATATGCGCATGTGGTGAGTTTGTATTGGGGTGGATGGTGATGATATTTGCTGGATTTTGGGGATCGGTTTATATGGTGAGGTGTGGGGGATAGGGATAGGGAATGAGATATAGATCGATTTTAGATTGAGAAATCTCGAGGGTAGTAAACTCAAAGGGGTTGGGGATTCTGTAGGTTTATGCGGATGCTTTGTTTTTATCTGTTCTCGGATTGCTATACATGGAAACCTTGAGTGTGTGAAAAGTTGTGACAGGGCGGTTAGAGAATATGATCTTTGGTGGGAGGAGAGAAGAGACGGTAGTTCTCTCTTATGATGTCTACGGATGGATAATGATATATGAATGAATATGCATCAAGTGATGTTCTTCGTCAATAGAAATTCGGGTGTCTGGAAGAACAAGTTCTTCTTTGGCTTCCGCGTTGTTGATTTGGGAGAGCTTGAGTTTGATGAATGTGGAGTCTGGGGAGGATTTGTAGATTTATGGGATGCTTTACTTGTATTTGTTCTCGGATTATTGTATGTGGATCTTTTGGGCGAAGCGAGTAAAGGGGGATGAGTTGGTGGGGCGAGGTGGCGGATGGAGGAGGAGTGGAGAAGAGAAAAGGGATTCTATCTATGTTTACAGTAATATTCTGTTTCTTAGGGTCTGGAGTACTAGTGATCTGGGAACATGTATTCAATAAATTCTACTTATATAGAGAGTTATACCCGCAAATAGGGAAATCTCGAGTGTAGCGAGCTAAGAAGAGTTTGGGTGCTTTAAGTGCTTTGGGTGGGGGAGCTTAATTTGAGTGTTGTACTTATTAATATCTCTAATAAAAATGATTAGGGAATCGTAAATTTTCTTTTTGTATGTAGAGTTTTGAGTATTGATATCAATTTTATCCTGAAATTCTTGTATATAAAACCTCGAGCGTAGCGAGCTAAGGGGGTTTGGGGGCTGGCCCCCATCAAATAACATGAAAATTACATATATATTGTTTCTAGTATACCATTTGAACCAGTTATATATGTTTAAGCATATACAACATCTTTACAAGAAGCACAAGCCCACATACCCGTCCTATAACCAAAATGTTTCGTATCACACCCATTACATTTCAACAAACCTTTTCTAGACAACCAATTCTTCACAGCTAGAGCTCTTTCCGTTACATCCATAATAGCTTCATTCCGATGAGTATTACATAACCATGTCTTTCTCATCTGAGATGTACATGTACAGTATTCTTTCTTGAACGCCGCATCGACTTTTCCAGGGCTTGTTCGTGGTCTTAGCTCGGCCGCACATTCGTCACAATAATATAATTTGGTGTATTCAATAAGTGCCGATTGGGAATCTGCAACTCGAATATTTTGATCTTTGTGACAAGGTACACAAGTATGCCAATCACCTCCTTCGATACCATGTTGAAGATAATCGCAATGTTTTGCTGGAGATTTGAAACAAATATCGATTCCGATAAGTTCATCGCAATGTTTATTCTTGCGAATTCCCTTCAAATCTTGTTTCCATTCTCGTCGATAATCGGATAGAGGATGGATTTGAAGTCTTGGATCGGGATCTGCTTTTTCTTGAATAGCTACTTCGAATCCAGATCGATGTTCTTCAACTGAATTTAGAACGTCATCTAGATCAAGCATTTCTACATCGGGACTTTCGACACTATATTCAGGTGGAATTCTAGGTGTACTGAAATCGATCCCTTCTCCATCAAAAGTCATGGCAGCATAATGTGCCACATCCCCAAATGGTTCGGATAAAAATTCTGGTCCTTCTGGCGCAAGACTATTATATGATGCATCTTGTTCCGTAACTGTCGCGACACGATTATATGATGGGCCATCTGGATCGGGTTTATATGGTTCCATAGCTGGATGCTCATTTTGTGCATTTTGTGAGAAGAAACTATTTTGATGGCCAGCTTCGAATGAATCCATTATGACTTGGGAGCTGTAATTCATCATAGGTCCTAAATCCATATCATCAATCGCTTGATCTGCTTCTTCGAAATTCGAGGCTAGTTTATCCCATTCAGTATTGACATCATTGTATCCTCTCTCTGGCACTGAAAGATCTAAATCGTCATCATCATCAGCACGTTGTAAAGTGCCTCTTGCTCCTTGATAATCCCGTTCTCTGTATTTCGAAAAGTAAGAGACAGGACTACACATATCGACTGTTCCATTCAGTCTACACGTTCCACAAGGACGTTCTCCATCACAAGGACGAGATTGATCTTTACACGGCTCACATTGAATACTGGGAGCTTCCTCCATTTCGGGACTGGCACTTCTACGTCGACGTCTTGAAGGAGAACACCTTCTTGGTCTTGGATTAAATGCAGCTCTTCTCTTTCGCGAAAGACTAGCTTTTTGTTGAGCGGAAATTGGTTCTTCATCTTCTTCATCCTCTTCGTCTTCATCTAAATCCATTGCCGAATCTGAAAATTCATCTGGATCAGCCACTCTTTTGGGACCAGGTCTTCGTGGTTTCAATTTCCATGCCGGTTTGGGCGCATTGGGATCTTCCAAATCCCGAGTGATTTCGCATACTATCCCACGTTGTTTACATCGATCACAAGGTCGAGGCGATCCTGCGACTAATGTACATGGTTTTCTCATGTGTGTACAATACAAACAACGTTTGGCTTTTGGTGCGAATCCTGATCGTTGAGCTGTATATTCTCCTACAGTTCCCCCTGCAGTTCCACTTCCAGCTTTGTCAGCAGGACTGGCGCGAGGTAATTTACATTCTGCTCCACTGTCTCTACAGCGTGTGCAAGGTCGAGGTGATCCTCCTACTAAAGAACACAATTGCCTCATGTGTTGACAACGTAAACAGCGTTTGGTTCTCGGACCCGGAGCTGCAAGCATCCCAGTTCTATCTCTAGGGGGCATAGCTGGGAGATCTTCATCGCTACTATCCTCTGGTAATTCCGGTGTTGTAGGTCTTGGTTGATGATCTCTCTCGGCAATCCGTCTCGCAATTAATAAAGCTGTCTTTCTCCTCCTAGAATTTTCTAATTGTCGACAAGCCTTTTCAGCTCGATATTGTGTTGCATATGCTGGATCGAAATTTTTATGTGTGTGATCCATTTTATTCTTATGAACCTCCTTATCTTTCTCCCATTGGATTTTCACTTTCCGTCGAGCAGCCGTTCGAGCTTTCAGCTGTGCAGGAGTATCACCAGCTTGTTTCGCCGTCGTCGGAAATGTATATGGACGTTTTCTCAATTCTGAAGGTTCGATCCCAATTGCGTTTCGAGAAGTGACAACCCGAGCTCGCCATGCAGTCATGGATTCTCCTGGTCGTTGGGGTCCCTCATCGATCGCTTCGATATTGGCGGCGATTTCACTTAACCACGGGGAATAAGTACCGGTCTCGAGTTGTTCGACGATGAAGGGATCGAATTCTCCATCTGGCCCGGGGGAATAGGCTCGTGTATCTTTCCAGGTTGGTGGGCCAGGTGGTCGTCGGAGTCTTTGCTGTTCCCATACCGTTTCTCCCGGTGGTAATGGAAGATACATTTGTTGATATGTGAGACGTTTGGGGATCCTTGGGACTTGTGTACCATGTCCATAAGTTGCATTCTGTATATCCATCTCTTGATGGTACTGCTGTGGTGGTTGATGGAACTGTTGATATCCTGCCTGGGGAAAATACGGCCCAGAAGCCATAGAAGCTCCCATCTGACCTCCAAAGCTTGGATTCTGCGGCATGATCCTCTGAAGTCCTCTTTGCTCTTGCATCGTCGGTGGATTTCCACTCCTCCAATCTCTTGCTTCACTCTCAAAAAGTTGACCCAATGGAATAGATGTTGGCTGAGGTCCTTGCCAATGTATTTCCCTCTGCGGAATAACTGGTTGTTGTACCATAGGCGCCATGGCATCCATTCCCCTGATAAGATCCCACGGATCGACGGTTGCTTCCACAACCTGATTCTGATCCGGCACATTGAGCCACGGAGATATATAATCCCCTTCCGTATGTTGGAATTGATGACTAGCACCTCCTGTCAAGGGATTGCGTCCCGTTCTCCATGCAGCTAGATTATCTTGATCCCATGGAGGTCGACCACCGCGCCAACCCCCAGCGGGAATAAACATGGGAGTCTCCGAGCGGAAATTATGTTCGGGTCGGAGCAAAAAGTTTTCGAATCCGGGATTGAGAGGATCACCAGAGGGATGTGGATCGGGACCTGGTGGAATGACACCACGGCCGGCGCCTTGTCCCTGTCCTTGACCAAAGCCAGTCATATCTGATTGATATTAACCGTAAAAAGGTGAGGTGATTGAAAATAAATTGACAATGGGATTGTGGATGAAGCGCGAGTTATTGAACAAGATGCAACAGATAGATAATCATACAATACGACAAATTAGTTTGAACGGGGACGTGAATCCTGAGCTTGAACGTGCGCTGTTCCTCGAGCTTGAGCTTTCTTTGCACGACTGGAATCGAAATTCGAACATCTTGTTTGTGCGCATGATTGAGAGCGCGAGTTATAGGATTAAATTTTCTTTGTCGATTGATAAAGAGGTGAGAGGGGGTATTGTCTCGAGATGAGAGTTTGAATATCAGATAAAGGGGGAAGAATTCGAGTTGAAGAGTTGTGAAGATTGAGGGGAGAACTCTTTGTGGGAAGAGGTGAGGATTGGCTGCTTGCGGAGGGGGAATTATTAAGCGAGGGGGATAAAGGAGTTTTTTAGATGATTGGGAGGGAAAGCATTATGGTTCATGTATATTCAATCTAATGAATTAAATTTCCGTATTGAATGACAATTAGATGAAGATTCCTATTCGTTTATTCCTACTTGTTCAAGAACAAATTTCAAGGAACCTAGCATCCAATAAATAAAACCCGAATTAGGAAATTATGAATATTTTTTTAAGGGAGGGGGGAGGGACACTTCGAATCGACAGAGAATTACATAATTGAGGTTAAGTGCCTAGGTATAAGAAATTGTTTCGTAAAATTGACTTCACACACCAACACACAATAACATAAAACGCCCACGAAATACAAATAAAATTGGTTAATTTCAATATCAGAGAAAAAAGTGTATTCATACAAGCCGATAACTCTAAATAAATTCCATCATGTCATCATTAACTGACAGATCAAGTATACCTCAATCAAACCCCATAAACTCCCACCCTAGTGACTACCCTATATGACACGCTCAAATAGTTCCCAGAAAAGAAAGAAGAGGGGAAAAAAAGAAAAGGATCACGAGATCCTTATACGCTTGCAAATCTAATATTTTCAATCCATTCAACTCATTTTTAATCCCTACGACTCATTCGTCTCCCACCAAATGATAATGAAGTAGGACTAGTAGGCGTATTCGATCTTACTGTAGGTGGAAGACCCAATTTGACTTCCCCTACCCGTCTTAAAAGTCCTTGTAACGCCAATCTAATTTCCACTCCCATATCCCTAGAAAGTAAATCCACTGCCAATGGATAGAATACTTCAACATACTTCTCGAATCCTTCTCGTGGGAAATTCATGTAACCTTCTAACACATCTACAACAACTGGTCGCCAAGCAATGATATTTCTTTGTTGACTCTCTTCCTCAAGTTGGGTAAAACCACGGATGATATCGGCGCACAGAGGTACTAAAGCTTGTTCTGTATCTGCTCGGTTTCTTTTTCTCTCCTCACCTTCGTCATGGTACATTCTAAGAAGAATAGAAACATATGTAGCTGCACTACCAGATTCTTGCTTCAACAAGTTAGGTGGCTGTTTCATGAATCCTTCACGCCATAAACGCATTCGTAGTTCTTTGTTCTCATTAAATCTTTTGGCGAACAAGAAAGATTTCTTGAGTAAAGCCATCAGCCTGAGAAGTTCCGGACTAGGAATTTGAGCATAAACGGTATCGTTGGAAAAAAGCTCATTGACAGTTTCGATCATCAAAAGTTGTAAAACACATTTGGTAATGATTTTATTGAAAAAGCGTCGACGAGCTGCAGTGACAACTACAGGTTGTTGTTGTAGACCTGATTGTGGCTTATAGTCCTCTAACTCTGGAGTTTGAGTTACAACAGGTGTCTGACCTTCTGGTTCAGCAATGCTCTCTGCATCCGAGGTTGCACCACCATTTGTACCATTGATTTTTAGAGATTGACCATCATCAATATCTTCAATTGGTGCTGTGGAACTCTCCATAGAACCTCCTGCTGCAGACGATGTTGCAGCAGTGAATAATTGGAATGCAGTTGTCCTATCGAATAACTCTACAAAAGCTCCAACTATTTTGGACCAGTGTTGAGGCTTGAATTTTGTGACATTTTGCAATATTAATTGCTGTAAACAATTACTACCAATACGAGCAATTGTATCATTCTCTTGACATATGCACAAAGCAAGTAAATCAAGGAATCTATCCAACATGTATTCAAGTGATTCGAAATAGTGAGTGAATAATGTGATCATGTTTCGAAGAGCTTGAATCATTGTAGTTGATAGCCACACAGATAATTCCTCATGATTGACAACATTGGACATCTCGGATTTGGATTTGAGAACCATAAAGATAGGATAGAGTAGTTGTCTCCATAAGATGTCCCAGAAGTCAGAAGGGAAGTCACCTCCATATTTGACCAGTGAATCAAAAAGGTAATTTAAAGCATTTGAACGGACTTCCAAATCTTCTCCCGTCATAAGAACATCATGAAAAGCGAATAAAACGGGAAACCAAAATGCTTCTTCCTGAGTTGTACGACTTATAGGGTTTGTGGCAGTGTCTGGAGTTTTTATCGAACCATCTGAATTCGCATTCGATTTGTGGGATAAAGGACATTCCGGTGTCTTTAACATCTTGGGAATAATTGATTTCAATGCTTCCATGGCTTGTAAACCCTTCTTTTGGAATTTCATATTCTTCGAAAACTCAGTCAAGCAAACAATCAAGTCTGCGAATGCGCCTTGAGAGATGACAACACCAAATCGAGTTTTGTAAACTTGGTTGACATTTTCAAAGGCAAGATTGACGATACTCTCATATGGTTCTCGAGCTGCGACGGTAAATACTCCGAACATTGTTCTCCAACCAGAGCGAATATTCTCTCCACGGGCTTGAATCATTTGTATTAGACAACGCAAAGCCATATCCTTTACAGATACAACATTTGAGTTTGACATTACATGCTCGAAAGGTTTCAAGAAGTCTTTTTGGAATTTGAATCCAGGTAATTCTTCGATCTCCATAAATCGCATGGACAGTTGACGCAAAGAATCCAAAGCAAAGAATACCACAGCGGTATTGTTATGACACCCAACTCGATTAAAGTGCTCACCTAGAACAGCCCAGATATTGGTCCATTCAAATCTCACACGAAGCATATTGTAGTAACTGATTTCCACAAGCTTTTGAAGACTGTATGTCCTTGGAGATTCGTTGGAACCCGATATCTTAATCTCATCCCAACTGACATCACACAAAGCTGTGACGAAGTGGACAATGGCCTCACCAGAAAGATTGGCCGTATTTGTGAATATTCTATCCACTCCCTTGATAACTTCATCAGATCTACTTTCCATTGCGATTTCTGTTGAATAAATAGTACCCTGCGTGTTCGTCCTTGGACGAGTTCTAGGTCGTTGAGAAGCGGTAGATTTTCTTGACGAAGTGGTATCTGATCGTGATGGAGCAACAATTCGAGCTTTTGAAACGTCTGGAATAGCCCCTTCATCAACTCCATCCGATATTAATTGTAAGCGGTCCAATTGACTGATGCACATAAGAATATCTCGCCATGATCCTTTCAAAAGATTTCCTTCTGTCTGTGCTATTTCAAGAAGAACTTTTAATGCTTCCACATTCTTCGCCATCATGTCCTTAGGATTGTTGAGATTAGTCGAGTTCTTGAGAGCGGAAACGAAAGCTTCACGTGGAGTTTCTAGATCGAAAAGACACGCAATACGAATTGCTAATTTCATTCCTTCGATGCATAATTTGATGATCTCAATATTGTGCGAGTTTTGCATTTGACCGGAAAGACCGGAGAAGAATGACATCCAAGTTACCTCAAACATAGGGCCGACATGCTTGAATGAAGTAGCAGGAATAAATTTATCCCCTGATTTCGATGCATTCTTTCGTTGATTTCGGAAAAGATTCTTGAATAATTGTTCAGATCTGTGAGAGATCTCTTCAGATTGTTGCAAATAGGCTTCTCGCTGTAAGTCGCGCCCGACTGTAGCCAAAGCTTGTCCAAGACCTGCCGCAATACCACCAGTAGATTGCGGAGGAGCATTGCCAGTAGCTGCAGCGGCTTCGCGTTCACTATTTAGCACAATTTCTTCCTTTTGGATTTCTTCGTAGATGCCGATGAGGTATTCGTCAGGTAAACTTGCATTATCGTTAATACCACGATTATTCTTGATGAAATCTTCCTTGGTCATTCTCTTTGCAACTTTACTGCTGTGTTGATCTGTGTTCAACATAATGACAGAGTAAGACAAGACGTAAGCAGTATCTGCATTAGCAAATGCATTTGGATTGCCAATAACATATCGATTTGCAAATTTCAACATGAAACGATCAATCTTTTGAGCTTCACCAGGAAGACGAAAGGATTGTAGAAATTGACGTAGAGCATCGACGAATCGACGTTTAGTGAAGTCCATTGCATCCACAAATGCGTGCATGATTGCAATGTTTCGTTCGTCTCCTTCACCCAAAAACTCTCCGATTTGCGCCTTATCCAATCTGTCCTCTCGTAGTAAGAATTGTGCAATACACTCTGGTGTATCTTCCGCGATGAATTTATCGGCAAGTAAAAGCTTGATGCCTTTCTTTGGTTTGAAGTTGAATTGCTTGATGGCATTTGTCATTGCGGTCTTTCTTTGCTTCTCCTTTTCCAATTGTTCCGGGTCATCATCCATGACAGGTGTTGAAGGCATTGGAGTATTTTCACCAGTGATTCTTGTTGAGCTATCATTTCCAGGTTCCAAGGATTCTCTAACGTCGGCGGAGCCTCTGATATCACTTTCTGGGCCACTAGTAACATCAGCAATTCCTTGCTGTGACCAATTCACCAGTGATCTAAGTGTCTCCACGAGACAATCCATAGCTTGTCGCTTCACGATGTACTCTTTGGGAATTTCGGTCTCTCCATTTTCGGTATGGCTACTCAAATGTGCTGTAGACAGAGGCGGGGGAAGCGTCCCTCGAGATTGCCAATCACCATTTGAGCTTTTACTGTTCTTCTCTTCATATTGCTGTTGGGCAAGAGGGCTTACCATAACAGCCGCACTCGCCGCTTTTGATAGGTCCTCAATCAAGGTTTGGAACATATTATCAACATTTCGATCGCAATCGTAATTCAAATACGTCTCAACGAGCGCACGAGGGTCAGCGCAAAAACGATGAAGGATGCCCATGAAATGAAGTTTTTGAGTAACATGCGCGTTTCGTCTTTCTAGAAGAGCTAGATAAATCTCATTTAAAAAGACTTCAATCTCTTTCTGTAAGATAGTTAGTGAAAAGATCAGGACTGTCCAGCAATATATACAAACCTTGAAAGGAGCTCTCATAAATTTTAGCATTAACCAAAAAATTTCACAACAAATTTCGAAGACTTTATCAGCAGAGCTGGCGCCATTTCGAGTGATGCTAAGACATAAGTAAAATTTAATGGCTTGTAAAAAGCCGGTAGGCTCATTGCTCTTGCTGTTGGTAATCGTACATAATGGAGAAGTGAAGACGAGCATATTATTATTGAGTAACATGTGAATGAGGTGAAGAGAAATTAACTTTGAGCGCATGGCTTGGCCTTTTACATCGAACAATTGATCCGGTGGAAGAATTTTGGTGCTGAGATTGCAAAAGGACCTGAAAACCAAATATGCATCCCGTATATAAACCTCATCTTCCATATCCTCGGATTCTATACTATCATCAGTACCACTGTCCGGAGCGGCTTGTTCTGATGCTGAACGAGGTGAAGCTTTCGCAGGCTTGACTTGTGTAACCATAGTTGGCCCTTCTCCCATTTGTGAATCGTCGAAGCTTTTTCGGTGCTCCAGATCTTTGAGTGTGAGTTTTGGCGCATCTCCATTGGATGGTTCTTCTGCAGTCGCAGTTTCATCAACTGCTTCCTCTCCCTCGCTGCTTCTGGGTACTCCATTTAATGACTCTTGTGCATCGACCGTGAATGAGCTAGTATTTTCGGCATTTTTATCCAATTTCGAAAGGTTCAATCTGGCCTCCTTCATATGTATCCTAGTCTTTACTCTCTCAAAAACCGTCCCGACCATTTGTGTCAATGTCCCTTGCGCAACTTGTTGATTCGGACTACTTTTCGAAAGTAGGAAGACATTGTAAACCTGTCGCACTGCCTTTAGTAATCCCGCGCCGTGAACCACAATCTTATCATTTAAAACTGCCGCCAACAACGATTTCACAATCTGCAATTGGATTTCGACTGGCGTGGTTTCGCCCTGAAAACAATCGCATATAGTATCTATCGCTCGTTCGATTAATGGCGCACGATCTGCTTCTCTATCTGCGTTTGGTGATGAAGGAACTGAGAAGTAAGAATAGCTAATAAGTTTCCCAATACAATCTAATGCCGTCGTAGTCAATGGGATACTTCCGGATCGTGTAGCTTGTTGTAATGGATCGAAAATGATTTCGGGATCAGGTAATTGAGGTTCATGTTCTTTAATATCCTTCAGTGCTTTCTCAACCGCTTCCCCTAATCCTTTTCTCTTTTGGGCCTCTTTTGAATTATGTATAGCTTCCAGAGCCGAAATCACAAAGACGATGGAGCTCATGGTGGTCGATCGATTGCGCCAACTTCCATTCGTAGGTCGTGGTGTGATATCCTATTCTTTAAAGAGAGAGAAGAAAAGATCCCATAAAATGTAAGTTCCCGACACTTTAGTTAAAATTTATGAAATTAATAATTCCCTTGTATCTGTATTTGAGGGTTGTATTTCGAGGGGGGAAAGCGAACGGGTCATCATCACCAATTTCTTTCCCGATGAACCCTTAGCTGCCACATTAATAACACATTAACACATTAACACATATCTGGTCCGGCCATTTCATTGGAAACGTGAATCCCTGTTCATTCAAAATCCATTGAGCGCTTGAAAGCCAATCAAACCCCCAAACCTCTCCATCGGCGCTTAACTGCCAATAGGACTCTTGACGGTGGAATAATCTACGCCTACTCTACCACTATACTACTTTGGTACTAATCTCAAGGAGCTCCGGTCTGCCAACGGAACTCAACCTACGAGGTTTTCCGATATTCAACAGAACAATTTAAATCTGTGTTTTTGTCGCGAATAACTTCCTCCCACTCCACCCCAAACATTTACCACCCACCTTCCCGCCCTCATCCTACCATACCGGGTTCAAAATATCCCAAAGACTTTTATTTGTCTGGATACTGATTTGGGTTCTTTTCACTCCTTTAACTTTAGTGCTTTCGTTCTTCTTTTCCTCTAGATATTCCCATCAAGATGTTTTCCGCAGTGTTGAGAAAGCGTGCCCTTCAATCACCATCTCTGCCATATCAATTAGCAAGATGTTATGCCTCGAAATCTTTCCCTCCCCATACCGTAGTCACCATGCCAGCTTTATCGCCAACCATGACTTCCGGTAACATTGGATCGTGGCAAAAGAAGCCTGGAGATGCAATTGTTCCTGGTGATGTATTGGTAGAGATTGAGACCGATAAGGCGCAAATGGACTTTGAATTCCAAGAGGAAGGTGTTTTGGCTGCCATCTTGAAGCAATCTGGAGAGAAGGATGTTGCTGTTGGAAATGTTTGTACTACTTCAAGCTATAGAAAGGTTAGAGTGCTGACGGGAAAATAGCCAATTGCTGTTATGGTTGGAGAAGGAGAGGATACATCGGCTTTCGCGGATTTCACACTCGCAGATGCAGGAGGAGAGAAATCTGCACCACCACCACCAAAGGAGGAAGCCAGTCAATCTTCCGAGAAATCTGATACACAATCTGGAACTGCTCCCCCGCCCCCAACCGAATCGACCCCAGCTCCGGAGGAATCCGCTTCAAGTGGTGGTAGATTACAACCTGCTATGGATAGAGCAATCAATGCCAGCTCTGCGGCTATTAAATTGGCAATTGATACCGGTGTCAAGATTACTGGTGTCAAGGGTACTGGACTCGGTGGACAAGTTACTGAGGCTGATGTCAAGAAGGCTTCCTCTGGAGCTTCAAGCAGTGGCGCACCAGCTGCTGCTACTTCCAGCTACGTCGACACTCCTATCACATCTATGCGTAAGACTATCGCCAACCGTCTTACCGAGTCTGTGAACCAAAATCCACACTACTTTGTCGCCTCTACTGTCTCCGTTACCAAGCTCATCAAGCTCCGCACAGCTCTCAACGCTTCCGGAGAAGGGAAATACAAGCTTTCAATCAACGATTTCTTGATCAAGGCATGTGCTATTGCATGCAAGAAGGTCCCAGCTGTCAACTCAAGCTGGAGAGATGGTTTCATCCGCCAATTCAGCAACGTTGATGTCAGCGTAAGTTTTTTTCCTCTTACAAGTTCACTATCATTTACTAAAAATTTCCTTCTCAGGTTGCTGTTGCCACTCCAGTTGGTCTCATGACCCCAATTGTCAAGAACGTCGAAGGACTCGGTCTCGAATCCATTTCAGCACAAGTCAAGGACCTTGGCAAACGTGCCCGTGATGGTAAACTCAAGCCAGATGAATACCAAGGTGGAACTTTCACCATCAGCAACATGGGAATGAACAGCGCTATTGATCGATTCACTGCTGTCATCAACCCACCTCAAGCCGCCATTCTCGCCGTAGGAACCACTCAAAAGGCAGCTATCCAAGGCGCAGATGGAGGAATTGAATGGGATGATCAAATTACCGTTACTGGAAGCTTCGACCACAAGGTTGTTGATGGTGCCGTTGGTGGTGAATGGATGAAGGAGTTCAAGAAGGTTGTTGAAAATCCTTTGGAGTTGTTGCTATAGAATTGATGTGATGTGATATGATATGAATTCGGGGGCTAGGACAGGATTAGAACTGGCTGGAATGGAATGGTTAGGGAGGTTAGTTGATGTGTAGGTTGATGATACCGATGAAAGAAAGAAGAAAAGAGATTCCCCCATGTAACTCCTTGTACGATAATCAAATCAACGATTCGTCGTAGTATGCTTTTTGTGTGAGGCCTAATTTATAAATGATTGACACTGATATTTGGGATTGTAACATCAGGCGGAGCAACCCTTCAAAAGCACTGCTAATATTCCTGATCTGATTCTGAGTTATCTTCATTTCACAAATTATTACTTTCAATGAGCTCATATCATATTTCTTTTCAAGTAAGTAAACAGGCAAGTAAGTAAGCAGGCAAGCAAGGAATTGATCAAAATCCGTAGACTTACACACGCATACTCATACTCAAGTAATTCGATTGCGTATGTATGAACATATGATAATGAATCCTAATCCGATCCTAACAACACCTAGCTAGTTAATCCTAAAACCCCGCCCCAAACACCAGCCTCCATGGCTTGCAATTCCATCCCATAGTACTCACTCGAGTTACCCAAGCCACGAGTCCCATATAATATATCCAACCAACGCCTAGCAATGCATCGATCGGTATGGTATGTAAGTAAAAGTGCGTATCGTATGTAACTAAGTGCAATCATTCCTTCTTGCTCCAGGTTAAAGTGCACAATTCTCGAAATCCAGCTCAACCTCTACTCATTCACCCTAACCCCAAAACACCATTGTCGTTTCCACTCCCACCAGCATCCATTTCTCTCCTATAAACTCCTTCAAAATCCAATTGTCCAATACACCCCATGACCGTATCAATCTCTCTCTGCACATCCTGCAAATTCGCTTTTAATGCTTCGACCTCATCAAACTTTCTTCTCTTCCCCGCATCTTTTACCATTCCTTCGACGAAGAATTTCTGCTCTTCTAAAACTATTAATTTTTCTCGTAATTCCTTTTCTTCCTGTTCCATTTGAGATATTTGGGAAATATCTGAGACTTGTGATGATGTTTCTGTGGCTGTATCGTTGAATTTAATATTTGAGAGGGCGGAACGACCATTCTGAGGTCTTAAAGATGAGTGACTTGAAGAGGGAGTAGCATGTTTTAGGACTTTGGGGAGAGATTTAAGAGGAAGCATATGAAGATGAAGGAAACTGGAAGATTGCTGATAGATTGATTTTTGAATCTTTTGTTGAGTGGGTGATGTGGTTGGCAAGTCACGTATGCGTCTTCCAGCTTGATCATATTTTCCGAAACTATCTATTAATCTCTTTCGAACTTTGGCTGCTTCAGCAAGTTGAACATGTGACGGTGGTTTTTCTGGATCTTGAAGGGCAACTAATAAGCGTTGGAAATTGGGTAGTAATAGACGAATGCCCTTTTCGAATTGTAGAAGATTTTCATAAGCCCGCTGTAAGGGTGTTTTCTCCTTAAGTTCTGCAGCAAAATCTTTCTTGGAAAAGACTGTAGTTTTACAATCGCGACACATCCGTATATCAAGACTGATATTCTCCGAAAGTTTTTCTGACTGAATGTCAGTCACTGGAATATGTCAATGAATGACACTGAAAATGTTGGAAATAACAAAAAAGTTGAATACTTACGTGCTGTGACATTTAATCCAATTTCAGAGGAACATCCAGTTCTCGGATCTGAGCAGACAACTCGTCCGCATAATCGACAGTGATGCCGTCGAAATGACCATGAACCAAATTCTTGTTGACAAAAAGGACATTTTGGAACTTTTGCATCCTCTTCCCAAGTTACCACTGATTGTTCCAGTATTTTGCGCGGATTCTTCTGTCCTGCTAAAGATAATAATGTTCCATTACTGGCCAGATCTTCGGGTGGATTCGCAAGTAGTTGAGTTAATTTAGTGAGTCGTTTCTCTAACCTTGAGATCTCCAAATACGCTTTATCCACATGCTTCCTTCGCATTGCCATGAAGTCGTTTGTATGATCTCGCAAATAACCATTATGATCATTATATCCCTCTCTTGATTTAAAGCAAGTCTCGCAAACTCTACACCATAATCCCCTTACAGGTTCGTGTTGTGCCGACCTCGAGAGTTTGATTTGGTACATCGTGTGATCCTCACAGAATAGAAGACCACATTTCCTACAATTAACACTTCCATTGACAGCACCAAGTCTTTTCCCGCAAATCGGTTCCGTACATGTATCATTGAATCCTGATTTCTGCCAATGTGTCCTTGTAATTACTTCGTCGGGATCTGGTCTTGTTGGCTCGGGGGTTGATATACGATTTCCAGAAAGTGTATTCGGTATAGGAATCGATGATGTCGATACATCGTTTGATTCGAATACATCTAGTCCCTTGAGTTTTTGATTTATCACTGCCAATGGTTGGAACTTTTTTGCCTTAGTAACCTGCTTGTCGAACCAATTCTTCACTTCATCTTGTTCTACCTCTGGAAGTTCTTGGTGATTATCATCGAGATGTCTATTGAGAGTGAGTTTCCTTTCCAAATTTCGTAATACAAGAGGCATACCGGTTTAATTGCAATAAAGTCATCTGCCAAACATTATTATTACTCTCACATAACAATATATCAAGGGGCTAGCCTACCATTTCTTCGCTACATATTGGACATAGGAGCTTCGAGGTCACAGCGGTGACACTTGAAGAGCGACCATTTTCCAGCGAAACTCTCGACCTTAAATCCTGACTATCGTTTGGCAGAGGCGAAGTCGCAAGAGGGGATATTGAATGAGTCGAACTTAACGAAAGAGTACTTTCTGAAGGGGTAATGAAACTGGAACTTCGTTGTTGCGCCGGAGGGGCAGGAGGTGCCAATGACTTCCCACTACCCAAAATCCTCCCACCTCCCAGCTTTCTGCTGGACATGATTGTAAAGATATCAAGATTGTGAGGGATTTTACCTCAGATCCTCACCAATTCAAGACATTGATTTGTTTAAAGGTTCTCTGTCTTTAAGGCTTTCCCTCCGCCTTGTTCATTCTGTGACGGTGGTTTCGAATGTCTTGAGTAAGCGAATCTCTCTGGCTGTGCCTTATCGGTACTGTACCGAATTTCATTTGCTTATCGGAAATGTCATCAACGATAAGCATTCACATTTACAATAAAGCCCAGAGATATATCCAATAAAGAATTGGTTATTATGCACAACATCCAATATTTCAATGTCAATACCGATGGGTGAAGAAAATTTTCCAAAAGTTGAGGGTGGCGGATCATTGATACTGGCATGGCAAATCAAGAATAAACGAGTACTAGTAGTTGGAGGCGGAGAGGTAAAAACTCCTTTCCATCATCATTCTTCCGTACTGATCATTTGAAAGGTTGCAGCAGGTCGAATCTTGAACGTTTTAAATGCAGATGCAAAGGTCACTGTTGTATCACCTCGAGAAGGTCTGAACCCAGAAGTCGCATATCGAGTACAAGAGGGACAAGTCGATTTTGTGGATAGAAAGTTCGAACTATCCGATCTCGACAATGTTGACATGGTATTGACTGCCGTCGATGACCCGGAAGCATCTTCACAGATATGGAAGTTGTGTAAAGAAAGGAAAATAGCAGCGAACATTGCAGATGTGCCCCCTGAATGTGACTTCTACTTTGGAAGTGTTCACCGAGATGGACCTCTACAAATCATGGTTAGCACAAATGGGAAAGGTCCACGATTTGCCAACATCGTAAGGAGACAAATTGCATCGAATTTACCAGACAGAATTGGAGAAGGGATAGAGAAGATTGGAAAATTAAGGCAAATGCTCAGGAAGGTTGCACCAGGACCAGAAGAAGGACCAAAGAGAATGGCATGGTAAGCATTTCTGGACAATGATATTGCCACCCGCGCCACCATACTTATAACAAGCAGGATGATCAAAGTTAGCGACGCTTATAGTTTAGAAGACCTACATGCGATGAACGAAGAAGATATGGAGATGCTACTAAGATTCTACGCCCCAAATCAAGTCCCACGATTTCATTGTTTACAGAAAATGAAGGATAAGTCGTGGGACTTGGGATGTTTACGACCATTGAAGGGTGAAGATGAAACTTTCGATGGCTCTTGGGGATTCTCCGTGGGATGGGGTTGATAAATTTGACCGACTGTATACATAACGGGAAAATATTGGCGTTCTTGTTCTATCGGAAACAACTCTTTGAATGAGCACTTGATAGACACTTTTCCAAGCTTTTGGAATAACAATTACTTATCATGGACTATCTCAATCGAAAACAATTGGAAATGAACCAAGAGAATTTATCATATTGGGGCAAAAGTGCTGATGTTTCTCCCATCAACTTACCCACTCCAGGCACTCTCATCTTACCTTTTTCTTGGCTGCAATGCTCTGTTGAAGTTCGTCCACCACTCTTAGCATGAAGCGACGTTCGGCCAAGCTCTGATGTTATATATATGATTCTTTCAAAGTTGTGGCTTAGGTCTGATTTCGTATATTTGACTTTCTTGAGCTTATGGTCTAGGTCTGACGACCTCAAAACTCACACACAAACATACAAACATACGGTGTACAAACTTTGAATACAGCCGTACTCCGACAGGCATATTGCTTGTCAAAAGTTCTTGGGTTTATCAGTCCTAGAGTTTCAGGTAGATCTGATATGCCCAACGACTTATTCTTTTGTTCTTTTGTTCTGCAGACTGTGTATGTTCCTCCTTTTTATGCCTTTGTTAAATCATTAATTCAAGCTGCATGAGAATATGTATCGCTTTTGATAGTTCGATCCTTCCGGCTAACACGTTCTTCATCAAGTCATTTCTCCGCGTTTCACTGGGTTTATACGTCCGGGGTCCCCACACCCCACGCACGCTGGAGAAATCTCCTCATCAACTCATCAACTCATCAAGTCTGATCAAAGTAGATCTTATCTTCGAATGAAAGTGTATGCAACCTTGACGAGTACGAATCTCATTTCTCGGCATAACCCTGAGCCGACGGAGAAACTTTTGAAAACAAGACGACTCAAATTGAGGATGTGAAGGCCAAGACCTAATTATCTCTATACCCCTCAATGATCTCCTGTTCCTTGATTGCATGTGAATAAGCACGATGTTAATCTTTGCATAAGAATATATTCAATGATGATTTGTGAATATGCAGATACTATATAAGTTGGTAAGTTCCTTACTCTTTTCCGTTTGTAATTTTTTATCACGCCTCTTAATCACATCAAGATGCGGTGCTCTCTTCTTTTCGCATATGCATCCGCATCCGTAGCAAGTGTAATTAGTACAAGGGCCGAAGATGCTGCTATCAAGTATTCTACCTTAGTTTCTGATTCATTCATTCAAAGGGGAGTGCCCAAGACGGCCCAATATGCTCAAGCAGTCTTCTACCGAGGTGTTGAATTGGCATACAATGCCACCGGGAACGCAACATACATTAATTGGCTAAAATCACAAATGGATACTGCTGTATCTGCAAATGGATCAATTCTCGGTTATCCATCCTACCCAGCTTCCCTTGATGACATTCGAATTGGAACCATCATCCTCGATACATGGGCTCGAACCAACGAAACAAGATATAAAGTTGCCGCCGACAGATTACGTCAACAGTTTAACTACAATCCACGAACTGCATCTGGAGGATTCTGGCATCGTGCACCTACATACCCGAATCAAATGTGGTTGGATGGTATCTTCATGGCTGATGTCTTTTATGCTCAATGGACATCCTACTTTGATGCCGCAAATGTTACTGCTTGGGATGATATCCTATTGCAATATTCGCTTATCGAAGAACATTGTCGCAATCATACCACAAATCTTATCGTTCATGGCTATGACGAGAGTAAAACTCAAGTATGGGCTGATCCTATAACAGGAGCATCACCTAATGTATGGGATCGAGCATTAGGATGGTATTTAATGGCTCTCGTCGATGTTCTCGATTACTTCCCCGAATCACATGAAGGACATGCAAAGCTTCTTGATTGGTTCATTACTGCATCAGCAGGTGTAGCTGCTGCTCAGGATACAACAGGTGGTTGGTGGTTAGTAATGAATGAACCATATCCAGGAAAACCACGAAATTATATCGAGTCTAGTGGTTCAGCGATGTTCGTCTATGCGATTTTGAAGGGTGTTAGAAAGGGATATCTTGGAAGTGAATATATTGCGCCAATGAAGAAGGGTTATGAATATCTTGCGGAAACTTTCGTCGCCTTCAATGGAACGAATGGTACTGTTAATTGGGAGGGAACAGTTTTGGTGGGAAGTTTGGGATCGAATGCTACATTTGAGGTTTGTCTTGTGTGAAATTTTATTGGAAATCTGACTAACTGTCGAATAGTACTATACCTCGATTGCCATTGATGAGAATGATTTGAAGGGTGCTGGACCTTTTGTTTACGCTAGTGTGGAGTATGAGCAATTGGCAGCATAGAGCATTGATTGGATTGAACTATTTGCCAGGAATGAAGACTTTCAAGATGTTTTGATGGTTTCGGTCAACTACGCCATAAACCTAGTACATAGAGTGTATTGTTTATATAAGGAATATTATTAAAACCAAGGATTTCTCATCATGAGACTACAGCCCGGACTATTGAAGTGAAGAAGAATCGTGTGTACCCATCAAAATTATTACACGGGAAAACTGGAAATCTATTGATTATGAATGTCGACGTTGAAAACAATCGTCAGTCTACTTCCAATGCCAAATTTATCTATAAAATCGTACATCTACATGTGGGCAAAATCTAGACCGTGCAACGCCGAAGATAAATATAGGGGTTTCACCACGTGATAAACATGTGACATATAACACAAGAAAAATAAGCCTAGAAGGCCTTCCATACTTTACAGTTTACCAAACTTCATCTACAAATGCGCTTGCAAATGTGCCTTTTGAGGGAATGTAGCAAAATCATACCCATTTCCCTTCTCAATACTCCTCTTCCAAGCAGGTCTCTCATAACACCTCTTTAACCATTCATCCAAAGCCGGAAACTCCTTCTCCAAATTTACCCATCCTCTCTGTTTAATCAACGCCATTGGAAATTCCAATATGATATCCGCTCTCCCCGGATTCTTTCCCATTAAGAATCCTCCCTCAGGACCTTCCTTCAACTCTTTTTCCAAATCCCCCAATACTTTCCTCAAAGCAGGTCCATCAAATCGTTTCCCCATAGGTCCAGCTCCATTAGCTATAGCATTGAAATCAAGCATCAACATCATATTTGTTGCTCTTCCCAAATCAGTCAAGGTAATAGAAATGAGCATTTCATCACGGATCCAATCGCCATTACGGAGACCAAAGGTATCAGCGGAATCGAAAGTACGGATAAGGTAAGTGGCTATGGCGAGAGATTCGGGGATATAGCGGTTTCCATCTTTGGGACCGGTGATGAGTAAAGGAGCTTTTCCGTAATGACCGGTAGCTTGAAGAGATGGTGGTGCGAGTAAAGGAGCCTTGGGATCGGTGGCGGGATTACGGGTATGGAGTTGGAGATTGTAGGGAATGGAAAGTTCTTCTAGAAGCCAGAAGATCCGTTGAGATTGTGAGTCCTTTGATTGTTAGTATGTGAGCAGGTATCATTGAATAATTGGAATGGCTAAAACCTTACATTGAGGTGGTGAAACGTGGGTGTGTTGTCTGTCATTTTGTTGGGCTTAAGGTGTGATGATGTAATGCGGGGTAGAAATAGGAATGGAAAGATATATAGAAAGGAATTGGACGAGAGATGAGATTTACATGCAAGATATATGATATTGATTCACTGCTCGAAGAAAAAGTCTAGAACTTTGTTCGAATTACCTTGATTTATAATATCAAGAATGAGACGTCGATTTCAAGGTGAGCAGATAAGATCCACATGGTTCGGTTAAGAATAGAGGGGCCTCGGAATTTCGGTCGACTAGTGACGATCCGAATGGCATCGAGTCCGGACATAATAAGATGGGAATGACTAGTTAGTCGAACATAAGAGAACGTGTAATCAATTCAATGAATAATTACTTTCCAAATTGAAGAAATCACAAGGAAAATCGCTAAGATGTTCGGTTTCCAAAGTGTTGGGTTTCTCTGGATGGTAATTTTGGTGTATCATTGATACTACCCAAGCCAAGATTTGTGAGGAATGATAGATCTTGATTATCTTCAAATTACATTTTTATATCACTTGGAGCTTGACACATTGAACACATATGAGATTATTGGAGGATATTCATGGTATGATAAGGAGACTTATATTTTCATTATTATTTGAGGTTTTAAGGTATTTTTGGATTGACTATGAAATTAAAGGAAGGACTTGAAAAGGAAATCACTAGAAAAGTACTTGAAAAGGAAAAATCTCAATACCTAGTGGATATTTTCGCTAGCGACACTTATCCATACTCAAATTCTTCGCACTCCCTTCTCAACCTTTTACTCGTCGACCTAATGGTGGGGCTGTTCCAATGGCCACTTGGTCCATGGGGTGAATCGGACAGTGCAATGATCACAAAGGCCTACCTTTGCACCTAGACGGATAACGATTTTTGGAATTGAGACTTGAATATGATCTTCCGACTCGCGAGTTGTTTCGGCCTTGAACATGATTTCCAGAATTTCCTTGCATCTAGCTCTTATCTCCGGAGATTCAAGCTGATGTGGAAGAGCGCAATCCACATCCTGAACAATGAACTCATTTAAGTTGTTGAACCGCAAGTCTTTGAACCCCATGCGACGTACTGCGTAGTTCTCGAGATCCATGTCCTCAAATCCGAAATAATTGTCTTGCCAGTTACATGACGTCTGCCTCCAATTCCAAGAAGAATTCATAAAAACGTTGGGAGATACTTGAACCTTCCTGACAAAGTCGGGGTCTATGAGCAGTGGAATTCTGTACGGCATAGCGAATGCGTCATCCAAACCATGCATATAAACATCGCACCGAAGGCTTTCATCGACTACTACGTCGATTTCAGGATTGAAGAGAATTCTGAGTTCCTCTCCCTTTGGAACCCAATAATACCCGGAAAGTCTTAGATCATGAAGACGCTCGGCCGAAATCGCTATGTTTTGGTAACATTTTAGGGCTTCATATCTGGCCTCTGCATTAACACCAAGTAACGAAGGAATGTAGACGGCATTTAGAGGTCGGCTGCTGTTAGCGCTCAAGCACCATCTACTCAATAAACGAGGAGTTAATGTAGCTTTCCAGATCCTGATTCGTATATCTGGGGGAAGTTGTGGGAAAATTGTGAACTTCTCTAGAGCTTTACCATTAGATGATTGATCTTGAGAATTCATCTCGAAAGTAATTTCTAATTCAAGTGATCTGAAGCCTGAAATACTTGATTTAATTACTCGAGTAGTGTAGTATTGAGGTAGTCAAATAAACGAGGATGATCTTTTAAAAATGCTTGTAAAACATCAGAGTTATATAAACTGAGCTAGGTCCTTGTTCCAATGTTATTCTCCATCAAAATGAGCTTTGTTTGATATTTATTCGAGGTATCTTCAAGGATTTAGTCAGTTTTCTTTGTTATACTCATAAAATTGTAGACATTCAATTACCTTTAGAACAATGCGTTATCCCCCTACGGATTGCGCGTCTCTTTGTCGTTCCTGCCCTCCATATCAAGAGTCCCGCATTTTACCACGAAACACGAGGTCACTTGTACCCCTCAACCTTCTAGTATCGGAAGAAATCATGATAAAAAGTCCAATAATTATGTAGCACTCACATCTAAAACCCCGATACAGATTTTTGATAAATATTTCATTCGTATTTGCCAAATTATTTACAAGTAATATAAACCATTTACGGTCCCCGCAAGCTAATTCGGATCATAGTGAGCCAAAAGACTCAACTAAAATTCCCAGTACTCCACCAATCCTCCATATGACCCATTCCATCACCTCTTTGATGAAAAAAACTTTCCGCCAAAACTGCCAATTCATCATCAGAATAATGAAATGGTGGTTGAACAAATTCTTGTTCTTGTTCTTGATCTGTCGTTCCATTTCCAAGATTGACCACACTAGTATTGACAGAATTAGGACCGGATCCCTCAAAATCTTGTCTATCAACTCTGGTAGGTTCTGGTAGTGATGAAGCATGACTAATTTCATGAGTAGCAGGAATTGAAGCCGAGTATAAGGATGGTCCGAAAAGACGACGAGCCAATGCGGGGATTTCACTCGAGGAAGAGTATTCTAGAATTTCCCAGAATTGACCTAGGTCAATGAGAAGACTACGATTAGGGGTTTGTGGTGGTGCATCAGTATTTGTATAAGTGGATGAAACTGTATCACAAAGACGTTGAAGTTTTTCCGCCTGAGTCAATGTTAGTACCAAAATAAAACTCTTGAGGATGATTCAACTTACCATTCGTGCAACATGAGGCCATTCTTCAAAATCTCTTATAAATTTCAAACACTTATCAAAGTTATCTCGTTTTTCTTGTCGTACAATTGGATCCTCGGCAAAACATTCTTGTAAATATATTGTTGCAATGATCGCTACACAGTGAGCAAGAAATGGATCAGAGACTTTGAAAGATTTAACTTCCAACATATCAATATATCTAATGACCCAACTAGCATGCGATGAGATCAAATCTGAAATATGTTGTAGGAATATTTCTGGAATGTTAGATTTGAGATGTTTTAATCGAAGTGATAACAAAAGTGGATTATTCAATAGGCAAAGGTTTGTGTGATACAAAAATTGAATGAACAACCAAGGACCCCAATAGTCTCGATTGGCATGTAATTCTTCCGAAGTTCTTTGAGAAAATTTGGCGGATTTGAAGCGATGAATTTGTGAAGTACGGGTTTCAAAGTCCATTTGTTGAGCCATTATTAATGCGTAGTCTGATTGAGGAGACCAAGGGGGTAAAGTACTTGGATTACCACGTCTTCTCGCGTACCGGGTAATCTTAAACCACACTTCACTAAGTTGAATGGCATAAGCAACGACACCTTTATCTTGAGTATCAGATATAGCAAACTCTGGAGATGAAAGGTCGGGAGTTTCTCCATTCGTAAACTGGCCATGATTCAATGGTTTACCGGTGGTTTCTGGATACCATGGAAATTTATCTTCACCCGCGAAATCTATAACACTGAACTCTGCGCCATGTAATCTTTTGAGGAGGAATAAACTCCAAAAACATCGTCGACGTTCTTCACGCAGCGAATTAGATAAATGAGCATGAGTTTCTGTCGTGAGACCAGCATTATGAGCTAAGCTCATGGCTAGACTACTATGTACACTTGCTTGTCGCGTATTTCCATCTAAGAAGATATTAGCTGTGTAGTAATGTGTAGACGTATTAAACGTACTAGTGAAGTCTACTAGACTAAGAAGGCATAGAGATTGTAGTGTTGAGAGTTCTACTCGACCTCCAAATATTCTGGCGGAGATGATGGAATGAGCTGCCTCTACATATCCCGTAATGAGTTCAGATTGATTATCCCGGAAGATATCATCATCTGAAAAGCGTATTGCCAAAGCTAAGATTGAGAAAATTACTTCTGGGTCACGATCGTTGATTGTTTCAACAAATCTATTCCGACAGAACACAGGAAGTGGCTGACAATCGCAGTATAGTAGATAAGTTTTTGCAATACTTATGACTGCCTCATATGGTGGAAGTTTGCTTCAATTTGGTCAATTTAATGATCGTATAAATTACTGCATTGAAAATTCTCACCTACTCGAAAGCCTAAAAACATTTGGTGTCCTCATTGTCTGTCCCAACTGTGATAAAACAGGGGAATTTGACATATGTCTTGATGCGCTCCTACTCATGGATACTTGATTTGAAAGGACCTCTGCAAGTTGAGCCTCAACTGATTTCAATCTATCTTCCTAGTAAAACTTATAAGCGCTGATATTCATAATCAAAGTCCTACACTTATAACTTACCAAGTTTACATCATTTGATGATCTCACGTGGCTTTTCTCCTGTATCCGAGTCGGTGTTGGTAATGGAGTTCTCTCAATCGAGGTTCTCTCATTGGCATGATTTAAACCATCATCGGCATAATAACAATTTTGTCTTAATCTCGCACAATGCGAGCATATTGGTTTTTCACCCGGACATCTTGTTTTCTTGCGCCTGTTCCAAGTTCTTCATTAGTCAAAATAGTTTTATACATTCATGTTCTTTGATCCCCACTTCTGATTCTGACTATCTCTTAATCCAAATGGAAAGAACTATTACATACCGGCATGGCTCACATGCTTGGCGAATGCGTTTTGCTGGACGTTCTGACATTGAAGCACTTTCGATGAAATGTGCAAAAAGATTGACGTCGTTCATCTATCATGGTGTTTGTTTATCAATCGAAATGCGTGAGTGGGATAAAAGTTAGTTTATTGATAAAGAAGTCGGTGCAATTAATGCACTAGTAGTAGTCACAATTATATTACTAACCAGATTTGGGTCAGATGAAGGAGCAGGGGTTCCCGGCGGAGAACGGATATTGTTCGGATCATTCTCCTTTTCTACCCGAGTGGTTAGGAATGTTTTAATCAATACAAAATTTGTATGGTCATTATAAGATGTTGAAAACTGTTATGAATGATTTCAATCTCGAATATAGATTAAGAAGTTATTATAAAATTTCTAATATAATGAAAGGTATACCATCTAGGGTATCCAGAAATTAAAGTCTCCTTGATGTACTCCTCCATGTACTCCTTGATGTACTCCTTGGTGTACTCCTTGGTGTAATCCTCGATGTAATTCTCGATGTACTCTTCGATGCCCCCCCCTCAAACCCATGAACAGTAAAAACCAAAGTTTATAAGCTGGCTCTCATCTCGACTTCTGGTTGCGTACCCGAAACATTTCTCTCAATATCCAATCCCATATCATATTCATTCATCTCCTCGATTGTTAATTTCTTCTTCTCATCCAATACTTTGTAATTAGGGTTGTTGGTATTCGATGAAAATCCGATTCGTTCATTGATATTTACCCTAGCAAGAGCACTAGCCGCTTGTACCCGAGAAGCTCTAGGCTTACGAATTTGTTCATACAGCTTTAATCCCTCGCTAATGGTTACTTTTGAATTGGCAAATCCATATTTCCTTCCAAAAATTATACCCAATGCAGCCGCATCTTCTAAAGCCTGACATGCCCCTTGACTTTGATCTGGAAGCATAGGATGTGCTGCATCACCAAGAATACAAGTAGCGCCCTTTTGCCAATATGGATATGGTTGATGAACAAATAATCTCCATGGTTTGACATCAGTTGAGTTCTTGAATAATGCAAGAAGTTCCGGATCGAGGTCAGGAAATGGTCTGAGGATATCTTCAACGGTAAGATTAATATTCCAACCTTCGCCGGCATGAGAACTTTCGTTTGTCGGGAAGAAACAATAGAATGAGTGAACTTCTCCATCTCGACATGGTGAGAACACAATCTTGTGAATTCCTTGTCCACCCCAAAATTCGATAGCACTATTCGGTGATAGATCTCGAAGTCCTAACCTCCTTGCATCTTTTGTTTCGATAATACAATGTAAACATGTAGATGTGGATAATTCTCGATCCGGCACAATTCCTAAAGTTTTTCGTACTTGTGACCCAATACCATCTGCGCCAATAATCAAATCATGTTTGACTTTTAGACCATTCTCAAAAGTAGCAAGGCCTTGTTCATGATCGATCTCGGCGCATTTGTGATTGCATTTTAAGATTGCTGGTATGCCGGAATGATTTGACCCAGTAGCAGAGTCCATCAACATCTCGTGCATATTGACTCTGTGAAACATATTATAAACGTATCCCCATCTGCTCTTGTAGTCGGCCAAATCATATACATTTTGAACCTCTCCAGTTTTCCAGTCATGCGATATAAGCTTTTCTAGAACCACAGGTCGTCCAATTGAGATATTGACACCCCATTCTTCAAGCCACTTTGTGCCATTCGCCGCACAAGATATAGAAGCACCAACTTCTCCAGCGAAATCTGCCCGTTCATATATTGTGACTCGATGTCCGGCTTGTCGTAAACTTGTGGCAACAGCGAGACCACCTATTTTACCAGATTTATTAGCTCTTGTGGACAATTCCGAATGGGATTCATGCATACCTATTCCACCACCAATCACACCAATATCCAATTCTCTCCAGGAATTCTCCATTGAGCTAATATTGATCGACGCCGAATATTGAAGACTGCAAGATGGATGATGTGGAATCTCGACAAAATAAATTCACGGATACTGATATGTTTGAAATCAAATGAAAAGATAAAGGTTTACTTGACCAGAAATGAAAACACAGGAGTGTTTTACCTTGACTCTCTTTATAACTTCTCTATTGCAACACCATAGTTCTTACCTATGATGGATATAGCTGGTGCAGTTCCAAATTGGTTAAACGCAGAGTCTGCAACATCTTGCATTAGGATGAAACCCCTCACTTACTTATCGTCGAGATAGGAATGATACGTAGATACATCTAAGCTGAATGGTTTCCGCATCCGCTTCCGTGTTGTGTAAATAGTTTGACTTTTTGAAGATGGGATTAATTGGCGAATTGTTGGAATACTAGAACTTTATCATGACTTATGTAAGACATTCCGCTTCCGATCCGTTAGCGTGTTACTAACTATCAACTCGATTCCCGCAGTCCTCGCTAGGATAGTACACTTTCCGACATTACAGCTTTATTATTGGTGATGTGTTGCCTTACTTTTTGATGACATTCCCAAATTCACATCACCGCATTTTAAGATCGAAAAGTCAAAGTCAAAATGACTAATCTAGGTGATCCATCAGTCAGTGCTCCTGTTGACTTTCTAAGAGAAGATGTCAAATACGCACAAGAGCATGACTTGCAGACTTTGAGTCTCTTTACTCCAAGTCAAACCAAAGATGATAAGTCTCTCACGGGAGCCGTTGGAGAACCTTCCACAACTTCATCCAAGATTTGGGTAATGTAAAAACTCCCGAATCCGTCACACAGATATATATCACGTGATTGAAATCATTTTACCATTCTAACATCTTTTCAGTTATATTCATGGGGGGGCGTGGCGTGATCCACTTGTGACATCCTCTTCTTTCATTCCCACGATCAATTACCTTGTGTCTTCATCTATTGAATCCAAGATCGCCTCATTTGCAAGCATCAATTATCGTCTATCTTCTCATCCATCCTTCCCTCAAGATTCTTCTTCAGTTCCGAGGCACGAATACCGCAATGCTAAGCACCCTGATCATATACAAGATATATGTTCTGCACTATCTTATTTACAATCTAAATACTCTATCGAAGATCAATATCTACTCGTTGGTCATTCATGCGGTGCAACACTAGCAATGCAAATTTCGATGGGAAAAGAATATTTACATTCTTGTGGTATACCAGATGAACATTTGACATTCAAACTCCCACGATATGTTCTCGGAGTAGCTGGAATTTACGATTTAAGATTGCTTCGTGACACAAATCCTCATCCTGCATACAATGAATTTCTCACTCAAGCATTCGGGTCTGACGAAAAAATCTGGGATGAAGTTTCACCAGCCAAATTTTCCAGTTTTGAGGAATTTGGAAAGACTGGAAAGATTCTTGCTTTTGCTACTTCACCAGATGATGAGTTGGTTGATGAGATACAAATCGATGTTGTGGTGAAGAATGTTCATGGTATTAATGGAGGAGTAGTGGTGAAAAATCTCAAAAATCATCTGAAGGGAACTCACAACAAAATATGGGAGACTGGAAATTTGGCCAATGCTATAGTTGAGGTCTTGAATTCATCTGAGTAGTCGATTATGAGTGGAGAGATTTAATGATAAATTTCGGAACTACAACTCTAATTTGACGACATTACTTCATACGTCTTCACCTAAGGAAGCTGAACAAAGGTTATTCAATTTCAATCATTCCCTCGTGGTCAAAATTTGTGACCGCTTTTCATCGTTTGGTCATTTCTTGGTGGAGGTGAACAGCTGATACCAAAGGTCGACTCGGGAAACGACCATTCTTCGCTTGAACTTTTAATATTTCTGATGCGGCAGCTCGTATCACTTATTCTAGAAACTGTGTACAGAACCGGAATGTGCGCAATTGGCTGAGTTTTTCGACATAGTTTTAGGTACACGGAGACAGGAAGCCAGCCACAAGCCCAGTCATAGTCTTCAAATCTTTCCATAGTTGATCGTTGTCCTACAGCTGGAAGGATTCTTGGGAACGCCTCAAAGTACTTTTATCAAGTGTTGTTGTATTGTTGATGCGTAATGGAATTCTATTGTTATCGTTCAGGGTCAATACATTGAATGCCAAGCAGGCATCAGCCTTGGTTTGCAGATTTCACCTTGGTTCAATGATAGTCCAAGTGAATTATTATTCCGTCCCATACAGTCCTTCCATAAAGCTTTCCATTTCTACGCGAAATATGGTCTAAAATACATACAAAGTACATTTTCAAAAGCCCTTCTTGCCAGTCAGTTCTTCATATCTTCTACCAAAATGCTCTCTCCAAAATCCTTCAATTTTCACATGCTTTTACTATCTTTTCTTGCATTTTCCATCTCCTATTCTACAGCTCTGGTCTCAACTAGAGATAATTTGGAAGTATATTACCCTACTGATTGTTACGATACTCTCACTCAATCTTCCTATTCTGAAATCTCATACTACTCGTCTTTATCAACTGCCCAATCCCATTTACCACCCGATTCATTTGCCTCTATCAATTTATACGAAACAGTCGAATGGCATGATAATTCATGGACAGTGACAGTACCTGTAGATCCGTTTACTGTTACAATTGAAATTGGTTATGATGCTCCACAGGCATCTGTTGGAGATATCATTGGTATTGCTGCATCGCCGGATTATATTGGGGTAAAAAATTGTTATAAGCAGGAAAGAGTGGTACTTTTCAAACCCAACGAGTGGACTGAGTGTTATGCTGAATATGCTTGTGGTGATGTGAGTTTCATTTTTTACTCATATTGAGATCTGGTATTGGTACTGATTTTTTGGTGTTCAATTGTAAAGGCTTTGAAAGTTTGAATTGAAAAGAGTTTTGGTTACATTGGTAGTCATTTATACCCCACTACCAAAATTCGATGCTTCGGGAGATGAGCAGATGAACGAGTCAGTAACTTAATTACAAACAAGCATATTGTTCTTTGCATTTTATACAGTCTCATCTGCTTTAAGGTTCTCTTTCACCAAAGTGCAAAATCCTTATGTTTGATTTATGCCCCTCGCGATTAGTGATTGAAGTCATCAGAACTCAACTTTTATGGAAGATGTCGTGACAAGCCATGATTTCGGCGAATTCATATTCCGCCAGTGAGACTTCAATCCACGAATCATTAATGCGGCTCATTTTGAAACGAATGTCTTACGTGAGATTCGAGTCTAGTGTACATGATCTGTCTCTTCATACTGGGTTGATGGATACGTGTATATTATTCATACAATTCCACCTCTAGGGATTAATATTTGTATTCTTGTGCAAGATGGTTTTGTAAAATATATAAATATATCAAAACTTCATTTGTGGAGAGGAAGGTATATATCGAGAGGTAGAATCACCGGCAAAGTTTCGATTTCTATGCCCATTTTTGCTTGTAGGTCAGAATATTTCCAACAGTCTAAAGAACGAGCAAAATTCTGACAATAATCTCAAATACTTATCCAATCAAGCAATCAATTGTTATCATGTAGTAAAGTAAGACTTTGAAACAATCGTCCGCCTGGCTGTGCAATTAGGTAATCTTACCTTCACAAAGTTGGCGAGTCAATAACCATTAAGGAAGCTCTTGTAAGCCGATTCAAGGATCACGGATAAATTCACAGATCATGATAATGACGATTGCGTCGCTGTTCCTGCACCTGTGCCGTAAGCTATGTCAAAAAGGTTATTATCCGTCACAGAAACAAGATTTAAGGCTAGTTTTCAAGGCTGTGTGAAGAAATCTACATCTCCAGGGTAATGTTCAGCTTGTTGCCTCTTTTTCTTTCCAACACAATAAAACAAGTGCCTATCATTTTTTAGATGGAAAACGTTTCAATACCATTGTCGTCGCAGAAAATTGATCATGGCAAATTTTCAATATGAATTAAGTTCTCTTCCTGAAAGAGAGGCTCATTCTACTTCTCCTGTTTCTTCAATGGGGAATAGCAGGAGAAGCTTCGATAGAGACCAAGATAATGCGACTTCATCAACCAGAGAGCCATCTTCAATTTTACATAACGATAACGTTGCTGGTGTTCAGATATCCGAACGCACTTTGAATAGATTCGATCATAACTCTACCACATCACTTCATCATGAAGATCCTCCTGCATATACAATTTCTCCGGAGATATCACAAGTCAAAAGTTATACTTTGAAAAGGAATTGGGGTGGGTTTTGGTTGTCATTAATTTTTTCAACTTTGATTCTATTACAATGGATTGTGAGTTCTTCAAGTCAAGTAGTTTAATTGAAGTATCTCACAATTGAATGTAATCAATAGGGTCTCGTTCATATATGTTATAAGCCTTTTGGCTCGAGTTATTCATACGAAATTACAGCTGCGACCAGGAAATACGATTTTAAATGGAACGAAAGATGGTTAAATACTTTTCAAGTCTTAATCACGATTTGCTCATTGTTTGTACTAATTGTTGTTTCAACTATTCTCTCAAGAGCTGCTGTTGTCTTTACACAGCGCCGAAATTCCAAGCCAGGATATACATTAAGTCAAATAATTGCTATTGCGGATGAAATTTGGCTTAGTATCCCAGCTATTTGGAAGTGCTCGATTCAAAAAGATATGAAACTTATGAAATCAGGATATCTACTATATGCGTTTAGCCTTTGTATATCCGGTTAGTCCTCTCTCTTTAATAACAATATTGAGAAGATTTAATAAATTTTTTAGCGATATTGATCTACCCCATTCAACAAGGCTTTCTCCAGATTTTTGACATCTATGTACCGAATCCTCAATATCCATCTCAAGGTTATTTTCATAACATGTATCGTTATAATTACCCACTACTCAACGGAGAAAATATTCTTTACGATTTATATACTTCACATGGATATCAAGGAGCTCTCAGTACAGCTTTGGTTAACACCAATCCAAATGATATCCAACCGAATTTATGGAATCCATCAAACTCTTCCAGCTCATATCCAATTGGACGTCCATCTACTAATATCTCGGCGGGTCTTCAAGAAAGATTGTCAAATTCTTCAACATCATGGTATGCAATTCAAAATAATACTTATAGCAATGGGATGTATAACTCTACTGGTCTCCGAATGAACACATCCATTACATGTTTCATCATTCCACAACGCGAGTTTCCAACAGTCTGTCCAGGTCCTTCGCCATGGACTACTTCCATCAATTTAACTACTGCAAACAATACCATGACAATTGAATATATTGCGTATGGTATTAATGGTTTGATTTTGAATGCTTGTGTACCGGGCAACAAATATGCTTTTCCATGGTCGGTCAATAGTACGCTACAAACCATCGAAGAAGAATTGTATTTTGATATTGGTTGGACTATGACGGATATTGGGCATGAACTCACTGGAATTGGATCTTTGCAGAATTACACACAAAAGTAGTTTTTCATCTCATTACATTTGAATATTTTCATTGGCTAAATACTCATAGGTGCACGGCAGATACCACTTTTGGGTATTTTAATCTTCCAACATATGCTAACAGTAGCGCTGGACCTCTATTGCCCGCCGATATTCCGATATTTGGAGCTATTGCGAGGTACGTAGTTTATGACAACAAGTAAGACGTTAAAACTGACATCAGCTTCAGTGAAACTACACCCCGAACCATATTCAATGAGAGTGATCCATTAGTTGGTCTATACAGTGCAATAAATCGAATGACACTTGACTATCATGGTCCTCTTTTGACATCAGCTCTAGCATTATTTCCGGATTGGAGCAGTATGACAGATGAATATGGCGGTATTGATCAACGACTTAACATACAATGGCCGCTTAGTAAATTTACTGGATCGATAAATCAGAATGAGTAATTAACCATTGAATCTCTACTCAGTTATTATGTAATTACTAACATCATCAGATCTTATGCATCCTATCTCAGTCGATTCGCAGCCAACCAAAATTATCTTGAGAACAGTCTCCGCATTTCTACGTTTCTCGCTACTAAAACTGCATGGGAAGTCGTGGCTGAAAATTTAAACTATCGTGCCCATCCTTTATTTACTGAAATGGGAAAAACGGTAAAACGACCATACCTACCCTTATCCGTCATTATCATTGTCAGTATCTTAATCATCTACCTTACATTATCATTATTATACCTAGGTATACGTAGTGCATTTAATCGTACATGGACTACCACATTAAATTCACTTTCGATGATACTTTTAACTAGAGATGCGGCTGAAAGAATGCCGAAATTACCAGTGATACTACATGGCAGTACTGGAAATGAGGGAAAACTCGTCAAGAGTTTGGCGGATGAACCAGCAGTGATTGGGGACATAATGGTGGGGGATAAAGTAGGTACTTTAGCGGTTGGAGGAGAAGGCATTATTGGGGTAGCGGGAAGAAGGTATAGGGATGGTAGAGTTGAAGGTCCTGTTATGGCATAGGTTCTGGTTAGGAGAGAGATAAGTGATGGTTGTTGTTGTAATAATAAGAACTATCTCGTTTGAATTTATGCATCAATTGACTAGAGAGATCTAGCGTTAATCAATGTAATATCTGAAGTAAATGTCAATTGACACGATAAATTGCCTAAGTAAATCAAAAAGAGATGAAAGTCCATGATTTTTCTCAATACCAAACAAGGCCATGACGACTCGAGTGACATATCATCAATATTCTGATCATCAATCATTTCATCCATTGAGATTTGTAAAGATCAGGTCCCTTGATCTCTTGTTCTTCCTCATTATTTATCTTTTCCAAGTCTTCATCCGTTGGGGTCTCATCAATTCTATAAACCAACTTCCTCGCACTAACTTTCCCTTCCGATACTTCCAACATACTACTGCGCTCTCGAGGCACGTGTTGGTAATATGTTGGTAATATGTTGGTTGGTATTATTATACATGCCACTTATATGACCATTGAAGAAAAATAAGGATGTAATCATCCAAGAGCCGGATCATCCGGAGGAGTTAGCTCTTACTGTATCTACGTTGAAGTGTGTGGGCCCGTAATCTCATCCTTGGAATTCAGCTTGCTTCTATTTTGACATGGAAATTTCAACCATTATCACATGTATAAAGTCAATTATCTAGTTGTTACGGAAGAAAAACTTCTGATAGGTAGATTTAAACTAGAATTAGTACTGATGATGAGAACTGAGTGACACGGGTGGAAAGACAGATGATAATGAGACTGCCTGAATACTAATGAGATTTGAATCATAAGAGAGAGATTTATTGAACTCTCATGTCACGTGGAACTCTCGACGTCAGTAGTTTGGTTTTTTCAAAACTGATGAGCAATATCTATCTAAACTCAACAACTTCGAAGTAGGACTTCAAAAAATTTGAAAGTAGCATCTGAGAGATTGGCAAGAATAGTAGTGACGCCCTTTGATTTCCTTTTACTGTGGTGTAATTTGAGCTATCTCAATTCAAGTGGAATTTAAGGATTTTCCATTTTTCCAATGAAAAAGGAGGAAATCGACGACAAAAGATGCCATAATGTTATCAACACTAGTTAATAGTTAACTCATATCTGACTACTATCATTCATGACATAACTTTTGCTGATTCTCATATTAATCCTGAAATACTTCACTGTCAGAATTGAAAAGTACCTTTCGTCTGACTTTAAATTCCACTCACCTTGAATATATAATTCGGATTTGTAATATCGAAAACCATTTCAGCTTCGAGCTCAGAGATATTCTATGAATTCATTTCTGAGTAGTTTAATAAGACAATATGTTCGTATAGCTTTCATTGGAAGCGATTAATGATTTGGCGCGCCTAAATAGGGGCAGGTCGGATAATTTGGGAACGACGACTTATCTGAATAATAAAATCACTTTCCAGGAAAATCAGCACCACGAGGTTGAACATAGACGGGTGGTAGTTGTTTTACTGTTACACATTGGAACAGTCTTTCGAAACCAATTCTGTATATAATCTAATAAATAAATTCTCGGCTTACAATTCTCGGGAGTCGAAAACGTATCAAATTGCCGAAGAATGTCCCATCTATTTTTAAGACATCAATCACGAGAAATCTTCTAAGCAAACAATAATTCACAAGCTCATCAACTAGTACACATACAACCTTACAGACTATCCCTAGTATAACTTCTCCTGGCCGACAAGGCTCACACCAGTGACATTCAAGATAATTTTCGATAACTAATTCACATCACGAGCCTTTCTAATGATGTTACACTACTTCATTAATCATGCCACCATAATTTCATGCGGGTACTTCCCAAGGACCTGGTTTTGTTGCACATCGTAATCTGCGGATCATTCCATGGTTTAGTCTTTGGTAATATGCATGATGCATTAGATTATTTGTTGCATATCTTATATTTCGGCCATCTCCTTAAAATTGCTAGTAAGAATTAAAGATTTGACTATGAGCCCGAGTTGAAGAGGGTCATTTTTCAAGGGATATATGCGAGTATGAGTGGATTAGGTACGAGGTGCATAATCGATGTATCCGAAGTGTGAGCAGTAACAAATAGTTGACTTCAACGTGCTGTCTTCCATATACTTACATTTACACACACAATCACGTTTCATTTTTTGACCCTTATCTCAAACTTTACCCCTCCTTTCTTTAACACCACATCATCATACATTAAAATTCCCCTCTCTCACGCAAACACGCATACATTTTACAAATTCATCTTTATACCCACGTTTGTTGCACATCGAGTTTCATATTCCGGGGATTACCACATCATTTGTATTACATTTTGATCAATTTCAGTACGACTTTAAATGTAACGTAGTACATTTTCCCATTCGACTTTTGACTATCATATATTTATAGTATGTTTTTATTATCTTTTTGTTGCATATCTCGATTTGCGGACTGCTCCGCGGTATACCCACCATCTATATGGCGTCAACTTAATAAATAAATTATCGTCCTTGTACTACTTTTGGTGTCACTTTTAGTGCGGGGATACTCACATTATAAGGTTTCACTGATTCCACTGATTTCACTTTGTTTCACTACATGATGATGTTTGAATAATTTGTTGCATATCTTATTTTGCCGCAACTGTCTTCTTTTCTACTATTGTATTAATGACTTGATCGTAGATACTCCACGTGGTGTTAAATATCGTTTGATTTACATTTACCTAGAACCTGTAGTTCCGTCGAGGTTTATTGTGGGTAGAATATCCACTTTAATGTATGATAAACCAAAAGGAGGAGAGTTTAATCATTTGGGTTGTAATGCAGAAGTCCCGCTTTAGGATTGAAGATGTATGGTTTACCCCACTACTACCCCTCATACTTTATTTGGAATGGGGAAAATGGGGAAATCTCGACACGTGAATGTAAATCACTGGTAGAAAGTACTTGAAAGAACTAATGGGCTAGATCTTTTCATTTTTAGTACAACTAAAGAGTTCTCTTGATTTGTGTAACTAGTTTAGTACGGGTAAATACTTATTCTCCGTCCCGAATCAAGTGATTTAGAATGAAATTCTCTTCGGGGTTGTTACTTGATTCTGTTTTATTTGCATACTTAGAAGATGACTATGATTGTTTGCATGGAAAAGTATGTTGAAAACCAATCAAAGATATGAGTATCTGTGGAGAGATCATGAAGTGAATGCCCGAAATATAACGTTTCATCTATTTTAAGTCACATAGAATCACAGATGGATCAGTTGGGTGAATCTTCAAGGTTGATATGGAGACGGAATATGAAACCTATCTTCTCACGAATGTTCTCATGTACATAGTTTCCACACCTAAAATCGAAAATTGGGGAGAAAATGCGACCCTACCTTACAATGTCTCTACAGGAAACGGACACCAGTACTGCTGTACACAAAATAATTGTACAGGTGACCTCGCTAAGGAAACTTTCCCAGCTGAAATGTACTCAGATTCATTCATTGTCAAGCTGACTGCATGTGACAACAAAGAAATTTATGCTCGCCAACGGGGTTCACCCCTTTAAAATCTCCACTAACGGGTTCAAGAACTCGCGCCCAATTCTAGATGTGCAACATAGATTTTGAGAAATCTCAATTCTCTACTTAATTAACCAATTATAGTTAAAATTGTGAAGAAATCACTTGAATTTCAAATTGAGAAGTAAGTTCATTAACTCGCGCCCAATATTAGATGTGCAACAAAACTTTGATACAAGTCGGTTCATTGTTTAATGAGCGGCAATCGACCAATCGATTTTTTTCTGAAAGACCGTAGGTCGTGGTCATGACTTACAATAAAGGGGAAAGTCTTACTACTAAAATTAGGCGAGTGACTACCACATAATAGAATAGTCTGGACTGTACTATGGTATGTTCAAGTCCGATTTCAGATATGCAACAGAAACTTTGGATTCTGGAAGACTAAGTTACTTCTTGAGCTCCAATACTGAAATTGAATGATGAGCTTTTGGGTATGTCGTTAGAATAGAAACACTTCCCTCTCCTAGTCCTAAATTTCACGAGAGAAGATCTGAAATCGTAATGGGAAGTTAACTTCCAAGTATCATCTTTATAATATTGTTTAATCTTACACTTCTTTCTTTGGCTTTATGACCACGCACCATCGTCGATTCGAAAATTAAAATGTAACCTCGGAGAATTACATGAATGTACATCCAACATACTAAATACTTTCTCCTGCTCATTCCTCAAGAAGTCATCTTTACAATCAGAACTAAGAGCTTTACACGAGATAAAATATCCGAATTCCTCCCCCATTAATTGCGAACCTTCAAAGTGAATCTTCTTTCAACACTCTATTACAGCATACCATAGAAGGATAAATGCTTTTCATCAGTCAACTATGTTCTCTGCCGCGAATCCATAAGATATACAATGAGAATATCTTTTACTTCCACTCCACGTAATCTTACTTCTATTTTTCTTCTTTTAACTGGCACGTAAACAGTAGCAAATAGGTAACCTACCCACCTATCTATTTTCCCAATCCTAGCTTTCACTGATAACACTCAAAGGATGAGAAGAATGTGTTTAGCGATCATTCCTTCAAGCCCTCGGACTCCAACTCTCATAGATGAGTCTGTAGATAGATTATGATATAGGATGCCGTAATATTGTTGATACACCCAGTGATATTACCTCTCCTATACAGATGGTACGAGTCACCACAGAGTGTGCACAAATTGCTATATTCAGACAACTCCAGTACGTGCTAGCTCAAATACTGCTAGAAGAACATCCTTCGACGACATGATCAAAAATGTGAATATCTCCTTAAAGCTAGATGTAACCAAAGCACAAGCGTACCCCTCATTCTTTCATTCTCAATTTCAGTGTTGCCTCATAGAACATTCCCCATAGGAATTAAACAAATTTCCGTATCAAATCAACACTTATAAATTACCAAAAATTAACATTCCACTTTGATATCCTTTTATTGAACCCTTGAATTAGAAAAAGACACGAATAGATACAATATACTGCCACCGAAAAAGAAATCATGATATTACTATACACAAACTTCACACATCTTGTCCTCCAAACGGCACTTAAATTTCTCAGAATTTAACTACCGCCCGTTCCATCTATCAAATGCGTACGAAGTCAAACGATACTTAATGTACTATACATTCAAAAGCCCCATCTAACAAGCTTAGTAGAAATAGGCAAACCTTACGAGATTCCCCTGGCATTCCACTTTAGTCGAATCGAATCAATTCAATCCACCCCACCGATCTAGACACTTCCGAGAAGATAAATCTTGTAGACATCTCAAATTTACTCTCGCCATCGTCCAAATAACCCGAATACCTACCTAGTTCCTTGCTTCATGAAATTTCAGTGGGATATTATGAACGCACGCACTCACGCACGGTAACTTCAATCAATCATTCATCACTAATGAGATGGCGAAGAGACCGCGTCAAGATTCGGGAACAATATTCGAAAATGCACTTGCTACCGATGATCTGGGAGTGTTCTTCCGAAACATCAAGATTTATATTTTTGTAGCCTTCCTAGCTTTCCTAGTTGGGGGGTTCTTGCGAAGAAGCATACTTTACATCGAGGAAAGGAGCCCCCCACTATCTCGATTTTTGAAGAAAATTGTATATTCTAACAGGTAAGACCTTGCTCACTTGATTGATTTCTTTGGAACCAGGTACCCAGCCGGTTGATTGTATAAGGTAGAGAAAAACAAAACAACCCAAACATCATTCATCTCATCTCGTAATAAACACTCCAACATATCCTCCAGATATCGTACGAGAATTCGTATATTCCCAATTCTATTCTTATCACCCGACTGATCCAAACAAGTCCAGTCAGTAATAAAAGATTAATCGCCGAATCATTTGTTTCATCTTTTCATCTTTTCATCTTCAATTGTAAATTGATCTGCAATCATGATTATTCGATATAGAAAACCACTAGGAATATCGCGGTATCATGATTTCTATATTTGAAGTCTCTCTGTCCTACACTATAATCGATCAATGAATCAATCCATCAGAATACAAAATCTTACCTAGTACCTTTCATCAGCGTCGTATCAAAAATTCCCAAGACCCTGTGTGTTGGATCTGAATATTATGTATGTATGATTACTTATTTTGTGTCGGGATGAAACTTGGAACAATGAGGCTTGGGAATTTGATTAGCGAAAAGTGGCGTGCGTTAGGCGGGGTGGGGGTGGGCTGAATGGGACTTCAGGGTATTCGGTTAGAGTTGGGGTTTGTTTGTTGGTACTGGAGTATATATGTGACATTGATATAGTATCAATTGATTCTATATGTCTAGAATTCCAATAATTGGGAGATGGCATGATTTCCTGTTATCCTGAATCTATCTTCATACACATAAATATACAATACATCATCATTCAATTCCCTCTACAAAATACTTCACAACCACATTAAATTTATAAATAGAGCCACAATACTAACCTCCCGTCACCAGCCCCCAAAAAGCCCCAAAGTAAAGATCAATAAACGATCTCAGCGCCAACCAATATGGCGGTTCTATCCGTCCCCATTCTTCCCACTTTGAGAGCTCGTTCATTCCACCATTTAAGAATCATCCCTTTGGTCCATATCGCTGCCAGAGATTCAAGAAATTAAAACTAATCTTTACCCTATCGATGGATGGACTAGCTAGCTAATCTTTAGACTTCCCGTCGTGAACCCTAAAGCACAGACATGTGAGTGAGAAAGTTGACGTTCATCAATCAATTGTAAGTTATGATGGGTTGATTTCTAGAAGTAAGGAAGTAGAGCCTATTCTATCTACCTATCTATTAACATGACGAGATAAATCTCAAATAAAAAAGCAACTTCGATCAAGTATAAAATTGGGATTTACAAAGTACAAAGTATTATTGGTGGAAATCTCAACTCTAAATTTAAAGATTCTGGACCTACGTCCGGTCAGAGGAGATACATCCGCGTCCGATGTGATGTGATGTGATGAGATGAGATGAGACTCATAGTGTAAGAGGCAGTCAGGGGAGAAGGAAAAAAGGAAGAAAGAAAGGTAGAAACCAAGAAAAGCGAGAAAGAAAGAAATAAAGATGACTAGGATTGAAATCGGTTGTGCCGCTAGAATCATCCGATTTTGGAAATTGTAGATGTTGATGGGTAGGATTTTCGGCGAAGAGAGAGATGGAATGGGTCGATGTGGCGTAGATTGAATATCTCATATCTATCTATCCTATCCTATACAATGCGGAAATTCGAGACGAAGGGAGGGAATACAAGGACAGATATCCATGGAGTATGGGTATGTATCAAATCTCATAACACAATTTCCAAATCATGAAATGTATTGGTACAAAGTACGAAATATAACATTACTTTTTGTTTCCATGTTTCAACCAATCCCAATCCCAATACTAATACCCAGGAAAATAAATCTTCAGCTTATCGAAAGAAAGCTATGTCCTCTCTTTCTCCATTTTCATACATGAATTCCCTCCCTATCTCCGCCGCCCCATCCTGTTTCCCGGGGAGATACCAGAAACCGTATTTTTTCCGAATAGCTGGTACGGTAACGGTGCATTGGGCATGTAAGCTATCGATGGCATGGCATGGATGGCATGGCATGGTAAGTTAAATAACAATTCAATCCACTCACTCGTCTTTGATTCGATTCAATTCAATCATTAACCCGTAGATATCCATTTATCCATCAATTCATCATTCATTTTTTATTTCCATTTGAAAAAGCCACGCAAGGATGTCTCACACCGAAGAATCTAGCCCGGCGCCATAGAGAATGACATATCAATTATTCATTTTACAGATATTGACATCTGGACTCTGTACAATGTATAATGTACATACACATATCTCCATGCATAAACTCTCAGAGATCCAGAAATCGTTTTTATTCTTTATCATACCTGTTTTGTGAAAAGATCTTTATGAACCCCCATTGCCAAAATCATCCAAGTCCAGCCCTGTAATGATGTGACGGTTTGGTTAAGTTGGGCCCAACAACCGTTGAGAATTACGTTTTTTTCTTTGGGATCAAAAAGTTAAATGTTGGGTCCCTCCCCTTCCATAACGATTTACGAAGGGCTTTTAGGGATGTATAGATGGATATATCGTCATTGTACATTTCTAAAGCCTTTGAATTTCCAAAACCGTTTCTTTGGGTGGGGATGAAGATACTTTGGATAGAAGATCTTCGTTCATGTTTTCTCTTTTTGATTTCACGCGCATGTATATGCCGCGGGTATATCATATGGATGTACTTCGTATGTATGTATGTATGTATGTATGTATGTATGTACAATTCCATCCTAGACGGAATGGAGTTCCGATGCTGAATAGAAGCTTCCTAGCTTGATAATACAATGGGAATGGAATGACATGTGTATGCATGGAACTTGAGAAGCATCAATCCGTGGCTTTACCAAACCGGTTACAACTCACCACATGGATATGTTATTTTGAAAGCTTGATTTGGGTGATGCGAGTACAATGTTTGCGCGATGTTATTCCGTAGCCAGCAAGCAAACAAACAAGCAAGCAAGTAAGTCACTACAATCAATATACTGTATAGTCTGTACTATCTGTACAACAGGAAGATTTCCCATTCATTCAATCGGGGAAATGATAGCTGGTTTCTCTTTACTGTGATGGGATGTGCTGCGTATGTTAATGCATCGTATCGAACCGTATCGCATCGTATCACCATCCTCGTGTTTTCACCCCTTTCGATTCGTGTTATGTTTGCGTACTCTGTCAATCAGTACGACTACCACACCTCATCAATCATGATTCAACCAACGACTGAACATTCCCAAAACCTCACGTTACATCCCCCCTCCCAACGTACTTTAACCAATCCAAAGTTCGGATATCGATTACAATCTAGCCCCTCCTGAGATTCTGGTATGTGTGTGATGGAATTAATTTATGTACATGCTCCGTACACGGATATAATGTATTTTCATGCACTCATGTTCCATTGTGATACCGTTTCCTGCAATGCTGCGACTTCATACCGCATGGCATTGGTGTGCGAGAATTTCTGGAAATGTGTTGGCGTGCAGATGGGGTTAATTTATATAAATGTTTATTTGGAATGGATGGGTCCGGATTACTTACCTCCAGGAGGCCGAGGATGGTAGCATGATTTTAATCTGTAGGTATGTTGTGTTGGAACTTGGATGCATGATGGATGTATGTTCACGGAGTATGTATGGGTGTATTTATGGCTCTATGTGTGTAAGTGTGTACCTAGGCTGACTGGCTGGCTGGAGTGTGGTACAATTACGTTGATACATACATAGACGTTTGTGATGCCTTGTAATGCTTAGACTAAGGTATGCTGATATGCTGAAGAAAGAGGAGAAAGGGCTTGGTACACCGGACATGACACTGTATATTTTATTAGTTTTTGTAATGTGATTGAATGAAGTGAAACCATTTACCTACTCAATGGTATATATTTCGGCAAACAATTAGACTTCATCTGCCATAACTTTTCTTAGGATTCTATCTACCTACCTAGACATTAAAGAATGCCTTAGCTATTATTATTCCATACCGAGTAACCTTACTTCCCTCCATTCCGTAAATCCAAAAAGTCCAAGGAAGAACAACTGACCAATAGAATCATGCGCGTCGTAAAATACGAAAGCTCTCACCTCATTCGTTCATTTCATCCACACCAAAATCACCCCTCAAACCATATCTAGGTTAAATGCAGGGTAAAAAAAAGCCAAGACCATTCCAAAATATTACCGGAGTACACATCTGGATTTCTTGGGAAAAATACCAATGCCATGGCAAGGCACCAAAAACCAACTCAAGTACCGGCTGATTATGACAAAGAAAGTGATGACTGGTTTGGTTTTTGGGTATCAAATCATAATGGATAATTTTGATATTTTTTTGACAGTGCCACACTGGTAATATAATGTTTACTTTTGGATGTGTGACACCCCTTCACTATCCGATTATGGATCTGATTGAGTGGGGTTTTAAGGTCGATCAAATCAGCGCTCGTTCCATTTGACAATTATTCGGGGATTTCCAGGAGAAGGGAGGGTCTTGAGAGGATCTTGCTTTTTACCGTTTATTGGGTTGAAACTTATAGAATGGGATGGGATGGCGGGATGAACGGGATGGTCGTGCCGTATGCAAAGCCGTGAACAGGTAAATTCTGAAATCCCTGATGGGTGGAAGGAGGATATCGATCCCTAGAAATGATTTTCCTAATCATGAGGGGATTTCCATTTTTTATACTTTGAGTGATGTCAGTCTGTGATATATATATATTCTTCTTTCTTTTCTTCCGTTTGGGGGGGTTGGGTTTCATGATATTGTGATTGTCTGATCTCTTGAAGTATGTGATGTATGGAGTATCGAGGTATGTATGTGAATAAGGAGGCAGTGAAAAGAAGAAATTATTTGAAACGAAGTCCGTCTCCTTGTCGTCGATGGTCGACGCGTAAATCATCAATTTCCCAAATCATCACATCTCTTCCTTGAACTCCACACCACCCATTGACTGGGATATTTTCAATTCATGGGTCAGTAGGTGCAGACTTGTTTAACTAAATTCCGAATAGTATCATTCTACCTATTTATCCTTGACTTACCTACTTGATGGTTCCGCGCGGTCAATAGGTAGATGTAACGGGTACCAAAAAAAGTTACCCTACCTTTCACATATGAAATGAGTAATGGTGCTCCGATGTTAAGATTTTCTGAGCGCGTTCATGATATTTATAATTGGTGATTCGATTGTTGAAGATACGAACCGAGAAGAATAATTCGATGGGATTTTGAGGGGGGGAGGCTTGGGTTATTAAGAACCATCTTGGTTGTCTTGTCTTAAGATTTTCGCGATCAATGAAGGGGGGATAGCCGAATGAGTTTAATCTTGATTATCGTAATTATATACTACTTACTATATACTTTGTAAATTTGATCAGATATCAAAAAAAAAACCGGAAGACACGGCGATTAACAAACAAAGAATATTTTACCCAATCATCATATGTATGTAAAGATCTTCATGGTTCTCGAGTCTCGACCGAGTTTGACCCATAACAAAAACACCGTTCATTGATCAAAATACCCTGGGGAATATCACCTATCACCGAACTCGACTCTTTAGATAGTAGATATCATCTATCATTGTCATATGAAATCTACTCCTACCGAGGTATCTATGGATGTGAAGATTGTAATGAATATATCTTTTCATCATTTTTTTGGTGGATGTTTGACTCCATTCGGTATCTGTTTACCGTTGTAGATCTGATATTCGATTTGAAGATTCGGGGAATCGGGGGATTCCTAGAAATCCGAGTATTTCCATTCTGTTTGATATCTAATAACCTCTCAAGAAACTACATCCGAAAATCTATGAATAGTTAAAAAAAAAGTACCCCAGTATTTTGATCCATAAAGGAACACGGATATATACTAAAATTGTACAATTTGACCATACTCATTCATCCAGAGGTTCCAATAGTGAGGTTACTCCTCTAGTCATTCCTCTAGTCATCCTTCAAAACTCATCTTATATGGTAAGTGAGTGGGGAAAAGGAGGAGGCATTTCAACTTGACATTGTACAATAGGGATAGATTAAAGTTTTCCAACCCTACGAAAAGTGAAAATATACCCTGCGATAAAGTAACATATTTTGAGGTTATTCCTCTAATAAGTTTAATCATACATAGTACGGACATGAACCTTTTTGGCCTGGAACCCTTGAATGATGAAATATTATTATCCTTCTGAATCATCCTTCAAATCAATCCTACCCCCTCTTCTAAAATAGAACTGTTTTTTTTTGTTAAAAAAAAAACAACAAAAAAACCTCATCGAATAACTGGCTCGAATGATATTACTTTACACCTCATTGTTGCATATCAACAAAAACTTCAAACCAGACCTAAAGTAATCATAAGTACATTATCAACTCTTTTTCCCTCAAAACTCAAAATACTCCTCCTTTCGAATCTTTGATACGTGTCAGAATTACAATCTTATGAGAAGTGGAGTTCAAGAAGTGGTTAATTGTATAACTTTTGTTATAAATCATACAAATCCAAATTCCAATTCGAGACCACCTTCACCTGATTGAAATACGAGTACTCACACATCACTCGTGAACCCTCGAATATCTTTTTTTCTTTTGAGTTGTACAAGGAGGGTATGTCAGCAAGGAAAGGCTCAAGAACTTAGACTACCTACTTATACCATCACAGTCACATTCACATTCTTGAAGTCAACCTCGCCATAGTTTTGATTTCAACTTCTTTAAAACATTCTTATTCTTATTCGAAATCTCAACTCATCTCATCTCATCTTATTGCATCTCATCGCATCTCATTTCATTACTTTTAATATTCATTCTACTCATCATCATCTTATTTACCATCCCATTCCTTTGGAACCACCACCTCGATGGATACATTTCACACATTTAACAATATCCACGGTATCCAAACAAAATTCAAGCAATTCCACCATTCTCCACCAACGACAAGCCATCAAAAATACCAAGCATCTTGATTATTCGGGAACTATCAAGCCCCCACATTATTTTACTTTTTGGTTCTCTCTTGTCCCGTCTATCTGGCACGCTGCCTCGCTGGCTCGCTAATTTCCAATCATCTCATCCATCTCCCTTTTCTCTCCTCTTTTTCTTCAACCGATATCTACCTACATACAGCTGAACTTTGATAAAAGAGGTCAGTCATCTTGATAACATACATAGACTGAAGAGTCAAGATACACATACACAACATTACTACATCACCCTATACACTTATTACGATTCTTACTACTTACAACATATTACCACCAACTACCACCAACTATCACCTCAAACATTTCACCCTAATATATCTTTTTGTCACACAATTGTCATACAATTATTCAAGACAATTGATTACCACACCAATCACTCGATACAACCTTTCAACTCCTTTTACATAATAGTTTTGGGAAGACACAACATATAATTATCGTCCATTTCCCTGTATACCGGTACATTGGTTCCGAAACGCACGAGGCAGACGATCGATTGAAGTTTAATCGTAGTGACACTTCACACCCAAACAATCGAAAGGGGGTTTATTTTTATTCCATAAGGAGATTAATACGCCACTTTTGTCAGAAGGCGAAGGAAATTCTTGGGGGGAAGAGTTTCGAGTTTTACTTTGAGTATTGGGTTTCTGGGGTTTCCGGGGATTTTCTTCGACATACACTCCTCAATATTGATTCAATCAGATCTATCCGTTCAATCTTTAACGAATTAATTTCAATAAATCCAAGAACAAATTTCGACAGATCGACATTAACTACAGACTACGTACGGACTACAGACCACAGATTACGGATTACGGATTACGGATTACGGAATATATCTCACAAATAGGACCCCGCAACAATGAGTTCTTCAGCGCAAGGAGCACCGAGAGCACCGGCAGTCTCTACAGTTCCTACAACATCAAATGATGATAAAAAGAAAGGATTAAGTCGTGTTTTAGGACGAATGAAGACAGTTTTAAAAAGAGGTGATGGATCAAAAAGATTATCATTTGTTGGAAAGTCTTCAACTACCGGTACAACAGGAGGTCCAAGGTAAGCCATGAATATTTCAATATTTCAATATATATTCTTTTTATTCTTTTCTTATCACCATGTCCACGTATGGTTTTGGGTTTGAAGTTTAAGAATTGAGGATTGAAGAATGAAGAATGAAGTTCACATTTATTAATAACTTATAAATTTCTTAGTGTCCCTAAATCCACTGATCAAACATCAAAATCAAAGCCCATATCAACACCAACGCCAGAACCATCTAAGGAAATACCCGCTTCCATTCCCGCTGTCGTCGAAACGAAACAAACTACCACTACCACTACCAAAACCACTACTCCTAGCGCAACAAAACAACAACAATCTAAATCTAAATCTCAACCTCAACTTCAACCTCAACCTCAACCAACAAAAGTATCTCGAGCAGAAATTAATGCTGAAAGAGCTCGAAAATTAGCTGAACGTTTTCAATTACAAATCGAACCACATGAATGGCAAAGTCTTACTGGAGAGAAAGATGTTTGGAGGATCGAAAAACCTATTCGAATGAGAATTCATAGAACTTGCCATAAATGTGATACAACATATGGTGCCAATAAAATCTGTACCAATTGCGAACATCCAAGATGTACAAAATGTCCCAGATTTCCTTTGAAGAAAAAGGAGAAAGGAAAAACAGCAGTTGCGAGTACAGGTCCAACAAAAGTGGAAGTTGATAGAGAATGGAAAAAAGCTGAGAAGTTAATCATGACTTTACCGAGTCATAAAGTAGGTGGTCAACCTTTGGTTAGGAAAAAACCTACTCAAAGAGTTAAAAGAACTTGTCATGAATGTTCGACTCTTTTTACGGCTGGTAATAAAATTTGTACAACTTGTGCTCATACTCGTTGTGCTGATTGTCCTCGAAATCCGTAAGTTTTATTTTTTCAATTCTTATTTTCTTTTTCCCCTTTTCCCCTTTTTTGCTTTTGTTTCTCTATTTCAAATAGTCGATGAAAATAGTCTGCCTCCACGGCAGTGGCCCCCGGAGGGCCAGCGGAGCGTCATTTCATTCCATTCCATTTCAATTCAATCGATTGATTGATTGATTATGGGGGCAAGCCCCCAAACCCCCATAGCTCGCTCCGCTCGAAAAGAAGATTAAACTTTCTCCCTTTTCATTTTCCCTTTACTCCCCATTCATCTTCTTTCTCACCCCCCTAAACCTCTCAAACTAATAATTCCATCCCACCAGATCCAAGAAAAAGAAATACCCCGATGGCTACCCTGGCGATCAACCATCCTCCACAAACAAAAAATTCGCATGTCATAAATGCGATAAAACATTCCCTCACCATTCTTCCTCGGATTCAAAAACTAGCATGCAAGAATGTACAAGGTGTAAGCATGTTAGATGTGATATGTGTATGATAGCTGTTCCGCGGAAAGTGATACCGGAGCCGGATCCGGAGGTGTTAAGGAGAGTGGAGGAGAAACTAAGGGGTTTGAGTATTAGACGGCCGATGACGGTAGATGTGGTTGTTTGATAGATTGTTGAGATACCGAGGGATGTGGGGAGTGGGAAGCGGGGAGCGGGAAGCATGATCGAAAAGGGAAAACGGACAAACAGAAAAACAAAGAGAAGGATGCATGGACGGATAAATGGGCCAAAAAAACATACATCGGGACTTCTCACATTTTTTCACAGCATCTACAATTTTGCATTTTTCAGGTTCGGCATTTCTTTGCATTACATTGCATAGGAAATGAAAGGGAAGATGAATGAAGGAAGTGAGTTGATGGGGAAGATGTCGGAAAATCATTTTTTTCGAAAGAATTACAAAAAATTATGAGGTGACGAATTAGCGAGCGTTGATTGTGTAGGTATGGAGAGGATATATATGCATGCGCATTAACATTTTTGAGTTTAAGTTTGAGTTTATTTTTATTATTTTTTTACATTAGGTTGCTTTAGTTTGGGAGGATTGATTGATACCTTTTTGTGTGTTTTGAGATGTTTGGGTTGTGTGAAGGGGGGTGTGGTTGGATCGGTGGGTGCAGTGTGTCGGGTGGGAAAGGGGGTTAAGTGCGAGATGGAGAAAGGAGATAGTGGAAGAAAAAAAGGGGAGACAAGATGAGAGAGTAGAGGATTGAAGAAGATGTTAGAATGCATAATTATATACATTTGATATCATACAATGCCAGAATTCTGTCTACTTGGGTACCTATTAGTGGGACTTTTTGATTGTTTGAATGGTGGAAGGGGGGCGGGAGTGAGGAGTGGTGGGATGGATATATAGATAGAAATATATGGAGTTGGAAGCCAGAACTTGGTATCTCGGTTGTTAAATTTGAGTGATGTGAATGATGTGAGTGAGTGAGGTTAAGATTTAAGTTTCTGTTGTGCTAATAGGATCATTAATATTCGGGGTTCTGAGGGCTTCAGTGTGGTGTGAGAAGAGGTGAGATAAGATTATATATACGAATGCCCAGTTGCGGGTTGAAAAGCTGGGAGATAGGATGGGATGAGATGAGATAGAACGAGATAAGGCAGAAGAGGTGAAAGAGGGAATAAAGTGATATGAAAGGAGAAGAAGATATAGGGATGATATAAGATGCGAGATGGAAACCAAATTTGTGGCTTAGAGGTTGAGTTGAATTGGATTGGGATGAACGATGGTGGAGAGAGAATGTGTGTGTGTGTGTGTAGTGCAATGAGAGAAAAGATGGAGTAGAATCAATGAGGGACACGTTGATATTTTTAAGTATGATACTAAAAACGCTAATCCCAATTAGTCATTGTAGGGCTGACGGTCCCGATTTAAATCTAGTTCCCACTTCCTACTCCCACCACATCCTGTAAAGAGGCATGATTTAGAAACAAACGTTCCTCAAAATTCGTTCCGATTACAAATGAATGATGATACCGATATTCGACTTCGTATACTGAAATTAGTCAAAGAATGTAGGGCTTCACCTCTCAGTTTCCGGATGAGTCAACTCAATTTTATTTTATACTACAGGTCAGCGTGACATGTCAGATTTGCTACATCGTCGACCACTAATATTAGAAACAAAACAATTTAATGTATATCAACTCGAACGTAATATTTGCCCAACAATTCTAGTGGTATACATGCTCGTTTTTTGAGGGAGTTGGATATCAAGGAAGTAACAATATGAACATTTTTGGAATCGGAAATAGATCACATACTTATGAAAGCGGTGGCTCATGGGTATTAAGGCCAGTGGGCAAAGAATTTAAGATTATTTCATGCTTGACGTGGAATGACGAAGACTACCTCAGTCTATATCGTCATGGGAAATGAAGCAAACAAGAATCACAAGAATCACAAGAATCTTTAAAACGACACCCGTCGATTCTCGAGAAAATGAAGACGTAGTAATGTCATTCTTTCTGGTATTTTAGACACATTTGGTTATGAATTAGGTATGGAGGATTATCATGATCCTAGAAGTATTATCATACACATACGATGAGGCCTATCTCAAATCTCAAAAGTTCTAAAAATTTGTAATAATATGAAATAGAAAAGACTATGGATTGTCCAAAAGCAGGCTTCCGGTCCGCTAGAATAGGGGAATAGACTAGAAAGCTTAAAATATTTACAAATACTGAAAAGAATTATCAAGTTAGATGATCATCTGATTTGAACCACGAAAATCCGACTCAAACTCATTCACTCTCCGAGTAATGGCCATCCTCCTGGTTCCTATATTTAGACCTTTCCAACACCTGCATTGGCTAAAACATTGGTCTTGACAATACTGGCCGAAGTAGGAGTGACCAAGTACTAGAATATGGCGGTTAGCAAATTTACGTACCAAAAAACATTGAGATAATTTAGATAGAATTGAGTCAAGCGAGTAGAAGAAACGGATGATGAAATATACTCACAGATGCATCATATTGTTTAAACTTAGTCAAGGCCGCTACGACTTTAAGACTGGGCCAAGTACCAGAGTTCGTGATGGTGTTTACAGCACAATTGCGGCCAAGATAAGTTGCACAAGCAGTGGAAGATGCAGAGTCTGGAACATTGTAAGTGTTACCAGCTGTACCATCAAAAGGTAAAGTAACACCCTCGAGCACGTTTCCTTCGATGAGTGAAGTCGTTCCGTCATAAGTTTCGAAATCGTGACCAGCGTTATTGGCCATGTAGTTGTTGGTAACTTGTACCACAGCACCGGAACCACTGATCTTTGGTGCACGGCCTGATAAGTTGTGCCAGTAGTTTTTGTCGAGTGTGAGAAGATCACCAGGTCCGTTGATCATCATAGTCCCTGATTCGGAACGAATAAATCAGTAAAGTTCTTGAACTCTTTTTATCAAATTTCTGGTCTATCCTTTCCTTTTTACGTAGATCCAGAGAACAATTGAACTATAAAGGATGAAAACTTACAGTAATGATTGGCGTTGCAAGTGGCTGAGGTTGTAGTGGTACCATAGAATTCACAATTAGAAATTGTAAATTGACTGGCGGCGAAACTGGTAAAAATTTAGTAAACTTCAGAAACGAATCATTTAGGAGAATATCTACTCACTGAGAAACAATCATTTGTCTTCCAATCAAACTGAACTTGCAGTGATCAATCCAAACACCTCTACTTCCCTCCAAAGAGATAGCATCTCCACCCCAAACATGACCCGGGTTGATGTTGGTGAAATGAACATTTTGAATAATGATATTGGTACTAGTAGCAGGAATTCTAAGTCCCTTACCAGCAATGACACCAGCGCTGCCAACACCCAAAATGGTTTTCGAGGAACCAACATCTAGAGGAGTAGGTCCGGCCGCATCATAAGTAATACTAGTAGAAACGATATTGGTTCCCGTGCAACTGAGGGTACCTATGTAGTCTTGACCACCATTGGCAGGCTTGCAGCCGGATTGATAACAGCCTGTAGCAGTAGCTGACCCTTCGGTACCAACAAAATTGAAAGTCTTATTGATGAGAATTACACGTGGTGTACTGTCAGCGAGCCATGATTTGAGTTGCGCAATATCAGATGGTGCTGCAGCTACTGCAGAGCCGCCACCAGAAACTCCTTTGGCAAAACCGTATGCGGATCCTGAAACAGTAGTTGCGGCATCAATGAGAGGGGCGAGAGCTAAAGTAATGAATGAAATCAACATTGTGGGCGACTTCATTGTGTCGACTGGTAGTTTGAAGTAATGAAAGTGATGATAGAATGACTATTGAGTATTCCAATATTTAAGAGCTCGAATTGATTCTTCTTATAAGGAAATTCATGCCAAGATTTATTAATCTACATCCCCCCCTTGTGCCCTAGAATATCTAGCTAATCCTATTGGCAATTGTACCGATACTCCATAACATCCTTTGTTATTCAATTTATAATTCTCATTATGGAAATCATACTCCGCTCGAAAGCCTAAGTATTTAAATAGATTAAGAAAGTGTAATTTGCAGTTGCCGTTTCAATAACGTTCATCTACACCAACCAAAATCTGTACTCTTCGAAACGGAATAATTATTCAAACATTGGAAAATGCGTGTTGAGATAAACAAGAAGCTCCCGTGTCTGTGGTTAAATCTTTTGGTGCAATTTAATTCATCTGATGACATGCTGCTAACCTATTTAAATTCTTGGCACTTTTAAACGAAACACTAGATCAATAAAGATGGGGGTGAGCATCAATCAAAACTGTGAGTACCGATGCATCGGAAAATAATTTTGAAGCTAGAGTTACCCGAAGAGTCGATTGAATGACTTTTCAGGGTCGAGCATGTTTATCATTCAGGGATCTTCTTTCAAAATGACACCCCCTCCATAATTATAAGGAGAAGTCATACATAGCACATGCAGAACAGCTGATACCTCGATATAGGGAGGAGAACTTAAGCTTTCTTAATCAATCATCATATCCAATGCATTGGCCAAGAAGAATGGGGTTAATACAGAGCTAGTCTTCAACTTGGTTATAAAGGTCCCTGGAGATGAAACATAAATAATTCCCATTTGACTTTGAAAGTATCAGAGGTACTCGGGGCTGGATCAAACATTCGGAAGGTGCCTTGGATCAAGGCTTAAGCTGATGATCCTTTGAATATTATGCAGGTTGAAACTGTTTTGGTTACTTTGTCGATATACATGGTTAGAACCCCCGGGGTTATTCCTTTCAGAACTGCCATGCCTCTAAGTAAAATCTAATAAATATTTCAAGGTCTGATTGGAAGCATGCTATATTTGGCACATAACGTTTTTGATAGTTTTTATGGAGAAATTCTCATTTTGGATGTCTGGGGATACTTGATTGTAGAAGTCTCTACTGTATTCATACGACGAAATCCTGATTCAACAAAATGAAACTGAAATTATAAGACGAGTTTTATCATAAGCCTAGTATTGATAGATCTCGAGTACTTTTAGTTTAATGTCTTCAATATCTTCAATATCTATCTTTGAAGAATTTCAAGACTCATTCCTACTAAGTACAACCTTTTCCCCGGATATATACATCCGTGAATGCCAAACTATTGCTTCCTCTCTTCCAATACCCTAGTCACCAAGAGAACATTAGCGTTTATATATCCGTATAAAGATGCCTTGTAGTTGCAGGATTAACAAGCCTACATGCTCATTTCTGAATGTATACCCGTGTCGGGTACACTGTGTCCTTGACTATCATACTACTATACTTCTCATCGTACTTAACCGACTCCACAATATTACTTGATTGTCGGAGAATCTGTGGTTAACATATTCCCTATTGGATCTCATATTGATCATGTGGTACATGGTACGAGTAGGCGAAAAGGTCTATGATCAACCATAAGTTATCGTAATGTCAAGATTGTGAAGGTCCTTGTGGAGATGATAATACTGTCGAGGATAGTTCATGTGTTACAACCGCAAAAGCGGAGCCAGTAATATAGAAATGGAGAGCTTGCGTACGACTTTTGTCACGGCTGTGATCTATTATCTTTATAGAGGGGGATTATTGCAAAAAGATGAAGTGAGGTAGGTTAGTCGGGGTAAGTAGCAGTGTGTTCAATAGTCCGGACTGCAGGACGGACTAGATCATTTGAACTAAATAGTCAAGCTTAAATCCAACTAGATATTGAATAGTTTGTTTATAGTATTCAAGATTTCCAATAAGTTGAACTGCTAATCTAAAAGTCTAGATAAGCTGGATTGAATAAGGGTTTATATGATATCTCATAATCTAATTTTCTTTTAAAAAATAATAAAACTTCAACTTTCTAACTCGATCACTAAAATATAATCACTTTAAAGCTTAGACTGTATTATATAATTATTCTTATATAATCTAAAAGTATGGACTATAGTCTGAACTTTATAATATTAGATTAACTAGTTTAGATAGTATATATCGAAACCTCTTTAATAGTTTATATAATCCTAGAGAATTCTATTCAGTCTGTTTAGCTCGTTGTTCAGACGGAATACTGGCAGACTATTGGATACACTGGTAAGTAGTACAGACTATCGAGCCAAGTCATGACTGGAGTGAGGTCTCGACCAACACCTCGACAATACGAGATTTAATTCGTCATTCTGTTTCGTAGAAACTCTAGGAATAATCATACTTTTTGGGACTCACTTGACTACTACCAGGCTTAACCTGGAAGGCAGTAAGCCTTTGGTGGACGTAGGCTTGATTTTCGTAAGGCCAAGAAGCTAGGCTCAAATACTACGCAAGAATTAAGTATAGAATAACGCGTTCCCCTTTACTAGCTTGAAGATAATTCTAGAAAAAGGAAATTTTTAAGCCACTCAAGTGAAAATCATGAAACCTCAACATCCGAAAGAAGGTCATTACGCACAAATATGTTCACAATCGGGGAGTTAAGAATGGAGTTATATGCACGGCCCAACAAGACAATGCTAATTATTAAGTCAATTGCCCCACTTTTTTGACGTCCCTTTGCTTTCTTACATTAGAACATTGAAAATTTACATTTTCAACTATCTTATTTATGAATAATCCTAGAGTTGGGTTCTTATATTATAATAAAATAATATTATTATAATATTTAGTGGAAGACTTAGTTAGATTTAGCTTAGGGACAAATCGAATATATAATATTGTGTGAATAAGAGTATTCACTTCAAAGGAATGACTTCAATACAATGGCTACTGTATCAAAGGGATTAAGCGAATGCGAAAGAGACTAGCTCTTTTAGTAGTGCCTATATAAGGCCTACTACTTTCCTACATAGCTAGCTCTTTAGATAGAATACAATTAGACATACAGGACCTACAATACGTGGGTACTACGTCTTCCGTATCCTTCTCGAACCAACAAATATGATAATAGAATTGAAGTCAAATTATAGGAATGAATTGAATTGAATCTAATTTGCTTATTCCTTCTAGGTTTTCTTTAAAGAATATCCTAGGTTTATATAGTTTATAATAAAATCCTGAGGCTTTAATGCTTATAAATAAGATCGATTTAAATCGAATCTTATAGAATCATATTATATTATAAAAAGAAAGTAGATTAATCATTTTAGTTTATTTTGTTAATAATCTTCTATATACTTCTTGTCACGGCGCCAACTACATGATCTATAGTTGCCTTCATGCCTCAGGCATAGATCATTAGTGTGCCCTACTTTTTATAAATAGGGCCTCATTTTTTCATAGCTTTTATATCTTTATGGTACCATATAAGTCCTTACCTGTACCTTAATAATACTTCTATTCCATTCCATTCTATTATAAATCAATTTGATAAGAGATACTATATAATAATATGATGATAATATAATTTGATAATATAAATTTATATTATACATATATTATTCATCAAAATATCTCTTGATTAGTAAGATATTAATAAGTGATTTAGTATTCTTATTATAGAGTTTTACAAATAAAAACTTACGAAAATGTTATTTCTATATATTTAGAGTCTTAGTGATTAATATACAAATTTATTGAACTTATAATTCAAGGTTCTAGTTTTGAGTATTATTCTAAGATATTAGAAAATACTCTGAAATTATTACTGTCTTAAACATTCAAAAAGACTAATATAATACATTTGATTTTCTTGATATAACTTTGAATAAATTAACTTTGAATAAATCAAAAATTACAGTTGAGTGAAATTCATTATCTATCTTCGTTTCATATTTCCTCTCTTCTAATAATAATTATTTACTTGAAGATTTTAAGTTATTATCATATTATTATTTAATTTTATAGATTAGTTCTTTTCAAAGACTTCTTTTCCTCCTATAGAACTTATAAATCTTATTAGAAGCTTCTATTATTTCTTATAATTTTGAATTTTAAAATTCAAAATTAAATTATATGAGTAGATTTTATTATAATAGTATGAAATTTATAAACTGAATAAAGGAAGCTGCTCACTTTAGATAAAATACTAAGATTATTCAACCTAGTATAAATTGAATTATAATGATAAGTAGTAGATCATGAGTAGCTTGTTACTTGTACTAGATCTATCATAACACGGTCCTTCCGTATAACAAGTTAGCAACGCATTGAGAAGCACACTATCTTTCGTAGACACATGTTGTTTTCTCAATCGTATTATCCGATCATTAGTTTGAAGACGTACTTCCTGGGATTGACATAGGAGGACTTCATAGATGGTGGTGATCATCTTGTTAAATATTCCAGCAATAATGAATAGCTGGGGTAAATAGCAACCAAAGATTGAAACGGCAGCTAAGATCACAGTTTACTTTAATTCTTGTCATGATTGGTGCCAAGATCAAGACCGAGGTACACAAATTATGCGGTTCATCAGAGTGTGTCAGTGGATCAGGGTTAGTTCTCACATTTTCGAACAGGCCTCTATATCTTGGAAACATAAATACCCGATCCACCAAGAAGGGAAGTAATCATTTTATACAGAAAGGGTACACAAGTAGGAAGTAAATCCCATGTGAGTGAAACATGAAGTGTCTATTCTGATTATCCTGATTAACTTAGTTTAAGAGTCAGCCATATTGCGGAGATTACATTCAAAATGGGCAATGATGAGAATAAGATATCGAAATTGAAGAATTCAGAGGCCCTTGAGGGAAGAGGATGAGGTAGTAACAAGGGACCATATGGTCCTAAATAAGATTTGGGTTCCTTGTATAGTATCCCCAACGGGACATGTCCTTCATCTGCATAACGTAATGGGAGTAACGGTCCGTCATTCCCCAAGATTCTTTTTTCCGATCTATCAGTAGCGCCCTGACATAGATCTAGGTTATTTCTTGCTCTATATCTGAGGAAAATTGCAGGATCGTCAAAATTCTAGCCTGGCATGTGAACTCAAAATCGGCGTGCTATTTCAGTCTTAGTTTCTCCACGTTCGGATCCACCCATCCTCAGTATGCGAGGATCTTAACGTCTAAATCACCAACGTGTTCCGCTCCTATCAAGTGGGAATTTCAACAATGATATATATGCAAAAATCGTTGTATCCAACTACTTTTAGAAGTTGTGTCGTTACTTGATTTTCATTATTAATATTTATATTACTTTAACTAGTATAAATGAAATAAATTTGTAACAAAGTCTTGAAGAAAAAGAATTTGAGATAATACAAATTTACTTCACAGCAGGAACATATCAAATTCTCTTCAACCTCGATAGCTCTAAACTTAAACCGGTATAATTCTATATGAACTTATGCGCCAGATATTTATAGGGGTAAAGTCTTCTGAAAGTAGTCTTGGTCATGGTTATGGTTTGTGTCTACAGGGAATTAATCATCCAGGGGTTTCTCAAAAGGGTCATCATAAATCGAATCTATCCAGATCTGTTCTGACTTTGAAATTACTTCTACATAAGATTAATGATATATCATTATCAACATTAAATTACTTCCATATCAAGGTCTCGTTAACAAGACTCGCTCAGAAAGACTCCACAATACAGTCACAATCGAGTTCTCTTTCGGATATAAATAGCTAAAACTAAAACTTCTTATTCCAAAGGGTGTAACGGCTACGACTACCAGCGATGATGGAGGTTAATATTTTCCTGCGGTATATGTTGTAACTATCGGATCTGGTTCATTAGATTTGAAGTTCCGAATGATTAGATAGATGGATGATTTCGGCATTATTTCTTCGGGATTGTTGTCATTTGCGTATAAACTCTGTTAGTTTTCCATCTCTTATATTAATTAGTAGTGAAAAGAAATTATCCAAGTTTCATTAAAACGAAATTGAGTTTCCGTATACACGATTATGGCAAGATGATCAACTTGGATTCTCCAAGAGAATAATCCAGGGCTTCTCGTAATGAAATCGGAGTTCTTTGTTAGCTAATAACAATGCTTAGCATAAAATATGTACTATTCTTTATAGTAAATGAGATGCTGGGTTACGTTTTTATCCCAGTGGTGGAATTTTTTATGTAGTTACGGAGAATATGCCATACATTTAACTTCTTTAGATATAAAAATTGTATTACACGCACAAATAGATAGTCACCTTACTACCCAAGAAAGACTAATTTCTTGTCTCTCAAGATCGTTAGAAATCATAGTACTAGTAATACTTGGCCTTTCAGATGTATGACTTTATTATTCTCTTTCCCTTTTTCCTTTTTTCCTTTTTTCTTCTATTTCTATTTCTATTTCTATTTCTACTTTTACTTTTACTTTTACTTTTACTTTCATATTCCATTCTGAATATTTGTATATATTAGGAAATATACGAAACTTCTTTATATACAAATCTCTCGCCCACAAACACGGTGCGGCCAGAAGTCATCGCACCAAATATACTCACCAATCTTCGATCAAGATGATACACTATAGCATACTTCCTCCATTACTCGTGCGGCCAGAAAGTATACAACACTCCATCTAAATATGGGCCACCAATCATCTTATATTTTACTACCTTATGAGACAAGCGCCTGAGCGGAGTATAGCATACTTCCTGGTCGCACGAGTAGCCTTTGTATCAAAGCAAGAGTTTATATCTTATACTATTCATCATAAAGCTAAGGTCTTAAGTTATCTCAGACCCTTATCAAAAGTAAGTATGCCCATAAGTTCCTCCTCAAGTACACCGAATAAAACTCGATGTCATCGAAGTTGAGGAGAGTAATATTTGAAGAACTCAAAAGACTTTCTGTGTTGACATTCTGGCCCTCTAAGTATGAGTAGTTGTCTTTTGATATCCAGAGCGCGTAATCCAATACCAATATCAATAAAGGTCAGGAAATGGCAATTATTAAAGTTTATTGTCATTACCAATTAAATTGTATGAATGACTATGTTCATCACCGACACTTGTCGTATCCATCCACATTTTGATATATTTCTAAAGTCGGGATGAAGAAACCGACACAAGCTCAAAATTGACAAAATTCCGATTTTTCCTCTTGAAGCCGATTTATGAAGACCTTTCGAAAGTGTGAAGAAAATGGAGCTTGCCTTGACCGACCCATTCTGTTTTGAGTGGTGATTTATAAATAGTCCCAAATTCATTCAAGCCGAAACCTGATATCACTTCCACCATAATGTTGAGACTCTTGTGGCGACATTAATTTCTCAGAATTCCCAAGTCCATTAGTAAATATCATAAAACCACAAATCTTCTCGAAGTCTAATGCAACTTTCTTATTAGATACATACCCCGCTATCCCATTTACGCCCGTTACATATTCGGGGTATCTTATGCTTTCCTATAATACATATCCACATATTCGTATGTCTACCATAAAAACGCCTTCTAGTAATTCATCCACATCATAACTAGTAACAAATGTAACTCCAACTCTACCATCTCAAACATTATATCCATTGCCAGTTCCAACACCATCTAAATCCATAAATTGATCAATATCTGGTATGACAACACTTGGTTGTGGAATTGTTGGTTCAGGAAAGATATTATCAGCTGGAGGACCATCTAAACCTCTACCAACTTGATAATTATCTGGAACTGATTTTCCTAATGTTGTCCTTCTATTCTTTTGTCTCTTTCCAGTCCCTCCAATAGTATCACCTCTTCCATTCATCCATAAACTAGCATCACTAGTTTCACCTCTTCCAATACCAAGTTGATAAGCTTCCATACCTCTTAAAACTGGTAATAAAAGTCGAGTTTCATACCAACGTCCTTTAATATCAGCTAATCCTCGACGAGCTGCTGGTTCTAGCAACTGCCATTCATACCAAGTACGTTTCTTAGCATTATCTGCTACTTCATTACGGAATCTTAAATCAGAAACCATTCGAGCAGGTAAATCAGGTGTTGGCCATTGTGATCGATTGTTATAAGGCATTGGCATTTCGACAAATTTGTAAATATCACCCACAAATGTTACAACAGTCAAAAGTGGATTTGTTTGTACTGTACGTTCGATAAGTTTTTGAACCACGAGAACCACAATTGAATCCCCATCAACACGTAAACGAACTGGTTCGCCAACCCAAATCTTTTCAGCTCCGAGAAACATTCCATTGTAATGTATTTCTCCAGGAGATACGATGGCTTTTTCAAGTCTATCAAAAAGGGAATAACTTCCATCAATAACTTTTGCGGCCAAGATGCTACCATCAACTTGGTAATCACCTCCACCATATTCACCTCGCACAATACGATCCCAAGGTACTTCATCGTAAGGAATATTATTGATTGAACTGATTGTCGTTTGAGGTACACTCCAAGCAAGCCAAGGTCTAATCGATTCTTGATCCTTGATTTGAGCAGGTGAATGTGAAAGTGGGTGAGAAAGTGGTTGAACCAAATATTCCGCTTGAAAATGTTCATATCTTCTCTTTGATACAACTGCGAGACCCCAAGCATGTCCTCTATTAAACCAGACCAATTCTCCTGTACGATAAATGAGTCCAGTATCAGGTGTACTATCGAGTTTTTGTTCTTGTGATCGAATTGATGAAGTCGGTTGAGGTGATGACTTTGATGATCCAGAAGTTACGGATCCAGAAGGTGTCGATCCGGAAGTAGAGACTGCCTTTTGAGGTATGCTAACAATTGGCATGCTATCCTTTTTGATTTCCTTCTTTGGAGGTGGTATGTTGACGATCGGAGCAGTTGCCTTGGTTATCTCCTTCTTCAATATTGCGCCGTTGTCTTGTTTGATTGTTTCTTCTTGTAGATCATCCTCTCCAAATGGTGAACAAACTTTGCATGAACAATTCCTTGAGTCGCCATCTGGATCCGTACTTAACCAAAGTACATGCGGGAAAAAATCTGCCGGACTTCGATATCTCTTCTTTCGACCTTGTGGATGTCCATATAAATATGTATCTTGTCGTTCATAAACTCCGGCTGTGTGTCGACCCTTTTCCTTCTTCATCTCTGCCTCCAGTTTATTCTTATTATATTTGAGGTGTTCCCATAAAACATATCCTTCGGGTAGATCTTTAAGTACGTAATTCCTATCTGCGATGAAGTTAGTTGATGTTATGGAACTTTGGGAATGCCGTATGTATTACCAGAATGTTCTTTTCCTCCCAAATAATGCATCAACATACCACCAATCTTTCTTCTCCAATCTATAGCTTTTGGTTCATCATAATCGAGTTTCTTGTAAAAATCAACAATTCCTTCGGCATCTTCTTTATCATTCAATTGAGCTGCTGTTGGTTGATTTGATTCTTTGATACCTGTCTTTGTAATGACTTCTAATTGACCATCTGATCTACAAATAGTGATAGGATGAAATGGTGCCATGATGGCAATTGTATATGGTAGAAACAATTAACTATTGATGGAATTTAGAAGATGTGATAGTAACCTTGAGATAAAAGTTGTGGGGTTGAGCTAGGTTCTAGTTTGAGTGAATGTGGGTATACGTGCCTTGAGATTCTGGTATTGATTATTAATATAAAATTTCATCTCAAATCAAGCTTCAATGATAAGCGCGTCTTTAATTCTAACCTCACATCCTCACATATCATTCAAGACAATTAATCAAGGGAAAAAAAAAGTATTTATTAATATCTAATTACTAGTAAAATCACTCCACCAACTCCAAAACTATAAAAACTACCAAATCTCGAAGCAAGGCTGTTCATAATATCAAGCACCTCCTTCTCGAGAGCAGCTTCATCTGTGGACATTACAGTATCGTCCCCAGATGATTTCTCGACAGCCTTTTCACGATCTGCAGCCTCCTTAGAAATTTGAGATGCAATTGTAGCTGAGGCCTCATCTATTAAAGAGATTCCATTGTCATCCTTCATGGCCTCATCTCCGTCAGCATCCTTCTTCTCTGCCTTGTCCTTCATTGAAGCTTCCTCAAACATGGTTCGCATGGCGATACCCTCACTATCTTCTTCTTCTACCTCTGGAACTCCCTCGACAGTTTGTTCAGCTGGTCCAAAAGAAGGCAAATGTACTCGACGCCAGCTTCCTTCAATTTCTCGAAATCGTCTGCTACCTTTCTCAATGCGACCAATTCGGCAAGAAGTTTCTGCTCATATCCGGTCTTGATTGCTGGATCCTGGTGCGTAGATAAAAGCGATTTGGCCAGAGGAGTTAATTGAGAATCCTCCTTACGAGTCTTCTCAATTTCCATGGTCCAAGTTTGACGACCATTCCTCAATTGAGCAAATGTCTTTGGAAGCCAATTATCACCATCAACGTCAATGACATCACCAAGATTTAGGACATCCATAATCATGAGCGCAAAGTTCTTAGCTCTCAAATTCCGAGTGATGACAATCAATTGCGAACGCCAGAGATCCAAGTTACCGAAAATGACCATGACACTCTTACCACGGGTCAAGGCGACGTTCATGCGATTCCATTCACTTAAGAATCCAATGAGTCCACCATTATATTGATCGGCAGGAGTCACTGCAAGCAAGACGATTTCGTTCTCACCACCTTGTGTACTATCGATGGTTAGGAATCGAGGGAATCTCTCAATCTTGGGATACTCGGCCTTTAATCTCATCATGACTTGTCTAGAGATCTCATGCAATTCTTCCCTGTATGGTGTCAAGACTGTGATTTTATCGAGATCAATCTTGGCGACATCAACAGTGGGTTCATGTCTGAACAAGTCTATGGTGAAGTCACAGACGGCGTTGATGTTTGCGAAGTTTCTCTTGGATTTTCCGCCTTCTCTCGGTGCAGATTTACCATCTTTCACATTGATGAACAAGCGTTGGGCATTATCGTCCTTGGGTCCACCGAATGCAGGTGCACGGCGTGTAGCTCTGTATGGTTCAGCACTGTCGGAGTTCCACCATTGATTATAGTACTTCAATGTTTCGCTTTCCACCATGGTACTAGGATGAGAGGCCGAGAATCCATACGTCGCAATACCAGGGAAGTTTGCGATTCTCTTGCACATGCGATAATTCATGTTGAATCTCACCAAGTTAACGCTGTGATGATTGAAGAATCGCTCAAACAACGACAAACCATACTGGTTTGAGAACTCATTGTGACCGGCAGATTTAACGACTGGGTGCAATTGCTTGTGATCACCAGAGTATTGATTCTTGGAAGCACACAGTGTGGCTGGAATCAAGACTTCTGGTTCAGCACCGAATGCAGCTTCATCCGTGAGGCAGGCTTGTGGCTTGTAACCATATCCTTGAAGGAGATGTGCAGTATTGCAAGTGCAAATCACAATCTTCACCTTGGAAGTCAAGGAAGAAAAGATCTCCTGTCAGATTCCTTTAGATCGGATATGGTAGTACCACGAGTTGGAAGATAAACAATGTCAAACCATTCATCAACTTGAGGGAACTTGTCACGAACAGTGGCCAACATATCAAGAAGCTTGGTTATTACTTCTTTTGCGGCTGTGTTCGAAGGAGCATTTATGAGAGTCTTCACTCCACATAATGCAAGTCCTAAACCTTGACCAGCAAAAGTCTTTGTCTTTCCAGTTCCTGGTGGACCTTGAAGAAGGCTAGTGTGACAGTTATTGTAAAACATTAACTCCCATGCACGCAATTGCTGCTTGTTCATGTCCATTGATCTGCACAAATAGTCGAAAGCACCTCTCTGTTGAATGGTCATCTGATCTTTGTATTCATCATAGATAGAGGGACCTTCATTCTCGACTCCATGACCCATGAGAAACTTTCGTTGCTTCCATTCGTTTACCGCCCTGGGTTGACTGCAAATTTTCGCAATAGCCATCAACATGCGACTGGCGGGGATCGTATTTCTTTCCATGGTGATGCAAATCTCTAAATTAGCATTGTTGCTGAATGCTTGCCGGTACTCTGCGTTGACGATTTGAAATCCAAGTACGAAGTCCATCTGAGTATCGATTGACAGGACACGAGCGTGAACGACCTCAGTTTCAGGCATCCAACCACCAGGTGGCATAACCTTTTTCTTTTGCTTCATACCCTTAACCAAGGTAAATCCAGGTTCGGCTTCTGGTTCCTTTGGTGCTTCTGAATCAATAGGCAGAGGTACAACGGTAAACTTCATATGAGTACCTGGAGCGACTTCAGGCATGACAAAGTTCTCATCTTTTTCAACAGTTTCATGTAATTGTATGAAGGGTCCTTTTCGGCTCTTGACTGTACATTGGTGTGTAATATCAGGATTGAAGTAACGGCCAATGTTGTAGTTCTCCCACATGCCCTCGTAAATGACACCAAGACTCAAGCCAATTTGTATATCTCTTGGTGAACCGAAAGATCTTCGAGCTGCATGGGATGCATAACTCTTCAATTCTTCGGCAAGATGTGGATATCTCATTCATCTTTGATGCATAAGCTTGATGTCAGGATTCTTCTCCCAGTCCTTGAACACTTCTCCAGCTGGACCTCCAATGGCCTTCCTATAGAAAGGATAAACACCGTGTCTGATGCTGGCTTCCATTTGAGATTTCCAATGAGAATCATGGAATTCGAAAGATGCTCTACTAAGAGGGTCAAGAGAGCGCACCAATGTTGCGTGGAATCGACCATGGCTGAGTTTAGTCATGAACGCTTCCCATGCTACGAAATCACCGGCTGATTGTGGTTTTTCATCCCAAAAGAATGGTCCAACTAACCTAAATCCAAAGAACTCAAGTAGCGGTTCTCTATTTCCTTGAGCAAAGTCGATCAATCGATCAACATCTCTTTGACAAGGACTTTGGAAATCAGTTGCTAGAATCTTTGCAATTTCTGCTCTGCTCGCATTCTTAGCCTTATCACTTGTTCCGGTAACTAGATGAATCTTTTGCTTCCAGAATTGATCGGTTGCAGTCAAATCAACAAAATTGTGACTATGTAAAGAGAAATGATAATTACCAGCGAATATTCTCAATCTTGGTGCTTGACTGAACATATCAAACTTGACTCTAATTTCATGCATTTCGGTAGCACCTCTCCCAATTTCCTTGAGAATTAGGATGGCAGATCTGCTTGCATTGATCCTACCAGCAAGAGTCTTTGGACCTGGGTAATCTCGTGCTCGGTTTCTACTATACCAAGTGAGAAGATCATTCTTAATGATCCTGAACTCAGTCAAAGCACGTTCTGCTGGACTATCATTATTCTTGGGCAATGCTAATTGTTTTGGACGAGTATCTTCGAAACCTTCCTGCTTGCGCTTTCTGGTTTCTTCGATCACTGGTTGTTGATTCACACCAATGTCAATATCTACTACTGGAGCAGGAGTTGTTGCGCCAGGTGGTGCGATAGGTGCTCCATTACCAGCAGTTTGACCTGCGGCAGGAGTGGTAGCATTAGATGCCATTGTAGTTATTATTCGGGCTTATTAGGCGACCGATTTTTTGCTCAAAAGAGAGCGGGGGGTGAATAAATTCGAAAAAAATTCCAATCAAGCAAGACCAGAAGACTTTCGTCGACTGGCGAATTGCACCGAAAGGAAAGTTTAAAAAAGGGAAAGGTCGATAATTGTAGGGCCCAGAGCTCTCGAAAGAAGCAATGGGTTCCGCGCCAAGGTAATTAGGTCTACCAATAGATACTATTGGTAAATATTTGGTACTGTCAAAGAAAAATACGTTAGCAAAGATTCTGGTAGATTGTTCGAGACCTTCAAGCTGAGATCTGATGTTCAATGTCGCAGTAAATTTGTGGCATTGATTTGAGTTGAATGTCGACGTGGCGTTGAGCTAATTGTATGAAATGAATGTCGCTATGATGCTGAGGCAGTAATTTGAGTTGAATTTTGTCTTGGTGTTGTAGTGTTGATATCTGCAGTCAACTGCGCGACCTTGTCATCTGCGGTCAAAGTCTCCAAGCAACGGCGCATCTGGAATTTTGGCGCATTCGACGTATTCGAATTTTCATTCCAATTGATTCAATTGATCCCAGCAAGAAGGTCTTTATAAATTTGGAGCATCATGATAGAAATTGGGGGTAACTTGCAGTTAAGTTTACGATGCTCGAAGAAGAAAAAAGAAGATCGCGAAAGATCTGAGATTTGTTTTGATATATCGTGCGGAAGGTTTGAAGCGAATCACGTGATAACAACACGCAAGGCTAAGACTAATTATGAACTATGAGGCTAAGGTATTCTATCTAATCACAGGCAGTTTACTTTTTCTATCTTCGGTCGGTCAGTATATTTTATTGTTTAGGCGGTGAACATTTTTTCAATGTCTAGTCTAGTACGCTAGCGAGGTTAAGCTGGAGGTAGTAGGTAGATCGTCTCATCTTGAATATCCGATAACTTCAAGTATACACTCACCAGACAACAACTTTTACAAATTCTATTTATCATTCAAAGGTATACTGCACATATTCTCTTTTGACAAGACCTCTTATAAATCTATTTGCTACTTGACGAAAGTCTTGTAGTTTGGTTGTAAGAGATCTTTTCAGGAGCTCACTTCCCCTTCCCGTTCTCTTTTGAGTAAAAAATCGGTCGCCTGATAAGCCCGAATAACAAATTCTACATCATGAGTTATCTTATGATCTTTGACCCAAAAGGGCCCAAGCAAGCATCAGTTGATGGTTTTGGTAACCCAGTCTACCAAATTTGGAAGATTCATGATAAATGGCATAGGGAAGATGGATCATTACTACACGAAGTCCAACTTTTGGAAGAAATCAAAGGTAAGAATGAAATCTATCACATTGAAGAAGAAGAAATGAAGAATAAGTATGGAGAAATGGTTGAGAAATGGGAAGCCTGGTATGGTATGGATTGGAAAAAGAGGTATGGTGAGTTGGGGCATATTTGGAATCCAAAAGATGAGAGATCAGTATCAACTCCAAAGAGAAGATTTGATGATACCCCTAGTAAGTCAAGATCGATTGAGAAGAAATCGAGAAGTGGGAAATCTTCCATTTCAGGTGGGAATGATTTGATTATGAGTAACTCTCCAATTACTGATGATGTTCATTCAAGGTCAGGAGATAGGTATACTTCAATGCCGACATTATTTTCACCAGCATCAAGAAGTGAAAATTCTCCTATTCCAGGCGATCTTGATTCAGGTGTGAGTAGTCCTTCACGGGCTAACATTTCTCGTCCTAATCAGGGTAATGCATATGCTTTACTGCCTCCACCATTATTATTCCCAGCATCTTCCCAATCTTCAAGAAGATTGGCTGCAAACCAACAAGGTAATGTAGGGTTATCTAGTGGCTTTTCTATCCCTTCTAGATTTATAAGACGATTAGTCTCGGGATCTTCAGAATCCGGCGAACAATCTGCGAGAGGTTTGACTTCGAAAACTGATTATCTTGAATCTCCATCTACATCTAGACAATCTGCGAGAAGGATACCAACCCTGTGGTGGCAAAGTTAATATTCTGGACAAAGATAAATTCAATATAAATCCCCATATAAATTTCTATTTCATATATTACAATATTGATATATATATTTATTAATAATGAATAGAGCTCTTTATTATTAACAAATCAAATTGATTCTTTTTATAATCCATTTATTATTAAATTTTGATAGAAAAAATGAAAATATAATTATAAAATTGATTATTTTGAAATCCAATTATAAACAAATATAAAAGTAATACTATTACAATATAAAATATTTTCTATTTTCTAATCAAAATAAAGTCTATTTTATAAAATCAATACTATAAACCTATCCCAATAACTTTTACAATTCTCTATTACTTTTATCCTTTTAATGATATCCCTTATTTCTCTTAATTTTATAGTCTTCAATTTACTAAATCTCTTATTAACAAATCTATTAATTATTAAAAAGTCCCATTTTCTATATTTTCATATAAAACAAAACTCTTATACTATTATAATCTCTTTTTAATTATAATTTTATATAATAATTTATATCCTTTTATATTGCTTTTTAGTTTTTCCTTTTAAATACTACTATATATACAAATCATTACAATTCTTTATTAAAATATTTTATTTAATTTTCATTTCTATTATTATATTGATATCAATTCTTACTTTTTTAAAGAGTTTTATAGAATTCTTATTGATTAATTATTATTTTAAATCTTTCCCTTTAAAATACTATTTAATTAAACTAAATTATATATAATTTAGATTTATATCAAGAAATACCCTAAATATTATTAGGAATTCTAGGTTTTACTTTAAATAGCTTTTTTTCTATTTATAATAATTCTTGGATTTTAATAAATGATTTATATATTCCATTTATATTAATTAATTTAATAAAGTTTTATTTATATCAATCATATTAATTACTATATTTTTATAAATATTAATATATTTTTTTATTAGTTATACTTAAAATATTTATTTTAAATCTAAATCTTTAATTTATATTATTATTTTATATTAGAATTTTTCTATTTATATATAAATAAAAATTCAAAAGATTAGATTTTTATATTTAAATAAAGCAAAGAGTATTAATTGATTTTATATACTTTTATATAATCTTCTTTACTCTGATAATATAACTCTTGAAATGTTCATATAAATTCCCTTAATTTCTATTCAAGATTATCTATATCTTTTTTTAATATTAATCTTTTGTAATATAAAATATATATATCTTTTAGTAAAATAAAATTCTTTAAATAAGATTTAAACTCTAATAAATTTATTAAAAGAATAATTTTATTCTATATCAGAAATTCCTTTTATTTTGTAGTTTTATATTCCTTCCAATATTTATTTATATATTTAATATCTTATCCAAACTATAAGAGAATTATATATCTTGTTTTTTTTTAAATAATATTTAATTAACGCTATTCTTTTTTTGGTATAATATATAATATTAAAAACACTTTCTTATCTAATCCATTCTTTCTTTAATTCTTTAAATTGTATTTAATATCTTCTAAATCTGATATCTATAATGTAATTATATTTCTTATTTTATATAGTAAAAGATTTCCTTTTTTTAATATTGATAATAATACCTTGTCTTTTTATTATTTCCATTTCTTTTTTAACTCTTTAATCTTTTTCTTATAGAATTTCTTATTATTTAGATTGAATTATTTATCTTTCTATAAAAAATAAAGATCTATATTATATTTTGTAAGATATAATATATTATATTAATTCTAATACTTTTTATAAAATAAATTAACTCGAGTTTGAGTAATATAGAATTATGTGTAAATCCCTAATATTTATTTTTTGTTATTTTATTTATTTATATTCTTTTTTATTTTCTTAATTGAAATCGAATATTATTTCTTAGTTCTAAACTTTCATTTTGTAATTGAGCTGTAGTGTATAGAATATAATAAAAACTATTATTAGATTTATAAATATTATAAATTATATAATAATGATATAGGTAATATATATTATTAAACTCCTTTAATCTTATAGTCTTAGTTTTCCTAGGACTATTTCTAGATATAATAATAATTTATATATATAATATAAACAGTTTTTTTATAAAAAAGTTGTATAACCAATATTTAAAATTATTATATTTATTTAAATTATAAATACTTTTATTTAAAATTAGTATTTTATTTATTATAGATTATAAAAAAGAATCTAAATTATTAATCTTTCTTGATTTTGATATTAAATAAGATAATAAAAAGTTCTATTTTTTTATTTATTTGTTTAAAGAAAAATTGAAATTAAATAGAATAATAGGGTATATATAATAATTATTGATTCTAATTATTTAGATATCATTTTGTAATAATACTAAAGTTATATCTTTTACTGTATTTTTAATTAATATTAATCTATAAAGATAGAATATAGAGATATTTTATTTCTAAAATAAACCAAGTTTTTTTCTATAATAATTCTAATATAAATCGTTATTAAAAATATCCCTCTATTCTTTATTTCTATCTCAATTTTTGATTCTATTAAAACTAGTTTTATAAGTTATTAGATATTTAGTTTTAAAAGATTTGAATTGTATATTTAATTTTCTTTTTAAAGGAAAAAAGAGATATTACTTTCTTAAACATTTTTCTCCTTTTTTATTTGTTTCTTTATACTATTTGAATTCCTTATATAATCTATAGCTATAGGAATCATTTACACTCTTACTTTCAGTATAAGCCATATAGCTTTTAATACAATAATCAATCCATTTAAATTATAAACCCGTTTTATTTCAAAACTATATATTCTTCCTTCAAATATTTAAAAAGGAATTAAAGACATTAGTAATATAATCCCTATATTTCATAATAAATTCAATTATCTTTTACTATTCAATATATATAATTTATATTTCGAATATAATTTAATCAACTAGTATTTTGATATCTATTAAAGATTAATTTATTATTAAATAAAATAGAAATACTTAAATTACTTTAGTCTATTTGATTCAATTTATTATTACTATCAAATCCGTTATTATCATTTATATTATTATTATTCAAACTCTTATTTGAATTATATTATATACAATTTAGCTTTCGAATTATAAATTCTAAATCTATATTTAATTCAATCTATTACCCTCTTATATCTCTTCCTTCCCCCTCATTTAAAAAGTCCTTTATTACCTAGATTTTATCCAATATTCTTTTGATTTTGTTTTTTATATACCCCCAAATAATATTATTGTTTTCTTTATTATTTATATTAAAACTAAATATCTTTTTTGAATATTAATTATTATTATTAATAATATAAATATTAAAAGATTATTTCTTTTGATTATATCTATAAAAAATAGCTTAATTAATTAATTTATTAATTAAATATCTCTAATAACTATATACTTTCTTTAATCCAAAAAAATAAATATTTCAATTATTTTTATTTATTTATATATCAATATAATACTCTTTATTAATATATTTTTTAATAATTCTCAAAGATTACACTTTACCACAATAATATCTATATAAACAATTTTCGAATTTATATTATAATCAATAATAATAATATTATTATTATTATTATTATTACTATTATTACTATATATCCCTCTTATTTTGAAAATTACAAATAAAAATAATTATTCAACTTTTTTATATCATACTTTGAAAAAATATATAAAAACTTAACATATTTTTCAGAATTCTTATCCTCCTCCAAGAAAAAAAGTAAATTCTATATATCCTTACTCCTCTAGATTATAATTTACTTTAATTACTAGAATTTATATTATTTTATACTATATTTATATTCTTTCTATAAATAGATTTATTATTTATATAAATTAGAAAAAGAAAAATAATTAGAATTTAATTAATTTATTAATTGATTTAATTTTTCTAGAGTTTATATAAAAAGATTTTATTAAATAGTTTTTTATAAATAATTGAATAATTGATATAATAATTTCTTAGAGTATTTAAATATATTAATAAGGATTTCAAAATATTTATTTAATAAATAAAAAAATATAAATAAAAAATATAAATAAAAAATATAAATAAAAAGTATAAATAAAAAAGATTATTAAATCTAAAAGCAAAAATTATTATTAATAATTAATTTTATTTTTTAATAAATTATTTAGTTATAACTCAATAATAATATACTGAAAATCAAAGTTTATAAAGTAGTTTTCAATTTGTAATATATTTTACTCTAATAATTCTTTCAATATAAAAGATTATAAATCTATATTATAATCTATTTTATTATTAGTTTAAATTATTAAAACTTAAAAACCTATAGAAAAATGATCTATCTTACTTAATCTTCTTTAAATATTATTATTAATATACTCTTTTCATTTATTAGAGATTTTGAATCTTATTTTTTCTTCTAATCATTTTATCTCCTTTTTATTGAAATTATCAATATCCATTTTTATTTTACTATCTTCTTTTCCTTTTTTTTTTTTTTATCTTTTTCTTTTCTTTTTTCTTATTTAAATAACTATTATTATTAAACTTATTTCTATTATTATTATTAATAGTTTTAAAATCAAAAAGATTATTATTTTCCTTTTGCTTATTTATTTCAAATTATAAATCGATATTAATATCAATTTCAATTAAAGGATTAAACAAATCAGTCTTATTTAGGATAAGCTTATTTACTTTCAAATCAAATTTAAAATTATTAAAAGTTAATAAATAAATTAATAAATATTATAATCTGATATCTATTTTTCTATTTTTATTGAATTAAGAATTTCTTTTTTCTTTTTCTTTTCCAATATTTTTCAATTATTTTTATTTATATTTTAATATAATAAAGATTTTTTTAATTTATTAATATAATAAATAATTTTAATTCTTATATTCTCTTTAGCTTTATATACTATATATATATTAAAGAAAAGATTCTATTACCTTTTTTATTTATAAATAGAATAAGAATTGAATAAATATTTATTTATATTTTTGTAATATTTATTAAAAGCTTTGTTATTAATGCTTTTTAATTGTTATAATATCTTTAATCTTTTAAAAAATATAATCTTAAATAGAAAATATAAATGTCTTTTAATTGTTTTAATTCAATTAAATTAATATTTGAAATATAAATTAAACTAAAAAGAAAAATAAATCTTCATTACAAAAAAGCTTGAAAAATAATAATTAATTATAGATATTAATCTTAATTAATATTAAAAAGCAAAAGTATAAATAATATATTAAGTTATATAATTATATTTGCTTTATTTACTCTATAAATAGAATTTTGGAATTCTTTATATAAATACTTCTTTTTTCTGATTTGAAATAATATTATAATAAAAAGATTATAATATAATATATAGGGAACTTGGATATATGAGGAACTCGAATACTTTTAGCCTATTATCAACTTGAAATTATAATAACTTTTATTATATATATTCAATTATTTTCTATATCTATTCAAATTGAAAAAAAACTTTAAAAGATTATAATTTCATTTCAATTAAAAGAATTTAAATTAATTAAAAAGGCTATAGAGTATTTTGAAGTTTTTAAATTTATTTTAGCTAATAAATTAACTAAAAAGAAAATATATTCTTAAATTTATAAAATAACTCAAATTCTTTTAAATATAAAAGAAAATATTTTTATACAATAGATTTCACAACTTATTATTATTAGATTTTTTATTATATTTATATTAATAAAGAAAATAATTAATAAAATTCATCTTTAATATATTTGGGTTATATTATTTCAGAATCTTATTTTAATAGAAATTCCATTTATAGATTACAAATGAATTTATAGATTCTAAAAACAACATTTAAAACTTAAAATATATTATTCATATCAATTAAAATTTAATTAAACTAAAAAAGTAATTCCAAAGAATATTTAGACTTGATTTAATATATTTCATATATATCTTATTAAATAAAAGTATAAATTAAATAATATATATAATATAAATAAAACCAGATTTGAAATTAGAAATACTCAAAATATTTATATAATAATTAATTCTATTTAGAAATTGAATTGAAAAGTTATAGCTAATAAGTAAAAATAAATAATTATATTTGAATATATTAATATAATTGGAAATGCTTTATTATCTATAATTATTTTCAAGGTTTAGAATATAAATTCTATATAGATTTTAAAGGATATATTTTAAAACTAATAATTCTCTATTAATATAAATAAATGAATCTTAAATAATTATAAATTAGAATAATTAAAAAGGGTTTTTAAATTAGAATTTAAAAAAGTATTAAATAATCAATCTTAACTTTTGATTATGAATAGTTATTCAAATTATATTATAAATAACTTTATTATTTTCTATATAAATAATAATATTGATTTATTTATATTATCTCCTTATTACTTTTATTTACTTTAATTATTTAATATTGTAATATATAAACCAATAAAACAATATTATACTTTAAAAATTAATTAATATTCTCAAATTAATATAAAACAAATCTAAAAAATTGAATAGATAGAACTTTTTCAAAATATTAGAAAAAAAGTATTAAATTCTTTTAATATTAAAACTAATTAAAAAAAAGCTGATTTAATATTTTTTATTTTATAAAAAATACTTGATTTATTATTATTTAATTTCTCTTAATAATCTTTTATTTTATAAATAAGAATCTTTAATTAAAACTTAAATTTGTTTATATTTAGAAGTTCTTTTTTAGATAAAATAGAATTAAGATAAGCAAATTAGATTTTTAATATAGCTTTAATAAATAGTAATTTTTCTATATCATTAATTTATTAATATATTAAGAGAATAATTAGATTTATAGAATTTCAAAATACTGAGATAGCCCTATTTCGGAAATAGCTCTCTAATACTTAGAAGATAATTGAAACTCGAAAAAAGAGAATTAAAGATAAAAGAGTCAAATTATAAGATCAATTTGTTTTTAGTATTAAGGAAATATTGAAAATGGTATATAAAGCAAAAAAAAATCGAAGAAGAAAAAGCTATGAGGATGGTTATATAAATGTCTAATTAAAGAATTAGAAAAAGAGATTGAAGAAAAAAAGCTAGAGAATAGTTTAAGTGATTTGGAATTGGAATTGAAGGATTGTGTAGTTTGTAGAATAAGATTATATATAGAATAATTGAAAAAGTGTTCGAGTTCCTCATATATTCAAGTTCCTCATACGTTATGTTAATTATAATCACTTTTTTTGATATATATAACTTTTTATTTTATTATAATAATACTATTAATATTTTTATTTATTGAAAGGCTCAAAATTATATATAAAGTGTTTCAACCTTTTTGAATAATATAAAAAATCTTATAATATTAATACAAAAATAGTATTTATAAAAACTTATTAAATTAAAAAAAAGCAAAGATTACTAAATGATTAAAGAATATAGTAAATCAAAAAGCTTTACAAAAACTTTAGAATATTTCAATTTATAAATCAAATTCTTTCTTTTTTTACTTTCCAAAATATTCTTAAAAACAATTTCCTATTTTATTTCATTAAAACTTTTTTATTCTATTTCATTAAAACTTCTTTGTTTCATTTTTCTTTTTTATTGAATCTAAAGATTGTATAAATAATATAAGAAGTTAATATAATAACAAAATAATCAAAAATATTAAAATAAAAAAGTCTATTATTAATAAAAAGCTTAAAACTAAAAAAAGTATTAAAAAGTCTAAAATATTTATTTTCAAATATAAATTAAAAAAGATTTTATTTAATAAAAAGAGAGTTTGTAATCTAAATAAATAGAAATTATTTATTAAATTTAAATATCGAATTATTAAATTAACTTTATATAAAGCTTTTATCAAAAAAGATTAAGTTTTATATTAATATTTGAATAAATCTTATATTCCAAATAATATTTATAAAGTTTATATAATAAATAGCTTAAACAATTAAAACAGATTTCCGATTTCAATCCTTAATAATCGAAGTATTACAAAAAATTATAGAAATAATATTAGCTATTTGTTTTGATAATAAATCTTTATTCCTTTTATATAAATATATATTAAAATATATAATTCTATAGAATATAATATAATATATGAAATAAATTATTATTATAAAAAGGAATACTAAATTATTATAATAAATATTAAAAAAAGCTATAGAAATTGATAATATTAATCTTGTTATAATATAAAAAGGTTTTTAAGAATACAAAAACTAATTTTTTTTAAATTTGCTTTTATTTGTTTTTATTTATTTTTATTTGTTTTTATTTATTTATTTCTGTAAATTAGGAATATTAAATATAAATAAAAGTATTATTAAAAGAATATTAATAAAATTGGAATAGATATTAGAATATGAATATAGAATAATAATAATTCTAAATATATTTAAAAATATTAACATAGTTTATCATCGAATAGGCTATATCATCGAGTGGGCCACTTTCACCTCAATTAATACCTTTAATTTCATATTATTCAATAACCATTAAATGAATTGATTAAAACTATTAAAAATCTAATAATCTAGAATCTATTATATTATTTTGATAAGTTCTTGAATTATAGCCTAATTTTCCATATATATTATAGTATCTATTAAAAGATATTTCCCTATTAGGATTTCCTTTATTTTAATGCTTATTATATTAAATCTAAATATCAACTTTTTGTTGAGATAATATATTAAAAGCCTCTTATTTAGTAAATACTCCTTTTTAATATATTTATGTTTTTTTTATATATTAATATTAGCTTAATACTTTATTAGCTTTTTAAAGTATATGGTTTTCTATATTTAGAAATATATTTTTATATACTAATTTCTCTATATCTTTAACTAGAGCTAATACAATCTCAAATAAAGGTATAAAAGAGCTTAATTAATAATAATCTATTTGAGATTTAATTAATATTGATTAAAAAAGAACTTTTTTAGGATTATAAGGAGTTTAAGAGATTTAGAGATTCAAATTGAAAGGAGAAGGAATAGGGATATGGATTTAAATATCTAATTTAAAAAGTACTGCTTTAGAATCAAATAAAATTAATCCTGCTTCTTAGAACCCTATTTTCATATTCTTATTTGTAATTGACTATTAATATATAGCTTTGAAAGCTATAAAGAATTCGATTTTTGAGATATAATTGATATATACTTTTATAAATCTCTTAATTTGAATACTATACTCTTATTTTAGGATATTAAAATATCTAATATTAAGAGATTGAGTTAAATAACTTGAATATAATAATAAATATATACATTTTATATTATTCTTTTTGTAATAGTTTTGAAATAGTATTAATTTATAACTTTTATATCTATCCAGTATTAATATTCTATATCTATTCTTAATTCGATTTTTTATATATTTATCAAAATATTTCAATTATTTTAATTCTGTTTTATTATTTGTTTATCTATTACTTATAGATTTAATAGCTTAATCTACAGAAAGATTGGTTTCTATATACCAATTAGAAAAATACATCTATTCTTAAATTATTAAAAACAAAGGTATAATATTCCTCTCACTATTACCATATATAATCACTATTGCTCATTCTCGATTGCCTAATTGTATAGTTTTGCTTTTATTATATCTCTCAATATTAGTAACAACTATATTAGTATTTATAATTCCTATTATAAAGTCTGTTTTATTAAAATTCTATATATTACAATCTAATATCCCAAATTTTGTTTTTATATTTAATATTAATTAGAATCAGTTTTCAATAAACTTAGGATTTTTATAAAAAGCTTTCTGAAAATTATAAATATAATTAAAACATATTCTTAATTTGTTATAACACTTTATAAATCAATATGCCCAGAGCTTTTCAATATATTTCACATCTTTTGATTTAAAAATATAATTTATTATATCTTCTATACCTTTGATTTTAAATAAAAACCTTTTTATATTCAAATCAATTATATATACAATAATAACTTTCTCTTCTATTTTTATAAGATTATATCGATTTACTTAAATTTCAATACAAAAAAGTAAACCATTTATTCTATGATTAAATATTATATGAAATATATTATACAACTAAGAAGCTTTTCGAATACTTAGTTTTTTGTTTTTTCGAATAGCTTTAATAGCTAGAAGTAAATATGCCTTGTTATTATTAAATTACATTATAAATGATTAATAAAACGTATATTGAAATTGAAGGTATCAATTAAGATGAAAGTGGCCTATTTGATGATATAACTCACTCGATAATAAACTACGTTAAATACTTTTTTAAATAATAATTTGATATTATTTATATTATTAATTTATTTAAAAATTATTAAATAAAATTATATTTAATATAATATAATATATAAGGAATTTGAATATATAGAAAATTTGAATATTTTTTTAATTATTTTATATATAATTTTGTTTTATAAACTATATAATTCTTTAATTTCAATTTCAAATTATTTAAATTATTCTTTAGTTTTTCTTTTTCAATCTTTTTTTCTAATTCTTTAATTGAGTGTTTGTATAATCATTTTTATAACTTTTTCTTTTTTGGTTTTTTTTTTATTTTATGTATTATTTTCAATACTTTTTTAGTACTAAAAACAAATTAATTTTATAATTTAATTTTTTTGTTTTTAATTCTTTTTTTTTGAGTTTCAATTATTTTTTGAATATTAAAAAGCTATTTCTGAAGTAAAACTATTTTAGTATTTTGAGATTCTATAAGTCTAATTATTTTTTTAGTATATCAATGAGTTAGTAATATAAAAAAACCATTGTTTATTAGAATTATATTAAAGATTTAATTTATTTGCTTTAATTTTGTTTTATTTGGAAAAGAACTTTTAAATATAAACAAATTTAGGTTTTGATTGAGAATTCTTATTTATAGAATAGAAGATTACTAAAAGAAATTAAATAATAATAAATTAAGTATTTTTTGTAGGACAAAAAATATTAAACTAATTTCTCTTTAATCAGCTTTAATATTAAAAGAATTCAATACTTTTTTTCTAATATTTTAAAAGAGTTCTATTTATTTAGCTTTTTGGATTCATTTTATATTAATTTAAGAATATTGATTAATCTTTAAAATATAATATTATTTTATTAATTTATATATTATAATATCAAATAGTTAAAGCAAATAAAAATAATAAGAAAATAATATAAATAAATCAATATTATTATTTATATAGAAAGTAATAAAGCTATTTGTAATATAGTTTAAATAACTATTTATAATTAAAAGTCGAGATTGATTATTTAATACTTTCTTGAATTCTAATTTGAAAACTCTTTTTAATTATTCTAATTTATAACTATTTAAGGTTTATTTATTTATACTAATAAAAAACTATTAGTTTTAAAATATATCCTTTGAAATCCATATAGAATTTATATTCTAAATCTTAAAAATAATTATAAATAATAAAGCATTTCTAACTACATTAATATATTCAAATATAATTATTTATTTTTATTTATTAATTATAACTTTTTAATTCGATTTCTAAATAGAATTAATTATTATACAAATACTTTAAATATTTCCAACTCTAAATCCAATTTTATTCATATTATACATATCATTTAGTTTATATTTTTATTCAATAAAATATATACAAAATATATCAAACCAAATCTGAATATTCTTTAGAATTACTTTTTTAATCTGATTAAACTCTAATTGATATAAATAATATATTTTAAATTCTGAATATTGTTTTTGGAATCTATAAATCCATTTGTAGCCTATAAATGGAATTTCTATCAAAATAGGATTTCAAAATAATACAACCCGAATACATCGAAAACGAATTTCATTAACTATTTCCTTTACTAATATAAGTATAATAAAGAATCCAATAATAATAAATCATGAAATCCATTATATAAGAGTATTTTCTTTTATGTTTGAAAGAATTTGAACTATTTTATAGATTTGGGAATGTATTTTCTTTTTAGTTAGTTTATCAACTAAAATAGACTTAGAAACTTCAAAATGCTCTATAGCCTTTCTAATTAATTTAAATTCTTTCAATTGAAATGAAATTATAATCTTTTAAAACTTCTCTTCAATTTGAATAAATATAGAAAATGATTGAATATATATAATAAAAGTTATTGCAATTTCAAATTGGTGATAGGCTAAAATTATCCGAGTTCCCTATATGTCCGAGTTCCCCATACATTACGTTACTATAATTTTTTGTTATTTTAATAAGATATAATAAAATTTTACCTTAAACCTTAATTCGAAAAGGTTAATTTGAATAATAAAATCCTTTAACTTATATAATTATTATTAATAAATCATTTATTACTTTGATATCAAATATAATAATATCTGAATATAGGAAAAGAATAATAATAGATTTTAAAACAATTTTTGATATAATAAAGGAATATTTAGCTTGATATTTTAAAGATAATTATAATTCTAATATATTTATATACTTTTAGATTTATATACAAAATCAATTAAAGTATATACAAGAATAAAATGATTTTTATAATTGAAAAGTATTACTATTTATTCTTTAATAATATATTCGAGATAATACTCTAAATGAATTCCTTAATTTAAATAACTTTGAGAATTTATAATTTATAAATACTATTTGTATTATTATTATATAGAATAAATAAAATAATAAAAAAAGATTTATAATATTGAAAAAAAGAAGATATTGAAATCAAGATTCTATAAGTTTTTCAAAAAGTAAGTTTTATATTAAGAGAAATTAGGTTTTATTTAATTTAATATTTTATAAAAATATTTGAGTAAAATAAAGGTTTAATATTTGATTTCAAAAATTAATAATATTGAGGTATTTAGAGAAATGTTATATATTCTATTAAAACAAAATTATTATTTCTTTTTGATATTAATAATATGAATATTTAAGAATTAAATATAATATTAAGTTTAATAAGAATAATATTAATCTTATTAAAAACTTTGTTATTACAACTTTAATTTATTTATAATTTCAAAAGGAATAATCTGGAAACTAAGGATTTATTAGATATTAAAAAACAAAATAATATTAATAAATAAAAAAGTATTAATAAACAAAAGAATATTAATGGATAATTTAATATTAATAAATAAAAAAATATTAATAAATAAAATAATATTAATAAAAAGCCTTTTGAAAATAAAGGGAAATATATATAAAGAGGATATAATAATTTGTGTTTGAAAAGGGTGGGGAGAGGTTGGAGAATAATATATTCTCATTATTGTAATACAATAAAAAAGAGTTATAATATATTGAAGCTTTTTTTATTTAAAATATTTAATTAAAATAATTGAGATAGAAATTCGATTTAAAAGAATAAGAAGATTTAAAAGAATATTTTGATAATTCTAGATATCAAATAAAAAAGAAGTGATTATATTGAAATATAGAAAAGAAATCAAGTAGATATATAATTTAGAAATTTGATAATAGAAATATCGCAATCTTAGAGATAAAAAGGAATAAGGAGAAATAGGGATAAGCTGGTTATAGAACTTATAGTATTATTTTTATATGTTTTTTATTTGTAATCTTGTGATTCATATAAAGTCTTAATTTATATATTCTCAAATTTTTATATAAATATATAATTTAAAATGTGATAATTGATTTATATATAAATATATATTTTAGATATAATAAAAAATAATGATATTTGAATTTGAATATAAAAAGAAGCAATAAATTCCATTAAAAACAACAAAATACTTTTAAAATAAAAAACTTTTGCTATATATAATAATTAAATTAATTATATTATTATTTTAAAAACGATTTATTCAATACATAATAAAGGTATTATAGAATTTATGGCAATTACGAAAGGATCACTTCGTCAACCACGGATTCTGTCACTACAGGGCAATATCCTACCCCTCTTCGCTTGGACAATCTGCGAAAGGTCCAATTTCATCCTCGAATCAATCAAGATCTAACTCTCCGAATCTAGGTAATGGATGCCCATTTCGTAATACACGACACTGTATTCATGATAGTACAATAGGGAAGTAGGGCAGCACAACACAATGGAAGAATGATAGTATATGTACTTCAGTTGAATGAAAACGGAGAGAAAGGGAAGTCTACAATATCTCATAGTTGTGGAAAAAGAAAAGGGGATAGCAGTTCTGGATACGCGTACCCCAAGTTGTCTGAATTCTTTTGCGTTTTGTTCCATTTGGATGTGAACTGCCCAAGCTCACATCCTTCTAATAAGAGTGCTTGAAAGCTCACCTCTGCTTCTGGTTTTTGTAACGGCATCTTGTCAAAGGAGTGGTCTACAGAATCGACAATCTATGGAAGAGTGATAAGAGGAAAGGGATTGGTTTGGATAGTCGTGGCTTATTAGACTTGAGTCCAATGACAATATCCGATGAAGCTGAAATTTATGAAGTTATTCTTTGGGTTTCTTGTACATGTTCACTTCACAGAAGCTCATGGGGTCATGTTTGTGCCATATTTGTGCCATATTTGTGTTGATATTTGTGATGATATCCTTCTTCGTTTATGAAAATTTCCTCATTTTGAATTCTATTCACTTCGAAATAACATCTCTTGTTAACGTCGAGGCTAGCAATAATTTCAACACAGTCAATTTCAAGGTCTAATCTACTCGTAGAGATAGGTATCATCAGTGTTAGCGCCAAAATAGTAAAGATTCCAATTCCAAATAATCATTCTCAGGGTTCACCGGGAGTCATCGTCATCCGATTTTTCGATTTTTGATCTTATCTAGAAGTATGGTATGGGAGAATGAAACCATTAGAAGTGAGAAAGGTCTACATCCCCATTACTAGATATATCAACATTTAATGTCTATCTACTCATCTCAAATTTTTCATTTTGAAAAGTTTACAAAAGTCATTTCCGGTGAACCTTGAAAATGTTAAAATTGGTATTTTACTCTTACATCATTGTCTTCATTTCATGTAACTATCTATGTCCTTCCTACTATCTGTTATTCTTATACTATGATCCAATTTGCCTTTTAGATATCTTGTATTTTCGTTTCCCTTTTCTCTTTTTTTCTTCCGAAATCCGAATCACTTCCTCCAGCTGTAGATCTTCACTACTCTTTATTGATTCCTTTTACGGGGAAAGGCGATCAAATTACTGATTCTACGAAGAGGAGTATAGAAGGCAATGCATCTAATACTATTCTTTGATTTGTAAATATTTTGATAATATTCAACTTCTTCACATATCGTTTTCCCCCTTTCCTCAACCAATCCCAACTCGCTTACGTGTCAAGAAATCTACCTAGTGTCTTCGAATTGAACCCTTTTCTATACTTCCCTTTTCTACTCTACTGCCATCTCCACAATCTTCACTCCATTCACTACCTCCATTACCTCCAGTCCTTCACTTCTTTACCTCTTCTCCTTCTCCAATCTCCGCAACATCTATAACATTACAACTACAAATACAATCTATAATTCCAGTACAACATGCCCACCAAATATCTCTCTCCACCTATTCATTAATTGGTAGTGACGCTCCGCTGGCCCTCCGGGGGCCACTGCCGTGGTGGCCGAATATGGGGTTTTGGGAGGGGGGGGGGGGGGGAACATTCACATTGAGATGTATCCACCTGGTGGGTTTTGTATTTTTACTTCCGTATACATTGTAAAATATCAGTGGATGAGGAGAAGTACCTAGTAGTTATTGTTCCGTTTCGTTTTATGGAGGAGAATCTGTGCTACTACTATGCGATTGTTTTGACGGAGAGAACTCTCACTGGTGTTGAGTTTTCCTGCCACGGACGGTATATTAGGTATACTAAATAAATCAAACCCGCACATTTTAAACCTCGACATCTTACACCACACTAATCGAGAAAATTTCCATAACTCATAACTCCATTATCATTACTCATTTCATATCCCAAACTACCATCCATAATTCCAGTGCAACAACCATCCATACACATTCTACTTTACTACAAAAGTAATTCCCCAACTTCCAACCAATCAGCCAGCGATCAAATGATCACCACAAACTTTTTTCAGACATACATCTCAATCCCTCCCATCCTATGCCATCCCATCATATCTCCAGAATTCAAGACGCCCAATCCCCTTTCTTTTCCTATTATCTCCTCATCCTCAACCTTCATTCCATTCCATTACTTCTTCCGAGATTCCTCCTTCGTCTCAATTTCCCTTTCCAACTCCTCCGCTAAACTTCCCCACCCCCACAAATTACCTCATCGCACATCTCGGATAATAATACTGATGTTCATATGCTTTTAACAACCCCACCAAATGCATTCCCGATGCTGCCACCACTAGAATATGAAAGATTTGATGTGAATGACCTATGATATCGAATTTACCGGGGAAATAACATTCTGGTATACGTAACTTTTTGATGTTAGTTTTTTTCATTCGTCCGTTAATGTATTTACTCGACAAATTCAGACTGTTCTCAGATCTATCTAGAATCTCCATCTCGGATCCAAAGTATAGAAGCATCCGGGCAAGAAAATAAAAGAAAGATAAAAAACTCACACTGTAAACCACCGCCCCAAGAACAAGAAATCCTCCTTCCCCAAGATACCAAGGCATACCGGTTCCATCAACAACTTGATCCCAACCAAAATAAACAATGGCATGGATAATAGGTGCAAAAGCCGAACATCCAGTCCCTATAAAAATACATACACGAAAGGTACGCCAACGGAGACCTTGAAAATGTGGGTGTAGTAGAAATATGAGGGTTGCGGAAGTGAGAGTTATGATCTAGCTGGGTGTGAGTATGTTGGTGGTTTTTGTGGGTATAATGTGGAAGTTTGGGGTGATGATGGAGAAGAAGGAGAAGAGGAGGGGAGAGAAAGTATACAGTAGAAGAAGAAGATAGTGATGATAATGATGATGAAGAAAGAAGAAAAAAGACAAATACCCACCATAACCCAATATCCCACTTGAAACCTCCACTCACAATAAAACGCCACATAAATGCCCGTCACAAAATCCCCCAAAATCGCAACCACAATCCCCAAAAAATCCAACTTCAACCAAATCTCCGCCACCCCTTTCGAATGATTCAGCAACGTATGATATCCCATACTAAACCCCATACAAATCATTGTCGTGAGAAAGAAAATAGAAAAAATAAATCGATCCACCAATGGACTTTCTGGAAAATGGATTGAAAAGATGTAGAAGATAAGTCCGGTGAGGAGGAAACATGTCAAAAAGGGAATAGAATGGGTATGAATATTGAGTGTTTCATTATGGAGTGTGAAGAATGTCCTCAAAGAATCCCGGAGAGAGTGAGTGATAGGTCGATAGGAGGTAAAGATTGAAGGATTATCTTGATGCCATGGTGGAAGATCATCATATGTGATTAAACCTTTGTGAGAAGTAGAGGTTGAATCTTGTTGACAAGTAAGTGGACTGGGTGGTTTTTCACATTCTAATTGTCGAAAGTTGGGTAGAGCGGAATCGGGAAGTTTTGATTTTTCCATCATGTTGTGGAAATGAATTGGTTCGAGGTGAGATAATGGAGGTTGGAATTTGTAGGGGAAAGAGATCTTAATGTATTAAATGAAGTCATATAAAAATGATATTGTTGGAAGGAATTATGATGAAAGCGCTTGTGTTATAAAAATGCCTTCAAAAGGAATGATGGTAAGAGCGCTTGCGTTGTAAAAGTGTGTTTGAACAAGATCGAAAAGTAGGTGAGATACAAATATGATTTAATATCAAGAATATTTGAGAATGAATTGAAGATATAGAATATCTTTCATTAACTTTTATTCACCCAATAAATAATTCTACATCTGGAAAAGTCCAAGAAGTATATGTATGATGAGTAAAACACTAGTCTATTCACTCAAGAACTCAAGAACTCCAGATTATCCAAAGAACGAACGATCATATTACACTCTCCAAATTATAAAAAATATATTAGAATTTGATTCCAAAAAGGAGAAGGAAAAAGATGGGGGGGGGAATGAAAATATTGATTACTTATATGTGTATTGTGCTTACCAAAAAAAGATAGAAGAGATCCGACCGTTAAACCGGTAAATCCGGGTAAAATAACATATCCGATTACGCCGACATTATTTACGTACCTGCGTATAAGGCAATAAACCAGGGGGGAGAGAAGGAGCTTTTTGTATTGGATGAAACCAAATGAATTTATGAATTTGATGGGTGGGACATGAATGGTAAACGAATGATAAATGAATAGCACATGAATAGTACACGAATAGTACACGAATAGTACACGAATATTACATGAACCAAAGAAATGATGCTTATCATTCATTCATTTTATATAGATAACTAAACTGTAATAACTGTCAAAAAACCGCAAGCTCAATCATTTCCTCCTGATACACCATCCATAGTCTTCCCAATATATAAACCATCATAAGTACAAATTCAAATGGGTATGTGCTAAATCAAATCATCCAATGCTAGACACAAACGCTAAAGCCATTGAATATACGGAAGATCATATTAAACTTTCTCGTTTGTCTTTCCCTCATTCGACATTACTTCTCATTCGACATTACTTGAGTATTAGTATTTCCTGCTTCCTCTCCTATTTTCCCTTCCTCTCCTATTTTCCCTTCCTCTCTTATTTTCCCTTCCTCTCTTATTTTCCCTTCCTCTCTTACTTTCCCTTCCTCCCTAACTTTCTTTTCCTCAGCTTCTTTTTCCATCCTTACCATTCTTTCTTCTCTCCATATAGGACCCCATTTCAATTCAATCCATAGCATTGGACTCATAGCGATACATACAAGAGCAATGAATGTAAAACACCATCCTCTTCCCATATGATCAATCATAATAGTAATAATACCTGTTCCACCTGCACCAAGTAAACATCGTACAAGATTGTTTGCTGCAGTTGCAGTAGATGGACTTTGCGGATATAAATCGACGACAAGTGTACTAAGAATGTTAAAAGAACCATTGATGAAAAGTCCTAAAAAGAATTGAAGAATGAGTGGTGCAGCTAAATTGGCATTCTTTTCCAAAACCCAACCATAACATAAATAACAAGCAAGTCCCATAGTCAAAAGAGGCCAAATTATTTCTAATCTAGCTCTTTCAATTGGAAAATGTCTCAAGTTATCCCCTCTCTTACGGTCGATACTAAATCCAATATTTCGAGCAATCTTCTGATAATTTCGATCTAGCATCTTACCATTAATGATACTAGCCAAAGCACAACCACTTCCAAATGGAATATAACATAAACCGATTTGTAAATCATTGAAATTGTAAATTTCTTTGAAAAGTTGAGGTAGAGAAGCTGTGACATCATAAAATGCTGTATACAATAAAGCATTATAAAATAATACCATAGCAACATCTTTCTCCATGACGATATAAACAGTCTTTAAAGGATTTGGCCATCGTAATTGTCGTTTACTTGCAAGTTCAGCTTGGGCAAGTTTTCTACTTTCAGCTGTTGCCGTTCGAGAAAGTCCATTCCCCGATTTTTGTTCTTTTCGATATTTCCACCAATCAATAATTGTCATGTTCCAACCTTGAGGGGGAATAGATCCATTACCAACAACATTACGACCAGTTTCCGGAACCGTAAGAGCAAACGGGATGAGGAACAAGGCAGCGAGAATAACGAGAAACCAAAAAATTGCTCGCCATCCTAAAAATTGAGCCAAAATACCACCGATAACAGGACCTATAGCAGGTCCCATCATTGTACCAGCTCCAACAATTCCCATGTATGATCCACGTTCAGCACTTGTTGATACATCTGCGACAACACCAAATCCTAAAGCAATAGCACCACTACTTCCACAACTTTGTAAACAACGTAAGATGAATAAAGCAGCATAACTATTTTGTAAAGCCAACCCAATATTTGCACCCAAATAAATAATGAATGCAATAATATATGTAGGTCTTCTTCCAGCCATATCTGCCAAATCTCCAAAAACTGTTGGCGCAAGACCTTGAAAGATCATGAAAGATGTAAGGGTCAAATTGATAAGGGTATTCGATACACCGAGATCAGCGGCGAGTGGATTGAGAGCTGGAAAGTAGATATTGGCGGATGTCGGTGAGATGAAAGCTGCCAATGTACACATTCCAACAATATATCTTTTTTCCCATACGCCAAAAGCCGAATATGGTGGACCAGATACCACAGGTGCTAATTCGAGATCGCGTGTTCCATCGTGATCTTCTGCAATTGACGAGGCGGATGAGGATAAGGATGGGGATACAGATGCTGATGGGGATGCGGATGCGGATATGGATGTGGCATGATCATGATTATGAGCTTGTTCTGTAGATCTTTCTGATTCGTGTGCGATGGAATCTTTTGGTATTTGGTTCGTTTCTTCGGGAATGATAGCACTTTGTAAACTCGCCACCATTTCTTCTGATTTTTCCACATTTTCGAGTCGATTATCTTCAATCATGATGAAGAAATTGAAACATGTGTGTTGGTGTTTGAGTAGAGAAACAAAAATAGGAGATATACTTGAAAGATGATGCAAATCACTTACCGTGGGAGAGATCATTGGAGAGACATATTTATATGAGAATGATTAAAGCCGATAAAACATTTCAGTTATTCCCATTTTATCGCCATGAAAGATGGACATCAATATCAAATCCTAACCATTTTAGTGGTACTTTGCGGCATTCTAGATCCGATCCATCCTTAAACCGACTTTCATTCGTCAAGCGACACTCGCAAGACCTCGGCCGATATCGCAATCCCGTCTTGAAGTGATGCATTGATCGCTTGGATTTGGCTAGGAGCGGTAATCGCCAAAGTTTATTGCGAATTGGGAAGGAGAGTTGAGATGGTGATGTGGTGATGTGGTGATGTGGTGATGTGGTGAAATGATAGAATATCGCTTGATAGAATGATACTCGAGTAAAATGACAGAATATCGCTTGATAAGATAGAAAAGGAGAGAGAAGGTGGAAGAAGTTGAGAAGAAGCTCAGAGAGATCATAAAATGATGTTACCTAGCACTAGTAACATACACTAGATTTCTGTGTTGTCAATCAGGCTGAAAATTAAATCGTCGGCAGTCATTGTTATTGGCGGGGTGCAAAGCTTAAATTTCTTACATAAACAATCTCTACTCTTATTTCAGCCTCGTCATTGCATCTGGCCAGACCAGCTTGATTGAAATGAAGTTATTCAAAGCTTTCAATTCAAGCTCTTATTATACAACAACTTCAGAAGGCGTTCAATACATTGATGCCCTTAACTGGTCCATACATTTCCTAGACCTTCAATCATGACAGACATCACTCCCGAGCTCAATAAACTGTTAATGGGGCTTAATGCCCCTCCCACAGTTGATCCTTCTTTGACTCTTCAAAATATTGATGAATTCTTAAAGGAAGCGTATCGAATAGTATGTTATACCCAAATCTACTCCAACATCCATCCCGCACACTTAACTTACTTGTTCCCCCGATTAGAATTCCCACATAGCTTCATTGAACAACTATCTAAAAGATATTCGGCAATCCTACCTTTCAACAACAGCCCCTCCAGCAAGACGAACAAACATATCTTCCAAGACGAAACAACGAAGACATCTTACCGATCGACAACGAGAAGAAATCGATGCCGAAACCAAAAAGTTATTACGAGAATTAAATTTCAATATAAAGAGTATGGATGAGGCTGAAGGAATACGATACACTACCGAGACACTCATAATTCAAAGTAAATATGCAAGAGCTCTTGGAAGATTCGGAAATTGGGCAGCAGGAGGAGGAGAACAATCAAAATCTTTGGAGCAACAATTGGAAGAAGCAAAATTAAATGCGATCAAGATGCATCGAGATAATGTTATATGGTATTTACGACAAAAACTTTCGGAATGTGGAAAACTTCAAGCTTCAATGATGGAGATTCGAATCATGAGGGAGGTGGAAAAGAATAAGAGTAATCTTGCCAAATCTCGAGCTATGATGCCAGATCTTGGGAACTTGGGAGATTCATCATCAGTAAAGTTCACATCAAGTGGAGATACTCATCTCGAGGCACAATCACAACCACAAACACAAACATCGGATCCTCAGTTGAGTTCGGAACAATTACAAATGTTGGCGGAAGAAAATCATGATATGGTAAAACATTATCAAAGTACTTTGGATCAAGTCAAGTATGTTTTGTGGTTCTTGGGGTGATTCTTGGGGTGATTCTTGGGGTGATTCTTGGGGATGATTCTTGATCTTACACTAACTATTTTCTAGAACGGCAGAAAAGTCCTTGATAGAAATCTCGGAACTTCAAACACAACTCTTAAACAGTGTAGCATCACAAGCGGAACAAATTGAGATTCTAGCCGAACAATCTTATCAAACTACCGAAAATGTTGGGGGCGGTAATAAAGAGTTGAAAAGAGCAACAGAACGAAAGAGTACAGCCAAGTATGTATTCTATGCGTCATGTGGTCTCAGTGCTTTCTTGATATTGTGGGATTTGGTGATATAAGTATTAGTTATGTAGGATTGTAGGATTGTAGTAACGGGGTAACGGAGGAATGGAGGAATGGAGTAACGGAGTAGTGAAGTAATGAAGCAATGAAGCAATGTAGCAATGTAGCATTGGAGCAGTGAAGCAGTGTAGTATTGAAGCAATGAAGATGGAGTAATGAAGCAATGAAGATGAAGGACTGAAGCAATGAAGTGGAATTGGAAATGAATAGAAGTGGGATACCAAGTATTTAATATCTGAAACTTTTCACACAGTAGCAATCCGTAGAACCGTACCAATCATATCTATTTCACTCACATGTAAAACCACCTGAACGTTTATCGTGACATGCTTGGCCAGGTACCCGAATCCAAATGAAGGAAATCTATCTATCACAGGGATTTTATTTATGGGTCGACATATGCAATAGAGTTAGTTGAACGTCAATGCCGAAGTTTTAGAAAGATGTTGAGGTATTTAGAGGGAGTATCATAAATCACCCCAGATTCCGCCAAGCGAGACACGGGTCCCGCATGTTTGCGCTGTTTTAGAGGCAACAATCATTAGGCCAAGATTATATCATGACATTTAAATCTTCTTCCCCTCCCTTTATTACCAACTCGTCTTTTCCTCTCCAATCTTCTACATCATCCTCTTCATCAACTTCTTCTCCCAAAGAAAGACTTCAAATTGTATCAAATCACATGTCTCAATTATCCAACACCAGTTTTCCAGAGGATGCAGTTCCTCAAGCTCCAGAAGATCCCCTCTTTGGATTAATGGCTGCTTATCGCGCTGATACTTTTGATAAAAAGGTTGATTTGGGTATTGGAGCTTATCGAGACAATAATGCTAAACCTTGGGTTTTACCAGTTGTTAAGAAGGTATTGGATTACTTGAATGATTAATTTATATCTGCTAATCATTTCTCCCAGGCCGACGATATCCTTCGTAATGACCCCGCTCTAAATCACGAATACCTTCCTATCGCTGGTCTCAACACTTTCACATCCGCAGCCGCGAAACTTATGCTTGGTGCAGATTCACCAGCTCTCGCAGAAAAACGTGCTTGTTCAGTTCAAACTATATCAGGAACCGGTGCGGTTCATCTCGGTGCACTCTTCATCAAGAAATTCTACCCAGGCTCTCCTACGGTTTATTTCAGTAATCCAACATGGGCAAATCATAATCAAATCTTCTCCAATGTTCATCTGCCTGTCGCTACATATCCATACTTTTCAAAATCTACCAAAGGTCTCGATTTCGATGGAATGAAGAATACGATTCAAAATGCTCCGGATAAGAGTATTATTCTCTTACACGCTTGTGCACACAATCCTACTGGTGTGGATCCAACTCAAGATCAGTGGAAAGAACTTGCCGCGCTCCTGAAACAAAAACAACATTTCCCTTTCTTCGATTGCGCATATCAAGGTTTTGCTTCAGGAGACTTGGCAAAAGATGCTTGGGCCGTCCGTTACTTTATTGAACAAGGTTTTGAACTTTGCATCGCTCAATCTTTTGCCAAGAATCTTGGTTTATACAGTGAACGTACTGGATGTTTTCATTTCGTTACCGGAGCAGGAAAAGATGCCGAGAAAAACATTGCCAGAATCTCAAGTCAATTGGCCATTCTACAAAGATCTGAAATCTCAAATCCTCCAGCGTATGGTGCTAGAATTGCAAGTACTATTTTGAATGATGAAGCATTATTCAAAGAGTGGGAAGCAAATTTGAGAGAGATGTCTGGAAGAATTATTACTATGCGTAAAGAACTTCGATCGAAACTCGAAGAAATGGGCACACCAGGAAAATGGAATCACATCACGGAACAAATTGGCATGTTTTCATTCACAGGATTATCTGAGAAACAAGTCATGGAATTGAGAAGTGAGGCTCATGTTTATATGACAAAGAATGGTAGAATTAGTATGGCGGGGTTGAATACTAATAATATTGATTATTTTGCGAGGGCAGTTGATAAGGTTGTTAGGAAGACACAACAAGAGAGTGCTCATCTTTAGGGGAGTGGGATTGTGAGTGGATTGTGAGGGGGAGTTGGAGGAATTGTGAGTGGAAGTTGTAGCAGGGAATTGTGAGTGGAATTGACGAATGGAAGATACAATCGGTGGTGGTTGTGAACCAAGGAAATGAATTATTGGACTGATTAGATGGTGCACTGGGACGGAAGGAAGGAATGTTGAATGGGCGAAAGAAAATGGGATTTTGTCGGACAAGGCATTTCATTTAGTAGGACTGGATTGGGTTTGAATTGATTGGGATTGGGGGTAGGGAAGATGCGAGCCATTAGATTTTCAAATGATCCACATGAGGTTCAATAGAAGCGTAAGCTATCTGATCAAAGAGAGATATCGTAGGTAGAGGGTTATGTATGAAGGAAAGAAAGGGAGAAGAATAGATCTCTACTCGATTTCTGGTACCAAATTATTGTGTGGTCTTTTTGTTTTATTCCGTATGCTGTGATATATCGTTCATGCTATTTCATTAAAGACATCCAGTTCTGGTAGTTCCTTGGATTGATTCTCTTTATTCATTATGATGGGTGGATACCAGGTAGGTGGGTAGGTCAGTAAGCAAGAGATGTACAAGTATCTTTTCTTGTTGTGGGGGGATGAATACTTATTGGTGATGGAAAGTGTGGGTTTGGGCTCGGGTTCGGATTTGGGTGTGGAAATTGGTGTGATGAGAGGAGATGATTATTGGGAGAGGTGGGGAAGAGGAAAGAGGATTAGTGAGATGATAGGAGGGGGAGGAAAGAGGAAAGAGGATTAGTAAGATGATAGGAGGGACAGGAAAGAGGAAAGAGGATTAGTAAGATGATAGGAGGGACAGGAAAGAGGAAAGAGGATTAGTAAGATGATAGGAGGGGGAGGCGGAGTTGGAAAGATTGGGGGAGGAATGATGGGAGAGGACGGGATATGGGGTCTTGGGGGTGTGTGGGGAGGGGTGATTTAAGGTCACGAGATTCGATGGGAGATTCGGTGGGAGTGGGAGATGGGAGATGGGAGATGGGAGATGGGAGATGGGAGATGGGAGATGGGAGATGGGAGATGGGAGATGGGAGATGGGAGATGGGAGATGGGAGATGGGAGATGGGAGATGGGAGATGGGAGATGGGAGATGGGAGTATAGGGAAGCGGGACGAGATCAATATCAGGGAAAAGTCAAGTGACAATTCAAAGGTATTGAATAGTTATAAATTCTCTACTTGAGCCTGAGATGTGTAGTGATGGATATCTACGGCGGTGCGGTTTCGGATGTTGAGATATCCATCTCTTGTTTTGTAGAATTTATTCGGCTGACTACTGGGTAAGTAATTTGAAGGAGAATTTTGGTGTGATTATCTAGGTATGAAAGTTAATACCACTATGAAGGGTCGAAAAATAGATTAGATGGCTAGTTGTCTATGTTCACAGCCTGGAAAGTTGCTTAGATCGGTACATTGGTTGATACTCCCACGTAGCGCATCTGGAGGACTACCTAGGTAGGTGTCTTTACTTGAGGAAGTTTATCCAAATGGTAGAATCTGGATTGAGTGTTGCAATGACGAGAAAGTGGAAAATTAGGAAATGGAGTGTTTAGGTGGAATATCTTTGAATACTGTGGAAATCTAGAAGTCTGTGGATATCTGAATTGAAAAGCTTCTTTTCCACGAGTGCCTGCCTCTAGGTTCGGTTTCTGATTCCTCTTTCTCTAATTACTCCCAGATATATATGTATCGCCTTTATAAAGGTGATAACCCTCAATCTTGTCCAATCTCATCCCCAATTCACATCATCATTAATAAATTAATTACCTCGCTTTCCTCCAATCAACCCAACCCCACCAATCCAAACACCCCACCTAGCCCCTCTACCCCTCTACCCCCTCCACCCCCTCCCATGCCCCTCACAAACCTCCACCTCCCCCTCCTTCCCCTCCAAACACCCCGGCGTCCCACAACTATGCATCGCACAATAAACTCTCCCACCCACCATATCCTTCAAATTGAAACATTCTCCCATCGCACACGCGTGCCGATCGCAAAATCTATTCGTGCGCGTGCGTGTCCGCAGACAATTGTCGATGTGGCACTTGTGGCCACTGCAGTAGCTGGAGGGGAGGAATTGAGGGGAGGTGCATTTGGGGGAGTGGCATTTGTGGGTACGGCAGCTGAGGGCGGAGTGGTAGCGGGGGAGGGGACAGGATTTGAGGGTGCAGGGGGAGTCTGTGGTTGGTGTTAGGGTTTTTGTTTTGTTTGTTTATGTCTTGCTTTGGGTTATGTGGAATTGAGGAAGGGGGGGAAGGGGATTGAGAGAAATTTACATACGTTTTTCACACCACCATGTATCGTAGTTGAGCATTTGTTCGGGACATTCTTCGTTGCGACATATATCTATTGAGATGGTTATTGTGGATTAGTATTGAAGACAGATAGACAGATAGACAGATAGATAGATAGAAAGGTTTACTTACGTTGATTGCAGAAAATGGTTCCGGGTTCTTTGGCTCCTTTGCAGCGTCTTTCTCCATGGGGTTGCCAGTGACAAGGCATATAGAGTTGATGGTTGATGATTGATGGTTGGTTTTTGGAGTGAGGGAAGGGTTGTTGGGAGAATATTTGGTTCTTGATTCTTGATTCTTGTGAAGGATGGAATTGATAGGTTAGGTGAGGCGATTTGATGTAAGAAGATGTTGATTGATCAAGTGTTAATTGAAATGAAGAAGGAAATTTTATGGCTCTGGTGCGGGTAGATTTTGGAGGATTGGGGAGTGAATATGTGTAAAGAATAATGTATTCATTTCATTTCAGTCGAGATTTGTATACATTCACCACGCTCGGTCACATCTGCGACGACGAAGATCATAATGTTTATATACTATCGATATCAACAATATTTTCATTAGTTTCCATCGACAGGTAGTGAATTCCCGTCCCTAATTTACACGACCATGATCTTCACAAAGTTTTGTTGCTTCTACTCTTGATGATAAACATCCCGGCTTAGAGCAATTGTGAGATAGACAAAATATTCTCCCGCTGTTCAATTCCTTCAACTTGAGACAGCGCGAGTCACGGGCGCATTTATGAAGGTCGCAGTATACGTGATTGTCTGCACACCTTTTCCTTACGCATCCATCAAAATGACATTTATGGCTTATACCAGATCTCGAGAGGTTGAATTGGCAATTACTACATGCAGGATCTTGACATTTGTGTGCGGTACAAGTCATCGTGTTGCGAAATCTCAAGGAATGACAGGTTGGTTTGATGCATTCAGAATCTGGGGTAAATGAATCAGTCTTGTATTCTATCTTGACTTGACAGAAAGTGAATACTTACGCTCTGAACACCATGGTATTTTAGCAGATGTCAGTTTTTTGCAATTCTGTTCATGACATTTATCTATCTCTTGATCAGTATCGAAGGCGGAGTTTTGAATAGGGAACTACGAAAAGCTGTAATTTCACACTTACGGTGAGTGCAGTACTTTATTCCATTCCCTATAGCAGGCTTGGTGCATTGAGCCGTGCTGCCGCTGACCTGTTTATCTATTCCCACAATCAACATGTCGACCCAGAAACGTTACATTTGCGCGTGGCTTTCAAGACAGCAAGCTTACGTTGACTAGTTTTGAGATTGAAGAAGTAGTTCGAGGTGATTGTTGAGGCTATGTATGCTAACTACCATTGGTGGATTAATTTATCACTCACAGAGCCACTGCTTTTAGAGTAATACTGAGTGCTTGGTTATCTGAGTGGTCATGTGCTATATACTTCTAATGTGTTGTCTGGTAAACACGTGATCGTACATACTTACACTTCAAGACTTCAAAGATGTGATGAAACCTAGAGTTTTTCGGCAATAGAGTTTTGTGGAACGTGGAGTTATGATATCTTGCTCAATTCTATTTGAAATGTACAGCTTTAAAATTTCCCCAGACCTAGATTGATGTGATTTCTCTTTCCTCGCTTGTCTCCTTAATTAACGAAGGTAGATACGTCGTTCCCATATAACGTACCTCTGGTAGAAAATATTCTCGCCTCTTTTAAAAGTGCTAACTTTTAATCGTAACCTCGATCAACTGCTTTACCCGAATCTACTCCCTCTAGAGGTTCAGTCACATCTATCACAATTTACAATGTACCACAACGGTTGAAAAACAAGATCTATCAAAGCCGAGATCATGAACAGTTGTTAACGAATGAGGTATATAAATTTAACTAAAGCTAGAATATATATGTATAATCTCATGTCCATCCCAATCACCAATAAGAAACTTCGTCAAAGAATCATCATCACATCCATCATGAAACATAACAGCTTGATATTTGAACGGTCTTTTGAATATCAAAGCCATTAAAGATGTTCATATCATTTCTGATTTAACATCCGACGTAGATAGCTATTTCAATAATTAGCAACAATTCAAATACATAATGTTTTACAAAGTCAAAGGATAAAAAACATACCATTGGCATAAAGAGCGTAACTATCAGCGTTCAAGACAGCTCTTGCACTGGTCAAAGCAGTAGCAGCTGCATATCCGTAACCGTTATCAGCAGTTCCTGGGCTATAAGTAGCAGGTGCGTGAGTGAACTCGTGTAAACTGGTTGTAGCTCTATCTTGTGCATGGCAAGTGCTTGAAAGCGCTGGAAGAGCAGAGTAATAGATAGGACAGTTGACAATTTCGTTGGTGGATGGGATAGTGTAGGCGAGAACGTTGGATTCACAGTATCCGTATACATCAGTGCAGTAATATTTAGTAGCACCAGAGGTGATGGAACCACATTGAGTAGCGACGGCGCTGAGACGAGCTGCTACGACAGAGCGGGTGCTAGCAGAGGTTGTCTTGAAGTACTCGCTGAACTTGGTAGAGGAGCCTGATGATGCAGCTGTGGAAGCTGCTTTTGCAAGAGAAGCACAGTAGGAAAGTGCTTGAGTGGTTTGAGATTTTTGAGTTGTGGAACAACCGGATTGGAGGACAGTTCTACGGTCGATGGAAGTTGGGATAGCCTTTGCGACGGATTTAGCGGCTTCACCATCGATGGAAACAGTGATAGCATTGGACTTGAAGATAATGGAATCACTGATTTCGGTGGATCCAACTTTGGCAAATGGAATGGCACCTTCAGCTACGAAAGTGTAGGTTGAGGTAGAAAGATCGTGAACTTCGGCTGCGTTGAAAGTAGTCTCAAAGGTTTCACCTGCTGCAAGAGTGTGGAAAACCTCTGGGGCTAAGTCTGTACGTTGAATGGAACGAAGAACTCCTTTGAATGGGACGGCAGTTTCTATTTTACATTAGCTATTGATCTCTGAAGCATAAGACATGGAATGTCGAATAGTTATCCGTGAACTGTATTCGAGAAACCAGAAATACTAGAACTCACCGCCTTCATAAACGTTGACCTTTTGAACTGGAGCAGTGTCGAAGAGAGTTCCATAGCTCAAAAGGTTCAAGTCTTCAGTTCCAACATTCTTAACAGAAGCATGAACTAAAGCATTATCACCAGCAGCCAAAGTGACTTCAAGGACATTGTTATCTCTAGAAACTTTGTTAGTTTGAGTTTTTTATGGTAAATCAAGACTTGGAACATTCGAGAGATTTGAATATCCGTAATGTGGCATGTTAATGTTTTAAGTTGCTATCCCAGATGAAGTGAATATCCCCAAATGAAATTCTCCAAAGAGATCAAATTACAACATGAATTCGATGTATGTGACGATTCCTTGCTGAACGGAAATCCAGAGAATGGAAATTGGAAACTGGAATTAAAAATTGGAAAATTAAAACTTGCCTCTTGACAGCCGCAGAGTTAGCGATGGCAGCCAAACTGGCAATTGCCAAAATCTTGGAGAAAGCGCGCATGTTGAAGTGAATATAAGGATAAGAAGGGATGAGAAATGATGCTATCTGTTCAGAGGCTTGAGTTGCTGAAGATGATGATGAGATACTTGGATTTGAAGGGAATTGACCCTTCATATATAGATACTTCCAAGACTAACCGTCGTTCTTTTTCGAACTTTTGAATTCGGAAGACTTCTCCCGTCGCAGAATACGGTACATAGATTTTTGTAGTCATAAATGGAAGGTAGGAGTAACTGATAAGAATAACTCATCCATTGTCTTCAATAGATCGTCATTTCACATAAATTCTCGGCCGAAATTCGAATCTGCCTGCCTCATCGGTGAACTACACTGACTTTCTGAACCTTCCCTGTGATAATGAAGAATATGATTCCAGTCATAATCCATGTGATTGTCTCCGAATACGATTTCATGGTAATGAATGATTGGAAGTATTTTTCAAAGTTATGATTAGTGAGCTCAAGTATCGTGAATCCAATTGTCGTTGTTGTCAAGATGTATGAAGTTTTTAACCGAGATAGGAAGCTAAAGAAAACATTGATAGATATCAGGCCAAGATATCCTATGTTAGAAGCTTTTGGCGATATGCGGGCGCTTGGGATACTGCGGCCAAGCAGTTTGAAATCGATCAACAAGTTTTCTATCATTATCTTGTAAGATTATGCAGTTTCATTAGAGAACGTTGAAAGTAGCTCGAGTAGTATTTGAGTGCCAAGTGAAGGTGAGGTATTAGGCATCGGGAGTTGAACTTTTGAATACCTACTTTTGGCAATTGATTTACCATTCACTGCCCAAAAAATTGAAAAGACCAAGAAGACCAAGACAATGTGTATCTTGGCTTCAATGAAGAAATGGGCTTGGCGGATGTCTTTATATATTTGTTGGCTCACATTCACCTTCTATAAAGAGACATGATCCTCAATCAAAGCCTCAACCATTGAGTGACGATGTGGTAATGAATTTTCGGCGGCCATAAATCGTGATATAAGATGAGAGTGTACAAGGATAGGAAAGAATCAAAGATGGGTAAACCAATGGAGAGTAAAGTTCTCGAGTGTTTGAAGTTCTCGGACTCGGGATTCCATTGGATTGATAATGTATCCTCGTGATTAAGAACTTCAGTCATTTATCCGGATCTCGAGTTTCCTCATCCGTCCAGGCTCTTGTAAATCATGGTCCCTCGCTCGTCACTAAACAAGAAGAAAAATCCACTCCAAACGGAAAATAACCAATAAATCATCCCGCAATGCACAACATCAACATTGATCACTCTTGATCTTGATAAGAAACTGCCGTTCGTATAAAGTTGTGGCGGATGCGGGAACAACCCCACACTTTAAATTCGACCTTCTAGATTGAGATAGTCTATCTTGGCTTTTGCCAAACAAAGAGACATTTCTTCATTTCTCTGAGCATCCCATTTCTCACACTTACGGAAAAAGAAAGTTTGCGAAATGTTACATCGTCGTGAACAATATCCGATTTCTCCATCTCATCGCAGATTCCCAATAAATCCAAAGCTTATCATTGCACTTGTCGCTCTCATACTTTGCGGCTTATTCATCAAAATGGAATCAGCCTCGACAAATCAACACGATGTTCCCATTCAAATCTCAATCTCGGATATCACTACAATCGACAGCGAGTCACAAAATTCACCAATCGTCAAGTTGAAAGTTACACTAAGTAACCCATCAGATAAAGCTGTATCCTTTCTCAGATGGTCTACTCCTTTTGACTTACGAGCTGTTCCTATGGGAATTTTTGAATTCAAGTCGTTGGCCACGGGAGATTTGGCACCATGTTTAGGTTTAAAACTTAATCGAAAGATGCCGCGAGAAGGTGTATTTTCGGATGATGATATAATTACTATCGCTGCGGGGGCTGAAGAAACAAAGGAGATTGAGATAAGAGCTCCAGAAGTTGTATTAAAGGGTGGAGAGAAGTATGTGGTGAAAGCAAAGGGTTATTGGATGCATGTTTTGGTTGGGGATAGGGAAGAAGCAAAGAAGACAGAAGCCAATGTTTTGAGAGAGGATTATGAAAGTGAAGGGGTGGAATTTGAAGTATAAAATTGTGAGATTCAACAGGTCTGAGATGATGCAATTATGTTTGGAATGTTTCTCGGATGTTCTATTGTTTTTAGAAGTTGCTTGATATAGTTTATTTAAGCTCCGAATTTTGGGAGGAAGAAGCAGTTAAAGGAATATTAGAAAGACCAGCCACGAATTGATCATTGTATTTCCTCGGTTTTCTCGTTTCGAGGCTCTGTGTCTGATTCATTGCAAGTGAGGACGAATAGAAAAGAATCTCTCTACTACCTAGAGTTGATGGCAGAGCAGACGGAATACTCAATTTCCTGAATCTACCATACACACCCGCTTCAACCGAAAGTCTGTATACGGGACGGAAACGGGAGATGATGGAGATCACATGATTAAATCTACCCGGCCCGCACTTAGACATGATGGGTATTCCGAATACCGTTTCCCGAATACCGTTTCCCGAATACCGTTTCCCTCATTGTACAATACACATCTACTAGTATTCCTCTATCAAGTTTTCGATTTCCCATTCTATGGATAACTGGTTTTATTTTTTCAAATCGTGGTTTCGAATCCCGAGAGTCCATATAGCCCGAACCAATCGAGTCTACCTATTTGTACTTTTATTTATGGCTTATTATGCACTGCATGTAGTGTCGCCTTCCTCATCGTAGTATTAATCTCCTGAAACTTGATTGACGAAGATCTTTACACTCAATCTGGTTTAATTTGCATGCAATATCCTGTGGATAGTTTTCTTGTTGTAGTTGTCCAAGTGGAAAATTGTATATATAAACTCTAACTTCAAACCGACTTACATTGGCAAAGTCCTATTGACTAATGAATTCTGTGGAATCTGTGAGAACAATTGTATAGTTGATGATGACGGGCATTTTATGGGACTTTGTCAGTGGAAATGAAGGCGGCGAGATTGCCATCAGTTATCTCAAGGGCAGTGAATAGTATAATGTTACTTATCGGAACAATCGATGTAACTATCGGGATATATATAAATGTCATGATTTTGGAAGACAGAGATTAATTATTTTCTGTAGCAAAACAAGATATAAAATTCAACCAAACGTGATGGTGAGATGGCAAAAAGAAACAAAAAGACAAAAACATACAACAGTGGGGATTCGCTGGTGGTCACCCACCCAACTACTAATCCACCGATCTGAAGCTTGTGTATGGCAGAGCGGACGGGATGCCCAATTCTCTTCAGTCTATGGTCGTATGTGACAAGCGGTGAATTAAATGTTATCATAATGTAGATTCTCAACCTGCAAACGGTGACGTGAATATGCACAAGGAGTGATGCTTGATATCGCTCACAGAACTTTCTGTGGAAATGAACGATAATACTATGTGATGCCCAAATTTCAAAAAGGAGAAGAGGAAAAAAAGCACACAATCATCATACAATCATCCTAAAGTTCTATAGTCAGCAGCAAATTAATACTTCCATTGAGTTGTGTTATACAAATCTTATTCTTACATCTCTGATTTCCCCTACTCATGGACTCAACCTTTGAATATCCCATTCTCCATCCTCTTTTTTCTCATATTGAAATCGATCATGTAACCTACTATCTCTCCCTTGCCAGAATTCTACCATTTCCGGTACGATTCTTAACCCTCCCCAAAATTCCGGTACTGGTATCTTTTCCTGACCCTCGAATCTCTTCTCAACCTCCTTAACTCTCTCCTCCAATTCCTCTCTCCCCTTCAAAACCTGACTCTGCGGACTAGCCCAAGCACCAATCCTACTACCCCTCGCCCTCAAATCATAATAAACCTGACTTTCCTCATCAGGTAACCTCTCTACCTTTCCCTCAACTCTAACTTGTCTCTCCAATTCTTGCCACCAAAATGTGAGACTTGCCCATTTATTTTCGGCAATATCTTTCGCCTTTCTACTTGTGCCCCAATTGCTATATATAACAAATCCTCCTTTTGCATCTAATTCTTTCAAGTATACCATACGTGCTGATACGCGACCGGAAGGTAAACTGGCAGTTGATAGACAAACGGTTTCTGGATGGTAAACACCATTTTTTTGTGCGTGAGAAAACCAGGAATGAAATTGTGTAAGAGGATTGGAATCGAGATCTTTACGATCGAGTGCGCCTTTTACGAATTGATCTGCTTGAGCATTGGTTTTGTCGTTGGCGGGTGCGACTGTGGGATGACTCTTGATTAGATATATGGGTGGATAGTTATGGAGGGTTTTGATAGAACTTACAAATGAGTTTGGCGTTATTTGGTGGAGGATGAAGTGCCATTTTGAGGAGTGAAGGACGAAAAAGAAGATTTGGAGTTAATTTCATGTGGTACACAAGGAAATCGATATATTTTCGAAAGTGGAAATGGCGAGATGTTCATAGAAATTAATATTATTATCGTCGTCTCATACTTGACTCTAATGATGGGGACGGGTTATCTTCGGCTAAAACGACCTCTCCAGCTTTCCATCACCTAATCAATTCGGTATGCCAGGACTTGCGAAACATAACATTCATCACGAATACAACTTCAAAGATCTCTATTGATTCTCAAGTCAACATTGACGACAATCTTTTTGTTCTCTACTATTCCACTCTTCATTCTCTAGTCGAGTACAACGACAGTGTTGCTAGATCTTCCTCCCATAGTCAAGTCTTTTGCACAGTCTTTTGCAGATCTCCAAGAAAGCAGCGTTATCGGCTGTGATTTCCTTTCAACAATCAACTTCAAAGCGTCATCGACCACAAGTTCGGCTGATGTTATGGTATTTATGGAATAAATGGGATTTGACAAAACCAGATTTGAATTCCCTGTGCTGATCATCTACAAGGGACAATTTCATCTCATCATAAATTCATAACATCGGACAAAATTCGACGTTCGGAATTCGCCACATCGATCGACTTTCAATAGAATCTATACTGGCTCACTGGCTCACTGGCTTACTGGCTCACTAACTTGTACTGAGAACTCATACACAGAATTTTTGATCCGAGTACCAGACTACCAGTAGAGAAAAATATGCACAAATAATTGCAAATTGCTTGCCAAAAAAACAAATGTCAGATCCGAAAACGAGAATCGATATGTCACCGATTAGCGCGATATGATACGGAGTATCTAGTCGTATCTCGATGAGGGATCTAGCTTCATGATTTGTTTTGATAGATAAAGGAAACTAATTCGACACTATCTATCGCACAGCCGTTAGATCCAAAATAGAATGAGGACTCTGGGGTTAATTATTTGTTAAGACTGTGAGATATTGCGACCCACGGGCACAACGGAAGCACTTGAGTCTTGAATACACTCTCATAGAATCACTAAAAATTTATAGGAGATAATACGAGTAGCTATGACGTTAATGTCGAATCCCAAATTCTAACTTTCTTAGCTTTCTTCATACAGAATGGAGCACGGTAGCTTTCCCAATACCCACACAACTTGAGACGAACCTCTATGTCTGCATTTTTCTGATATGTAAACTTTGATCGACTGAATCACTTTGCTAATATTTTATGTAGGCGGAACATTTACTCCTCGAAGGGCTTTGTTGACCGTTCCTGGTTCCTGGCGCAACCAGTCAATTTCCTCCCTCTCAGTCAAGGGCGGAGTAAATCTCCTGCATCAATCAATCGAATCATTGTTACACAATCTTTAATCCCGATGCATTTCCACATTTTAAGGTCTTTTCCCATAACCAAGATTTAGATGCCGGTACCGATATTATGGCTTCCCACCGGTTGCGTACTACCACATGTACCAAACCGCTTTCTCCAGCTTTTCTCCATTTAATGTGTTGACGTAAAGGATGACATTGAGGATTTGATATTATTTCCACGATTTATGAAAACTGCTTTTCTTGGAACCAATCAACAGTTATGATTGTGACACGCTAAGATGTATTTGTTATTTTCCATTACTTCATAGTTCCACAAGAGCTTTCTATGACAAGCGTCATGAAGCTCCTTAGCTTTCCCGTGGCAATCGAATTTCTATATCAATCTCTTGTTTTCATTGAATTTTTGTTTCCTTCAAGCAACATTTCCTTGCCTTTTACTTGTTCATTTACATTGAACTTTTAAAAATGTTTTATCAGGCAGGCATCACCGCTAGCTTCATTGCAGCGGTCGCAGCTGTTCCAGCTTCTATCAGTCAAATCAGTGATGGTCAAATCCAAGCTGCCACCGGCTCTCCAGCAGCTTCCGGTTCTGTCTCACCATTCGGCGCCTATTCCTACAATCAACAGCCATCTGTAAACAGTGCAGCAGTTTCATCAGTCGCTTCAATTGCTGGAATTCCAGCATCAGAAATTCCAGGTGCCACTGCTCCAGTTCCGCCTGTTGTCAGTCCTGAAGTTACAGGTGTCACAAGTCATGGCCCATACAGTGGTACACCTACCACCACTGGAGCTTTAAGTACCATCGCATTAGCTAGTGAGGTACCAATCTTGCCAGCCAGAAAAGCAGAAACAACATATGTACCTGATGGTACACTTCACGAGCCACAACCAATTCCATACCAACCAGCCGGTGGTCTAGGAACAAATGGCACTGAACCAGTCTATCGTGTCCAATCTGATTTCGATTATCAATCAATTCTCTTGGGTCTTTATCAAGAGTGGATTGAACTCGATCTCTTCCATAATATTCTTGCCACATTCTCCGAAGAAGAATTTACGGCTGCTGGTCTCACACCTAGCGATAGATTCCTCATCGAATTTATGGCCGATCAAGAAGCTGGCCATGCTACTTTGCTTTCGAATTTACTTGGAGGGCCAGGTGGAGCAACCCCACAATGCACATACAATTATCCTTTCACTACCGTTACTGAAGCATTTGACTTTACTCAAAAGCTCACGAGATACGGAGAATCTGGAGTATGGGGTTTCCAAGCTCATCTTGATTCACGTGAAGTTGCACAACTTCTTGATCAATCCATTGCAACTGAAGCTCGTCAACAGATGATCTTCCGTCAATTTGCTGGTCTCTTCCCTATGCCAGTTTGGTTTGAAACTGGTATCCCACAATCTTGGGCATGGACTCTTCTCGCACCATATATTTCTTCATGCCCAGCCGACTCCAAGCGTCTTGTTTGGCAAAACTTCCCACAACTTACCATTCTTAACCAACCAAACATTGCTCGTCGTAATGCTACACAAACTGGTTTCAACGAGACTGCTGGATTTGGTCCTGCCGCACCAAGTGACTCAAAGTTAGCACCAATCGATTCATGCGTTGGTAATAACGTCACTGGATTTGATTGTTCAGCATCTATTTCCCAAAACCGATCTATTCCTCTCTCATACCCAGGTCGTGAGGTTTACCTTCAATGGGATAACCCTGGTCAAGCCGTTGGACCAAACAACTCTTACGTCACTTCGACCAGTGCTGGTACACCATCATGGGCAATGTGGGTTTCCCAATTGAATGTTACATATTCACCTCTCATGAATGTTTCATCAGCAAATGGCGTGAACTATGCTATGACGATCCAACCAGATGTTTCTACTTATGAGGGCGATCCAGCCATCAACGGTACCATGTTTTTGGCTTTGACGGATACAAATCAAACTTATACTGCTTTTAATTTGTCAAATGTCAACCCACATGTGGCTGCTTTGGCCATGTACCAAGCTGGTTAAATGGATAAGATAAGTCTTTGAGTCTGGAAAAGATATAATGAATTTTTTGTACGATAGTTGTTGAAATTGGTGGGATGGGGTTAATGATACGATGTGATATGATTTGTGGCGATTATATATAATTTTCTTGTACATTAACATACCGATAATAAAATAAGTATTGTTGTCTGAAAATTCTATTTTCTTTCCGGTGCTTGGTATGCCTTTTTGTGTTTTTCGTTCCGTGGTTTAGTGAATGAATATCGCCCGATCCCTACGTCTGTAACTTTCGAAAGCACCTGTTACATCTTAACATTTAAATCTGATTATAAATTCTTCTAAGTCCCGTTCTCTCTCACTGTTGATTTCTCCAGACGATAACACTATTAGAAAAAAGTCTCATGGCCCCTTTTCGACTTCGCTAATTCTTCAACATGAAACATAATTTATTATCCGTTCTTAAGCTCGTGATTTTGACACACTCTCACTCTTTCTAAAATCTGTAAAGAATCAACATTTGCAGATTGACGAGTATAATAGGGGCATTACAGAGTCAACTATCATAATCGTCAGACTCATCACAAGACAGGAAGAGTTATATATTTTCCATCAACTCCGGGGAGCAAATGACTTTCTTATTCAAGATTAGCGCAGTTTGAGAATTGATTCAATACCCTAGTAATACACAAAAATGCCTCCTGCGGTATTCTACTCTAATACTCGTTCCGCTATGCTATTTAATAATTAAAGCAGCTCTCCAATAATGAAACCAAACCAACCAACCACAATTTATTACTCCGATACTCCACTCCATCCTTTTTGACAACTACAACAATTTACTTTGTGTAAAGAAGTTAATTTCGTGTTTTATTCCAATCGAGGCCTCTTTCGTTTTGGCTCACTACTGACTTCAGATATAGTCGTGATATTTGAACCATCATTGACTTCGGGTTCAGGTGTAGTATTCGGCTCACTATAGACTTGAGGGATAGCCATAGTATTTAGTCCAATATCGACTTCAGAAGCAGCCGTATTATTCAGCTCACTATTGACCTGAGGAATGGCCATAGTATTCTGCTCATCATTGACTCCAGGTATAGCCATAGTATTCTGCTCACTATTGACTTCAGGTACAGTCAAAGCATTCATCTCGGCTTCATCCAGGTCAAATTCGATGTCTAGATTCATCCAAGCTTCCGGTATCTCATTAATCGGTGGATCAACCTTGTATATGAAGCATAAATTTCCACCTCCCCATGGTCCTTGTCCATCTCCGCCACCAGACACGTAAATATTCGTATTTACACACAATGCTGCAAGTTGACCTCCTACAGCTGCTCTAACGTGCTGATCTCCTGACATGTTAGGATCGTTATTCATGGCATGAAAAGCAGAGTTGATTTGTTGATTGGAAAAATGAACGCCACCGGCCCCCCTTTTGTTTGGGTTGACCGTTGCGAAAACTTGTATCAAATTTCCTCCATCGTCTTTAATCTTTTTCAAAGCTTCTTGAATTGGATTCACATCAATTGGATGAGTCATAACTGCAGATATTGCTTTGAGATTACCATTTGTCCCGTTATTTGTAGCTACCATTAGTAAGCCACAGTCTTCCCTCTCGATAGAAGAAACACAATAAGCTCTTTCGCTCCAGGTTCTCCAGAATCCCATATTAATCTCTGCCCTTATTTTGGGAAGATCTCCTTCGAGTCCATGAAATGGAAGCTCAAACAGACCATGACACACTCCGAAAGCACAGGCATAACGAGATCTTTTAGATTCTTCCGAATTGCAACCCCGAGGACACTTTATAAACACCATATTACATTGTACGTCATTTTCCAAACCCTCTAAACACCCAGTGAAATCACTTAGTCTATTTATCATAGTCGAAACATACGAACTCACAATGAGAGCATGATCCGATGTACCTAACTCTCCTAGAAGAAAATCTTGAGTTCGTCCAATGACTGCACAAAGACCAGTAGGTTCTTTCGATTTCAAAATTAAAGTAACATGGGTACCCAAGACACCTTCCGTGCCTTCAGAAAAAATCTTGAGGGTAGATGGTGTTGTGCACATCTCCCAAGTTTTAGCACAGCGGTGGCAAGCATCACTATCAAAGTCGCCCAAGCCCCGCACTTTTCCAATGACAGCAATTATATCGGAAGCATCGTATCCGAGAGCTGGCAAATTAAAGACAATACGTGGAGAAGTAGTTGGGAATGTTTTGACATCAATGTGATATACTTCAGGGTTTGATCCATTTGATACTTGGTAATCAGGACCAGCTATGGGAGCACCATTTAACCGGGTTCCAAATAATCGAGGTTCAAGTAATCGAGGTTCGAGTGATGTGGATGTAGCTAATGAAGATTCAGGGAATGGAAATCTACCTGATGACGATATTTTTGATGAAGGTTCGGCTGGTGAAGGCTCAATTGATGGAAATTCAATTGATGGAAGTTCAGCTGATGGTAGTTCGATTGATGGAAGTGGAAGTTCAACTGGTAATGATCCAACGGATAAAGGTCCAACCGATAAAGAAGTAACTGTCGAAGCTCCAGTTGATAGAGGTGGTATTGATGAAAAACCGGGTGATGGAACATCAGTCAATTGAAGAGTAACAAATCGACGTCTAGAGAATGCAGAACGAGTAGAAAGAGAAGGAACAGATGAAGATCTCAATGGATCCGACATCTTCGATCTATAATTGTTTTTATCTTGAGAATATTAACGTTGGGGGTGAAGTGTTCAATGGCGGCGTGACGAATAGGAAGGGTGAGGTGAGTGAAGGTACAAAGACGTTGACGGTGATTCGCGTGAAGGCAAGAACGATCAGTACAAAATAACCCAACACATTATTCTTTATCTATTGAATACTATTTTCCAACTACAATACATGATAATAAGATTCATTTCTAATGCGTAAAGATGTATCAAACTTTCAATACAAACTGAATTGATTGGTAGGATCTATCATTAAAACAATTGATATATCCTCAATCTCATAGCCTGGAAGTATGTCGTCTACCCCTTTGCTGTATTGTTCATATTCCCATTTCGACGAGCTCACTTCATTGTCAAAAAATTACAGGAGGCTATGATGGGCAATTGAAATTTGTACTTCAATGGAAGACTGACAGTAGTCTTTCATCTATCCTTTTAAGCTTAGTTGACAACCCTAATTAGCTTCACTTATACATTCCGAGTGGAGCCTTTATATCAGAAAGTCCATAAGGATACGAAGTATTAGACCGATTAACATATTCAAAGCCGAAACTGCGGTGTATGGTTGAAGAAAAGGGTTACCTTCACATTTCACACTTATTCAAACCCCTTTTCAATGGTTTCAACATCGGAACCCATTTTTCTATTTCGTCAAATTGATACATTATACCGAATATCCCATCAAGCTCACAGAATGGATACAACAATGCGAAAGAGGCATAATAGTTATTTGTTATAAATGTGGTAAATAACCCATAAATCTACGAGCGTCGAGGATGATAATAATCGGAGGTAATGGAGGAGATGATGATAATAATGACAATGATTTTAGCGCAGACCTTACTAAAGGAAATTACATTACAAAAGAAGACTCAATATTTCCAATCAATGTTCAATGCCAGTCAAAATCTCTTTCCCTTTTTCCTTTACTATTCGTGATATGACTTTGATTTTGAAAAACTCGAACGACTATACGCACTGAAGGATACAAGAACTCCAAGAAATCATGCAAAATTCTAAAACTCACCGCCAACTTCCAAGGGTCCAAGAACCAGACTCTTGGTGTTTTCTAGAACGATTTAATGATCTTAGCATGGAACTTGAATGGCAACTAAGGATTGATAGTCAGGGCAATAGTTGTGTGGCTTTGTTGGCTTGGCTCTTCATAGGAGAAAAACACGCCAGGTTTGATCAATTTGATATCAGTAATTGAATTCTACCAAAATCCAATCACAAATGAAGTAGACATATTTCATGATGGCAATAATATGCTACTATGTCTTTATTTCGATCATCTTTCGAAATATCATTTTATATGAATTTGAAGGCAATAATTCAATCGTTAATAATTTTCGCTAATTGTCAGCTACGGCCTATTTTTATCGTATGTAGACGTCGTAGAGCTTGGGACCATATTTCAAACAAAGTATACGGGATAACCGAATGATAACCTTAGTCCTTCGATCTTAAGACGTCTCTTTGACTACCTAGGTATAAAATTCCATCTGAATGAATTTTCGAGATGCATTCGCGAATAGATTTTCACGCAAGGGAGGCAAAAAAGAAAAAGTTTTCACAAGGGACATGACTCGGTTTCGAAGACCTCACGTGATATGAATTAATCATCGGTGGGGTGATTCCGAGAATCTCCTCATTCATCAACTTTGAAGCAAAACCCCGAAATGTATATCGTCATTGTCGTCCACTACCACCCACCGGCATAACGGCACCATCTGCATCAAAAGTATCAAAAAGGGGGGGCCCCGAGAATCCAGATTGTACGGAGTACAGTGTACACCCCAAACTGCATACTCCATTTCTCGTGTCCCATGGGTAAAATTAACCCAAAGTTGGGAGAAAATGAGGAGGTCCCATGGGCGACGATGTGGTACATCTGTCGTCGTGGTACCACAAAAAGAAGAAAAGAATTCCATCGAACAACACATTTCGGCCAAATTTCTTGAATTCCTTGATGATTATTACGTATGTATCCGTACACTGTCTAGAGATTTCATACTGGTAACATGTTTATGCGTTACATGATTGATCTTTAGAGATGAAAGTATGGCCGAGAGAATATCCACGAGGTGGAGTTTTGAATGGGTTGTCGTTGAAATAAAACCGAAATATGACCTTTTTGATGTGGGTTTCACCAAACAATTCAAAAAACGAAGTTCGCCTTATTTTTATCTGGATGATATCTGTACTATTCTGGGAAATAGATGAGCGTCTCAATCGGTTAGTCCTCGGGAGGTACTGATAAGAGAAAGGAATTATACGGCTAATTGGGAAAACTCAATAACCGGATTCTACTTCGAAACTACTCTATCCTTTTCATCCGCTCGGCTCTAGAAACCAAAACAAAATCAAGAAACACGCGATATACGCATGACACGCAGCCCTCTCAAAGGATGCAGTCTTGGATGACGGGCGCCAATTCAAGATCCTTATGCCATGCAAATCTAATCTTTTTTTTTCACTCGCTTGTCGGATTACAGATGCTTGGCTTTACCTTTCTCGACTGCCGCTTCGTTCCCGCCGCAAACTCGTGGAACCTTGTTTTTTTTCCTTCAATTTTCATAGGCTTTACTTGTTTTTATGGGTCCAGGAATTAAGCCGTTCCAAGTGAAGTGGGGATCATGGTATCCGAAAGGACAAGCCTTGAGCCTCAATATCCACTCAATCGACATGTCTAGTCCAAAAATGGGCAAGTGAAAACGGCAAATCATCATAATGCTCCGACCTCATATCTGTGTGTTGATATCTCAGACGGCATTTCAGAAGTCATGATAGGTGAGGAAATCCTTCATTATGCTTCAACAACAACACGAAACGGATAATCTAGGATCAAAGTGCCACATAGAAATGAACATGAATCAAACATACGTCAATCAGATTTCACAATTTCACAAATCATCCCACAACAAGGGATTAAACGCTCCTTTCTTTAGTACTCGGTGCTATCGCGGTCGTCACTTTAAGATGGACCCGATTTTCTTCATATTGGTTGGATTCGATATTCAAACTATTTGACTCTCGGCCATTTTGGCCATCATGCCAATCACGGTTTACAATCGTCTATTTTCCTAAATTCTAAAAACCCGATGCTGTACAAGCAATACCCTACTCTGTCGTGACCACTGACAATGTGCTGACTAGCGGGACGGGGAGCTATGGCTAATGTTGAACACTTTGACTAGGTCTCTATTTTCTTCACTCCACCCAACACCGCACATTCTTTTGGTAACATTCTCCATCTTAAAGAAAAATCTTGTAATGTCTTGAGACCTCTTTGACTAGCTTCCCCAATTTGGGGGCTAGAGTCATTTTTCCAATCTCTATCTGGTCCGCATGACAAAATGATGGGATTGTGGGCTAAATCATGGAGGCATCACCTCGGGGCCCCCTAATAAGATATTTTGACGGAGTCGTGCTCCACTCACATCTGTTGCCATTTCCGATTGTTTGTTTTTATATAAAATCATCATCATCCCCATATCCCCCTCTCTCCATTCTCCGCGTCTTTAACTCTTCAACATCTCATTCTATCTGGGGCTATACGATTGTTCCTTTGAGAAAAGTTGTTGATCAATATTTTAACTTGCATATATTTCTAATAGAAGTTGAAGGAACCGCAGTCATGGGATTGTTCAATAAGAAGAAGGAGACTACAGAGTCAGCTGTTATCTCTGACAAGAACCTCAGCAGTGCAGAGGGAACACCAGCAGCACATACACCAGCCGATACTCCTCGTGTCGCTAGATCCTTAAACGGTTCTGCACCAGAACATCATGATACTCCTCCTGAAGAAGCACTTGATGACCTTCCAGCCACTAAGTTGGCCATTACTCTTGGTGCTATTGCATCTATTGGTGGTTTCATGTTCGGTTATGAATCTGGTCAAATTTCAGGTTTGTTTTCACTCCAATATAGTGAAGACGCGATAATATTCTAACAAAGACTCAAGGTTTCGTACAAATGTCCGATTTCTTAGCTCGATTTGGTGAAAATGGCGAACTCTCTGCTGTCCGTCAAGGAACCATTGTCGCTATTCTCTGTGCCGGTACTCTCGTTGGATGTCTTGGATCTTCTTACCTCTGCGATAAAATCGGTCGTCGTTACACTATCTCCAGTTCCGCATTCTTTTACATTATTGGTGTTATTATCGAAATTACTTCTACTACTCACTGGGTTCAATTCGCCATGGGAAGATTCACTGCTGGTTTGGGTATTGGTGCTTTGAGTACCAGTGTTCCTATGTACCAATCTGAGTCTGTGCCTAAGAACATTCGTGGTGCCGTCGTTTCCAGTTATCAATTGTTGATTACTCTTGGTATCTGGACTGCTTATATGGTAAGTCAAATCTCTTAAATTAAAAGGAAATGACAATTTACTAACGTATCAAATAGATCAACTACGGAACTCACTCTACCTACACCAACAGTGCTCAATGGCGTATTCCTAACGGTCTTTCCGCACTCTGGGCCATCATCCTCGGTACCGCTGTCCTCTTCATGCCTGAATCTCCTCGTTTCGCATACCGTATTGGACGTGAAGATGAAGCCCGTAAAAACATGGCTCTCCTGAACGGTGTCGACCCTTACTCCCCACTCATCGATGCCGAAATTCTCGAAATCGAAACTAAGCTCGCAGCCGAAAGAGAAGGTGGTGATCACCCATGGTACGAGATTTTCACCGGACCAAGAATGTTGTACCGTACACTTCTCGGAATGGTTCTTCAAGCTGGTCAACAATTGACTGGTGCCAACTTCTTCTTCTACTACGGCACTACCATTTTCAAGTCCGGTGGTATCTCTGATTCTTATGTTACTTCTATCATTCTCGGTTCCGTCAACGTTGTTGCTACCATTGGTGGTCTCTGGATTGTTAAGAACTGTGGTCGTAGAAAGGCTCTTATGGTTGGTGCTGCTGAGATGTTCGTTTGTATGTTGATCTACTCCTTCGTCGGTCACTTCAAGATTCAAGGACAAGCCGAGGCCAAAGCTCCTGGTGCTGTTCTCATCTGTTTCACTTGTATCTACATTGTTGGATTCGCTACCACTTGGGGACCATTGGTTTGGGCCATTGTCGGAGAATTGTACCCAGCCCGTTACAGAGCTTCCTGCATGGCTCTCGCCACCGCATCTAACTGGCTCTTCAACTTCCTTATCTCTTTCTTCACTACTTTCATCACCAACGATATCGATTATTACTATGGTCTTGTCTTCGCCGGTTCTCTCTTCGCTCTCTTCTGGATTGTATTCTTCTTCGTCATCGAGACCAAGGATCGTTCTTTGGAGGAAATCGATACCATGTACGTTCTTCACGTCAACCCATTGACATCCGCTAGCTGGGACCCCAAGTCTCTTGGTGCCGAAGGTGTCAATGGTGTTGATACTGATCGTATGTTCTTGACCAAGGGTGGAAAGGATATCAAGAAGAGTGAAATGGCTGGAAGACCAATGTTGGAACATGACGAGAGAATGTTCCCGGAGACTGCTGCTGGAGGAGCTGCTGCTCATGAAAATAAGCCTGAGATTATGAACGCTTAAGTTTTCGCTTAGCTTCATACACGGGATGATGGAATACAAAGAGAAGAAGGGTGAATGAGCATATGCCAATATGATATGAACAAAAGGGGACAAGAGCAGTGGATGATAAATGAGTGGATTTAAGTAATGCATGCATATATTGGCGTTTGGGAAGCAGCATCGTCTGCACGGGTATTATGTATGATAATGTCGTTGAGCGAAGATGTATATAGTTAATCATTGGAGGAAAATTATGTTTATGAGCATACACAGGAAATAAAATTTCATGAACCTCACTTAATATTATCACTTTGTAATGTGTTACTTGCTTGATCAAATTTTTTGTTCGCTTTCAAATGTTGAAGATATGCTATTTCAATCCAAAGTAGACATTAAAATCATCCCAGACTGTATTGTGATCGTACAGATTTCCATGTCAAAATAATTCCACTCAACTCCATGCAAGTTCCATCAAAACATGCCTCATTCGCTTCATCCTCATCTTCTCTCCTCTCAAAAAGTACAATTCCCATCAATTCTTTCCCCACTCACAAATTGCGTCTTTACATCTTCTTCCGCAAATAAAAGCATACTATCCTGCTCGCTGTCATAAACAGGCCAAGTTATCTCATTTGTCGATGGTGCTTTCTGTGGATCATTTGCGAACGAAAGCCATAGTGCTTGCATTGTGTTCGCAACTTCGTATTCGTACGGAGTGGAATTACTACGGTATAAAAAGTGCGTGTCGAAGAGGAGAGGGAGTTCGGCTGAGGTTGTTAGTGGGAGGGAGGATAGAAATGATGAGGTGAAATAAGAGGAGAAGAAAGAACATACAGCTGTGATAAGCGCCCATCCAAGGTAGAGGGGAAATGTTGGTGAAGTTACCAGTGTATTGGTAGCGGTATGTTGTTAAACCCACATTCTCTCGAGCTCTTCATGTCGATTCTACGTTAGCATATTCTGTGTGAGGGATACCAAAAAGCAATAGTAACATACCTGACTTCCTGCGCAACAGGACAAGCGATTATACTTTGGGTTGTTGCATACAATACTGCTTCACCAGGACCATCTTCAGAGAAGGTCACAAAGCCAGCTCCCTCATTTGTATTGGATCCTATGATTACTGGCTGTACAAGAAACACTGATTAGCTCTATTTTCTTGAATTTCACAATCAGGCGATGAGAGAAAAATCCCTACCAATTTCGCTACAAGTCCTCTCTCGGCTCTATCCGCAGGGTTGGAGAATGCGGTAACATTATCCGGAAAAGGTGTAAATGCAAGTTCGGGAGTAGCACCACTGCTCACATACGCACTCAAAGCATCTTCAATTGCATTGGCTGAAACATTTCTCATACATCCAATTTCTGCCTCTGGTGCAAGATCTTTACATCCGACCATTCCAGCGAGAGAAGTGAAATTTGTTTGAGGAGCATCGGTACTACCGAGAAGATATGCGGAGCCAGAATCGATGATTAGACCTTTCACTATAGGATCATTGGGATATGCGTAACCGTAACTATCTACGGATGCACCGCCAGCAGATTGACCCCAGAGTGTCATTCGATCAGGATCTCCATTAAAGGAGGCAATGTTTTCGTGAACCCATTCCACACTGGATTTGTTAATCAGTGAATAATGTGAGGTGAGTTAAATAAACATACGCTTTTCTCTGATCAAGTAAACCAGGGTTTCGATCCTCCGTAATAGCTTTTGCATTTGGAAATCCGAAAATATTTACACGGTAACTTTTGGGTTATAGTTAGCACACGTATGTCAGCAGAACAGAAAGAGTGGTGGAAATCTCACTTCATCACAACCACAATATGGGATTGAGTTTTTTGAACCCATTGATCTGGAATTTTGTATAACGAATCTTGTCCACCACTTGTAAATCCACCTCCTGGTATATAAACAAACACAGGAAGACTTTGATTTGTCGGTGTAGCAGGAGTCCAAATACTCAAATATAAACAATCCTCACTTTGTCCTCCATTGATCAAAAATTGAGGCACAACATTTGTATATATCGTCGAACTATTACTAGCAAGTTGCATGCACGAAGGAGGGAGTGTTGTAGCGTTGATTGTGGATCCCTTACTTTTCGTTTGTGGTGCTGCAAATCGCAAGTTTCCGACAGGAGGTTCAGCATATGGTACACCTAGAAATTGACGAACTTGTGGTGTGGTCTGATTTATGAAGCCGTGAAGTTCACCACTGGTCGTTTGGACTATTAGGCCATTTTTATTGGAAGTGGGAGAACATAGCGTGGGAAGAAATAAGGAGGAATAAACGAGGAGAAGTGATGGTGAAAACATATTGAACGTCGAAACTTATGAAACGAAACTTATGAAATGAAACTTCTTCTGACTATTTACAGGTAAAAGCTTCGAGTATCTGTTCATTTTATACTCGTAATGACAATAAAGTTCAGATGAATGGGGGTCGCCCGTAAATAAACCGGTACTAGACAAATTCTTTCTAGTTGATCATCCATGCTGACGGTATAGACACAGTGCCGGATAAGGACATGTCCATTTCATTTAAAAGCTTTGGCAAATGCAGGGAATAATGTCGTTACATTCTGAAAAGACCATCAAGAATGTCACTCCCCTGTAACCCCACAGTGCGGGGCATACGTCTTATTGTTGGCATTCCGGGGTACATATGGTACCCGGTAGAGAACTTTCCCGGGTCTTAATATAGAGATTACATATGCGAGGATGAAATTGTGTGGTTGATTGAAAAGAAATGAGAAATGAATTTAGACGCTTTGAAGGAATTGTAATCGGTGATCTCCAATGTTCGGATGAAGGACAACTTCCCTAATGAATTAGGTTTCGGCCAAAGTGGCCAATATCAAATGACACTTTTCTTAGCGAAAACTTAAATTTACAAGGTGATTGTAAAAGCAATTAAATTTTGAAGTATGAATATGAATATACATCATTTTGATTATCCAAATTATACTGTCCGTACCAAATAAATAGTCGTATGACCCGCCTTTCTTCGGCGAAGAGTCGGACGCAATCGTAGTCAAATAATCCTAATGTAATATATCAAATCACAGGGATAGATGAGAAGTTGTTTAATGTTTAGGCGGACGGTAATTGGTCTCTTTGATCTCATCCCAAGTCATATTATCAAACAATGCCTCGAATTTCTCACACTCATGGCTTCCGTCATTCATATAATCAGTGTCTTTCCCTCGTTTCACGACGACGAGTACCTGTTGATAGGGATCCTGCTTCGGGCCATGATATTCATCTTTTGGAATCCCTATCCATGCTGATCTGGCATCCGGGTCGATCTCCCAGACCTGTCGTATCGCATTTTCATCCTCGTCCTGTCCATAGTTCTCACCAGCAAACATCTTACACTCTGCACCAGAGCCAGTACCATCCATCTCTTTAATATCTTTATCCCATCCAGCTGGCTGTTCGACTAGATATGATCTACCATTCCCATTTACAAAGACTGTTGTTGAAGTCAAAAACCGTAATTCCCTCCATCCATTCTGCCGAATTAAAGATTGAATTTGGTTGTATTTCTGAACATTTGGTAAAAATCCCTCGTATTGACCTATACCATGATGCACGTCTTCAACTATTAACTTGTTGAGTTGTAGCCCTGGAAATAATGAAAGAGTGTATGCCATTGGATAAGTGGTAAATGCTTCAAAGGCCCTCTTTTTATGAACCAATTCGACCTTATCATCTTCCTCCTCGCATTTCTGCTCAACTCCTCGTTTCTCGCCGTAATTTCTCTCGCTAGACCATTCGAAATCCGTGGCTACCGAAAACGGGTATCCTTTAACACGAATATTTCGAATTTGAGAGATGATAGATATTGGCAATCCAATAAGTGTATCGACCATGAAGAAAGTACTTGCGAAGTGGAACAAAAAAGTGGACAAAATAATATGTTTGACATCATCACAAATCTGACGGCAGGTTCGTAGAAGTGAGGTTCTTTTATCGGTATAAGAATTAAATCCTCTATACACAGTGCGACCTCCTAAACAGTATTTGAAGATCTTTGTGCGAAGCTCCAAAGGAATTCTAAGGAGACCTGGCGTTGGATAGGAGAGGGAGCCCTGAACCTGCATTTTGAAGTGATCAAGTATGGATGTGATTAATGGCACGAAAGTAATTTTTGGTTATTGAAATTGAAAGTCAACAATCAGAAGACTGATTCAACGAGTTAAAAGGAGACAATGGCCCTTTAGATGCCTCAGAAGTAACCTATTGAAGCTATCAATATAATCTCAATAACAAGAAGAAAATATCCCGCTGTACGAGGTCGCTCAGAGCCTTATGTATATACATGACTGGAGGCCCTCAATGCGTTCAAAGTCACTCCATGAAGACAGAATTCATGATGTGAGTCAGGAACTACCATCATTTTAATCGTAAAATCTAAACTTCGAAATTCATCAGCCTCGATCGATCTAGCTTGTTGGTATTACCTAGTGGTCACACTGATAGTGTTCAAGGCTACTTCAAAATGAGGGTGATCGGTGGAAGGCCTCCAGCTCTATTGTGGGGCATCAAAAAAAAAAACGATAAGGTTACCTTAACGCTCAACCGTCAAATCAAACTTCAAAACATATTAAGTACTTCATTGTCAGTAGTTTGAGGCCGTACAGAATAACAACTGTGCCGGGATTACGTAGTAATCATAAAAAAGAGTGCGGTTGATTAACCTTATACTATCGATCGTTTTACTTACACTGTCAGTCGTTGCTTCTACTGCCCCCCTCTGATTAATCGCGTCTTTTAAAGTCTTTTCAAGAATTGGAGCACTCATGGAAAGGTCTTATCTCGAAATACTATGGCTCCAAATTTCAAAGACACTCAAAGAGGAAAAGGAGATAGTTCGAAAGTTACACTGATGCGATGAAAGGGTTCATATATTTCAATCCTCAATATTAGCCGAGATAATCTTTACTATGTTTACGCCCAGGGCTGCTATCATTTATTTAGCAACGATTCTCAGGTTTGAGGCTGGGGAAGTTTATTCCTGAGGCTGCCAGGTTCTGACAAAGTCCTTCTTAATGCTGACTCGCTCACTTATTCTTCATTGATACCTTTACCTTACTGCGTGCACTATACCTCACGATGGGATACAAAATCAATCATCTTGACTCACCCGATATTGAACGTGGAGAACCTACTAGTGAAGGGTACAATAGCAATGGTACGTACAGATCTCCAACTACCCCTAAAACTAGAGAATGTGCTTACAGCATCTTATCCACAGCGGAAATACCCCTAAATGACCCACAACACTCAAGTTCCACAAATATCTCACATGCTCTCGACCACGATAGCAAGTTTGTCGATAATTGCAATACATCCAGCAAGGATGCGAGAGGCCGGACAGTCGAAGCGAATCGTCCGCTGTTTGTACCTCAATTTCCCAAACTTCGGCATAGATATCGAGAGCGGATACGGAGCAAGCTCCAACAGCTGGAAGATGCTCTTCCAGAGGATAAACTTACAGACAACAGTCTTGATGACGACAAGAAGTTCGATGAGGCAGCGAGACTCCTACGTCAATACGGTATGAATATAATTTAAGCTACAATATTTGCATTAGCACATCGTCCACTTTTTAATATTCTCCGTAGATGAATGTATCAAAGACGACATCTTTCAAATGGTGGACCTTCCAGCATTAGCACAAGAACATGACCTGTCAATCATCCACTTCGAACACAAGGAAGCTCCGAGCAACAGATCACAGCGGTGGGTAATGATAAGCAAGACAATAGGCAATCAGAGCAAGACGTTTCTTGAAACCAGTTATGAAGGCCTCCGATTGCATGAGCAGGATCTCTTAACAGACTTCATCAAGACCAGAACATCACCAACTCTCCAACATGATGGCAAAAGACTCCCCTATGATGAAGGCGAGAAGCTTCAGATACTAAACCAACGATCTAGGACCACCACCGAGAAACTCTATGGTACTGTATGTTATGATGAAAAAAAGGGCACCTTTCATATCAGTCCCCTGGTAGCCATGCTCTGGAAGTGGGTTCTATGGTTGATCGTGATGGTGCTCATTCTAGGGTATGGCACGTGTGTTGTTGGGGCAAATGTAGAATTTTCAGGAGGCATGAAGCGCTACTTCTTCGTGATTGCACTTGTTGCCTCTTTGATTCTAAGTGTAATGTTCTCCTGGCTTATTTGGGTGCTGGGAGGCGCTATGCGGGACGTAACGACTTCTTTCATCTCCTTTTCAGCTTTGTCGCTCGTTGTTCTTCAGGTATGTGTTCCTAGTCGGAATTGAAACTTTTAAGCTATGCTAATGCTTGCTGCGTTTCGAACACAGGTTGCTCAAACCCACTTAATTGCCCAGCAGCAGAAAGCTATTTAGTTCAAAATGTTACAAGGTGAACGTGTGTGAGAATAAAGTTGGGTGGATTGTTTAGCAGCCGTTTATATATTAAGGCATGAATATGAGAATGAATATCAATAACCATGACTCGGCCAGTATAATGACTCAAGTGTAGCTTAATTAAAAGTTGAAAGAGTGTAAAAAGGAAGCCGGTTTCGCACCTTGCCGTACGGTACGGTACTATAGAGCGCAAATAGAGAAGAAGTGAAAGCCGGAAGTGAAGAGTCGAAAGTTTGTTACGCACGCAGAAGTATCTTTCCCTAAGGAAGGGGCCGATTGTGTTAGAGTCGCTTGAATTCGAAGTACGTACAATTTATCTCGCTAAGGGGTGCGTCTCGCTACGAAAGGGACAGAAGTTACTACATAGAGTTATGGTGCTATCATGATGTTGTGACTAATTGAAGTTAAATACAAATACAAAACCATAAATCTCGCGCATGGTTGAGTTGATATTATATCACGTGACACGCATTTCACATCTATGTAGGAGCGTCAAAAATGCGAAAAGCTATGTAGGATTATGGCCAAGTCGACATTACCAAGTAATCAAACATCCCACCTCCCATCACATATTCTTTACCAAAATTCCAGCAGAACTATCACTTTAATTGACATCCCACGATCAATCGAAGATGCTCAATCACTATCCTCCGAACAACACACTACGCGTCCGAAGACTGCGAAGAGGTTAATATCCTGTAAACCAATAGATACGCCCTATCCATCACTTGAACCCAAATCTGCCAAAGCTCTTAGAAATGCTCCAGAGAAAAGGATCGAGGAATTGATGTTGGAGCGTTATGTTCAGCTTGCGCTTGATGAGATGATGGGGGATGAGAGATGGGAGGGGAAAGTTTGTTTAAAGAGAATTTGGGGAGAAGATGGTGAGTTTTATGACGGCTGTTTTTATATTTTTCTGTTTTTTTTTTTAATTCATTTCAATTTAGGATGATTATCGAATTGCGTGAATTCTAATTTTGTTTGAAAAATTTACTGACATTTTCATAATTCAGAGGAACCGAAAAAAAAGAGAAAATCGGCTCCAGAAGAAGCAGAGATGTCTCAACAAAGCGTTATCAAGGTTGAAAACGTTGCCAAGCTTCCAAAACGCGTTGAGATAGATGGGATTTCAGGGACAATGCCACCCAAATCTACAATGATATATGGCAATATACCTGAAACTGTCCTCTCTTTCAATACAGAAATACATGAAGACTTTCCAAAATTCCATGTGATAATTGCCGATCCACCTTGGCCTAATCGATCTGCTTTACGGAAAGATGCATATGTTACTGCTTCGGGATTCGGAGGAATAGAGAGTTTGCTGAGATCGTAAGTTTCTAGTTCCTTGTTCTTCTCTCGAAGCTCTCCCTCGGCTTTGATTGCACTCTGGTCTTATATTTTGTCTTGTCTGATTGCGTTTTGGATATACATATCTTTTTGCATCTATATATATCATCATTTCATATCCGAATCTATGAGAGATATCCCCTTTAAAGTCCCAAGCTAAATTTTCCCACCAAATACAGCCTACCATGTCATCAGGTAGAACGCAATGGCTACGTTGGAATATGGATAACTAATAAACCCACTTACCGTTCCATGTTATTAGACGAAGGAGGGTTGTTCGATCACTGGGGTCTTGAATTAGTAGAAGAATGGATTTGGCTCAAAGTCACATCGAGTGGTGAACCGATGTGTGAGATTTCAGGGACTTGGAGGAAACCATGGGAGATTTTACTTGTGGGACGGAAGAAGAGCGAGAGGGAGAGTGTTGAGGGAGGAGACTCAGGATTCAAGAAGTCTGTTAGGAATGAGGAATTGAATATTGAGAAAGGAGATGACCTCGAGGGATCAAATCAACACTCACCCTCACCCTCACAAACTTCATCCCAATTTGAAAACTCAAATCTTACCATAAAACGAAGGATTATAATTGGAGTTCCAGATTTACACTCACGAAAACCTAATCTGAGGTTTCTTTTCCGACAGTTATTGGGGTTGCAGGGTTACGATGAAGACTTTAGGGGCTTGGAAATCTTCGCGAGGAACCTTACAGCTGGATGGTGGGGGTGGGGAAATGAAGTTTTGAAGTTTCAGGATGACGGGGCTTGGGTTGTTGAGGAAGGCTGTGATGATTTTAATGATGGGAAAATAGCTGATGAGGTACTGAAAGCGAAGGATGAACAGGATAGGGAGGATGAAAAGAGTGACGGGGAGTGAAGGAAGAGAGATATTGATTGTCGAATTTGGAAACATGTTCGGGCTGACATCAGCGGGGGAACTGTGTGAAGAATATTAATTCGTCAAAGTACAAATTGGACGACCTGAGTGAGGCAGTTGAGCCGAGCATATTCTGATCAGCTACAGCACAACTATCGACTTCATTCGAAAATTTAGAGGATATCAATCCCAAGGACTTGACATGATTGCGAGTGGGAAACAATGGAAATTTGTGTGGTTGAAAGAAACCCTGAATGAAAGATGGAACAATGAGTTGATGTATAGATGTTTTTTTATTCTTCATGTTCATATACCCCATTCAATGAATTATTCATACAATGTATCTCGCAATAGCAATATACATACTCTTCCAAAGTTCAATGTTTACACTTCCTCAAACCTTCATCTATTCCCGTCTTCCAATACGAGGAACCTTCACATCCGTCTCAACCTCAACCTCCTCTCCTACATTCATCCAGGTATCTCTCGTAGGTGCCCATTTCTCCTTTCCTTGCAAGATTTTCCTTGCTTGTTCCGCAATTGATAGACGTTCTTTGCTAGGCTTTTGTTTGGCATCTGGATATTGGCCTGCTTGTAGTTCTTGTTCGTATTCTTGACGTTTCTTGACTCCTTCTTGATCCCACCTATAGGTACCGTATGATTAGCCTTTGTGCATTCCAAATTTTCATTCTAAGATTGTCTTTCGAACATTCGTTCCCTCGACTTTCCCCCACTACATCAATCACTTCCCCGCCAAAGATATAGGAAACCTCTAAGATCGAAAACAAAACGTACTCGGAAAAGTCCTTGGGTTCTTCAGGCCACACAAACGGTCTATCCATCTCCACCATCATTCTCTTGATACTCCTCGGCCTGAACCATTTCCTAGGTGTTGGTACTTTCGCTCCTGGTTTTCCTTCCCTCAATTTTTGCGCTTGGATATAACTTCGTACTCCTCGAACCTCAATTCCATATGCATTCCATAAATAATCTCTTAAATCTAATTTGTTCAAGTTGAGGGGTACGATAAAGGAAGCGAATGAGGGTGGTGAATTTGGTGTGCGAAGAAGGGTTATCGTGAAATTGGGACTGTAGTAAGAAGAGGGGTCAGTTTCCAGATGGTAATGGTAAGTAGCGGAATGTTGAGGAAAAACCGTACAGAAATACTTCTTTGCGGCCCATTTTGGGCGCTCGAGCGACGGCCGCAAGTGGTGCTGCCATTGTTGATGTGGAATTGGGATTTGAAGCTATTTGATTGAAATCACCAGTATCAGATAAAATTAAGCGCGGGAAATATTATCGGGGTTTGTTTGACGCGATAAGTGCAATTAACCGCGAGCACCTTTCTCATGGTTTTTCCATTGCGTTGCTTAGTCATTATGTTCTATCAAGCTTGCACATTCACCAATCAAGTCTCGACTTAGATCACGGATCCACACTTCTCTAGTAAAGCTTGCCCGGCATCTAGCTTTTCCCACCATCCGAACGATTATTCTCACACATCATCGTCATCAATCCCATCATTACCTATCTACCGGTGCTACCTAGGGATCTCATAGCAAATCACCAATCATATGACTTCATTGATCCTCACAACTCCTTCCCGCATTAATCACAACTTTCCGCAATGACTTTCCTATACAAGCATCCACCGCGAAAAGCGAGCCTCGCAATCCATTACTCCGATGAGTTTCTTCGGAATTATACCATTGCGATGGAGTTAATCGCACGGATATAATCTCTTCCTTCCCAGTCGTAAAGTATGAATTTGATAAGCATTTACATCAATGGCCCCGTCGGCTCCACTACCTACCTAAAGAGTCTAGTGGAGGGGTAGATTTGGTCATTCCAGATCTACGAAGTATGCGTGCCTGCGTAATTTTTTATTATAAGTATCGATTGTTGCTGTTGTGTTTTTGATCAATAATCTTGTTGATCCCTTTTACCTTCCTACGTCAACACTTGAATATCCATTTACCTTTTAAACCTCAATACATATTAAAGATGGCTTCAAACCCACCTCAAAGATGCTGTACTCTAGGTGTTAAGCACGAGTAAGTTTTTATTCTCTCGATGAGCTCTCGATGGGGTTCGGGTCTGTGGATGTGAAGCTTATGGAAATATTATCTTAGGGGTACACCAACTGGATCAACCATCAAGATTGCTGATACCATTGAGGCCTATGTTGCTGAGCCTAAAGAAAAGGTTCACAAGGATACTGCCATTCTCTACCTTCCAGATGTTATTGGTATCTGTATGTATTGCCTCCATCATATTCACAATGATTGCAATTTCAAGCAACTAATCAGAATTCTCCCAACCAGGGCAAAACTCCCAATTGATGGCTGATCAATTCGCCGCCAACGGTTACTACACCATCATCCCCGATCTCTTCAACGGCGACCCAATGCCTCTTAATCGTCCTGAAGGCTTCGACATCATGCAGTGGTTAACCAAGGGTTCTGATGGAAACAACCCACATACATTTCCACAAGTTGATCCTATCGTTCAAAAGTCCATTGAATTCTTGAAGTCTAAGGGATACACCAAGATTGGAGCTGTCGGATACTGTTTTGGTGCTAAATATGTCGCTCGATTTTTGGCTGAAGGAAAGGGTATTGATGTGGGATATGTTGCTCATCCTTCGTACGTTTTTTATTTCATTTCCTTCTTTCCATTTCTTCCAATGCCCGAAAATACTCTGGTTTCAACCCCAACTTCTCGAGTAACAAACTAACACTCTCCCAAGTTTCGTCGAAGAAGAGGAACTCCGCGCAATCAAGGGGCCCTTCTCCATCGCAGCCGCTGAAACCGATGAAATTTTCCCATCCGAAAAACGTCACAAATCAGAAGAAATCCTCAAGGAGATCGGTGCTACTTATCAAATCAATTTGTACAGTCAAACCGTCCATGGTTTCTCGGTTAGATGTGATTTGAGCAAGAAGGTAGAGAAATATGCCAAGGAACAGGCTTTCATCCAGGCCGTGACTTGGTTTGATGAGCATTTGATTTAGAGAAAGCGAGAATGAGGTTGAGGATGAAAATGTGAGAGTAAGGAGGGTACACGAGTGAAAGAAGTAACGGGGAGGAGAAATCCTCAGAGGAAGTTGTACGCGAGTTTCTGAAGAAGAGGGGCGTATATAAACGCGAATAAATGAACATTGATGAATTTTAAATCATGGTGCTAAAGGTTGATCTGGAAGTGAATTACTTTTGTGCATGCAGACCCAAATATTGATACTGTATGCAATAATAACAAGAGATGAGAATAAGAACAGAGCGAACTCTAGTTCGAGGTTAATCACGGGAGGAAATGAGAATCTGCAAGTAATTCTTACAAAACCCAAACAAAGAGGTTGAGAATACACTAGATTAGTCCAATTATCACATTCACGGTGTTCAATACATATATATCTAGTAGGCCATCACCACTATGAATATAATCTAATATTTATGCCAAGACGGGACGGGGAACCCTCATACTAGGTACCTGATACACATGATTTGTCCCGTTCCCGTTCCTATTGTCCACTCCACTTACTTCTTTCCCGGCCATTACAAGGAACAATGAATTCGAAGCTCGGTAATTGAGGGGTAAAGGAGGCGAGTATACTCAAAGGGAATTGAATAGAGTGTGGGGAATTTAGGGGTGAGACAATTGATTTATAGAGGATGAAACTTGCATTGACACCTCATTAGACTAGTTCTGGAGGTATAAATGCTCATGATGATCGAGATTCTCTGGCTAGGGCGAATAACCTTTCGGGGGAAGAAGGGGTGAAGGGGGTACGGTACTCTGACATTGTGGCATCTATGGTTTTCAGTAGTTTTGGGGTTGGCATGATAGTTGGAAATTAGAGGGTTTTTTGTGTTATATGATGTAGCGAAAGATTTAAAGGATGGTGGTAAATTAGTGGATATGAAAATGTATATCATATCTAACTTTTTCACACCCCTCCTACATACCTATCTACCGACCCAGTAGGTACCTATCACATTTCCAGATGCTCACTTGGTGACGTTCCCTTCTATGACGTTTAGATAGAACTACTCGGACTTTTCATCATGGATTCATGGTATTTCATGCCACATGGATGTCAAGGCGTTAAGTCCAATTAAAGATCAGTTAATTGACGTCGTTAATCTCTCATATCATGTTTGAGTAAAAAGTTAATGATCTTCAATATAAACTGGTCTCCTTATCACAACCAACTTCCCATCAGCTGATTCGGCGATAAGAATAATGTTACCGCCTTTCGCTTCTCCATCTTATCAGAACAAATGAATCAATCTTCTCCATATAAAGGCCCAAGAAAAAAGAAAATAAATGGACAAGGATGAAAGCTCCTGCAAGGCGGAGGTGAACCCTTGTGAATCATGTACTTGAGGGACATTTTCGTTCCAACGTCAGCAACAAAAGATTGACCAGTTTCCACACCACTTTTTCCCAACATGAATACTTGCAGATGATCCACGATACCTTGTTGCATACCGAAATTTATTTCTAGATTTCTGTCAATGAGATTATTCCCCATGTGTCAAGCGAGGAGATGGTAGACGGTGCCTTTTTCTCGATAATATGATATGATAAGGAATTGAAACAAACAGATTGATTGATTGATTGATCAGACGCATTCGAAAAAAAGAGACACAGGATCAGGACCCCGCATCTTAGAAGAGCTTAGAGGCATGACAGAAAAGCTTGGTAAAGCATTCAAGAGGAGCATTATTTGCTAGAGCTATCAATGAAGAAGACAAGATGTCTTCCGGGTATGGTATTCTCATGTTCGTTGTTATATGTCTTTGACTAACAATATCTAACACAGTTCACTCAAGGACCTAACGAAAGCGATCAAAACATCAGTAACCACTTCTACCCGATTGCCACTTCCAGACGACCTTGTGCGAATTATTCATACCTACCTTGAGAAAAATCCTACTCACGATGAATCCGACGCCAGCAAAATCCAGGAGGAATTACTCTCCATTTATGAAAAGGATATCTGTGACCATCCTACTCGCTATGCCCCCTTTCTATCCATATTGCGAAAACTACGAACCTCGATAAAAGGTGGTGGTAGAATGTTACAATGGTGGGATAAATTATGTATACCAGTATTGAGTCATCTTGGAGAAGAGAAGGGATTGGCTTTGGAAGCTAGAAATACTTTACTGGACATTCTTATTTACGACGAAGATGAGGAACATGTAGAAGATGCCATTACTACTTCGGATACTGTGGCAGAGAATTTAATTGCTATTTGGCTGGCGAAGTGTAATAGTGTCGCTACAAACCTTGATGAGAATTCAAAGTTCATTGAGAGTCAATTAAGGAGTATCCTTATTTCATTTGGAAGGAAGAGACCAAAGGTATGTGCACTCTATAATCCGGGAATGGAGGTGAAATTCTGACGACTTACAGAACTTCTTGACTGCTATCAACCAATTCTTCGTTAAAAAAGACAGTCGAATTCTTGCCCTCTCATTACTTTGCGAGTTCATTCGGCATCAACCGCCTCATCTACATCAACTCCTCCAAACTCCCCTCTTCGAGAATCTCCTACGATGTTTACAGATAGATACTTCGACTCGAGTAGTATCATTGGCCATGACAGCTTTGATTATGTTTCTACCTCATATCCCAAGCTCTCTTTCCAAGCATCTCCCTGCGCTTTTCAATATCTACAGTAGAATGCTTTTTTGGGATAGGGAACGAAAGTATGAGGATAATTCGGCATCTGACGATCAAGATGATAGAAGTACTCACAGTACAAGTTCATGGACTAAATTGTCTTACTTGCTGGATTCGGAAGATGTATCAGTTCCGGAATTGTTACACTATTACACATTTCTTTACGGCCTCTATCCGATGAATTTCATGAGTTACATTCGAAAGCCTCAAAAGTTCCTAAGGCATCAAGGATTCCCAGGAGCCAATGAATTCGCAGTTGAACCTATGGAAATAAGACAACGATCTGAACCTTTCAGACAACTCCATCTTTTACATCCAAATTTCTTCACAATGACTATTGATCAGGAATTATCAGATACTAATCGATGGATGAAAAGTGAAGCATCGGATGTTGTGACTGAATGTATGGCACTATACATACCAGGATATGCTCAACAAGCTCCATTATCAAGATCACAATTACCAAACCTACACATTGATACTAATGCCGACGTCCCAGATCAACCACTGACAGAACACAATGCATTTACACCTGCTCAATCTCGGCATACGAGTTGGAGATTTGCTGGACCGCCTACTATTGCGTCACCAGAAGCACTACGAAATTCTGTGCTGAGAAGGGCATCATTCACAAGTCAATCAATGCCTTCAATTGCGGACTCTCCTATCTTGAGACCGGAAAGGCGATTAGATAGTCCTACACTACCTCCAGTCATGGCTACTTCTCCTTCACATACTCAATTACAAGATATGTTGGATTCACAACGAGCTGGTTCAATTAGAGGTGGTATCTATCAAACTTTGACGAACGATAGCGTACAATCACTTGCGTTGAGTCATCATGCCCAAGATAATACTTCTCATGTTGATTCCTACTTACAATCACTCACCCGTGCACACGCCCTTCGTTCACCATCTTTGAGACCCGGGACAAATGATTCTACGAAAGTTGCATACTTACAGAGAGATATTATGTTATTGAAAAATGACTTGAATTTTGAACGCTATCTTAAACAGCAACATCTGACTCATATTGGACAACTTCGTCGGAAGGCTATTCGTGAAGCAAGAGTCGAAGCCGAAACTCAAAATTTGATCAACTCCAACAAAATCTTGAGAGCAAAGCTGGAAGATGCCAAGAAAGCCATGGTGCAAATGAAGAAAGAATTTGACAAGAGTCGAAATCATTCTAGGAAATGGGAATCTGATTTGACGGCCAAACTGAGATTGTTGAAGGAGGAACAAAAGAAGTGGATAGTGGAGGGCGATCAATTAAAGCGTGAATTGTCTGCATCAAAAATTGACATACACAATCTAAGGCAATTGGTCGTTCAAGCCGAGTATAAGGTCTCTCATGCTACTCAAGAAATTCAAGTAGTGGAATCAAATAAGGAAGAATTAGAGCGATTACGCATCGAGGCCGAAAAGCTCACTACGAAATTACGAAGATATGAAGCTCTAGAAGTTGAAATGGATCAAGCGAAACAGGATGAAGAACAAGCTTACAACACTATCGAAATCCTCAATATGAAATTAAAGGCCAAGGATGCGGAAATACAACAATTGATTGTCAAATGTCAAAAAGAAGTTCAAGAAGCACAAAATACCAATCAAACTGGTTTCAAACAATTCGATCCTGCAAAACAAAAGGTCATTGATGAGGCATTGGCTGGGTCGCGAAGACGCATGGATGATATGAAGAAAGCCCATTCTAATCTTTTGAAACGATATACTAAGTTACAACAAGACCACCTTGAAGCGCTTACAGCACAAGATAGAGTGTCTGATTTGCCTATGAGTATTGATGGATCCCCTGGGCCACATATTCCTCCAAGAGATCATCGTCGATTAACTCATAGCTATTCAGATTCGACAAGGCCGGGAAGCCTTGTGCCTAAAGCAACATTTCCACTTACAGGCACATCAAGTTTTATTGCTCGGCCCAGGATAGATTCTCACAGTCCAACATCAGGCCACGCATTTAGGTCAACACCTACAAGTACACCTACAAGTCCAGATTTTTATGGAGGTAGATTTTCTCATTCAAGTAACTTCGGCCCAGCGCCAGGTTCCTCACATTCGGATGGGACAATCAGTAGAGATGGCAATAATAGTGACAGGGATTCTTTGGAAGCCCAGGCCAAGCCAAAGGTTAAGCCGCAAAGTGAAATGAGGGGTTATGGTCGTGGTAAGTACACTGATATCTCCAATATGGTAAATTGTACATTAAACTCAAAGTTGGAGAAAGATGATGCTTTCTCTCTTGTGTTTTTTGACCCTTTATAATTATTATCTAACATTCAAACAGGAGGAGTTGGAAATATCGGAGCAGTAAAGAAGGATAAGGATAATGGAAAAGATAGAGACAAAGGGAGGAAGGAGGGAAGTGGGAGTGGTGCGGAAGAAAGTCCAAAGAGTAGTCCAAAGGAAAAGAAAAAAGGGAGTGGATTGAGAGGGTTGAGGGCATTTGTATAAAGTAAAAGTTATTGTGTTGATTGGATGGATGGATGAACTAAGTGCATATGGGAAGGGCAGGAGTGAATCTTAAAAAAAATGGTGATTGGGTGGGATGGGATGGAAATAGGAATGGGGATGGGGAGTTGGCAAAACGTATATAATTTGTGCGATTGCGGGTCTACTTTTGTTTCTATGGGTTGGTCGATGATGATTGATTATTTGCTTCATCTATCGTCTTCACTGGAGGTGTTCGGTATGAAAATGGTATGGGAATGGGAATGGGGATGGGGATGGGGATGGGGATGGGTGGTTCACATTGATGAAAAAGTTTGAGGGTGTACATGAATATTTGAATTTGCAAATACCACTCTTCTTCTGAATTTTCAACTCATCTCTAGAGTTCTCCCCTGATATATATTGTCATATGAATACGCTGTTAATTGATAATCGACCGACTATCATGAATTCCACGGAGACTTCTAGCTAGACGTTTAGATATCATGCTCTTTCTTTCCTGATCTCTGGGGAAATATTAACGAATCAGTTCTCAGCCGATCACGCTGACAAAGTTAAGCCGATGAATACCGTAGACCCGAGGTTTGATACTGAGAATTTTGGTTTCGATGTTATATAGGAGGTGTGAAAAAGATTTACGGAATAATTCGGGTTTGAAATATCAGAACCGTTATTTACAAGAGAGAATATATATAATTGAAGGTTTCGGTTGGGTCTGAATTTCGTGAATATTAAAGTAATATTTCAAACCTTTGAAGATTGTATTTGGTGATGGCAAAATAAACATCCATATGTGCATCCATTTCTGCGAGGGGAAGATTACCGAGTGCCGACCGATTGTACGGCGCTAGTATGACGTTTGCGGGTGAAGGGTGCAGCCAAAAGAGTAAACAGAAAACAGAGACGCTCCATATACATACATGCGATTTGGTTGAAGGTATCTCTTCAAAACATTACGAACAATTCGGTCTCTTAAGATCTTGCAAACAACTTGTAAATTTACAGATGGTGTCTTGAAAGAAACTTTGCGCCATGGAATGAGAGAAATTGTTATGGTACATTGATTGATAAGAGAGGAATAAGAATCAAACAAATGGGAATGATATGACCAAGGATGCCTCATCGAGCTCAACAAATATATTTACAGAACAGAACGGATCACGAGAGACAAACGGCAACAATCCAGTCGAAACAATGGCGAGCGCAGTCGCTGATGGAAGGAGAAAATCAGCGTCAGCTATCTGTCCCACGGATGATGATACGGTAGCATTGGGAAATAAGCAGTCGAGGATGGGGCAGAAGGAGGGGCAGAAGGAGGGGCATGGAGAGGAGGGGAGGTTAAAGCCCGCGGGGAAGGAGATTAGAAATAAACAAAGTTGGGATTATATTTGGAGAACGGGGTTGGCGGGGGGCTTGGCTGGGAGTGCAGTATGTATTCTCTTTACAATTTTCTACGAGCTCTATCCGCGAACTCTACTGGAAAAAATATCTAGAGCATCAAGAACGATGTAGCTAACAACATTCACCCCAGGCGAAAACCGTAGTCGCCCCCCTCGACCGAGTAAAAATCCTCTTCCAAGCCAGCAACCCTCAATTCGCCAAATATACCGGGTCCTGGTTTGGATATATCACAGCCATGCGAGATATTCACAGCGACGAGGGACTGCGCGGACTGTTTCGTGGACATTCTGCGACTATCCTCCGTATATTTCCATACGCGGCGATTAAATTTCTAGCATATGAACAAATCCGCGCAGCGATAATACCGAAACATGAATACGAAACACCATTTAGAAGATTGATTAGCGGTAGTTTGGCGGGAGTAACGAGTGTATTTTTCACTTATCCCCTGGAGGTCATGAGAGTTAGATTAGCGTTCGAGACAAAAGGACGGAGCGCGGGGTTGGGGGAAATTTGTAGGAGAATATATCATGAAGTTCCGCCGCAGCCTAAATTATCTACTTCAACTGGGGCAGGAGGTCTAGTTGCCGGAGCAGAAAATGCGGTGCAGAGTATTGTTCCCAAAAGCGGGTTGGCGAATTTTTATAGAGGATTTTCGGCAACGATATTGGGAATGTTGCCGTATGCCGGAATGTCATTTTTAACGCATGATACTGCGGGAGATTTATTAAGACATAAGAGTATCAAACAATACACGACACTTCCGAAACCAGCACATTATGCGGAGAATAAGCCAGCGCCGCTTAGATCGTGGGCGGAATTATTCGCTGGTGGTGTAGCGGGATTGGTGTCTCAAACGAGCGCGTATCCTTTGGAAGTGATAAGGAGGAGGATGCAGGTTGGAGGAACTGTAGGAGATGGGAGGAGGCTGCATATTGGGGAGACGGCCAGGATGATTGTGAGGGAGAGAGGATGGAGAGGTTTCTTTGTGGGGTTGACGATTGGTTATGTTAAGGTTGTGCCGATGGTTGCGGTGAGCTTTTATGTTTATGAGAGGGGGAAGGGATGGTTGGGTATTTAGGGTGGAGAGTTTAGATGGGAGGGGAAGGGAAGAGATGGGAAGAGCACTGAATAGATTTTGGTGTGGTATTGTTTTTCGTGGTATTGATATTGTATGTATTTATGTATGCATTTTCATTGGAAAGACGGGAAGATGGGAAGATGGACATTATTGGGATATTGATCCGGTGGGAAGGACATATTGATATTAAAATTCGAAGCTTTAGAATTAGAAATGGGAGTTATGTATCATCTAGGTTGATCTTGATATCAGCTGTTATCATTTCTCATTTAAGCACATAGATGTGAATTCTTTTAGTATGGTTACAGTAGACCAAGCGGATCTTCTTTCTTCATTCTTTATTTTCGTCCTATCCTTTCATCTCATCTCACAAGGGAGAATTAGATTGAGAATTTCGATGTCGGTATGACAGTAGAATGGTACAAAGGCGAAGTAGCGCATCGTCTTAAGTTTTCAGCTGAGAGATCACTTGCATATTCCATGTGTGTAGTGGGTAGTTTGTGTATGGATATGTAGTGAGAAGTGTGGTGTTTTTTTCTCGATTGGAGGTGGAGCGGGTGGGTGCATGGGGTGCATGGGGTTTGTGAGATAGGGAGATGGTGAGTTGGTATTTGAGGGGTGAAGGCTGGGGATTAGGATTGGAATTGAAATTGGGAGAGGCCAAGAGTGAGGTTGAGAGGAAGAGAGGGGTTGGTGGGGTTGGTGGGGTACGGAAGGGGAAAGATGGATATGAAGCGGGGTTGGGACCGTAAAGTATCGACTTTTCTACAAACAAATACCTTGTTCTGTAGAGTGAACGTTTTGGTATCGGTGAGCCGGTATTTATCTTGTCGACTGTGCTCTCAGAACTTTATTGTATGCATGGGAACGTACCTTTTAAAATCTGTTGTACTTGTACTTTGTACCTGCTTGTACTCGTGTTTGTGTAACTACATTGCTCTCATCCCATCTTATCTATTCAGATGCGCTTCATTCTTGTCATATTCTATCTTATAACATATGCTTCCTTTTAGCATTTCCTCTTATTTATAGAATTCAATTTTACCTCCTCATCCTTTTCAAGCCACCTAAGCGAGAAGTGGGATTTGATATAATTCACTGAGTTTTACAGTAATTGTTCTACCCTATAGATCTTCAATTCCAACCGACCCAACTAAGACAAATGCTCGGCCGAATTTTCTACCCTGCTCTTCTCGCCCCTCCTCCCAATCTCCCTCGCCCTTCCTCCCTTTCACTCCCATCAAAAATGAAAAAGTTAACTCCAAGTCAAATAGCAACATTTCTCCTCCTCCTCTCAACTATCTCTTCTCTCTTACTCAGCTCTACATATCTCCCTCTTATCGAACGATATATTTGTAGTGCTTATACTCCGTCTTCTTCTCCTCTTTCTTTCTCCTCGAAAGAAATGTGTAAATCCCCACCAGTACAATCACGGATAGCGGAGATAAATGGAATGTTTCAGTTTATGAGCTATCTCCCAGGGATTTTCCTGACAGAACCTTGGGGTTGGATTGCGGGAAGATGGGGGACGAGGAGAGGGGTTGTGGGATTGGTTGCTGGGAGTGGGGTGTTGGGGGGAGTGTGGTGGGGAGTTGTTTGTGAGTTTCTTTCTCGTCTGTTTCCAAGTATTTAAATTTGGGGAAGAATCATAGGTTGTGTGTTTTAGAAATTGGAATTTGTGGAGATGTGCTGATTATTGATGAGGGAGTAGGTTGGAATTCTGATATGTGGGACATTAGATGGATTTATTTGATACCGGTTTTTGATTTGATAGGGGGTGGAAAAGTAGTTATGGTTAGTTTGCTGTATACTTATATTGGTGAGGAGGCGAATGTTGAGAGTGGGAATGGGGTTTGTATGTTTCCTCCTCTATCTCCTGCTTCCTTGGACCTAGATTTACCACATTATGTTATGTCTTGCAACTCTCAGGCATCTTATATATTTTGGAACCATTTCCTGTATCAAAATGCTGATCATGACTAATCTAGATCCTCTACCTTGTATCGTCTCGTGGCTCTACAACTTTTCAGTAGTTTCGAAGCTCTTTCACTCGCAGGCTTTCTGTTAAGGTATGAATATGGTGTTTGGGTTATCTGTGCGCTTGCGGTTGGATGTCGGGTTCTTTCCATTGGAATAGCGATGCTCTTACCTTCAGGTAAAGTCTTTGAGTCAAATATCAACATACAGAGTTTAGAAAGAGAGACAGGTATGGAAAGGGGAAGGTATAGAGATTTCATCGACGAAGACCAGCATGATCACGATTCAGAAACCTCACTAACTTCAACAAATCACAACAACTCAACCATTTCACCACCTATAAATATAAATTCTTTTCCATCGCACCCGAAACCAAATTCTCACATCAATCCGGCAACTGCGTTCCTATCTATAGTCTTTCTAGTTACTTTCTCACTAAAGATTCATATCCTTTACCCTCAATTCACTAGTCTTTCGCAAAACCTTCCATACAATGTTACTACAACCATCTACAGTTTTTGTTTATTAGGATCTAGTATCCTACAAATATTTCTCCCACGAATCATAAAATTAATGAATCAAGAGAGGAAATTACGAGTTTTGTTTATTCACAACGAAGAAGGAGATGAAGCGGAAATTGAGGAAAGAGAAGGAATGGAAAACAATGAGGAAAATGATTTCCCGGTTCTAAAATGGAGTTTGTTGGCTAACACCATGAGTTTGATACTCTTGGCACTTCCGACGACAAGAGGAGCAGTATTTTGGTTGGCGATTGGAGGAAGTGTGGCGGGGAGTCCGGTGCAAGTTGCTTTGCTTGCTTGGGGAAGTGGATTGGTTTCTGATTCGGGCTCCGAAGACTCTGATGATTTTGAGGAAGAAAACAATTTGAGAGAAAGGGGATACATAACTACAGCTCGATGTGTCTTGCAAGATTTGGAACCGGAAGTAGGTGAAATCAATTACAAAGGAAAACGAAGTGGAAGATCGGCGATAGAAAAATACTATATGAGAATGGGAATATTGGAACAAGTAGGTGCTTGTTTGGGGACGGGAGTATGGAGTTTAGGATTTGCGAAAGGGATGGGTGGAAATGATAGATTTGTGGATTTCTCACGGTGGGATTTAAAGGGATGGATGGATGAGAAAGGTGGATTTGTTTTGGCAGCGGGATTGTTGGGGTTGGGGTTGCTGGTCGCTGTGAGATTGGAAAGGAGAATGGGGGGTGAGAGTCGAGACGGAAGAATCATGCTTCGGTAAAAGTGGAAGGAGCAAGGCAATGATTTATGTGTAACGAAGTTTGATGACCATGGATCGGCAGTAGTTTTGGTTTATACGAGAGAAGACTTTATGAATACCGTTGAATGATATATGATATAATGTTTGTGGTTCTGGTGTAAATGAACGTCGGAGTACATGTTATGAATCAAAATTGAATTGGTTCAATGTGGCATGATTCAAAAAGTACCTTTAGCAAGTTGTTCGACTCTCCTTTCTGGAAACCACGTTGACGAACTAAAACCCTTGTGACAGTCTACCAAAGAGGAAGGAAGTGACATGACTTGTTATCGGCTTCTTTCTACATATTACTTATTGCTCAACTTCATGATCACTAGCATTGCATTTATTGCTCCTCAAATCAACATTGTAGATCAAGAAATTTTGGAGAAAACAATATCATTAAGTAGTTTTACATAATACCACGTCATACATCCTTTCATCATGACCTTCAATCCGAACAGACTCGCTATAGACACAGTGTTTGATCTTAATGATACCTCGGATATTTTATTGCCAGCAATTGAATAGATGAATCTTGACGATCCAAAAGACAAGGTCATTAATATCAAAATGGAACTGGATTTTGAAGGTTCCCCAAAAGAAACACAAGTATCGTCAGATTCAGAACTTGAGGATCTCCCGACAAGAAAACTGGTATCCCGACTTTCAGAACCTGGGGGATTTTCGAAAGCAGAACTGATATTCCCAGACACGAGGGATATCGATCCTGGGGCTTCTCTGAATCTGACTTCCCAAATGATCTTAAGACCATCAGGTGCAAGAATGATCAACAACAGACTGACCTTTACAAAATTTGGTATGGAAAAACGATATTCTCATTCGTTTTTTTTTAAACACACTGACATCAATCAGAGAACAAATCAAAAGTGATGAATGCGCTTGCCATTAAACTTGGACTTTCTCCCGCTCTTAAGTTTTACGATGTTTGTTCATTTACTGGAACGGATTCATTCAAGAACATCCCTCGTCCAGTCTATGCTCTCCTATTTTCCATACCATTCACGTCTACCTGGGAATCAATGACACGTGCAAAGGAGATGGCAAAACTACCTTATAAAGGGAGCGGACCTGATCAGCCTGTGATTTGGTTCAAACAAGCAATTGCTGGTGCTTGTGGCTCTATGGGTCTCTTACATTGCCTTTTAAATGGACAGGCTCATAGATATGTTCTGCCCGATACCGTATTATCTAGACTCTATGAACAATCTATTCCTTTAGGACCTGATGATCGAGCAACGATGTTATATAACGACCAAAAGTTCGAAGATGCTCACCAGGCCATTGCTATTTTGGCCGATAAAGCATCAACAGAAAAAGTTGAGAAGTTGAACCGACATTATGTGGCTTTTGTGAGGGGAGAAGACGGGTCATTATGGGAGATGGATGGAATTAGAGGGGGTCCTATTCGTAGGAAGCCAAGACTGGAAGAGCATGAAGATCTTTTGACTGACGATATATTGAGACTTTGTATGGGAGGGTTTGTTGATGCTGAAAGTGATGAGGATACTATGTGTAGTTGCATTGCCCTTGCTAAAGATCCGACTGAGGCTGTAACTTTGCCTTTGAATTCTCTTAGTCGCGGTCATTTAATGAATGAGAGAAGCGAAGGTGTACAACCGCGTACTTTTTGGGATCCAGCTTGGTATGGACCTGATCATTGGTCCCAATAATGAATTGGTTACGAAGTGGAGATATTATTGAGACCAACAGCGATGAAGAGTGGTTTACACACTAGCGTATACTGTTATTAGTTCAATCACCAATTTTTTATAGCAAGGTCAAATATTTTCTCATTCCTTTTTGACAGTTCAAGAGAAGTATCCAAATAAGTATCTAAATATGATACTTCTCTTGAACTACAACTAACCGTTTTCGGATTTACAAAATTAATGTAATCAGATCTTCATGATCAATTCCTAGAACACAATTAGATCTATTTACTGCGCCGGACGGGAGAATCACTACCGGGATCTTATAGGGTTAAGACTCAGTTCCGCTTAAACAATCAATACAACCTATATCACTAGATGTTGACGGGATCGTAAGTCAGACTGAATCTTATACTTCGGAAGGATTGATAAACTAGGTACAGTACGGAACTACTTGTAGTGTTAAAAACATGCTTATTAAATTATAAGTAGCAAAGTATCCTCTCATGCCGTGAACGCCACGATACCACACACAACCACTACCGAGGTCTTACATCCCCGCGTTTTCTAGGATCTTTCCCCATGGTCAAAAAATACCAAGAAAGAAAAAGACAAGTGTTAATAAAATCTTTCGGACTTATACTCGGTGGTAATACACGATCAAATGATTGTGAACTACTAGATGAAGATATCAGCCGATATAGAAAAGGGTCCGGTAATTTGGTTCACGAGGGTAAACAACGCATAATTCAAAGATCGATACTACGCTGCTGACACTCTTTGAAACGAAATCTTCAACACTCATTTGGCAATTCAATAGGTAATCTGTAATTTCTGCAGGGCTCACTTAGTGTTCAGGTTACTTCTGTCAGATTGTCGAGTGGCTGAGGCTCAGATCTTTGTGTCCCAAGTGGTCATAAATATTCCGTAGCAATACCCCTTAATTAAAAAGAGTATACATGGGAAACGATCAACATTGAACTACAAATACTGTGGCTTTTGATGTTGGCGTAAATGATAAGATATAATAAGTCTTCTTATGACTTTCATTCGTGGGGACAGTGTTCGCATGTTCTGGTCACTCATATGTATTACTGCCTGCCTTCTGCCTTCTGCCTCTTCTCCAACACAAGCTTTATGGATTCGGATATTGCAAGTCAGATTGGAAAGTGGAATTCGACGAATAAACATTGGATTCTTCCGGTCCTGGCGTGCCAAGAATTGAGATGATCAAATACTCCGGGTTAGAGCATCAAGTAGTCCGGACGGGTAGATTGAACGCAAATTCTTGATATCTGAAGAGAAATACAATTTTCAGTATTGTTCCATCAACTCAAAACAGTCTGTGCAAAAAGAAGTAACATCTCAATCGAGGTGTAATTTAATACCCCGAGTTAGCTGACTCATTTAACTGAAATGAGAAATTGGAAGTTTCTCAATTGTCTGACTGAAGTCCGGACTATTGGGACACTACCCCGGATTTTCCCACATGGTTTTGATATCAGAAGATACTTTGGTTACGTCGCATTCCTTCGCTGTGTTTCTCTTGTAACTCTGATTAACAAGGAGGCATGTTACACTCACAAGACGGAAATGATTTCTAAACTCGGTGGTGCGGTTCATGGCAAGTGATCTAATCAAACACTTATTCTCGTCTTGGGAAAGTGATAGCTTTTTCTCTGTCGAACATATAAGTGCTCATCTTGTCCACTTTGGATCTTCTAATGGCAGATCTTACGCTCCTTCTGATTTGACTTCTTGAATTTCCCTTCCTTGAAGCGTAATATTCACTGGCTTTTACAGCCTCTGCAAATGCTTGTGTAATCATCTCCATTCTACACATCTATCCTTAAACAATCAAGATGTCTCCTAGATCTACCTTCCTTTATACAAATCTCTTACTATCCTTACCTCTCACAATTACCGCTCTTGCTCCATATATTCAAGGAACCTATCAGCAATATGCAACTGCTACCTATAACCTCAAAGATACTTACAACTCGGCCAACTTCTTCTCTTCCTTTAGCTTCTTCACAGGTGAAGATCCTACTCATGGATATGTATCATATCAATCTCAATCAGCGGCTTCGGCACAAGGTCTCATCAACACCAACAATGGTCAGGTCTACTTAGGTGTTGATCATAAAACGGTTAACCCTTCAGCTGGTCGTGCATCCGTCAGACTTACGAGTAATAAGGCATATAATCATGGGCTCTTTATTGCTGATATTGCTCATATGCCTGGATCAATCTGTGGAGTCTGGCCCGCTTGTGAGTAATTCTTTTGAAAAGTTTAGGTCAAAGTGGTTGACTAATACTTCTTCTAGTTTGGCTTGTTGGTCCTAATTGGCCATATGGAGGGTAAGTCTCTTTGCACTTTTCTTTTCTCTCGCTTATTCCCGGACTTCTCCACCGCAGCCGCAATGCTGACCATGTCCTAGAGAAATCGACGTCATCGAAGGTGTTAACCTCGCCGGCACAAACAGCATGACCTTGCATACTGGACCCGGCTGCGTAATCAATACAGCTGGTTCTCAACCCGGTATCACCCTAAGTGACCCAAACTGCAATTCCAATAGTGGCTATAACGGCTGCGGCGTGCTTACCAACAAAGCCAATTCCTACGGAAATGGTTTCAACTCTGTCGGTGGCGGTGTCTATGCCATGCAATGGGAATCCTCCGGTATCTATGTCTGGTTCTGGCCTCAAGGTAGTGTACCCGCTGATGTCACTGCCGGGAAACCCGTAACGGGGAATTGGGGATCACCCCTCGTGGCATTCAATGGAGGAAGTGGGTGTAATATCGACAGTTTCTTTGCGAATCAACAGATCGTTTTCGATACGACATTTTGTGGAGACTGGGCAGGTTCTGTTTGGTCTAGTGGGAATTGCGCTAGTGTTGCGAGTACATGTAACGCCTATGTAGGGGCGAATCCAGCGGCATTCGCACCGGCTTATTGGTTGATTAATTCGGTTAAGGTTTATCAACAATAGGGGGATGTACAGGGGTGGTTAGAAGCGTTGTAATTGAGTTGGGAATGTGGATTCAAGGGCCAGGGGAATTAGTCAGGGTTTATGAATTGCTGACTGACGATTCATGTTGAGAGTTATGACGTGATGAGGCTGGATAGGACAGCTAGTGCGCTCGTTTTGTGGCTGTCTAGTAGACTTTTATATAGGACGAAGACGAAGACAGGGTTGGAAGTGCAGTCGCTACCATACTTACTGGCGCATTTGAAGATTTATGCTTGCAGTATATAGAGTTTGATTTCTGTGTATATAGTAGGGTATCAGATTCGTTTTTAACTCACTTCAATACGTGCAAGTTATCGCGTCGATGAAAGCCCATTTCACCAGCAGAAAGACTCTGAGTTATCGCTTGAGATACAGGTGAGGCCAGTTGACAGTAATCATACACCATCAAATCTTAGGAATACATAGGACTTGGATCCGAATGTCCAACAACTCGTCAAAGATTAATTGTAGCCGATTTCCTTGAAGAGAAGATGCTATTAAACACCGCCTGCTTCTAATCTTATCATAATCACTTGAACTCCGCAAGACTCTTTCCATTTTCCCTTCCATTCCCACTTCTCAGGCGACCTCCTTCCAAAACTTTCTTAACAACTCTCCCTAGCCTCACAGTACCCTCTTCTAAATCATCCGGCTCCTCCCACGAAAAACAAAGTCTCAATCCCCTAGACAACTTCACACTCTCATCCCCTTGCACCTCAAAAATGCTTCCTTTAGCTACCACAAGATTCTCATCTTCCAATGCCATCTGCGCTACCAAATCGCCATCAATTCCACCTGGCAAATTTAACCAAATGAAATAGCCTCCAAAGACTTTTGTTTCACCCGTTTCCATGCCCGTATTTTCAACCGTCACACCCAATGGACCCAATTCCCTCTCAATCGCGCTCATCATCCTCTCGCATCTCTCCTTATAAGCAGGTCGAAGTACTCCCTCAATATGTTTCATCAAATCTCCCGATCTTAAAACCTGATCAATAATAGTAGCAGTCAACTGACTTGCGCATCCACCACTCCTCGAACTACCCACTAGACTCAAACCTAAAGCGAATTTAGGAGTTGCTTCAATCCATCCGGTACGAACACCTGGTCCTGCTATTTTACTGAATGAGCCGTTACTTACTGCATTTCCGAAACTGGCTGCATCAGGGATAGGTTCGAGTGTACGGTCGATGTCGACGAGACGGGGAAGTAAAGCCTTTTTGAGATGAGCATCAGAGGAAGATGATGAAGTAGGCCATTGGAGAAAATCATAGACATCGTCTGTGACGATTAATGCATCGTATATGCGAGCCAATTTGACAAGAGAAGTGCGACATGATAGTGTCATTGTTTTTCCCGACGGATTTGAAAAGGTCGGGACGCAGTAGATGATATTTTTGTAGATCTTACCCCATGGCCTCGATTTTGAGTCTTTGATAGGCTGTCCACGTTAGTTAGCCTCATTCCTTACTATTCTGTCATACACCAAATTTTACAACTCCAGAAAAGACATTGACATCTTTCAAATCACGTGAAAAATCTAACATACCTCGACACCATGATCTTCCTTGCTCGCCTCCTTCATCATTCTTTCCAACCCCTCCAAATCCACCCCCTCATCACCCTCCCCAACAGCTCTAACTCTCAACCCACTATCATCAAATATCCTCCCCGCCAAAAAATACCCGGGCGTAACCATCCACACTCTCGTAACTAGTGGATCTGTATATGTCTGTAACATACACGCTAGATTTTGCGATGCTCCTCCTGTAATACATATTCTATCTGCTTCTGGACTTGTCTGTGTACCTTGGTTATCTTTATTCAATGATGCCCGCTTATTCTTTTCTTCGTCTAAACTAGAGGCAGAGGAAGGATAATACTCAGAGTAAAACTCTCGAAGCCATACCGCAACGCTCTCCCTCAAACTTGATGGTCCTGGATCTGGTCCATACAATAATCCCGGATTAGCTAGATCTGGGTTTGTAAGGACTTTATTTGCTGCATTCTGAATATACGAAGTGGGAAGAAGAGAAGTATGAGGCCAGCCTCTCAATAGATTAATCTGTTTCTTTGGTGGATCAATCATAGATTTAGAAACTGAGGGATAGTTTTTGGTCATGATGGACGTTGTATAACGTGGGTGTTGTGTTGAGGCAGATGTTTGGATGTTTGATATCTGATGGTATGATATAATAATGCGCACGGACTCATAGAACGCCCCTCAATTTTACAAGTCAACTTAATAAGTCATGATCATTTCAAAATACACTTGATCCTTTTTAAAATGGAGCTCATTATTACTTGACTTGTAATAAACCATTAATCTAGTTTTCAAGATATTCAGAAGCGTATTGGAGGGGTTGTATGGCTACGAATCTCAATTATTTTCGTTGGGATCGACATAACTTGTACGCCATTTATCGAGCAGAAGTGGGGGGTGAGGGTTGATGATGGATGGGTATCAGGGAGTAAGATAAAAGGATATTTGTAGATGGTAATTGATAATGTATAGAAAACAATGAAACATTTCTATGTGTCTATCTTGCGTTTGGATCTATCAATATTGAATATAGTAACAATGAATTTTTGTTGCTCTGGTATCATTTCATAGAAATCACATCATATTCATAATTTCTCATCAAAAGTTTGTATATGTTTTCATGATTTTAAATATTTTATTCATCTGAAAATTGTGTTAAGAAGCCATTTCCATTTGGCATTGCTGTCATCCCGAATGTACAGCCATAGAGCAAAACATATTGCAATGAAGTACTTATGATTGAGAGTTTCTTAGGAATCCTCATGAATATTTCAATGTCCAGATGATCCCTTTTTGTTACCCCTCATATCGTCGTAAATAATGACCTCCATGTCATCCAAACCTATGCCTATGCCTCTCGAAAAACAGTAAGAAGCAAGTCATGACTGCGTGCAAATGTACATTGCGATCCATAATGCAACCCGAATTGCTTAATGATCGCTGACGAGACAAACAAAAACCCACTCATGAGGATTTTGAAGTTACAAGTGTAGATATTTTGAAGAAAAAAGTGGTGTTGTGTAGAAAGAAAAGGGTTGCTCCTATGAATACACGTTAAAGGTTCAATATCCATGAAAGAATATGATGGCCGTTATCGTGTCTTCTTGAACTATTCTGACATTTAAGTGTGAACTGGGGTGGCAGCATGGCGGTTCCAGCTAGTATTATTCCCAAATCCTCTTCCACCACGGCCACGCCCAGAAGTGTTGTTTGTATTCAAAGGTTGAGTTTCACGAGGGGTGGATGAAGAGCCATTGTTGTTATCTCTTCCTCCACGGCTGCCTCTTGGATGTGTTGACGAAGTTTGTCTTGATCCGCCGCGTCCACGTCGCGGGTTGCTTCTAGTCCGAGATGTTGGAAGTTGAACCAATTTAGAATTTTCCTGGCCGGGTAGCAAAATCACAAGAGAACCGAAATTATTGCTGATCTCCAGTGGAAATTGCATTGATTCTGCGGATGTTGTATCAGACATAAGGAACCTTCGAGGAATATTTCTTGGAGGGGGAGCAAGTTGAAAGGCGTTTGGTGGCGTAGTTTGTGGCATTTTAATGACAGGTAACGAGCCCATCTCTTGTTCTTCAAAACATTCCTCCGCAGCCGGCTTCGTGTCGAGTGATTCTTGTTCGCCGATCAAATTATCGTTGACGGAGCCAGGGAGGGAAACCACAGTTGCAGTAGAAGTGTGCGACTCTGATGAATGATCAAATGCGCGTCTGCTAGAAGAGTCGACAGCAAGAGCATGAGTTCTTGGTGGAGACTTCTTGCCGAACAATTGATCAATTTTTCCTTCCATTCTCCCGTTTGGGTGGATGAAGGTGCACCTCTGCGAATGTCGTAAGAAGTTGACCCAGCCCGCGCGAGTCCTTGACGGGCTACCATACCAGGAATTTGACTGATGGCAGGAACTGCAGGGGCTGCGGCTGCGGCTGCAAAAGATGTTGGACGGGGAGGAGCAATTGGTGCAACGATGGTCGGAGGTGGCAATCTAACTACAGGTAATGGAGGTGGTAGAGCAACATGTGGACGTGCAAAGTCGCTATCATAAGCCGGGTGACCAGCCATGGTAGGTGGAGGTGGAGATGGTGATGATGATCGTTCAAAACCATGGCCATTCATCTCTTCAAGGCGAACATCGCGATTGTGGCTTGGGAAGAACTTCGACTCTCGATGTGTACTTGATGCGTTAGTCTCTTGACCCGACCATGCATTGTTGTTGTACTGCGTTCGAGACAAATCGGGTCGAGCATTGCCGAGAGAAGCATTCTCCGTCAAAACTGAAGGAGTCGGCGATCTTCCATCGACTAAAGCAGTCGAAACCTTCTTCGTCTTACTTCTTGTGCCGTCTTCATTTAATGTAACTTGCTTCCAGGTGTCTTCGTAGACAGGCTGAGGAAGCTCCTCTATAATACCGGCTGCTTCTAATTCACGTTTGCGCTCCATTTCCTCCTGATGTTGTTGATGAAGAATTGCATCCTCTTGTGATATTCTGTCAGGCACACCACCCCAAACTTGTCTAGCCATAGCTTTTCGCTGCTCATCCTCGTATGATCTTGGTGGCTGAGGTACTCTGTTCGCTGATGGAGGTCCGATTGGAGGTGGTCGGGAGTTGTATTGGTTTTGACCACGATTTGCCTGATAAGAACCATTACCACGGTTTGCGCCAGGTGGTCCAATTGGTCCTGGATGAGCAGATGAATGAGGCATATCTGAGAGTGATTGGCGAGACATCTCAGGAAGCCTATTCAATTCTGGATTAAAAGTACCGTTTCCAATTGTTTTTTCATTTGTGGGAGGTCCCCAAATCCGTGAAGATGAATTTTGTGGTGGTGGGGGCGCAGCCGACCATGAAGTGAATCTATCGGCGGGGTAATTTGAAGCCGAATTTCTTTGCCATGATTGTGAATTTCGGTTCTCGGGCATAGTTTGTTGCGTAGGCGCCGAAGCACTGGGCTGGAAGACACCATTTGATCGTGAATCGGAGCCAGTAGAATTTCCTTCAATGTGACTTGCATCATCATTTTCATTCGTGATTTCCGATTTGGGCACGTGGGCATCATTAGAGGTCTCCGATTTCGTCGATTTGGCCAGAACAGGTGTTTTTCCGTCGCGGGCTTGAATTGAGGTAGGAACGCTTTCCTCTTTGACCGCCTCTTCCTGAACCTTTTTCTTCTCTGGAGGTGGACCCATTGCTTCAAGCTTGATCCGGATACGCTCCTTTCTCTCCGCCTCCTCTTTGGCTTCGGCCTCTTGTCTTCTCTTGATCGCAAGTTCACGAGTTCGTCTCATGATAATCTTTTGTTCTTCCAAAGCATCATCGTCACGTGCAGCGCTCACTGGTGGGCCCTGTGGCGGACCTTGACCATGCATGTGCACATCACCCGAACCTGAAGCAAGTTGTCCATAAGTAGAATGAGGAGATGCATGACTAACAGCTGGCGATGCGCGAGATTGCCATGGTTGACTTTGGTTTTGATAACCTCGTTGCTGATGTTGCTGGCTTGGATAATTTTGACCAGACGGGGAGAAATTTCTTGGTGAAGACGGCGCATCACTTACAGCCGCCATTGAGCCTCTGCGTGCATTTAACATTTCGTGAGGTGGTGGCATATCATGACCGCGGCTCATACGTCTAGCAAAATTTCCACTTCCCCCGCTAACATTAGAAGAGGTACGACGGCGTCCATAATTACCTTGTTGCGCGCTCGTGTGATGAGTTTGAAAAGCGGCAGATGGCTCTGCAGGCCCGTCTTGATACGATGGTCGTTGAAGGACTGCAGGACCACGAGATTGCCCATCAGATCTGGAAACTCCACGTCTACCCTCATTGACAGGCTCATACCGACCAGATTGAGAATTATACAGCTCCCGATTAGCATGTGCGTTGCTTTCTCTCCATGTTCGGCTAAAATCATCGGCCGCAATTTCCTTCGCAGGTGGTTGTGGCATACCAGAAAATCCATGAGGATCGCGTTGGTTGAATCTGTTTTGCTGAGATTGTTGGGGAACGTCAATTGCGACGGGGGCCACTTTTTCGACTGGAGGAAGTTGAGCCCATGGAGATTTGACAGGCGTTGGAGGCCCAGGTGGTTTTGCAACGAGAGTAGGTTTTTCGGGAGCACCTTTGAGCACCAATCCAGCTTTTCCGGACCCAAGTCGAGGAGCAGGAGCAGCTATCGCCTGAGGTGCTGGCGATTTTGATGGCTTTGGTGCGGGTTCGGTTTTTTTAATTTCCTTTACGACTGGCGCAGGCTCTGGAACGGGTTCGGGAGGTGGAGGGTGTGCATCATCTGCGTGCGGTAGAGTAATTTTCGTGCCATCCGTCCATTCAATTGATTCGGGTGCCCAATCATCATCGTCATCGTCGATATCTGCCCAATTTGCCTGCTTACCAGGGTCATCGGATTGTAATCTAGTCGCTAAATGAATACCATAACGTTGCTTGAGTTCTTCATCCGTGAATCGCTTTGGCTCTGGTGGGGCAGCAGCTATCTTATGTTAGAATATTCCCCCTTTCAACATAATGTGTAACATACGTCTGTTTTTGTTCCACACGGCACTCGCATCCGGAGCACCACCAGCTTTTCCACCATTTGCGGTAGTTGAAGCTCGTGGAGTCGAATCACGGAGGCCACTGCCTGATTTTGCGACCAATCTAGGTTTTGGGGTAGTTGAGGTTGAAGCCGTTAAATTTGTTGGCGCAGTACTAGAAACTGCAGGACCTTTATCTCCAACCTTCGATGGGACTGCAGCCGTAGAAGCTTTCGATGCCAAAAATGTCTTGTTTACTGAAACTGCCTTGAAAGATGGGACTGGCTTTTTAAGGGTCGAGGTTGTTCGAATATGACTACCTTTGTCGTCACCACTTTTCGAGGTTTCCGCTTTTGTAGCTTCAGTATCCGATCCTCCATTAACACTGACCTCCGCCGAGTTATTATTGGTGACTTCGAGAGAATCTGAATCTTGTTTACTTCCATCTTTATCGGCAGTCGCTCCATCTACAGAGAGAAATTTGTCGGAGGGGACATCTTGACTCTTAGTTTCAGTAGTGTTCTAGGCGCATGTCAGCATTCTCCGATTAACTACGAGGGATCATTGAATATTCAGACTAACTAGCTCATGATCAGGAGTTAAAGATGACGTCGCGAAGTTCTGAGGAGTGGCTTCAGTTGCCATCATACGTCTTCAAAATGCTTATCTGGTATCGAAGTAACTGCGCATACGTTGACCCGATCGTATTCCGTGAATGTACAAGCTTTCTAAACCTTGAAGATGTAAATGTGGTGGGGGGAATTCGTTTTCGTAAATGTGAGGTTGGCTTGCGACAAATTAGGTGAGATATCCTCAATAAAGGCGGTCGCAATGTCTTATATCTTAGGTAACTGGAATCCGGAGAAGTAGAAGAAGGGAGGAGTCAATGGGAGGAAGTATTGAGGTTGTTTTATCTTCTTGCGGGAGACTTTCATACGATACGGACACTATTATGTATCATGTCGAAGTTTAAGGTACGGGCCATTCAAAATGTGATTCTAACCTATTTAGGTAGTAGCGTGATAATGTTAAGCGTTAGCGTTCGAATCTCCTCGAGGCTGAAGTGAATTTTAATATGAACAAAAAAAAAAGGTCAGTGTGTGTGCACCCTTGGTAATGACATGTTGTGAATCAGTCATATATCATTTCTTTATCTTTCTTGATATGATGAATTTCTATGAAATTTGAATTCCGGTCAAGACAGTACAGAATATACGTAGGTACTTCCAATGAAATATACTCACCTCATCGTTTTGATGTCGAACGAAAGTCTGGTGCTAAGGTTCTCTATATTCACAACTCCAATGGGGCTATCTTACGGTTTTGGAGTCACAGCTACATCGGCTGTTCTATCCATGAAATAACCCAAAACATAAAGGTAGGACAAACTCGGGGTGACACATGCGACTGTTACATTGCGAAAAGCGATGAGCCAGTCAATTTTCGTGATGTAGTAATGAGATTTTGAACGATTTCTGAACTCATTTCCTCCCACGGCGCAGTTCCTTCAAATTTTAGTACGTCGAAGACCATTCATAAGGTATGGCTGTGATAGTAAAGGCAATGATATGAAATGAAGGGTGTAGTCTAGCATACTTCTAGAGGGATCATTGCCTGTTAAACCCCACAAAACTTCGATGGAGGGGATGCAAACATGTAATGAATCTCAAGAGGTTTGGAAACGGCTATATTTGGTAGCCATCGCTTTGCTTATCATGAGTGCGCTATGTGAGTGTAGGCTTGGCTTGTCGAGTTGAAATGGGTTCTTCCATCACACAGGGTAATCATTGCTAGGGTTGCTTAAGGGCACAAATTGCGTCACACCCAATATAATGACCACAACGCATGAGATCCAACTAACGGCTTGTCTGGTATTCATCTATTCCTTTCCTTATTTACACCCAAGTAACACAATGCCCGCGTATGTTCTCCATCAAACTTCTACTCTCCTTAATCATCCATCTAGTGAGCATTGTTCTTGTGGTGACCTGCCCCGTATTGTTAGTTGTCTAGTAATTTGCAAAAAATCCAAAGATGTAAAGGCTTACGCAAGTGGAAGTAGTAGTTTTGAGCATAACCAATACCAACCAAAAAGATCAAGGCGTGAATGATAGGTGTGGCAGAAGGGTTCTTTCCGAAGTACTTGGCTTGGTATCTACCCAACAATCCCTTGGCCTTAACCTCTGGTGCTGGTCCGCGGGGAAGTTTCTCGTAGAAGCTAACTACACGTTGCATACGGGCAGCATCTTTGGCAGCTCCGAGTCCCTAGCCCATCGTTAGACATGATATTTATGCGGCTAGTATTTCGGGGGTTGTGGTGATCGATGGAAAGCCCGAGATGGGGAATAAAAACGGTAGCGGATAAATATAACTTACAGATGGAGAGGCAACCTAGTCTCGAGTTAGTTCGGTTCATAAGTGAGAAGTGTGGAGGGGTATAGAGGACATACCTTGGGGGGGATGAGGGTGGAAAGAGCTCTGCGTGTAACGAAACTCATCTTGGAGACTACCACAAAAGAATCAGCCCAATTGATCTTTGCGCAATAAGCAATGTCATTAATTATATGCTCTGCGATAACACATACCTTTTCTGACGTCGTGATGAAATCTAGGAACGGTGAATTGATGTTGTCTTCAACCTTCCCTCAAATCTCGTTCCGAAAGCCTCCACTAGTGCGCTTATGTAAGCACATCCCGGAGCCTCAAGGAACCTCGAAATCAAACATCCAATAATCTTCCCCTCAATTGCGACTTACTATACACAATATGTCACTCCTTCGTCCTTCGATCGCAGGGCGATTACTGCGCGCAACAGCTCCTACTGGGCTGCGCTCCATACCAAATGGAGTGAGATGCGAATCTGGTGTTCCTCTCACACCTACGAACATGCCAAACCCTAAACGTAAAGAAGGAGAATCATCGATGATCAACCACCCACAATCAAAGGATACACTAGTTAAGCATAACCAACCAGATTACGGAGTGGAGGTTGACCAAGCTGCTTCGTGAGTTTTCCTTGGAGAATGCAACGGCAAATTGTGTACTGTAAGGAAGGACAGTTACTGATGGGAAACTGGCAGATTATTCACACCAATCCCAAAACGTGTTATGAATGGTAGCGAAGAGGGAGATGTTCTGCCAGCTGCAGTCTTATCTGGTGCTCCTATCGAGTTGCAAGCTCGAACAGTTCGGTATGTTCGCCATCAACATCAAGCCTTACATAACGATCACACCAATGTCTAAACTCCCGAGTAAATAACTGATACCAACTTATCTAGCATCTATCGACCTGCTAAAACCGCCACACAATCCGGTGATTGGCATGGTCACCACTGGCGCATGGACTGGGATATTTTGTCCAAGGGCCACCGTTGGGAAAATCCTCTTATGGGTTGGCAATCATCGGCCGATTTCATGCAAGGCACACATGTAAACTTCAAAACCAAAGAGGATGCGATTAGGTTTGCAGAGAAGCAGGGTTACGAATATTTCGTTCAAGAGCCAAATGTTAGGAAGGTTGCGCCAAAGGCATATGCAAACAACTTTTTATGGAGTGATAAGAAGTTGAAGCATATCAGGACAAAGTAGAGGATGCACGGCGAGAATCAACGAGAAAATTTGGGCATGGGGGAAAGAGGACTGTACATATCCGGATGAGCGAGGCAGACATATTTAGCTGCTTGAATTAAAGATGCATTTATGATTGAATTCTTATTTGTTTGGCGAAAAGTGGTGAAAAGCATTGGGATTCTCCTACACTCTGTGGAAATAGCGACGACGAGGATCATCAAACTGGCCAAGGCGCAAACTTAGTTGCGAGTACATGAGTGGCGTAAAGTTGGTAGCCAGGACTTTTTTTTTTCAGTCCTACTATTCTTGAATTTTGATGTCCATGACGTCGCGCGTTATCACGCAGTTCTCTACCATCAAACTCATTCCTTGGTATATTACAGTCTTTCATGACTTCTTTTCTACTCATCCATAAAAGTCTGCCTTTCCTCTATTACCAGGAAGTGACCAAGAGTGCAGTCGGTCATGAAGACTCTTTCACCTGATCAGCATGGTTCTTCTTACTTCGCACTCCCTAGAAGATACTCAATTGCCGCTACCAAAGCCAGACTATCAGAAGGTTTAAAGAGAGTTCAACTACTTCATAGCAATAAATTTTGTTGCATATCGTATTTTCCAAGGTAGGCCCCCTCTCAACCACCCACTTCAAACTCGCACAGTTCACTGCAAAGCTCTGAATGATATGCTCATTAATGGAATAAGCAAAAGAATATTATCATAAAAAACCTACAAGGATATGATACCTGCTTCATTTGTGATAGATTTTGAAACGCCAAATAGATGATTTCCACTCTTCCACAATGGAGATAGAGTTTCCTCAAGCATGACAGTGTCTCTCTTGTTGCATATCTCGCTACGAAATGAGATCTGATTTTCGAATCCATGTAGAAAATTCCACAGACTTCCTGTTCTCTTAAAAATTACATATATTGCATGGGTAGAAGCAAAATTACATCATCCTATATCAATCAAATCGCCATACTGAGCATAGTCTTCACAATCTATGTTCAAAGTGAAGCATTGCGATTTGCCAGATGTGAAATAAGGTTTTCAGTGGAAAGGTAAAAAGAACGCCAGCTACATTGGAATAATTTTGTTGCACGTCGCACCTTGAAAAGTGACAGCTTCTTCAAACTCCTATATCAACGTCTGGAAGCAATCTGAAAATTGTTAAATCGTATCGATTGATCAATAAGAAGCAAAATTATGATTCTAATCGAAAATTATCCCGAATAGGTCAGCAAGAAAGTAGATATTCGTCCTTCAAGACAAATGATAGAGATTTCAGGTCATCAAATAAAGCCAAAAAGCGAGGAACTTTAATGAGCGCTAGCGAAATCAGAAAGTGGTATGTTGCACATCGCAAATTTTTCATAAATACCATTTTCAATAATGCAAAACACATTTCCCACGGTTCAAGTCAATGCTGAATTTGTCGTGTACTATTAGAAGAAGGAGAGTCATGATTCGGGTTGATGTTGAAAACACAACAATGAGTAATGAATTTATGATAGGATCTTCTGGTCTCGAATATGAGAGTCGAGGAGAAGAAATGGAATTGCAGGATTGATGAATGAGAATGGGACCCGGTGATTCGTAAAGGGTGAACGTTGACTAGGAGGATTGTGCAAACATATTCAATATTTATGTGTTCGAAGTTCTCATCGTGGTGTGTTGGGATTATTATTGTGGCTATGATGTGATTTGAGAAAGGGATGGCCGTCGTTTCTTTAGTGTCTGGAATGAGGTATGCGAATCATCTAAAGATCAGCCGCATTCGATGCCTCGCCTAAGAGTCCTGATTTTCCTTCCATCGCGTCCCTATATTCGGGATATACATCTCTACCTTGACCAGCTTGTCATTGTTCAAGCCAAATCCGAAAGTGTCATGCTGTTCAAACTCGAATTAACCACTATTGAAATCCATGCTTGGAGGGAGGCCTTGGATAGTGAGAAATTTTGTGAGCTGGCTGTAGAAATGTGGCCACAATTCATCATCATTCTTTTTTAATATCTTGGCGAGAAAGAGGAGAAGAGAGCTAATGGTACATAATAGCTCTATGGTAAATTGATAACCTACCAGCGAAGGCGGCAAAAATGAGGGTGTCATTCTTGCAAGGTGATTTAGGAGCACATTTGAGACAGAAACATTCGTATACAATAGTGATTCTAAATTCACAAATAAATTCCGGCCTTGAAGGTAAGAAAATTCTCGAATTTATGGAAGGTTTTTGCAGATATGAATGTCGTTGGTGAAGCGGACAGACGGGGCAGATGATTACTGAATGGTCCACGTATTACTTCTAAATTCCTGGTAAAATCCCATCAATTCTAATAGGAATTGATATGTGTTTACGGGATTCTGTAAATTTGCTCACCCATATTCCAGAGCGCAACCCTAAAATTGTGACCTCCAAAACCTATAACAATTGTGTGCGCAGTGACTCTGTGGTGGAATGTACATTTGGTACCAAGCTTGAAAAGCGACAGAGAGATCAATGTTACACCCTCATTGTCTCCAGTGCGGCCAACTCAAGCCACTGACAGAAAAAGTATTCAAGCAAGACTTCCACGTTCATTCTTGTTGGTGTGAAGGATCAACTATTTTTCCTGCCCAAGGACCAAGCAAGACGTAGGAGTATGCCAGCTGTGGTATAGTATTATTCCCTTTGAAGGTCGTACCACAAACTTGGATTTGACGTGCTTGGAATTCATTCATGCAAATATGAATATTCCTGAACTTCTCCCTTTGGTTTCAAGTGACGATGAATAGGTACTACCTGATTGTCTTAGATACTGCTTTCTCTAGGACTGGCGCTACGCTATGCTTCGAATTCAAGTCTCTTTCTTAAAACTCTCAAGAAGCAAGATTAAGATGCGACCTTGTAGAGAGTAATTGATTCCAGCCGACGCATCTTGTGTTACCTTTACGTCTCCATTACGGCTCATAGATGACTTAGGAACTTTCATGGAACATAAACACTTCTTACTTTTTATGCCCACAAGTATTCATAAAGGAGACCCTCAAGATAGGCTCGAATAAATTAAAACTAGATCTGTAACATAATACATAGTAATTGACAGGGGGGAGTCAAGTTTGAGACTCATCTAAGGTTGGCGCTTGTTTCACTAGCGAGATAAGTTTAAGCGCGCCTCGGCGTCTTATTGATTGCTGAATCTCGAAAGTTTATCGACAAGCAGCAATACCTACCTTGCCCTCTTCGAAATGGATGACCTCGAATCTCTCGAAATCCTTTCTTTGGTCCAGAGAGTGGCCTCTGAATTGCATAATCATCTTGGAATAAGTGATAAAACCCTCGCCGAATTCGTTATTGCGCAACGTACAGAATGCAGTTCTCTCGAAGAATTCCAGAAGAAGCTCGAGGCAATTGGCGGAGACTTTCCTCGAAGTTTAGTCGAGAGTGTAGATCGCCTGGTTTTGACGATGCATCCGAAGTTCAAAAGTGGTAAAGGTAGAAATGGTGTGACGGCTGAAAATGGGAATCTCAAAGTCGAAGAGAAAACGAAGGTCTTCAAAGGTCTGGCATTACCCGACAAGAAACCGGCATGGCAAGACGAAGACGAATCCTCGAACGGCCACGCGATGAATGGAACTGATGCGATCGACGATACCCTTGCATTATTGGAAGGTCTGGCACCAAAGGTGCAGCCTGTCGATGATACCCTGGCATTATTAGAAGGTTTGGCACCCAAGGCGCAACCGGTGAAACTTGAGAGAGAAAACAGAAAACGAAGCAGGAGTCCAGATCAAGATTATGACAGAGGACGAAGTCGCAAAGATAGGCATAGATCTAGATCACGGTCCGGAGATGAACCAAGGAGGCGTCGAAAGCGCGAATACGAAGAAGACGAATTTGGGAGGACGCGAAAGAGTCACAAAAGTAGCCGGAGGAAAAGAGAAGATGATGATTACAAACGACCACGTACTCCCGAAATTGACGATGAAGTTGTTTTACAGAAGATTTATGACGGCCATGTCACTAGTGTTAAAGATTTCGGTGCTTTTGTTAATATACACGGAGTAAAGGGAAAGGTTGATGGACTTGTACATGTTTCGGCATTAGTGGAAGGGCAACGAGTAAATCACCCGTCGGATCTAGTTTCGCGAAATCAACCTGTCAAGGTCAAAGTCATCAAAGTGGAGGGCAACAGAATCGGACTTTCAATGAAGGAGGTTGACCAAGAAACTGGGATGGATTTGGCTCCCCAAGAGAAATTTCATTCCGGGGCTAATAGTGCTCCTCTTGGTAGCAAGAATGAGTATGGTTTAATTGATGAGCCTGTGCCGGTATTCGAAGGACAGATGTCGCGAAATTCGAGGAAGAACAAGAAGAGAATGACATCTCCTGAAAGATGGGAGATTCGACAACTGATCGCATCCGGTGTGGTAAAAGCATCGGATTACCCAGATTTGGACGAAGACTATAATGCGACACTGAACGGCGAGGGGGAAATGGAGCTCGAAGAGGATGTTGATATCGAGATTCGAGAAGAAGAACCTCCCTTCTTAACCGGGCAAACGAAGCAGTCTTTGGAGTTGTCTCCAATCAGAGTCGTAAAGGCTCCCGATGGCTCACTAAATCGTGCTGCTATGGCAGGTACGACTCTAGCTAAAGACCGCAGGGAATTGAAACAACAGGAAGCTCAAGACAAAGCCACGGAAGATGGAGCGAAGGTTGATCTTTCTGCACAATGGAATGACCCAATGGCGAATCCAGACCAGAGACAATTTGCTAGTGACCTTAGAACTGCAAAACAACAAGCACCCAGTAGTGAAGTTGTACCTGCTTGGAAGAAAGCTACTCAGAATAAGAATGAACCTCTAGGTCGTCGCACGGATATGTCCATCAAAGATCAAAGAGAGTCGCTTCCGGTATTCAGGTTTCGCTCTGAGTTAATCAAGGCTGTTCATGAGAATCAACTTTTGATCGTGGTTGGTGATACTGGTTCAGGAAAGACGACACAATTAACCCAATATTTAGCGGAGGCTGGCTTTGCTAACAATGGCATAATTGGTTGTACTCAGCCACGTCGTGTTGCTGCAATGTCTGTTGCAAAGCGTGTCTCGGAAGAGGTTGGTTGTGAGCTTGGTCAAGAGGTTGGATACACTATTCGATTCGAAGATTGTACTAGTCCAGCCACGAAGATCAAGTACATGACAGACGGAATGTTGCAGAGAGAAGTTCTGATGGATCCTGATTTGAAGCGATATTCTGTTATCATGCTGGACGAAGCTCACGAACGTACCATCTCTACAGATGTTCTCTTCGCATTACTGAAGAAAACGATCAAACGTCGACCAGATCTGAAAATCATCATCACATCAGCGACTCTTGATGCTGACAAATTTTCGTCATACTTCAACGAATGTCCCATTTTCTCTATTCCTGGTCGAACCTTCCCTGTAGAGGTCATGTACTCAAGGGAGCCCGAATCTGATTACCTTGATGCTGCTCTGGTTACGGTCATGCAAATTCATTTGACAGAACCTCCTGGAGATATTTTACTCTTCTTGACTGGTAGTGAGGAAATTGACACGTCTTGTGAAATTCTTTACGAGCGTATGAAAGCACTTGGACCTAGTGTTCCGGAGTTAATTATCCTTCCTGTGTATGCCTCACTTCCTACAGAGTTGCAGAGTAAAATCTTTGACCCCGCACCCCCTGGAGCTCGAAAAGTGGTGATTGCTACCAATATCGCCGAAACATCTATTACTATCGATCACATTTATTACGTTATTGATCCTGGATTTGTCAAGCAGAATGCTTACGATCCAAAACTCGGTATGGACTCGTTGATAGTTACCCCAATTTCCCAAGCACAGGCCAAACAGCGTGCAGGACGTGCTGGAAGAACAGGCCCAGGAAAATGTTTCCGTCTTTACACAGAAGCCGCTTTCCAATCTGAGATGTTACCTACTAGCATACCGGAAATTCAGAGACAAAACTTGTCCACGACTATTTTGATGTTGAAGGCTATGGGCATCAATGATCTGCTTCATTTCGACTTCATGGATCCACCTCCAACAAATACTATGTTGACAGCCTTGGAAGAATTGTATGCCCTTTCGGCGTTGGACGATGAAGGACTTCTTACTCGTTTGGGTCGTAAGATGGCAGATTTCCCTATGGAACCATCTCTTTCAAAAGTTCTTATTGCAGCTGTTGACCTCGGTTGCTCTGATGAATTGCTTAGCATTGTTGCTATGATTTCTATTCCAACCATCTTTTATCGACCCAAGGAAAAACAAGCCCAGGCCGATCAGAAAAAGGCCAAATTTCATGATCCTCATGGTGATCATCTCACACTTTTGAACGTTTACAACAGTTGGAAGCAGAATAAATTTGCAAGTCCGTGGTGTTTCGAAAATTTCATTCAAGCACGAAGTATGAAGCGCGCAAAAGATGTACGCGACCAATTATTAAAAATCATGGAACGATACAAGCATCCTATTGTATCTTGTGGTCGTAACACAGATAAAGTTCGACAAGCACTGTGCTCTGGATTCTTCCGGAATTCTGCTCGAAAGGATCCTCAGGAAGGATACAAAACTTTAATTGAGAGCACGCCTGTATACTTACATCCTTCATCCGCTCTTTTCGGTAAACAAGCTGAATGGGTCATTTATCATACCCTTGTAATGACGACGAAAGAATACATGCATTGCACAACAACTATTGATCCTAAGTGGTTGGTGAGTGCGGCACCAAGTTTCTTCAAGGTGGCGGATGCAGGGAAATTGTCAAAGAGAAAGAAGGCAGAGAGGATTCAACCTCTTCATAATAAATTTGCGGCAGAAGATGATTGGAGATTGAGTGCGCAAAAGAGGCAGGGTAGGAGCGGTGGAGGTGGAACTTGGGGTTAAGGAGTGGGCTTATCCATTGATTGTACAATATGGAGACTTATGGGGTTTATTAGCTTAGATAGAAATGCAGTGATATAATGAAATAATTTTGATACCTTCAGGGGACATGTAATTATGTTGTGTTTGACCTTCGAAAGATGGTGGATATATTTACGATGCGTTGTGTGTTGGATGAAATACCCCTTGGTTTGCAATCTTCTAGACTTTGAGAAGTGTCCAGATGGACGAAATAAGCTACGGATCAAGAAGGGATTCCCAAGCATTTGAATATCACATCCGACTTGAACCATCAGAAGTATTGGATTGTCAATTTCAAATATGGACTTTGAAAGTGTTTGATTCTTGGATTCGAATTGAAAAATGAAAAAGTACCATAAACTTTTCTCATTATACATATTGTTTTGTTCATTACGTGGTGGAAGAGGGGATTGCCTCGAGTTCGTTTGATTTATCAAGACTTGATTGATGCATCTCACTTCGAGCGTGAGAATGCGCCTAACCTAGTCTCGCTTAAAGGAAGATGAGGTTGAAGATGAGAATGAGGTTGACAAGGTCCATATTCAACGATCGTACTTGCTACCCGTAGCAAACTCGATTGTTCGTCGCAGCACTCGTCCTGGACTTCAAGTCCACTAGACAAAGGTTGGTGTGGTGTTGGATTATCCCACTACATCCTACCACATCCTCCTCTAGATGGGGCAGAACCCCGATCAAATCAGAATTTCAACACACGTCTGAAGAGGAACTCGGTATGCTGCCCAACAGAAGAAATGGTGCAAATCAACAGGAGCTCGTAGCTAAGCCTTGGGTCTGGTTGGTCTCTGCTGAGGTCAATCATTGAGACATCTACCAAATTTTATATAGAGCATGTATGCTCATTCAAATTAACGTAAGGTTACCTACATTTCATGGCAAATGAACCATCTCCACCAACTATTATATTATTCATAGCCATATACGGTATACATTAAACTCGAATGATCAAAACAACCATGCATTACTCCATTTTCTCTCCACCACTTTTCGACTTGTATTGCACCGCTCCTTCCAATGCTGGTAGCCATGGATGTCTATCCTTCACGAAGCTTTCCCATTCTGGCGTCATGACTTTCTCGAAGATTCCCATCTTCAAAATGGTCTTACCAGGATATGCTTCGGCTATTGATTGAATTGGACTACGAATTTTGTCAACAACTCCGCTCATAATTGGGTTTGGAGCGAGAAACCTCTAAGGATATATACTCGGAGACGTGAACTGAATATGAAATAAAAAACTCACTTTCCACATGTTTTACAAAAGTGCCTCCTAACACATTTTCCGCTCGAGGTATCATAGTCCTCATATACATTCATATTTTTAGCCCCTTTAATCGTCACTTTTTCACTCTCGATTGTGAGATTACTTCCGAATGCTAGCCTCATTGTCAATGTTTTTCTCATGAACTGATATATTTCCACATACCCGATGAGGCCGTCTTCCTACAATTCAGACAATGACATAAATGACCTCTTGGACGAGAGAAGAGTTCCGAATCGTTGATTATTACGGTTATGGCGCCGCAAAGACACGTACCTTCCATCCTTCCAAGGATAGCTTATGGAATGGTATATATGAGAGTCAGATAATATTGGGGCTTGAGATGTGGTTGATATTAGAGGAATAGGGGAGAGTATGTAATTCGGTCAATAAGCTTGGGATAACGATTGAACTGGTTTATAGATACCTAGGTAGGTACTGTATATATGTTTTCTACAGTAAATATGTGCGGAATGAGGGCGGAATGGTGTGCGGGGCAAGCGGGGTATCGTCAACGTGTAGCCGTTTCGAGTGTGGGGTAATAGGGATCTTCAAAATAGGGACAGCCTGAAATTTGTTCTAGAGTTTGGAGATAGTGTTGAAACGAGAATTCTTATTAGAGATCTTCTTACTCTTTATCATTATCACCCATTTTTGTTATTGAATACGAAGGTATATCGTGAGCCCTGTGGTAGATTGGTAACAAAGTGACGCCCCATATAGTGACAATGAAATGATGTGTCTGATATTGAAGTTCCCGTGTTTTCAATGTACAGTTTGACTTGAGTGACTAGGTGTATGGCTTTTTTTCGTTTATGTGGAGGGAGATTGATTATTCTAGGAGCATGCGATGCTTGAAGATATGAACTGATGCTCGTAATTGTCATTATACGTTTATCAGCATGCAACACTTTGAATATCCATATGTTACGGCAAGTATTTCGGTAGTCCCGAATAGGTAGGAATGTTTTGAACGAGACAAAAATTACCCGAGAAGGTCAAGGGGGGATGATCGGTCGCGAATTTAGGTTATCACTTTCCATTTTACCATCAGTAATACATAAATTCGTATCTACAGATTAAATTCATTACTTCCATTAAGTTGGTCTTCCGTTAAAGTTATATATACATGTGAAAGAAGTCAGACGACGACTTGTTGTATCAATCGTCCATCGACCACGAGATACTAGGATCTTGCTTAAAAGTAAGACCCATTGATTGTGGGGGTAATAATACCTTGATCAACTAAGAGCTCCCATGACCAGTAGTCTGAAGTGATGCCCTCTCCATCAACAGCAGCAGCGTTGTTAACCATCTTGACGTTCCAAAATGCGCTACCGGAAACACACTTCTGGTAAGCATAAACTTGAGTATCGTGGATAACCCTACGTCCAGCAAGAGTATTATTGTAAAGAGTTTGGAAAGTCCATTCGCCGATGAAAACAGGGAATTTGCCATCGCCTGCAGTGTATTGCGCTTGTCCACAGATGGCTGGGGCAACATGTTGCGAATAGATACCGGCAGCGGCAAAAAAATAGATGTGGGAATCAATGACGAGGTTTGTTCCAGCAGCGTAGAATGGAGACCAGAAAGCCTCTCCCAAGAAGCAGTCTTTCAACATGAGGGAGTCCAATAGTGACAATAGCTTCCGCTGATTGTTTGCCGACCGTCCACTTCAAACTAACGTTAATAGATGATGATTCCCAACTAACAGATGAACTAGAGGCAAAAAGTTACTCAATCCCATCTGCAATAGAAATATTATATATCGGATATCGTATTCTTATATTCCGGAACGTATGTCAACCACAACCTGTCCAATAGCAACTTCCGGCAGTCCCTAACTTTTCGTTCCCTGATTGTACTTACTGGGTATAACAAAACATGCTCTTGTAATGAGTATTCTCAGCCGAGTTTTGAAGTCCATAGTTCATAGTTCATAGTTCATAGTTCATAGTTCATAGTTCAGCCGTGGATGAATTATTGTGTGGACTGGTGTGCTCTAGTTACCTCGACTGTTTGCCCTGCAGCAGAACCGAAGGACTGGGATACTAAAAATATACACCCTTCTCAATGTTCGACATTAAACCAAAGAATTATTATTTGGAATCAAAAACGAAACAGCTACATTTGAAGACCTTTAATTTATTATGAAGACTATATTATCTATATCTCGGAATGAATCAATATCATCAGAGGATACTGAAACGTGAGTGTTCTCAATATATGACTTAATTTGAGGGATTTAGTATATCGAATGTTTCATTCATATGCCGTGAAGTTGTACAAGAGTCGGGAGATACTATACGCGTTTTGATTCTTTTTGGATTTTCGGGAGTGGCCAATCTTGTTTGTACTGATTCTTGAGCTATTGTCCTACTCAGTTCCGCGGCGAAACGTGATAGAGCTCATCCAAATAATGACCTACCTTTGTAAAGGGAGAGATAGAACCTCAAATATTGATGGCGTTGTTCGAGACTTGAAGTCAAACATCAGTCAAAATATGTCAACTAAGCTTGATGGCCTCATGGATCGGGTTTTTGAGGTTCAAGGGTCCATTCAGCCGTGAGTGATAAATTTCGAGAATATTTTGAATCTAGAATGTGAAAACCATACTTATACAAGATCGACAAGAGATGGCTATGAATGAACCTTAAAAGTCCACCTATACAAGATAAGGGTAAATTCTAGCTTTTCCATGAAGTTCGCAGTTTTCCCATGCTTGAAAAGTGCAGTTCTTATCACTCCAGACTCCGTGTATAAGCTTGAAAAGAAGCTTCAACGTGAATAAATCAATAATCTTGACAATAAACCATTTCCCCTGCATAAATCTGATCAGCAATTCTATGATGTTCAAACTTATCTAGAATTTCGCGATCGTGAGGAACTTATGTAACAGTCGCAATTCCGAAGCTAGATGCATGTAGCACTGTGCCAAGATAGTAAATTACAGAGTATAAGAGGACGAACCTGGTTTCCTCAGTAATGGAGTTGCACACTTTATAGTGGTACGAGTTTCTGTCTAGTCAAACTTTTGATTTTGTCAGGTTTATATGGGTCAAATCAATGAATAACATTGTTGTCAGGGAAATCTCGAGGGAATGTAGATAGACAGGCTCTTCTACATAAGCGAAAAAGAACAGGCAGAATTTGAATACATTTTCGAAGAACTTCTTTAATTGAATTATAAATCTATTCTATATTAAATACTAAAATCCGAAGAAGCCAAACAAAAATTTGAGGCTTCTTTGTATTAAAACTTAAGATTGTTTGTATTTATTATAATATTGAAGGGAGACCCAAATTATTGAAGTCCTTCTAGGAATGCTCAATTTCCGCCCGATTTTTCGATTACGTGAGGACAGGGTTGTTCATTTCCATTCTGATATGTTTGGCAGATCACTGTTGGAACGTGCCAGATCCGCATTTTTCTGAACACTCTGGCGACGATATGGTTACATTCTGTTATGCTCTGTAGGTCTAGTGAAATAGGAATGCCACATTGAACTCAATTACCTCATCAAGAAGGTCTTTGGGTGTGATGAATTGAGTTTCGTCCACGGATACTTACTGTGATCGTGTCACCTGCACTGCACTCAGTGAGACTACAATATCCTCAGATCATCATTGGCGCTTAAAGAATAACTTTATACGTACATTGGCAGTACTCACAGCGCATCACTTCCAGCCACTCCGTCAGCTCTCATTAAATTGTCTTCTTCAGTATCTTCTCAAACATCTCCAAGTACAAAATCCAGAAGTTCCAGACTGATTGCATCCCCTCGGGCCCCTCGGGAGAAAACGCGACCATGGGCTTCATATGGACTACGGTGTTATTATCCTTTCTTACTCTTCTACTATGGCTTCTACCCAAACTATATACCGCGCGGATTTTTTTCACAAAATTATCAGCTCGTGGCTTGGTGAGTTTCTTCCCTTGTCAAACGTGATCTGTTACACTAACATTCTCCTCTCAGCCAATGCCACCCCATAATTTCCTTGCCGGCCATCTCATCGAGCTAGCCAATGTTATCAAAGGTTTTCCAGCAGATGCACTAAAAGTATACCTTTTTGCTGCTCTCGCCCACAAATACTCCCGCAATGGCGCACTCTATCTTGATTTATATCCCTTCGCTGCCCCATTCCTAATCATCACTTCTCCGCTTCTCGCAAATCAAGCCGTACAATCTACTCCGGTAGCATATCGCAAGCCTGATGCTCTGAGAACTTGGTTCTGGAGTATTTCAGGTGGTATCAGTATGTTTGATGCGGAACATGATGAGTGGAAGGATCTACGAGGTCTTTTTGCCAGGGGGTTCAGCAACAAGTACCTGATGAATTTGGTGCCCGGTATTACAGATGAGGTTGAAATCTACACAGAGGGGTTAAGAGAAAAGGCAAGAAGCGGAGAGATGATTGAGCTAGATGGTATCAATCTGAGGTTCATGATTGATCTGATTGGGAATACTGCTTTGTGAGTCAATTCCTTTCGTTCCATTCACTGCATATAAAGGTGGTGTGCGTGGAATAGGAGAGTCAAAATAGGCGAAGTGAGACATTTTAACACAATGTAGGAACGCAAAGCTTAACGCACAGAGAGGTTACAACCCTCTTGCAGACACCATGTTGAACCAAATCAAAAGTAAACTAGCAAATCAAGAAGTAAACCCTCTTCAATGGCTCAATTTCGTACGTCCAATTAAAGAGTGGCGCAATGGTCGGAAAATGGATGCGTATATCAACGTAGAACTTGACAAGCGCTTTGAGGCTTACAAGATATCTAAGAATTCCGAAACAAACGGCCATTTAAACGACAAAGCAGAACCCTTTAAATCGATCATTGATTTGGTTATAGAGGACTACATGGCTGATCCTACTCGACTTAATGCATCCAGTCTTGACCAAGAATTCCGCACTATCGTTACCCGCAACATCCGACTCCTTCTCTTCGCTGGTCACGATTCAACTGGTAGTGCCATATCCTGGTGTTACTATCTCCTTTCTAAAAATTTCTCCGCCCTCGAAAAACTCATTCAAGAACACAACTCAGTATTTGGGACTGATACTACCGCCGTTCCGAAACTTATCAAAGAGGATTCGACTCTCGTCAATCAATTGCCATATACAAACGCCGTCATCAAAGAATCCCTTCGTCTCTTCCCACCCGCATCGAGCATTAGACAAGGACTCAAAGGTGTGGACTTGGTTGACGAAGAGGGAAATTTATACCCGACTGAAAATTGCATGGTATATACGCTCCACTTGCCAATCCAACGTGATCCAAAATACTGGACACGTCCTAAAGAGTTCCTGCCCGAGAGATGGCTTGCACAACCCGGTGATGAATTGTATTGTGATACAAAGGGAGCATGGAGACCATTTGAGCTGGGACCAAGGAATTGTATCGGGCAGGCTTTGGTGATGATGCAATTGAAAATTATATTGTCCATGGTCGTCAGGGAGTTGGATGTACAGGATGCTTATGAAGAATGGGATAAAAAATTTGGGGATAAAAAGGGGATAAAAGAGATAGACGGAGAAAGATCATATCAGGTTGATGGAGGAGCTGCCCATCCTGCAGACAGATTTCCTTGCAGGGTGAGGTTCAGAAAGGGTGAGACATCGACATAATAATTCCTTTGTAAGATGTTGTTCTGAGCATCGTAAACATTTCGTTATTCTCTATATCTAGAGTTTCGAATGACCCGGGTCGCAATTCAACAATCAGAAGTCTTAGATTACCGTATACAATTAGACTATCCAAAGTGGTTGAAATACTGGATTTTACTTTGTGAAATAGGTTGCTTTTATGAGACGTTAAGAATCTACATATAATATGTCAGTCTAAATTATCGGATACCTCGTCCGTGTTGTCCAAGAATTGAGTTAAATGTACTTTTTATCATTTTTTTAGTCTCGCATATTTCAATCTGACGGAAGGAGTGTCCTTGATTCTGAGGCGGAAACAATGTACCCGATATTGGAAGTCAAGGAATTACATTAAACATTTGATTATTCGTACTATCATAGAATGACCGCTTTTGCCACTATACCCATCCATCCGGAAAATCCAAAAATGTCTCATTAATATGCCATGATCCGCGTCCAAATGTCCCAAACAAATCCATACATCATAAGGTAGAGACCTCTGACACCAAACGCCTAATAAACTTGATCATCTTAAGACGTAGCGCCGTCAACTTGTGCTTGATACATTCTCTCCTTATTCTCCTCCGATGAAAGCAAGCTAGCCTCTCCATCCTCCTCAATCTGGAAAGCAGACCAATGGCTCTGGTGCGAGGAGCCATAGCAAATTTTACCTCGACTCAAACTACGCTTATGTGTAGCATGTGGCTCAACATTTCTCATCAGATACTTCCAGTCATGAGGCCCACTTCCTAGATTGGCCCACGTAGTGACTGTTGCAAAAACTCCTCGACTGTCGTTGAAGTCAAGCTCGAGGCAGTATTCAGTGGGACAATCATCGCATTTCAAAGGTTCTCTTGTGCTGTGAACGGGCCAATTGAAATCAGGATTACCATTGACCTGACCAGCCATCGCGTTGAATCTGACACATGTTGGTCTTGCTGGTAGGGGGGTTTGTGGTGCTTGAATGTGATGTGGGAGCTGTGAAAGTGGCAGTGGTAATACTTCCGAAAAGGAATTTAATAGTCTCTTATTGCCCAAGTCCATAAGCCGTGCACGCTCTGCGTTCAGAGCTACAGTGAGGTGCGCGCAAACCTCAATATCTACGTGCCAAGACCTCTTGTCGACCATGAAATTTGAGAAGAGAACTGATTCCTGTCTACGATAGATCATCAAGCCTTGTGTAATCTTACAATCTGTCCGAATCTGCCAAGAGACACCATCACTGTTATCGATCTCTGGAGTTGGTGAATTTCTTGACAATATCTTCAACAGCTCATCGCATTCTGGCTTAAACTGATGACATTTCATGGCCATTTTGAAGATTACACCAGAAACTTTGGCAGGCCTATGATTCAGAGATTTGAAGGAAGATAAAACGCATGGTGTCAATTCGTGGAATTGGCGTCTCTCCTCCACCGATCCTAAGCTATATTTTTCTGCATTTGACATACTATGGAGACGAAGACAGTATGGGCAGCCGATTTCATCCTCAGTAGCCAATAAATCCAGTAGCGCTAACGTATCTTCTTCATTCAAATCTCGGGCAAAATAACCATTTAACTTATGATATATTGCTTTAGAAGATATGGAGAAAGCAGCTGCCGAAATAGGAGATAGGTAATCGCATATTGACAACAATATCTCCGCCGGAAGATCAAAACTCATTTGAAATTTTTCAATGATGTTTTCGTCCGTGATATACAAGAGGAAGGCAACGATGAGAATGATGAGAATGATGAGAATGATGAGAATGATGAGAATGATGAGAATGATGAGAATGATGAGAATGATGAGAATGATGAGAATGATGAGAATGATGAAAAGTACTATAGAAATATAGAGCAAATTAATCACTCAGTGATATATTGGGAGAGAAATGAATGATGTAGAGAATTCGTACGATACGATTGATCCTGTGTAGGTCAAAGAATGATATTAGTGTATTAAAAGTTACGGAAAAATGGATATAAAAGAAAGATCAAGAATGAAGGAAGAATGAAGGAGGAATGTTGAAGGGAGAAGGGAAATACGTGTATGGGATGATATTCTCACTATATGAAATATAAGTAGTAGAAGTAGATTTGACCCAGAGGATTTGGATGATTGAATTTGTGCGCCAGGCTAATGACATTAGCTCAGCAGCCTTGAAAGTGTACTACCCACCTAGGTAGCTAGTAGTTAATAATAAGTCAGAATCAATTGTTACGTTCACCTTCATGGGCCTTAGGCGTCAAGGAATACCTCACATTTAAGAATCTTCGAATGATACTTACACATATACACAGGATAAGAGAAAGAGAAAGACGAAGAGAGAGGAAGAGAGAGGGGAAAAGAAAGAGAAAGAGAGGAGGGAGACAGAAAAATAACGAATTATCTTTGACAGACTTGTGTGATGGAATTGAAAGATATCAGCTCCTTGTCACTGCATTGAAGTCAACTTTACACTGCGCATGAGCGTATCTCTCTTTCATCTCAAGTAGAATCTAGACGACCGGAATTTGTATTTTTCAACTCGGAATCTGATTCTCTCACTTCTATTGATTGACCGATTGAAATGCTCTCATATTCTCACTTGAATGACATGAGTTTCCTTTTCAAACACAAATCCCAAAAGAAGCCTACCGGTGAAGTCTTGGGAAGGAATGGTATCTGAGAAGGTTCAGAATCTTTATCGGTATGAGCATGTTAGCCAAATGTCATGATTGGGAGTAACATAGTGATCTTATCATCCAACTCAAGGCATTTCTGTATGTTTTTCTCGTCGTCACCAGAATGATTCCCAAACGCCCTAGACTATGCCTTCTCTGTTTCATCGTGAACCCAATGCAGCCCCATTTGTATATGCGTGTTTATCATCTATCATATCTCCCATGTAATAATATTCGATTCCGTGTGTGCCAATTTTCTCCCAATTTATAATTTTGACTAGTCATCGATCGAGTCCTTTAAGAATGTTCAAATTCCACCACCTTCACCGTCAGTCAGTAATCAATCACCAATCCAGGGCTATCGCAAAGCCTCACCGCTTCTACCAGCAGCAACAGCAAAATTCTGTTTTGATCCAGCAATCTTCGCGGCCTCACTTCTTTGCATGACGGCTTTCCATTTCATACTGACGAAAAGAGCACCACCACCAAGAAAGGTACCAAGAATCAATCTTTGACGTCTGCGAATGTGAAGTTAGGACAGGTGTATGTATATTCGTAGCACTTGTTAATGAAGACGATCGAGTTGAAGACAACGAGTGTCCAGTACATAGCAAGGTAGAGAAGAATTGGAGGGAGGTTGGGGGAGATAAACATACGAGAAAAGGGCTCGAGCTGGTGGCGCCATTTTGCTGCTTTCGCGTTGTTTTATGTTGTGTTGTACTATTCTTTACAATTCTATTCTTGTGGTTTTGATCTTTAGGTGAATATAAACAATGAACAAGAAGATGGTTCCACAAATGAGTTGCGGGTGAGCGGATTGATGGTTGATACTTGGAGACACGGATGAAGGAGACCTCGGAAGATGTGAAAGCTAAATGCTTCGATGTTGACCTCATAAGTTTGGAAGCTCGTACCATGATTGAAAAACACGCGAGCTATCACCGATTCAAGCTAGCGTCTTTACCGGGCACGTACTTACCCCAGAGTCGAGAAAATTGACGAATGAGAGCGCGTGAAAGCGTTAGTGATAAGGATAAGAGAGAGATAAAAGATAGTTGTCAGATCACGTGCGGATCTATTTCCGCTCTACCAATTTTGAATCTAATTTCGTACCTATTCACATGATATCATTTATATATTCATTATAATCTACCGAGAATCTATTTATGTATTTATGTGGGTAGGTAGGTAGGTAGGTAGATAGGCAACATTCAACATTCAATTCCTCATATCTCTTCCCAAATAGTCTGCCTCCACGGCAGTGGCCCTCGGAGAGCCAGCGGAGCGTCATTTTAATTCACAGCCTTGATAGCTTCTACATACTTCCCCCTTAAAGCGATGTTCAAATCCTGGCATCCTTTGACCAACTTCGCTTCTTTACAATCACATATCAAATATACAGCGACATCCACGGTAGCAAGAAGTCTTTCGGACAGAAAAGCGATAGTCCGTCAAAATCTTGCAATATTATATCCGTTCTTGAGTTCATTAACTCGGTACAAAATACCTAGTAAGGATAAACATTGAATGTGTTGATGCCGCACTCATAGTCGAAATCATCGGACTCGACATTTCACGCGATGATTACTGGTATAGAATAATCTGACTGACTTCAAGCAGTTGAACAATTGACATCTAGGATCTTGATCCATTCAATGGTGGATCGAAGATCTCAAGGCTGACTATATGAATCTCGAATTGACGATTAATCGAATGGCTTAGCACATTTTAATTCAAAGTACAGTAGATGCGTGGATTTATTGTTACAATCAAGTGCTTACCTTGCTGCGCCTATTCATGGTGGGGCTGGCAAAGAGTACGATGTAAAGCTTCCCTCGGCTTCCTTTTGTTAGGTTAAGGATCAAGAAACGAGATTAGGTACTTTGCCACAGAATTTACATTCAGTCTCATTTTGGAGGCAACGGTAAAGTTTACATTCACCTCAGCCTTCAGGTTATCTTTCATTTGGAATGGAATGACCTGACCAAGTTTGGGTATCAACAAAAGTACTTGTTGGTATTTTCTTCTTGAATTGAAAAGTTCAGGATGAAGCAGCGCCTAATTCAATTCCAATATGGATAATCCTGAGTCAGTCCAGATTTATATTACAAAAGCAACAACACAGGATGCACGGCTTGTCACAAATCCACTTCAATCTCCTAATTTGCTTTTACTTCTAAGCAAATCAAGAAAACATGGGAGTCTAGACATCCAATCGATTTTTCCCCTATCACTTGGCATGATCCAATCTCCAAAAAAACACTTGATTGGAACTCGAAAGATACAGACCGCAAAAATTATATGCAGGTACCAACGATGAGATGAATTAAGGAGACCCAACCTTTAAAAATATGGTTAAATATTACTGGGTCGGTTAAAATAATTCATCATATCCGAATGAACCGAACAAACGATCATCTAATCCCTTGCTTGTCATCAAGGATTGAGATCAGGGGTATATTCATTTTGGCCGTCATTCAATTAGGTTTTCATTTGAAGTTCAAGTCGCTTACCGTTCCTTTCATACGCCACTGTTTCCAATAAACAATCGGAGAGATGAATAGATTAATTGGAAAACCTTCTAGACAATTTTAATGGAGTATGCCTATATGTTTATAAGGAATAATCCCTCTCTATCATGAGCACTTCTTCTTTTCTTCCTTCAAGCACCTTTGCTCCTCACGTTCATTGTTGAATATCACGCTCTTTTCGAAAGCCTTTCGCACCTTTCATACACAACTCCAAGTCGAGTTTATTCACTCTTTTCAAGTACACATCTAACTTTCCGGTCCGAGACCAAATCAAAATAAGAATTCTTCTACCCACCCTTTCAATCACACAACCAAATTCAAAATGCAGCTCCCAATCAAGACTCTCGTCGCTCTCCTCCCTTTCTTCCTTCAAGTTAGTGCTCAAGCTTCTGGTTCCGGTACCACCACTCGTTACTGGGATTGCTGCAAGCCATCTTGCGCCTGGTCTGGCAAAGCTACTCTCGAATCTGGCTCTGGACCAGTCGGAACCTGCGATGTCAACGACTCACCTCTTTCAGACCCTACCGCAATCGCTGTTTCTGGATGCGACGGTGGAAACTCTTACATGTGCTCAGACCAATCCCCTTGGGCAGTTAGCGATGATTTGGCATATGGTTATGCTGCCGTTAACATCGCTGGTGGAAGCGAGGCTTCATGGTGTTGTGCTTGTTATGAATTGACTTTCACCAGCACTGCTCTTGCTGGCAAGAAGATGATTGTTCAAGCTACGTACGTTCAATGCCGTTTCCATTCATATCACTTCCTTTTGCCCTAAATGCGTCTGCTAACATTATTTTGAATGCAGTAACACCGGTGGTGATCTTGGCTCAAACCAATTTGATTTGGCTATCCCAGGTGGAGGTGTTGGAATCTTCAATGGTTGTACAACCGAATTCGGTGCTCCTTCCTCAGGGTGGGGTGCACAATATGGTGGTGTCGCCGCCGTTTCTTCCTGCTCAACCTTCCCAGCTGCCCTTCAACCAGGTTGCAACTTCAGATTCAATTGGTTCGAAAGTGCCGATAACCCAACTGTCGATTTCAAACAAGTCGAATGTCCAGCAGAATTGACCAAGAGCACTGGATGTAAGAGAGCTGATGATTCAAGCATGCCAGCTCCAGATGCTTCAGGAAGTGCATCCGCTTCCCCAGTTGCAAGCACTTCTGCAGCAGCCACATCTGCCAAGACCTCTTCTGTTGCCCCAATTTCAGTTAGCTCTTCATCGATTGTTGTAGTACCAAGCTCCGCAACATCCAGCCCAGCCGCTGTTGTCCCAACTTCCGCAGCTTCTTCCAAGGCATCTTCTTCCAAGGCATCTTCTGCAGCAGTTGTCTCTCACATAGCTGTCCCTTCTTCCAAGGCTTCCTCTGCACCAGCAGTTACTTCCCACTCTTCTGCCACTAAATCCGCAAAGACCAGTGTTGCTGCTCCTCAAACCACTTCTGCTTCAATTGGCGATGATGATACTTGCGATGCCGAGTAAATTACGAAAACCAGGAGTTTCGACATGGAATGGAGTTTGATGAAACGTAGAGGTAGAGGTAGAGATAGATGACACGAGGAAGATGGCTGGGTAGAGAAACTGGCTAAAGATGATGAAAGATACCTTCTTGTAATTATTTTCCCAATCGCGAAATTCAAATATGAATTGAATCAATTTTTTGATAACATCATTCCACTTCGTTTGCTTGTGAAATATCCTATATTTCCTATGTTGTGAAATGCATCATAGGCAAAACAGTCAAAATACTCACATTGCTAATTCATTCTCACAATGCAACTTTCCTCCACTATACTCAACCCACCCGTACACCAATATGAAATTCTAGCATCATCCCATCTCCTTAAAGCTCATTTCTTATCTTCGTACCAATCATTCCTTCATATTCACCTCATGGTCAAAATAAGATTGTAAATAAAGTTCGTTCATCAAACATACCCAGGTCAATGATCCATAACACTTTATTTTATGGAGACTTCATTTCATGGGTTGGGACCCGCATTTGTATTTTTTGGAATTGTCTGTGAGAACCTTGTCGACGTTCATCGATGCTATGATTGAGGTATTTTACCTTATTGGCCTTTGAGCTGTTATACATATGTGAATTCCTTTGAATAAGCACTTAAATGGAATGGGTAAGTTTCCTGCAGTTCGAAGGGGTTGTCTGACGCGTGGTCGTAGATAGGCCCCAAGAGTCTAAATCTATTTATTAATTCTCCAGTAACCGCACGCTAAATACTATACATCATGAACTTTTAACGCCATTTTCAACGCCAAATCTTCACAGACAGCCAAGAGCTTCTCCATCGAGTGTCCATCGGGCCCCCTTAACCCACTCTACCAACCCCACGTTCTATCCACCAACTTGAACGGTTTCCAAACAATTCTTGAAGGATCAATCACCCTCTTCGGCTTCAACTTCTGTTTCTCCCTCATTGCCTCATGTCGCTTGATCAATGCAGTCGGCAAAACCATCTTGTGTTCTCCCTTATGATAAACCTGCATCTTCAGCGCCTGCAGTGTATGTTCCACATCAGCACTCGTCATATTGAGTTTTTGCGATAAACCTTCTATGCTAATTCTCTCGTCCTTTTCATTGTGAATCAAAAGTTCTTCAACAATGCGTTCGGTCCAATATTGTCGATATGAGAGGAGACCAAGATCAGATAGGGGTTTTTCGGGCGAGCCGAGCTTTCCTTCAATTTTCGAGAGCTCATAGGAGAAATTGATTAGAAGTCTTCCATAACCTTTACGTTGATATTGCGGAAGTGTCAGAATACAAGCTACGTTATAACCATCCGCACTTTCCTTTTCTTTTGAGAAATATCCCACCAAATGAAATCCCTTTTCGTCTCGTGAACACATGACATAAAACAAGAAAGGATCCACGTCGTAGTAAAGAGTCTTGTGATCCAGAAACATTTTGGATATGAGACATAAGTTTCGACACCAAGTTCGTTGACGTCGACCATCGATTTCAAAGAAAGAGACGTAGTCGTCCCGATAAATTTCATTTCCAGGAGGATGTTGTAATGTACACTTGCCTCGATGACGAGTGAAGGCTTTGAGGTCTCCGTAATAAGACAAACAAAATTCACAAATGTACATGAGATCCTCTTGAGTGAATGCTTCCGGGTAAGGAGAGAAATACCAGGGGTAAAGTTCGAATTTACCGAATTGAACTTTGGAAATATTTCGGATACGTGATATTTCGGCTTGATTTTGAGTCATTGAGCCACTAGTTCGTAATTTTTCGATTTCTTCCTTTGGACTGAAGTGTTGAGCAGGTTCATTCTTTGCATTCGCTGCTTCAGTTGCAGCTTCATCGACATCCATGGGATCATTAGCTTCAGGAGTAGCATCGAGATCTAATGCCATAGTAAGTTTTGCATCTCCATCAGCATCTGGGGTCTGCCTTTGAGACTCCGCGAATTCAGACCACGGAGGAGCATTTGAACCTGATTCCGAAACTACAGAATCTTCTCTTTTGCTTGCTTGAGTCGGTCGTTTTTGATTCTTCTTGTTGGCAACGGTCGTCTTTTTCCCAGCTGGAGGAGCTTTTGACTTTTCCTTTGGTTTCTCTGGAGCTGGCCATTCAACATCTTGAGTAAAATCTATTCTTATAGCTGGTACCCATTCATCTAGACGTTTGTTGAAATTATCGAAATTGCAATAAAATTGACGACCACTTTTCGTCTCTTTTATACTTAGAATTTCTGCTCTTCTAAGTGCACCATCCTGATGTGGAATTAGCATAATGATTTTTGGGTAGAGCAAGTAAATAAGTTCTTTGCCACCAAAAACGTGGAGAAATAGAAGTAGAGGCAAGAAAAGGATGATTGATGTTCAAGTGGTGAAGCAAATACATGTGGTTACTAACCTTCTGTACCATTGCTATACATCCTACCCTACAGGCATTGGTTAGCACCATCAATCTTGCGACCGTGATATTGTGTGAGAACTTACCCCAATGTATCAATTGTCGCCTTACTCTTCTGCTTAGGCACTGGAGTTCCTACAGAACTATCTTTATCTTGCGACGGACCTGTCATGATGGAATTTACTAATTATTTTGATGGTTATGAATTGATTTGTGATTGATTTTGATTGATTTATCACTTATAGCATGTAGTTGCTTGTTGATTCTTCTTTTTGGAGGGGCAAAATTGACAAAACAAGGCTGTAAAAATAATGTTCTTGCATTTTCTTTAGCCTTCGATAACCTTACCACCTAGCTACCTAGTAGTTGGTTTTATCAGCCAGAGCCTTGCCTTATCGAAATACATTTATTTTATTTACTTTGTGAAAACCCAACCCTCAAATTTTATCTCTTTTGGCAACCATTTTGACAACATCAACAACGGAATATGCAAAGAAAAAGTCATGGCACCTGTTTTATCAAGTAATTGGAAAAATCTTCAAGCAGCATTAAAGAAAGCCCCCAAACCAGAATCAGATGCGAAGAAACGAAAAGCTGCAGAACCTTCGGAAAGAACGAAAGATAGTATCGCAAAGCGCAGAAGATTAGAAGGCATCGCAGTGAAATCTCGACCAATTGCAGACGCAAAGGGAACTTTGGGCAAGGGAAAGATGGGAGCAATGGGAAGTTCGCCAGCTTTAGATTCAACAGAAGATGACACATCACTTCCTAAGAATGCACCGTCTGCTTCTTTAGCACTCTGGGCGGAAGACAATGATATATCGGCGAAAGATCTTGCGGAAGCTTACGGAGGGAGTTTGAAAGATACTACCATTCAAGGTGCTCGAGCCGATAAAATCAATGGCGGGCTTTCAGAAGACGTCGATATAGGGAAATACATTGGAATTGATTGTGAGATGGTAGGTGTAGGAGGTTCCGAAGATAGATCGGTATTGGCTCGAGTTAGCATTGTCAATTTCCATGGCACGCAGATATACGATTCTTTTGTGCGACCCAAAGAGTTTGTTACGGATTGGAGAACTCATGTTTCTGGTGTTTCGACAAAAAATATGGCGACGGCGAGGGAGTTTGATGTGGTGCAGAGAGATGTGGCCGAGATTTTGAAGGGAAGGATATTGGTGGGACATGCGATAAAGAATGATTTGGAAGCCATGATACTGAGCCACCCAAAGAGAGACATACGAGATACGTCGAAATTCTCGGGCTTCAGAAAATACAGTAATGGGAGGACACCGAGTTTGAAGAAGTTGTCAAAGGAGATTCTGGGTGTGGATATACAAGGTGGTGAACATTCTAGTATTGAGGATGCAAGAGCAACTATACTTCTGTTTAGGAAACACAAATCGGCTTTCGATATTGAACATGCAAAGCATCATCCTCCACACTCCGGTGTGTCTTCGAAGTCCAAGCCGAATAAGAAGAAGAAGAAAGGGAAGCGTTGAAGATTTTTAGGATCACCACCATTTGATTGGTAATGGTGCAGGGACTCTACTTTATTGTAAAAAATTTGACAAGAGCATTGTTCAAGTAAATATTGGTATTCAATGGAGTTGGGAGTTTGGCTGGCGTTAAGAGAGAGACGCATCAACTCGAGCGATGGTTTCAAAATTCGAAGACACTTTTACGAGCATCAATAAAACAATTACATCCCAGCCGGGCACTGTTTCATTAGCAAGCACAAGAAAAGCCAGCACTAATCATATACTATAAGTTATCCATGACAAAAAGGTCAAGTCTCTATGATCTAACACACTGCCACTCTAATGCAGTGCCAATTCCTCTATGACTTTTGAAAATTAGAAAGAAGAGAAATTCATTACCCCTCCCATCCACCGACTCCAAGCGCTACAAGAAAATAACCTCAACATAAACCCGGATCTCGAAATTATAGGGGAATACCATCCATCAATTCCAATGCTCCTTCTCTACCCACTGTGATTATTGCATCTCCAAGGGTCTTTGTTGCAAATCCTGCTTCGCAATATGTGAAATAGTACTGTGTGAGCATGTTAGCGCATGCGATGTTGGGATAAATTTGTATGGTGGATGTGGAAATACGTACCTCCCACTTTTTTCTAAATACTTCTACCTCTCTCTCACCCATCTCCTCGTGCTCCGCCATCAAGGCAGGTCTAATCCTTGACTCAAAATTTGCCAAGAACTTTTCTTTCCATAATCGCAACGTCTTCGCATAATGACCTCCGATATTCTCCACCTTTTCAACCACCAGTGTTCCTTCTGAGGCTTTGGTGATATTATCAATTAATTGTGTAATGGAAGGAAGATGGCCACCCGGAAAAATGTATTTTCGAATGAAATCCTCACCCTTTGCGTATGCCTCATATCGACCCTCTGGCATAGTAATGCATTGGAACACGGCAATTCCATCTGGTTTCAATAATCGATGGATGCAGGAGAAATACGTTTCCAGGTATTCTGCCCCAACAGCTTCGAGCATCTCAATGGAAATTATCTTGTCATAAGGTTGTTTTGGGACGGGTAGCGCTCGATAGTCCATAAGTTTCACTTCAATTCTATCCGCGAAGCCGGCTGCGAAAATGCGCTTTTCGGCTAAGGCTTTTTGTTCAACGGATAAGGTCAAACTTGTTACACGACATCCTGTTCGTTTAACGGCTTGAATGGCAAATGAACCCCATCCAGTACCAATCTCTAATACATGATCTGAGGGTTTGATTTTTGCCCCGTCTATGAATCGATCGAGTTTCGTTCTCTGCGCTTCTTCGAGTGTTTCCTCGTCAAATTCGGATGAAGCGCTGGAAATGGACTTCCATATTGGGCATGAATATGTCATATCTTCGGAAAGGAATGCAGCGAACATTTCATTAGAGATATCGTAATGCGCGGAGACGTTGAGGAGAGAATTGGACAAAGTGTTGGTGCTTCGGGCGAGTCCTGTAATAGTGGCGGCGATAGAGGAGGTTAGAGTTGTGGCATTTGCCAGTTGATTACGATTTTGGATAAAAAGCTAGAGATGGCTTTTAGTATGAAATTGTGAGATCGCGTGGCATGGGGGAAGCTTGAATTACCTCGAAAAATCCAGTCAAGTCATCACATTCCACTTCTCCCAACATATACGCCTCCGCGAAACCCATATCGGCAAACAAGAATAGGCGCACCCAAAATGCTTGATTGATAACTCTCAATTCTATCTTTCTTGCTGCACCAGCTTTGCGCGAGTTATGGTGTCCATTCGCGCCGTTCACTCCATTGGCCTTGCGTTCCTTTGCAATCTTCGCTCCATAACATATGGTTTTTCCAGTTTCGGCATCGGTAACGAGCAGTGTGCCACGCTCAATTCGTCCGAACAATGAGGTGACAGCAGCTTTTGAGACAGAAAGAGCTGGGCCCCAAGTCAAACCACCGATTGTACTCTTGAGATAATCGGTACTCTTCGTTACGGGCGCGGTGATGGCGTCAGGGAGGTAGGAAGCCATTATGGTGGTAGGAAGCTTGTTTGAGAACATTCAAATGAAAAACTTCGGAAATTATTGTATTAACGACCTGCGCGTGTAGAGCAGAAGGGATGAAAATATCAACTGAAATGACAGGAAGGTGAAGGGAGAGAAAACTGTTTACTCGGTCGAGGTACTAGATGGGTAGTGCCGTGGGTGGGAACCTTTTCTGCTGTGGAGACTAAGCTATCACCACGCTAGATGCTGAGCTTGAGCTTCGCACAACCACTGATGTGATTGGGATTACTTTCAAAAGGGAATGGAGAGGAAGCAGAGGAATTGGTATCTATCTCTCTGTCACTGATACGGTATATCAGCACAAGACAACACAATACAAAGTCGAGGAGAGAGATGTAAAGAGAGAGGCAATACTCACATTATGAATCTAGATCAAAACCGAAAAAGAAAAAAAAAGAGCGAAGCACGAAGGGCCCGGATGACGATGTTTCCCGAAGACCGCCAAACATGCAATGCTTGAGTACATGGAAAGGAAACAAGGGCTAGTAAGCATGTGGTTTAGGGAGGGGTGAAAATAGTTCATGCAGATGGGGAGCCCCGCTATTAGTGTATCTTGTCGGGAGATCTGTGTGGAATGTATCGATATTAGGATGTGCTTGGACTTTGAACACAGACATCAATTGATCAAGCTTTTTGGCTTGAAGGAAGGTGGAAGGACAACAGATTAAATAGTAAGATGTAAATATAAGGAGTTTAGACCTTTTCTTTTGTTTTTGCACGTACCATACTCGCAGGCAATTCCAAGCACACACCTAGTAAGCAGCTAACCCCAAGCATGTGTGAGACTGTGAGTATGGCTGTGGCTATGAACTTGTATCCTTCGTGTAATGATTAACGTGTTCGTATAAACAAGGCTCAGCCCGGGGAGACAAAGCGAAATGTAGCTAGTGTGAAAAAGAAGAGATGTAGTAAATCGATATGAGTGGTGTGCCCGCCTACCTAGCACTATCCATCTGATTATGATACCAAAGTCTTGACATCATCAATTGATCCTTTCCCGTATCTTATATCGACATATCGATACATTTCCCACAGGATGTCTCCCAATGAAACTTATCGCACGATACCATCGGAGTCCGTACACTCCCGGCGCGAACGATTTGAATACATCTTTTCCACTCTTCCAAATAAAAGTCCGAATCGAAGGCAAGAGTGGAAGAGTGCAAGAGTGGAAGGCATGGGAAACGTAACCTTGGGATATGGCATTTGAAAGAAAATGTGGGTGATTAGGTAATATGCCAGGGGTCAATTCCGATAGACAACGTCCCGAGCCACTCTTTACGGATCGGAGGATATTCAATTGGCCAGGAAAGGAAAGTCTTTGTCTTTTGGTAGGGAGGAAGACGTGAGGGATTCTGTTGTGGTACGGAGGATATACCTTGAACAAATTAGTAGAAGGCGTAGACGGTTTGTATTGGTAAGACAATGTTGTATGTTGCATGGCATGTGAAAAGGGTGAAGTGTATCATGGACTCTACCTATGCCTACCTCGTTATGAGAGGATGGCTTGAACATAGAGATGAGTAGAATTTCTGAGAGAGAAGGAAAGAAACGACAATACATACCGACATCCTCGTGTATATGTATATATATCTATCACGTGTTCCCATTGGTGTTGGGTACGGAAAAGAGAACATCACAATGTTCAACACGGATCTAGTCGCCCGAAGGAAGAGTGTAGATGAGATAGATGGTGATGTGTGAGTAATCGATTTGATTATAAATCAAAGTATGGAGAAGATAACAATTCATACATCCTCACTCTGTATACCTACTGGAGAGTATCATAGACCTACAAATATCAAATAAAAAAGTCAAGCTTCGTTCAATACAAATCAAATCTGGCTCGAGTCTGGATGCAATCTGAACGAATGCTGCTGAACTATTCGGCAGCTCGGTCTGTAACATGATGTTAGCTTAAGTGGGGTGAGGCAGTCTGAGATCCAATCGCAAGTACTTTATCGCAAACGCGTCAAAGTCGCGTCTCTCACGGGCATACTCGTACAGATTGTCAAAAACTTTGATTCTCTATTGCAAACATACATCAATTCAATTCATTCAAACCGACTTTGCACACTTCAATCACGAGAGACTATCCTCGCACACATATCGCAAAAGACAAAAGATCCTAAGCATCATGCTCGCGATCCGTCCATCTAATCAATCTTCCTCAAAATCCTCGAAAAAACACACACCTAATCTCATCCCATGTCGCATAAATCACACGGCCCCAATTCGGATCGAAAAAAGACATTGGGATCCAAAAATTACCAAGAATCAAAGGGGAAAAGAAGAATTGGTGTCATATTTCAGAGGTAGAAGATTGATCGGTAGGAAGGTTAAGGTTCCGGCAGGATGGAGGGGGTTGTATTAAGAGTGGGCGAAGAAATCATGCCACGAGAATCCACCACTGAGGATGAGAGAAGAGAGAACGAGGAGGACGAGGATGAAGTGGCAGAAAAGGAAATTGAAACGAAGATAGTGGATGAGGAAGGCACTTTTGATGACTTGACGGTATGGGGGCACGAGTGTTTGGTTGATGCGAGTGGTGATATGGTCGTCAGAGGAATGGAAGAGTGGATGGCATGGGCGAGCGCGGTATGTTTTCCCTTTCGATTGTTTTGGTAGTGGAATGGCAGGAGAAGAGCAATGATAGAATTGGGCTGGGGAGATAAGTCGAACGGATTGTGCTAATTTGTCTTGCCCATAGATCCACGGCTGCGAGGACGAGATTAGCAAGGAGGACCAAAAGTCGAATTCATAAATGAATCTCTATATTTTGGATAATAGGATACAGGGGAGTTCTATGGCGTTGGTAAAGGATGCATCGATTGTTACTCTCTGTTGGATCCAGAATTATACTACATTTAAGTTTTTATTGAATCAGGATCGCAAAACAAAACATCAAGTCGTTTGAATTTTCGTTGCTGGAGTACAATGGAAAGGGTTGGAAGGCTACTGGACACTTCAAAGATCGAATGAGGATATGATATGAAATTCACAATCAAGCGGAGGGTATACACATAGCGGCAGATCAAAGATCGATTCGTTTTCGCTTCATTCTTGGGTTGCTCGATGTTTCCTCTACACTATTTTCCTTCTTAATTTTTTGCTCCTCTTTTATTTCACTCCATGGCCTCTTTCGTTGTCGAAGATTCGTCGAGTCCTCTACATCTTCGCCCTCTTGTTTTATATATTTTCTTTCTTCACTTTGTTCCTGCTCTTTAACTTTCAAACCCTCTTGTTCATTTCGTTTTTTCTCTCCGTGTACACTTATCCAGTCCTTCAACTCCTTTTGAAACATTTCCTTCAAAGCTTTGTACCCTTCATGCCCGCGGCACCTTTCCCACATTTCTTTAAATATGCCACTAGCAATCAGTTTATCTTCCTGACCTTCATGCCCTTGACTCTTTTCTATTTCTTCTTTTTGCCCATCCTTTCCAATATCGTATTTTCGTCCCCCTTTATGATTCGCATAACGTTTCGATCGCGTCATACCCATTTGTATAAACTTTCTACTCATATCCATACCCACAAAATCATCTTCCTCGTAAAAACGTAGAAATTCTTCGTACAAGGCTTTCGAGGACTTTTCTGCAATCGAGGGAGTTCGGAATCGCCAAAGGGGGAGGAGATAGGACTTGTAAGGCTCATACGTTAAAACTCCCTGTTCCCCTCTCTGAATACGATAGGTGTAATATTGAGATGGTGGAGGACGGGTAAATTGGCCGGGAGAAGGTAGGAGGACAACATCGGTAGATTTGGAGGAACGTGGTGGCATTGTTATGGTTACTTTGCCGGAAGCTGAAAACTGTGCCTGTGAAGTGTAAAATATCTTGTGAATGTTTAATTTCTTCCTGGGTGCTATATTGTGTATATTCAGTAAGTTAAGTATCATATCTTGAGGACGTGAATGGATTTAGTTTTTGAAAATGGATTGGAGGCGGTGAATATGATTGTGATACAACATTGCCCTTGGAAAGAGGAGGCAATGAAGTCCAACTATCTCGCTAGGTATGACGTATTGTAAGTCTAAGTTGGCTTCATATTAACTGATTGAAGTTGGACGGTAAGCAAGCGATTGACCCAAAAGTTTATGCATAGAATTCAATACTTGTCATCTGTTGGATTCTTGAGAGTGTCAAGTCATATTGAATAGTAGACTATTTGATAACGCGACTGCTTTGTTTCTATTGTTTTAATTAAAAAATAATATAATATATATATCTTTTTAAAGGCATTCAATCTAATATTAGCTTATTATATAATCAGATCATATGATCGTCGCTTATAAGCTTACGAAAGCAACCATTAATCCGAAAACAACCATCAATTCGAAAACGGCCATAAAATACGAAAACGGCCATAAAATACGAAAACGGCTATAAAATAAAGAAAACAAAAAGGGGCTTTATTTCGAAAGAATGGACGGATTAGGAAGAGATCTACAAGAGATTTATGAAAGCGGAAATACTGAATTAGAAGGAAAAAGCATAAAAAGAGGCTTTTTTTCCCTTGAATGTAGAATAAGAGAGATCACTATTTTTTTTCAATACAGATTCTTTAATATCACGTGTCACACTGCTTATATAATCCATTTTAGTCGTTAATTAGAGCCAGCTTCTATACTATACTATTAGTCTATGATCTACAATAGGTTATGAGCTTGGTAACTCATATATACGACTAAAAAGAAGCATATGCATATCGCAATACATATACCAATACGCGTCGAAAAAGCAAGAAAAGAGTAAAAAAGCCGAAAGACAATCGACTTCGCACCTAAAAGCAAAGAATACAAAGAAATTCATTCAATCAAGACGCCTCATACATTATACAAGCAATCCTATATGCTAATACGAATTTACATTGACCTTAAATCCTTATTCAAATCTTAAATATATATATATACACCCATATATATATATAATACCCTTGTCGTACTACTAGGTAGTATAAAAAGGAGTATATATATCACCGGATGTATATATCATCAATATTATACATCACCAGGTGCAAATAAGCTTTCTCAATATATGTTACTAGATATATATAATATCAACACTATACATCACTGGGTATATAGTAGTCCCTTTACTACACGTCACTGGGTATAATAGAGTTAAATATCACACCTCACCGGAGGTATAAAGCTAGTTGTTGCTTATATACGAACTCTTGTTGATTCTTATATATGTCTGCGAATTATATATACACTGTCGACCCTATAATATATATGGAATTAATCGAAGACTTCCCCGATTAAACAATAAAAGGGTATAAAAGAACATTAAATAATAGGGAATATGATATAATTCAATACGAAAAAAGAAGAGAAAGATATATAAACAATTTATATTATTTTATTGTATATTCAATAAAGGTCAAATACTATCTAATAGCTCAAGGAACTGAAAGCCAAGCCTAATTGGATTCACTAGGCATATCAGATTCTAATTATAGTTTAATTATATATTATAATATTGATTCAGAAGCTATTAGTAGGAATTCCAATCTTACTTTTGAAGAAGCCTGGAATCCGATCTATATTCAAAGTGCTATTATAGAGAAAGGACTAAATACGAATCCGAATCTAATTCAAATTGAAGATCAAAATATCGATTTAATATTCAGATTAGTGAGAAGAGAGGTCAATCGATTAAGATTATATCAAATCCCTGTATACGAAAGTATATTGTATATTATGATATAAATCATATATCATATGAATCTTATAGGTTAGGATATACTTACAAGAATTGTTAAAAGATTCAAAAAGAGATTAAATAATAGGGAATACGAAGCGATTCAATATGAAAGTAAGGAAGAAACCTATAATAATAATAATCTTATTATTAAAATAGAATTTCGAATAATAGTTAAATACTATTCAAAAGTGTAAGGAAACGAAACTCAAGCTGAATTAGATCAATTAGGCATCGAAGATTCAATATATAATATTTCTATATTATATAATTATAATATAGAAACTATTATATCAAATTCTATGCAATAGAACGCTTGGTCCCCTATTTATATAAGGAACGCTATTATATATTCACAAATAGACGCGAATATCAATCTCTTCGATCTTGAATCCGAAAATATCGATTTAATAGATAATATAATTAATAAGGAATTAGATCGTCTAGACGGATATCAAATTCCTTATAATTGTATGTTTACATCAAGAGATATAGATCAATAAATCTATATATATATCTCTTTATATTAATATATATATAAATATATTATTAATATATATATAAATATATTATTTATTAATATATTAAGCTTTTTTAACCTATTTTTAGTTTGTGTCCCTAAGACTAAACCTAATTGAAAAATAAAACTAGGTTCCTAGAAGCTATACATATACATATACATCATCCATAGCGGATCGTATAACATTATATCTCATACGAAAATGCTTTAGTTTGAATAGATTTATATATAAAGATTTATATAGATTTATATCAAAAGGTGACAGCTAAAATCTAATCACTTCCCGAAATAAAGTTTTATAAAAGCTATATTAAGATTCTGATTATATAGTACTTACTACATTATAATAAAATATTTATATATAAATATATAAAAAATGAATATAAATTAAGGAATCAAGTTTATAGGTTCTAAACTAAATAATCGATTTAATTATATAGAATAGTATAATAAATCTAAGCTCTTTTTAGAGGCTAATGGTTTTATACTCTATATAGACGATTCAAAAAAAGGCCCCGATTGATCCCTATATTTTAAAGAAAATAATATATCTATTTTAAGAGAAATTCATCTCAAATATAGTGAAAAAGTGAAGGAATACGAAGATAAATCCAAAAGAGCTTTAGTAATACTAAAATCAATAATATTAATGGATTTAGTGGAAAGATTTAAGGAAAAAACAAATCCAAAAGAGCTCTGGGATATTATAAATAAGATTTATAATGAAATTTCACTCGATATAATAGGCTGATATTTTAATAAATTAATAGAATCAAATTATAATGATTTTAATAATATAGATAAATATATAAACTATATATTATCATTATATATATATTTAAAAGAATTAAAATTCGAATTGCAAAAATCTTATATAATATGGATTGTATTTAATGGTTTAAATGACTTATTTGATTTGTTTAAATCACGAAAAACAGAAGAATTATCAAAAGATTTAAATAATAATGATAATATTGATTTGGATAAGCTTATATCCGAATTAATATTCGAAGAATCAAGAATGAAAGGCTCTATAGAGTCTAATAGGGTTATAAAACTATTAAATACTATTCCAAATTATACATTTTGTAATAAAAAGGGGTATTTAGAAGAAAAGTGTTTTAAAAAACACTTAGAACTATATAATAAGGATTATAAAAGGTCTAAAAACTCTAATAATAAGAGTAATTCCAAAAAATAACTCTATAAAGTTACTAAAGAGTTAAATAACCTTAAAAAATCCAATAGGACCTATAAAAACAATAAAAATAATAAAAATTCCAATCAAAAACAAAAGAAAAATAATAAAAATCATAATAAAAATAATAAAAATTATAAAGAAAGCTCTGATAATAAGATAAATCAGACCTCTCAAATAAACTATGATTTAGCATCTAGCCCTGAATGGGAAAATAATATTATAACTATATCCATACTAGCTAATCATACTAGTAGATCTAAAAATAATATTATAATAGATTCAGGAGCTACAGAGCACTACTGCCCAAATAAAGATTGGTTTATAAATTATAAAGAATATAAAGTCCCAAAATACACAAATATAGCTAATAGAGAATCTATATTAGTATTAGGACAAGAGGATATTCCTATTATTATAAATAATAAGAAAATATTCATTCGAATGGTAAAGCATATTCCATCATTAAAATCAACTCTAATTAGCACCAAACAAGCCGCTAAAAAGGGTTAGGCTAGTGAAATACTACCCCCCAGCAATATTTATAAATTTTCGAATAAATTTTTAAATATAAAGGCAAACACTAAATGGATTGATAATGCTTTCTACCTAGAATGCGATATAAATTATGATTTATTAAATCAAAATAAGAATATTATTTATAATAATAATAAAGATTCTAAAATAGATTAAATAAATAAATCTAAAAAAGAATTAGAATCTAAAAAAGAATCTAATAATACAAATCTAAAAGATTTAAATTTATGGTATAAGTGTTTAAATCATATAAATAAAGATTATATTATAAAAATATTAAATTTAAAAGATTCTAAAATGGATTTAAGTTATTATAAAGTCTATATATATAGTAAAATAACTCAAAATATTAGTAAATCCCTATCAAATTTGAAATTAAACAAATTTGATAAAATTAGTATTGATATTTGTAGATTATTTAAAACACCAGAATTAAAAGGAAAAAATATTTTATTATTTTCACAGATTGGGCTACACAAAGCATATAGGTATATTCCATAAAATTTAAATCAGACGCTTTTAATATATTAAAAGAAGTATTTTATTTGATATATAATCAATTTAATACTAAAATAAAGGTAATTAGATTAAATAATACTAAAGAATTTAATTCCAATCAATAGAATTTATTCGCTAAATCTAAAGGAATTATACTAGAATATATTAGTCCTCACCATCATTCCCAAAATGGAATAATCGAAAAATTAAATAGATATTTAGTAAAAAGAATACTAGTATTTATAAGAAATAAAAATCTACCTATATTCTTATAGCCTAATATACTAAAAGGAATAATTTATATTAAGAATAAACACTATAATAGAACTATAAAAAGCTCACCCTTTAAATTATTATATAATAAAAAACCTAATATAAAATATATTAGGATTCTAGAATCTCTTACATATATATTAAAACATAAAGAAAAAAGAGATAATAAATTTGATTATAAATCAGAAAAGGGAATTTTAATAGGATTTGAATCTTCAAAGAATTTATTATTTTATATTCCAAATAGAAATAAGATAATGAGTTCTAGTGATTTTATCATTAAAAAAGATATACTATATTATAATAATAATATTAAAAATAATCTTACTAAAAAGAATCTATTAGAAAAGTTAAAAGAAAACTCTAATACTAATAATCAAGAAGAAGAGATAGATATATATAATAATATATATAAAGATTTAAATAAAAATATTGATTCTAAAGATTCTAATATTAATAAAAGTAGATTAATGATTGAAATACCATTTAATTCTAATTTGCCTACCCTGTTAGACAATCTAAGCATACACGAGGAGTAGAATTGTAATTAGATATATATAATCTCGCTTATATATCATATATTGAATCAAAGAATCAAAATTATAAATTTAAATTAAACAATATTGATGATAATCAATATAAAAAGAATATATTATTATTATATTTCAATATAAAAACTGATGAAAAAGTAATAATAAAAAGGCTTTATAATAAAAATCTAATAACTCCTAAAACATATTCACAAGCTATAAATTCTGATCAAAAAGAATATTAGGAAAAAGCTATGGAATATAAAATAAAGATTTTGAAAAAAATAAAACCTGGGATATTATTATTAAAAAGAATAATAATAATATACCAAAGCTAAATGTCCTAAAGACAAAATAGATTTATAAAATTAAATATTTATCTGATAATAATATTGAATTTAAAACTAGATACATAGCTAAAGGGTTTGAACAACTATATGGATTAGATTATTTAAACACTTTTACTAACATAATAAAGCAAATAGCCTGGAAATTGGTATTTGCACTAGTAATAAATAAAGGGTAATATATATATAAAATAGACATAGTTTTAGCTTTTGTACAGAGAGATATTAATAAAAATATATACATCAAAGCCCCTGAAATATATCATAAAAATGATATAATATTAAAGCTAAATAAAGCTCTATATAGATTAAAACAATTCGCTAGAATCTGGTATACTACATTAAAAAGCATATTAAATAAATTAAATTTTATTAATATAAAATCAAACGAGTATATATTTATAAATAAATATTCGGGATTAATATTGAATATATTCGTTGATGATATTGCTATTGTAGGCTTTAGCGAGGTTCTAATCAAAGATTTTATTAAAAATCTTAAAAACCATTTAGATCTAAAAGATTTAGATCTAATAAAAGATTATTTAGGTATTCAAATCAATTTAAATAAAGATTATATTGAATTATATCAAGAAGAATACATAAATAAATGTCTAAAAGATCTAAAACTAAAAGATTGTACCCTTGTAGCTACACCTATGGTTGCTAAAAATGATATAAAAATAAATCCCAATAAAGTCGATTTAGATAAAATAAAATGGGCTCAAAAAGCAATAGGGAAATTACTATATTTAGTATTAGGAACTAGATAGGATATTGCTTATTCTGTATTAAAATTAGCAAGATATATATCTAATCCTAGTAAAGACCATATAATAGCTATGAAAAGAATATTTCGATATTTAAAAGGAACTAAAACGTTTAAAACTACATATAAAAAAGATAATAATAAATATATCAAAGGATTTTGCGACACAGATTATACGGGAGATAAAAGCTCTGCTAAATCCACTAGTGGCTATATATTTATATATGCTAATAGTCCAATCAGCTGGAGGACTAAATTGTAATCTGTCGTAGTACAAAATACAGCAAAATCCGAGCTAATTGCTATAAATTTAGTCGCTAGAGAGACTATATATTTAAGATATATACTACAGGAATTAAATCAATTTAATCAAAATAAATTCCCATTATATATGAATAATACGTTGGTAAAAGCTATATCAGATAATCCTATATATCACAATAGGAGTAAGTATATAGATACTAAATATTATTATATAAGAGATCTTATAAATAAAGGATATTTAGATCTAATATGGATTTCTATAGAAAATCAATTAGCTGATGGATTAACTAAGCCATTAGAAAGAATCAAATTATCAAGATTTATTGATATGATTCAAAATTTTAATAATTATTATTATTATTAAAATAAAAATATATATAAAAAATTAGTACTCTTTTTTCCTTTAAAAATAAGAAGGTTTTTAATGAGACTAATATATATATATTTATATATATATATAAAAAGATGATACATATTAAAGGGGACTATTGTTTTAATTAAAAAATAATATAATATATATATCTTTTTAAAGGCATTCAATCTAATATTAGCTTATTATATAATCAGATCATATGATCGTCGCTTATAAGCTTACGAAAGCAACCATTAATCCGAAAACAACCATCAATTCGAAAACGGCCATAAAATACGAAAACGGCTATAAAATAAAGAAAACAAAAAGGGGCTTTATTTCGAAAGAATGGACGGATTAGGAAGAGATCTACAAGAGATTTATGAAAGCGGAAATACTGAATTAGAAGGAAAAAGCATAAAAAGAGGCTTTTTTTCCCTTGAATGTAGAATAAGAGAGATCACTATTTTTTTCAATACAGATTCTTTAATATCACGTGTCACACTGCTTATATAATCCATTTTAGTCGTTAATCAGAGCCAGCTTCCATACTATACTATTAGCCTATGACCTACGATAGTTTCCATGCAACATTTTGATGTTACGGTCGCCCTGATTTTGTAAGGCCAAGCTGTAGTCTTGGTATCTCCCCGCATTTCCCCGCATCACTCTTCATTTTTGACAGATGCTTCTTGAAGTATGAAGTCTGTCAAAAGTCTTGAATTAATAGATTCAAATGACATATCTCCTGCTAGATCCGGAATCATCTTTATCATTTTGGGAAGAACCAGCATTTTGTACACGTCATGGCCTATATTTGTTACCCTCCAGATGATGTATGGTGAAGTATCACTGTTCTAAGTTGACCACATCAATTCCTATAACTTAAGCTACCTTGCTCTGTGGAAAGTCTTTCATGGTAGTTCCCCTAATCACTTCATTTCACTTCTATCTAATTGTAGCTACAGCAATCCTTTCTCATCTTCATCATGGCAATTCTCGTCACCGGCGGTACAGGGAAAACATCTATTCAATTGGCCCACCGTCTTCAATCCGCCTCCATCCCTTTCCTTCTTGCTTCTCGAAAAGCCAAATTGACTGCTCCTGATGGAATGCAAGCCATCAACTTTGATTACACAGATTCATCAACTTACCAGGCTATCTTTTCTCATTCCTTTCCAAGCGATGAAGTCATCAAAGCCGCTTATCTAGTTGCTCCAGAAGTTCCAGACCCAATGCCTGTCATGAATGCATTTATTGACGTCGCAATTAAGAATGGCGTCAATAGATTTGTCTTACTAAGTGGTAGTGATACAGAGAAAGGTGGAGGTGACACTGGAGGTGTTTGGCAGCACTTGGACGATGTTGGTGTGGAATACTCGGTTTTGAAGGCCAGTTGGTTCATGGGTACGTGATCTATCATGTAGAACTATGATCGAGTGTTGTTAATCGGCCAAAAAGACAACTTCATTACCTGGCCATATGTTCAGAGCATCAAAGAAGAAAATAAATTCGTTTCTGCAATGAGCGATGGCCAAGCTCCATTTGTATCGGCGAGTGACATTGCTAGAGTAGCAATGGCTGCACTTACCAGCAACAATCCTCCAAATCACGACTACAGAGTTCTTGGCCCTGAATTGCTCAATTATGATGAGGTATCTATGTTATTCTTCAGCCCAATAATACGTTGGCTTATCAATTGTAGATTGCTGCAAAGTTGAGCAAAGTTCTCGGACGAACAATTGCCCACTTCAAAGTAACAGGTGAGGAGAGGATACAGACGCACGTTAGTATGGGGTTACCCGAAGATCTTGCATGTTATTTGACTTCGTTGGAAGTTATGACTGCAAATGGCGGGGAAGTGAGACGAAATGATGTGGTAGAGAAGATTGGAGGCCACAAACCTAAAACCTTTGACGAGTTTGCAGAGGAGAATAAGGATCTCTGGATGTAGGTCAATCTCTTATTGTCTGGTTGACAAAGGAGGGTCCTGATTCAATTGATACATTATGTAATAATGTTCCTTCTCTTGAGGACCAGATTTCAGTTGAACCACTATGTCATCATACACCGGATGATCGAAAGCTATCGAACATTATCCTTAGGGATTTCCTATCCCCAACTATAGACTAGTCGGACTCTGGAAGAACTGTTCATGACATAGGGTTCATAAAGAATGAAATGATAGAAACTTCCGATGAAGTATCCACACATTTTGATTTTCAGTTCTGAAGATTATTAGATTTACAAGAAGTCTAGGTATAAGCTTTGTGAATAAGACTCAAATGAGATGTCCCATCAGTCAAAAATTGAGTTTCCTTGAGCTGAAAACATTTTTCGATAAGTTTCAAAAGCTTCTGTTCCCCTATTTTGCGATATACCACCAATACTCCAGGAAGAGACTCCATTGACTTGTCTCCCAATAGCTCTAAATTAGGAGACGTCCGTCTGCACCTGCTTACTTCCAGCTTCTACAAAAATTCAGCGTTTAGCTACTCCCAGATTCTAATCTGAGCCTTGATCTCAGAATGTTTTAACGCGGTGAAGAGGGTTGAGTGTGGAGCAAGCTTGACATGCTTGATGGTCGATCGCCAATTAGCCTGCTCACATGCATCAAACCCTGAGCCAAATACGGTTGCTAGATCTGGTTTCTTGTAGAAGCTTGTGCCGACCAACTCGTGATATGGGCCTTTCCAGGCGGTCAGAGTGATTGTTCTTCGTGCCTCCATACACGTGAGACAACATTGAAGCGCACGTGGACTAGGCTTTTCGGATTCTTTCACAACATCTAGGCCTGCGACCAATAGTTGAATGACTTTGAGAGATGGCAGAAGTTGCAAGAGGGGGTTTTGTGTCCAATCATCAAAAGTGACGACTGTGAACTTGACTTCATCTGTACACATAACCTGTGGTGAATAAAATCAACAGGATCCACTCCTGTTGACCACGATCTTAAACCCTAGATAGAATCAAGATCCTCAAGCTCTTCCAATTCTTTTCCAATCCATTCTCTTGAAGATTGACCCATATAATTCAACATTAATTCAAAAGATAAACTGAAACAACCTCTCTTTTCTTTGATAGATCCACAAAAAATCATTGCTTCAGGCAAAGTAGACGGTGCACATCGGCCGGATGATCCCCAAGTCCAGATCAAAGTTTCATTGTAAGAACATCCCTTCTACTTGCGTATGCAAACATTAATCAATTGTGGTATACTTCGAGCTGTCTGAAATAGCAACTTTGGAACCTAATGATGCAGTGGATAAATCTTCTGAGAAGCGTAAAGCTGAACGTAATCAACGAGAGAAATTGAATGCTAGGAATGCCATCGCGGAGAAAGCCCGACAAGAAATTGAAGAACGAGAAATGCTGGGAAGTGCCAGTCAAGATACTAAAATTCCATTATCAGTTGGAAGTGGAAAGACCCAAAAGTCCCTTGCAAGTGGTTGCTTCGACGGCAACAGTAGCATTGATTGTGTTGTTGAAAGCTCCACCCTGGCACAGGAAAAGACCGAAGGTATTGAATTACAATTGTTTTTCTACACACATCAAATACTGACATTGATTCAGTATACTTTTCAAACGCCATGTTCGAGATCAAGGCAAGTCCCGGAAAAGGTCTTGGGGCTTTCGCCACACAAGATATCAAAAAAGAAACAAAGGTTTTGAGAGAAGCGCCTGTGATGAACTGTGGTACGCACTGGCTCCTAAAAGAGGTATTCTTCATGTCACCCAATGAGGAAAAGAAGAAATTTCTCAGGTCTCTTCATAGTCATTGTATCTGCAGTGAAAAGCCATGCCGAGAAACAACACTCATGAAGATTTACGATCTCAATAGCTTCGATATCGTCAACGACAAACCGGAACGCACAAATTACATTTACCACTTTTCATCACGCATCAACCACGAGTGTCTCCCTAGCATGGCTCGAAGAGACACCAAGAATGGAGATTTGGTCTCTAGTGCTGTGCGGAACATCAAGCGGGGTGAAAAATTGACTACATTCTACCAAGCACCTTTTGGCACCACCCTCGCTCGCAGAAAGATCTTGCTATCTAAATATGGATTTACATGCAGTGCAAGGCTTGAATAAACAACAAAGTCCTCAATAACTATGGCGAGACTATGAAATATGCTCCTTGGATCATCGCCAACGAAAGTGGATCTGAGATTCTCAATAAGCCAACTATGGAGGAGATGCAAACCGCGAAGCTAGTCGAAAGCTGGTTTGAGAGTGTCTCCAAAGTAGCAGAAAAGGCCGGACAAGGTATGGCGATCGCTATCGGCAATGATCTTCTGCGAAGCCAAAGCACCCAGGAGCGACGACACCTTATTGTTGAAAATACAATGCAAATATTTGACGCTTATTTGCGAAAGAACAACCCCTATGGATTGAGCGATGAGATCATTTCTGCCTACCGATACCGAGCAAATACTTCAACTTTCGGCGCTGCAAGTCAAGTTTTCAACAACATGGAGAGGAAGATGGGAATTTCTCCAGAAGAATTCTGAGCGCAGAAGAGGACTTTTCGGGGATTGATATTAATCTGGATCTGCCATGATGACAATGGGTTTGTCAAAGGAGAGATATCTTTGGTGTGAGAGATGCGTGATTTTTATAGCTAGGAAAGGGCTTCGGCAAAAGCTGTGGAAGTTTTCATAAACTTCTCGAAATGAAGTCGAAATTTGAAGCATAGCTACACACCTTATTTGACTTAGAGTACCCCACAAGTTGTGTGACTATAGGAAATGAAGATGCCGCCATAGTTTTTATCGAGGCAGTAACGTGACGATAGAGTTAGAATATTGAGAATTTTAACTTTCAACCCACAGCTGTTGGCTGATAGGTTGATTGCTGATTAATTACGGAGTGCACAGCAACAGCAAGACGAAAAGGAATTTGACGACAACGTTCTTAGATTAGAACTTTGAAAAGTATTGCTACCATCAACAAATCAATAGTCATGATGATTAATCCTTTAATTCCTTTCCTTCTGGGAACTTTACATCTCATTTCATGTGTGAAGAGCTCTTCATTTGGTCCTTCCCAGATACCCATGAACCTGAACGCAGAACATTCCCGACTCACCGAAATTGAATCAAACCTCATCAGGCTTCACAAAGATCTCATTTCTATCGAATCCATTACTGGCAATGAGTATGATATTGGTCAATATTTATATTCTTACCTTTCATCCCGCAATTTTACGGTTGAAACTCAACATGTCTCTCCTAACCAATCACCATCCAATGTCCACAACGTGTATGACGAACCACGACTCAATATCTTCGCATATAAAGGGACAACACGAAATACTAGACTTCTAATCACAACTCATATGGATACAGTCGGACCATATATTCCATATTCACGTTCTTCAAATGGAGAAGAGAATAAAATTTGTGGTCGAGGAAGTACCGACGCCAAGGGATGCATGGCTTCTCAAATTATGGCTGTTGAAGAATTGATAGCTGAGGATTCAATTCATGAGGGTGATATCGGATTACTCTTTGTAGTCGGGGAGGAAACAGACGGTGCTGGTATGAAAAGAGCCAGCGAAATATTCCAGCAAGATGGCACGACATGGGAGAGTGTCATTTTCGGGGAACCATCGGAACACAAATTGGTTCTTGGACACAAAGGTGCACTTGCGTTTGAGATAATTGCTCATGGGAAGGACGCCCATAGCTCCTATCCAGAATTGGGGATAAACGCAATTAGTATCCTGATAAAGGCACTAGCGGAGATTGATGGAATGAGACTACCCGGAAGTGATAAGTTGGGTGAAACGACCACAAGTATCGGGATGATACAGGGCGGTGTGGCATTGAACGTCATTCCGGCAACCGCATCAGCTTCCGTCTTGACAAGACTGGCAGCCGGGACACCCGAACAAGCTATGAAAAGGATCGAATCTATCATCGCGAGTCTCGATATCGATGAGGGAAGTGTGGAGGTGAAACTTGGTCGTCATTTCGGTCCTGTGGACTGTAACGTTGATATAGATGGTTTGTTGCAAAAGCTTCCCAAGACGTGGACGGTACTGAGATACTCAATTTAGGTTTCGAGACGGATGTAAAGCGAGGAGGAACTGATGTTCCAAATCTTAAAGGAAGTCATAAGCGTTATTTAATCGGACCCGGATCTGTAATTTCGGCACATTCGGATCATGAATGTATAACTGCTGATGGGCTTACTAAAGGTGTGGATGATTATAAGAGAATCATCAGAAATCTTATAGCAAGATAACCTAAGGTATCCAATGGTTCAGATTACAGTTCACTATTGGAAACCTTCTAGGATCACCAAGCTTTGATAAGCATTGGAATGATTTACGAGATTAAGAATCGTGTTGTCGGAACCTCAAAGGTTGAAAGTTGAATTAGACTACAGTCCGGACCACTAGGAACACCAAAATGATTTGGCTGAGAGGAACCAAATGAGTACTAGTATCCAATGATTTGCTTAGACTGCAATACGACTAAACCCTTTGTTTCTTTTCCAGTTAGTGGTTAGCATTCAGATCAATAATTCCCAGTCATATTCTTTGTCTTGAGATATCAAGAATGTTCTATCGATGCTGCTTGAAATTAGTTATCAACTTTGTATTTCAGCTTCGGTATATAGCGGAATTCAATGAAAGAGTATTTCGGTGAGATCTTCACTCTGTTTGTTCTCAACTATTGAGCAAAACAAAGAGAGACTAGCGAATATCTTTTCCCTCAACTTGAATTCCTTTATTTCACTCAACGATTGACTGATGGCACTGCTAACATTGCAAGACAAAGGAGTGAGATAGCCTGTCACAGCAACGTTCTCAGTGATTGTTCGACAACTCCGTTTTTTTTGCGATTTTATATGACCCGTTGAGAGCTGAAAAGCGATTTCCATTTCAAACATTTGAGGCATTTTATCCTTCATTGCAACATGTGCTTACGAACAAAGTGCCACTACATTTAGTGTGATCAGACGCCATACTCCTGGATTATACAACCATGCAAGCCTCTTGGAATTTGCGAAAGGATACTCACTCAGGGGTTTTCTCTTGCCGACTTCTGCCCCGAATGTTACATAGTGGAAAATCCCACGGCATCCCTTTCCAATCAAGCTGCGGCTAAAAGATTCGGCACAGAATATGAGTTTGATCAACTTCGCTTCGAAGAGTCCAACTTGCCGGAGAAAGCTAATGCTGTGTTGAATCGAGCGCGTACCTTTGTGAATATGAACTTTGAGCCAGATGTTAGAGATAATCTTGATATTTTTTGCTCTAACGAGCGACTCAACCTCGATGTTTATAGTCATCTTTACCTCGTCGTTTTTCAACAACTTCTACCTCACCTTTGGCTCACTATTAGAGCTGGTCGAGCACAGGAAATACCCCGAGAGCATAGAATTATAATATTGCAATTAAGGCAGGCTATACTTCGAGATCTTGCATTTAATTATGCAGAGACCAATTACAAGGAGAAAAAAGAGGAAGGAAAATGGAGACAAGCGATGGGTGCCGACGCCCCGCTCATTGCAGAAGTTTGCGTTAATCCTTCAGCTGATAGATGCATGATATGCCTGGAATCGCTGAATAACGGGCCGTGTCTAAAGTTAAAGTGTAACCACACGTACCACAAAGATTGCCTTGCACTGATGGTCGAGTTCAAGGGATGCGCCATCTGCAGAGATGAATGCCGTGGTCCATTGCCTGATATATCAGTAGAGAATGATGGACCATGGCCAGAATGGTTACAAGCGATCGCTCCTTTTCAACGCCCACGAGTACAGGAAGAGCTTCTTGCGCAGCCTCCCCCTACAGATGAGGAAATAAGTGGATTAGAGGCGGCCTTCAATCAAACTCAAAAAAGAACTGCGGAGTTGTACGAGAATGTGCTGCGTGATCAACAAGATCTTTCGAATGCCAGATTCAAAGTGGAAGGCACTGAACACAACATGAAAGAAGCTTCGTCGAATATAAGTGAGCTTGTGTGGGTCGAACATAATAGTCGCATGGCTGCTGGAGTAGACGAGGGAAAGGAACCGATAAAGGAAACATGCACGCGCTATGAACAAATGCTCTACATGAAAAGACTGGAGGTAATGGATTACGAGTTCGATCACATAAAAAGCCTTAAGGAATACAATAAGTTACCTTCTGATGCTACCCAAGAGCTCAACCATAGGTTATATCGACGGAAAGAGTGGGTAGGCGCGCGAAGTCTATATCATACTCAGAAAAGAAAGCAGACAATAGGACAGGCATTGGAAAGTATTTACTTCAATATTCTACCCTTTGACGACACATGGAGTCTTCGCAATCTCAGGGAGGAGGAAGGCGAAGCAGAGGAAAGGTTGAGTCAATCTGAACACCTGTGGAGACAAAGTATAGTTGCGCGGGATGACGCTAAAGATAGGTGGGAATTTGCTCTATATCATAAGTCTTTGTTTGAGTCCAATGAATAATGCGATCAATCTATATCGAACAACACGAAGAGATTCTATATGTTGTATTTAACCAAAGATAGGGAATAGTAGTGTGAATTTGGGAGGGTTGATTTCACGTATGATCTCATGTAAACAATATTTTAGTTACTTTCTGGTTGAAGTGCTGCTGGTGCGATCTTCTATTTGAATTGAATACATTGGGGTTTTGACGACAATAAGAATTTTTACATTAAATGTATTAGAGATCTTTCATCACTTTAGTTAAACCATTGAAATATTATTTGAAATCAATCGTAGAGCGATAGTGTAGTGATGATGCTTTATAAAATAAGTCATTGAACTTCAAGGAAAGTTATTTTCCATCCACCAGATCTAAAAATTCAAGAAAACAAAGAATGCTGGAAAAAAATGACAATAGGGTTTTGGTGTACACGACTAGAAAACTTTCCAGGCCTATGTCTTTCATTTTAAGCCAGATTAAATTCCCACAAGACATTTATTTGACATGGCACAGTCTTTATTAAATACTGTAGGTGGTAGAACTTCCAACATCGTTACTACAAAGCAATGGAAGAGAGCTGAACTGAAAACATCTTGTATCCTCTATCTCAAAAGTGCGAGCATGGAAAGCATTGCTACTTTAAAGATGCCATTTTAACCAATATTGACCGCCAGAGATAGAGCGAAGGGCACTGGCACCTAAGCAGCTGTTGAGGGTGTGAAAGTCGCTATGCTTCAGACCAGTGACATATATCACTTGATATAAGATGGGAATTTTGCTAAAAAAAAAGACCTAACCAATGAATAGAAGCGGTGCTGAAGAAGATGTTCACAGTTCCTAACATGAACGAGGAAGGAGGGTAACTTCAAAGAAGAAGGTAGCGCGAACATTGAAACGATAAATCATATCGGAATGAGAATCCATTGGGCGTTCATACGCAAAAGAAGATTTACTTGGACCTGGATTGATGGAAATGTGTGAAGATCTAGAATAGATGGTTTGGCTGCTGTGATTGTCCAGAATTTGGGTGATAAAATTCATGGGTGCTGGTGGTGCGAAGCTTAAGGTGCCAAGCTAATAAGTAAAATGAATGACCCCGGCCAAAAGGTAATTACTCTTGATTACAGAGTATAACCTCAATCTCTCATATGTGTATCCTCTGAACATCAACAATCAAACGAGCTCGAATTCCTAAACTTATTTTTATCAATAATTCATCATTCAATTCTTAGTTTTATCCCAGTCACATGACAGCCCAGCTCCCTAGCTATGTTCATAGCACAGCACATCCCACCACGTTCCTACTTGGCACCGGTACTTCAATATGGTCTTCTCTCCTCCCACAACTCCTTTCCACAAACCACGAACTCATTCTTGTGACCTGCTTTTGGGCTTCTTCCTCTAGCCAGCGCGATATTTGTCAACTCCTCCTGAGACTATCGGAACGTGCGGTTTCAGATCAAAAAACCATCCATGTCCGGATTTGTTTTTCATCTCTTTCAATATCGCAAAAGATATTTCACACCCCTTCCTCCGACGGATATTTGTACCCAACATCTCAATATCCTTCACTTGGACTTCCATCTGAGTCGGACATACCGGGGTTAAATCTACGTGTCAAGTCGATTTTTTTCCGCCCATGTCACGTTTTGCATGGGAAATACATCATACAAGATACTCGACGCATTTGGTTTCCGAGTTGTAATGTGAGTTGGGAGCCATGGGGAGAAGGATGTATTGGATTTGAACGCGGGGAGCTGGTAGAAGATTTGCGGAGTTATTGGAGCAGGATCTGGAACGGCGATGGTCAGATGACAATTCCCGAAATGTCGTGGACGTCGGCTCAGCTAGCAGAGAGGAGTCCATCGATACATGCCGAGCTATGGAATCCAGATTCATCATTGTTAAGTGTCGTCGACCTATCAAAACTTCCACAAAACACCGAAACACTTCTTCTTCCACATACACACTCTGCATATAATCCATTTTCTGTTATTTTTAGACCGAATGCAAAAACACCCTCAACACCACTCAATACATTCTTGCTATCACGAATTTCAACAGCCAAAACATCAATTACAATCTACACTCCAAATATTACATATACACCAGTCATAAATTCAATATTCGAAGCATTAGATAAAGGTGTTGATGTCCGAATTGTGGTCTCGAAGAAGTTGATGATCCTAGAGCAATTAGTAACAGCCGGCACGATCACTGAATGGGAGGTATGGAAGATGAAACGTCGATATCGTAAGCTTGTATCTCGTTCATCACGGAGGGTCGATGACATTGAAGCCGGTAATTCTAGAATAGGAGCTTTAGAAATTGTGTATTTCAACCCCGCTCTCGTACGTATGAGTGATTCCCATGACCAGAATACGATAACTGATGGAACACTGGCGAGAGGATTTGAAAGCATGGGAAAGGAGAGCAAGCCAGTCAAGCTTCATCTCAAAATGACGATAATTGACAATGAAATAACGATTCTTGGCAGTGGCAATATGGATCGGGCGAGTTGGGTGACTAGCCAGGAGTTGGGAGTCGCAATTTTTTCTGGGGAAGTATCTAATAAATTGGTCGAAGTTGCCAGGGGGGTTTACGGATGAATGGATAGTTGCATGATAGGTCTTGTGGTGTATATCGAATCACCACAGAATAGCGTATTGATGAATTAGAAAAGGCCAAAGATTGCACATGCCATGGCACTAGGATGCGAATGAAAAATAGAATGGATACTCATCGATACAAAAACGGGTACATTGTTACCGCGTGTAATCTTTTTTGAATGTTACAATTCATTTGTTGATAAGCTATCGTCACCTTGAGGTATTCTTCCTAACGCCTTCATGTATGCATCATTACATACTATGACATGCTCCTCAAACCCAGAGTCGAACGTTAAAATTCTTCCACCGCACAATTAGGATGCAATACATAAACAACTGATTCCTCTGACCTCGAACTGCCTTCCCCATTCGTGTTATCCTCATCAACCAATCCTTGCCCACGAATTGCCATTAAAATATTTTCCTATAGGATCAAGTGTTAGTCCGAAATTCACAAAGCCTTCCATGTACGACGAGCTGAAGCGACGAACAGGAGTAGAAAAGGAATGAAAGTAGTAACGAACCTTGAGCATCCTCTTGATAATCTTTTTGCACAATTTCATTTCTTCATGATATGCCTCTTCGTCAGCTAGATCACCTTCGATCTGTTCCAAATACCACTCTACCAACTTCTCTCCCTCCACTCCTTCACCGCTACCCAACTCATCTTCATTGATCCTCCTAACCAATAGGTTGACCACTCCAATGTATTTGTCATAAGTAATCTTTGTCTTTTGTCTTCCATCTCCTTCAGCCGGCGGTACACTTCCATTGGCATCCTGGGTATCCTCATCCATGGCGTCATCTGCATCATCACTCGCAGCTGGAGCTGGAACTTCCTCATCATCGTCATCAACCTCAACATCATCCTTCTCAACACTAATAATACTCTGTCTCAAAAGATTAAAGGCTTCAACAACCATTGGCTCGGTAATTTCCTCAACACAATTCGCCTTTGCAATAGCCTCACTTAATCGAATCATACTCTCCAATTGTCTGACTGTGATGCGATAACTGTTTCTACCTACGCCTCCTTGAGCATCATCATTCCTCAATTCTTTGTATTTTTGTACTAGTAATTCCTTAGCTTCATCCGTGAACTCTGGTTTAAAGGTTTTGGCAAAACGGATGTAGCGCTGGAGTTGCTCGGTCGTGAATTCGGGTTGCACTGCTTCGTCACGAAGTTGATGGATCCCTACAATATGTTCTGCTAGATGGCGATCCACAGTTTCGTTACATTCATCCAGAATAACAAAGAACAAATCGAAACGCGACATAATAGGAGCGCTCATATTAATATTAGCTCTCAATGTCGTCTTTCGGTTGTATCTCCCCCCTACAGGATTTGCAGCTGCGAGGATTGAGGTTCGAGCATTCAACGTTGCTTGGATACCTGCTTTAGCAATGGAAATGGTCTGTTGTTCCATAGCTTCGTGAATGGCGACTTGATCACTGATATCCATTTTATCGAACTCATCAATAGCACAAATACCATTATCTGCTAACATCAGTGCTCCAGCTTCAATAGTGAATTCTCCTGTCTCCTCGTCTTTGACTACAGCAGCTGTGAGACCGGCAGCCGAGGAGGCCTTTCCAGATGTGTAGACCGCTCGAGGAAGAAAAGAGCAAATATATTTGAGGAATTGAGATTTCGAGGTGGAAGGATCACCAACTATGCAAATATTGATATCACCCCTAAGTTGCATTCCTTCCGGGGTAACTTTGGAAACACCGGACATAAGTTGAAGGAGAAGACCTTTCTTAACAATTTCATGTCCGTAGACCATAGGAGCGAGTGAATTGACGAGACGTGAGTAGATGTGGTCCGAATGAACCATTTCTTTGAGATCCTCAATTTCGGCATGTGTCATGGATGCAAGAACAGCTTCCTGGGCGTGATCTCCAGGCTCGTTAGGATCAATGGGAGCCGTTTGATTAAGGGATGCGAGAATGTTATTGGACTGTCCGTTGAGTTGTTGATTTGCTGCTGCTCCCTGGGTGGAAGTATCGGGTGTAACCATACATGACAAGAAAGCAAGTCTGTATGTAAGATCTCTTACACCGAGCGCTTTTAATCCAGTGACACCGCTTGCATCTCCACTTCGATTTTGTGTATCTCTAATCGCCATTGGTCGAACACCAGGTAAACCAAGTTGACTAACATCAGGAACCACAATAAGAGCTCCCGTGAAAATACATTTCTCTCCAGCCTTCGCACGATCGACAATTTCTCCACGAAGAATAACATCCATAGTTCTTGGCATACTTCCAGTAGGGATTTCAGAACTATTCTCCTGCACACGAACTTTCTGCCAATCCACAAATGTACTTTGTCTGATATCCAGTCTCCATGCTTGTCGATTGTTACACTCCAAATTCGGACATTGTGTAGGTTCGGTATATCTAAAGGTTTGTTCGACATTTGGTACAACATTTTTGCAGTTTTCGCATATGAAAGTGGCTAGGGAGAGTTCAGGTCGGACTTCTGAAGTTCTCGTAACGGTACCGGAGATAGATAAAAGTTGTCCAATGTTTGCAGTTCTCAAATGGCGTACTCGAGTGACTAGAGGTAAGTTATAAAAGGCCAACGCAAACAATTTATCGGTTTGTTGATTTGTAGTCTTGTCTCCTTGGAAATCGGATTGACTTGCAGATGCGGCATTGCTCGCCCCAGATGAAGTCTGATTACTCGATGCAGTAGGCTGACGATGATCTCTGAAATATCTCGGTTCGTATTTGGCGATCATATTGTGTAAAGCCTTCGTAAGGAATGGCAGGAATCTGTAGTATTCTTCAACTATTCCTTCTGCCAATGCGCCACCTTTGTATGAAGAGAGATGTGTATAATCGACATATAGAGTAGACAATTGATATGTTCTTAGCCCATGAATTTGCGCAATATAGTATTTATCGGTGGTCATCGCAGATGAAGGAGTTGCGCCGGATAGTATTGGATCTTCAACATATCTGCAAAAGCATTAGATGTGCGATGGAGAATATAAGAGCAGAACTCACGACTCAAGAAATTCCTCAAATGTGAGTTGTACATATTGCCCAATCGCATCCTCCACTCTTGGTATTGGCCTATCACTCTTCCTCGGACGGTTAGTATTTTGTGGAATGGCATCATCTGCGAAACCTTCATCATCACTCATAGCACCAGCGCTCTCGGATGGGGGACCTCTTGGTCTACCAGATGTTGAAGAACCCCTATGTCTACGAGCCTTGGGAGTCCCAGCTCTTGAAGAATTTCCAAAGTCTGGTGTTGGCGCATCGGACATCATTACGGATGCCATTTTGTGCTAAAATTGAAGGAATGGCGAGTGAGTTGGTTGATTAATGAATTGTTTGTTGTTGTTTACTTTTGAGGGGCATAAATTTAGGAGTCGTCAAAAATTCCACGTCGCGTTGCCAAAAACACGGAGATTTCTATCCTAGCGCGACCAGGTTACCGTAATAGATTGATTTTTGACATCCCAGCACCTGGTGCACCCAATAGCTAGAGTACGGTACGTGATACAGACTTTACACGCAATGTACTAATAATTTCCACTTGTGCATCACACAGTCTTACCAATTGCAATTGCCAGTGGTGGTCCTCTCCTCATTACCAGCCATTATGCAGTATCACGAATCGTGCTGTTCCTTCATAGCATCGAAAAGCCTTACCGAGCCCACCATTTAGTATCTCAAAAAAGATCAATTGTGAGTTCGTGGACAGATGAGCTGATCTTAACTCTTTACGACCAGAATTCTGGAATCGTCCTTTAAAGGAAGGTCCTCGCAAGAAAGATGACGACGCCAAAATAAGGACGAGAGTGTAAGTTTCAATCTTTTTGGTCGTGGAAACGAAATGACCAAGAGTGTAAAGTCTTCCTCGACATTGACTGCTTGCTTATTGCTGATGTTGCTCATTGCTGATGTTGCTCTATCATGAATATTTTGAGGGGATACGAGAGAATTGCACCGTCTTCACTTGGCCCAATAATCCTACCAAGAATTTGCCGCAACAATTCCGACGTTAACAAGCGTGTATTATCACTGAGCTCCTAGTAGCATCAAATGCGATATTGATAGGACGGTGAATTGTGATTCGTCTGCTCGCCCTTGGCAGGACTTGGGAGCCTTGGAGCGCAGCCATCAATGTGCTGTACCAATCACAAGTGTGAAATATTGTACCACAAATAATTCTGATTTGATCATTCTGGATTGCAACAAGACATCGGCGCAAAGACCAAGACTACAAAAACTTCGAGAACCGCCTCTCATCTCTTGACCACCTTCCTCATCAAGAAGGGCGGATACTCCCAGTGATCATGAGGCACGGCATGCATCTCGAGAATATGTTGATTTTCCAAATTCAGGTACAGGCCCGAGGAAGCTCTTGGGGCTGTGAATTGAGGTTGTCGTATATCGCATTGTGAAGAGTAGGATGTCGGGACTCGTCAACCAAAAATCATAATGGGTAGGCTATCATCGGGACCTAACAAGCAGGAAATGTAACCTCTTTGGATGCTGCATGTGAATACGACTTCAAATACCAAGGAAAGGAAATAAATGTTTATCATGCCAAGTGTTGCATTGGGTGACATGAAAATGGTTAGTGAATTTTGACACCATGTCGTGCTACCCTTCATATATTCTCCTGTTTCCCCTCAATATCATCCCATTTCAATTCATTGTTATCATACTTGTGATTTATTTTAAGCTCTTTCACTGCGAACTCTACCCTCGGCTGCATGAATTCAAGAGTTACTTGTTGATGGTACTTTACTTTGACCATACTGCATATTGGCTTTCATGAACCGCATGTCGATACCCAGCTCGAACTGTGCTGCGAAACTCTCCACCTAAGACATAAAACATGAGTACTTATTCCTCACATCAAATCCATTGATGAGGCGCCAGATACTAATACAAAACTGTTAGCTTCCACGGCTACTACCACTGATGCACTCACCAGTGCTCCAGTATATCAAACCGGTCTGCTGGCAAACGCGCCAGATAATCTTGATGCCAAAATCTCCAGTGAAATTCATGCCTTCGATCATGAACCCTCCCTCGACGAGGATGGACTATTACGTCCCACTGAAGAAGAGAGAACTACACTTCGCAGAATTTCTGGTTCAATTCCATGGACTGCTTATATGATCTGTCTCATCGAATTTGCAGAGCGCGCAAGCTATTATGGTTGCCAATTTGTCTTTTCGAACTTTGTTCAATTCCCACTTCCGTATGTCCCCATATCTCCACGAGGATATGTTGTTCAATCCCGCGTCCACTGCTTACTGAACTAATAGCAAAGGAGGAAATGGAGCTGGCGCAACCCCCAAAGGTACCCAGCTCACACCAGGCGCTTTGGGTAAAGGTCTTACTGTTTCATCGGCCCTTGGTCTTTTGTTTAAATTCTTAGCATATACAGTACCTGTCTTTGGGTTCGTTCAGCACTTCTTCGTTTTTGGTTATCTCTTGCTTACTTAGACCTACAGAGGATGGCTCGCAGATACAAAATTAGGACGTTTCAAAACTATTTGTATCGGAGTTTTTGTCTTCGGAGTTGCGCATCTTGTTTTGGTTCTTGGAGCCTTACCTAGTGTATTACAAGCTGGTCATGGCATGGCACCATTTGTTATTGGAATTTTGATCTTGGCGTTGGGAGCTGGTATGTCTTATGAAATGCATCTAAATGTACAATGTTGATTGAAACCTCAGGTCTATTCAAAAGTAATGTTTCTCCTATGCTTCTCGACCAGGACACACAAAAGGGACTCATAGTCAAGACTCTACCCGATGGAGAACGTGTCATTCTTGATCCTGAAGTTACTGCTCAGAGACTCGCTCTCGCATTTTATGGTATGGTCAATGTTGGCGCATTCTTTGGTCTTGCTACAACGTATTCTGAAAAGAGAGTTGGGTTCTGGCTGGCTTATGCATTACCAATGGTTCTCTACCTCTTGCTTCCGATATTGCTATGGGCAATGAATAAACGACTGGTCAAATATCCACCGCAAGGAAGCGATCTGGGAAAGTTTTTCAGAGTTATCGGTACCTCCCTGAGAAGAAATGGCCTGAAGAAATTTGGGCGCAAGGGTTATCTCGATGCTGCAAAACCTTCGGTTCTCGCTGCAGAAGGTATCACTGGTGAACATAATGGTAAGCCAGTAGACTGGGATGACAATTTTGTCGAGGATGTCAAACGATCTTTGGAAGCCTGCACTATTTTCTTGTTCTTTCCAATCTACATCTTGAATGATGGAGGTATAGGAAACATCACGACATCCCAAGGTTCAGCAATGGTAACCAACGATGCACCTAATGATATTCTCAATAATTTCAATGCTCTTACCGTTATCGTTACCATCCCCATTCTTTCTTACGGAGTTTATCCACTTCTCCGTCGCCATAAGATTCATTTTGGTCCTATCAAGAGAATAACATTTGGTTTTCTTATTGCCGCGGTTTCATCTGCCATTGGCGCGATCACTCAATGGAGAATCTATGAAACATCCCCATGTGGATATTATGCCACTGGTTGCGAAATAGGAACTGGTGTTGCTCCACTTAGTATCTGGTGGCAACTTCCTCAATGGATGATTGGAGGTATATCGGAATGTTTTTGCAATGTCACTGCCCTTGAACTTGCCTATTCAAGAGCTCCTGCGAATATGAAAGGTCTTGTCACTTCCATGTACTTGTTTGCTACAGCTCTCTCTGCTGCAATTGCACAAGCTTGCACTCCGAGTTTAGTGGACCCGTATTTGATTTGGCCTTATGTTGCACCAGCGGTATTGGGAACTTTAATGGCAATCTGGTTCTACTTTTTGTATAGACACCTTGATGATGATGAGTATGTTAGAGGTGGTGTCGGTGATAATTTGGGTGAGGAACCAACAGTGGAACGTAGGGAGTCAATTAGGACTGCTGATGCTACTCAAGAAGTTAGACCAAACGAAAAGGTTTAGTTGTGGCTCATTGTCCGTCGAGCCAGTGTTCAAGATGATAGGACTTCAGATAGTGTCTTGATCTGAAATCTGCGCGCATTCCTTTGGTAACGGTGGCTGGTCAGGGTTTTCACTATTTAAGTAGTTTTTGAGGAATGAAACAATGTCACTAAGATAGTATGAATAATTACTAAAATGAATGTTAGTTGTCAAATGCTCAGCCTGGGCTAGCATTCTGTCATTTTGGACCATCATGTACCGCATAGCAGATATTTTCCGGTCATCATTAAATGGAAACTATCCTATTTCAACATCTCCCAATAAGAAAGGTATCCTATCTTGTATATACAATAGAATTCATTTTACAACCCACTCCACTCCACTTGCCCGTATGCTGGTATGTTCTAGAATCTAGAGAAACATCAAGTCCTATCGAAGAGTAGTAATGCAGTAGTCTCATCGTGATAGCAGGCTACTAGATGGATCCGCATTCGCGATCTCAGGAGTGGATTCGAGTGGCATGGTTCCCTGTGGATCAAACCAATGGATTCTGCGTCCCGGATCTATCAATCGTGGGGCTTACCGGAATAAAGCTGTGTTAATTCGTGTCAATATTCGTTTGAGATATATAACTCCATGGTCGATTGAGCAATGGGACATGTACAACCAACTCCACGGGTTTGTTTGTTTGTTTGAGGACGAGATTTGGGAGGCAATGGGACTATTGGATTCTATCATAAACTGCAAGAAGCGAGGTTAATTCATGCACTTTGCAAGGAACAAATGGAGGATGCAATTATAAAATGTTGAATTAAACAGTGACAAAGTACATGATTAACAGAATTCCACAATACAAGACAAGCCCCTTAGATTATAGAAGATTACAACTGTGAAAGTGTAGTCTTGCTTCCCCCACCGCCGCCTACCACCTTGTATACTAAGCGCATGCAAATCAAACATCTTCTGCCAACAGATACAACTCCCAATACCTTGATAAGATTTTCAAGTAACCTTTACAGCTTCAATGTAGCCATTTAGGCTTTAAAGGCTGCGCATTGAGCAGGATGGCAAATGTTTATCGGGGCAGTATCCCCTACGCAACGTGTGCAGATACGGCCTTCGCAGCACTTGAGGGTATCGGAGCAATATCCTGTTCAAATCCCCAATGATCAGTCTTGTTTTTCATGGTACGCAAATCCAAGCTGTGAAAGTACGCTTTAAGAGGCCGCATGATTCTGAGACTTACCATATATTCCTGAACAGATTTCATTCGCCGCTTCTCTACTCTCTTTCACGAGGTCTCTCTTGCCCAGGTCATTTTGAGGCCTGCTTCTAGCTCCTTGAACACCTGTAACGGTATCAGCTGGAATGCCAAGAAAAGGGTGAGATTACGTCAAACATACCTGCTATCTCAGTAGTAGCATCAGGCGCGGCTGCAAGTTGACTAGGCATGGCCATGACCGAAGCCAAGAGTAATGTAGTTGCAAAGAGGAACTTCATGGTGGTGATGTATTGGTGGTTGGTATGCTTGCACTGTTATAATGTTTGCAAAGAAAGCTTGATGGTATGTATGAATGACTTGAATGATTGAAAAAAAAGGAATATGAGCACCTTCTTATACACATCAAGTTGAAGGTAATCATGATTGAGCCTCACTTTGTTCGATTTAGTATCGGCACTAGTATTGTCTTGATTGAGGTGAAGATAATCAGGTGTAAACCATACACAGATAATTTCAGTGTAAGCTTTCTGACTTTTTGAGACACGGGTGGCGATCGTCCAACGACTATACGCTAGGCGGGAATAGACGAAATAAAACTTAGCTCAAATGTACCGTGTCTCATATTTTATTTGAGAATACTTAATCAAGAGAATATGATAATGCTGTAATCTATAATTGTCAAGAATTCTGCATCACGCACGAAGGTATATACTATCAATCTTGTCTCACCGCCTTCGAATTTAAAGGTTCCAAGGTTGATTTGTGTGCGCAGAATGATTTGATAGATGGTAAATCGAAGGCGGTGAAACTAAAATTTGAGAGTTCACCTCCATATAGCACTATCTTTTAGTACTTCTTCATGGATCGGTGATATTTCAATATATATAGGATTGTGAAGATCGATATTAATCAGAGATAGGACATTTTATGATGATACAGTCTCGATGAGAGCTTGTGGAGAATTGTTTGGCAAACAAGTTTCTTCAATGAGAATAATGATCGGTACAATAACAATGAGGATGGAATAGAGTTGTGATCTAGTTTATAAACTCTCTGATAACAGAGAATTAGTACAAGCACGACGGATAGCAATTCTCCGAATGTAAGGGAAAATAAATTGTGAGATGTTGTTTCCCCAGACTACTTGTCTCAGATTGAATCTTGATCGACCAACCTTATATCCACGTTAAAACGGTAGTCATATTCAAATGTCTTTAATTTCGATAATCGTCGTAGATCGTAATTAAACTACTATATGAAGCTGTTCTATACTACTTACTCATAGAGATGAAGACAATCCCTCGGACTACTTAGGTTTTCCTAGTATTCCTTAATCTCAACCCTTTGTCTAACTCAATTGAAACCCCTCTTTAAAGTTTGACCTGTATGTTTAGGGTTTTAATACTCAATATCTTTCTTTCTGTCTTATAACCATATAGTAGAAAGTGATTAGAGAATATTCTTCAAACCTATATTCCAATAGATGGCTATATAGAGGTCAAAGAATAGTCTTAGCAACTAGTCAGCTAAAATACTACACTCGGTACAATAGAATACCATACAACTACCACTCCCATACGATTATGCCAACACCTAGTTCCTTTCCTTTTGTATCACCGTTGCTTGAGATTCAATATTCTTCGACATGAAGGTTCTTATGTGCCGGTAATCAATGTACATATCAAAAAGTACACCCTTTCCCTGTTGTCTCCCTCGCTCCCCTCTTCTTCATGATGCATAAACCTTTGAACACCTGTGTCGAGATCCTAATACCACATTATCTAAGCCCATGAGCATAACTTGGTATCAATAGCCAGCACCTGCGCGCTAATCCTAATCCTCTTGTCCACAGGTACATTCGGCGTCCCACTTGTAGTAATATACAAAATATGACTATCCCACGACGTACATCCAGAAACCGCAGCTGTCGGTCCTGCTACACTCGTAGAATTGAGACTACCCGCCACAATCTCGGTAGTAATCAGACCCCGTGAATCTACCGCTGGCGCAACCACGCGCTCGATAGAATTTCCAGAGCCGGTCGTAACATAAGCAATGGTGTCGCGGAGTGCAAAGTCATCCTACAACCAAGTAGAGCTCGCCTCGTGGGACAGGATTTCAACTGCTGCACCTGTAACTTCTTTGCCGTCTTTGTGGATGGGAAAGCGTACAAGCATGCCTAGACCTGTATTGGTGAGGTAAGCCATTCCGTCTTCGATTTTGATGCCGTTAACCCCTACAGCCCCAAGGCTGGTGTGTTAATGTACCTGTGTGTAGGTGTTGTTGATGGCAATGAAATATTTTCCGGAGATGGGGTCTAGATTGTAGACTACGCCAGCGGCAACATCGTTGACGAGCACATTAGACGGCCCAACGCCCCACCGAGGCAAGGAAGTCATACCGTTGAGAAATTGACCTGAAGAAATGTTTGCAATGGTGAACGATGTTGCCGTGGTCTGCGTTAGATTTAAAGAATCGACACGACAAGTGCCAGCGACTGGACCTGTACTCGAAGAGAAGCCACCACCATTTACGGCGTAGACACCATGATCATACTCGGTGATGCCAAATATGGTGAGGCCATCGAAATTATGTACAACTGTCGGGGTATAGTTCGAGTGTAGGGGGTCATTGTTATGGACTGAAGAATTATAAGGCAGTGTAAGAAGAAGCTCGCCATTAGGACGAACTGCAATAGCCTCGAAAAATGTTCCGAGTGGGTATTCGTAAAGAAGGCGAACGGCAGTTTCGTTTCCAGAAGACAATACTCTTGGTTTCTGGTGTGGTGGATTTGCAAGTGCTAATGCAGGAGCGGAAGCACATGCGAGCAGATTCACAAGGGGAGCCTACGCCATGTCCTCCGCAGAAGACCTCTCAATAATGCCTCCATCATATACCGTATATAAGCCGCCATAAGATACTGGTTCCTCATCCACCAGTACCTCGTTAAGGTCAGCAGTAGCCAACCAAGACGTTTGTCGATCAAAACCTTCTGTCTTCTTGGCGTTGGGCCTTAGGGTCCCTTTGAAAGTGATACATCATATGTGACGAGAGGAATCTATGCGAGAGAGAGTCTCGATAAGTCCATCAACATCGCACCGCAGTTCTTTGCGATTGTCGACTGTAATAAAAATTTGCCGAAAGACGAGAAAAATTACTGCCTCATGGCAAGCCTTGCTTGTCAAGCTAAAGGCGTAGAGAATAAGCCGATGCGCTGCTTCGACAAAACCTGCGATATTCTGTAGTACTTTAAGTGGAAAAGAAAGAAAAGCTATTCTGGTTGCGCTTGTAATAGAGGCCCTATATCCTATGAATGACAATGATAATTGAGGAAAGTAAGACTAGGTCGAGATATTAATCTCTCAATGCAGCCTGTGTTGAAACAATGATACAGTAGGCTAGTAAAGTAATTCTTATCTAAATTCAACGAGTAGGTCTTTGAGTGTATGTTTTAACAGTTGATGTAAGGAAAGCTCATCTGATGTGACGGTACTCTGCTGAGGCTTTTACCCAGGTAGCGCTTAGCCAACTGCAGTGTAACACGGCGTTGATCGCACGCTATAACTGTGTTAATACTTCGGAATTCGTATTTTGGTAATCTTATATGATTAGTACAACGCCTTCCTACATAGGATTGTAACCTCATGACGGTTTGCTATTGAACTAATAATTATTAAATCAATTATTGTTGCTCCAAATCTTGGTTTTTATGATTTTAACTACTTAAAATTCAATTTCAGATTTCAATCATTATAGAGTTATTAATATTAATATAAATACCTCAAATGTCTACACCTTAAATAATCTCGAGATAGTTAGTATTCTCCTAAGAACTATCTTCTCTTATATACTTTTTATATAAAACTTTATAACTTTTGAAAACTAATAATAAATTGAAACGAAAGTTATAAAGTTTTTTTGATAGATATATCAAATAATTCTATTAAAATTATATTATACTTTTTGTAAAAGAATAAAGAACATCAATATTAATTTTAGTTTATATCTTTTATATAAAAAACTTTATAATTTTTAATTTAGAAAATTAGAGTAAATTTAAAGTTATAATTTTCTTTATAAAAGTAAGATCGAAAAGATTTTATTCTAATTGAATTATATTTATAAAAAGAAAGTAAAAATAATAGTTTTTATTATAATTAACGTAACATATGGGGAACTTGAATATATAGGGAACTCGAATACTTTTAGTCTATTATCAACTTGAAATTGTAATAACTTTTATTATATATATTTAATTACTTTCTATATTTATTCAAATTAAAAAGAAACTTTAAAAGACTATAATTTCATTTCAATTGAAAAAATTTAAATCAATTAAAAAAATTATAAAGTATTTTGAAATTCTTAAATCTATTTTAACTAATAAATTAACTAATATTGTTTTAATTAAAAAATAATATAATAAATATATCTTTTTAAAGGCATTCAATCTAATATTAGCTTATTATATAATCAGATCATATGATCGTCGCTTATAAGCTTACGAAAGCAACCATTAATCCGAAAACAACCATCAATTCGAAAACGACCATTAATCCGAAAACGATCATTAATTCGAAAACGGCCATAAAATACGAAAACGACTATAAAATAAAGAATACAAAAAGGGGCTTTATTTCGAAAAAATGAACGGATTAGGAAGAGATCTACAAGAGATTAACGAAAGCGGAAAAGCTAAATTAGTAGGAAAAAGCATAAAAAGAGGTCTTTTTTCTTTTAAATGTAGAATAAGAGAGATTATTATTCAATACAGATTCTTTAATATCACGTGCTACACTGCTTATATAATCTATTTTAGTTGTTAACTAGAGCCAGCTTCTATTATATACTATTAGCCTATGACCAACGATAATATTAATAATATATTTTAAATAAAAAGATTTATTAATTTTAATATATACAAACCTTATATAAAACTTTATAACTATTAATATAAAATATCTAATTTAATCAAAAGTTATAAATATTTCTTATAAATAATATTAAAATAATTTTTATTCAGATTCATTATTTATATTTATTAAATATAATATATAGTATAATATTTATTTCTTTTAATTATTAAAAACTAATCTATATAAATCAATTAGATGAGATTACTTTATATTGTTATATAGAAGCTTTTAATTCAAAGTGACTGAAAAAAGAATAAAGAAAAATTAAAAAAATTTAAATTCTTTTAATTTAGTAAAGAATATAAGAAAGCTTTATTTATAAGAATAATTATATTAAGAAAGATTTATAAGAGATTAATAAAATCTATAAAGTTAGACTAAATAGAAAAAGTATAAAATAAGACTTTATTCCCTTAAATATAGAATAATAAGAATAAATGAATTTATCTTTTAAATTCAATAAAAATCACATGTAATATTGCTTATATAATTATTATTAGTTGTTAATCAGAGCCTGATTCTTATATTAGACTTAATTATTAGTCTAATCCTCTTATAAATCAATTTCATTATATACTCATGAGCTATAATAAAATCAAATAATAAAAAGTAGTTTTAATATTTAATTACTATTAATATCAGAAATCGCGCTAAAAGCATGAGGCGTGTTAAGTAATTAGAATAATTAATATAGTCAATTTTATTATATATAGCTTTTAATAAAATATATACTATACCGTTTCTAATTTTATAATTTATTCTTATATCTTTTCTATATCCTAAAGGGATTAAATTTTTCTTTTTGATTAGATTAAGATTATATTCTAAAAGTTTTATTCTCTTTTTTGCTCAGATATTTTTAGGGTTAGATATTATCTTAATATTAATAGTAATCTAATAATTAATAATTAATGAATTGTTTTCAATTAAGGAAATAAAGAAATTTATTAAAAGTATATAATAGTAATGAAGCAACTAATGTTTTATAATATAAACCCTTTTTATTATTTCTTTTAAATTACAAAAATTTATAAGTATATTCAAACTATTGTTAGCTTGAAATAGATTCATAGATTTGATATTATATACTCCCTTAGGTTCTATATTGATTAACTGTTATATATTCTAGATAAAATTATTAAATTTGAATAGCTTTCTTTACTAGAACTATTGATTTACAAAACCTGTATAAATCCCTTAATTTAAAGAATAATTGAATTCTTATTATAGATTTAAAGTTCTGATTTAAAGTTAACTTAACCCTAGTAATATCACCTTGAAAATTACTTTAATTTATTAGTAAAATATTCGATCAATAATATACTTAATTATCCTATTGTTTTACTACCTTCTATAAATAAGAAGTGGTTAATTTAATGAGTGTTCTAACGGAAATCAATTATAAAATATACCCTCGTCTTGTACTCTTTTCCTAATGAAATAGATTATCGTTAATAATAGTCATTAAAAGAACCTTAAAATAATAGTTAGGGTTGAATTATTTGCTATTACGAGTTCGAAGTAAAAGCGAGTTATTTATTACTATATAAAATATTTATACAACTTGGAATAAAGAAGAAACTCCTTAATTTAGATGGTTTTACTAAGATTTTAGTAATTTGCGTACTGAGATATATATTTATAATACTTTTTTCAGATAAAATTCATCACATAAATTTTGAAAGAGTGTAAATTCTAATTGACTAAATCTCGTCGATATAAGGAAAAGCACAACGACATTCTGATATTTTTAATAATACTTAAGCCTCAAACCTCCGTATAAATGACTTGTATAGCTCGTAGACTTCTGTGATACCTGATAACTCTGATCAGTTCAGTCCCAAGGCGTACCGCCGTCCCGAGGAGCGTGGATCGAGGTACGGCTTCTCGCCACACCCACAGATACGATTCCCCACCCGCTTGGCCGTGTAATCAAAGGTAGCGCACTATTATCAATATTATTCTTATTAGCCAATTTCCCACTATACCATCGAGCGAAAGAGAAGGGAAGATTCTAGAGAAGAGGAAGATCATACATGATATACCGCCCGGTTATCCCAAATAACGAGGTCATCAGCCGCCCACTTTACGCGGAGTTGCAGCTGGTGGTTGTCGACGAGCAAACGCTCCAGCAGCTCCAAAACCATACGGTTCTCAAGATCCCCCAGACCTTCAATAGCCTCGAGGTGGTGACCCATCGCATACAGACTCTTCCAGCCTGTCACGGGATTAGTGCGTACGGCGGGGTGGCTTGCTCGCAGCTCAGGACCGACGTTCTCGGGAGCACCACGTGACCCGTTCCACATACGATCGACGATATTTTCGGGACGATGGCCGGGCGGCATGAAAGTTGCCTATGGAGGGTGTGAGTATATTCACTTCATTCGGTAAATTCAGGCACAACAATGAATCATGGAAAAAAGGTCATACCTGGCAACTCTCCAGCAGCTTCGCCATGGGAGCCGAGAGCAGATCGTAGGCTTCGTATGCGGAGGCGAACAGGGTGTCGCCTCCTGATGCGGGAGTTACTTTCATGTGTAGTATGGTGTAGTCAGCGGGTACATTCTCGTAGCTACAGTCGGTGTGCCAGCCATCTGAGTGAGATTGCTTCTTTTCCTTCTTGCCGAAGCCAGCTTGTTGGACAAGCTTCTTCTTGGGGTCACGTCTATTTGAAGTAAATTAGTTCTTTTTTGTTCTTACGCTTGCGATTTTGATTGAGCCAGGAGCCATCACACATGAGGAAAAGAAGGAGCAAATACTCACGCCAATGTCGTCAACTCAGCATCAATCGTCCCATCCGGTAGTTCTGTCTGGTTCAATGGGTGAATGTTCAATCCTGAAGTATATGGACGAGTCGTCAATTGGCCCAGTCGGTGGCAGAGCAATTTCTGATCGGCAACTGTCAAGTTCTTCTGCCCAGGGAAGACGCATACGCCACGTTGAGAGATAGCAATGGCCAAGTCGCGGATAACAGCGTCGGATTCCTGCCCTCCTGATTGCAGAATCTTGGCAAGGTCGATGTCGTCGAAGGCTGTGCCTATCAAGGGAGTGAGCTCCCTCTGCTGATAGCGTGAGAGAATCCCAGTCGGCTGGAGTGGGGAGAGGTACTTCTGAAATATCAGAGGCCTATAACTGCTCACTGCAGGTGAAGTGATGGTCTCAGTCAATGTAGTTGAGATTGCCATTGCGAAGGTTTGGAAAGAAGCTTTGAAATAAGTCTACACAAGAACGAGCTCATAAGATACTGTTAAGTTGGCTGAGTGAGAGGCGAGATTCGTTCTGTTTAAGAAAGTTTGGAGGTATCTAAACTTTGTGAAATTTGAGGGCGAGTCAAGGGAAGATGTCAACTCTGAGCGTTAACTGTCAGAACTTATCTTATCCGCGTCTGTGAGATGTAAAGAACTTAGAAAAGTGTTTTGCCTTATTGTTGACTAGAAGTGGCTTCAAGAGCCATTTAAATAGTTCTTGAAAAGACTGTCAAACAGTCCATTGTTCGGACCTTTACGGGTCACTCAATAAGCCGTGGCATCATGTGATCATAAGAATGAGATGAGGTTATTCAGAACTTCGGCCGAAGCATCGGACAATTCTTCATAGTATCTAAAACTGAAAGTTAAAACAACCTGGTTCGTAGTTGCCCGAAAGATTGTAACAATCTGCTAAAAAAGCACGTCAGTGCATGGTGCCAGGATGTAGTTGCCCTGCTCTGCGTCCATTTGGCCAATGGGAATACTATGATCTGGAATGAAATGTAAGTGAACGTTAACATACTTTCTACGATCCTTCGGACATGTACAAAGTATAAGACATAAGATAAGACATCCAGCGTTTATGGTACTGAATACAACGGTCAACTTGAACGGAAAAGGCAGCTGCAAGTACACTGCCTATCTTGCATTATGGGTCATATGCTACCAGGGATCTATCTTCAAGGAGGTTCAGCTACCATGTAACAAGTGTCGTAACAATCTGAATACAGATTGAAGTGCTAAACAAGACTCCATTTTAATCGAGAAGAGAAATCACCCCGATTATCTTGCATTTCATATCAAGGATTCTATTCACTAGGAAGAGATGCGACTACGTGGCAGAGGCCAGCGGAATTGCTACAACTTTGTACTCACAGTTCATGTGCTTATGATGTTTTAATGACGAGAGATAAGAGTACAAAGCCGGCTTCGCTTCTTGATGAAGCGAAAAGTATTTTGAGAGGTATAAATACTGTTTTTTAGCGTATCGTTTCTAGGCTGCACAAAAATTATCTATATTTGCAAGTGAACTAGAGGTAATTCGCCCCATAGGTTACTCATCAGAGGCTCTACCTACCCTATATATTATCTACTAGAGATCTTATCTACTCTAAAGGTTATTTATAGATAATCTACAAATTCTATTTTCGATCAAATATTAAGCTGTTCTCAGATCATTTTGTAGCCTAAAAGTGATCCAAGTGTAAATGATCTGCAGATAATTGAAAAATCCACAAATAAATAAGTACCGGCAGGTAATGTATAAAAACTCCACGGATTACCCGTTTCAAGATTTGAATCACTTACTTTACGACGGATTACCTGCACATTGTCTGCTAGGATCATTATCCGCCCTGTGGGTACTCGTTACTCGACCTAGCCATATTTTTTATATAACAAATATGCGGTTTACGAGAGCATACTCGTTAAAATGTGACGCGGGGCTGAAGATTCCCATGTACCGGCTCCTTAACCTGGCTCCCCGATGAGTGTAAACATAATAACAAACTTAAATGTGTAAAATGCTTAATCTTAAGCCTCTAGATCCACGATCTAGAGCTTCTTGAGTTATTTGGCCCTCTTTTTAGACTTTTGGAAAATGCAAGGAGGAGTTGTGTTCACAAAAAGCTTAATAAATATTGAATGTTCTGCAAATCACAAAATACAACCGCGCAACAAGTGGAACGAACTCTAGAGCGTAACTCAAAGTATCAAATGTGAAAGATGCTTAATCTTAAGCCTCTAGATCCACTATCTAGAGCTTCTTGAGTTGTTTGACCCCCTTTTAGACTTTTGGAAAATGCAAGTAGGGGTTGTGTTCACAAAAAGCTTAATAAATATTGAATATTCCACAAATCACAAAGTACAACATACAATCACGCAACAAATGAAACAAACTCTAGAGCGTAGTCCAAAGTATCAAATGTGAAATCGAGGATGACTCCGCATGAGAAAACAGGAAGATTCGCCTTCGGGCATACCCGTCACTAGGCTGCGCAATGGGTACCCGCTGAGCAGATAATGACGCTAGCGAATAATCTGCAGATAAACCATTATAGATTAGATAATCCGAATATTTGAATGAATACTCGTGCGATCAGAAAGTATGCAACACTTCACCTACTAATCACCTTGTGTTTTGCCACTTAACGGGACGTGCATGTGAGTGGAGTGTGTCATACTTTCTAGCCGCACGAGTAATCTATAGAGCATTTGCAGATTGTCTGTAGATAACTATTCATTTATGAAAGTTTATTTACCTATACTCGTACAATCAGAAAGTATACAACTCCGGCGTTATGAGAACCGGATTAGTCCTCTTGTAGTTTATCATCTTATGATATATACATCTAGCATCGGAGTCGTATACTTTCTGGTCGCACATATAGATAATCTGTAGATTATCTATACGGAGTAGATAATATTAAACCCTCTATAGATATTCTATAATGCGGTTGAAATCTCTAACGGGTAACCTATAGGGCGGATTATCTACAGATTATCAAAATCCCACAGTTAATAGTCGGTTCTCTATGGACCAACCACCTCGTTCCAAGTCGGGGAAAGCAAGTGCCCTCGGAAAGCAAGTGCCCCCGGAAAGTAGGTAACCCTGTGAGTGAATTATGTCAGGGTCGACCACTTTACCACTAGCTCACAAAAGCGTGGAGTATTCCGGATCATTCGGAACAGTAAATCGTAATAGATAAACCCTGTCAGGTGATCGCTCCATGACAAATTGCATCAAAATCACACTAAAATCCATGAATGCTATTGGGCTGGACCAAGGATAGAAGTTGTTAATGTTTATAAAGGATAACATGCATTAGTCTCTCTAATCTATAAATGAGGGAAGCATATACATCAGGCACTTTGTAAGACATGGAGCCTTTAAAGTGGGCCTCTATCATAAGGCTTTACCGGGGGCAATGCGGATAACCCCACGCCCTACCATTCCCACGTCTAGAAATACACAATTTTAGAGCCAATCAGCTTCTCTCCAAACAAAGTAAAACGCCCTAAAACGGAAGTATTTACTAGAACTACAAGGCATTTGATGAATAATCCATTGAATGATCAAATCACAAAGCTTTACTGCAGCCCTAACCCACGATGAGCTTAGATAATCATTTCTTGCAAGCGTCGGCCAATTCTGCAAAAGAACACGGCAAGTATTGTGGTCCCCTGGTTTGGGTGGACATGAGCCCTCCTCCAACCATCCGAAGTCTGACGGGTTCACAACCTACCCCTGGTAAGTTGGTGAACCGAGGCTTACCCGAACGATTAAAGATTAGGAAGCACGATTCCCTCTTCATCTGCGGATTGTAAGGCGTACATATTCTCAAAATTGGCAAGTAGGAGGCACGGCAACAAAGAAGTCATCTACGCCGCACAGCATGAGCGAAACATCTCAGCAGCAGCTCCCGCTGCAAATTTTCACTAACGATAACACCACTATTGTCAACTCGGTCAACGACCATAGCAAACCACTATCGAAATCAAAAGATAGCGATTCAACAGCCACTGTTCAACTTAACACCTTCAAAGACCAGCAGTCGAACAATCTGCCGCACAAGAAGCTCATGCAAGTATTCCCACTCTTAGCTCTAGCACAGTTTACGGCATACCTAGATCAGACGTCTATCTCAGCAGCCGTGCCCAGCATCGGGGAAGCGCTAAACCTCGGCCCTCAGCTATCATGGGTAGCAACGTCCTACCTCATGGCAACGACGGCCGTGCAGCTACTCAATGGACGACTCAGCGACATTTTCGGCCGCAAGCAGTTGCTGTTGACGTCGCTTGGCATCCTTGCAACGGGTAACTTGATATGCGGGTTTTCAAACACTCCAGCCATGTTGTTTACTTTCCGTGTTGTATCTGGGCTTGGGGTGGTGCCATGTAAGCGTGTCAACCTTCTTACTCAAGTATCCTTCTTCCTTTCTTCGTTTTCAATTAACTGATTGTTATTATTTTTTCTAAAAAAAAAGAACGGCTCTAGTCCAAATCATTGCCAGCGATGTTACGACGCTACAACAGCGAGGCAAGTACAATGGCTTCATCGGTCTAGCGGTCGCTTTTGGAAGTGGATTGGGGCCTTTGCTTGGTGGTGCCATGGCGACCAAGGTTTCTTGGAGGTGGACGTTAGTATTCCCACCTATTATGACCACGTCTTAAGTGATATAGATTGCTGACGACAGCTCTAGCCTCTGGTATGATGTACCATGGCTAGTTATCTTGTCTATTATGCTCTTCACGGTGCTTCCAAGCAGCAAAATGGCTTCTGGCACCAGGTCGAAACTTGGTATGATTGATTGGATCGGTGTTGCTATGAGCGTTGCTGCTATTGTTCTATTGTTGGTAGGACCTCTCATTTTCAAATTTGCTGTTTGCTTTGGCTGATCTAAGTCAATCAGGTACCTTTGTCTCAAGGTGGCTCGACCTTTGCGTGGAACAGCTCCCTTGTCATCGCTATGCTCGCGATCGGAGCCGTCACTTTTGCTGTCTTCTTGGCTGTGGAGTGGAAGGTGGCTAAATTGCCCATAATGCCTAGTGAGTGCTTGCTATCTCGGCTATTGTATCACTTGGCATCTACTAACGTGGCAAAGTACACCTCTTCCGGAACGGTCTATCATGCAACATTCTTCTCGTCCAAAATGTCCTTTACGGCATCGTCTTCTGGGGCAACCTCTTTTACATGCCCATCTACTTAGTCAATGTCCGTGGCTACACAGCTATTATGGCAGGTGCTATTATTATGCCTATGGCAGGATCTCAAGGGCTGGGCTCCATCTTATCAGGTCTTATCATTTCACACACAAAGCGCTATAATCCCGTGATGGTCTTGGGACAATGGGTATGGGCTCTACTCCTCATCCCACAGGCCTTCTACTCACGCACCACACCCATCTGGGCCATCTGTGTCGTAGGTTTCTTCCAGGGCCTAGGTACAGGCTTCTGCTTCCAGCCAAGTCTTGTAGCCCTCCTGGCACACTCACGCCGCGCGGACCGCGCCGTGCTCAACTCGTTGCGCAACTTCCTGCGCACTATGGGAGGTACGCTAGGACTGACGCTGGCAAGTACTATCTTGAACAACGTACTCAAGACGCGCCTGCGAGGCGTGGTAAGCTCATCCGTCGCCGAAACATTGACGACTTCTATTAATCAACTTGACTCGCTGGGTCTGTCGGCTGCACAGCACAACGCTGTCCTGGACGCTTATATGGCTAGTGTACGTACCGTCTTCATATTGTACGCGCCACTGATCGGAGCTTGTGCTTTGGCTGCGTTGCTTGTTAGCGATAATGGACTTGAGGAGAAGGATACGAGTGTGACCCTGTCTCCCAGCACTCCAGCGCTAAGATCTTAAATCAAATCTACATATATTACCTGCTCCATTTCAGACTACAGAATAACGACATCCGCGGCGAAAAGAGTGGCGGTTGCTGCCCATTCGTCAGCAACCCATTAGTGGGGTTTTTGATCAGCTTGAGACTTAGTTTCGATCATATTTTAGGACAACTCTGGAACATCCGAATGGCCTACATTTATAATAGGTCTACCGGAGATCTATATCCGTATCGAATGTCATATAAATATATTAGAAAGCTTTTTAATTTCACATTAATAATAAATCTATCTGAAAGACTCAAAAAAGTTATAACGACATTACTACTAATTATCTCTTACTTTATAGATTATAATAGAAAACATATAGAAGGACTTTTAATTTGAATTATATATAGTTTATTAAAAGCTATATATAAGAAAGTTAAATTATTCTTATTCTCTAATATATTATATATGAAAAAACTTTATAATTTTTCATAAATAAATATATACACTTAATATCCAGGGCAATACACGTAATACCCCTGTATAACTACTGAAATAATCACAAATCAATTATATCTAAAGGCCTTATAGGAGATTCTTACTATACTATTAATAATATATACTTTCGATATACTAAATAGCTTCTTATTCTAACCTTAACCCTATATTTAATCTTTATTATTATAGGGCCTATATATACACCTTGTCTAATGTAGCGATTATTGAACTTAAGGAGGGTAAGTACTATAACTAAGATTATAAAAATAAATCTATTTGAAAATAATTTAGTATTATTTATAAAAAGTATTTTATGACTTTTATTTATTTCTTTAAAATAAATTAAAAGTTAAAAACATTTTTAAAATAAAATATATATATTATAACATAACATATGGGGAACTCGGACATATAGGGAACTCGAATACTTTTTCAATTATTCTATATACAATCTTGTTCTATAAGCTATACAATCCTTCAATTTCAATTTCGAATTACTTGAATTATTTTCTAGTTCTTTTTCTTTAATTTCTTTTTCTAATTCTTTAATTAAACATTTGCATAACCATCCTTATAGCTTTTTTTTCTTTAGTTTTTTTTTTACTTTATATACTATTTTTAATATTTTCTTAATACTAAAGATAAATTAATCTTATAATTTGATTCTTTTATTTTTAATTCTCTTTTTTCAAATCTCAACTATCTTCTAAATATTAAAGAATTATTTCTAAAGTAAGGCTATTTCAGTATTTTGAGATTCTGTAAATTTAGTTATTCTTTTAATATATTAATAAATTAATAATATAAAAGAATTACTATTTATTAAAACTATATTAAAGATCTAATTTACTTATTTTAATTTTATTCTATTTGAAAAAGAATTTCTAAGTATAAACAAATCTAGATTTTAATTAGAAATTCTTATTTATAGAATAGAAAATTACTAAAAGAAATTAAATAATAATAAATCGAGTATTTTTTATAGAGTAAAAGATATTAAATTAGTTTTTCTCTAATTAGTTTTAATATTAAAAGAATTTAATACTTTTTTTCTAATATTTTAAAAAAGTTTTATTCATTTAGTTTTTTAGATTCACTTTATATTAGTTTAAAAATATTAATCGATTTTTAAAGTATAATATTGTTTTATTAGTTTATATACTATAATATCAAATAATTGAAATAAATAAAAGTAATAAAAAAATAATATAAGTAAATCAATATTATTATTTATATAGAAAGTAATAAAGCTATTTATAATATAGTTTGAATAATTATTTATAATCAAAAGTTGAGATTAATTATTTAATATTTTCTTGAATTCTGATTTAAAAACTTTTTTTAATTATTTTAATTTATAGTTATTTGAGATTTATTTATTTATATTAATAAAGAACTATTAATTTTAAAATATATTCTTTAGAATTTATATAGAATTCATATTTTAAATCTTAAAAATGATTATAGATAATAAAGTATTTCTAATTATATTAATATATTTAAATATAATTATTTATTTTTGTTTATTAGTTATAATTTTCTAATTCGATTTTTGAATAGAATTAATTATTATATAAATACTTTGAATATTTCTAACTCCAAATCCGATTTTAGTTATATTATATATATTATCTAATTTATACTTTTACTTAATAAGATATATATGAAATATATCAAATCAAGTTTAAATATTTTCTAAAGTTGCTTTTTTAGTTCAATTAGACTCTAATTAATATAAATAGTATATTTTAAATTCTAAATATTGTTTTTGGAATCTATAGATCTATTTGTAGTCTATAAATAGAATTTCTATTGAAATAAGATTTCGAAATAATATAATTCAAATATATTGAAAACAAATTTCATTAGTTATTTCCTTTATTAATATAAATATAATAAGGAATCTAATAATAATAAATTGTGAAATCCATTATATAAAAGTATTTTCTTTTGTATTTAAAAGAATTTAAACTATTTTATAAATTTGAAAACATATTTTCTTTTTAGCTAATCTATTAGCTAGAGTAGATTTAAGGATTTCAAAATACTTTATAATCTTTCTAATTGATTTAAATTCTTTTAATTGAAATGAAATTATAATCTTTTAAAGCTTCTCTTCAATTTGAATAAATATAAAAAGTAATTGAATATATATAATAAAAGTTATTATAGTTTCAAGTTGGTAATAGGCTAAAAGTGTTCGAGTTCCCTATATGTCCGAGTTCCCTATATGTTATGTTATTAAATTTTGATTTTTTAAATTATAATATATATTTAATTTTTGATTTAATTTTGATAAAAAAGAAAAAGAATTTAATTAAAAATAAACTATTATTATTTTGAAGAAATATTTTATAACTTTTATTTCATTTTTATAATTCAAATTAAAAATTAAAAATCATTTAAAATGTATTATTAATATTAATATTGAAATTAAAATTTAATTTCTTATATAATAATACGTATTTTATTTTAAAAATAAAGATTCTAAAAACAAAAGAAATTCAATTAAAAATAACTATATATTATTAATAAAAAATGTTTTATAATCCTTATATTATTCTTCTAATTCAAATTAAGACTTATAAAGTTTTTAAATGAGAATATATATATTAATATTAATATTCAATTTCTGAATAATAATATATATTTTACTTTTAAAAATAAAAACTAAAGAAGAAGAAATGTATTAAAAAATAATTCAATATTATATGTGAAAAATATTTATAACTTTTAAGATATTTTTTTAATGAAAATTCAAAGTCATAAAGTTTTTATAATAAATTATATATATTAATATTATAATCTAATTTCCTAGGTTGGAATATATATTTAATATTTAATCTATTTTTGATTAAAAAGTAAGAAATTAATAAAAATTAATTTAGTATTATTAATAGAAAGTAATTAACAGATCTTTTATTATTTATCGAAAAGGAAATATATTATTAGGTTTTAAAACAAAATATATATATGAATATTAATTTCGATTTTGAATTTTTTTAAATAATAATATATATTTGATTTTTAGTTTATTTTTAATTGAAAAGAAATAAAATAAAGTAAAAACGATATAATATTATTTATGGATAATATTTTATAACTTTTATTTTATTATTTCATTGAAAATTAAAAGTTATAAAATATCAGAAGTATATTTTTAGAATTAATATTAAGATTTAATTTTTGAAAAATTATTTTGTTTTATTTAAAAAAGAAGAAATTAAGAAAAAGGAATTCATTTAAATATAATTAAATATTATTTATAGAAAGTTATTTACAACTTTTATATATGATTTTAAATTTAAATTTAAATTTAAAAAAATTTCAAAATAGAATATATATATATATATATTAATATTAATCTTTTTATATTCTCAGATAATAAGTTATATTTAATTTTAAATTGATTTTTGATTAAAAAAAATATTGTAAAATATAATAAAATATTATTTAATATTATTTATAAATAATATCTTATAAGGGTTATTTCATTTTTTTGATGAAAATTAAAAGTTATAAAATATTTGAAATATATTATTAATATTTATATTAAGATTAAGTTTTTTAAATATCAATTCATTTTTTATTGGAAAAATACAAAGAAAAGTAATTTAATGTAAAACAATATAATATTATTAATAAAAAACCTTTTATAACTTTAATTTTATTTTCTTAATTTAGATTAAAAGTTATAAAACATTTAAAATATATTTTTAATATTTATATTAAGATTTGAATTTTTTGATAATTAATTTAGTTTATATTTAAAATAAGATATTAAAAAGAGAAATTTAATTGAAAATAACTTTATATTATTATATTATTAATAAAAATAATTTTTTAAATTATATTTTATTTATTTATTTTTTTTTATTTTCTTTTATTTAAAAGTTATAAAGTTATTGAAATAAAATATTTATAATGAAATTAAAATTCAATTTCCTATAAAATAAAATGTATTTTTTTTAAAAGAAAAATTTAAAAGAAAGGAAATTGATTTAAAAGAATTTGATATTATTCATAGAAAATATTTTATAACTTTTTAATTACTTTTCTAATTTAAATTAAAAGTCAAAACCCTTTTTTAATATATTATTAATTTCAATATCAAAACTCAATTTCTTTTAAAGTAATATATGTTTTATTTTAAAAACAAAGATTTAAAATAAAATCTATTTAAAAGCTCTTTACTATTATTTACAAAGATTATTTTATAACTTTAATATTGTTTTTTTAATGTAAATTCAAAGTTATGTAATATTTAAAATATATTATATATCTTAATATCAGATTATGATTTTCTTCATAATTATATATATTAAAACTTGAATTTATTTTCAATTCAAAAGAGAAAATAAATATTTAAAAATAATTTAATATTATTTATTAAAAGTATTTTATAACTTTCATTTTATTTTTTTAATTCAAATTAAAAGTTATGAAATATTTGAAATACATTATTAATATTAATATTAAGATTCAATTTTTTTTATAATAAATATATTTTATATTAAAAAACAAAAAGAATAATAATAATTAATTTAATTACTTTATACCTTTTCAATTATTCTTTTAATCAAAATTAAAAGTTTTCAAGTTTTTTTAATATTATTAGAATTCAATAATAAGGAATATATCAGGAAGGGATTAATAAACTATAATAAGAGATTATACAAAAAGGTATATATTCTTCAATTGAAATTAGGGTTATACTTTAATTAATTTAGAGTATATTTAACTATTTATAGATTATCCTTTTAAAGTATTAATATTCTAGCTTCCTAATATTTCTTTTTATAGTATTATAGATCATAGATTTATTATAAGCTAAACTAATAATCTTTAAATTAAGTTTTTATTAATACTAACTTCTCAATAATCACTAAGCGATTGGTTTATAGTTGTCCTAAGATCTCCCCAACTAATTAATAATATTCTATACTAATAAATATATTATTATTATTAATATTAAAATTTAATATTTAATATTTTTAATAATAAAGCTCTTTTATATTAAATAACAAAAGAAACAAAAAATAATTATATTAAAAATAATTATATTAAAAATAATTTTTTATTATTAATAACAAAAGCTTTATAACTTTTATATAAATTTTTTAATCAAAATTAAATGTTATAAAGTATTCTTAATATATTCTTAATATTAATATTAATATTCAATTTTTTAAATAATATTATATATTTAATTTCTAATAGTAAGAATTTTAAAATAAGAAATCTTATTAAAAATAATTTCTTATTATTTATACATAATATATTATATAATTTTCAATAAAAATTAATTAATTAAATTAAAAAACATAAAGATTTCAAATTAAAATATATATATTAATATTAAAATCTTTTAAATAATATTATAAATTTTATTTTCAAAACAAAATCTTAAAAGAAACAAAATTTAATAAAAAAGAATTTGATAGTATTTATGAAAAATGTTTAATAACTTTAATATTTTTTTTTTTAAACCAAAAGTTATTAAGTATTATAAATATGTTATTAAATTTAATATTTAAATTTATATATAATAATATATATTTTCATTTGAAAATAAAGATTCAAGAAAAAAATCTATTTAATTTTTTTAAAAAAAAACCTTTGTAACTTTCAATTAAAATTAGAAAAATAAATCAAAAGTTATAAAGTTTTTTCAAAAAATATATATATTAATGTTAATTTTCAGTTTTTCTAAATAAATACATATATCTAATCTTTAGTTTATTTTTACTTGAAAAGAAATAAAATCAAATCAAAAACAACTCTCTATTTTTTATAAATAATATTTTATAACTTTTATTTTATTATTCTTTTGAAAATTAAAAGTTATAAAATATCTGAAAAATATAATTATAATTAATATTATCATTTAATTTATAATTTATTTTCAATTAAAATAAAAATAAATCTAATCGAGAATAATTTAATAATATTTTGTAACTTTTATTTCATTTTTCCAATTTAAATTAAGAGTTATAATATTTGAAATTTATTATTAATATTAATATTAAAATCTTATTTTTTATATAATAATATATAATTTATTTTAGAAATGAATATTATTAAAAGAAGATAAGTAACTTAAAAATATTAAAATATCATTTATAAATAATAGCTTATAGCTTTCAATAAAAATTAATTCATTAAATTGAAAGTTAAAAAGTTTTATAGAAAAGGAATACATATTAATATTTAATTTTAATTTTCTAAATAATAATATACATTTCATTTTTTAATACAAGAAAAAAGAATTCAATTATAATTTATAAAATGTTATTTATAAATAATATTTTATAACTTTAACGTTGATTTTTTAATTTAAATTAAAAGTTATTAAATATTTTCAACATCTTAGTAATATTGATATTAAAAATTAATTCTTCATATAATATAATACATTTTATTTTATATTTAAAATAAAGCTTCAAAAAAAGGAAATTCATTCAGAAATTGATTTAATTTTATTTTCGAAAAATATTTTATAAATTTTTATAAATTTTTTAAATTATAATCAAAAGTTATAAAGTTTTCAAGTAAAATTATATATAATAATATTTAAATTAAAATATTTTAATAATAGTTTATGTTTGATTTTGAATTTAATTCTAATTAAAAAAAAGAAATTTAATCATATTTAATTCAATATTATTTATAGCAAAGAGAGCCTCTTGTCATCGGACATAGGTGATTTATAGATAGTATTTTATAACTTTCATTTTATTTTTTTAATTCAAATTAAAAGTTATAAAATATTTGAAATATATTATTCATATTAATATTAAGATTCAATTCTTTAATGATCAATTTATTTTATATTAAAAGAATTTAAAGAAAAGAAACTCAACTTAAAATAATCTAATATTATTAATAAAAAATGTTTTTTAATTTTTATATTATTCTTCTGATTTAAAGCTATTGAAAGATAGATTTGATTAAAAACGTACTCGATTTTTAGGGAAGATATTCTAATCAATCTATAAGTAAATGAAATTGTGAAAGATTATAATAAGAAGAGATTACTCGAAATGACTGTCAATTTGACAACTCGAAAACACGTGATAGCATGAATTCCGCAGTTTAGCCGTCCAGGACCGCTCGCAATGAGTCGAGTACAGCCCATCAAGTATCACTTCTATCACCATGCAATTCAAGCACGAAAGGCACATCAATAACAACGATTCGATATTTGTGACCCCCAGTAATTGATCTAATCAATTTAGTTGGTGGCATAGAAATTTACTACTGCTAATGCCGTCCGCCGTTTCCAGTATGTGCTAACATTTAATTCTCCCACGAATACACAGTCTTCCCCTCCTCAAACTTTCCACCCTTGGGTCTCCACATAAGCCAAACACGATACGGCTTAGGTGCAATGGCTTTCTTCAATTTCGCGAACTCCTCTTCATCGCCCTTTGTGGCAGGTGGTACCTCAAGGAAGAAAGAGCGAACAATGGCGAATCCATGGGCTTTGTACAATTCACGTCCATCATCAGTAGACTCTACGAATGCTTCGAGTCCCTTTTCGTCGGCGAGCTTGCAACCCCATTGCATCATCAAGCTACCTGCTCCTTTACGGCGGTGCTCTGGATCTACGAAGCAATAATTCAAGACTGGTGTTGTCAGACAGAATTAGTATCTCAATATCATAAAGGAATGTGCGAGAAGGAGGGGTGCTCACGCAAGTGTGGACGATTCATGACTGAAGGGCGACCTCCAAAGAATGTTTCGAATAAATTGTCAGAAATTGTCTTCAGTGGTCCTGCATTCAGGTGTGTGTCAGCAGTTGTAATAGTCTTGGGGTTGTCAAGTAAGATCGCGTTATACCTTCTGGCCACCAAGTGGCTTTCACAATCGGCTGTTGCTTTTCGAACGGATTTGTTTCATGGACAATCCACTCAGCACCACTGATTATCTTATTTCCATCCTTTACAGTGAGCCAGTGGCTGTTTGGGGTGCCTATATGCCAAGCCCATTGTCGCTCAGCACATTCTTCGATGTTGGGACCTTTGAGGACTTCCCATAGACTGTTTGCTGGTGTGGCATAAGCTTTGTGCTCGACTTTAACTACTTCAGCAAAGTCGGCTGCGTTGGTAATTTCTAATAACTGCAGTGCCATTTTGTAATTGAGAATTGTATCGAAAACTCGGTTTGTTGTTGTGTTTGATTTATTGTGGCTCGCGAGATTGCATTGGATTATATGCTCTTAGATGTCTAAGAACAGTTTAAATATTTGGGATCTGACCTCTTCGGTAAAAAACTCGCCCGATGATTACAAGAGTTTCGACCGAGGAGGTATCCAGCCGTAAGGCAGTGCAACGTGCAGGTCTAGTGCGTTTCAATCACTTACCCCTCTGCTGCCGCAACCGTTGACGGTGCGATGCAGTGGGTGGGGGTTTCATTCATTCGCGGAACCCCTAACATACTCTCTGCATGTGCCGTAGTCAGGCTTCATTCACTCGTGGAAACCCCTGCCATACTCTTTGCATGTGCCGCAGCCTTACACACTCGGTGTGGACTGTGCATTCAGTTCGATAAGTGCAACATTGAATCCTGAGCGATTGCCACCCACTTGCACATACTGATCCATGTTTCTCTTATCTAGAACTGTATTTATGGAACTTTTATGGAATTAAATATGTGAAGTTTCTACGAATTCTCTCAAAAACTGCACTGCATCTTCCTTGGGATCACGTGCACAGCATATTTATATTATCGTAAATTGCCTGCCACAACCGCCGACCGTTAGGTGCACCACGCCTAGTGTTTCTGCTAGTTTTCCCACTCAGGTCCTATCAGCACTGGTAAAAGCCCAATTTCTCTTTCCAAATTCCACGCTTCCAAGTTATCAAAATCTACACAAACACGCTCCGAGTTTGTCTTTGTGCGGGGCTTTCGCGTGCCATTACGCTCCCATTGGAAACTATAAAGAGCAGTATTTCCAGAGCAAATAATGGATTGCCTGATTGCATCGATGCAATGATTTGTAAGACATTAGTTCGATATGCTATCAAATAGATCAGGTTTGTAACTTGCCAAAATGCATGACTTCATAATCTTTTTCGGCGGGGTTTGATTCAATTGTGGGATAGTAGTGTTCTTTGTAGAGATATAGTTTCAGGCGACGCTAACTCACGATTAGCAAAGCTTTGCTGGTAATTCTCGTACCGTCTTACCAGACAGTGCAACTCGTGATAAACTCCGAGCGATCCCATGTATCCGCCTCCTTCTACCTTCACTGAATGCTCCGGGTCTTCCTTAGCTATCACCATCTCCTCATGTGAAACTCGAATGAGGCTGGCTAAATTCGCAGATGATGGGAGTTAGTTCCGTAATGTCTTGATACAGCGATATTGCAATACACTTACGCCGAACCAAATCTAGCCATGCCTTCCAAGATGCATCCGATGGTGGTCCAACGAAGTCGTTGGTTCCAGCCGGTGCACTCTCCTTGACTGTGTATCGAATTGCCTCGGTTGCCGGTGCTTTTATTAGAAAATCAGTCTCGGTATTCCTCTCCATCTCAGCCCAGGGAACTTACAGTATGGAATAGCAGGTACGCGATAGCCAGAGGAGGCAGCTTCTTGATACCATGTCAACATCAAGAATGGAACTGAAGCAATGAAATAAGCGAAGAGGAAGACAACGACACAGATAAACCATGTGTTTCTTTGTTGACAAAGATAACCAGAATTGCATTGTGTTTGACAATGGTGATTTTCGAGCCGATCACTAATATACTTCTCGACAATGTTTGTATGACACCTAGGGGGTAGGTGTTATACAAAAAAAAGCTTGGCAATACCTGGTTGGCAATACCTAGGTGGCACCCCACACAAAAATCGTATTTTTTTTTAAATTTATTAAAAGTGGAGTTGAGAAATCTCAGAACGCACAGACATTATTTTGAACCCCAAATTAGGATTCAATGAATTTCTAATAAATTTTATCAATATTATTAATTTTATCAATATTATCAATTTTATTTTTAAAATTTATTAAAAGTAGAGTTGAGAAATCTCAGAATATACAGATATTATTATTAATACTAACTATTATTCTAAGGAATTTTTTGCTGATTATTAATTCTAGTAACTATTTTTGATAGAGAGCTAATAACCAGCCAAAAAGTTTCCAATTGGTTACCAACCCTATAAAATACAATTTAGATCTTTTCGAAAATTTGAAAAGAGGAATAGATAAAAATTCAATTGAATTATATTTATTCGAAAATTGAATTGAATTATCTTCTAAATTGATTGATTTATAATATTAACCCTAAAGATCGAATCTAAATGATATCAAAAAACGTTTAGATAATTTTGCAAAAATGAGAATAGTGACCAGTGAAAGGGTTAGGGTTAGGGTTAGGGTTAGGGTTAGGGTTAGGGTTAGGGTTAGGGTTAGGGTTAGGGTTAGGGTTAGGGTTAGGGTTAGGGTTAGGGTTAGGGTTAGG